>NC_085922.1:2687720-4024081 GCF_035222485.1 Podospora pseudoanserina | reverse complement strand
CAGTAGCGGTTGGTCTTTACTTCTCTTCACTTTTCTTTATATCTTGTTATATACGTATATAACGGCTCGTTTTCCTTTATAATTACTAGTAGCGGTTAGTTGTTTTACTATTTCTAATATATTTATAGCGGTTCGGGTGGCTTTTAAATTTTATATATTAGTTTTTAATAAATAATATTTTTATATAAAAAATAGTGATAACGGTTAGTTTTTACGTTTATTGATTTATATATATATATTTAACGCTTAATATAAATAATTCTTATATTTATTAATATATATATATATATATAATACTTTTAATTTTTAAGTTTATTATATAATATAGTTAGTAGTTACGTTTGTTTATATTTATATAGTAATTAATCTTTAATTATATTGAAATGGTAAGAAAATATATAAACTAATTACAATACCACAAATATACCCTTAATAGGGCCTCTAAATAGACACACCTCCGTGATAGTGGCTCGCTCGCAGGCCGCACTCTACGTAGGATAAAGAAAAGGCTTTATGGGCTCGCAAATCACATAATAAACACCTAATCGGCCTAATTAGAGGGCCAGAATTACCTATACGCGTGTAAAGCATAAAAATATAAAGAAATAAAAGTCGATATCCTGTCTAAAATGGAATGCGCGAAGCAAACCGCTTATATATATAACCCCTAAACCACCGAATCCTCCGAGAGCTCCACCTCTTTACTTAAACCTTTAAGCTTATAGCCGTACTCTAAACTAATACTATTCTATATAAGTTATTTAAATAATTATAATAATACCTCTATATTTTATTTTAATAGGAAAATTATTATCGGATCGTACAACTTACTATTATATTAGTTAACGTCACTTTACTATCTACGCGTATTACTAATATATTTACATTAACCTTTACACTTAACTTTATATCTAGTGTTTAAGTAGGTGCTATTGAGGCCTGTAAATATAGGCTCAAATAGCTATCGGCGCAGTACACTAAGAGCGAAGAAGACTTTGACTGCAGCATTCGACAGTTGCCGTGGCACTGAAGGAAGGAGGATTACAGGGGCGGCGCCCTGTAATATATAGAAGAGAATCACTGTAACATAGGCTTGTGAGGCACTGATGAGTGTGGTGAACCAGTATATTGATTGAACCTTGTAGACTAAAAAATACCACAGTGGATAGGGTGTGAGGCAGAGGTCTTATAGGCCATCGGCCTATTACTTGCTCCCCGAGGGTGATTCCGTTCCCGGGCCTGAACGCGCGTTTCCCGGGCCCGAACGCCCGCTAAGTGCGCTATCCAAATATAAGGTTACAGGCCACGTTGCCGCTACCGTTTGACCACTGCAGGCCACGTTGCTGCTACCGTTTGACCACTGCAGGCTACGTTGCCGCTACCGTTTGACCACTGCAGGGCACCGGCCTTAGCGCTCGGCCTTCCGGGACCTCGGATTGCTTCCGGAGGCCGAGCCTCCGCTCCGGCAACCGCAGTCCCTAAACACTGCTGATTCAAGCCATCGTATTGCCTCTGAGGCCCTGTAATATACAGGGCTCAGATACACTGTAAAATCCACAAACAAAAGCTGTATTTTAACATCTAGTATATATAATTCCGCATTGCTTGTATAATAGTGCACTCTATACTATTCTGTACAAGTTATTCCGGCGATTCTAATAATATATTTATTTTCTATTTTATTGGGAAAAATATTATCGGATCGTATAACTAAATTCTTTAACGGATTCTACCCCCTATTTCTAAAGTGGGGCGTTTTTTTTTGGTGTGCTTTTCAACGGATTGTACTACAATCTATCGGAGAATAACTGATAGGTTCCAATATTTGGTAGAACTGTCCCAATTACTTCTTGTCGGTGCCGCGCAGGAAAAGTATCCATGCCCAGGTTGCAGATGACGCCTGCATCCAGTTTCACCTCGACTTTGTGGGGAAGGACAACATTGGTATTGTCAAGGGCGGACTTACTCCATATGGAAGCTTTCAGTCAATGGCATACTGTGATGCGCCCCCGGAGAAGCTGTGGCTCCTCTCCTATCTGAATGAGATCGCCATGTTTTATGACGGTAAGATAGACGAGCCTGCCCAGCGAAGAAAAGCATATTAATATGTTGGGTCCCGATTGCGAGCTTCCTCCCTCTAGCGAGGTATAGTACAGTGTTGTTAGCTTTGTACGGGGGTGCTAATCTTTCGTAGTTCGACAGCGAGTATGATAACATCGAAGGCCGTCGTGTCCTTGGCGATCGCGAGGAAATAAGCGCCAAGTTTAAAGAGGCTTTCTCCAAGGTTGCTACTCGCCTGACCGAGCTCGATCCGGTCCAGGGACCTGTGGTTATCTCTTTGTTCAACTCTTGGAGGAAGGCGGAAACTGCGGTGTCGAGTCATTTTGATACTTATCAAACTCTCGAACCATATGCCCAGGCGCGTATCCGCGATCTTGGATGGAAGTAAGAATTCCGGGCGCAGTAGTAAGCAGTTTTGGGGTGCTGACGTTGAATCGGTTTCATGTTTGAATGTGCCATTTTCGGAAGTGGTATTCGCATTTCGGCGGAAGAGAGGAAGTCTGTCGACCATGTGTTTGAGCCACTGAAGGTTGAGAAAGTTTGCGGTCATGATGTCCTCTCTTGGGAGAAGGAGTTGCTTGCGCATCAAACAAATGGCGCAAGGCTGGTCAATGCGATTGTCCTGCTCCAGAAGTGGAACGGAATGTCTGTCGAGGAGGCCAAAGAAGTCCTGAGGTCGAAGGCAATCGAGGAGGGTCAAAGGTACCAGCAGCTCAAGGAAGAGTACATTCGATCTCAAGGAGGCCAACTATCTCCCACCATGGAATGGTGGTTTCACATGGTGGAGGCGCTTGCCGCTGCGGGGGAGATGTGGCATGCCTTTTCATATCGCCATCACGCTCCGAATGGGACTAGCTACACAGACTACTACCATAAGAGGGTTGTCGAGGGTGCATTCAAGCTTGAGTAAACTCCACAAGTGTTAATAACCAGCGGTTGAATGACACGCGTCTGGCGGAATATAGGTGTCTCTGCGGCGAAGACATGCCTACCAAGGGAGTGATAATGGACGGGTGACTTTATTTAAGTTAACTAGGGTACTGTAGGCAGGAAAGACATTGCCTCGGCGTTGGTGTCGAGTCTTTCTTATGTTGAAAGCAAAGCCGACATTCTAGTTGACTGACTTTCATTGCGGAGGGTTTGGCCCTGTCAGCTCCCTTCCATTATGACAGTGCGTTGAGTTTACCTAGGACCTGGAGTGTGAGGAAATAACTTCGGAATTGATTACGGAATGGAGGTATATGAGACCTATCTTATTTCCGGATTGCGCAGTATCTCGGTGGTCGAAAGCGTTATCTGAACGCATTGCTTCGGGCTGTTTGAGACTAGCCAAAATTAATGTACAGCCAAATCCTCAAAGGATGGGTAGCCCGTAATTGTGGAGGACTGCGGCCTTCTTTCCGCCGCCGTCGATATTACCGCTGAACCCCATCGCAGACGACTGATACTTGCGGCCTGCAGCAGCAACATATGGTGGAGCTGTCATCTAGGTAGCCTTGGGTTTTGGGGGGAATCTAGATATTGATCACAGCTGTATCTTGGCGTTACCATCACAATCCTCCTGCAACATGAATCCAGGACTTGTTCCTCACCAGCCGGGTCATCAGAACCAGGATATTATCCCTCCATGTTCTACATATAAGTAATTCCATCCCACGTGGAAAGGCGGCTGAGGCTGTTGAGCCGAGACAACATCTTCCAATATCCGGGTTGTACAGCGCTTCTCGCGTGTGCATATCAGCCGTCATGTTATTTACCGGTCTTGTCGTCAGGTACGGTGATTGAGCCGGAATATATTCATCTAAACCCAATAAACGCCACTCTTGGCCAGAACTGCGGGGGTCCAGATACCACTTCTCCAACGCAGATAATAAAATGACCGGAACTCCCAGTATGTTTGTGATGTAAACAGAGCTGTCTAACTTGGACTCTGGAACGTCGGTGCAAACTGCCCGTATATCAAGATGGCGCCGTCCATCGTCTCCATTGCGGCCCTAGCCGCTCTCTTGTCACCAGCAATCCCAAATATTCTGGTCATTGCTCAACTCACCGCTGGCTGCACGACAAACTCGTTCACAGTCTCCAGTTGGCTCATTGAAGATTTCGATTCCAGCGGAACGACTGTGCGATTTCAGGCACTCAACCGAGCCACCAACACATCAGCTCAACTGAGTTGTCAGGTTTCAAGAAACACTTCAACATGGCAAGCTTGCACTAGTGACAGCTCTCGTTTGATTGCTTCGGTGCAGCTGGAGGCGGCTGTAGCTCGAGTGCGAATAAACGAGACATGGGTGTGCAATGATCTTACTCCCTCAAGACCGTTCGTCATCTCTCACTTGGTATTTCTGATCAGTCCTGACACTGTTGTTGTATAGGCTCAACTTTGCTGCCCAAGGAGAGGGTTCCCTGCCAATTACCTGCAATACCGACGCTTGCGCCCCCTCGTCCACCGATCCCCTCTTGATCAAGTCTGTCCTCAGCTCCCCCTTCCCGCTGAGCCCATCAGCAGTTCCTGGGCCTTCTGGTCACGACAAGGAAGGTTGCGCGGCCGGGTCACGAACACCGTCGTGGGAGATCTTTTCCACTCAGCTGAATCTCCGGAACGTGTCCGGAAGGATTGAAGGAGGAAACGCCTTCATCCAACTGAGAAATACCATCACCGACTACCGTGCATCTTGCTTCGGGACATTAACCGGCACTGCCCCTGCGACTATGCAGTGTTCAGCTCAGTCTACTGGACGGCCCAGAGCGCCAAAATACAACATCAACACTGTCCTCACATTTAGTCCTGGCTCCTTTGTCCTGTCAGTCAACGAGACGTGGTTCTGTGATGACGCGAACCCTGCCCAGCCGTAAGCTTTCCTCTGTGTGGGTGTTGAACTTTGCTGACGCTTCGTACAGCATTGAGATCTTTGGTGTTGGCACTGCCCGGCTCCCACTCGAATGTTCCGCTGTCGGAGAGACGACAACCTATTGCGCTGGTGACCCAGCCACGTTTACCGGCCGCCTGATTTCTGAAAAGCCAATCCCGCCATTTTCTCTTGGTGACCCTCTCCCCACAGCCCCAAGTTGCACAATCTCATCAGTTGTCGCTCCATCATATAGATTCTCCGACTTTGAAACAATAGTAGCGTCAGGATCGAGCCTGGGAAGCATCAGGTTCGGCGTTGAGCTCAACACTGGAGCCGCGTTCACGGGCTACCCGTCTACTTTTTTCAGATCCGGCGTTTCGGTGTCTGTCACAGAGGGCGGGTCAACCGCATGGTATCCTTGCGTTTTGGAGAGTGTTGGAGAGCAGAGTCTGACACCCACGGCTTGTGCGTTCCGGTATGATGCCGCCACGCAGAGTCTATCCCTCAGTGCGGATTGGAAGTGTAGTGACCTGGACGCTAGTCGACCGTGAGTGTCTTGATGCGCTTGTTTACAAGATTGATGCTGACAAAAGGCAGGGTTTCCTTTACGGGCGATCTCAGGACAACGGTTCCTAGCTTGACTTGCTCAACAACATCGGGGAGAACTCGATGTGCTACAGCTCCAGGGCAAGCTTGGGCAGCGAACGTGACCAGCGTCTACTGGGGTAATTAATCGCGATGGGAAGCCATCAGACAAACCTTCGTAATCAAGCATCAAGATGGAATGACACGTCGCATATTGCCGAGTTATTGTTTATGATACTGCAGGCAAAACTATATTCAGCCGATTTGAACTCAAGAAATACCTAATCCTGCGCTGGCCTACACCAATCTGAAAACCCCTTTACCTCTGAATCTGCCCCACTCGCTCCAGCTCAAAAGCAAATAACTCGTCACAAACACACTTTCTCAAACTCGACCAATCTCGAAAGTATGTCTGCAAGCAGTGGCCGACGTTTTGCCTCGGGGAGGATGCAGCCTGTCGCATCGATACCCGGTCGCTCGCACGAGAGCAACTCATCCATGAAAGCATTGGCTTGCTCCAGCTCTCGTTCCCAGAAAGCTCTAGCGATTTTTCTTGTCGCAGTATCTGTGACTTCATCGACACTGATGCTTTTGGTCTGTACCAACTTACCACCCTTCAGGGTCAACCCAGTCTTTCGTCCTCTCTTCTCATCGACCTCCCATTCTGGGGCCCCCCTTGTGCATTCCCTGATCATGTCCTGCACATGTTTGGGTGTATTGTCGAAGTGCGGAAACCCAATGGCATCTTGTGCATCATTTTCCTGGAGAATTTCGTGGTCAATGCCACACCTCAGTCTCGCCTCACCTTCGAACAGACACCACAACAATTTCCCCAGCATAAACACTTGTGCTCTTTCCAACCTCTTGCTGTTTGTCTCCAGCCTTTCCTGCAACAGGGCCTTCCAAGCAAAGCTAAACCCACCATCCTGGTCCTTGTACCTCGTTGACTGGCTAGTGGCCTCCCAGCTACCAAGGCAGTTCTGCAACCTCTCGGTAGCCCGTTGCTTCTGTTGACCGTGTTCATAGTCAAGCCATGTGGCAAGAATCTCCATATACTCAATGTACAGCACCTCAGGGGGGCTCCACGAAAACCAACCCCCTCGCTGTTCCAAATCCAGCAACACCAGGTCCATGACCTCTTCTGTCTTGCCGTCGGAGCGAATGACGAGATTGTCCGGCTTCAAATCCGGATAGAACCCGAATCGGTGCTGATTGACATGAATCAAGACCTCTGTCAACTGCCTCGCAAACCGGAGTTTTTGCCGCATGTCCAACTCGGCTCCCTCAGCCTTGCTCCTAAGCAGCAAGTCCTTGAGGGATCCGCCCTCAAAATACTCCATCACGAAGCCTGCAACCCCCCTCTTGCCGCCAAACTTTGCCTTCTTCGTCACGAGAAAAAGCGGCCTCGGCACCAAGTTGGCATGAGGTCCGAGCGATAGAAGGGTCTTGATCTCGTTGTACATGTATCGCTGGTCTCTCAGCAACGATTTGAGCACAACCAGCCGGTCGCCCAATTGTCCTGGCAAGGTGACAAGACTGATTGCTTCGTGAATCTGCTTCTTGAAGCTGAGCTCACTCACATCGATGGTAGGGGGCCAATCCTCCTCGTTCACCTTGTTACACCAGGCCTTCTTGAGCTGGTCGACGCTGCACATGTTCTGCTCAATGTCGTAATCAGGCAGCAGGTAAATAGTCATGTCTCGGGTGGAGGCGGCGATGTCAGCGATGATGATGCGGGAGCCAAAAGGAGCCGCCAGATAGTCTCGCTCAAAGCCCGGTACGGTAGGTGACCACTCTTCGAGAGTCTTGAGCAGAAACTTTGAGATGGGAAGCGAAAGAAGTTGGTCTCTGGGGGTGTATATGGCCTCCTCGGGCTTCAAGTTGCTTCGAAGTTCGAGGGGGTACTCCTCAAAAGGTGGGAGCCAAACATCGATTCGGACTGGCTGCTTGTCTATGGCAAATAGGGGCAAGGCGAAGAAGCGTCTGCCGTCGGTATCAACTCCATCGATTCTCCATTTTGGGTCGACTGAGGGCGTAAGACTGCGAATCAAGTCGTCTCGGTTCCAAGCTAGGTTTTGGCCTCTAGCGGTATCTTCTTTCTCTGGTGATTTAGAGTGTTGCTCAACTGGCTTCTGCAGTTGGTAAACTGCCAGAGGGGTCAGAACGTCGGCGACAACGGTGCTTGAGAGTTCCATGCTTTCTCCTGCGATGGTAGTGACCGGTCAATGATGCTGTCGAATGCAAACAAATCCATTGTATGCCAGGCTCCCACTCTCTCGTTTTAAGTAGGCAGTCAAGCCTTGGGCGGGGCCTCATCATCTTTCACTTTTCACTTTTCACAAATGTTATCTGGTCTTTAACTCCGAAACGCGCAACTGTAACACCAGCCAGGCCCAGAAGACAAGCTCACTCACATGTTTGTGCATGTAACGCCAAGATCATGAGATTTCCACCACTCCGGCAGTCCTGTGATACCATGTCTCGTTGCAAAACTAAGGGACCGCATCATCACTATATCCTCAAACTTTGACAAACTTTTCAATGACGCCCTCGTGGGACCCCACTGTACTTGGACTGACTAATAGTGAGTAAGCACCCTAACTGCCCCGCATCTTACCGGCCTCGGCAGGCAACCGGTCGATCCCCGGTTTATCATTTCCATCTCGGAGAAGGAATATGCCGCATCGCTCATACATACCTCTGTCGAACCGGTCACCAGCCCTACGCTAGTGCCAAGCAACCAGTCTCGTGGTAAACAGCCATGTACGACGGCGTGGACGGGAAACCAGCACGATCAACATAGTGGGAGGACCCTGAGAACTACAATCGTACCCGACTATAATCCAAACTTCTATCCGCCCCCAACTCCCGAATATTAACTCACAAATGCCGAGCAAACCCGGCCACCAAGACACTCCCCCACCATCATCCAAGAAAATGAGACCCCAAGACCCCAAAATCGGGGGACACAACAATGCAAGCCCACGAACCACGCCCACATGTGAGATGGCTTGCTCCACCTACCCTTCCACAACACCCGCAGCCAGTCCTGCCCGCCCTCGGGACCGGACCGTCCTCTCACTGGCCGGCTCCCGCTCATCAGCAGCGGTCCGATGAGGAAACGAGAGCACCCTTCATGTACACGCCCCTCCTCTTCCTAGGTTCTGCAGTCAGCCTGTCAAATCACGGGCATTTTCTCCACACGCTCACAAGTTCCTGTCCTTTTTGGGCACATGAGATGAGACAGTGTGGGAGAAAACAGGTATAACAGCCGCAAATATTGGTCCCTTGCTGCAGATGACAGGGTTGCAGAAGTCCATGCCCCCTCTCCTTGGGTTTGCATAGGGCTAGATCACCGAGTCCCATTCACACCTCTCGCCGTCCAAACACCCTTCGCTATCCCTCTCCGGATAGAACATTATGTACTAACGCCGCACTGTGTGCGATTATCTGGATTCTCTGTGATTTGTCGATTAGTGATTTTTGCTTTGCTGGCTACCTCTAGGTGTAGCCGCCAGATTTGTTGGCAAGCCTTCCATAGCGTCGTGATCCAGCAAGTGGCTTTGCATCCACATTGAATGGCGGGGGGTCTGCCCTAAAGCCCGCTATCTGTTTTTCTGCCTCTTGGTGCCAACGAAAATTCCCAAAAGAAAGACCAGGCCCCCGAGTCGTTTTCCCGATTGGGAGGCGCTGTCCAAAAAAGTAAAATAATCGATTGTGATTCTGCTCAATGTCTCGGAAACCAAAGCTGCGTGCAAACCCCTGAATGCCAAGAAAACCACCTGCCAAAAGTGAAAAAACTTTGGCTCCAAAAAATTAAAAATGCGTAAAAAAAAGAACCCAAACCAAAAACAAGTGTGGCTTTTGTCAAGCCTCCTACGCTTCAACTCCGTGTCCCCAACGCCTGTTTTTTGCCCTTTGTCTCAGTCATCACAATCATTACCCATTAGATAGATGCGGCTCAAGAGGTAAGCCGCTCAGCCACGGCGAATTCAATACGGGGAGTGTCCGCCAGATTCCACCTTTCGCCGAGACCATTGTCCCGGTCATAAATTCGTGAGTTGCCGTACTGGAGGTCCTCAGGGAGATCCCAAGCGAGCTCCTCGTTCTTGAGCCACATTCTGACGAGATAGCGAGGGTTCTCGACAGCGTCGGTGAATTCTTCTCGTGAGTGGAGAACCCCGTGGTTGTTGATGAAGAGCAGGTCACCAGGCTCAGTGTTAATGCTTATCTGGCCCTCGGTTGCGAGCCTCTCCACAATTTCCAGGGCATTCTTTTGCTCCTGTGAGAGTACAGGAAGACCCGCCTTGCGCTTGACATCCTCCAGACCCAGCAGGGGTTCGCGAGCAAAGTTCATCATAACCTTTCCGTCGTGATGATACAGCAGAGGTCGAGTGCTGCAGGGGAAGAAGCTTCCCCGGCTGTCAAAAGGCCAGATGGGCTGCGCAAGGAGCTCGCAGAGTTTTGGATGCTCCTTTTGGAGCTTGTTATAGACGGTCCAGGTGGACGAGACAAGGGTGGCTCCGCCCTCCATGGCATTACTGCGCGACTGGAGAGCAAGAATGTCACAGAATGTGTCGGTGTGGAATGTCTAGATCAGAACAGGTCAGCGGCCAGCAGCTTCGACAGATGGCCTGGCGTGACCTACAGAAGCACGAGATGAGTATCTGGTTGGGCGCTGGGACTGTGGTGTCTTTGACAGCTTGGCATTGCGAATATGCGCTTGTCTCTCGTTAGTTACGCGGCACTAAACTCAGAAACACTCAACTTACACAGCATGTTGCCGTTCTCATCCTGCCTCCCCCGAGCACCGGCAATGTAGCTCGAAATCCCAAGGAAGATGATGATCTTGTCCTCAGGTGAGAACTCGCCGGGCTGCATATCCCGGATACCTCGGACAACAACAAAGCCTTTTCCGTTGTGAACATCCTCAGCAGCCTGCCTAAGCTTTGGGCCGAGAGTGGGAAGCGGGAAAGTGGTGGTAGAAACCTCGCTTCCAGAAAGGTCGAGGTCTTCTTTTTGTTAGCTAGAACCAGCTACAAGGCAGGAGGCATAACACGACGTACCGTTGAAGTGGGAGAGGGCAGACCTGACCTCCTTAGTCTCCCTGTCGTCGAGGGTGATAGTGTAGTCGGCGTCAGACTCAAAGGTTGAAGGGTTCCAGGCAAGGGGGCCGCTGATCTCGTCTGGCAGCTTGGGTGTTTTGGTTGCATGGGCCAGCTCACCCTTCAGAGTCAGCGTCAAATCACCCCAGGCGGGGATATGCTCGGTATGTGAGAGGATGGTTTCGGCGCCCATTGTGAATGTTGTGGAAATAATAACGAATGAGTCGAGGCTGTTGCTGGTGATGCTCTGGAAGGAAAAAGGACATCCAGCAGCCCCTAAGCCATCTATATAGGCTTCTACAGCGCGTCTTGCAAAAGAGGTGGGTGCACGAAGCCGTGCGAATTGGTAACACGATGTGATGCGGCTCAAGATTCCGAGAAAGTCGCAACTCCGCAAAATGAGGGTCTTCTATGTCGGGTAAGGTAAGACAGCAGGAGGGGTCGACTGCACGCCTACCCAATAGCCCATGCCGGATTTAGGACGACGCCCCCCCTCCTCTTCGCACGAGCACACTGCAGGTGATAAGAGCGGGGCTGCTTATTGGCGGAGTCTACATTTCGTGTGCTAATCGACCCGTTGGCTTCCCGTTGGTCTCGAACTCGACCCGAGCTGTCAAGTGAGGGGCTCTCGTTCAGCTCACACCCTGCTGGCCACACAACCAGGTCATCCAGATTACCAAAACGAGACAAGCATGGGCAGAAATCAGGCCACTTTCAAGCCTCCATCTCGGCCGGCGGGGCATGTTCCAGCGTATCGCGAGGCGTCCAATCTGGGTCGAAGAGCTGGCTCGTATACCAATACTTCTTGTGATACTCGTCCGTGTGGTTGATGGCTTCAAAGACGGGGCCTGGTCATTGTCAGTGCTGTACACAGAACACCAGCTGAGGGCTTGTCTTACCCTTCTTGACCACAATGTCGCGGCACTGCGCCATAAAATCGGTTTGTTCCTTATCCAGGCGCGCCATCCGACGCACTCGCGGGGCGTTCCAGTTAAATCCCTCTGTGAACAGCTGCTGGCCTTTGTAGCAGTAGTGGAAGTGAGCCAGAATCGTCTTCGCCCCCGAATTTGTGGCCCTGACGAGTGGCATGTCGAGGTACTTTACCTGTCAAAGCAGCCAGGCGGGTTAGCGCATTCATCGGAGCAAAGCGCGGCTCCCCGGGCCCGGGAGATGTGACTTACCCTGGCTTTCCTTCTGGACGCAAACTGCTGCTGGAAGAGCATCTGCATTTCGTAGTTTTGCAGCAAGATGAACGAAGCCAGGAAGCTGATGAACCAATCATTGGGGCTGTGGACGTTGAACGTCGCTTGCAGTTCACGCAGCACGTCTTTTCGGAGAGGACTGAGGATGCGGTGGATGATGATGGATGCCACCTGGTAGTCTAGATACGGAGGCAGGGAATCGATGTCTTTGTAAAAGGGGTCCTGAGGATTCGACGCCTTGATGTCATCGTCGGCCCATCCAGCCGCAGCCCAGCACCGCCACTTGGACTCGACAAATCGACAAGCCACCCACAGCTTGAGCGTCTTCCGAAGCATTTCATTCTGGTCAAGGGCATTCATATTAGTAACAAGACGAACCGATATACAGCCAACAACAACATACCGGGACAGGGAAGATGGATGCCCGGTAGGCAGCCTGAAAGATTCCCCAGACAAGGTCATCCGAGTCGTCAAGATAGGCGTCCATGTAGCGTGTGATGCCGCGATCAATGTATTCGTGGATTGATTGCACCACAGCTTCCGGGTCGGCCACGGCCCAGGGGACGGCATACATGGGCCTGTTTTTCAAATCCACATCTCCCGAGTTCAAGGGCGGCACGAACTGTCTCAACTCTACCTTGAAGCTCATGGATCCAATCTGCCCCAAGCAGAGATACTTGGATGGACCTGGCACCCATTCCCGCTCCAAGTGAAAATCGCCATAGTTGGGACCTATCATGGGGTGGTTTCTGTAAAAGGGCATGTAGTCGAGCCCAGTCCGGAAGAGTATGGTGTCTGTTACCATGTACCGTAGACATGGCAGCCGGCTCATGCGGACGGTTCTCTGTTGGCATGTCAAGCAAGGGCCGCGAGGGTTGCTGGGATCGGGAATGCACTAAAAAGTGTTAGTTCTCGAGAAAGGACATTGAAGTACTAAAAAACTTGCCCTATTCCTTTGCATCCTACATCTGACACAGGCATGCACCTGTCGGGTGAGATGTGTGTCGGTCTTTTTGCTACCTTCATACGGACTGCGCTTCTTCCGGACACGATGTGAGGAGCCCTCTGATACCGAGTGAGAGCTTGACCTGGAAGCTTTCGGCGCAAGAGCAGGGTAACGCTTCTCTCCCGAGCCCGAAGAAGGGGACATGGCCGAGGACTGCGAATCAGGTGGCGAAGGCACAAGTGCCCAGTCTGTCGATGCGTCGTCCACAATGACAGGCTCTTCGCGTAGGTTGTCGCTCAATGATTCCGAGTCCAGCTGCATTGGGGTGGCCGAGACCGAAGAGCTCTGTTCATGACCAGGGCGATAGCGGACGTTGTCAAATTCAAAGCTGTCTCCAACCATCTCGAAATCCCAAATTCCCACGTCACAGTCATACTCTGAGCGCCGAGGGTTCAGAAGCTCCACCGTGGTCCCCTGGAGATGTGACACGGAAGTTTCCTGTGGCAGCTGAGCAAGATCGTCTTCAAACTCGAGGGACTCCAGGTCTATCTCCACAGGGGGTCGATAATGCTCATCCTGAAGGGGGTGAGCTTGGTACCAGGTCGAATGCACGGCTTGCGGCTGTAAGGAATGAAGGGGGAGGGATTGCTGCTGCTGCTGGATAGGTGTGGTGGCAGGCTCGGCCAGCTGGGTGCGGGCACGGCTCTGCTCGAGCAGCTCGTCCACAGTGAGATTCAAGAGGCCGGCGACACGCTGGATGTCCTCAAGGTCCTTGCCGGAAAAGTCCATGGTGAGGGCGGCCAAAAGGGCGGGCGATTGCTGGTCTGATGAAGGGAGCGAGGCGAGATGATATCCAAGGAGGAAGTTGAGACTGTTGAGGGAGTTGATATCCTGATGCGGCTCTGGATAATAAGGTCGGACCCTGCGCGGACCCTGGCCAGAATGGTGGTCGCGGGGGATGTGTAACGGACGCGGCCAATCATGGCCGGTCGGGATAGCCCATCGAAACCGATCAACGAATGAGCCAACAGCAGAGCGTGTGCTAACCGGTGCAGAAAATCCAAACCGGCCGTCCACCACCCCCCAACACACACAGCCAATCGAGTCGCACATGGCCGCGACGTTGAAGCCGATTTTCTCTCAAAGACCTGGACTTGGGCTGTCTCCTGTCGTGCTGAGGTGTTGCAGCCCGAGGCGAGACTCGCTAGCGGGCTGGGGGCCGTTTGTTTAGCGGGTTTCGGGAGCTGGCGATCGGCAATTAGGACTACCGACGCTTGTTGATCGGGGGCCTCCAGTGCCGTGGGTGCGCATTCTCAGCGTGGCGATGTTCAGTACAGAATCCTATCAAAACAGTTAGCAACCATCCCAAGTTCCTGAAATAGTGACGGACTCAAACCGACACATACACTTGGCGAACCTCCATTGTCCTCAGTCAATCATAATGCCATCCAGCTGAACAGGTCCCAGAATCTTGGTAGGATTAGCAACAGGCCACTATCTGGAATGCTTGGATCTCATCTCACCTTGGACTTTTGTTGGGAATGTACACCCTGTGATCCGAGACACATCAGCTATTGATCGGTTCCAGCAGTTATATCTCGCCAGAATCCCGCTGGTCCTTCCTGCACTGAACAATCGCCATGTTAGTTTCCCGCCAATCATTATAGCATCCACGCCACTCACCTTCAGGAACAACTGGCAGCGAGCAAACTAATAATATGCAAGAGGCGACAGGTGTGATGTGTTGGGCTCGGCATGCACCAAAGGCAGATTCAATAACGGGAATAAGACCTCCAAGAAACTCCAGCTTGAAGTTGGTGGTGATTTGGTGAGGGTGGTTGGGCAGGTATGAGGTGAGTCTTTGAGATCACGGAGCAGTTGGTCGAGAAGCACACTTAACCGTCTGGACGGCCATCCTCGAGCGAGGATAAGGCAGAGGAGTTATGAGATCCTGGGTCAGCACCCACGGGAGCCTCCAGGCACCCCACGCATCCAGATTTCCCAAAGTCGAAACGGTATGGCTGGCCGAGAATCACGAGTTCGGCACATGACTTTGTCAACAAAGTCCAGAATAGGAGATGCATGGCCTCTTTTCCATCCCTTGTACGTTTGATGACGGAAATTTCCTTGGTTTACCGGATTTTCAGGACTCATAACCGCTCAGTGACGTACCGACTGGGAGGCTTATGCCATGCTGGGCCAGATCGGATTGACCCAACATCCAATCAGGGGATGCTGCGCCCTCATAGCGGACTGTAACCGGCCAACGGCTCCTATGTTTGGCCACGAAAATCACCTTATTTCGACGATCACCCCTACGTCAGTTCTTCCTTCTCCCGTGGTTTCTTTTCTCACTTCAACAACATCTCAGGCTTTCCTCGCCATGAGTGGCTCTTCGCCGGCCCAGGAGCTGTTGCCGCTCTTCAGGGTCTATTCTGCCTTGCCGTCACCACTGGTGCCTCAACATACACCTTCATACCTAGCATAAGGTACGATCAAAGTGGAGATGTCATCCAGCCCAGCCAAATCCCCTCTTTGAATCCAAAGACGGAGGTTACCAGTGAGCTGGCTGTTGCCACCAATATGGGACGATAAATCAAACCCTATGCCATGGTTCCTGCTAGGGACCTTGATCGGCCCATATAGCCATCCAATCAAGGGACGTGGACAAAAGAACCGATGTCTGAAAATGGTCACGTTGCGGGATACACCGAGCATGATCTACAATTCGATATCCATTTGGGCTCCGACCAATCGGCACGGGTGCCCATCTTTCACCCTGCGCTTGTCGTTCACGGCTTCCCAATTTGGGAATCTACGTCGCTTCAAGATCCCACGGGATAACAGAGCAGCGTGTAGAGAAGCTGGAGTGTAGTTTTCACGGGCTACCGAAGGTAACTATCCCATGGCAACTCAACTCGGAATTTTGGCATATATCACGGCGTGTGTGGCTGTAGCAAATTCCAGGTCGAAGCAAGCGCGGCATGTTTCTTTTTTTTTCTCTTTGCTTTTTCGTACCAAGATCATCATGTCAGATGCCAGCAACCAACATCGGCCGTCCAGTTCTTCACAAACACAAACAGACAGCTTTCTCATGATTCAACAGATGACCCAAACACCTCCCAGGGGCGCATATACGTCACTCATGAGATGCAATGGTGAGATGTTATGGTCACATCTCAAGACCTGCATCGAATGCTAACGAGGTTATCGTGTCTCAGAGTTTACTTGGTCCCATGGGGCAGTTGGAACATGCTCAGAATATACCCCTGAGCTTCACCTTAACCCTGAGCCAGTACGTAATCGTGCATCGAAGTTCCCAAATTTCTTTTCAGCTGACATGTGCCACAGACAAGCAGATCGTCCAAAACACCATGGAGTCATCGTCGGACGTCAGCATCTGGTTAAAGAGAGCCTCGCACATGACAGCCAATCATCTCGTGTCGAAATAATGCAAGTCCTGACATCCGAGATCAATTGACGTGCATTGTGCGTGCTGGGAATGTTCCGATGTTGTACACCCGATGGATTGTTGTCAAGGACCACGACATCTTGTGTTTCTGCAGTCCGATGGCCGGATGGAGAACCCTGGAAGGAATGCAATGGCGATCATCAGTAGTCCAGGCCCTGATATCCGATGCGCCCAGGGTTTGATGGCTTGCAGTCGTTGCAGCCAATGGACGACAGCCAACCGCCGCGGGGGAAGCAGCGGCGGCGGGACGAAAGAGCTTGACCTACGTCATAGCAGATCAGTGCTTAGCCTGCCAAGCCTCGAGTTTCCAAGGCAGGGCAAGTCCCACTCGGTTCACCAGATGAGGTCACCCAGCCTGCCGAAATGTGCGAAATTCGGTCTGAAGAAACCAAAATCCCATCTTGTCCCATCTCTACCTTCATCCCTTTCTTCCCATTTGCCTTCAACCCCCCCCCTTCCCCCCCTTTTTGCCTTTCCCCCCCCCAATTGCACATCACATCGTCATTGTCCTACCAATTCGACACGCTCCAACACTACCTTACCACATTACATACCACAGCCTACATCTACATTTACCCATCATCTCCCCATCCTTTTAGGATACCACTGATCATGTTCATGCCCACATCACTGCATGTCTTCACCCCACAGGCGGAGTAGTCCCCACAGTGCGCCAATCCATCATTATTAACGCCCAACATGGCTTCCCTCCAGCACAATCTCCGCCTGGCTACCGAGGCCGATCTCCCGGCCATGACAGAAGTCCTCAACGCAGCATCGCGCCAGGACCCCATCTACCCCTACCGGTTCCCCGATCGCCATCGCTATCCATCCGAGTTTGCTCTGCTCTGTCGCCAGAAATGCACCGAGTACTTAGCATCCAGTACCGTGGTCGTCTGCGAGATGCCGAGCGCCACCGATGCCGGGGCCATGCGGGTCGTTGCCTTTGCCGTCTGGGATACGCCGGCTTCGCAACACAGGGTCCAGGCCCGCACCGGGAGCTTGGGTATGTCATTTTCTTCAGCTTATCCCATGTGCATATGTCCATTGTGGTTGTCTTAGACATCACGACACAGGAGAAGAAGAAAAGATCCTAACCGCAACCCATGTTACACAGAGCCGCTCCCCTCCCAACAACCATCCTCCCTCGGCGTTCCCATCACCATCGGCCACAAGGACAGAATGGACGCTTTTAAATCCGCCTGCGTTCGATACAAGGCGTCCTTCTTCGATGCGAAATATAAAAGAGGACATGTCATGCTCAGGATCCTGCTTTGCCACCCCGACTACCAACGTCGGGGGGCAGGCAAGGCCTTGACAGAGTGGGGGATTCAGGAGGCACAGAGGTTGGGATTATACACCACTGTGTTTGCGAGCCCCATGGGACTTCGTTTGTACACCAAACTAGGCTTCACCGAGATCGGACGATTCAGAGTCGAGGTGGAAGGTGACGAGGAACATTTAGAGATCCCTGCGCTGGTCTTGAGCCCGTCAGCCGGGATATGGGAGAGTGGGAGGAAAGCGACTTGTGGGATGGTTACGGGGGCGGGTTACAATGGTGTTTCGTCGACTGTTTGCGCGTGATTGCCGAGCAGTGTCTTGATGGTGGGTGATTCCTTTTTGTCAGAGCAAGCGAGGCATATTTGGCGACATTTACACGGCGTGACATGGTTTCGAGTTGGATCTCGTTTTGTTCTTTTGTTTGAAGATCATCTTGGGGGTTATATATTCTTATATGGCTGGCAGGCTGGCAAAAACATTACGCATTGCGTGTTGGTTGCATGAAGAGGGGTGCGGCGGTTCGTTTGGTGAACCTCTACACTTGGTGTATCATGACTTTTGGGCATTTCTTTTCATTATCGGAGCGGGCGGACTCGTCTTACGCATGCAGTTGTACAAAGCATTGCCGTCGCCATCCTTTTCCTACCATCCTGGAGGGAAGACTTGTTGTACTATTAGGGGTTGTGGAGATATGTGTTACAGATATGAGATCATTGCTTACATAGGTATCTTATGCATGAAGAATGGAAATAGATGGAGGCTCAAGTGTGGTGAGAACGATATGTATTTACTCTGTGGACAGGAACTTAGAGACTGCGATGAAATGATAAGGCCTTACAAAACAGCCAATCCACGTTACGAATATCTTTCTAGACCATGTGACTAATTTGGAGGGTTTCTTGATGATCTCAAGAGGCCTGTTAATATGTATTCAAGTATGACATTGTATTTGCACTCAACAATCTGATATGAAGATACCTCCCTCAGCTCTTTTGCCATAGCTTCATGACTTCTACTGGAAAGTGTAGAACAACTTGAAATGTAAACTCATTACCAGACTACCAACTTCCTACTTCCAACTCGGCCAAAATCTCCTATTACTTCATCACCCACATCATGTGATGCCAACCTGTTATTATTCTTCTCAAACACAAGCTCAGAGAGCTTGACACTTGAGAGACTTTAGCCATCCACACTGGGGTTGAAGCCGGGGACCGAGTTACCAGCAGCCTGCTTCAAATTGTCTGCAAAGTCCCTATCACCCAGCTTGGGCCGGATGCCGCCGTCTTTGCTCCAGTTCTTGCCGTCCAGGACCTTGTTCCTCATGGCAACGCTGGGCCAGTGGTTCCAGCCGACCAGGCGGCCCAGGAACCATTGGCCGGTGTGGTTCTCGATCTTGTCGTCACCCGCATTGGCAGTGCGGAAGCTGTTTTGGTTTCATGTCAGTAGTTTGTTCTCGATTTGGTTGGAAGAAGGAAAGAATCTCACTTGTGCGTTCCAGCACCCTCTTTGTGATAGACCATCTTGACTCTGGTGTCATCCTTGACCCGGAAGCTGTTCGTCGCTCGGTCGTGCTTTCCGTGTCTTGCCCCAGAGACACGGCGGGGTCTGTCGTTCTGGACAAAGACAATGATGTTCTCCCACTCGTGGCGGTGGCCGCTGCCGCAGGCCCAGAGGTCCTTTTCGAAGTAGTACTCGTACATGATGGCGCACCAGCCGTTGTTGCACCGCATCCGGGAGTAGACGTTGTTGTTCTCGAGCCGGTTGAGCTCACGGCAGTTGTGGTGAGGGCAGCCGCCTGTGCCGAGGCCGGGGTTGAGGTTGGAGGAACGGTCGACGGCCGAGGTGTAGTAGCAGCCGTCTTTGTCGAAGTCGATGACGGGCTGGAAGCGGTGCTCCATGGCGTGGGCGCCAATGGGGATGGAGCCGCGAATGTCGCGGGAGACGAGAACGGTGCCGTTGCGCATGATGTCGTGGTCATTGTTGAGCTCGCCGACCAGCTCAGGAGAGGGAATGGGGTTGGCGAGGGCCGTGAGGGTGCTGCCCAAGAGGGCGAGGGTGGACAAGAGCTGCATGTTTAGAGGAATGTTTTGTGAAAGAAGCTGAGATGTTGGTGTTGATGATGTGACTCAAGAGCCGGACAGGAAGAGGACCTTTATATCTCAAAATTACCCATCTTGATGGCCCCTACTGCTGACCTGGATACCCTCATCACATGTAAGGCTGCCTCTCATGGGTCCATTGTTCGGCCTCATTTTGGAGACCCCACGGCAGGCAACGGCATCCTTCTGTAAACTCTGCAAACGCCCGAGAGGTGTCACCTCCTCACACACTATAGAAAAGGGAAAAAGAAAGGAGGGATGATAACATTAGGCTTCCAGTTTACCAAGCCTATGTCTCACTGAGCCTCCTCGACAGCTGCCCGTTTAAGATGGCCGGTCAGATCGGCGGCTGCCAAGACAGCAGCGCACCGCAGGCCATTCGACGATCTAGTACGGCTGTGCCGCCGCCGACCAACAATACAGGCAGGAGAAAATGAAGTCTTCACGAAATGAGAGGCATTCGACAGCGAACCCCGCAGTCACTGCGTGTACCTGAATCACCACGATGGAATGCCAAGAACTATTTACGAACCACAATGTAGCCAGGAATGTCGGGATCTCAGATCGAGGGGGGCTGATGTCCATCGTTGATGTTGTGACATGCATGGGATGCCCGCGTAAGCCCTCGCTGTGCTTGCGAATAATTGTATGCACGTAACATCCGCAATGTCTCGGTCGAAGCTATCAGATGAGAAAGGCCGGTGGTGATGCCGAGTTGTCAGCTTTTAGGTTCGACGGCTTTGTCCGCCTTCGCTCCTCCTGCAGAAATCTTTTCCGAGGATTCAAAAGGGTGGATGTGGAAATAAGGTTATGCGTCTGTGAACCGTTCTCGCGGCCATATACCGAGCGGCGTGGTGAGCTTACTGTGGAATAGGTGGTGGCCAGTCACCCCCCCAATATGACCCCTTTTCCAACTTGAGTGTTCCTTATTTGAGACATCCAGGCATAAGGGCAAGTTTCTGTCCATAGGACATAAACAAATCACCTGGACGAATAGCTCAGGGGTAGAGCAACCGGCTGCAGTCCGGTAGGTCACGTGTTCAAATCACGTTTCGTCCTATCGTTTTATCATTTCTAAATAACCTACTGATGTTATTCTCGAAAACTTATTCTCAGTTGCGCTCAGTACTTTTTTCTCCTTCTTATTCTAGGGTCCTCAATGAGCAGACACTAGGGGTTGTTGGTACAGAGTCAATGTAGCGTGCCTAGCTAGGTACATCCTGCCATTCCAAATTCCAATATTTTTGACCAAAACCTCCACACATTTCGCCCGGACAATATTGGAATTTCACCAAGCATAGTAATAAGATATCCATGCCATGGCAGGCTGTTTTTTTCCGGACAAGGAGAGTCACAGGCTTTTCCATCTGCTACAGGTTTCACTTCACCGCATCAGCACGGCCACGAATCAAAAGTGACGATGGCCAAAATAGGCGATATCGGAATCCTCACAGGATGACAAGGCACAGAAATGGAATTTTGCCTTCCCCGCAAAGTCCATACATGGCAGTTGGAATATGCGGTTGTGCATGGTCCAGATGGAAATTTGGGGTGACATGTGGAGGCGCAGTCTATCGGCTGTGTGTCCTGGCACACAGCTGGGACTCTCACAGAATGACATGCTTCCTGTATTGTGACGCAATAATTAGCAGCGAGGCAGAGTGCCAGTGAGTACCTAGTTCGTGTCCCACGCTGCGAGTCGTGGCTTGTGCTACAGCACGGTCGGCGTCTCCATGTTTACTAGGTATCTTGGTTATAATTCTGTAACGTATCTAACAACGTGTTCCAGAGTCGGTTCAGGCTGCGGGCGTCAAGATGGCGCCGCTCTACCATGGATGCTGGTCGAATCTCAACCGCCCGGAAATGGATGATGGTAATCATGATGTGGGTATAATGCAAACAAACCGCCAAAAGAAAATAAAAGAACAGATTAGACACGCTATATGCCGCTTCTGTTCTTTCCCTTCATTCTTCTTCGTTCCTCCATGTACTCCTCATACGCGAAGACGTCGTCCTCGGCTATTGTTGGGACCGCCGTCCTGATCTCTGGCATAACCGTGCCCTCGTCGCTGTCTTGACTCTGCGGGGGCCCATATGGGTTGTCGTACGGGCGAACCCAGGCCTGCGATTACGGTGTCAGCCAGGAGGAGTAGGGGCTTTCAAAGTCGATGATGCTTACCCCTTGGTTTCGCGGGGCCTCCGCCGTCCCCATTGGGGGTGGCGCATAGCGGCCTTCTTTCATACCCCCGGCTCCCCCATACCCCGTGTAAACCCCGGAGGCATAAGGCTCGTAGTATGCCATTTCTGGTGATGTCGGATACCCTGTCGAAACGGACCCATAACTCCGACTTGAGTCGCCTTGCAGGGACATGGCCTGTGCAAATTGGGCACTCAAGAGGTCCCCCGGATCACTTTCCTCCTCGCCAAAATCCTCAAACTCTCCACTGTCGATGATGTCCAGCTGTTTCTTTGCCGACGGTCGCTTCTTGGGGTCATGACTGGCCATGGCGCGAATGGGTTCGTAGCCTGCTGTTTTTGAAATCGAAATGATCCATTTGTGCAGGTCGGGGGCGCGAAGTCGGGAGCAAGCTGCTCGGAAGTCAGAATTTCGCATCCAGACAATCGTGGCAAACAATGACCATATGTCGACTTTGGTTGTCTGTTTCTTTCTGTAGCAAATCTCAGGGGCCATAAAAGGTTCCGTGCCAGCCGCAGTGATGGCCCTCTCGGGATCATTGGAGAGCCCGAAATCGCCCAAGCAAAACCGATAGTCTCCATTCTCGTCAAAGTCGAACAGGATATTGTCCGGTTTGACATCGCGATGCACAACGTCATTGTCGGCGAGGCAGTTGAGGGCTAGTAGAATCTGGTACAGAACTTGGTTTGAGAGCTCCCATCGATCTTCTTCTGTCTGGATCGTCTCGCAAAGGTCCTTGAGATTTCCTTTTTTCAGAGGCATAAAGATTTCGCCCCAGTTGTCCTTTTCACCGCCGCCTGCCGAGTCAAGAATCCGCAAAATATGTGGCTGTTGCATGCACGTTAGCTGCGCCATTCTGCAGAGGGACAACTGGGGAGTGCGTACATGTTGTCTCAAGGCCTTCTTCTTCAGGTTATCAACTTCTCGGGTGGCGAATGTCAAGTGCTTGCCGGTCAAGTTATGAAACTTCTTGACAGCAATCATCTGTCCCGTCTCGGCATCTAGCGCCGAGTAAACCGTACCGTATGAGCCACCGCCCAATTTCTCATGTTGAACGTAACGTTTTAATCTGGATTCTTGCGGCCCTACAAAGTAGGGTTCGTCTTTGTGAAAGTGATACATCCCCTCAGAATGCCATTGTATCTCGAACTGACACCACTTGGTGTTGTTGCTGCCCGAAGCGAACGCGACGTGAGTATTGATACCCCGAGCAACCAAGACGGATCTCGGTGAAGATTCGCTCCGAAATTTGACAGTATAACCCCAGCTATTTGGAGCGCCAAATGGCTTCACTGAGCTCGTACTAGAATAATCCCAAAGCAGAACCGCCCCTGTCTCCGGCACGAGCTGGAAAGAAGCATGAAGGTGAGAGATGTGCGGTAATCCCCTGCGGGGTCGAGGTTCAGAGATGTGGATGTCGGGCGGGTCGATATTGGGACCAGGACGACCCAAGGTGTAGACTGTCTTCTCGGGGCTTGATAGATTTACTAGCAGACCGACTGGGTTGTTATCTTGGTCGTAGTGCAGGTGTTCATAGTTGGCGCTGAGTGAGGTGGCATAACGGGCAGCGTCGTCGATGGGAGCGAGGACGAAGATCGGCCCGGTAGAAGAATAGGAGCCGTCGTCCATCATAGGATCAAGATAATGCGGGGCCGGGTCGGTAGTAGTGTGACGATGATTTATCTGTTGCCATGTATACATATGTTTCCTCTCCTCCCAAAAGTCCAGTCTCACGGTCAAGATTTGGCTACCATAGGGTCTGGTCCAGGGGACAAAATAACGTTTGAACGGGCGGAGTTTGACGCCAAAGAGGAAGTTGAATGGCAGAAGTGGTGGTTGCCGGAGAGAGGGGTGGTCTGGGCATCATTGGAGCTAAATCTGTGGCATAGGCAGGTCGAGAGCTCACATGGTCTCGGGATGCGGGGGCAGCCGCAGGACAAAAAGGCCCCCTTGGCCGCCCCCCCTTCCTCTCGACTGATGCAGCCCGTTCTTTGCGAATAGTCGCGAATGATAACGACGCAGCCGAAAAGCTGCCCATTGGCCACTGGCCTTCCCCCAGGCGGATCGATGCCGTCGACACTGGCACTGAACAGGGACTGGGCAGGCTCACTGCGGCTCTGGCCAATGAACATGATCCAGCAGCGCCATTTAGGCGTCAAACTGAGCCCAAATGCAACGTCTGTATTGTGAAGTTTGGAATTTCGAGACCTGTCCGAGTATGAGCCACATGCGAAGAAAGACAGTAGCAGACGGCACAAGCATGCAATCACCTTCATATTGAGGTAGGAAGGTCATCCCCTTAGATATGACGGCACATGATGCATCTTGTCCTTAATGAGTTCGGCGAACACACTGCTACGGCCCTGCGGCCCTGAAGCCGGGCTGCGTACAGGAGGCTGCGTCGGGTTGAACAGATCAGAGGCAGAAAAAGAGGTCGGTCATGGATGTAAAATGGAATTTCCAGATGGCCGATGCGGATCCAGCCTTGATCAATTACAGTTTGTACCATCTTCTCGAAGGCGCTTGGGCCACCTGAGGTGGGAGATCGTCAATGGGTCCACAGAAGCGGGTCAAGGCCACCACCGCCGACCAAGCGCTGATTCCGTCATCCCCCCGTCTCGGCAATCTTTCGCCGCTGTCCGCTGTAATTTTTCCATATCGACACCCATTGCGCCAACACCACCACACAAGACCAACCTACCGACTATTGCTCACAAGAATTGACAGACAAACCTCAACATGTCACGTGTATTTTCTCTTGGTCCCTTCATCCTCCGGCCTCTCCGCGCCTCATCCATAATCACCCCCGTCGCAACGCGCACCTACGCCGCCTCTTTCCTCCAATCCTCTCCCTCTCCACCCCGTCTTCCAGCAGACCAGCAAGCCGAGTTTGAGCGCCTCCAACGAGCCGCCGAAGCTGCCCTCTCCTCCCATAACCAGGCCCCCGCCGACCAGCCCCTCTCGACGTCAAGACACGTCTCCTCCCCCTCTACCGACCCTGCCCAGCAACCAGCAGAAGCAAAGACTGCCCAGCCAGAAGAAGAGCCGACCTTTAGCGGTGGCATCAGGAAGGGTGCCCCTCCCGAGTTTGAAGGAGATGTCAACCCCAAGACGGGCGAAGTGGGCGGACCAAAGAACGAGCCTCTGAGATGGGGTGACAAGGGTGATTGGAGCTACAATGGGAGGGTGACGGATTTCTAAAAGGAATGGAGCAGAGGAAGGTGTCATTTCTTGTATCAACAGTCTGTACAACAAAAGCGCTGCCTTCATGAGAGAGCAAGCCAGTAATCAAGAACTAAAGGCCATACACAACACACTGCAACGCTTGATCCAACTGACTACCTTAGGTATCTATCTAACACGCTGCGAGACGAAACCACTTTAAGCAATGCTCAAAACACTTCGAACTCTGGCCACAAGCTTCGCCCAAACAGTCCCAGCAACACTGACTTGGATATCTCTCTACACGGTGGGCTCAGGGGCGGCTGTTTCCATCGGGACTACAGACACCTCTGTCCCAGATTCTGTCGCCTCCACAGCCGCCGGCGCTTTTTCTGTCACAGAAACCCCATTTTCTGCCAGTCCTGTCGTCGTACCCTCGCTCGCACTCTTGCTGCCGGTGTCTCCGCCCTGCTGCCCATTCACAGCTTCCTTTGCTCCTTGCTGCGTTTTCGAATCATCCACTTCCATTTCCTCTGCGTTGCGTTGCGGTTGGTTCTCCTTGTCCACTTCGCTGGGCGCCTTGCTGACAGGTCCTTGCCGCTCCGACCCTGCCGCACTGCCGTTACTCGTCGCCTTTGCCCATGCAGGGGTCAGCTCGATCTCTCGCAGCGCCTTTCGTATCCTTTCGCGTCGTGCTTTGCCCCTGAGCCTGTTCTGCGACTCACCCCCGTTGGTGAGCCACCTGATTTCGGTGATCATGTAGCTGATTCCGTCGTGTGTGGCATTGATCCGTGGCCTGCCGTCGTCGGCGGATGCGAGTGAGCCGCCAAATTCTCGACTCTTGATGCCGAATCGCGTTGTGGAAGCGTACTTCTCCAGTCGGGGCAGAATCACAAGCCTGACGTGTAGGTCGCGGTTTTCAGGCACTGCCATGGGACCTGTCTTGGGCGGAGCGTCGAGAACAATGAGGTTGGACGGAGTGGGTGTGGATGAACGCCCGTCGGTAGCAACCTGTCGCCTGGTTTCCTCCTGCACGTCAGATATGCTGTAGCCTTGGTCGAGGTTGAGAAGGTTGATGTTGACATCCCTATGCCACTCGCCCCTAATCCACCCGCCATGAATGCAGGCGGCAATCACATCTGAATCGTCCGTGTATACCTCTGTCCCCCACAACGCTCTCGTCCGCGTAATTTCCTCGCGAACGTCGCTGCTCAGATGCTCTTTTCCGATCTTGACCGTGAGCGTACAGTTGAACTTGTCTCGTATCATGTCAAAAGGCAGTGGCTCCATGGTGGACTTGAACGGTGTTCGTGGTGGTCTCCCTGTCCGGGGGTCCTGGGCCCGAGCCGGTTGGAGCCGTGGCTTGTAGACAACATCTCCGAGGTGTGTGCGCGGGTAATCCGCCACCGCCTCCAGCACGGCTTTTGACGAGATGATTTGTTTCGGCTTGGGAAGAACGACAGGAGACGGGCTCCGGGGTGGCGGGACAGCTTTGGCTTGGGCCGATCTAGGGGCTGCGTGATGGTGGTGGTGATGGGCGTTCGGAAGTTCTCTTCCGAGGGCAGAGGCCGGGGAAGGGACAGGAGTAGAGCCCTTTACGTGTTTGAAGGGGGCGTTGGCGGCACTGGCAGGGGATCCTGTCTGGTCCATACCATGATGGTGATGGTGGTGATGATGACTGCCGACGTTAGATGCTTGACCTGGGAAGCCTGGGGCATGGACATACTGATGATGGTGGTGCGCATGCGTCTTTGCCTTCTTGGCACGGCCACCCACTGGGGTCGATCTGCCTGTGCTACCCTCTTCGTCTCGAAGATCCTCCTCCTTCAACTTCCTCCTCTTCCCACGTCCAGGCTTCGCCATCTCCACAACCGGTTCGTGCAGGGGACCGTCCGGCTCCTCGCGGCGGATCAATCCCATGGTATTGAAGGGAAGCTGCGCACCTGTGGGAACAGGGCTGGAGATGGCACCCACACCGCTACCAATGCCTGAAAACATGCGACCAAACTCGCTCTTGATGCCTGGTTCACCGGCTGGACCCGCTAGCTGGGGCTGGGCTCCTTGCACTGCTTGCGGCAATGGTGAGATGCGGCCCTTTCTGTTGATTTCCTGGATCCCTAATAAATTTCGCTGGTTTCCATGTGGCGCATTGAGCTCCTCTATGCTCCGGTTACGAGGAGAGTCGTACATGGGTGGACCACCCACCCCGCCGTACGCGACAGACGGAGGTGGAACGGCTTGGTCCTCACGGCTTCGTGGTGGGAGCTGTTGCGGGTGTGGCTGGCGGTCCATGTGCATGTGGTTCATGCGCTGGCGGTCCGGTGAATCGTAAGACTGGGGATGTACAGGTCCAGGTGGGGGGATGGCGTTTTGGTGAGGGGGCATTGGATGGCGTTCCACATATTGGTGAGGGCCGTTGTTGTAGTGCGGTCCGGAGGCAGGAGGGTACTCTTGGTGTCTCGGAGGTCCATGGTGCATGGCAGGGTCGTAGGGAGCTCGCGCTGGCTCGTAGCCAGGCCTTGGCCAGTGATTACCCTGTTCCCGCGGTTCTGGAGGGCGACCGTAACCCTGCTGAGCCCGTTGTTCCATCTGCCGCGCATATTCTTGCGGATGCATGCCATGTGGTGGTCGTCCTGGATCGCCACCGGACATGGCCCTCTCTCGCCGCTCTCTTTCCCGAAACTCCATATCCCGCTCATGACGCTCCCTCTCCTGCCTTTCCCTTTCATGTCGTTCCCTATCCGGCATGAACCGCTGTTCTTCATACTTGAGCACTCTGATCGGACGTTCGGGGTTGTATTCCTCGGCCGGAGCTGGCCGTAGTTGTTCTTCTCTGTGTCCATACAATTCATTAGGCGGTCTGGTTACTTCCATTCGGGGATGTCCAACAGGCTGGAAGGATTTTGGCTGGCTGTTGGGCCGAGGAGGCACGCTCGTGTTTGGCATTCGTGGTGGCTCCCTAGGATCCCTTCCTTGCTCGTTAAGCGACATCGGTGGCCCGCCTCTTGGAGGATAGGCCTGTGGGGTGCCATAGCGTTGTACCTCTGGCGTCGAGTTGTAGGCCTGAGGAGATGCTCCGGCCGGCGCTCTTGGATCGCGGCCATCGTACATGCGATGATGTTCTGGAGTTTGTGGTCGTCGAAATGGCACGTATTCTGGCGGTGCAGCTTGATGTATTCGAGGAGACGCATGAACAGGTTGTTGATTGTAGCCAGGACCAGGACCAGGACCAGGACCAGGACCGGGACCGGGACCGGGACCAGAACCAGGGCCGGGGCCGGGACCATTTGGAGGTGGTCCAGGCGCGTACTGTGAGGGCTCCCTGTTGGCGAGCATCGAAGAGATGGACATACTGCTTCCAGGCTGACCGGTCCTCGTCAGCGATTCCAGCGCGGGCAGTTCACGTCCTCGAGGAAAAGCGGATGGGGGTCCAACTTGGACAGGAGGAGGGCGCGGTGCTGGTGGACCATAAGGGCCTCCCATTTGATGAACGCCTGGTCCTCCTTGCTGCTGCTGCTGTCCCTGCTGTTGTGGCGGCGAGGATGGTGGCGGCGGCATCGCGCGAGTCATGGCTGGACCTGAAGCTATTGAGGAGGTGCTCGGATGTCGCGAGTGTGTCGACGGCGGCATCGGGCCGGGACCAGGCTCGGGACCACCATACTGTCTCGCGCCCGGGTAATAGGGAGGCGGATCGGAGGGTTTGCGCGCGTGCATTTCGGAGTAGGGAGGGCCGGTGGGCTGCGGAGGATGGGAGGGATGGGACGCGGGATGGGACGGCGGATGTGGTTGAGAGCCGTGGGACGATGGATGCGATGATGGCGCGGGTGGATACGGAGGTTGCGATGTCGCTGGGTTCGCGTTTGCTGGCGGGAATGACGGTCGTGTAAAGGGCGAGGCGGCAGCGTTCCGCGAGAAGGGGTGCTGTGGTGGTGGTGGTGGTGGTGGTTGTCTTGGGTCCATGGCGCGCTGTGAGCTCGATCGAGGAACAATGACGGAGGATCTGTTGAATTTTCTTGGGCCGTTTCGTTGGTCACCTCAGCCTCTCACAAGGGAGAGCTTGCGCCGGCTGGCAGCTCTCTCGGGATCAAAGGCGCAGCTTATGCAGGTAGGTCAGGTGGCCCCGGTGTTGGACATTAGCAGACAAACAAGGCCAGACACAATCTCTCTCTCGGTCGGCAGCGAGGGTGAGGAGAATGAATGGATGGACGAGGATGGAGAAATGCACCGGACCAGGCATAAATTTTGCGCCCTTGTCCTGTTTCTGGTGCTTCTGGGGAAAGATGCGTGACCACCCGACCCCCGACCTGCAGACTTCGGTTCCGCACGGGCTGCTTTGGAGAGATGGCCCAAGCTTGTCGCATCCCATCGGTGCTGATTGGCGGGTGCGCCGCAGCCAAAAAGAGGGACGCGATGAAAAAGCCGACTGGTGCTCTCTCCACCCAAGGATCCCGCCTGGGCGCTAGCGCATTGGAGGGTTGGACGCCAGGGGTCCCCGTCCTGGCCCCCGTCTTGTGCTGCCAAACCGCGATCGACGATAGTTTTTTTTTTTTTTTTTTGGTCAGGCACAGCACCTACACACTCTTCACAGTTCAAGCAATTTGACTGTGAGATATCGCTATTCTTTGGCGAGCTATCTCGTCTTTTTAGCTCACGTCACTAATATTGCAGGTGTAGGTTGGGTATGGAGCTGCGATAAGTGTGAGAGTCTGGTCTGGATCAAACAAGTGGAGTGCTTTTGGCTAGGTTGGGGCGGTGTACGAGTAGCTGATGCAACACCAAGAGCTGGGGAAGCTTTTGCTCGGCGCGGGCCATCATCGCATCACCACCACCCACCACTTTGACAAACAGGCCCAGTCTTGGCGCCCTGAAACAGAAGATCAGGGCAACAGTCAATAAAGAAACATTTAATCCCAAGAAAATCTCTCCAAAAGCCCTCTCTTCCCACTTCGTTGCCCACACTCTCATCTCGTGCTCATGATCAGGTATCATGCAGCACATCAACCACCAAAACAAGACTTTGCATCATGACCTGCCTCGACTGACCTCCATACATGTACACATCCTCGCACCGCCTTGCCGCCTTGCATGAAATAAACAGCCCAATACCACCACGCTGCTTCCCGCTGGTTATTCCCATCAATCATGAACCACCAAAATTGAAAGAATCTGTCAAATGTCAATCTGAGCCCAACGACAAAGTGGAGTCAGCACCCCCTTCCCTCCGGCACATCTCCCCCTGAAGCCGGTGCCGCGGTCAACCAACCAGGGCTCCATTTTTAGCCACCGTTGACTTTGGTGACAGCCTCAAACTCAAAGACGCCGATCAACGGGCAATGCAGCCACCCTCCCGCCCACACATTCCACTCACACGTCATCCAAGCCCGTTGCACAAATCTGAGAGATGCACACGCAGATGGACCCAGATTGCCCCTCACGTCTCTTTCAAAGTGAGCGACTCAATCCCTCATTAACTCTACAACTAAACTATTAATTACCCACTAACACTGCCCTTCCCCTCTTGCTCTAGGCATTGGCAACCCCCGGGGCCGCCAGCTGCAACAGTCTTCCAAACTTGGGTGTGCCCAACCCCGTCACCGGATCCCAACCCACCGTGGCATTCCAGGACGCGCCGCCGTACCCCAGCTCCTTACGCCTTCGGCACCCGACTCCAGCCCCGACAACCACATCGGTGAAAGCATCCGAATTGTTGTACAACCACGGGTTCAAGAACCCCAGCGACGGCAACCCCAGTGTATATCTCGCCGCGTTCAACAGGCCCACAATCCCAGCCACCACCGGCGCCGACGCGCTCGTGCCTGACAGCAGCGAGTTGTATCCCTTGTCAATGACATTGAAGTTGGACCCCTGAGCTGAGATGTCCGGTATGGCCCTGCCGCGGGGGTCAAAGTAGGGCGCATACGTGTCTCCAATCGTTCGCAGGTACGGCTCCACGGCCGTCCTCTGCCACTGCGGTCTTGGGTGATACATGCTAAAGCCGCCAGACGAGAAGCTGATGGCTTTCTCGGGGTTGGTGAGGTACGTGGCCCCCACCGAGGTGACATAGGGGCAGCCGGCCGGGAAGGTTGGCTCAAAGAAGGTCGCATTGTCCGTGCTACGGATGCAATGCGTGCCTGGACCCGAGTCCCCCGACGCAAAGATGACCGAGACACCACGTCCTCCGAGCTGCATGAACATGTTGCAGACCTTGACGGCGTAGTCACGGGGAATCGACTGTTCCTCTTCGCCGTACGAGACCGAGACGACCTTGGGTATCTTGTCGTCGGTCTGGTTGAGGAGGTAGGTGAGCCATTCGAGATAAGGCTCGTTGGTGCCCGGGGGCTTGGGCTGGGTCTTGGTGGGGATCAGGGGACCGCGGCCGCCCGTGCTGTATTGGAGGATGGGAGCAGGGTGGCTGACTGCGTGGATGTACTGGACATCGAGGTTTGCTTCACCTGTGCGGGCAAGATACGTATGTGAGTCGGCAAGCACTTTGAGAAACGGCCATGGTACTGCTCACCACTGTCACGCCAGCTATTTTGATCATCCAAACCGCCGTTAACCAGCTCGACAGTGAAGTTCTGCCCCTGCGCTTCTGGAATATACCTGCTCTGGAACGTCTGGAAGTCGTCATAGCGGGCGTACTGCTCCAAAAACGAAGCAAATGCAATCGTGTTCTCAATCGAATCTGTGGGTTTGTACTTGATGCCGTACAGCCACTTGAGACAATCCGGGGTGATGGTAAGGTTGCAGTTTGCTTGGCCGGCGGCGGCAAGCTTGATCTTATTGGCAGCATTGGCATCAAGATGGTGCATCTCGAAGATGGTGGACCGTTTGGCAACAGGCTGGCCGAACCGAGTGGTGGGCTGCACCAGATCAATGTGTGGTGCCACCTCATCTGGCACCGAGTAGGCAAGTGTCCGCAGCTTGAGCTCGATGTTGTTCTCGACGTTCCGATACCAGGCAAAATCCGTCTTGAGAAGATGGCTGGCGTTTTCGACCGTGGTGCTGAAGGTAACCCAGTCATTGTCGGCAACCGCAGTCTGGATGTTGTGATCCTCGAGCCAACGGGTGACGGCGAGAGTGGCTGACCGGGAGGGAGTTGTGTAGGACCTGAGCTCATCGCGGGTTAGGTGTCTGCCGTATTTGGGATGTCCGGGAGTCGAGATATCGAGGACGGCTTGTTCCAGGGCTTCAGCTCGCTGTTGTTTGAGGGCAATGCGAAGAGATACCGTCTCTTCTGGCAACGCTGGACGCACTGATTCCCACCCCCTCGGGACAGCTGCAAGACTATCCATCACACGGGCCGAAGCCGCCGAGGCCACAGCGGCCACCAACAGAAAAGAGCGTATCATGTTCGAGGCAGCTGATGTATCAAGGGATTGGCTCGTCCCGGACGGTCTGACGAGGGCGTTCTTATACCTATTGTGGCACTGTGGAGTGGAATTGCGTTGAAGTGGCAGGAGCACGTGTCAACACTGTGCAGCATCGCACATGTGTAGGCATTGGCGGGTGTCACTCGGCTCTTGCTACATGTTGCCGCTTCTTTTTTTGGACGGAAGCCGCCATTTCTCCCCGGAGGAAGAAAAAAAGACTTCGCGTCAAGCGCATTCCGTTATTGCGGTCGTGGGCTCAAGCCAAGCGCTCGCCGGCATGTCCATCAATAAGTGCCTTCCTGGCGGGATGAACTGGCTCGCCATCAGCGGTGTGTCAGGGCGGCTTCAAAGGTTTACTTGATAGATGTTCGAGATGTTCGAATTTCTTGTTGACAACGCTTTCTTCCAAAGTCTACTCAGAATTCCCCGGAGGCCCTCATCTCCAATAATTGTCCATGACCCCCGCGGAGCCTGGAAACGTCAGAGGCGGCTCCCTTCTGCGGCAGGGCGGCTCTCAGCAGAAATGAATCTTGTCTTGGCATTATTCTTGTGTCATGCCAACAGTCCAAACCGGTGTCACGGAATCATCCCATCCATTCCTCCTCCGGCCGCCCGTTACCCGTCAATCTTCACAATTTACACGGAAAAGTGCTCAAATGGTCAGAATCATCATCATGCTTCATAGTTCATAGCTCATGCCGCCAAAGAATAAACCGAAACAAAAACATGGGGTACTCCAAGCGCTCCCAAACTCCACTCTGCATACGGCCCCAAGAAAACAATCCTTTTACACACCCCCCAAAACCTTCACACCGCCCGGTTGACCCTTTCTTCCCTCGACTCTGTGGCTCCCAGCCCGTTGACGCCGTCGGCCTTCTTTTCTTCATCAACCACCCGGCTAGGCCTGCCGCTTGGTACAGCGGTGGTTCGGTCATCCAAATCATCAACTCCGCTTGCATGCTGAGCCCGGTCGTTGTGGAAGAAGTCTTCGTCTCTATTCATGCGTGTGACATATCCGGGGGGCATCCACTTCTTGGACGTCCAGGGCTTCAGATCGGGTTGGCCGTACATCGTGTCGACGTTCTCCAGACTGAGACTGACCGACTCGTAGAGGAAGAAGTAAACCAGCAGTGCGCCCGCGATGTTGGTGGCGACAAACACAAAACCGTAGGCATACCCAATGCCATCGGTTGCAAGGGGCGTGAGGAAGGAGATCATAACTGAGAACAATGTCAGCATCGTGTCTTTGGTAAGGAGGCCGAGTACTCACAATTTCCAAGCCAGTTGCCAGCAGTGGCCAAGGAGGCCTGCTTGGCACGGGTGCGCAGAGGGAAGGTTTCACCGATGACGACCCAGCAGATCGGCCCCCACGTGACAGCGAAGGAGGCAATAAACATGGCGGCCGACACGATCATGAGGATACCTGAAGTCCGGTTGTTCTCGGGATCCAACGCAGTGCCCATCGAGGCAAACACAGCGAGCCACGCCGCCTGCCAAATGGCGCCGATGAGCAGAGGCCACCGACGACCGTACTTTTCGACGACATATAGGCCATAAAAGGTGCAGGCCACATTGACGGCGCCCAAAATGAGCTGTGTTTGGATTGGATCTTCAATGCCGGCCGACTCGAAGATGGTGGCGCCATAATAGAAGAAGTAGTTGACGCCGGTCCACTGCTGAAGGAAATGGAGCGAAATGCCGAGAATCGTACGGTACACCTGCTTGGGCACACCATTGGGCTTTGGCACAAAACACTCGGCCCAGGACCCGACGCCAACAGCACGCTCCTTTTCAAGAATTCCCTTCATCTCCACCATATCGTCCTCGACAAGCTGGTGTTGAGGGTCGTTCTTCATGCCACGAAGACGCGCCAGTGACAGACGAGCTTCATCCCACCTGGATCTGGCGGCAAGCCATCTTGGGGATTCAGGAACCAACAAGATACCTAGACCGAGGGGCAAGGAAAAGGCGATGCCCAGCCCAATGACAATCCTCCACGAAGCGGACTGGTCCTCAATCTCCCTGACGCCATAGTTGACAAGGTTGGCGATGAGGATACCGAACGTGATCATGAGCTGGTACGAGGCGACAACGGCACCACGAATCTCTCGGGGTGAGCACTCGGACTGGAACATGGGAACACCGACAGAGAGGTTGCCGACGCCCAAGCCGGCCACGAAGCGGCCCATCATCATGTGGACCCAGTGGTTCATGGCGGTGATTTGAATGATGTTGCCGATGATGAAAACACCGACACCGAACGTGAGACTCTTTCTACGGCCCCACCAGTCGGCAGTGCTGCATAGAGAATTAGTTGGGCATACTGGTGCTTTTTGATTTTGCAACCGACAAAACTTACTAAGAAGCGCTCAAGGCTCCCAAGAGTGTACCGATACTCATCAACGAGACGAGCAGGGACTGAATGATGGGCTGAAAGTCTCGGCCCTCCGGCGTGTCGACCTGACCGAAGCGATCTTTGAAGTCTCGGAACAGCAGCATTCCCGAGATCTGGCCGGTATCATAGCCAAAAAGAAAGCCGCCAATCGAGGTGATGGCCCCGAGGATCAGGGCCTCAACACCACAGTCGGCGCCATTGACGCGTATGGACCTTGGAGGATTATCAGTATAGGTAGCCTATCGAGAGATGGATTGACGAAACTCGAGACTCACTTCTTTCCGAGCATCTCGGCAGCTCAGCTCGTCGTTCTGGTCGTCAGTTCACCACTTGTTCTTTCACCACAGGAGAAGAAAAACACAGATTTTTTGTGTGGGTGAGAGATCACCGAAAGTGGAACACAGAATTACTTTCTCGAAAATGTCTTTGGAGCCGCTGGCGCGGATCCTCATGAATATATCCATCGCTTGAGACAGGCTGATCCAAAAGGGTTGACGATCGTACTCTTCCCCGATGATGTCACGGGCTTACCGCCGCAAGCAAGTTCACGGGCACTGAGGATGGTGGTATTCATCATCCATCAGCGGCAGCACCATGCACGCACTCTACTACCCATGCGGCAAAGCGGCATTTGGGTGCTTGACCTGAGTGAAAACTGAAAGGGGCCGAATAGAATGGAGAAAAGCCACGGCATCATGCCAAAGATTGGGGGGTGCATGGGGAGAAACAAGGGACTTGAGGATCATCATCCACCAGCCCAAGGGAAGCAATAGGAGGAATGTTTGGTGGTTTGGATGGGATGTCGTCCAATCGGACCCCACCTCTCTACCCTTGACCCTGTCGGTGACGCAATATTGCGGGGCTGCCGTTCTCACAAGAAATCCCTGGGGTGCAGCGCCCACCTAGCGCCTGGGCGTCCGTCAGCTGGGACGAGAGCCTTGAGACTGGACAAAGAGAGGGCAAGTACGAGAGTAGATGAGGGCGTCATATCAGGTCATGAGACTGTTTGCTTTTGTTGTGGTGGTTGGCCCTACTGCCACGAGGATTCGTTGAGGTTTGATCAACCAGGACTGATGCTTCGTACATAGCACCCAGCTTGGGAATATATTCAATGGTTGCAGAAAGAGACTCTCAAACCCCGTAACGCTCTTCCCCTGCACAAGATCCTGGGTCTTTTTCGCCAAATCATCTTCGCAGAGAAGGATGTAGCAAAGAGCAGGCACGTGGCAGACTGCCGGGGGGCAACGAGTCTCCAGAATGATCAATGCCCGGGTTAGGGTTGCTACTCACGCTACTGTCACGACAGCATCCGGACTTTTTGATCTCCAGCTTTGATACTTGCCAACAAGCGTTATTGTCGGTGTGGAATCACCACGGCTGGGTGTCTCGCAATGCGCACTCAATTTTGGTCTTTGGGTTGGCCCTTTTGGTCGTAGTCTTCAAACACTAACATGGGCGCTAATATCGGCGTAGAGTCACCACCGTTGTCACCCTGCATTTCATATGAGCAGTTCTCAACATAAAAAAGCTGACAAGCGCAAGGCTTTTGGAGTTCACACACCAATAGTTGCTTGAGGCTCAACAGCACACCGCCACCAAAAATCCAGACAAGATGGCTGAGCTCACCAACGACAACCCCAATAGACCGCTCTTTTTCTACTTGACGGGTGCTGCCTACGGCGAGTTCTCTCAGTGGTACAGCTGCCACTTTAGCGTTTCCGTCGACGAAATCTACTCTATAACGACCAAACCACCCCCAGGCGACATCGATGGAGCCCAAAAACTAGAGTTCAAGACCGCCGAACAGTTCATGATGTACCTCAAAGCGGTGCAGTTCGAGGACCTTGCCATCGCAAAGAAGATCCTGGCGACATCCGACCCAAAGGCGCAAAAGAGACTGGGCAGACAAATAAAAGGCTTCAACGATGCTGAATGGGATCAGATCAAGCAGGATGTGGTGATGAGAGGGAACCTGGCCAAGTTTGGGCAGAACGAAAGACTTCGAGGAGTGTTATTGGGGACGGGCGTTAGAGAGTTGGTCGAGGCAGCAAGCAACGACCGGATCTGGGGAATTGGCTTCACTGAGAAGCAAGTGGTGGAGGGGCCGGTGGATAGGGAGTGGTGGGGGGAAAACAGACTGGGGAAGGCCTTGATGGAGGCTAGAAGAAGGCTGAGGGGGGAGGACAAGGTGCTGGGCTGAGGAGTAGTAGAGCAGAGAAGAAATGACCATGACCCACCCCGTTGTCTCGGACTTGAACTGTTACAGATCAGCATCATGTGAAGAAACCATCTGTTGCTGGTTACCACGCCGCGGGAGTGCTAAAAGACGGCGTGGGAGCGCAACGCGTTGGTTCCAGGTTGAAAATGCGGAAATGGTGTCTTTGGTGGTTGGAATGCGAGTTTTATCGGGCCAAGAACCGAGCACTGGAGCAGGCTGCCTAAGGTTTCGTCCCATTTCCTGGACTTGCACTAACAAATTCAACCCCTCTTGAGAAACTTTTGCCGCCCACCGTAAGCCCAGCACCAGACACGTCAGGGCATCACCCGACATTCAGCATCACTCCACGAAGCCGACCAGCTCCTATCTTTTCGGCCAACATTGCCAGGGTAATTGCCAGAGGGGATCACTACGAATTAATTGCTGAATATATCATGCCATCAATCTCGACCTTCTTCCTTTTTCCCCTCTTTACCATGTGCTCACTACCTACCTGTTCAGGGCATCTCGGGACCCATCTACGCTATCTGCGACGGACAGCAATTTGATGCACCAACCGACGGTGGGCAATTTTGTTTTCCAACAGCATCCAGCATCACAGCTTTGGAGTAATCAAGGTATGGAGAAATCCAGTTCTCTGCTTGCTGAATATTATACTAACCTGCTTGTTTTCCCCAACCAGACCCAGGGCTCCTCTGTCCCCTGCCTCGAGTGAGCAGATAATAAGCTGCCTATCCGCCGATGCCGAATTTTAGGGTCTGCTTGCCAGCTCCCGTCGCCCACCCGCCCACAGCGGTGGCTCTCCGCCCCGTCGTTCCCCCACACTTTGCTCCCGCCTTGCCATCAACACTTGTCTGCGAACTTCGTGGCCTGCTCAACATGTTGACGGTGGGCATAACCAAGAAGGCGCAGTCCTCGCAGCGAAGATGCTACGGACATTGAGGGCTTGCGACATTGCAACAAAAGACACCACGAGCAGACCCATTTTGAGCGACTCGCCAACCGCCAAAGCCCGCCACCCCCTGGCTAATGCCACTGGACATTTCCTCCAGCAGCCGTTTTACGAAAGAGTTCCTCTGCGGGGCTGAGAACCCTGGTATTGTTAGGGCAGTCCACTGGAAAGAAAGACAACAAACAAATCACGATACTGGACGGCACATCACGACACACTATGACAACCAAGACGCTCAACGCAACAAGCGTCGCATACACATGTACGCGACATGGTGAACAAGATTCCTAGGAAGCAAGTCCTTCAATTTTTCTTAATTTGCCTGTACGAGGGCTTGGCTCCGCTATCACTCCTCCACTTTGCTGTCTTGCTAGAAAAAGCAGACGGCCCAGTGAGGCTTTGTTGAGGAAGAGCGCAAAATTGCTCCCGAAAAAAAGCCCATGACTCCCCTTTGCTTTTCTTGCTAAGCCCCAAGCTGCGGCTGCCGGATCGTCGGTAAGATATCAGTGATGGATATGCTGAAAAAACCGATCTCCGTCTAATGACAGCAAAGCTTGCAAAGGTTTACAACCCCACCTCTACTCAGACATTTCCCCGCCTATCTGGGCCTGATGAGTGAGCAAAGTTGCTCTGAAAAGGTTTCAACTGCTCCAAAGGAGCCAGGAGGAAACACGCCGCCATTTGCCATCTCATTCCTCTACTCCCCGCCGTGGTGCGACGGTGAATCATGGCCACAATGTTGGCCGTCTCAAAGCTCTGGGTGGTTTCCGTGAGCAAGAGAACCCATCGCGCATGACCACAACGTGCTGCGACGTTGCCGGCGACCCAAGACCGTGGAAGTTAATAGTATAGTACAGACAAATATTCCTACAGGCCAAAAGGCTAAAGAGACCTTGGCGACAACGGTTGGTTAAGTGGCAAACACAAAGGGGGTAGCGCTGATGAGGGATGGCAGGACAAGGAGCTGGTTGACTGTGTGGCCGAAGGCTAGGTAACCAAGATCACACGCTTCGGCGGGGATCGGGGTGGCCAAGTCAAGTACCAAGATGAAAATAAAAGGCCAGGTCCGTCGACGCATGATGTGGATGCTGGAGAAACCCAAGAAGAAGTAATATGGCGATGGGTATGATGGTAGAGTGGTTGGCCATGTGTCACACTGAACAAGTGACGGCGCTCTTTAGTCCTCTTCGGAATCGACTTCGTCCTCACTGTCGGCATTGACCGCCATGGGAGGCTCGGCTGAGGCCCTGCCTGTTCCCTCAATCGACTCCATTGGCTCCTGACTGCCGGATTGGTTGCGGTTAGCTTGTGCTCTCAATTCGTTGAGCTGCTGAATGCGGCGCTCCTGCTCCGACTTGCTCATGGGCTTGTTCTTCTTGGACTTGGATGCCGCCGACGCAGCGCCCGACTTGGACTTGGCATTGCTGTTGGAGTGGTGATGGTCCGCCGCCTGGCCCCAAGTCTTGTCCACTACCTTCTTCTCCCTCTCGACCTTCAAGTGTGGGTGGGCCTTGATTATTATTTCGTAGAGCCTGACCAGGGCCTCCTCGGAGACTTGCTCAATATCAAGTTCCAATTCGCCCGACTCATTCTCTCCCTGTCCCGTGTCCCTCTTGATTAGCTCGATGGCCCGCTCCAAGGGCACACCGTCCAGCTCGCTCAGATGCTCGGTGATAACAGCCTTCTCAGCCTCACTGATCTTCTTCTTGGGGGGCGGTCTCTTGGGGCCCTTCTTAACAGCTCCCGCGGCATGATGGCCACCCCCGCCCGCTCCTCCTGCGGCAGCGGCCTTCTTGGTGACGCCGCCAAGGTGTTGGTGCGTCTTCTTGGACTTGGCAGGCTTGTTTGGCTTTGCCGGTTTGACGGCGGCAGTCAGCTCCTTGAGGTTGTTCCTCTCTCGGATCAGTTGCTTCTGCAAAGTGCTGATGATGGAGTGAGAAATGTCAACATCCTCTTCGCTTGCCGATCCAGTGTTGATCATCTCGGACAGCTTCTTTTGCTCGTCATCGAGTCGTTTCTGGATGCTGGTGATCTTGGTTTGGGCCTTAGTGATCTCCTCGGATTGCTCTGGCTCCGGTTCCGTGTCCGAGGGCTCGTCGTCGGACTCGTCTTTGATCCGTGGGCTGGCTGTGTTGATCACCTCGGGCGGGGCGTTGCGGGCGAGCCATTCATCCTTTCGGTTCATCTCGGCGCGAAAAAGACTCTGCAGCTTGTAGCCGGCAATGGTGACGGGATGGTCGTCTCCATTGAAGGCCTTGGCGTTCTTAACGATCAGGTCAAAGTCTCGTTCAACGTCCTTGGCCGAAGCGTACTCGCCAGAATGCAGCTTGTTGGCCATGGTGGAAAGGTCCATGGGCTTCTTGACTACCTTGTAATATGTGGGGATTTGCAGAGCGACGACGTCGACAGGTTGAAGGAAGGCGCCGTTGCAATCGTAATATTTGGTCTTCCTCAGCTCGGTGAGAACTTCATCGCAGAACCGAAGCTCGGGGGGTAGCTTCTTCTTGCGTTTGTCGGTAAAGACATCTCTTGGCTGAGGTGGCTTGACGGGGCGCTTGGCACGGCTGTCAACCTTGGTCGAGTCGCGCCGAATGAGCGGCATACCGTTGTTGCCGGGAGGGATGGCAAAAGCAGGGTTCTCGACAGCGGGCTTGGGGGCTGGGGCCGCCGGTTTTGGGGGACGGGGCGTGGCGGTGGAAGACTGGTGGACGGCAGAGCGGGGTTCGGCATGGCGGATATTGTGATGCTTGATGCTGTCCTTCTTGTCAGGGCGGGCAGGTTCAGCGGCAGGGACCTTGGAGAGACGGTCGAGAATAGCAGAACGGCAGCCCTTGGCTTGCACAGTCACTTCGTGAGCCTCGCCGTTGAAGCTGACGGCGTTTTCCACTAACAGATTCAAGTCCCGTTTGAACTCGCCAAGATTCTTGTAGCTCTGCCCGTCCCCACGCAAGCGTCTCTCCATGGCCGAAATATCAATAGGATTGGCAATCCGTGCCGAGTAATCAGGCCAGAGCATGGGCCACAGATGCTGAACCGATTGCCGAAAGTTGCCGCCCACCTTGGTTTTTTTGACACCTGCAAGAACTTGACGAATTTGCCGGTTCTGCCAATCTGTGATGGGATTGTCGTTGAGGGAATCGTCATTGAGATACTTGGGTCTTCCGTTCGCAGCCTGCGCAGGTGTGGCCCGGGGAGCTGACTGGCGGTCGACATCCATGCGATCTTGGGGGTTGACATTGTTCTTGGCCTCGATGGAATGGTCAACCTTGGTGCGCTTGGCAACTGGTTCATCCTCACTGTCGATATCCCGTTCACGCGACACCTTGGCAGACGCAGCCAGGTCAGACATGCTGGTATCGGCCGTCGCGCTTGGAGGAGGAGATGCCTTGGAGGGCGACGCTGGAGCTGGATCCTTCTCGATGCTCGGCTTCACGTCCGGGACAGTTGCGGAAACAGGCGTCTCTTGAGTGCTCTCGGCGGTCACCTGCGCATCTGCCATCACCACATCTTCCTCCTTATCGGTAGCTGGGGGGGTAGGGGCCGTCTTGGTCATGGGAGATACGGAAGTGGACATGGCTTTGGTCGGAGCCTCGTTCTTTGCGTCAGATGTGATCAGGGCGTCAGGCGTGGGCGGCTTGGCTGGCTGGTCTTCTTTCGATGGAGCCGCAGATTGTGTGTCGGGCGCGACTTCGGCTGGAAGCTCGATTTGTGTCTCGGCTTGCTTCATCTCGGCAGCCGGACTTGGTGGTGCATCCGGCATTTCTGTGTCGGGTGGAGTCGCGACGTCCATCTTTACGGGCTCGGCGTCCTTGGGCGCCTCCTCTGCACCTGTGGGAACGTCTGGGATTGGTTTGTCACTGGCATCGGCCGACTCGCTTTTCAGTGCACTGTTTGCTGAGAAAGCTTCTTGGTTGTGGCTTTGTTTGCAGTCGGTCTCATCCTTTTCGGTGTGGTTTGGGGCTTCGGGGGAGGTGTGGCTAGAAGCAAAGCTGTCAGCTTCCAGTCTGACATGCAAACCTTGATGCGACTCCGAAGGAAGGAGCCAATGCCGCAACATACCCATTCACTTCGGCGCCGCCATTGCGCGCGTCCTTCTCGAGCTCCAGCGAGCTGGCGACAGGCTTTTCGCCAACAACCGCGCCTTCTGATTGCTGAGTGGCCATAACTGCCATTCGGGATTTGGGGATTTCTGGATTCAGGAACGACGCGACATGAAATCGGCTAGGTCAAGGAGTCGTTGAATTAGCAACGCATGGCCGAGTCAAAGTGTATCGAAGCGGCACGTCGGGGGACAAGTCGAGAGACAAGTCGTTTGATGAAATAAATGGAATGGTTTATTGTATTGGAGCTGATAGGTTGTCCAAATTGCGACGGCGAGATGTCGACGACGACGTGGATGGTGGAAGACACACGATTGGGCGCGCGGCGGGGAGTGGGCAAGGTGGATGGGGACGTGCACACGCGTTGGATCGCGAACCCCAAAAGATAAAAAGCGAAGGAGAAAATTGGCAACCACTCACAGTCTGGCGAAAAAAGTCGGCCGGGGTAAAGGCTGAGAATTATAGGCTTGGGGTTGCTAGCCTTGCCAGAGAGCGTTGCTCGGAGGTGGAAAAACTCGAGCCGGGGAGGGTGGCCTTTTGATGGTCGGTGGCTGGGGATGCTTTGGCGGGCGCTGGTTGGTCAGTTTGGAGGGGGTTCGGCGTGGTTTTGTACCGCGACCTTTTTTTTTTCGAAATTTCTGGGTGAAAACACATGTCAGTCCCGGTCGGCAGCTCGGGGCTATTTATCACAGCTGCCTAGCTCAGCACGAAGGGAGGGGATCCGCCTCTGACTGGCTTGATTGGTCTTATCGATGCGGCTCGCCTGTTTCTGATTGGCCACATCCGAGCTATAGTGGGCCGTGCGCACACGAGACCGGGGGCACAAAGTGTCTTCTGTGCGAACCCAGCTCTTGAATTTTCTCCTGCCACCAACCCCTCGACGAGGCCACCGCAATACCAACATCAATACTTCAGCAGCAAATGCAAACATTATTATCCCTATTCATCACGTTCTGGTAGAATATCCATACAGTTGTTCCCTAGCAGGGCAAAATGCGATAACAATACGCAGCAGAGCCGAACGAGACACGCCGGATGCGACGGGCATAGGAGTGGAAAAGGGGGGATACCTACACTTACACCAGACTATAGGCCCAGTAACTGCCAATCCGACGCTTTCGGCTCCCTCACCAGGATGGACCAACACCACGGCAATATCTCATTATCTCAACGGCTCTCGATGGATGGAATCTTGATTCCTCGTACCTACCATCCTGGCGATGGCGAAAAGAAGATGGCAACTGCGACCAGAGGCGACAGGCTGAAACAGCTGCGGTGCTGGGTCGCAAATGGCGCTAAGCGAACAGGGATACGCGATAATGACGCGAATGCAGTGACCCAGCAAAACAGGTCACCAACATAATTTCTGAAGGTGAAATAAATGACCGGACGCGTTCCAGGCATGATCTGATGGTTTGTGTGTTGCTGGTGAGGTTTTGATGCATCCCTTGATAGAATGTCGAAAAGATGAATTCGGGGTTTGGGGTTGGGCATTCTATCGTCCGTGCCGCCACGCTCGGCCAACTCTCTTTCAATTGAGTAACCCCAAACCCTTCGTCGCGTTGATAAGCTTGATCATAGGTACACAGTAGAATGTCCGTTGCTCTCTTTTGTTTGCCCACTAGGCAGCAGCGACGCCCTCATAAAGTAGACTGGCAGAACTCGGTGCCCAACTGATACCGTGCCCTTCAGTTGCACCAGCCACAGCTGCATCTCTGAAATGCGTGTGGCTGAGTGAAGCTCAGCAATCTGCCAAGTACACACGGACCATGTAAGCTGCACCAGAACCCCACATTCAATGCTGGGCATGCCAAGCGGAGATCCGCAAAAAAGTTTTGGTTACAGTTTGGATTTTTTGCCTGCGGCTTCAATCGCAGCAACCACCAAAGCAAATAATCCAACCTTTGAGGCCACTCGTCGAGGCCACTCGTCTGGGCCCCTTCCATTGAACCAAAAGCCCTCCACTGGTATATCAAGCTGTATCGAGCTCCCCATCGGCCGTCTTTCAGTCACCCAAGTACTCCAGATCGCAAGCCATGTCAACCAAGAGAAAAGTCGCGACCATCGCGGCTCCGGTCGTCAGGGCCAGCGCAAAGGCACGCTCCAAGGCCAAAATCGACGAAACCAGAGCCGCCGTGTCCACCGGCTTATCCAAGCAGCCTGACGAACCCATCGAGCTCTCAAGTGACGACGAGGATGTGAAGGATCAGCAGCAGATCGAGCAAGTGGCCGAGGAGACAACACAAGGAGATGTCGACATGGACATGGACATGGGCGGCGATGTGGATGATGCTGAGCCTGCTGCTCCGGCTGCTTTTGGCGATATTGTGCGCGGCAACTCGACGGTCGATGTAGTAGCCTCTCTTGCTGCTGACACTGCTGGCCCTTCTTCGCGCCCCGATTTGCACCAGAGGCAAGCCAGCCTCATCAACGCCGCCTCGCTCGGCACCGTTATCAACCAAGCCCTCCGAACCAACGATGCGCAGCTTCTCGAGTTGTGCCTTCAGACTAGCGACCTCAAAATTGTAGAGAACACAATCAATCGCATGGACTCGGCCCTTGCTCTCGAACTCCTTTCCAGGCTTGCCTCCCGCATGCACCGTCGCCCCGGCCGTGCCATGAACCTGATGAGCTGGATGAAGTTCACCATGATTGCCCACGGTGGCGCCCTTGTCACACAGCCAGATTTGACTGCCCGGTTAGCCGAGCTCAGTCGTGTTTTGGAGGAGCGCGCGAGGGGTCTGCCAGCGCTGTTGGCGCTTCGAGGCAAGTTGGAGATGCTGGACGCTCAGCTGAAGTTTAGGAAATCTGCCAAGCTGGCCGGTGGCAACCGCGATCGTCTCGAAGGAAAGGATGAGCTGGGCGAGTCAGAGGACGAGGATCAAGATGAGGCCCAAGTGGTCTACGTAGAGGGCCAGGAAAGCACCAGGGCGCTCACAAACGGTGGTCCGAGAGCGGGGCCTGCTGATGACGAGGACGACTTCCCCATCAATCACAGTGCTCTGCCGGATTCTGATGAGGACGATGATGAGGAAGAGGACGAGGACGAGGACGAGGAGGATCTGGCGGCCATCGAGTCTCTTGACGAAGATGAGGTTGACCACGATGACGTTGATGAGGAGGAGGAGGATGACAGCGAGGGTGAGGATGCTGGGCCGCCAGCCAAAGTCCAGAGAACACTGAGGGGCAGAAAATAGAGTGGTCAGTTAGAGTGGTAGCATATCCTCCAGGCGTTAGTTTACATGTTAATACAGATACCTAAAATCCATGTAACGAAACGTCTTTGCTTTGTATGCTACTAGATGTGGCCTCTGCGTATTTTATCAGCCTCCGTCTTGATTATCATTATCATTACCGCTTCAATCCTCATCATCACTCAACCATGTAGTTCCCCAGGTTCTTTCTCTTGCATCATTATTCGCTGCCAGACCGCTATCTTCGACTCCCCCCAGGTGTGCCAGTACCCCCATTGCTGCCACGACTGCTGACCTCCCAATAAGATCCCAGCCCTGGTCCAATCCTTCCTTGTTCTAACCCTGGCGCATCCTCCGATGTAGAGTAAACGGACCCTCGAGATGATGCCGACGAGGCAAATGGATACACATACACCCGCTTCCAGTCCCAGTCCAAGCTTTCCACTACGCTCTTGGCCTCTCGCCTGTTGTCCCGTCTGTCTTGCTGGTAGCCGAACCCCAATGACTCCATCTCTAGCCTCTCTCGCACGACGGCAAGAGCACTGGGGCTCAGAGGTATTCCCTGTTGCTCTTGGCCGGTTCTTTTGGAGTTAGAAAAGGGGAAGGAAAGCGGTGTTCGGGCGCGTTTGGGTGTTTGGAGCGTGGCTTGGCTGGTTGGGCTGCTGATGAGGTGTTGATTGCTGGGGCGTGTGGTTAACCCAGAATGGGCATTGATACCGAGTGGCGACTGTTTTTTCCTGTTCCTGAGGCAGAAAAGATACACGGCGAGACTGAGCAGGAGGAAGAAGAGAAGGGCGGAGCCTGTTATGATACCAGCTTCAGCCCCGGTGCTGAGAGTTGGGCTGCTGCTTGATAGCGATTCGGAGGGATTTGCCGCTGCTACCGAAGTAGATAGAGGTGTTTTTTCTACGTTTAAAGATCGTGTATCCTCATATCCTGACTGTGGCGTGGACTGTGTCGATGGTTGTTAGTTGAAAGGCAACACAAACACCGACCCACTTACCCCTGAAGGCTTGGCGATTGCCCCTGAGGTTATCAATGGAGGAGGATCATAACGAACATGTCTGGTATTTGAAGCATCCTGTGAAAGCCCGGGGCATAGGTGAAGAAGCCATAAAATAGCTAGTTGTGATATTCGGCCCATCGTTGTCCCTTTTTGCGACAGCTGACTTTCAGTTCGTGGTGATTCTGGTGTTTAGATGACTCGACAGTAACATTGAGGAGAGCTTTGAAAAGGGTAGCATCACTGATTTTGTCCAGAGGGGAAATCCAAGACCACAACATCTGAAAAGGATGGGGACTCATTCTTCAATAGCCCTCCACCGCCACCTCCACCTCCTGAAATGGGCGCTCAAGGACGCATTTCTCCTGCAATTACCGTGGGACATTTTATTTCTAGACGTGCATTGTCACTGACTGGTTCGAGCTCACGGCTTTTCCAACACGACTTGGCACCCCCACGGCAATTGACTGCCTTTGTGTGGCCCCTGAGAGAAGAAATGTTAAAATAGTGGCGCAATCCGACACACCAATCACCGTGAGGCATCCAAGCTCGAGAAGGCCGCTGGGCCAAGTTGAGACACTGCAGCACAGCCAGCGTCAAAGTCTGCAGCTCGGGAATTACACAGTCTCAAACGCTCGGTGCGACAGTTCTCACGGCTGACTTTCTGGTATCACTCTATCCAACCAATGAACTACCTATCATCACGGCGGCCATCTCTTTAAACCACACATATCCATACCAAACGGGCTAGGTAAATGACACTAGAAAGAACCTGAAAGTCAAAAAAGCAATACATTAGCTCAAGCCCTTTCAAAGACAGCCAACAGGCTCAAAAGATACCTAGTCCAAAGGCCCCATGGGATAACTAAGAGACCATTCTCTGTTTGAGAAGGTCTAAATCCACAGCGCTACACGTTTTACTTCAGACGGCGGGCAAACATAGTAACTGGCACGGCAGGCCATCCAACCACCTTTCGCTAACAGGATGACCAAAGAACGTCAAACTCCACCATTGGACCCTCCACCCATGACTGTTTGTAGGTGGCATCACTCCCTTCTCCCAAGTAACCATCATCTACTGCTAGCTTGGCCCACAAATCTACCTCAATCACAGGCTGAGAATATGCACCCGGACAGCTCGCCACCCCCAACTCCGCATCATCCTTCTCCATAGGCTTTAGATGCACAGAAAGCGCAAATCTGCCATTGTACCCGCTTGCTCTTTGTCCATACACATTCTTGATCACCCTTCCATCAGTCTGCATCTTCCTGACTTGCTCGTCAAGATACGCAACTTCTACCCCAATCTCCTTCAGCACTGTGCCTTTTTCTTGTGTAAGGTGTCAAGAGACGAGTGTGTGGAACACTGAGAATGCAAACCCGTGCGGCATGTACTCAAAGGGAAGCCGTGCCCGGCATGATATGTATCCAGTTGAGGAGTTTTGTCCTTCAAGATAGGCCCTGAAATCAGGAAAGAAAATCGCCTGGCCAGAGGGTACAGTACGGCATGTTGATGGTGTGGAGGTGGTGGATGAGAGGTCTAGCCAGTCAAGAATGTTGGGAGACGGCTGGGCAAAAGTAAGAGGTATTGTAGGAGCCAGAATTATTAACAAAGGGTGTCTGTATATCATCGTGGCTCTCCTTAAGAGTTCTAGGCATGTGAGGAATTCAAATGTAGGATTTCTTGCAAGGTTGGTCTGTTTTCTCTGAATTTGGGATGTTCTGATGAGTGCCTGTATGCATCGGAGCAATCCTGGTAGGGATTACAACATGAAGGATGGACAGGCTAAATCGAGAAGAGTCAAACGGGCCGGATTTGCGGCCTATTCAATCACTTGATCATTCTCCAGTGTGGCAATAGCCGAGATTTCTGCCAAAAGCTTTCGAGGGACAGAATTTGGGCGCCTTATGCCTAGAGATGATATTTAAAGTCCAACTCCCAGTCACCAGTCTTTACCCTTCTCTTGTCTTGCACTTTGCCACTGGCAATCTGCTTCTTGAGCAAGTTGCACCGTCTAAGGTACAACCAGTGAATCAGGATTAGTAGTTGAGCCAGGCCCAGGGCGCTGACTGAAAAGATGTTACCCAAGAGATACGGTGAAGTCCGGTAAATTTGGCCTGCCACGATGCCAGCTGTGTTGCCGATGGTCTGTTGGAATCCAATCGAAGCTGCCCGGCGATAATGGGGTGCGACGTTTATATTGAGCCACGTGAGATTGAGTCCAGGACCACTGTACACTGCAATTGCGCACAGAAACGTGCCAAAGAATTTGACGGCGTTACTTGTCGGGCAGATGATGAGAATGTAACCGATGATGCCAAAGACGTTGGCAAAGGCAATGAACGGGCCTCGGATGCACAGATGGTCGGAAACAAATGCCAGGGTCAAAAAGCACGCTCCTCCGAGAATGTAAACGGGGATAGTGAGGTATTGAGCTTCGATGCTGCTATGGCCCATGCTGGTGATGATGGAAGGGAGAAACGTGCTAAAACCGTACAAAAGTATGTCCTGGCAGAATTGAATGGCTCCGCTTTCGCCAAGTTAGAACTGTGTTTAAGAGATGAATAGGGGTTGGTAAGGGATAGAAAAGGGGCTTTACCTGATCCACAATTTGAAATCCTTCAAAGCTATTCTGATCTCTTCCCAACTGAACTCCTCACTGCCCATATACTGTGCCCTCTGCTTTGCTCGTATCTGCATCATTTCCCTTTCTCTCTCGTTCAAGAAGTAGGCGTTGGTGGGATCGTTTGGCAAGCCAAACCAAATCAACAAGCCTATGAGGATGCTGAAGATGCCTTCTATGATGTAGACCCATCTCCAACCAGCATAGCCCCCTATGCCGTCCATTTTCAGGAGCACGTATGCCAACAACCCCCCAAACGCACCCGACAATGCCGCACAAACAAACAGATACGAGACCCTGCGAGCTTGTTCTTCTCGTTTGTAAACCATGGTCAGGTACAGATTTAAGCCGGGGAAGAGGCCGCCTTCACATGCTCCTAGTATTAACCTTGCAGCATACAGCCCCCCGATATCTGTGATGAAACCAGAGAAAATAGTAGTCAAGCTCCAGACCACGCAGAGGCCTGTCAACACAACTCTTGGAGTGAGTTTCTTGAGTAGGATAGCCCAGGGTGATTCGAATGCGACATATGTTGCGTAAAAGATGGACACTGCGGTCGAAAACTCGACATCAGATGCGCCGATATCCTCCGGCATCCCCGCCACTTTGACATTGCCGATATTGGTGCGGTCAAGGAAGCAAGAAAGATAGACCAGCATGATGATTGGAACGAAAACGGCATCTAGCTTCAAGAGAAGCCGCTTTTCTTCCTGGCGGTCGAGGGTGGGGATGGCTTCTGATACATGATTGCCGGTGTCGGATAGAGTTGGAGATGCTGGCTTCTCCCCGTCAGAGCCCATGCTGCTTGCATTTCATGTCAAATTCGTCGTGGAGTTTTTGCCTTGGAAAAGCTTAGCTTCGAAAGTTGGGACGAGATTACACAAATAGCACAGTCCAAAGCTGGCAAGGTAGGTAGGCAAGGTTGTTTTTCTCTTTTAAAATCAAAAAAAAAAGGTTCGACGGCGTGGCAAGGTGCATGTGATGATATCATCTACAGGTGGTGCCGATCCTACCTCATCTTAACCCTCGGCGTGATACAACGAGGCTCTGCGGTTCCAAAAACACGCACTGCAGGCCATGATTGGTAGGTGGGACAAGATAATGTCGTTCCATAGTACCACTATTGAAACCGAGCGAATATGACCAACAGTGCGATAAACGAAAAAAACATCGGTAGGCAAGCAGAAGTGTATTTATTCTTCTTCGAGGCTTTTGTTCCAATGAAGCGAACCCATGTGCAATCCCGCTCAACCCGTAACCCCGGAACAATTCTTGGACCTTTGCAAAATCAGAGTTGAGTCTGAGCTTGGTCCAGCAAGACAGCCTAGGAAAAACGGCCATCATCCCATTTGCTACAGAATTCCGTGCTGTAGCTTATTTGGATGTTCGGTCTGGAAGAAGATCAGTACAGGTCCATTTAATAGGTAACTGATGGTCGAACCCACTTCATGCGGTACTGCACGTACAACCTTGTCTCTTTGCAGGGTCAAAGCTTGGGTAGGGGACACAGAGCCATCCTCGAGCGCACACTCTGTGACTCGCACCGCAGTCGTTAACTGAACATGGCCCGGTGTATTGGGCAACCGAGGCAGCAGCAAAGAAAGAGAAGAATAGAATTGGCGCCGAGAGCTTCATTGTACGCGATGTGGATATCCGCAGGAGATGAATGGTCAACTGGGCTGAGAACAACCACTCGACACAGAGGCAACGGGCTCTCACATCTTTATAGGCGAGTATGGGCAAACAGACCCGACTCTTCCGAGCCTGTGTCCCGTCGGTCAGATTGAAATGGGTGCACCACCCACGCGGCCCCTCGCCGCTTTAAGCAGGATCAACACTTGGCTCGTGGCTAGCTTGTGTAGCCGAATCGACCATGTGCAGCCGCCAAACGTTAAGGGGGATCCAGTGGTAACAAACTCAGATCTTTTGTGTCAGGTTCATGTTCTCTGAGCTGAAGCCATCAACATTTTATATTGATGTTATTTGGAACTAGGCACCATGATTTCACCTACCTAATGTCGGATAGTTGTCCGATGTCCAGTTGCGAGAGACAACTGTGCCTTTCGCATTCTTTGGAACCTTCCAAAAACTCCCAATGTAGCTCAGTCCGTCATCCATCCTTCCCGAAGTAATCGGATCATGCGTTCGAATGCTGGGATTTTCCGTCAGCTCTGGCCCAACAGATAATGATCCTAATAGTTGTACAACCCGTTACAGAGCAGGCTCAGCTCAACTTTCATGCAAGTGAAGAAAGCCATCAGCTGTACCTACCTACCTAGTCTAGGTGAATCAAAAGGGGGCGGCCTCAAAAGATGTGTAGAAACCAGAATAAAATGCAAACAAACCTCTGTATTCGTGTCCTGGGTTGAGACTTGGCCTGTGATGAAAAGATAGACAAATTGACGTGGGCATCATGTGGAAAGGTGATCTGGTTTCGTATGTAGTCGTACAACTTTCAGATATTCGTTTTCCGTCACTACCTACCTCTCTTTCGAAGGTAAGCACTCATAACATGGAAAAACCATCACAAGACCCGGCCATTCTTAAAGCGGCAACTGATGCACAAGACTCACGATCAGCGTCTCGTGGCCCCATTCAGATCCTCCCTGCATCCCACGGCTGAAGAAGATCTCAACAGGAGTGGGTGAAGCTTCACGACACCGGCTTTTTCCGCCTTGGCCCTTATACTCCCTACATTGCCAAGTCGGCACTGATGCTTATCTCCACACAATTACCCCAAGTCAATCAAGTGCGCAATCAAGCTTTTGATTTTCCCTGACAACCTTCTATTATACATGCATGTGGGATGCTAACCGATATCAAGATGTTGGGGGTGTGCTGCTCCCTCTCTATCTGCCACCCTTCTTCTTGTTGAGCTTGTTCATAGCCTTGGCATGACCATACACCAGCTCCTTGGCCTCGGGGTCCTCCAAGTAAATGGTGAAGCCGTCATTGTGGTTGCGCCCATATGAGTAACCACCGTACCCAAACTGCCAGTACATGGTTCCCGCCAGCTTCTCCTCCACCTCGATCTTTTGCCAGCTGCCAATTACCTCCAGACGGGTAGAGTTGTGTGTCTTTCCGAGGTACTCGAGTCTGGCCTCGGGCGTCATCCAGCCGTACTCCTCGTGGACAACGGGCTTCTTGGCCTTGCGACCAGCCGCGGCGTGGTCCCGGATCCACTGCTGTGTCCATTCCACAGTCTTTGACCACCAGTCCGGGTACGAATGGAACACACCAAAGTCAATTGTGTCGATGGCGATCTCATGGTCAAAGTCACCGCCGTTCCCGCCAGCGTAGGCCCAGTCATCAGAACCCTGGGGCAGGTTGAATTCACCCTCTCCGCCCCAGGTGACGAGATGGTGGGGATCGAGCGACTTGATGTAGGCGCTCATCTCCTTGACCCAAGCGCCCATGACGGCCGGGTTGCAGTTCGGGCTACGAGGAAGGTTGCGAGTGCCGTCAGCACCGCAACGAGGCTCGTTGGCGAGCTCCCAGCCAAAGATGGTGGGGGAGTCCTTGTAGCGAAGGACCATCTCCCTGACGTAGCGCTTGTAGGCGTTCTTGATCTTGGGAACTGTGTAGAACTGTTCACTGTCAGTTATCCCACCACCATGTGCAAAGAAGGGCAGCTCTGAGTAAGGTACATACATCATCGTGATACTTTCCACCCAGGTTGACGGTGTAGACGTCCATGCCTCCGTAATCCGCCCAGTTGTTTGTCAGGGCAACCAACAGCTTGGTTCCGACCTTGTCAGCGGCCTTGACAACCTTGTCGAAGCCGGCCACGTTGATGGTGGAGGTGCCGTTGGGGTGGAACCACTGGAAGACCACCTCGGAAGGACCAGCGCCTTCACCACCATACTGTGGAAGACCACCCGGGATATATGTGCTGTTCTTGTCGTTGAATCCCCAGGTGCGGAAGACGGTGAGACCTGCCTTCTTGGCGGCGGTCAACCCCTTTTCGACATCGGATTGGTCCTAGTTGTTGTTAGCATATATTAATTGATCGTGACTGGAATGGATGGTGATGACATACGCCATTAAAGGGGAAGTAGTACGCATTGCTACCGGCAAAGTAAAAGTCCTTGCCATCGAGCTTGAACTTTCCGTCTTGCACGGTAACAAAACCCTTGGGGGTCTTGCCCTTGTGAGGACCCTTTCCACCTGGGCCGCTGGGGGCGGCGGCAGCGGTAAGGGCCAGTAAGCTGAGGACGAAGGACTTGGCGAGGACCATAATGGTGACTGGAAGACTGTGATGAAGCAGCTTGCCCCTTCCAGAGGCCGAACCAAAAGCACAAGGCCATGATGGTATTTATCTTTGTTTAGTTCCCAGCACATAGCTGATTGCCATATTCACGATGCGGAAGTCGATGAGCCGCCCTTCAGGGGTTTCGTGTGCTTGGCGCGTCTTGGCAACGCCGTTTCCTGCACTCTTGTCCGGCCCGAGAGGTCGGGGTGATGGACGCGTGGATTTTCCCGGGACGGTTTCCGGGTTTATCAGTGCCATAGGAGCTCGACGAGACCACGCCTGGATGCTGTTCGCCAATCGCCACCGGGAACACGCAGGGTCGGAAAGCAATGGGCCGCCCTCCCATTTTGAGAGCTTCCTTCCGACGATCTGGATCCATATTCAGCCTTGGGGTGATGAAATGGAGACGGGGATGCGATCATCATCAGAGCATGTGCACATGGCGGAGATCGAAATGTAACGTCGGGTTGCCACTCCATGATTCCCTAGCTCCATCGCGAACCTTGCATAGAAATGATGAACATGAAGAGAAGAGAACAAATATGTACAGTATAAAGTGTTGGAGACAGATAAAAGATGCACTGCCCGATGTAATGTGACCTCCTTCGTGACCCCTTTTATTCCCCCATGCAATCCGAACGCCCGATGCCGCCCGACTCCCATTCATCCATCAATCACAATTTAGCGCCAGGTGGAATCGACAGCCACGCTCTGGCCCTGGCAGGCAGCAGGAACGGTGTAGGACCTGTTGGGATCGCTCTCCCAGGTCACAGCGCCGTTGCTGTCCACCCTGATGAACTTGTAGGTGAAGGAAGTGCCAGGAGCCAGGTTGAGGGTGGTGGACCAGACGGGGTTGGAGTTGGTGTAACCGGCAGCAGAGAGGGGTATAGCGTTGGCCGGGTTCCAACTGCCGAGCGCGGCGATGGAGCCAACAACCTTGATGTTCTGGCCATAGGCAGTGGTGGCCTTCTCGTTGAAGACGACAGGCACCGACGGGGCGGCAGCACACGAGGCACCGGGGGTGACGACAGTCGAGAAGGTGGTCGAAGCAGGCGGGTCGACGGTGCCGCTGCCCTCGCCGATGGCAATATCTGCGCAGGACAGGTAGATCTGACCGGTCTGGAACGAGTTCCACTTAAAGCTCAGGAGGGTGTGACCGACGTTGATGTTGGGGAGCTTGATCTTCTTGGTGACGGGGAAACCTCCGGCAATCGAGGTGTAGCAAGACCCGCGGGGAGCATTGTCAACGCCCTGACAGGCGCGACGGTCACCGGCATTGAAAGCATTGCAGGTGAACCAGTCGTTGCGCCAACACGGCTGACCGGGGGAGCAGTCAGGGCTGAAGCCGCAGTTCTGGCCCGAGACGTCGGTGCAGGGAAGGGTGCCCCTCTCAAAGCAGTCCTCGGCGGCCTGCTTCTCCTCGTCGGTGGGGAGATAGCCAGGTGTGAGGAACTTCTTGACGAGCGCCTGATCCTGGCAGATACGGTAGGCGAACATGCCACCGTGGTCACCATTGTTGTCGACGCACCACTGAACGTCGATGGTCTGGCCAGGAGAGTAGCGGGCGACGGGAGAGTTGCCCCACAGCCCAGCGCGAGGCTGGTTGTAGTCGATGCTCACGCGGGCGTTGTAACCACAGGGTCCACTGCGGCCAACAGGAGCAACGTCAAGATCGGGCCAGGCCGAGACAGGCTCGAGAATGGAGCACTCGGGGCAGGAGTCAAGGCCAGCCTGTTGGGTTCATGTGTCAGTACTGAGGTTCCAGTAAACTCGCAGCTTGCAGCTCTTACCTCGGAGCCAAGACGTGTCCGACTGGACGGGATGGTCAGGTAACCATGGCCGTGAACCAAAGTGGCCACCGTGAGGACGGAAAAGGTCGATGACAGCTTCATTTTGGCTAGTCGTTACTGGATGGGCTCTTCGGAGGCGATGAGGCTGGCTGGTGGTGTTTTGGAGCATCATGGCAGCGAGGGTCCGGGACCTAAATAGGTAGATTTTTGCTTGATGGCGACGACCACGGCAACCTACCAAGCCTTCATCTTTGGAGGTGACATTGTCGGCGTCTGCTCGGCCCTTCAAAAAAAAACTATGCTGCCGAGGTAGGCCACCACCTGGCTCGCGAAAGCCTTGCGATGTTGCGTTTCAGTGCGTCTTCCAGGGCGAATTTCCCCAGGATCGTCAACGCCTTTTCACCGTTACACCAGATCACTCCCGTGGGCGCCACAATCCGGGGCCCCGCGACCACAACAAACCCCGTCTGTGGAGAAGGGCACTTGGCACGGCGCACCTCGGTTAGTAGTGCCGGGCCATTGCACTGCAGTCTGCGGCCGGAGTTGCTGGTCTGGGGAGCATGCCCGCAGTCAAACGGACCGAATCTGGCTGGGAATTGTCAACACGTGCAAGCTGCACGTCATGCTAAGGTTGACCATGCACCGTCATGGCACCGACAAAAGGCCGTTGATCCTCGTTGCCATTGGGCCAAGAAGCGCCCGAGAGGGTCGGTAGTGAAGCAGGCTTTGCCTGGTGGTTCTAGTGTCCTTGATCCGGGGCATGGCACAGCGTTGTCTTTCTCTGGTATACCTATACTTACCTAGGCTCGTTAGATAAAAGTAGGATTGGGCTTCGGCATGGTAGCCTACATCAACAGTGAGTTCAGTCTGTGTTCCCGCCCAATTTTCACTTGGGGTTATTTCAGTCGGCTCTCCGAAGCAAATGGAAAGGATCACCATGGCTTGAAGAGGTTTGGAGGGTGAGGGGTTTCCGCCAATAGGTCTAGTTGGCAAGTCGACTCGAGCTGGCCACCTAGGCTGGTATCATGAGCTCCTTAGATAAGGTAGGTACCGAACACGTCGCTTGAATTATCTAAAAGGCATATTTCAATCATCATTATCTCCGTAGTTTGACTATGACGTGGCGCCATGGCTTCATTGAACAGCGAGAACCACATCTTTAGACTCTTGACAGGTTTTACCTGATACGTTCCATACAACCCAGCAATAAAGTAACTACGTCATTCGTTTAACATTTCCGAGTAGGTACCTAATTGAAAAATCTGATATCTAGAACACTTGCCCCGATACCGTACCTACCTTGGGTATTGTGTTTCGAGAATCCATCATGGTGGATTCATGTAACCCAAGAGGCTGCGGTCTGGGTGGACTCAGTCGGCCCGTTACCTTAGGTATACTGAAACCCTGGGTTGCATAACGGGTAGAAAAGCTGCATCTGATACTGAATTTCAGGGCATGATGACGAGCTGAAAAGCCCTGAGAGAGCCGGTCACGAAATTCCCTGATCTTTCAGTTATTGATAAATTGGACTTACGTTGAGAAGTAGCCCCGAAAAGACTCTCTTTTCAAGCAAAGATATCTCTGTAATTCAGTGTTAACTACCTACCTTAGTATAACTACCTACTTTGCCGGTGAAGAAGAAATTGGATGTGGACCGTCCCCTCCATGTCAAAGCAAGACCATCATCCCAATCACTACCACTAACCAACCCCACACATCTTGCCCGGCCAAATTCCCTGCCGTCCCATTTCCCTTCTCTTCCTTATCACCAACAGAAGTCAAATTAGCCTCATAAAACCACACAGTAATGTTGCCCCCCCCGATCCAAGGCCCGGGTATCGACGTCACTACTATTTTTCTTTCCAACTTCGAAGCTGGAATCTCTTTTGTTTTCATTGTCGCCGTTACGGAAGGAATTGGTGCTAGAAGTCGATCAAAGAGACGTGGCATGGCGGAGGAGAATGCCTCGACGATGTCCGCTTTGTCTTGTTCTTGCAGTATGTATGTACTGACTGGGTCTGGGGTGGGTGTTGGTGATGAAGGGGTTATAGTTTGGGTTCCTGTTTTCGTTACGCGGTTGAGAGTTGTGTAGCCCTGGAGGTTGGTGGTGACGACGGTTGAGCTAGTAGTTATGATGATAGGTGTGGGTGCACGCGTAGGTTGAGCGCTGACAGCTACCGAGGTCTGTTTCGTGCTTGTTGCGGTTGCGGTTGCTTTACTTCTGCTCCAGGCATCGATCCTGCTGATGTGCTGCTTCATGGGCGTCGGGATGGGTCTCAGCGAGGTTGAAGTCAGTGGATTGAACAGGCCATTCTGACATTCCATATTCTTGCACGTGTCCGTGTCGTTCGCTATCAGGTACCCGATTCTAAAAAGATCGTCTTTGGGGAGAGATAGTACGGCCAGGAGTGCTAGTGGGCCTTGCTTTAGGTAGGGTGAAAGTGGCTTTGGAAAGAGACCCTTTTGTATGAGGTTATCGATGGCTGGAGTGTATCTGTAGTCGAAGTATTCAACGAGCTCAATCTCTTCGGGAGTTGAACGTGGTACAACTACTTGAAATTTTGACAAGCAGTAATTGGGCTCCCCCATGACATACGTTTTAAGAGTAGACTCTAGTTGGCATGTAAAAAGACTCCAAAGCTCGAGATTATTCTTGATAAAAATTGTCCTTGATGGGTACTGCTCAACTGTGGGGGTAAGAGGTCTCAAAAGTGACAAACTGAGAGGGCGCGGTATTTGGGGATTTGTTGTGTAGGTTCTCACAGGGAAGAGGCGTCTCTCGAGGCTCCTATTTGCCGGTTAGTTACCTAGTTCTTGTTTTGAAACACTTGCTAAACAGGTTTTGGACACATACCCTCGCTGTTGGGAGGACTCAGTTACCCCAGCGAAAGCCAGAGATAAAGAGCAGAGGAGAAGAAACGATTCGCCTGGAAACATGGTGTCAGACTAGCTAGATTCCCTTCTCTTGGCCAGAGCGCGATCTGTGTTAGGACCAGACTGTCATGGGCCGACTTCGACCTGTGATGAGCGAAAAGCATCAGCTTAATATCCTCTTGAGTCTGGTTGTGCAATCTGCTCCGCCTCAGACATTTTCCATCTTGTCAACGCCACATATTGATAAACAGCCAATGTCTGGTGTGCCGCCAGGTCTATTGACGACGCCATTCCTGTCCCTTTAGGTGCCAAGAAGGAACTATTGGTCTGGCCAAGAAGTCGAGACGCATCCAGGCCTGACTTGTCAGGTTGACGTGTGTGGCACAGCCTACCTCTTCACAAGCAATCCGTTTTCCAGTTTCCTGTCTAGAATTTATCCAGCTGCAGGGCAGTTATAAGCGTCCTTCTCTCATAATCGGAGGTTCTGTCATCTACACACTTATTGAGCAAATGCTTGAGTGGAATTCATCAGTTGTCATCAAATGCAATGCGCATGAACTTCTCATTCAAAGTGACTTAAGGTAGGTATCAACCCTCTGCCTGACAGCATCGCAGTCTTCTGGCATCGCAAGTCTAAGCCTCAGCCTCCTCTTCACCGACGGGCTGAACAGGTCTGGTCTTTCTGCGCTCCGTCTGCTGATGGGGCTGTGCATGCTCGGCCTGGCTTCCTCCTCCAGAAATTTGTTTGCGAACAACCTGATCAACCCCGTCCTGTCTGTTCTCGGCAGCCACTTCTCTCTTCTCATCCTCTTGACCGTTCGGCCAGCCTTCGGGCAGCACCACATCTCCGTCTGCGACACCCTTGATCCCATCGTCTTGGCAGACCATCTTGTCGGTCCACTCCTGTGGGCATTCAAGGTACAGTTCGGTTTGTCCTACAATCCAAGCGTCGCTGCTCTGATGTTAGCATTCGTGTCTTGTGCGCCCCCAATCATTGGTCAAGACATACCCCCACTCAGGCCCTAGGCAATCAGGAAGGGTCTTGTTCAGGGTGAAGCTTGCAACGTTCAGGTTGAGCTGCAACCAGATATCGAGGTTCGGATCAGACGGGATCCCATAAAATTCACAAATGTAGTTGGCTCGTAGGGAGCAACGCAGGGTGTCGGTAACTTCAGTGTTGGTGTTGGTGAGCGTGAACGTGGCGTTGCCACGCTGGAGCACTTCGTCGCCAGTATATTCCACCTCGAGATTCTCCACCACCCACAGGCCAGGTTCGCTATCTCCTATGCACCTTTGCTGTCTTGGTGACAGGTGAGACGAAGCAGGTATGGCCGAGATGGAAGGCAGCAACGGAACGAGCGCGGTGAAGAGGGAGAGCTTCATGATGGTGTCTATCAATCTTGTGTGGTCGGACAATGCCCCAGCGTCTCAGATAAAAGACTTTCTCCAACTCTTTATATGCTCCTGTCTCGCATCTACGTCACCTCGAAATACCCCTGAGGTATAAGACAACCCCGCATTGGTCTCCAATTCATCTACAATAAATCGGTGGGGGCAATTAATGATATCGCGGGAACCTGCCATCATCCGCTTTACCCGACTTGCCAAGTTGAATGCGACGCCGGCAATAGGAAAGATTGTCGGCAGCGTCTCGGCGCTTTCGCTGTTAGACGTCAACAGGGACAAAGGGTACCTTAACCAAGGTACTGGTGCTAGGCAGCGCCACTATCGACTGTTGCGAGACACCAGAGAGGGCATGAGCCACCAACAGTCCTGGGATGAAACTAAGAGAGTTCCGGGTGTTACGGATGAATGACAGTCGGAACTTTTGTTTACAATAGAACGATGCTTGCTAGTTACTTTGCAACATTGTTGTTCTTCAAACCATTCTACAAAACGAAACCCCCCAAAGGCCGCCTAATCCAACACAACCAACCCGCCGTACGCCTTGTGGGAAATGGCCTGCTTGACCTGGTCGTATGGATCTTTCCTACGCTTCGCCTCTGGCTCTACCGTGACCTCCTCCCCGTCCTTGGTCACAACCACGGCCATCTCCTCATCCTCTTCCTTGATTTCGTCAAACCCAGCACCACCTAGGAAAACCTTGAGCATACCCTGAGAGTACCCGCTGACAAGAGCTGTGCCAACTTGATCAGCGGCCACGGGCTTGGGGGCGATGTCATATGAGCCGGAATATCCACCTCGACCCCCGGCCAGGTTCCAAAACACCAGCTCGGGCATCTCATAGCCCGCATCCTTGAAATCCTGTTGAATCCGCTCGAAGCTCGAAGACCACTGACCGGCACCGTACTGAGCCGAGTTGAAGTGCATGTCGCTAAAGACAAACACTCGCTTGACCATGTCCTCAGGCTTGACAGCATTCTTGATGGCCATGGGCAGGATCAGACGGCTGAAGACGGCACAGAAGTCTGTGCTGGCGCCCCAGTCCGCCCTTACCATCTTGTTGTATTTCTCACCCAGACCCTCACTGAGGTCAACCTTCTCAACTTTGGGATCTGTGGAGAAGGTGATGAAAGCTCCACCAAACGGAGGCTTGGTGACTTCAGCCACCAAGAGCGAAAGGCCAATGGAACTGTCCATGGGGGTGGTGCCATCTTGGAAGACAGGACTGCTCATGCTCCCAGAAACATCGCACACGGCGATGCAGGATTCCAGAGTGCCAGAGTCTTTGATGCGCTGGACAAGTGTCTTCCACTGGCCGTCAATCACCTTGGAGGTGGCAGCACCCACGACATCAGCCTTCATTTCCTTGAGCGTCCGCTTCTTCTTCGTTTGCGAGCCGAATGAGTATGTTGAACGGTCTGATGCCTCACGTGCGGCCTTGATGAGAGTGCTGGGAAGGAGGGTGGCACCACTGATCTGGGTCTTGCCAGTTGAAACGTCGTCGAGGTACTTCATGAATCGAGTCTCGTCCTTGGCTGCAAATATTGGGGTGTAATTGTTCATGGCCACAGACGGGACGCGGTCGTACTTTATCTTGTCGAGGGTTTTGGCCGACAGCTTGCGTTCGACAATGTCCAAGTGCTTGCGGAGGGCGGAGATATCCTTTCGATAGGCCTCACGTGCATGACGAAGGTACAGCTCACGATTGCCCGCAATGTCAGAGCTAAACATGGGTGCAGGATACATCAGCTCAGCGATGGTCGAGACGACAAACGTGTGCTTGTCATGAAAGCGGTCTGTTGACGGAGCCCACTTGCTGCAGAGCGAGATTTGCTTCTTGGCCTTGTTGTCGCCGTCTCTCAGGAGGGCGATGTCCTTCTTGAGCTGCTCGGCAAAGAGACGCGAGACAGTCAAGTGAAGTGCGCGGTACATGGCATCCGATTGCAAGAGTGTACAGGCTTGATGGTGGCGGGCATCGCGGGTTTTGGCGCGCTGTTCTTTGGCCATTTCCTGGTCGTATCGCACCGATGGTTTCGTTTCGCACTGGATATTGAGAACGTCGCGGGGACTGGCGAGGACGTTGAGCTTTCCGTTGGCGGCAAGAGCGAGGAGGTTCAAAAGATCCTTCCAATAGCCATGAGACATGCCGGTGACGACATCAAGGCCGGGGGCGTCCTCTCCTGTCGTTTCGGCTTCCACCATGACGAGATCCTCTTCGAACGCTTCGCTCTCTTGCTTCTTGGCCGACGTCGGCTTTGGAATCACGGGGCTGCTGAGCAAGTGGATGTTGCTGATCAAGGTGAGGGGGTGGTGCTCAGCCAGCCATCCGGCGCACCGGTAAAAGGAGATGCGCGAGCTCTTGCCGAGATGTATCGACCGGGCGTTGAAGATGATCTTGAGGGTGGCGAGGGGGTCCTCAGCCCAGGCAGCGGTGAGAATGCTGTCGAGACGATTGCTATCAATGACTTCCTCGAGCTCGGTGAACAGATCGACAAGAACACTGTTTGAAGACCGGAAGGTGACATCGCCATTCTCGGTAAGCATTTTGTCGTCGCTCAGGTGAAAGTCATTGACGCTGGTAATATGGGCTAGAAGGCCATCCATAAAGGCGTTTGTTGTTGGCTGAGCCGCGGCAGCTGCATAGCTCTTCTTGTTTTCGACCTTGACGTCGGGTTTGGTGTTGCGCTGAAGCGTCTGTTCGAGATAGGTGGAAAAATCCTCCTGTGACAGCCACAGGGCGTCAAGCTGGGGGAGGAGAACTGGACACTGGGACTTGAGAAACCAGGTCTCGTCTTGCTGCTTATTGTTGCTCTGGTCTGCCATTTCGATTGTTGTGATGGAATGACTGTTGGTCGACGACGAGATGGTGAAAGAGTGGGAAAGACTGAAGTGTTGATAAAGAAAAAGACAGCGAGGACAGCTTCTGGCAGCACCGACTTGACTCACCGCCGAAGAACTTCTTTGAATTGAAGATCAATTGTTGGCTGCTGGTTGGAAGCTGCAGGCACACAATGGATAGCTCCACATGAGGACGAAAACTAGGTGAGGACGACGCATTGCCCCACCCTCCCCCATTCTGCGGAGTACCCCTCATCAGCCCTATGAGCTTTCATCTTCATCCGCATCATCTTCGACGATCTTGCTCCCCTCTGGAGGGAAGCGGGAAAACAGCAGCATGCCGTACGCGAGAATGGCAATCGCCTATGTCACATCAGCTCTTGGGCCACAACAGTCTTGATCACTTTTGGCACACTCACAGCATTGACAAAAAAGGTAAGATGCGGCTTCCCGACCTCAGCCAGAGCCGCAAATACAAAGCCGAACAAGCCCTGTGTTGACAGCCGAGCAATGTTTTCCACCAGACCCAGTGCGTTTAGTGCGTCCGCACGTTGAGATGGGGAGCACATTTCAGTCATGACTCCCTTGGCCGCCGGTGCTGACCCAGATGCCAGCGGGAGCAGAAACGCAGCAAGAAATATATGCCACCTCTCGGTTGCAAAGGCCGTGCACATAGTCAGTACCCCATCCACCACAAGGCTGATTCGCAAGAAATACAGGTCGAATTCGGTCCCCTCATCCTCCTTGACCGGCTCCGCGTCCACTGGCTCTTGCTCGGCAAAAGATCCGATAGGTGCTTCAAACTCTTCTGGGTTGGTTGCCAGGTGAGCCGTTTCTTCATGGCCATTGCCGTGGTCATGGTGCTGTTGCGCCTCTGGATGCCGTGTCATGTACCAACATCGTCCCCTGTTGATGATGCGGGGGAAAGCAAATATTAAAAACATACCGCGCATAAAGGCAAAACCTGACGTCAACCAGCCATTCTCGGTCTGTTTGAAGTCAAACTTGGCTGTGGCATAGAGCTGCATAAGCAGCGGCGCATATCCTGTTGCCAGCTGTTGTCGTTTTGTCAGTCTTAGAAACACCCACAGAAGGAGACGGGAGCAGGCATACCACACCGAGAAAGATGCCGGCGCAAAGAACCATCAGTCCGTAATGTTTCGTCACGGTCCCGTTCCGAGACAAGATTCGCTGTGGCAGCAACACTCTCAGGGGTGTAAACAACTGGGAGATGCCCTGGCCTCGAGCTTTCTTTGCACTGCTGATGGTGCTTGCATCAATGTATGGCACCACCATAGCCACATAAAGCGTTGACAAAAGAAACGCGCAAAAGGCTACTTCGAAAGGCCGGCTGATGCCCCAAATATCACCCATCATGCCGCCGGCTAAGTCACACAGTTAGCGTCATGGAGAATACAACTGAGTAAAGGTAACTCGCTCAAGTAACCCAGGCCTTGGCCAAGCATGATACAGCCCTGCAGCATGCCAAACACGGCTGTCCTTCTCAGTGGGGGCACCACTTCGCCAGCGATGATGTTTACAATCAACAGATACCCAGCAGGTCCGCCAATGACCGTGATAATCTGCGTGCACTGGATCATCAACATTCCCTTTGCTCCTCCAGCCATGAGCCCCAGAATCTGCGTCGACACTCGTATGCCAGGGACCAGGGTCTGAATCATCAAGGCATACTTTGGGCCAATTTTTTTGGCTGTCCAGCCAGCAACAAACAAGTTGATGGTTCCGCAGAACGTGGTAGACATTCCCAAGATGGAAAACTGCGTGGCCATGCCGGCGGCGATCTCGTCTATGTTGCAGCGGTCACCGGGGCCGGTGTAGGGTGGGTGAGTGGAGTAGTAGTGATCGCATTGCATGAGGTGGAAGGCATAGAGGATTCTGCCAACGTGATTTCGCCCACTCACTTAGCTTCACCGGGAACTTGATCATCAGAGCTGGGGCACTCACGGGACTTGGGTGAAGCTGAAAGACAGGGTGATGAGAAAGCCAGCAAGAAGAATCTGACTCTCGGTCGAAGGTTTGAGTGAGGTCCAGATCTTTTTCAACCGCCTGCGATCTTTTTTGGGCTGGATGACATCATCATCGTCTTCGCCTTGGTGGTCTCTGGGAATACCAGGGCCGTCAGGGGAAGCACCCGAGTGAGAAACAGTGGTGTGAGAGACGCTGGTGGACGACAGTAGGGGGGTTCTCTCATCAGCTGCTTCAGCCATGGTGCACCCGTTTGGCAGGGTTGTTTGGCAGCCAACCTCAGAGCGGTCCATGGGGGGTTTTGGTGCCGCTGCTGGTGCCGGTGGCGTTCCTTGGCAAGACTCGTCAAATTGAGGCTCTGAGAGCCGCAAAGTCACAATCTCAAAGAAACACGCGGGACGGGAAGGTGGGTGCCAGGGACATGGACATGGCGCGAAGCCCAACCTAGGAGTTGTTTGGTTGCGGTGAAAGGTTCCCCTGCTTTGTTTCCCTGTGGAGCGTCCTCGTTATCGGCGGATGGGTAGTGCGGATCCCTAGCGGCGGGAAACTGTGGATAGCATGTGGAGGCCAGAGACGATGACGGTGGAGTGAATGCGCAGCGCAGGTTATTTCAGCTGACTCGGCTGGTATGGATGGATGAGGCTCTGGCAGTTTTTTTCAAGTGGGAAAACCAACTTGCCGATGGGGTTTGTTGACTTTTCAACCTCGAATCCGAACCTGCAGCCGATATCGCCACCCCACATGTCTGCTGGACGAGGGCCAATTACATGCCAGACATTTCACAACACTGATTTTCAGTTTCACAATACAATTGAAAAAAAGATTGTTCGAAGGTTCAACATTATGGATTCATGCAGTCATATACTCGCATTATATACACCGTCGTCGTCATTAAAGTAAGTTATTTACAATTCTCTCCTCCCAGGCTCACAACAAGCGTCTCTTAAAGCTTCTTGCAGAGTCTGGTGTCTTGGATAACCTCCCAGTCCTCGGTGCCGGGGGTGGCAATTGAGTAAAACACTCCCAAGGGATCCCACTTTTTGCGGATCTGCTTGAGGCGGGGGTACTCAGAGCCCCAGAAGTGGCCCTGCCAGTTGGGTTGGTAAGGGTCAGCCTCGTTGACATAGGTGGCCCCAGAGCCCGAGGCGTCGCGGAGCGCCTGATCAATGGTGTTGGTCAAGACGTTCTGGTAGTCGGCCTTGACCGCCTTGCTGGCACCCAGAGGGACGGGCAGGACAGTGATGACAAAGTCGGTGGCATTGCGCCACGAAGGGTGGGTGGCGCTGTTGCTGACAGGAGCGCCGTAGCCGGGGTTGAACAAGTGACCGACAATGAAGGAGAAGATGTCGGGGCGGGGCGAGAAGACCGTCTTGAAAGCCTCAATGATGCCGTCGTTGTTGGTGGCAACGTCATTGTGATCAAACAACCAGCCACCCGTCAGGGCAGAACCACCGGCAGCCTCGGCCTCGAAAAGATCGACATAGAGGTCGAAGAAGGTCGGGAAGGACTTGGGGTTCCACTCATAGGAAATCCCGTTGGCGGTGAGCTCAGCAAGCATGGGGGCAACAATGGCATTGAGCTCGGCGACCGTCTTTCCAATGGCGACAAAAGGCTGAGCGCGGAGGGTGAAGGGGAAGAGCTCATAGTAGACATAGAGCCCATTGTCGACGAAGTGATTGGACCACTTGTGGAAGATGCTGGTGGCGTTCCAGTAAGCGTCATTGTCAAAACCAATGTGGGTGTTGTTGACATAGAAGGTGGCACCGGCAGACGAGACATCGTCGAACGTCTTCATGGTGACGGACAGGATGACGGCAAAAGCTGAAGGACCACCGCCCTTGAGAGCCCAGAAAAGATCAGAGTTTTGGGCCTCGTTGGCAGTGACAAAGTGGCCAGACGCTGTGATGGCCTCAAAGGCGAGAACATTGTCGGCAGAAAGACCCTTGAGCGTAGTCCAGGGACCGTGGCCACCGCCCTGGATGAAGCCACCAGCAACACCAACGGTTGGGCATTCGCCAGTAACAATCACCTTGGGAGGAACCTGAGCATGGCCCTGCTCCAAGATGGAGCGGCCCTGGACACCGGCAGCAATGGTCACGGCAGGACCAGAGTACGAGCCGGGTCCGGCATACGACGAAATCCAGTTGACATCCTGGAAGCTGTGGGTGTTGATGATGAGGGAACCGGCACCGGTGCTGCGGCCGATAAAGTCGTGGCCGGTGTTGCGGATGACTAGGCGGATGTTGTTGCGGCGAGCAAAGTCAATGCCGGCCTTGATGTGGTTGCGGGTGGTGGCAGAGATGACATAAACGCCATAGTAGCCCAGCGTGCAGCTGTCGGTGGGATTGAGAGTGGGCCGGCAGGTCTCGTTGGTGAAGTATGTCCAGAGGGCGGCACCCGGCTTCTCAACACTAATATCATCCAATGTCAGTCACGGTCAGGCTTTGGCTCAAAAAGGCCACAACTCACGTCCACATCTCATCCTCCCAGTTGGCATGCACGTCAGCGCAGGCGGCAGCATCGTAGGTGTTGACAGTGCCCAAGGGACCGGTGAAGGTGTTATAGCACGACGCAGCAGGGGGTATGTGAAGTTTCAAGTTGCCACCCACGGTGGTATTCAACTGATTCCACTTCCATTGCTGAGGCCAGCAGAGCTGACCGGGCGAGCACTTGCAGCCATAGAGCTTGCCGTTGTGGTGGGTGACGGTGAGGTTGGCAACGTCCAAGAAGTCAAAGAGACCGCCGAGGAAGGACGTGGTCGACGCGGTGGAGGTGCTGTCGGTCGAGACCTGAGGGGCGGCAGTAACGGTCTGGAGAAGGCCAGAGGCGGCAGCAACGGCCAGCCCAACAGAAGGAAGGTGGACCATCTTAACTGCGGTTGACTCTTTTTGATGAAGGGCGAAAAAGAGGTACAGAGAAGAATCGACGGGATTGTTGTTGGTTGGGAGGCACCGTCATAAATAGTACATTTTCCATCTCCCCCAATCATTGCCTCCTCTGTGCATGTACCCCCTCATTCTCCCCTCACCGAGCAGGGAGTGGCAAAGCAAGCTGCCGCTGGAAAGGTTGAAGCGTCCACCCCCAGCCAGAAACAACTCCAACTCGCGATTCTTCTGAGGGGCTTCTGCAAAACGCCATGGAGGGGCTCCACCGGGAACATCCCGAACCGGCAATACGAGCGAGTCTAATGCAAGTCAAACACTCGGGAATCCCCTCGGATTCGGCATGGCAACCGGGGGGTGCTGGTATCGACTAACCCCCTTATGGGCTAGGGACACCGCCAAGGGTGGGATTGCAACCCTGCGGGCCGGGAACCGAGGAGTTTCTTTTTGTCTTGTTAGCCTGGGTACCTGGCGATCCGGCTTGTTCGGTGACTATCGACCATCCGCAGAGCTAGAAAGAATAGTGTGTCTATAGATTTGGGTGATGAGGAGGGGACATGCACATCTAGACCATGATGCATGGTAACATGGCTCGTGGCATCATGCAGTCGCCCTCGAATCTGGAAAGAAACATCGCGTGGCAGTGTACATTGATGCAACTCTTCAATTTGGTTCACCGTTGTATCAATGGCACCCCCGGCATTGCCTGTGCATGTCAAATCTCCCTGCTGATTGATACCGCAAACATGCATCATCAGTTAGTTTCTCTATATGTCCTAAGCGAACTAAAATAACGTGGTCCATCTGCTGCAGAGAGAAGTCACAAAACGTTGCAAACATGATATGATTATGTTCCTCAGTCTCTGCACACTCTTCTTCTTCACCGCTATATGCAGATATAGGATGTCCCCGCACCGTGTCCACCGCGATTGTAAATATTTTCAGCCTGTCCCGCCGTCTCATGCAGCTTGTCTCCATACTCGCTCGCCCTACTCCAAGTGGTCCCCGCTTACGCAGTCCAAGTTATGCAGATGTACACACCCTGGCTGCACCTTATCCCCGATGCCCACGTGGGAATATCACCATGCATGTCGGTTTCTCCGGCACCTGGCACCCGGGACAACAACCCACCACCGGCAGTTAGCCACTCACACAAGTACCTGCAGACCCTTCTTCCTTCTCCTCTTGTCTTTCTTCTTGACCACCCACATCCATACCCCGTACATGATGAATACCGCAACCGTGATGGGAACAGTAACGGCCCAAAAGAGCGCAAACTGTGGTCTTGTCCCCACCCTCATGGTAGACCCTGACTCTGCCGCTGCCGCTTCATCCCACTTGAAAAGCGGGGTGCTGAATAGTGCCGCGATGAAGCTACCAGGCAGGAAGAACATAGCTACCAAAGCCAACATCTTCATGCTGCTCGAGTCCTGAAGGCTGGAAGCAGCGATGCTCCGAGTCGCCGAGGCTGTGTCGAAAGCGATGGCGTTGTCTTGCTGTGCAATCAGGTGGAAGAGGGCCCGGATCTGGATGTCGATGCGGGATTGTGTGTACGTCAACTCAGTCTGCTGCATGGTGGCACGGTGGGAGAGCAGGGAAACCCATGCTGTTGGCGCGCCAGCCGGCTGTTGTGCCGTCTCCGTTTGGAAAGGCAGGGTTTGATAGAAGCGATAAGAGGCCGCATTCGGCGGTTGCGTCTGATTACGTTGCGTTGCTGCAGGTAGCGGAGAAGAGGAAGAGTGGTGACTGATGAGATGGTTGATTTCCTCGACAAGCTTCAGCTTGCGAGCACCATTTGCCAGCTTGGCAGCGCACCCGCTCATCTGAGCTGACAGCTGACCGAGTTCCCCCGCCGCAGGCTGTGTTTCTCTTCGACTAGTGAATCTGTGGTGTCCCGTACGAGCCTCCACCTCACGAACCACCTTTTTGATATCGTCCAAGGTGCTGTCTAGCTCGTGGGCCAGTAGTAAGCTGCAAATAAGAGCCGGGAACATGGCATCGGTGGCCAGTGCCGGCCCCCAGGTTGACTTGAGAATACGGGACAACTCGGCCCTCTCTTCCCCCTCAGCAAAGATGACGGCATGAGTTCGAGGGGCTCCGATGGTGGTGATGTTGTAGGACCATGAGACTGCCAACTTTGGGTGATAGGTGACGGTGAAGACGGTGGAGTTATCCCGGCCGGGGCATGCGGAGACACCAGCAAAGGAGCTGCGAGCATAGTCCATTGCAGACCGCAGTCCCCACCTCTCCGCCAGCTGATCCAGAATTCTGGTTGATGGGCCAGAACGACCCCCTCCCACCACCACATCTTGACCAACCCACACGATGCGGACCGCCCGGGTGCCTGTCCCGGAAAGGGAGGGGAGCGACTGACAAAAAGGTTCGTCGAGCCAGTTGTCGACGTCAGGCGAAGAGATCGTTCGATTTTGAATAAGGCTTTTATTTTTGCCCTCCGAGTCGACCCATATTTCAGTCACATCAAAAGTGGGGGACTTGAAGACATCGTGCTTGTCCCAAAGACTGTGCCGTCCAAAGTGTTGGTAGACGTCCTCCATGCTGATGATGTTGGCTGTTGTTGGCTGGTTCGAAGAGATGTTGATGTTTTTCTTTTCCAAATTCAAGTTGGGTCAACTTGAGTTTATGGTCTATCGCCCAAAGAGGCCACCGGGAGCAATGAGTTCTTGGAAAAGTCCTGAAGTACGGGCTGTGCAAGCCACAAGGCTGTGATGTGATTTGTGGAGATTGTGCGGGGAGGCCCCTGCGCAGCTTCAGCTAAAACTACCTGGTAGGCGTATTGGTCATTTATTGCACAGACATCTACCCTTCTGCTTCTTCTTCGCCAGGTACAGGAAATAGACTGTTGATCAGACCAGCGACGTCTCTCTCGTGAAGGCTGGCTGGTAGATAGAGCCATTTCCCATCAATCCAGGAACGATTGGGCAGGTAGGCTTCGAGCATGTAGTAACTGTCTCTGTGGAAGGGATAGTCGATGGTAGGCGGCCCCTCGGCTTCGAGAAAGTGGTCGGTTCCTTCTTGTAGGTCTTGGTCAGTGAGTCGATAATGCTGGCGCTTATTGCTCTTGTTGAGCACCTGGCGTCGGATGGCGCGCGTAGTCGACTCCAGGTGCTTTTCGAGGATGCGAGCATACCAAAGAGGATCGCGGATGCCCTTCAGAACAACCTGCATGTTTCGGTTTAGCAATACCTTGTTCCACATCGGACGCCGCCCGAATGCTATGCGTGGAATTGCTTCGCCTTTATCTAGAAAGTCCTGCCAGTGTGCAAAGTCGACCAGCAGCCCAAGAGCGTTCCAACGATGATAGCATGTCGGACAGCTGCAGACAAGCTCGCCTCGGATTGTGGGTATGTGGTGAAACATGTGACCTTTGACTCTGCTCGTCACTTTCGGATGTCCCATGTGCCTGCGGACTCCCAAGTCTTGAATGTTTTCCAAAAGGACAGGCCGAAGAAAACAAGCTGCCAAACAGGGATATCGCCGCTCGATGATGGATTTGGCGATTCGGGATCCTTCTTGTTTGATGAAATCTCGGTAGCCCTTTGAGACACGTGACATGGCGAAAAGATCGCGAGGTTGACAGCACAAAAGGATGGCGTCGAGGATCTCAAACGGCATATCCTCCAAGCATAGTGGGGTGGTCGCGGTCCGTTTTTTTCTGGCAAGCTTCTCCTCTAGACGACGAGTGCGCTTCGAGCGAAGTGGCAGCCTCTCGGTGTGATCAACGAGTTCCACATCGAGTGCTGGGTCGGGGTCGTGATGGTGGCCGTGGTGTTGCGAGGTGTGATAGTGGGATCTTGGCGCTGCTTCTGGCGGGGTTTGGGGAGCTTCCACTGGAGGAGCTGCTGGCTTTCGCCAGGATTTTCGGTCTGCGACTCTGGGCATTTTGACTGTGTTTGGTGTTTTGGGAAAAGGGCAAAGAAGGTGGACGATATTAAGGTATTTATGGCTGCGCGGATAAAAAGTTTATTAGGTGCTTTTGTGGCCGAGTGAATCTGGCACCAGGACTGGTTGGGGGGACAGGTGGTGCAAAGACGTCATGTCAAGCTACATACCCTAACCCTGACATTACGTCGTTGCAAAGTTTAGTGGTCCCGCCCAAATTCTCAGCCTCTTCCCCCACACTATCAAAGCGACAATGAACAAAATAGCACCGCCGCAGATGCCAGCCTGGATCCCGAAGCTCTGCTTCGTTCCCTGCGCTTCGGCCCATCTGACCTGAAAATAGCTGACGATAAACCCTCCGACAGTCCGGGCCATGTTGAGCCACGCCGAAACCTCGCCAGATGCCTCCGGGTAGCTATCAAGGCAGTAACTACTCAGTGCTACTGTGGTGATCATCATGCCGAAAACATAAAGGCCCCAGCAGACGCTGGTGGCCATGAAGTACCACTGGTTCTCAAAGCACTGCCCGATGAGAACTAGGCCGACAATGACAACCGGCATTGCCAGAAGTACGGCTCGCAGGCGCACCTCGGGCTCGAAATGTCCCTTGTGAGAGCGGATGTACTGCTTGGCGAGAGCGTCATGCAGCCAGTGGCCTGTTGCCTCCCCCAGTGCCACAGCAACCACCGGGGTGAAATAGAAGAATCCCACTTGTTTTGGTCCGAAGCCGTACAGTGGGGTGACAAATATGGCCAGCGTGGTGTTGATGCCCACCGCCCATGCAAACGTCTACGATCGTGTCAGCTCATTTGAGGCCAGTTGCTGACACGAAACAGAATTAAAACAAACATACCAAGGCGTAAAAAACGCACGAGAGAGCTACGATTGGCTTGAGAAGCACACTGACGGTTCTCCAACAAGCTTGGCCAAAGGTGTTGCGGAGATGTCGAGACTTCCATTGGGCGGTGCCGATCAGTCTGGCAAAACGGTTGCCTCGAGCAGGCTGTTGGTCCGATGGTATGGTCCTGTCATAGTATGTCTCTTCCAAAAATGCAACGACCAGTGCCATTCCCAGCACATTCATGCCAAAGTACACCCAAAATGGCACTGACCAGTGTAGTGTTTCTGTCATGAAGGCGGCAAAGAGAGGACCGACGTAGGGGGACATGACAATAAATGATCTGTTTGCAAAAACTTGTCAACAAGTCTGGACAGAATCCATCCATGAACAGAAAAGCTCACGCCCAAATGTTGATCTTCCTCGCCTGTTCATGAAAGAAAAACATGTCTTTGATAAACATTAACCCCCCTGCCTGGCTGACTGTCGAGAAGAAGCCGTTGAGAATACGGGCCGCCATGAATGATTCGAACGTATCTGGTTCGGCACACCAAGCTGCTGTTGCGACGGAGATGAGGAGGAACCAAAAGACGACAGGGAGACGGCCAAAGTAGGCCGAAAGAATCACGACTGCTTCGGGGTCAGACAAGTTTTCTTGTGTTCAAATTGCTGAGAAAGTCGATAGGTACATACCAACCACACCACCTGCGCCCAACATGAATACATTGCCGGCTTGTGAGTGATTCACAGTGTCTGGGGTGGTCCCCCACTCCACGGCTTGCGGGATCAGAGTGACAGCCCCGGTTGCGCTCCCATAGTCAGGCAGAAAGGACACCCAAGACACGATAAAAAGCATGAGGTGCTTCTTGTTCCACGTCCAGTTCAGAGGATCATGCTTATCATCACTGGGCTGGGGGATCAAGACGGTGTGGCCATCCTTGGCAAGTTTGAGCCCTGTTGGCGCGGAATCATCCTCGGCGATGTCAATAATGTAGCCCTCGGTTTCCTGGAACTCATGAATACGGCCTTTTCTGTCTCTCTTTTCGTTGCTATCCTTGGTTCCTTGTTGGGGCTCGACCACTGTCGAAGGGGTGGGTTTGTCAGTCATTATGAGGATAGGGAACAAGTGGGGGGTTGAGGGGGAGCAAATTGCAGATTATTTGCAAGACAGTGACGGCACATTATATATCTTATCGATTGAAGGGTCCCTGCAACTACCGGTGCATCCCGGCGGGCATTAATCATAGGTAAGTATGTATAGTTCTTCCAACACACAAGTTCAAGACATGCATCTCTGGGTCTTGATGTTACACGTACATGGCGATTGTAGGTATCGCACGTCACTCCAACCGGGTAAATTTCTTGTCTGGATGGCCCGTTGGTGTAAAAGTGTTACACCATCAGAACCAACAGACCTCTCACCCGTCTCACGGGGAGATGTTCTATTCGTCGTAATGAACACACGAGCCCAACTTTAATGCATATGACCTCTTACGGTTATCTTTGAACCTTGCATCAGGGATGATATTGCATTCAATATTGAACTATTGACTTTTCTTACCATGATGAATCATCCAGGCAGGTAGGTCGCAGTGATGGAAATCACCCAATTTTTGCAATGATAGGTACCTAGCTAGCCGTGTGACCCCAACCCCCCCAACCGATACGCATAAAGATTTGGTTCAGTGGTCTCTCAAGAATAACCCAGCTGCATACCCACGATGAGCCCGCCCCTTGGTTCGCCAATCAAACATGTGGGGATTTGGAGAAAATCTTGTCGAGCTCTGTCAGCTTCGGCAGTTGGCTCACCCGGTCCTACCATCAGTCCGTCTGGACCCAGCTGCTTTTCCAAGTGGGAAGGAGTCCCAATCACGTCGGAGCTTGGTTCTATTGTTGCTCAAATATGGAAAAAGGCCACAGCCGCTTCTTCTTTTCTGTCAAGGTCTCCTCTCTTTTGCAATCGTCGGACTATCCGCGCTATACCCAGGGTAAAATTGGGCCCTTCTGCATGACTCCATGCCCGGTTTCCCACGTCAAATTTGTAACCTGGAGTGCCACCTCTGTTATCCCTGAGGGGAACTGGCAAATTCCGCCTTGGCAGGCAGTTTTGCCAGTCAAGTCTGCTTGAGCGCTGGCTTCGAACAAGATGCTATATCTCTGTCAGCTCTCATTCAAAACTTCTTGTTGCCATGGGCAACCACTCAGGGGTTAAACAAGGGTTAAAACCTACGCATTACTTGGATCGCGATCATCACAGTACCATGCCAGATCAAACCGGATTTCGGGCGACTTTTCGTGCAAAGAAAGTGCATAACTGCATCTGGCCAATTGCCAAGGCAGTTCTGTTCCCTTCCCAGGGGTGCACTCATGCCAAGTTGCATCGTTGAGCACAGGAATCTTGGAAAGGCTCCACGTTTCTCCGGGCCCAGGATTATAGAAACTGAAAGTCCCCTCGAGTTTTCCGTCATCGGCCGTTTCAATCTTGTACTCGTTCAAGGTAAGAGTGTGGGTGTTGCTGATGGAGTTGATTGTGCAACTTCTGTTGTAGAAAGTGTGAGGGAAAGGCGGGAGCACGGTTTTGTCGATGGCAGGATATCCAGTAAATGTCAATGGTAATGCGGCAGGTAGGGTGCAAGTATAGTCTTTGTGTTTTTTGTCTGTCGGTTTGGCACAATCAAGGCGTGCCTGAATCAATCCCGTGGCACGATAGTCTTCTCTGTTTCAAATGCGTTAGCCGGCCCTCAAATGGCACAAACTAGAAGAGACAAGACCTACGGCTCAATATCCTTGACATTGTCACTACACTTCCACTCTTGGCGAATCCCCAGAATATCATACGTCCTGTCCAGCAGAACGTCGAGCGTGGCATTCTCAGCCAAACACTTTACCCACGGTGTTGAGCCATCGGTAGGTAGGCCCTTCTCGTCAAGTGTCTCGGATTTGCAGACTGTCCTTTCGCCGCTGGAATGATTCTCAAGATCCAGAGTAAACTCGTATGAACCCTCGCGATGCTGGTATTCCAAGCTGTGGACAGTAAACTCGGGATCCCATGAGCGATCGACGCATCTCCACGCCCTCTCAAAAGGTGTGTAGGGAAGCAGGGGCCATTGAGGTTGTAGATCCATCGGACTAGTCAGCGTGGCAGCGACATATGATCCTCCCATGATGCAAAGCGTCTCTTGACCACGAGGTGTATTCCACTCTTCCAGACAACCTTGAACGACAGGTTCTTCCCAGACACCTTGTCCGTGGAAACTCAGGCTTTGTCACACGATAAGTATCAGTTTGGATGCTCTTGGGGGTTATGAGTACAGCACTCACTCAGAGTCAGTGCACTTCCATCCACCCCTCAGTCTCACCTGAAAGTCATCGAGAAGAAACTGGAATTGCAAGTCTGTGACATTGCAGTTGTGCCATGTTTCCAACTGGGCGCCCTTTGGGTTGAGTTCGATATTGGTCACTCTGCAATCTGCATGTTGGCCAGTAGCGACGTTTCTGGTGTAGAAGCGAATATCGCCTTGAGTGCCTCCATCTGAGACATTCACTGACAGCAGTGCGGGATCGTAGATGGACCACGCTGGCTCGCTGAAGGATAGCCTGAGGCAATCTTCAGGAGACGGGGGAAGAGATGGGTCGTCGGGATCCGGATAGTACTGACGGGCTCCCACAGGTTGGCTGGCTGAGGTTGGAAGGCCGTGGATGTGCTCGAGGGCAGCGATGCCAAGAATCAGTGCTTGAAACAGCATTTTGAACAAGCTACCTGCGTTGGTCTGGTATGCGCCATCGTGATAAGTTTCTCGCTCTACTTGAAGCTGAGGATCCCATTTTGTTATCCGACATCGTTGTCGGGTAAATAGATCAGGTGCACATAGGCCTGACTCAGGCTAATCGTGGGTGTAAGTTGGACTGTGTTAATGAACCATATTGAGACCGGGCTTACATCTCTGGATCCTGAGGTATGAGGCCCTCCGGGATAAAGTGTCAAGTATCTATTAGCACGCATGAGCGTGGCAACTTCTTACCCTGCATGCATCTCGGGAGAAACGTGCGCATATGCATCTGTGTGCCAAGTACATACCCGTACTCTGCGATTCTAAACGTCCACGCCTGATGGTAAGAAAACGCATTTGCGCGCATTCGCAAAACCTTACACAGAAACAACAAAAGTAGCGGACCAAGCACAAGTACAGCCAGTCCAGCGTGTCATTCGGGTAGGTATCCGTTTGCCCTGCAGTTAGTGGCATGCAAAGTCAGCCAATCTCTGTGAGCCTGGCGACTTTTCGATCCAATGAGTGACATGGTTTTCTACGCAATTGCGCCAGCTCGCAATTGGGTCGTTTTTTCCCCTGCTATCGTCTCCATCGACACAAAACCACAGGATGACGGTGACGGAGGCTAAGGGGGTAAGAAGCCCTAATCGGGCTGGTTTGGTAGGGTATTTAGAAATGTTGAGGGGTTTGGCGGGCCAAAGACCAAAAACATTTATTCCCAGTTCCAGGTTGTTTTCTTCCCAAACCCAGTTCTCGATCTTCGCTGTCACGAGCCTCTGTCGAGCAAAGTGACAAAATGGACGGAGCCGAATCATACGTTCACCCTCTGCTGTCCGTAATGAGCTTCGATGATGAGTTCAAATTGCGCGCAAACTGGGTGAACAAATTGAGCTCACAGGAGCAGTCATCAAGATCCCCCAGTCCAAGCAGCGTCACTCCGTCAGAAGGCAGCTCGACCAACTTTTGCGAGTACGCCGCCTCCACAACAAGCAGCTGGGCGACCTCGGCCGGACCAGGGACGGAATATGGGTTTCATGAAGAAGAGGAGGTCAAGCCTGGGGCCAACGAGTACGTGTCCGATTCAGTGTAAACCGTGCGGCAAAGTGACGTGACTTACACAAGCAAGATTGCCCAAGATTCCACCCCAGCGTCCAGAAACACCAGCAGACCGATTAAACCGATCCCTTGGCCGAAGTCACTCGCCGAGTCTTCCCAGCTCTTTACGAAAATCATTCTCGGCTGCTGACAGAGAAGGCGATGAGGCAGACGAGATCGACGAAGATGTCGAGTCGGATTTCGATGCCGATGAGAGCGGGTGTGAGACAGCCCGGCTCGATGAAGAGGACGATGAACAGGAGGATAATTCCGACCAGGATGATGACGATGACGAATGGAGTGGTGAAAACGGGAATCTAGAGTCTCTTGTGATCTCGGCTGTGGACAAGGACTATTCTCTGGCAGCCTTTTTGATTCCGCTGCTTCACCGCGACTTCAACTTGGCTCTCAAGAGTAAAGTGGAAAACTGGCGATGTGCAGCATCTCATGCCGGAGCAGGGGATGGAGCCAAACACGAGTCCTCCCCGGCCAATACTTCGCCGTCCCAGGGTTCGGGTTCGGGTCCGTCTCGCAAAAGGAGGCGTACAGACTCGGACGAAGGGGCAAGGGACGGCCGAGACAAGGATCAAGACGAAGAAGACCAAAAGGACCCTGGAGGCGGCAAAATGGGACCTCCTTCCACCCCTCTCAGCGGAAACACTCGCGAGCCGCTGCTGGCTTGTCCGTTTCACAAACGGGATCCAATCAAATATAATGTCCACGGCGATGCCGGGTCTGGCAAGAAGCATCGGTACAGACCTTGTACAGGGCCAGGGTTCAAATCTATCCAGCGACTAAAGTAAGTCGCCGGGGTCGGTCTCTTGGGACAACCTGCTGATTTGTTGTGACAGGGAACATCTCAAGCGAACACATTCTCCCGTCCAATGCGAAAGATGCAAAGAAACATTCAACCCAGGAAAGGGGGTAGACCGTGCAGAATCCCTCAACAAGCTAGCCGAGCACCGCAAGAGCGAGGTCCCCTGTCCTCTTCGGGACGCCTCTCTCAAAGAAGGGGTTGATGAAGTTCAGTGGGCCATGCTGGACAAGCAGAACCGAAAGAAGAACCAAGAGGTGCACCGGGTGGAGAAGTGGTTTGAGATTTGGGACGTTTTGTTCCCAGAGGTTGCCCGGCCAGAAAGCCCATGGCACGAGATACCCTCTTCGTTCACCTCGGGAACCCCAAAGGACGGCGAGGAATACTTTGTCGATCTCTTTTTCAACATCCTCGACCACAAGATCCAACAAGGTGACATCCCCCTACCCGGCTCTGACCCTGCCGACCCCAATTCATCCAACAATCGCAACCTGGATCTCCTCCGGGACCGCCTCAAGACCGTCGTCCAAAACACCTTTCGGATGTACGTCTCGATACGCGAGAACCTGTCCCCAGAGACATCGTCCAGTCAAAGCCAGAGCCTCAGTCACGGCCACAACCGCCAGCCCTCATCAACCTACCGGTCAACCGGCACGGGCAGTCTCAGCGCGTCACTTCTCCAGCCGCCATTACCTTCCACCGCACCAACTTCAGTCACCAGCGGAACTCCTCAGCAGCAGCAACAAAGCCCCGCGGCCACCTATCTTCCGCCGGGGGCTGCGTATGGGATGGCTCACTCCCAATTCATGCCTGCCGTGTCCCCGGCGGCATTTACGGGAATGGCAGACGACGGGACAGCCACAGCCATGACGGCAAGCCCCTATTTCTTCCACGCGGGCAACAACATGTTTACGCCACAGGGATACTGGCTTCATCAAGTCCCGGCCGCGGCCAATCACCCGCATGCCGTGTCGTTTCCGCACCAGGGGCATCTCCAGACCGCAGCTGAGACGTGGCTGAACTGGGGACATGCTGGTGGAGATGGGGAGCAGTGAGTGACCTCTTTTGTCTTTGGCGCTTGGGATGAGAGCTTTCAACTTTGCATCTACATGTCTTGTGCAAACAATTAATCTTTATCTTGGGATTGTCTTTTTCGGAGCTGCCTCTCATCTCTCCGTAGAAAAGCCACGAGAGCGATAAAAGGCATACAGGTCAGGCTGATCTTTTACATGGCGTGATTGTTTGGGTGGTCTGTGAAGAATGATGAAAACAAAATCTCGCTTTGATTGCTCAAGGTAGCTCGAATGATAAACCCGCCAGCGTCGTACAACAATACAACAGTGTATACTTATACCCAAAACAGAAGCCCAGCCCCCCCAAATGCTATGCTATGCTCTAATCAAGTAGCAATACCAGCTTTTTGCTTGTACCAACAAAATTTTCCATGATCCAAAATTCTATCCAAAGACCTAAGACCTGTTCACGGCAACACGCCTTGCCGCCAGCGCTCCACCATATCAACCTGTCCCACTTGGCCCACTTGGCCAGGTACTTGCATCCCGTATCCACCCCCATAAACACCATTCATCGGAATGCCACCACCATGCATCATTGGTTGTTGCGGCGTCAGCAAGCTCAGGTTGCTGCCGTTGCCGTAGCCTAGGCTCATCCCAGCAGCGCCGGCCTGGCCCACAGCGTGCCCCCCCATTCCGTTGTTGAACATGCCATTCATGTATCCGCCACTCCTGCCCCCAGACGAGACGGCAACCAGACTTGTGGGCATCTGAGCTCGGAGCGCTGCCATTCGGAGTTCTTGCTCCTGCTGCACCCTCATTGCTTCGGCCTCCCGGTTCAGGCGCGCTTGCTCGAGGGGGTTCATGTGACCCATGGGGGTATCGATGGGATGAGCACCAAGCATGTTGGCCATGGAGAGCGGGCGGGCTTGAGGGTTGGCTTGCAGGCCGCTCACGCTTGGGAAAAGTCCAACGGGCGTAGCAGCACGAGGTGGATATATGCCGCCTCCAGCAGCCATCTCGCGCTCCCGTGCCTCTCTCTCGGCTTGTAGTCTGCGTCTTCGCTGGCCCAACGTCTCTTCTTCCTCGGGCACATCCACCACCGCGGCAGCCTCATTGCTCACTCCTTTGCTCTTGGCGTCGGCAGCCTCCTCGTCGGCGCCGCCAAACTGGCTGAGAAGCTCGGCCGAGAACATGCCGCTGACAGGACGGGTGCGCGGCAAAAGGTTTTCGGCTGCCAGTCGTGCTTTGCGGGCAGCCAGCGTCTCCCCCTCCACCTCAGGATCACTCTCGTCTGCGTTGGCGCCCATCATGGAGACTGGTCGTTCTTCTTGGGGAAGCTGAAGATTGAGCCTCGACTGGGATCGCATACCCATCAACCCAATGGGAGCGCCGTTTGTTTGTGTGAGCGGCATGTGGCTCATTCGCTTCTGAATAAGGTCCAGAGACAACGGAACATGGCCGCTGTCTCTGCCCTGCAACCTCTCGCGGCGGCGACTGAGGGGCTCGTTGTCTTCGATTTCCCGACGCTCCATCAAGCCAAGGGGGCGATTCACCTCGCTCATGAGAGCGCCAATGTCCATGGTTGACCTGTTGGTTCCGTCACCAGTGGCCTTGGCAAGCGCCAGCATGCCCAGCGGCACGTCCTCGTCGTCCATGTCGGAGCCTTGATACGGATTGGCGCTTGGGTCCTCCCAGGCGAGATTAACACGCTTGCCCTTCCTGGTCTTCTGTTCCACCTGAGCAACAGCGTCCAGTTCAAGAAGAGTGGTGCCGTGCTGGCCGCGGGGAAGCTGGGTGCCGTCCTTGACTCGCTGCTGATTCTGGCGCTTCCGGATCTGCAACTCTGCGAGCAGCGTCGTGGGCGGGCCTCTGTAGACAGACCTTTCGTTCTCACTAGACTCGTCGCTGGATTGTTCACTGGACTCTTCGTCGGCACCCGGGGCGAGGGGGTTGGGAGACTGCAGAGGGCCATCGCCGGGTGAACGATCACCATTTCGTCTGATCCGCTCGTCATCGTCATCGCTGTCGTCGTCATCGTCTCTGCTCGGGAAAAGGGAAAACCGACTAGATCTCTTCTTCGGTTCGTTCTCGTAGTCAAGCAGAGCCGAGCTCGAGTTCCTTTTGACAAGTGTCTTTCGTTTTGGCTTGGCCACCACCTCCTCCACAGGCTCTGCGTCGGACTTCTTGGGCGGCTTCTTTAATTTGCGCTTCTTCTCAGTCCCATACACCTCATCACCCAAGGCCCCGGCAAAGGCGTGGTCGGTAAAAGCGCTGACGGGCGCAGCGGCCGAGGCGTCGAGGATACTGTCGAGCGTCGCCATGGCAGATCCGTCCTTGACCTCAATCTTGGGGAGATGGGTAGAGGGCAGCTCGAAAAAGGCGCTTGCACGGAGCTGCGGTGGCAAGCCGTCCAATACAGTCGCCCGGGATTTGCGGTTGTCGGTCAAGCGTTGAGGACGACGGAATTCTCGTTGCTCTTCCACAACAGGGGCAGCCGGATGGATGGTGCTCGCCTCGGACGCGTGCCTGGAGTGGCCCGAAGCAAGGGCGGGCGCTTGTGGTGGCGCCAGCTCGTCGGCATTTGATGTCTGGGGAGCGTAATCTCCGCCGAGGAGTTCCGGCATGAGGGGCACGTTGTGCTGGCTACCTCCGCCCACAGTATGAGTCGGATCAGGAAGCCACACCCGTGATTCCCGCGTTGTCACCATCGGCATCGCACTCATAACCTGGGACCGCCTCGCGGTTCTGGGTCCCGCCTTGGGCTTTTTGGACAGCTTTGGTGGCAGATTGAGCATGGCGGGGACCGGAGCTGGGTAGTAGAGCATCTGCTGCCCGGTAGATGGGTCAAAGTACGATGTCGGGCGGGGCCCCAACGAAGTGTTGATGCCATGGTGCTGCGGTTGCTGTTGTGACCGAGGCGGAGGCAGCTCAGGCTCCTGGTGAGGCACAAACTGGTCGGCTTCGGGGTCACAGTGGACGCCGTCAAAGTCACCAAACGCTGTCTGAGCTTGATCAAACGTGGTAACGGAAGCGGCCGTCGTTGGTCTTCTCGCCTGGTCATTATTCTGGTCCCAATACTGCGAGTACTGGTCGGGCTGGTGGAGCTGCAGCCGCGGGGCGGGATCATCCAGAAAGGTTTGGTTCTCATTCTGGGGTGTGCGCGCTCCTTCCCCTTCATCGGCAAACTCTGGCTCGATATATTGGTGGGCACTCGCTAGTATGCGCCTCTCCTCCTCCTCGTCGTTGTCCGGCACTCCCAGGTCGGCTCGGTCCATGGCATCCCGCGTCAGGGCTGTTGGGTGTTCCAGTTCGGCAATCTCGGCAAGGGACAGCTTGCTGGCTGCACTTCTCGTTGACGCTTTTCCTGGTCCACTCCGAGACATGAATGGAAAGTCCTCGCCGTTGTCTAGGCTAGACGAAAGCGCAACGGACTCCGGAGCTGGCAAGCCACTGGAGCTGGCCTTGCTGCCAGCGCGGAGACGGGCCGACGCGCCAGACAAGGAATGTTGGGGACTCATGACATAACCGCCAAAACGGGCTGCGTTGTTCGTTTCCACCACCGAGTTCTTTCTGCTTCCGAGATGCAATGCCGAACCAGACTCGGAACCAGCTGAGGTACCACTCGCACGTTGAAGAATCGACGACTTCCGACTCTCGGACCGCTTGAGCTCGTTGTGCTCTTCGCGAATGGCGACTTCGATGGAACTGGTCATGGACAGGCGCTCGGCCGTGGCTTCGAGGGCGGCAATGTTGCCGAGGTAGGCGCCCGACTGCGATCGCTTGTTGAGGTCTGGGGTGGGGTGTGTCAGGCTGATGCTCGCGGTGGAAGAGGTTCGGGGCAATGGCGATTCGATCGAGGTGGTGGGAGAAGGAATTGTCGAGGGAGTCGGTCGGATCAGGGGCGTCTGGGCCGTCACTGAAATCGGGGAGCAGATCGGGGACTCAGGGGCGGCCTTCGCATTTTGCGCTGGGGGGTCGGGATTTGAGCATGCAGCGGTTGTCTGCGGCACGATGGTCGTATCGGTGGCGCCAACAGCCCCGCCAAGACTGGACCCCAGGTGTTGCTGGTGCTGGTGCTGGTGCTGGCTTGCGTCTGTCAGGTCTGCATTTGGAGCTGGCGATGTTGTCCTTGACACCGGACCGAGAGACGGGCGAAGACTGGCACTGCTCTTTTTGGCCGCCAGTTCTCGTTCTTTCTCAACCACTGCCGCGTGCAGGGCTTCAAACGATTGGACCATGGAGCTGACAACCGTCACGCCCCGGCCAGCTGCCGTGGCACTGGACGTGCTGCTGACACTGTTGCTTCTGCCAATGGCACTGCCCACCTGCAGAAACGTTTCGCCTCTGGAAGTGTTGGAGGTGCTCAGCATCGATTCGTGTTCGAGGGAGAAGGACGACTTTTTTCTCAGCAGGCGGTCGGTGGCCGAGTGGTCCGACAGGTAATCGCTTTCGTTCATGGAGAGGGGAGTAAACGTCTTTTCGGCCAAGCTCGCATGGGCCATGGGATTGGGCGACTGGGCGGGCGAGGCCAGGCTGGTCGAGGTGGACTGCGACGTTGGCGAGAGGCGCGAGGCGAAGGAATCTGGGGAAAACGGCGGGCGCTGGCCGTGTTGATCAGGCGTGTCGTCATCAGCCTGGCCGGCCGGCAGAGTGTTATATTTTGACGCCGCCATGGTGGACGAGGACGAGCATGGACAGAACGGCGCGTATTGCTCTGCTCCCGTCGCTCTAGGCTACCCTTAGTGTGCCACGGTTGGTCGCCGTTCTGCAAAGAGCCCGCCTAGTGCAATGTAGGATTCGGTGTCGGTCGCTTTTCGTGCGCTTGTGTCGTGTGTCCTCGTCGGCAGAAACGTTGTCCTCGAGGCCGACTGATGGAACGGCAAGCAGTCTATCATATCCTAGGTTCTAGGTAGGTATAAGATGATGCAGTAGGAAAGAAAAAGGGCAGGGCGGGATCTGGTGTTTCTAAACAAAGCAGCCCGTCGTCGGTTCCTGGGCTTATTTCATTTTAATCTCATCTATCAAAGGGATCCTGGTTCGCGAATCCAGTTTGGCGGAGCGTTGAAGTCTTGGGCTTGTGTCACTGTGGGCCGCGAATCAGCGATCCTGTTTTTTGACCTGCATCACCACAACCACCGCAACCATTGTCTCTGCCAGACCCAAGCTTATCGGCCCAGAGTTGCACCACGACCCTCGCCGAGACGGGCGTTCGGCAAGCTGTATCGACCAGCGGTCCGTGATGCTGACCCGAGAGAGTTCCAAAGACTTTCAGGTACCCGTCATCAGGAGACCACTTCGTGTTCTCGAACATGCAAAATGGGGCTGTTCTTTATTGCATTTCCATCACTCCCAATTTTAGCCTTTTCCCGTTGTTCCGCCGCCAGGGACTCCCCTGAATACGGTGCCACTGGTGCCCACCGTTCAGCTCATTTGCCCATCTTGCTGGCCCCGCCTGGCATCCAGGAGACGACGGGGAGAAACTTGGCTGCCGAGATGTTCTTTTGTCGGGCTCGCGAGCCGTGGTTGGCCAGGGGCATGAGGAGAGATAGGTAACGGGCATTCGCCGCCGTCTTGCATTGGCCGAACCAGACACGCGACATGACGGCCAGACTGGCACGACATGCTCCCCTCTCTCGACAGCAAAGTTGTGTGTAGTAGATAGCTGTCTTGGCCGTCAAAGCTCAAGACCCTGGCGATGGACATCTCGAGATCCTCCACTCATAGTCCATATCATATGCCGTCCGCTTATCGTGACCCACCCCCTGACATCTTTGCAGCCGTGTCACAGCATTTTCCACGCTGTCTTTCTTGTCGACAAAAACACAGCAGCAATGCGAGGACTTGCAGCTTTATCCAGCCGAACCAACATCTCTACTCTTGGCATCAGCCAGCAGGCCTCGCCGTCATCCGCTGCCACGCGACATTCGGGAGAGATTCTCTTGGCACAGCCAGGGGCTGACCCCCATGCCTAGGTTCCCAGAGTCTGGGAAGCTGCCAGGCGTTCCCGGAATCGTGCTCGTGATCGAAGACGCATCCGAGCGTGTCTGGAGCCGCGTTTCAATCGACAACCAGGACCAGCATATCTTTCTGTGGTTTTTCAGAGACGTTTCCGGGTGGTAGGGTTGCAGCTGTCACAAGGCCTTGGACGGTGCCCCCACGGACCCTTGAGAGATCGCGCGCGTTGAACGTGGCAGCGTCAACGTCGGTAGATAGCAAGGCTTGGACCAACCATTCAATCATCCGTTACATTGCAATCTCTCAACCGCTTGAGACATTAACGCCCAACCCGGCCCATTTTCGATAGCGGTTGAGCACTCTCAACGAATCCAAGTCGGCTTATCTCTTGGTTGACCACCCATGATTCAGCCTCAGGCGCACAAGACTGCTGCTCCCAGTACGCATATTGCTTGCAAGACAGCTGTAGATGAAGGGTGGTTCTTCCACGGGTGATTGCATCAGCCAATGTGGTCATGATCATCCCTCCTCTCCGACGTCAAATCTTCGACTCTTCTACTAGTCTTCTACTAGAGGTGATTGTGTTGTCACTACTTGTATTGAAACAACGGTAGCATGGCTGATAACCTTGACAGTCCGCTCGTTGTAACTTTGGAAAAGGAGTGAGGTCATGAGAACACACTTTCGTAGCCTTCATGATACACAAATTCATGCTGTATATACTATCCTTCGCGTAATGGTGTCACCGCATTTGACAATCCTATCTATCCGACGCCGGGAAGCACGCCTCCTGAGTCCTCTTGGTCCACAAAGTTCATCTGATCTCCTTTCCCGTCGACGCCATCTTTCCATCCTCATTTCCAACCCATATGTGTCTGACGCAGTATGACTGTGGCGTCTGTGGTATCGTCCTGATGAACCATTGTAATGCCGGACACTGAATTCAGGTTGAGTAGAGGGAATGCTCGCCAGGTCTGAACAAGTCATAGTCGTTTGAAACTGTGATAAGAATTTTAACCAGCGCACTTATCACTACGCCGCGTAGATGTGCATAGGCCGAAGACCTTCTGCATGAGAAGAGAACAGGCTTCTCTTGTATTCCCGATCTGATAGGAAGTGGTGGTTGTGGCTGAGTAGTTCAGTGCGCACTGTGGTCGCATCTTCAAACCGACATTCGTGTCTTTGTGGCACTCTGTCTGGGTGGCAGTAAATGCGGAGGATCATCACATATCTAGGTAATCCATACTTGAAAAGTGAAACCACTCCAGAGTAGCAGCCTCTAGGCAGTCGAGTCAACCTGCCTTGGTGATTGGTCTTGAAGTATCACGAACGACTCGAGAGGAGTTCAAGACAGGATGACATAGCCAAGTGCCCTGAACAGCGCATCGATAACGATACATTCGAAAAGTCTCGAGATACTATTTCCCGTTTTGTTCATAGTATTGATCGCACATCGTCAACAACACTCTTCTCACTCCAAGACATCATGCCTACCTAGGTACCTAGATTGGAGTCTCTTGTAATACGCAAAAAAAAACGGAGAGCCATACGACGTAACACGTTGATGGGCACCGTTACGAGAAGCTAGGCTCACAGCATGTGAGTCAGCCATGATTATTCAATGCATCTCGAATACCTTTCCTATCATGTTACATTAACCCCCGAATAAACGAGACTGCTTTTTGGGAGAACGCTCAATGATGCCATCTACATAGATCGTAAACCGAGTTGATGGACTTCTGAAGATAACGAAAGTCCCCGAAGAGGCAGCTTTAGGGAGTCATGTCCTGAGAGGCGATTACACGCTGGGGTCTCTATATTTCTGTGTACTTGTCTTCTCAATGACACTCGCTCCAGAGAGACCAAGCCATCGGGCCTTGATGGTGGAATGTAAATATGATATATCCGCATAGCATTAGTACGTCCCGTGTCGGCCATAATCCGTGTCAGGTATGCCGTCTTCCCGGCCAGGCGTCATCATAAACGACAGGGGACGTGAGATAACAACCAACTGTTTAACGCCATTTGCCACTTCCCCGCAAAATGCCAGAAGACGATCTCGTAGCGGCCAAGAGTCTGGGGTAAGAAGCGGGTTTTCTGGGCTGAGGTCATTGGTTTGCGGATACTACATATGCTACTGGCCGCTCGCTGCTTCTACATTGGACATGTTGCTTACTCAGAGGCGAGAAAGTGTCTGCGTCCCAGTGCTCCGTATGGAGATCCAAGGGGATAACCGGAGTATATCAGGACACCCGACCCCGTGGACGCCATCCTGCCGATTGGGCCAGCCGGAGTGTAATGGAGGAACTGCGAAAAGTGGTCTGTGGGGTCAAACTGTTGTTGGTGACCTAAGGAGGGAGGTGTGCAGTGTCTATATGCCCGGCAGGGGATGCTGCATAAGTTCCCTTGCATCATCTCCAATAAGAGACAGCCACAAGAAAATCTGGCCCAGTCACGGGAAGGTCTTTCACTGCGTGTGGCTGACCAAATGGCAGTGTTGTCTGGCGGCATCGTGACATTGGCGAACATGAGATGAACATATTGTTCTTGGGGGCTTGGGTAGGTAGGTACACTACTTGAAGTGTGTGAGCTGTCGTTTTGTAGTGTTAGTCGGCTATCGGCGATCGGGACTTGGTGAAGGTAAGCTCTCTTGGCTGGTGGCGGTTGAGGACCCTTCCACCCTTCCAACCGGACAGGGGTATTAAAGTTAGCGAGGGTGGGCGGTGTGGTTGGTGTCAAGAAACGGGCGACTCTGTGTGGGGGTTGCACCCCCGCGCGGGTTTATCTCACCTCAGATGTCACGAGTCTAGAGACCAAGGGTGATGGACGGGCGAAAGACTGTCTCCTCTCACGTCGAAACTGGCAGTAAATTTTCCAAGCCGACTTCTGGGCTGTGTTGCGTGATTTCGAGTTTCTTGACAACCAGAGTTGCCCACCGCTCACGGGCTCGGGTTTTGATAGTGGAGCGTCACCCAATAGTGCCCGTTGAAATGGAGGCGGGTTTTTCTAGCGGCTTGGTCCCTGAAGCCACCAGCATGGTACCGAACAGAGGACGGGAAGTCCTCGAGACTCGCCGAAGGGTAAAGGACTGGCGAGCCAAGGCTGGGTGAAGCCAGCGCACCCTCACCGACTTGGACCCTGAAAATGACCATTTCCATTCCGTAAAGGCTGTGACGGGCACCGGACGGGCACTTGCGTCACTTGACCGAAAAAGTCAAAAACATGCGCTGGCCTGTAGGGAGCTGAGCCGACACCGCCTACCTAGGGAGACAGAACGGTGAGTCTACTTTGTACTTTGTTAGATGTTGTCAAAGGAGATCTCCTTAGTTCTTTGTGGACCCTGATGATCAGTCCCTTTGAGTGCGCCAGGGCTTGTGAACGTTATTGCTCTCCAGTTCCCAGGTTGATGAGCCAACAGCAGTCAAAAAAGATGCGATTACCGGTGGATGATGTCAGGCTTCAAGCTCGCAAGGCAGGACGACATGGATAGAGACTGCAGCTCGCACCCCGCTGTTTGCTTGATCTCAGGTGCTGGATTTGGGGTGCATCTGTACAGTGACGGTGTGCGAACGATAAGCATACGGTGCGGATGGCCAAGTGTGTGGCAGCTGTGGCTTGAAATACGCCCGGCCAATGGATCACGCGGGTCCGGCTGAGTTCCGCAGTGGCTTCTTCGCACAGTGCAGCGACATGGGCAATGCCCCACCATTCATCCCACTCTGGGGTCTCCCGCCCACTTTCTGCCAGCTGCGGTAAGCGCTGGTGTTGGCTGCGTGGCTGCTGCTATCGTGGCCCACGCACCACGGACATCGCTCCAGCAATGTTGCAATACCCGCCTCAGCTCTTGTGACCGCCTCCTCCGAATCCTCGCATCCCTCTGCCGACTCGCCCCCGCTCACGGCATACAAATCAAGTTGGAAGCCGTCTGGGTGTGCCGCGCCGCTGGCCTGTTCTTGTGCCAGAGCTTCATGATTCACGACGGGACCTGAAGTCATCCAACATTCCCCAAACGTGGTTGGTGGGTGCGCCCTCCTGCCCTCCTGCCCTCCTGTTTCCCTTGACCGTCAAGACTAACTCGATAGCCCAGTAGAGTACTGAACGCATGGTGTAACTCCACCCGGTGGTTCCAATCAGAACCTGTAATGGCCAACACCAAAGATCGGCCGGGGCCAAAGTTCGCACCCAAGTTGATAGAGACCACCTTTGAACGCTATCGAAAGTCCATACCGCCCAACGAGCTGACCCCGAGTCCATCCCCGAGGTCGCCATCACCACCTCCGCGGGAGCGACGCAAGTTTGCGCCGCAACTGGTAGAGTCCTCGGTCCGAAGATCTAGGCGAGTCGGAGACGAAGGCCCAGCCACCCGTCCGACAGACAGGACAGATATCACACCCTACACAAATCACATTTACGCCCCCAAGCCCCGAAGGAAACGAAGCCATGGATCCATCCCAGCAAGCCCCGAGAGACAGAGGGCTCATGCCCGGCGCGAATCGTGTGATGATGAGATTGCCGGCCCCTTGTTTGATCTCGTGGCCCGCGATGCTCAAAGGAAGCTCCAGGACATTGCCATGAGCGCGTTCCCCAACAGCGGCCAGCGCATAGGCGGTGCCGAACATTTCTATGTCAGGGAGGGGTCAGAAGACGACGGGCCCCGCGGGAGGCCTTTGACGAGGGGCCCATGGAATCCCATGCACTCGAGACGCAACTCGTCCGAGGAGGACATTAGCTGGGCCTTCAAGGAGATGCAAGAGCATGCGCAAATGGTGAATGCCCACAAGCAGCGTGAAATGAGTCGGATAGACACGTTGGACCTGGACAAGATGAGCATTGATGTCCCTAGCGATGCCATAGATTTGACGAGCAGACAAAGGTCGTCCATAGCCAACTCTCCCCTGTGGAGGCCACGGCCGTCATCAGGCTCGCTGGTGGCCATTGGAGAGACTCATATGCCCTTGCTCCGTGCTGAGTCGCCTCTGCCGCCCACTGGAGAGAGTCGCATGCCCAACATGGAGCCAGACTCTCCCCCGGTCCGACCCATCGGCGAGAGCTTCATGCCGTACATACCCTCGGCGCCTGCTGGCAAGGCTGGCGACATGCCTTATGTCCCGGCCTCGCATATACCTCCGGAAACATCTTTTGGGCACCATGCACCTTTCAACCCCTACGGCCAAGAAAGAGACATGTCCCTGGAGAGGGCGAGGGCCGCCCATCGGTTGCGACTGAAAAAATCACCTCCCATGCTCGGCCAGGATCTAACGTTTAGAAAGTGCCCGTCCCCGAAGCAGACCAAGCTGGAGCCGGATCATTTGTGGGATCTGGAGACGGGAACGACGCTGGAGGACCAGCACCGTGACCCGACAGAACAGCATGGCCTCTGGCGCGGTTACTGCTACACGAGCAACCAAAACGAAAAGATTGCTCATGTGGACAGGCCGCTGATGATCACGACGCCCATGCCCGACGCAAGCAACACAGATCCATTTGACCGAGCTTTTGGAACTGCTCCGGTCGAACTAAGCGAGGAGCCGACGCCGGTTGGTTCGAGGGCCGAAAGTCTGCATATCCCAGGAGGAGGCTCTATTCAGCTCCAAAAGAAACCACATTCGGCGAATGGGAGTCTGGTCATTCCCGAGCACCGAACCAAGAACAACGCACCCAAGGGCCTTCACATGCTCCACAACCTGCATAACCTGGACGAGAAACTGAAGCAAGAGAAGGCTGTGGCTGACCTCGAGGAGAAGATTGCCGCCGAGTTTGATGACAAGTTTGTAACGCAGGTGTACAATTATTTGTCTCTTGGATACCCGGCCACGGCTAGGCTCTACGATGAGGAGCTGAGCAAGATCAGCCGGATTCCCGTGGAGGAACTGGAAAGGGACGACGACGCCATCATGGAGGATCTATGGGGCGCAGAAGCCCACAGCAATTCTCAATCCTCTGGCTCGCAGTCCCAGAACAGTGAGGACTCTGGCCCGAGAAGGGCGGACGGGAAGAGGATCAAGGCCACCGGACATATCATGCTCGATAGCGAAGAGCAGGACAATGTCAAGGAGGAGGACAGGTGTCCAAGATGGAAGGCGCTGAAGCTCTACATCTATGAGTGGGCCCGGCAACATCCGGACCTGAACGCCATCAGCCCCTTGGCCTGGGGTGTGCGCGAGCGGAGGGGAAGCTGGGGGATTTGACTTTTCTTCTTTGCTTTCCCTGGGGCGTTTAATAGCGGGCTGTTTTTTCCTACATCTAACCCAGCACTCACATTTCGAGTTTACAATCCTTTACTCTCTTTCTCATAGCCTAGGCATTTTGGAATATTCACTAGCGACACTTTTGTTTTGAGCTTGCTGTTATCTCTTTGCCGGGGGGAAATGGGTCGGTGGCGGCTACGATCTGTCCTTTCAACATCTTTGGGCCTTTTGTGGTGGTAGAGGTTCGGCACAAACTGCCATGTGGATTAAACAGAAACAGCAATGGCGGCTTGTTGCCACTGGGCATGGTATACACAAGAATTCTACGGGGATAGACGTACTGTAGCAACAAAAAAAGGTGCGTGTATGTATCCAAACGGACGTGGAGGTGGCGGAGAAAAGAACAAGGAGACTGATCGGACATGGTCGGATAAGTTTGACAGTTCTGGTAAACATGGTCATATATTGAGTCTAATTCTTCACTGGCTTGTCTTCAGCCCTATGAGAATGAGGCGGTTGTCGATTGTTTCGCCCGCACTGTCCCGTCACCGCCAAGAAGCGCCCCAAAGTAGCAGCCCCACCTAACTGACGCGCACTGTGTTCTCCGTTTCTTTGATGACGGAGACAGGGAGCCAGATTGGCGGGTTCCCGACCGAACGCGACGCTGTCCCGAATCCCGACCCCAACCACGACCGCTCGTACCCCAATTCTCGACCGACCACAACCGAGTTGACTGCGGGAAGTTATATGTAAACCCATGGAGCCTTCTCCCCTAACACACCAGCCCCGGCCCGAGGTTTTCCAGCCCAAAATCGTCCGGCTCTATGAAGCCCTATTCAAGGTTCGTCCGCAGCGGTGGGTGCCTGGTGAGGAACAACAGCTGACACTTGTCCCGGTTCACAGGTTAGCCCCGAGTGACCGAATTATCAGACGCAGAGGTTGACAGACTGTGTACTAAAAGGACGATGAAGATGCACCGGCCGAAAAGCCCGAAGGCTTCTGGAAGGAGTTCTTTCTCCTGCGGCCCGACCGCGCCAGCTTGAAGCGCATGCTCGACGAGACCCCAGTCGGCGATTTACTCCATCTGTCGACCCAGACAAGGCAACTATTCATCAAGGCGGTACAGGCGTTGCGACGACCATATGGAGTCGGGGATCTGCATGCACTCGACACCTTGTCCACGTTCATGACTTGCGTGCTTGCAAAACGGTACACAAACCCGAGCTCGGATATCATTGAGGTTTTGGCCGGGCTGGATCAGATCGATACCGTGTTTGGGGATTTTGTCGCAGCGCTGGAGGGCCTCATACGCAATGGAAGGGGCCCAGGGGTAGAGTGTTGCCCACATGGGGTTGGTCATGCGCAGGACAAAAGGCAGCCGGCGGATGGACAGGAACCACAGCAGCAGCAGCAGCAGCAGCCAAAGGGGAAATCCAACTGCACTTATACAGCCGATTTGCAGCAACGGGCGGTGGAACTGGCGCTCGCCGTGTCCTCGGGGGCGTATCAAACGAGCTTGCTCACGTACTTTATTCAGAGGGATCTGTTCCCAGCGATAATAGGCGTATGTTACTAAACCCCTGATGTGAAAGGGCCGTGATGCTGACCGAGACAGTGTATTCAATCACAATCTTCACTGGAAACTTCTGGCGACGAGACGAGGATCACGAGGCCGTTCATGCTGCTTGGACTGCTGGCCAACTACAACAAGTTTGAGTTTCAGAACCCTTATCAAATGCGCTTGAACGATTTTGTCAACGAGCGGGTCATCAAGGATATCGTCAAGGGCGTGGGCAAGACGTGCCAGAAGCTCCGGGATCAGTATATCGATGTCCAAGAAGACCTACCAGAAGGATGGACGCTGGCCAACACGCTCAACAAGATTGGGCTAGGGGCTATTGCGCCAGGGGGAAAGCCTCCGCCCAAACCGGTCTACGACGCAGACACTGCCAAAAGAATGTTTGCCGAGCTGTGAGTGCACGTCTGTTTCTGGTTGTGGGAAAATATTGCTAATGATCTTGTAGGCCGGGAGAGGAAGCTGCCGTCTTGCTTGCCACATATGATTTTTCTCACGCCAACAAGCTGTTCAGTCTGGAGCTGGTGACCGGTGCCCCAAGGTCGGAAAAGGGGGAAGATTCCCCGTTTGCAAACTTCATTTCTCTCACGTCTTACCTCCTCCAGCACGCCCACCTCTCCCAGAGAACAACCTTGTATTGTCACCTCAACCTGATGGTGTTCCGGTTACTAATTGAGGACCCTGTCCTATGCAAAAGGATGTGTTCAGACGAAAGCAAAGTGCCGGTGAGGCTTTGCCGGCAACGATCCACTTATTTGCCGCTGGTGCGGTCCGAGAGAGTGATTGCCACAGCTGTCATGGACACCATGATTGACGCCATCAACCACAATCTGCGACGCAGACTGGACGTCGGCCTCTACACGCTGTGTGTCGGCATTCTGCTGCGAATCATTAGCTACATGTCCCGGTCGCGAACACGGCTGCAGTACCACTGGGCTGACCTGTTTCGGTCTCTACTCAGCCTGATCCGATTCCTGACAACATATGCCTCTGATCTCAAGGGGCTGAGTCACATCAACACGCTGTTGGATCATGTAGTCAATTTGCTCGCCTTGGGACTGTCGGCCGGTGAGACATTCTTACCCACACCGGCAGCGTACGACGATCTGTTTTACAAGGTTGTCGAAACGGGGGAGGTGCTGGTGAAGTTTAGAGATACCTACGGGCTGGCCAACAGGGCGAGCAACTCCATCGATACGCTTGTCAGCGTCAGTGTCCACTACAAGGAGATGCTGGGAACTGATGGATCCAAAGCGGCCAAGGGCAAGAGAACCGGGGGGCAGTTGACCAGTCTGCAAGTGGCCGAGGTGATCAAGCAGGGCTACGAGACGCTCAGCATCCAGGCAAAGGAGGGGTTGGATAGCTGGGAAAAGTACAGAGAGGCGGATGAGCGGACGCTGCTGAAGAAGATGGGAAGGCAGGCGGTAGGAGACGTGGGGGCGCTGATTTCAAGGTTACCATGGCGTAACCGAGTTTGAAGAATGGGTCAATTGGATGGCGTTACGGTTGTGGGAGCTGAGTATACCATACTGTCTACTGTTTTGATCTGGTCAAGTCTTGCTTTGAGAATATTCAATTCACTTGTTGTTGTCGACAGGGCCCGTGCGTCTTGAATGCATTCCAAATGCACGATCGTTGATTGGCTGGGCAGAATCAGTGTCGGCTGGGCTCTTGGCGTCATGTCATCACTCCGGCTGATTGATCAGAAGTTGTCGGTTGCTGCTTCGCATTTGCCGCTTCACCGAAGTTGACAAATGCCCATCTCTGCGACGCAATTCCCATGCTGCCATAACCTCACCCTCGCCAAACCTGCGAATACCCTCGAGATATCTTTTTCCCAACTTCAGAATGAACGCGTCTAGTTTACTAGCCAGCAGAGCGGCGTGTCTAGCTTGCCGCCGCAGCTTCTTTCGAAGCAGCAACCAACAACGTCAGTTCTCGTCGACGCCGGCCCAGCTCGCCGCTGCTTTTCAGTCCTACTCGTTACCTTCTCACCCACCCCCGGCGCCGCGCAATGCCACGGCTCCTGATACCTCCATCACACACAATGTTCAGTCCCCCGCGTTGCCGAGAGTACACGAGACCCGGCCGCCGAAAGAGCCGCAGGCGCCTCTAGACCCAGCCTCGTCGCTCCCCGAGAGAGAAGCCCAGCAGTCCAAGTCAAATACACAGCTATCAGCGCCATCGCCAAGGCCGCGGTCCAAGTTGCGCGCTCCCCGAAAGGCGGCAATGAAGCTCACTCCTGCCGCCGTAGACCACCTACGCGCGCTTCTCGACCAGCCGGACCCGAAGCTCATCAAGGTCGGTGTGCGCAACAGGGGGTGCTCTGGATTGGCGTATCATCTCGAGTTCGTGGAGAAGCCTGGGGCTTTTGACGAGACGGTTGAGCAAGACGGAGTCAAGGTGTTGATTGACAGCAAAGCACTCTTCAGCATTATCGGGAGCGAGATGGACTGGATAGAGGACAAGCTTAGCCAACGTTTTGTTTTCCGGAACCCCAACATCAGTGAGTCTTTTTTGCCTGCGCTTTTAGTCGACCTGAGCGCACATGCTAACAGCAAGCAGAGGAGCAGTGTGGATGTGGCGAGTCGTTCATGGTATAATGCTGGTGGTCAAGAGACATGGAAGGTTACCTGGGGTGGATCTCCGATTTGCTTTTACATACACCATTAGACCCCGGGAGTCATGGCAGACATGTACAAAACCGTTGCATCAGATTGGGCGTTTGGCTAGGCGTTTGTTGTTTCCTGGGACTCTGTTTAAAATTCGAACTGGAACATGAACAGTCTTTTCAAGACTATTGGCATTTGGAATACAGCATACTGACAAGGCACGCCCTGAGCCGTTTCTTTTGTGCATACTTCTTGTAGAGCATCATATGTATTAATTTCTTTGTCTACCATCGTTCATCAATTGCGCGGATGTTTCTTTTGAAAAAGATATCATCATCGGCCGCGGCATAAAACGGGCAATCTGCCCCACACCGCCGAACCAAAGCGGCGGAACTTCCAGAAACACGTTTTGCAGGGGCCTCTCTGGACCGTCCCGCACTGAGCCCCCAGATCGCGTCTCCCAGATTCATTAAACCTTCTTGCCCCAAGACGCGCCGCCATCGCCATTCTGTACGCCCTCTTTTGGTGGTTTGCCTCACCCTCGATCGCAGTACAGCGCAAGACTCAACTTGTCACAGTCGTATAGTGATCATTTTCGCCACTCTTTTCTACCAAAGTAGTCACTGCATTCTGCCTCTCGAGAACGACAGGATGGTCGTTTGCCCCATTTGCCAGCGGGGCGTCAAGACGCTCGAAATCAATAGCCACATCGACTCTGGCTGCCAGACCTTCCTTCTCGACGACCAAGCCACCGACCAGCCATCTTCTCCACCAAGCCACACTCAATCCCAGCCGCCATCAACCCAGCAAAAGAAGCGAACCGCCGCCGATTTTTTTGCAACCCCAGCTGCGAAACGGCAGGCCATCACCAATGGATCAGCCGCCTCGACACCACGGCCCGTCAACGGTTTTGGGATAAAAACCAACAATGGCAACAAGGGCGGACAAAAGAGGACCTGGGATGAAGCTAATAGCTCACCAACTGCGGACAACAGACCAGTAGGGGCCGAGACGAGCACACTCTCGACAAACGGCACGGCTGAGCGAGATCCCGGTGCTGCCCCTCTCTCGAAGCGATCCAAGACCCATCGAGCCGCCCCCTTGGCCGAGCGAATGCGGCCCGACTCCCTCGACGATGTGTTTGGGCAAGACTTGGTTGGGCCCAACGGGGTGCTGAGGTCTCTGATCGAAACAGACCGAGTGCCATCCATGATATTATGGGGAGGTTCGGGGACAGGCAAGACGACGATAGCACGGTGCATCGCCCGGCGAGTGGGCAGCAGGTTTATTGAGCTCAATGCCACCAGCACCGGCGTCTCCGAGGTCAAAAAGTTCTTTGCCGAAGCAGCCAACGAGCTTAACTTGACGGGGAGAAAGACCATCATATTTTGCGACGAGATTCACAGGTTTAGCAAGTCTCAGCAGGATGTGTTTTTGAAGCCTGTGGAAGCGGGGACAATCACATTGATCGGGGCCACAACAGAAAACCCCAGTTTCAAGGTTCAGGCGGCGTTGTTGAGTCGGTGCAGGACATTTACACTGGCATCGCTTACGAGGGAGGATCTGCAGAGGATATTGGTCAGGGCAATACAGGCCGAGATTGTGGAGGAGGGGATAGAGCTCAGCCCCCTGATTGATGAGGAGCTGTTGGCGTACCTGTCGGCCTTTGCGGATGGAGATGCCAGGACCGCGCTGAATTTGTTGGAACTGGCCCTGTCTCTGACGACGAGACCACAAGGGGGAGGGGAGGCTCCATTGACGAAAGAGGACATCAAGGCTGCGCTGACCAAGACGTTGGTGTACGATCGGGCGGGTGATCAGCACTACGATACCATTTCTGCTTTTCACAAGGCTGTCCGAGGGTCAGATTCCGATGCGGCATTGTATTATCTGGCGAGGATGCTGCAGTCGGGAGAGGATCCGTTGTTTATTGCGCGAAGAATGGTGGTGATTGCATCGGAAGATGTCGGCCTGGCAGACAACTCACTCCTGCCATTGGCCACGGCGACTTACACGGCCACACAACAGATTGGTATGCCCGAGGCCAGGATTCCTCTGGCACACTGCACCGTGGCGCTGTGCTTGGCCCCCAAGAGCACGCGAGCGTATAGGGCACTGAACAATGCATTTTCGGCTCTCAAGGAGCCCGGTGTGGCCAGTCTTCCGGTTCCGCTGCACTTGAGAAACGCACCCACCAGGCTGATGAAGGATTTGGGGTACGGTGCCGAGTACAAGTATCCTCCCAATTACAAAGATGGAAAGGTGAGGCAAGAGTATCTGCCTGAGGAATTGAGGGGGAGGAGGTTTCTGGAGGATAGAGATTTGGGGACAGAGGTGGATCCGGATGTCGAGATGGAGGGGTGAATATTGGATATCGTGGGAGAGTAATACCGCAGCCTTCCGTGTCTGGATAAACATTGATGCTTGTTTACTTGGGAAGCAACTGTTCTGCGTCCTTGTTTATTAGATTCCAGATTTGGCCTGGTGGTGAGGCGCATTTCGGTCAGCCCGGTTTGATCATCGAACTGTATTGGTTTCCATGAGCGGGCTGTCTATTAGGCTAGGCCCGTGAAACTTTGGCCATGTCACCCACAAAGCCTGCTGAGACAGAAAGCTTCGAAATGTATCTGATGTTCAAACTCACCTCCAACGCGCCCACTTGCAGCCTGGGTTGCAAAACTGTTCCGAGTCCTGACCATGTATGCCACGCCAACTGTCAGCTGACCCTAGATGTTGATCTTCTAGCAGTCACACCACAACAATGGGCAGTCCTCAAGGAGAAAGGACAAGGCCGTCTAGATGCAACAAGGGGGTGGTATCACATCTGGGATGTCCTCTTTTCCAGGACACCAGCGGCCGCCCTGTATTCATTACGACAAAGCATCCGAATTAGCTGAACGTGTGTCGGAGTAACGCACGCTCTTTTCTCAGCAAAGGTTTATTCAGCAGAAAATCAATGAGGCTCTTCAGGTGTCAAGCCCGTGTGATCCAAACCATACCTATTTCACCGCCATTTTCAACTGTTTTCAAGATGTGCTGGATGACTTTGAACAAAGGTTGAAACAAGGCTCAACTTTCCAGCAGCAACCAAGCCACCGCAATCAACGCCCCGCCTGTTCCCGCACGGCTGCATTTCCGTCAATCCCTTCGGCAGCTTATGCCTCTTATGTGGCTGATTCCTTCCTGTTGTCACCAGGATTCCAACTCAAACCTGTACTTTCAACTGCAAACATGCAGGCTGCCAGCCTGTCATTGGCTACAGGGACGTCGATGTTCTGGTTGGATAGCATTTGTTTCCCTGGCATCTCAGCTGGCGGTGAAATGGACGCGAAACAGGGCATGCAGGTGGATCGGAGTCGACGTTGGGCTGGGCAGTATACTGGCATAACGGTGGAAGCTGGGATGCTGGAGAGGTACAAAATCAGCTACGAGATGAGAAGAAGAAAAATCAAGGATTTCGTTCCTCGCATGGAAAAAGAATGTGAATCTCAGCGTGCAATAATTGTTGAGGGACCAGGTTTCCAGGACAAGACCAGTAGAAGAGACACGGGAAAGTATAGTCAAGAAGTCTCAACGAATCGCAGTCAGACGTTAAAGCATGAAAATACCTTTGTAAAATCCCGCTTGCCCAAAGCGCGTGGTAGCCCTGACACCTTGCTGAAGTCCCGAATCGATGATAATACTTTGACATTCAGAACCGGGCAGGTAATCCTAAAGATTTGCAACGAAAGACCCACCCATGGCTGAATGAGAATCAGTCCAGAGAGGTGGGACTGGACCCTGTCTGGTGTGCTAGATCCGAATGCCTCGCTCTTACCCTACTTACGACAAAATATCATCAGACCGCAGTCACACCTGGCACTCAATGTTGAGCGTATGGTAGGCATGCCACAGGTCTGCCCCCAGCTTCCATATCTCTGGTTGTTGTTCGGAAACCCATTTCCACTTGAACAACCCGCAAGACCTGACATTCCCTTTTCCAAAACTCCGCAGCATTTCCCAGAGACAAACATCAACAACAACAACCCAGAACATTGGATCCAGCTACCAGAATCAATGAATTGGAGTGGAGAAAAGGCGCCGGTCTTGTCTTCCCTACCGAATTTACCCACCCGTCTGCTTCAGCAACCCCTACCGACTTATTTAAGGTTTTTCGGCTGAAAAATGGTCTCCTCAAGTAAGTTCCCCCTGAACAGGGTGATATTATGCTGGCTAAAATGCAATCTCGCAGATACGTTCACCGGACTGATGCCTTCACCGCCCTGATCTTCATCGCTGGCACATGTCTCGACCGTCGCACACCGGACCCAAAGGCAGGCTGGGCCCTTGGACATGCCCGCGCGCCCGATTACCCAAAATTGTCTCTGCTCGCATGGAAAGGAAGGGGCCTTTTGGCGACGATGGCTCCCAGACCAGCAACCGGGCGGAGCTTCGCGCTGCGTTTTGAATTCGGACCCAACGAAGAAGGTTTCCGCACACTTGTCATCGCTGTCAATTCCAAGTATGTGGTTGAGGGCTCTACCACATGAGCCGAAACTTGGATCGAAAAGCAATGGAAAACGAGCAAGGGGGAGGACGTTGCGAACAGGGATTTATGGGAGGCATTGTTGGTTGAGATTGAAGAAAGCCAAGGAGAGGAACATGGCTGTTCAATTTTGGAAGGTCTCGAAAGAGTGGAATGTGGATGCTCATGATGCTGCAATGAAGGCTACCGAACAACCGGCGGCTGATAGTTTTCAGGACCAGATTTAGATCTCTACGTCTCCAGGGAATTAGAATTCAGCGTAGCCTTGAGGTGGATGGTACCTGCCCTCATGTCAACATTCCAATCAGCGGCTTATAAAAGTCACAAGGACGCAGCGCACTCAATATGCATCATTGCAGGTGGTTTTATACCACATTTAGATAGCATATTGCCCATAAAAGAATTGTCCATTAGCCAAGCTACGAATCGTATATTCCCTCCATCTTCAACCAGTGACTGGGACAGCATGCCATCTTCTGAATGATCCATGCCCGGGAACAGAAAACAAAGCTCTTGATAGAGACAGACATGGGCAAGCATGGAGAAGAGCCAAAAACCCCACGGACGCAGTCACGTACGCCGCCACCTTCTCCTGCCTCCACGGTGAGGTCTTGCCGATAGTGACAATCACGGCTGTGAAAGGACCGTAGCAGTACGAGTTACACAAGTCGTCGGCCTGGTCATGCTTTTGCAATTTCCACCCACCTACTGCCATGCTCCAGCTCCCTTGACTTTGACAGGCACCTTTAACAACCTCATGCCGGAGTCGTTTTGACTTGGCAATCTTCCAGCTCTCACATTCACCTGTAGACTCTCATGCAGCAGTCTTGGGGCAGCCAGATGCTCGTCTCTTTCCTTTCTCATCTTGACAAATTCCTCTTCAGTTACGCCATCTCTCAGGTGCTTGTTCTTCTGGCGGTGCTCGCCAACGGTGACAAATGGCACAGGCTCTCTCAAACCATCGGGTGGATAGTCATGCCCGGTCCAGATCTTGACATTATCAGGCAGAGACAAGATCTTACGGGCTGACTGATACAAGGCGTGGGCCGATCCGCCGGGAAAATCACACCTTGCCGTGCCAATGTCAGTGTGGAAGATGGAGTCTCCGCAAAAAATATTGTCTGGGCATCCAAGTTAGCAGGGTTCTTTACGTCGAAAGGGAAAAGGAGACAGACCTCCGATCTTGTATCCCAAATGATCTGGGGTGTGGCCGGGAAGATGCAGGGCTTTTGCCTTTAACGTTCCAATAGAAAACTCTTCATCGTCCTCGAACAGTTTGTCGAAAACACCTTCATACTCTTTGGCGTCGATCCCATATCTCTGCCCAAACAAGGTCTGTACCTGTCCAATCCGCTTGCCGATGCCCACGGGGGGTTTCAGGTCCTGCTGCTTGACCAGCTGCCGTTGGAGGTAAAAGGAAGCAGTCAAGTGATCGGCATGGGCGTGGGTCTCTAGAATGCGCACGATCCTGTATCCCTTTTCACGGACCAAAGACAGGAGGCCGTCAGCCGTGGTGGTGGTAATGGTGGTGCTGCACTTGTCGTAGTCCAAAACAGGGTCGATAATGACTGCGTCCTTGGTCACTGGATCGACGACTAGATATTGAAAAGTGCCAGTTCTCTGTTCAAAGACTGGATGAATGGTAGGTTCTGACGGAGCAGGGGGAGTAGCTGAAGAGTAGGTCTTGCGTAGTAGACATTGAGACAGTCGAGGTGGATTTTGAGATTGTCGACAACAGGGTCTCCCTGCCGCCGCTCGGTGGAAAGACCGACGTTGAGAGTGGTAGAAAAGTTGGGTGCGTGGAAGTCGAAGCGAAGAAATGACCAGGGGGGTGAGGAGCAGGCGGCTGGTCGCCTGGCATCTGATGGCGTTTTCAACGCATTGCTGTACCTGAAGGGTGTTCATGGTGGTCTCGGTGAGCGTGGGTGAGGGCAAGGACAACACACTGATCAGTGGGGATGGGAGTCGGTCTGTTTAAGCTTTGTGTATGACAAGTGTTGCAGGGATGTTGCAGACGCCGGCCTACTGGGCATTACCGGGAGGCAAGAAACATGGGGGTTAAGCTGGGAATCCTGGCCCGTGATATCGCCGTCAGTCCATCGTGGCACCACCTCCGGGTGACTTACAGCGGCCCGGCAACTGGTGGTCTGTGCTGCCGGCGTCGCTGTCTATCGGCCATCGTCAACGGCGACATCAAGAAATCATCGTCGTCGACGCCAGCTTGTTGATATGATGAAGAAAAGAGAAGCCACTTCACTCACTGATTGATCTCGCCATATTCAGCTTTTTCTCCTTAGAAACCGTTTTTCAGCACCACGATGCCCATCATCCGCCGAGTTCCGACGCCGCCGACTGCCACCGACAGCCGTAGAGACGGCGATTATTGCAACGCTGTGACTAACCGGGTGGCTCGGCCCGGGAGAAAAATTTCATCGGATGTGTGGAATGTCTGTTTTCGCCGACCGAGTACCATGGGAGGAAGAGAAACTTGCTCACCCGGTGGCCGAGTCATCACAAGTGCAGTCAACTCGATCGGCGACAAGAAAAGTTTCACAGCTCCGGGACTCGGCGACTTGCTCCACATTTGGCCGTCTCCGCTGGGTAATTCGCTCACGCTCGAGCACACCATTTCAGCTCTTTGTCCTCCATCTCATTCAGCACGCACCTCTCCTGTTCCTGGATCTGAGATCTCAGACCTCCGTTTGACAGACATCCCGTCATCACCATCCCAACATGTCCAGCAGTCAACTATTAGTCACCACAGCAGCCTGTGCTGCCCGCCGCTCAGTCATCACGCAACTGGCCCCGGCTGCCGTGCGCACTTTTGCGAGTGTCGCCAATGTCACCCCCACCACCAGAAATCACAAGGTCGTCGTTGTCGGCGGTGGTTCAGCTGGTCTGACCATCAGCCACCAGCTCCTGCGCAAGGGGAAATTCTCCCAAGACGACATTGCGATTGTCGACCCGGCAGAATGGCATCACTACCAGCCCGGATGGACCCTGGTGGGCGGCGGTCTCAAGAATAAGGAGCAGCTCAGGAAACCACTCAAGAGTTTGATCGATCCCAAGCTGCGATTCTACAATACAGAGTTGTCATCCTTCTCGCCAGATTCCAACACTGTCACTCTCGACAACGGTGACAAGCTCACCTATGAGCATCTCGTCGTGGTGCCCGGAATCAAGGTCGACTTCAACAGCATCAAGGGGCTTCATGATGCCCTCTCCAACCCAGATTCGGGCGTCTCCTCCATCTACGGCTACGACACGTGCGACAAGGCGGATCGCACCATCAAGGCTCTCAAGGGCGGCCAGGCCATTTTCACCCAGCCGATGGGTATTGTCAAGTGCGCCGGCGCTCCTCAAAAGATCATGTGGCTTGCCCTTGATCACTGGAAGAAATCCGGTCTTTACGACCCAGCAAACCCCTCGTCATCGCCCATCCACATCACATTCGCGACCGGTCTTCCCGTCATGTTTGGCGTTCCCAAGTACTCTGCCGTGCTGGAAAAGCTGCGGAAAGAGAGAGGAGTAGAGGGACTGTTTGCGCATGATCTGGTCGAAATCAACGGCAACGATGCCGTGTTTAGCCATGGCGAGAACCAGAAGCTCACCCGCAAGTTTGACCTGATGCACGTCACTCCCAAGATGGGCGCTCACGCCTTTGTCAAATCCAGTCCTCTTGCCAACGAGGCTGGGTTTGTCGATGTCGACGAAGAGACGCTCCGGCACAAAAAGTGGAAGAATGTGTGGAGTGCCGGAGATGCTTCCAGTTTGCCCACGTCCAAGACGGCCGCAGCCATCACGGCGCAAGCGCCGGTTCTGGTCAAGAATGTGCTGAGGTCAATGAGGGGCAAGGAGGCGGACGAGGAGTATGACGGCTACACATCGTGCCCGCTGTTGACAGAGTACGGCAAGGTGCTGCTGGCCGAGTTCAAGTACGGCGGCGTACCCAAGGAGACGTTTGGAAAGGCGCTGAGGATTGACCAGGCGGTGCCGAGACGGGCATTTTATCACTTGAAGAAGGACTTTTTTCCTTGGGTATACTACAAATATATGGTTAAAGGCACCTGGGGCGGTCCCAAGGGCTGGCTCAGAGATTAATTAATTGACAAATTATGCTTCCCATTGCTTGGCGCGCCCACTTATAAACCACCTTCTGGATCGGGCCTTGATTATGTCATCTGAATGGGACGTTGAACAACATACCTGCCGTCCTCGGATGCTAGACCCGGCTTTCCCTTCCGGGCAGGAGATTGTCGATCCGAACCTTAAAACCAAGAGATGCTGTCGCTTTCGTTTCTTGCTCTCGGCAGGCGCTCCCAGTTTCCCCTCCTCCCACGTCAACACCATGCAGCGCGTCGCAGCTCTCGTCGGCGCTGCCGCCGCCCTGTTGGGCGCCGTCTCAGCCATCGACCCACCTCGCCCCCCCCACCAGCCCGTCGGAGGCGGCTCCAAGCTGCTCACGTACAATGTCACCACGGGCAGCCCCGGCGCTCTCTCTGTGTCCACCACCGGAATCACCTGGGCCCAGACCGACAACGACGGCGACTTCATCACCCTCGCCTCCGACGGATCGCTTGTCTTTGAAAACGTCGCCAGCGGCAACAAGACCACATTCCTCGCCTCCAGCAAGATCCCCGCCGACTATTGGGACTACTCCATCTCCCACGACCAGACCAAGGTCTTGTGGGCTGTCGACTATACTAAGCAGTATCGTCACTCGTACTTTGCCAACTACCTGGTCCAGGATGTGACCACCGGGCAGACCCAGCAGCTCGTGCCTGGTTCCAAGGGTGATATCCAGTATGCTACCTGGAACCCTGCGTCGTCCTCCCAGATTGCCTTTGTCCAGGGCAACAACCTCTTCCTCTGGGACAATGGCACCATCAGCCAGATCACCACCAACGGCGGCCCTGATCTTTTCAACGCTGTTCCCGACTGGGTCTACGAGGAGGAAATCTTTGGCACCGACCATGCGCTCTGGTATTCTCCCGACGGCGAGTATATTGCTTACCTGAGCTTCAACGAGACCGGAGTCGACACCTTCACGATCCCTTACTTTATGGACAACCAAAAGGTCGCCCCGGCCTATCCCCGTGAGCTGGAGCTGAGGTATCCCAAGGTCGGCACCACCAACCCCACCGTGGCCTTCCACCTCTTGAGCGTCAAGGACAAGAAGACGACCGAGATTCCTGTTACTGCGTGGGCAGCTGATGATTTGATTATTGGCGAGGTTGCTTGGTTGACCGAGGAGCACGACAAGGTCATCTACCGCGCTTTCAACCGTGTTCAGGACCACGAAAAGCTCGTGGTTGTTGACACCACCACCAAGACCTCCACCCTCACCCGCCAGCGTGATGGATCCGACGGCTGGCTCGACAACAACGCGGCCATCAGCTTCATCGGCTCCATCACGGAGCAAAAGGGCAAAGGAAAAGGCAAGGCAAAGGGCAAGGGCAAGGGCAAGGGCAAAGACGACGAAAAGGAGTACTACCTTGACTTGTCGGACGAGTCGGGGTGGAACCACATCTACCTCTTCTCGGTGGACGGCAAGGACAAGATTGCTCTTACATCGGGCAGCTGGGAGGTTACCGGTATCAACAAGATCGACACCTCCAGAGGACTGATTTACTACACGTCCACAGAGCGCCACAGCACAGAGCGTCACATTTACTCGGTTTCCTACATCACCAAGAAGAAGACTCCATTGGTCGACGACAAGGTTTCTGCCGTCTGGTCCGCTTCATTTTCCACCGGCGGTGGCTATTACATCCTGAGATATGCCGGCCCCAACGTCCCCTACCAAGAACTTTACAAGATCGACTCCAAGACCCCCCTCCGCGTCATCAACAACAATGACCGTCTCCTCAACAACCTCAAGGAGTACAAGCTTCCCAACATTACGTATCACGAACTTGACCACCCTTCCGGCTTCAAGCTCAACGCCATGCTCCGTCTCCCCGCCAACTTTTCTCCCGACAAGAAGTACCCCGTCTTGTTGACTCCCTATGGCGGCCCCGGTGCTCAGCAGGTCAACAAGGGAATGCAATCTTTTGGCTGGAACGCCTATATTGCTTCCGATCCCGAGCTCGAGTACATCACTTTTACTGTTGACAACCGTGGCACCGGTCTCAAGGGCCGCGCTTTCCGTTCCGCGGTTGCCTCCAACCTGGGTGATCTTGAGGCCCAGGACCAGATCTGGGCCGCCAAGTGGCTGGCCAAAAATCCGTGGGTTGATGCCTCCAAGATTGGTATCTGGGGCTGGTCGTATGGTGGGTATCTCACGGCTAAGGTGGTCGAAATTGGCGATCCCATCATCTCTCTGGGTATCGCCACCGCTCCCGTCTCGGACTGGCGCTTCTACGACACCATGTACACCGAGAGATATATGAAGACACCCGCGCTCAACGCTGCTGGATACAACAAGTCGGCGGTGCACAACACGGACGGCTTCAAGAAGATTGCCGGTGGCTTCCTGATTCAGCACGGAACCGGCGATGACAATGTTCACTTTCAGAACGCTGCCGCCCTCGCTGATCTGCTGATGGGAGACCGCGTCAGCCCAGAGAAGCTCGAGGTGACCTGGTTTACCGACTCTGACCACAGCATCCGCTACAACTCGCAAGGCACGTTTGTGTACAAGCAACTGAGCAAGAAGTTGTTTGAGGAGAAGAAGAGAACCGGCACCGGCGGCAGCCACCAGTGGAGCAAGAAGGGTATGGGCAAGAAATGGGTTGCCTGAATGTATGATATCATTAGGTGATAGATGTAATAGCATAATAATACTTGTCAAAATCCTTTTACGTAGGCAGCAGCGAACAAGAGCCATACATGCGTTTTTAGTTCGTATTTAGACGTGAAACAGTTGCATGGAGGATTCGCTACGACACTACAAGCATGCCGAGCAATACTAGAACAGGCATCGGAGGAGGACAGCCGTTTTTCACTCTTCTCCGTCGGTGTTTTTGACATTTGACGTGACATTGGCGGGCAAGAACCATGTCCGACAGCATCTGACTGCGTTCTGAACATCGTGTATGCCTGAATCCCTCGCTCGAAAAGATAGGCCGATTTACCCGGCGCCCCGTTCAGCGTAAAGCTCGTGTTTCTCCATGCGGGAAATGAGCCAGCCAAGCCATTGGAATGCATCTTTCTTTTTTTAGATTGTCTCTTTGAAATCATGATATAAAGACCACCTTGGGAGCGTCCATCATCGGCCGTGTCAACTGAACCAGCCACGCAACTTCAAACATCTTCACCATGCAACTCATCACTTTCCTCTCCTTGGCCGCCACAGCCACGGCGGCTGCCAGCTCGCATCTCACCAAGAGATGCTCGCCAATGTACGACCCCGAACTGGCACTCGGATACCTCCCTCCTGCTCCCTGCTGGCAGACCTTTGACCCCGCCTGCCAGCCCCAGCTCAAGAATCCAATGACACTCATCGCCAATTACAAAATGGCCGTTATCCACGAGCTGAGCAGCAGTTGCGTTGGCGAGATTGAGGAGGAGCTGGCTCGCGAAGCTGCTGGACGCAAAAACAACAACTGGACCAGGACGCAGGGCAATCTCCACCTCATTGGAGATGGAACGCTCGTCATCTCCAACATGAGCGATGCTGCTGTGGCGAGATATGCCGGGCTGCGATATCCTGGTGTAGGCCCTGGCGGCCCCAGCGGCATCAGCACCATAGCTGTGCCAACAGCGACGACAATCTAGACCATGAGAACCCGGGGGTTAGGGATGTGCGGGAGTAGGCATAAAGGGTACTATTAGGAATTAAGCTCTAGATTACGTCTATCTCTTATCTCTACGATTTACTTCTTTGTCATCTTTCTCACCCTGAAGATGTAATAAACTCCAATGGCAACCGCAATGTTGAACGCGATATACGCCCACATGATTCCAAAATTCCTCCACCTGTCCTCCCAAAAGATGTCGACCCCGGCGAGATATTGGTCCGCAACGCCAAACCCGCAATACCTGCACCCTTCAGTGTCGAAGGGGTTTTGAAGCGAGCCTGAACCCTGTCCGGCCAGGGGAGAGAGATACTGCGCGCAGTTCATTCCCTGGGGCGGGTCAAAGATCAAGGTCTCCGACACGGAGCACTCGACTGGCCTCTCGTGCAGCACAGTCGACACGATTCCGCTGATCCAGTATGTGAACGGGCTGACGTAGTACATAAACACCCAAAACCCGGGCAATGCGATTCTCGTCTGGAGCACACCGCTAAAGATGGTGCTCATCATGGTCAGGAGGATGACAATGCCAGCTGCGGCGTGGGCATCCGGCATGGCGACTATGGTCATGTGCGCAAAGGCGCTGGCGTATATGAACAGCTGGATGATGAAGAGCAGGATGAGGCCCTGGCGGGAAGATGCCTGGCCTGTGCCGACAACGGGATAGTAAAAGCACACATATGTGAGGATGCCCGTGAGGATCTGATAGGGAATCTCGACGACGATATTGGCGATGAGGAACGCCTTCCAGGAATACGCCTTGGAAGGGCGCTCACGAACTTCGTAGAGAGATCGTTGGGTGATGAAGAGGGGTTGGATCTTTGAGCAGTCAGTAAGCTGGCGGACACTTCAAACAGTTGATAGGTGAACGAACCTGCTGCACAAGTGTGGTAAAGATGGTGGTGACCATGAACACTGCAAAAACAATATTTCTCATACCACCCTGGGTCCCGTCGGCTTGGTAAAAGGTGAAACCAATAAAGAGGCCGGACATGATTCCCAGTGCGAACTTGGCCAGGACATATCCCGGCATTCTCCAGTACTGCTGAAAGATGCGCCGTGTCACCTCCCAGACCTGCGCATGGAACGGCATGGCAAACTCCGAGTTTGTCTCTCCCGCAGCAGGAGCGGCGACGGTGTCTTTTTGTGAAGAAGAATGGATCCTGTCAATCTCGGCGAGAACATCCCTGAACTCGTCGCTGTCCTTCCAGACCGAATGCCAGTCCTGGCCCTTATTGTTGACGCCTTCGGCCACAATCTCGAGCATGTACTCGGCAGGATTCTCATCGTCGCCGCAGTGCCTGGCTCCATGGTGCTCAAAGTATTCCAACAGGGACTTGGAGTTATGTCCAATGTTTCCAAAGTAGACTGTCTTTCCCCCCTTGGCCAGGAACAGGAGCCGGTCAAATTGTTGAAACAAGATGGCATTGGGCTGATGAATAGTGCACAACACAGCCTGGCCAGCATCGGCGAGCTTACGCAGAAAGACGCAAATGGCCCAGGCGCTCTGCGAGTCAAGGCCGCTGGTGGGCTCATCCAAGAATAGCAACAGTTTGGGTTTAGCCACCAGCTCAACGCCAATCGTGAGAAGTTTTCGTTGTTCGACGTTGAGGCCCTCGCCTGGAATGCCAACAACAGCGTTGGCATATTCCTCCATGCCGAGCATCTTGATGACTTCTTCGACAAACGCAAATTTTTCTGCTTTGGAAACCGTCTTGGGGCGGCGAAGCATGGCGCTGAAACGGAGACTTTCTCTCACAGTCGCCGTATCCAGATGGAGATCTGATCAGGATTAGAAAAAGTTGGCAAGGGCGGGAAACAGAAAACATACCTTGTTGTTGCACATAACCGGTTTGACGCTGAAAGTCGGCCCCGAATGGCCTGCCGTTGACAAGCATGTCCCCGGTGACAACGCCGATGCTGGTGCGCTGGGCGAGAACGTCCAATAATGTCGTCTTGCCGGCGCCAGAAGCGCCCATGAGAGCCGTAAGCGTACCTGGTTTCACCCATCCAGAGACATGGTCCAACAGCCGACGCTTGCCCTCCTTGACATCAATATCGTACACCACATCTTTCCAAGTGAAGATGTCCTTCTGAGGCTCAATGGCACTATTCTCGGGGTCTTGAGCTCCCCTTTCCGCCGCAGCACCGCCCTCTCCCCCGCGCTCTTCGTCTCTACCCTTTTGCAAGTGAGAAGGGACATGGGCACGCTGAAAGACCAAGGCTTCGGCTGTGCTGGTCACGGATGAGTTGAGCTCCACGGCGGCAAAATACACGCCCATGAAAAAGATCAAGAAGCCGATGAGGATGCCAAAGTTTCTCCAGACGTGATCGTACGTGTACTGGTAGGCCACAGAGATGTATGCATCTCCGTTGACGGTTGGCCTTCCAGCGACCGCTCCAGCACTGGCACAGATCCAACTCGAGCCTTGCGGAGGAGAGTATGGCGGGATAATGTCCGAGCAAGTGAATTCCCTCCCGTGGAACTCGTTGGCGACCAGGATCTCGAAAGCGTAGTAGATGGGGTTGATCCACCGAATCCAGCCAAACCAGGGGTGCATCTGCGGCACAGGAATAATGTAGCCAGTGTACATGACCAGTGCCAAGGCCAACACACCAGCCAACGCCATGGCCTGAGAGACGGTTCTGGTGATGGCCGCCAGAGTCCGGAAAATGGCGCTCATGACAAAAGTCGAAATGTACGAGATCAAAAAGTAGAGAAAGAATTGAGAGGGTGTCCGGCCAAGGCCGGCTAGAAAGTAGGCAATGAGATTGAACACGACAGCCGCAGCAAACTTGATGGGCAAGTCGGCCACAATGCCAGCTGCTGCTTCGGTGGCGGGATGGTAAAACGCGTAGGAGTGATGTTTTTCGACAATGGGTCGCTGATCGTAAAGACTATCGATTTCCGAGATGGCGGTGAGGGCGTTCAACAGGATGGCCATGAACAAGACAGATCCCTTGCCTTCAAAACCGACAGTGGCATCGGGGTTGCCGTAAAAAATGGAACCGATAATGAGGGCCAGGATCAGATTAGCACCGACATTGACCAGAGTGGCCGAGATATCGTTCCAAACCCTCTGGTAGGCGCGAACAGTGTTGTGCTTGATCTGCATGGGGATGCTGATGATGTATGGGGAACCTTGGCGGACGTGTTTGGCCTGCTTGTGATTCTTGGTCTCTCGCAGATGGCTCAGACTTTGGATCTGACGCTCTCCCTGAAACTCTTGGTCATACGCGGCCATTTCTTCTTGGAGGGCCTTGAACTCGGGCGAAGCAAGCCAGTACTGCTCAAAGTCCTCGGGCGTCCGTGGCACCTTTTGTTCCATGCCAGGTCGAGGGATGCGTTCTTCGGGGTTAGTAACTGATGTCAAAAAGTCACCAGTGGTTTGACGAGGAGGGCAGAACCAGCCCTGACGCTCAAAGAAAGCTTTTGCCGCATTGGCAGGGCCAAAGTAGATTTGACGGCCGGCATAAAGGACTGTTGTCTTGTCGAATTCGTCGTAAATGGCTTGACTGGCTTGGTACATGGCCACGGCATTTGCCGAGCCAGCAATGTTGGAATAGAGTCGAAGGGCCTGGACAAATTTGAGGGCTGAAGTCGAGTCAAGACCTCGTGTGCTGTTGTCCCAAGCCGAGATGGGAGAGCCGGCCACCATCATCTCGGCAATACTGACCCTCTTTCGTTCGCCACCGGAGACACCTCGTACGTAGTCATTTCCCACCTTGGTGTGATAGGTGTGACTGAGGCCAAAAACAGCCATGACGACGCGGGCGATGTACTGGCAGTATTCAGATCTCGACATGCCCTCGGCCCGGTTGGAGGGGGTGCGCATTGCAGCGGCGTGTTCAAGGGTTTGACCGACTGTGAGATGGGGAAAGTGCTTGTCGACCTCTTGGTTATACACAACCTCGCCCTTGAACTCCTTCTTCATCTGAGCCTGAGAGGCGCCATTATAATGAATGACGGACCGCTTGCCGACGTCCAAGCCGTACAGCTCTCCGCAGAGGCTCTTGAGAAAGGTGCTGCATCCTGATCCAGGACGGCCCAGAACAGCTAGAAGCTCGCCACTCTTGAGCAAGCCGTTGAAACCATGCAGAATTTGCTTCCGCTCCTTTTTGTGACTGCCGAATAGTTCTCCGAGTCGAAAGGGGGCGAGAAGAACTGAATCGACCGTCTCTTGAAGCTGCAGAGCTGAACCCGACCCAAAGACATCCAGGTCCCGAAAAACAACACCCAGGTTGGTTGCCTTGTGGCCTTGCTTGTTGAGTTGTCCGACAAAATGGCGTACCCATCGCGTCACATCGAAATGGTCTGATTCGGGATCCAGTGTAGGGTCGTCCTTTGCAGTGGGTTGACGCACATGAGATTGATGTCGAGAGAGAACAGATGCGATTCTTTGGAGTTCCGAGGCATCAGCATCAACCATGAAGGAACGACGCCTGTCCTGGTAAGGATGCTGGTCAGCCAGTGTGTCGCCTGTCCCGATCGTGCTCGCGGCACCGCTCGGTGGTCCTCCCGCCATGGTGTCGTTTCTTGGGCCTTTGGCTTGACCGGCTTTGCTCGATGATGCTCCTGACGACTGTTCTTTACATTTTGTTTATTACTCTTTTGGCCGTGTGTATTCCGTCTGACGGTGGAGACGTCATCTCGGCATCCTTCCGTTTCCATGTCACGCCATTGGTATTGCGATGCCGAATGTTGGCGGAGTCAACCCGGGGATCCACAAGCAGAGCCTCAGCGATGCGTTATCGACTGGAATATGTGGGGCTTGACTTCGGGATCAAACCGATGCTGTTATCTCGAGAGACTGTCGGTCCCTCTCTGCCCCGTCTTTCGGAGAAGCGAGCTGCCGGCTGCCTTCCTGGCAACATTTTTGATGTTTATCTGTCATTCAGGGTCAGCGGATGGATGCAACGCTTCGATGACGAACCCCTTTCACATGTCAGCATGGTCTGTCTCGTCTCCAGGCATGCAATATTTGCCCGTGTTAGTTTGCTAGGCAAATCTTGACTTTTTTTTCGTTTATTCCTATCTCGATCAAGGTATGCCATGCCGGAAGGCTAAAGACACGGCTGACTAAACCTTTGTTATTTTTTATTTTATTTTTTTATACTTGGCACTGTCCACAGCAGCGATAAGTGCACTTCTTTATCCCTACACATCCCAAAAATTCAGAAGACTTTTGCTTTTGGCGAGCAAGCATAGAGTCACCAGAGTCTTGCTTTAACCGTAACCTGCATGCCACTATTGGCAGCTTCCCCCTGACGGTTGAGTCTTGTGTAAAACCTTTGCATAAATCATCTGCTCCCAAAATCGCAAATCTGGTAGCTCTCAACGACCCATCTCTCTCCTGACGAAATACTTTCTTCTATGCCACCTACAAAATTGCAGGACCCGCCGATTTATTTGGTTTATTCCTCATGCAAAACCTCTCTTCCAGGCCCTCCATTCTCATCTCAATTACCTGTACGCCCCAAATCAAAGAATGTGCTGACCTTGTCACAGCAATCATGTTGAATTGAGAACCGGTTATGCTTAACCTCAAAGAAAACCCCCTCTCAATCAATCTGCCTTTCCTCAAAGCCGAACGTCTGCCATTGTAGTGGATCTAGCATTTTGAGCTTCCTTTTTCAGAAACTAAATCGGGCTTTAGGTTTCCAGCTGCTCAGTTCTGTTTCTCCGTCATGGTTGGTGATACCCCGCGCCACTGACGACGTGGCAACCACCACCACAGTTGTAGGATTTCAGGGAATAAGGTTGACGATCTCGCCCGGTCTAGGCAAGATCGCGGGGAATAAGCTGAGTATGCGGGGGAACGTGATGCGGGGGAGCGGGACGTGCAAACCGAGGTGGCCCGGGATTTGCATCATCATCTAAGGAATGCCAGGAAATAAGCCTATGTTGGCATGTGGGATTAAAAGAAGGGTGGTTTGCCTCCTTGGTGTACTCATTCAATTGCCTACATGTCACCTCTCCCACCTGTCAAAATGAGTGTTCCCGGAGCTGCTCTGTCCGAAAAACACGATGGCGGTTCACAGTCTGAGGAAGCAGAACGCAGCGAGATCGAGAGGACGGGAGAGTCGTTTGCTCATTTGAACGAGAAGGCAATTCTCCGCAAGGTAGGTACCGAACATACCTAAGGTATGCCCGACCATTGGAAGACCCTGCATGCTGACTATCGACAGATGGACATTCGCTTGATTCCGATGCTTGCCCTGCTGTACCTACTCTCTTTTCTGGATCGTCAGTATCTCTTGTTTCCCCAAGTGTCCAATTCTGATCTGTTTTAGGTGGTAACATTGGCAATGCCAAAATTGAAGGCCTTCAGGAAGATCTTGGCTTGACGGATGACCAATACAACTGGTGTCTCACAGCCTTTTTTTTCACCTATGCCGCATTCGAGGTTCCCAGCAACCTGATGCTCAAAAAGATCAGGCCTTCTATCTGGTTGCCAGCCATCATGGTTGCGTGGGGCGTGGTGATGACCTTGATGGGCATCGTGCACAACTTTACCGGACTCTTGACAGCTCGCATCTTTCTGGGCGTTACCGAGGCTGGTCTGTTTCCTGGCGTTGCTTACTACCTCACAAACTGGTACAAGCGTGAGGAGATGCAGTTGAGACAAGCCATGTTCTTCAGTGCAGCTTCCATCGCCGGCGCATTCAGTGGACTTTTGGCATTTGCCATTGGGAAGATGGATGGTGTTGGGGGGCTGCATGGCTGGCAGTGGATTTTTATTCTTGAGGGTAAGTCAACCCCTGCTTTTTTGGAGTGCGAGCTAACAACCCAGGCATCGCAACCGTCCTGGTCGCCGTCTTGGCTTTTTTCACTCTGCACGACTTTCCCGAGACAGCGAATTTTTTGACCGAGGAAGAACGAGCATTTGTCGTGTTCCGTCTCAAGTATCAAGGGCAGAGCAAGAGGAACGATCACGCTATGGTGGCCCAGGCCGATGATTTCAAGTGGAAATATGTCAGACAGGCATTTTTGGATTGGCAGATTTGGGTCAACATCTTTGTTTACTGGGGGGTATGTTGCCCCTGAACCCCTGGATTTCTCCGGTGCTAACACTTCCAAGATTGTCTGCCCGCTCTATGGCATCAGCTTATTCTTGCCAACCATCATTCGCACGTTGGGGTATGAGAGCAGCACCGCGCAGCTCATGACGGTTCCCATCTACATCACTGCCGCCATTCTCGCCGTCATTGTGGCTTACTTTTCCGATCGGGTGGGGCGAAGAAGCCCGTTCATCATTGTTCCATTACTTATTATGGTTGTTGGGTTTTCCATGTGAGTTTCCATCTGCTTTGGGAGACAACAAGGTAACTGACCAGATTAGGTGCATCGCGTCTGGAAACCCGCGTGTGGTGTATGGCGGAGTGTTTATCGCAGCTTGTGCCATCTACCCAGCTTTTCCAGGCGTCATTGCTTGGCTCTCCAACAACTTGGCAGGGTCGTTGAAGCGTTCAGTCGGGATGGCGGTCCAAATAGGTGTCGGAAACCTGGGAGGTGTAAGTAAACAAGTTGATTACGGGAACAGGACTAACACGATACCAAGGCAATGGCATCCAACTTTTATCGGGCAAAGGATGCTCCCAGATATCGACTCGGTCATGGTTTGGAACTTGGGTTCATTGGCGCCGGTATCGTCGCTTCGCTCATCCTGCTAGTTGGGTATAGCACCGCCAACAAGAAGAGGGCAAGGAAGATGGAGGATGGGGATTTGGGTCGTTATACGCAACAGAAACTGTCTGAGAAGGGCGACAAGGCCATTACATTCCGATATGTGTATTAGAGGTTACATGTTCAACAGCGAGACCAAAGCGGACAGAAATATGACACCCATTCCCACACCAATGACGCCCGTTCCGCTCTCTTGGTCACCACCTTGAATCTCCATCCCCAGCCTGTCCATCTTTGTTGTCCACCCCGGTTCCAGCAGCAACATTCGCAGGCACAACCCCTGAAAAAGAAATCCCTTCCCTGTCCCAATCCCATTGGGAGCCACACAGTGTAGGGCGACGGCCTAGTGAAGTCGCTGCCCGCGAAAGTGAGACCAGAAAAGCAGGAGAATTAATGAACAACTTGATATTACAGAGGTTTTTTTAGTTAAGTTCAGAAAGTAAACAGTAAACGAAAACAGCCCTAAAGCAAACCAGGTGTGGAGTCTGGTGAAAGGTGGGCCTTTGTAGGCGCCCCGCACCCCCCCACAGACAGCACACTGCCGTCAAAACTAAAGCTATCACGAATATCCTCCCAAGCCTACTATATGCCCAGATTCCTTCCGTGTGCCTTGACTCCTTTTCCCCATGCCTTAGTAGCCTTTTTCCTATACCAAAACAAGTCATTTCGCATATCTTAAACCCGAAAAATCTCGCATTCCTAATAGCTATATAAACTTCGCGTACTTCTCCCTCTATAATGCCTTTATTGGTTTGGGGTGCGGCTTCAGGCCTGAAGGGTATAAGTGAGCAAGTGAGGCTCTCGGAGGATTCGGGGGTTCAGGGGTCATGTATATAAGCGGTCTGCTTCTGACATTCCATTTTAGACAGGGCATCGACTTTTATCTCTTCAAGATTCTGTGCCTTGCACGCGTGCAGGTAATTCTGGCCCTCTGATCAGGCCGATCTGGTGCTTATTATGGCCTGCAAGCCAATAGTGTCTTTTCTTTGTCCTACGTGAGGTGCGGCCTGCGAGCGAGCCACTGTCACGCAGGTGTGTTCATTCAGAGACCTATTGAGGGTATATTTGTGGTGTTGTGGTTGTTTTTGTTTGTTTTCTCACCATTTCAATATACCTACTTAAGTACCTTATGTATCTGTCCCTATACGCTCATGCACTGGTGCGTGCATCCCCGGCTGCCCGGGCCTTTTTTCTCGTTGTAGGCTCGAGCAACCAGCTTGTCTCAGCTCCCGATATGTCCTCAGGCTGACAGCTTCGGTATCAACCTTTTCTCTCCGGCATTCCCAAATCCTGTCACACTGCCACTAAAACTGTATTTCAAGGTTCAGCCTCTCCAACGTAGTTCCCGTAAGGTAATTTGCCAAGAAATACACCAAAGGCGTAGAGATTGCAATATGAGAGTAAAAAGTTAACGAAGAATGGTATCCTAAACTGTATCGTAGAATACAGATTATAGGCCTCAAGGAACAGTCGATAGGCCTTAAAATATAATCACGAGGCCTCGAAAGACAGTTATTAGGCCTTAAAAGATAATCACGAGGCCTCAAAAGATAGTCATTAAGCCTTAAAGAATAATCAACAGGCTCCAAAGGATAGCTATCAGGCCTTAAAATACAATTAATAGACTTTTAAAAAGACGTTATGCCATTAAAAATACTCTATAGGTGAATTAGAATAATTGAGAAGCTGGTTGATCATTATGAATACGATAGTTTTGCGGGAGAGTCTACTTTATATTAAAAGAGTTAAGAGGCTCTCCTTTTAATATCTTGCGCAGCTCGAGGGTCTCTGGTTTACGCTGGTCCCGGAACATCTTTCCAAACATCCATTCAACGGGCGCAGGTACGTACCTGTCATCGTCTGATCAACCGTTGAGCGAATTGATCCTCGTTGGCAATCTAGGATTTGGGTACCCACTCACTCCATAGTCCCGTCTTCAGCTCGCTAGAACTGATGGGTGGATAGGGCCAGTAGTGTTTGATGGGTGACAGCGCCTTGACGGGGGCGTTTTCAAGCCAATCCCTGGGATGTGACCGAATGCTCAGGTAATAACATAACCGGAAGTCTGTGAAATCAATGAAAGCCACGATCCAGTCCTTCCGGATCATAATCTTGCCTGGATTGAGGTCCTTCAGGAAGCCCATCTGGCATGTCCGCCAGAAGTATCGCTCAGCCTCAATCACATGCTCGAGGACCAAGGTGCGCTCGTTGTCCCGCACCTGTTTCTTTTGCAGAAGCATGTTCTCTCTCGTCGTACCATCCATCAGCTCGAGCAGAATCATGCGCACCCATCGTGGATGACCCGGAATGTGAGTCTCAACGCAGAACGTCGAGGCATCAAAATATTGGGGTGCACACCTACGATGCCCCTCCTCCACCATATTCTCCATGAAAATGAAAGAACTGACTTCAAGAGCATAGTCCAAATCGGCGCGGGTTATGCAGTCCATGCCTTCATCTTCTTCATCTTCTTGAGTTGGGTCTGGGTAATCAACCGCGTCGTAGATCTTAGCAATGTATTGCACTGATGGATGTTTTTGTAGATGACACTCTACAACAGTCGAGCCGCCGTCTTCCTTCTGTTCAATGTATCTCTCGATGACGAGCATCTCCTCGTCACGATCGATATCTTCCAGTGTTTCCCAAGGACTAGGGTCCAATGGAGGGTTATCCACTGCAAATTGAAGTCGGTGATGTCAATGTTCGACATTGACTTCAGGGCTCGCCTCCCAGTGGTTGGGCCCGAACGGTTCCGGAGGAATGTGAGTTCGAATACTGAGCTTGGTTTCGCTTGCATAGCGCTCCCTAGCTGGGGTGATCTGCGAAGGGGCTATCGAGACAGGGCAAATATAGGATATCATGGCGTCGGTGATGGTAGAGTATGTTGTGAAGAAGGAAGGAGATTCATAAAAAGAAATAGGGCTGGCACACGGCTCAAATCGCCAGCCACCGCAGTAGCTCCTCATTTCGCAAGTTGAACGAGGCGTTCGGGAACCAAACACAGTTTCGATCACGCACCTGTAGCTGGCAGCTCCAAGCGCTTCAAGGTTGCGTCTAGGCACTTAGCGCGGGCAACTGCAAGCGCCTCAACAAAGGCAGTGCGCTGGTGCCTTATCTGGCAAATGCAAATACCGTGGACGGTTGTGAGATGCGAGATCCACCTCCACTTCTTGAGAATCCCTCTACCCATGCGGCCGGGCCTACCAAAGTCTTCCCAAGCTGTCAGGATGGTAGCAGGTCCAAAGCCGGGCAAGAAGGCTTGCCATATGGCTGACTCGGTAGCGCATTTTGAGCAGCGGGTGATCCTGTTCTTGCCCCTAAAATGATCGAGCTCGTTGGGGACATTGTGATTCGAAAAGAAGTCCGTGTGTACTTATTAGCAGGGAAATGGGAGGGGCAGATACGGGTAAGAGAACTGGAGGATTTTAGGAGACAGATTGCCAAACTTGATGTGTACATGGAAAAGAACTAGGCTTTGTCTTGCCATTTCTTGATATATCACCAGAACAAGAATGCTACCATGTACTTCCTGGTCGAGGGAAATGCGTTGCCCCTTTTGGATTTTGGTGGGGTGTGTACCTAGACTGCCTGTGCCACCCTATCCCCCTCCCCTGTCAGCAGAGGCTACGATCGCATCTCAGAATGTCCAAATTGAACAGTTTAATTGGAATCAGTCCCAAATAAAACTGACGGTCTGATCATATAAAACACCTACCTACTCAGCATGAGACTCATGCCCGTCTTACATACCTAGGTACCTTATATTATACCTACCTTATCAAGACTCATGGTCTCATACCTTCCTAGTTCCTTGGCATCAGCTGCCGCTCTCGCGGGCTTAGTTACTGCAGTTAAATCATTATGGGAGCTGTCTCGTATGATCAAGAAGAAACACGAGTAGCGTATGCTGAAGGATCATGCCAATGAAATTAACACCAGACTTCGCAGGGCTTTGCGAAATAGCAAAATTTCTTATTAAAGCTATAACTTCTGGAAGAAAAAAGTCCTGGTTGCGGTCTGGGAGCAGGACCGTATATTAAGGTGCTCGAAATATGGAGTCCAGATCCGTGGGCTGACCATAAATATAAAATCGAGGTGCCGCCCTACTTAATATAAAGTCTTATTTATACTGGGATTAAGTTGGATCGGCTAAAGCTTTTTAGTAAACGCAAAGTAGTCTTAGTTCTGTTAAATAAATATTTCGTTTTTATTTGTGGACGACAGACATAACTGCATGTAAACTAACTTGGTGTAAATGGAAAAGTTCCAACCTTGTCTCTTGAATTCTCTTAATTGCTCATGCCCCTTGCCCAGCCCTGGTTCCCAGCCCTCGCTCTGGCGTTGTAGGCTCTTCCCTCCTCGTCCAAGCCGTGGAGATCATGAAGATACTCTTTGAACTGTCTTGTCATTTCGCAGACCTGCTCAAAGTCCCTCGAGTCGAGAGTTGGGCCTTCATGCTCCTTCTTATCAGTCTTCTGCAGGAATCGGAATTCCGCCAGTGCCACTGCGGTTTGGAAAGCTGTCGGTTCACGGTTGTGTTTGTCAGTATCAATGATTTTGCCGGAGGAACTTCATCAGCTGGACGTACCATTCCGGATCTCACGGCCATTCCATTCCAGCTTTTTAACCACTTCATCTTCCAAGACGTATCGTTTCGCGCGCCCAGTGATGATGAAATCCTGACGCTCGTCGGCCAGTTTGTCGAAGAACTGTGTCCAGATCTGGCGACGGTTATCCTCACTGAGTGGGTCGTATTTGATGACGATGTGGATTCTGGAAATGAAGGCATCGTCAAAGTAGCCGATGCGATTTGTAGTGAGAAAGAGAATCCCACGATAATACTCGATGCATCGGAGGAAGACTGCTACTTGTCAGATCCCTAAGCTTCTTCATGCAAGGAAAGAAGACGTACCGGAAACCAAGCTGTTTCGTTTGAGGTCGCTCGCCATGCGCCGCTCAAGATACACATCAGCTTCGTCAATCAGCATCACAGCACCCCACTTCTCAGCGAGCCGGAACCACTTGGATAGTTCCTCCTCCATTCTGATCTCGTCTGTCCCGATATCTCCACATGTCAAAGACAGCAGAGGACGGTTGGTGTACTCGGCGATGCATTCCGCGGTCTACCACTCTGTCATGTCAGCAAGAACTTCTATCTCGTAAATGTGACAAACACAAACTGACATAGGTTTTCCCAACGCCAGGCCCACCGTGTAGGAGAAAAATTTGACCCTCGCCCTTGTTCTCGATGTAATCAGCCCTCCATGACTTTGCCAACATGGAGTCCGGTCCAGTGAACTTTTGAACAAGCGCCTTGATCATTTCCTTGCGCGGAGCAGGCATAACTAATTTATCGATGGCGTCGGCATGAACTGTAGGTTCAAGACAATGGGCGACGTCGAGTCCCTCTAAGTCCCGGGATGAGCAATTGATCCAAACTCGAGTTAAATGTGGGTAACACTTACGCCATGATCGGGTCTTCAGGATGAATCCGTACAGAAGGGATTCACATAGAAGATATCGATGGTTAACTCCATAAGGGGAATCAGCCAGGGTAAGGTCCCTGTCCAATGATGGGTCTAAAAGGTCGTAGCATGCCCAAGGGAAGTTTAGCGGTGGATGTGCCCGTCGGCCATGGCTAGAGAACAAGTATGAGCATCGCATCCAAGCTCATGACATTGATGAGGGTCAAGACGTACCACTCTCCACATGCGCAGAGCGCCAAATCCTCTCCAGTGTCATTTGTATTGCAGATCTTGGGGGCGTAACGTGGAAATTGGAAATAGTACGATCCGGGGTCGACATAGGCTCTCCCATCAAACTGTCATCGCGTCAGGATCGCATACCTGTGAGAAATGAAGCTCTGAAAAACATACCTGTCCATAGTCTCGCGGTGCATCAAGATTGTCTCGCCTGGACGTTCCTTTGAGATAGTTCACCATGGCGACATACCAGGGCTTATCGTCATCTTCGTCATCCGGGGTTTTGCTGACATCGTTGTCCTTCCTTTTCTCAACAAATTCCCCTTTGTAGTGAACTTGTTGGCCTCGTAACAGATCATACCATCTCTTCCCACTCTCCTCCAGCATTGATTTCATCTTCCCACCGTCTTCGTCGTCGACGAATCTACATGGGAACACCTTGAGTGTAGTGATAGGGCGTTCCCCGTCGAAGTGAGGAATTATCATCTCAGTTGAACTCCGCCCCACGAAACGGCCGTCATATCTCAGAGACCACAACAGGATTTCATAGGACTTGAATGTGTGCTTGAAGTCTGAAAGGATGCCGTTGTCAGTGGCTACCTCTTGCACAACAAATGCAGATAGCTTTCCCCGAGACTCAACGTAAACTGTGTCACCAGGCTTGAACAAGAGCCAGAGCATCTGGAAGGTGCACGCGTTTCTGGAGTACCGTTCCTGTTCGAGCCGGATTTTGTCTTTGTAGACAGAGGTTCGGAGAAATCCAAGTAGGAGTCCTAGATGATCGAATGTTTCTTTGTCGCAAGGCTTGGGTCGAGCTGCTGTAGGGGGTGTCTTGTCGTCCGAAATCTCATTGTCCGGGTGATAGGTCTTTTGGTAGTCTTCCAGCGCACTGAGGTGATGAGCAACCACAGCATACGGCTCCTTCAACTCCAGCACCTTTCCGCCGAAGGATATACCTGGGTAATAGCTAACGACGGCACCGAGGGCATTAATCAATGCTTGAGAGTTGATGCTGACGCGGGTGGAGAGAACATTGACTGAAATGTTCGGATTGTTGAGAATGCCAGTTCGCAAAATCTCCCTGACTTCGTACTCGTAGCGATGCTTTTGCGGTAGGTGTGATGTCTTCAGAAGAGTGACAATGTTGAACACTGATGGTTTCTTCTCCAATATTCCTTTACGTGCGGTTTGAAGGTCGAAAGAGCCGCTCCATGCCTGCGCAGCAATGCGATTTTCACCCGAGTCGAGGTATTCAAGGGAGTGGGATATTTTGGGGTTGCGACCGCCGCTAGTGCCATCGTCTTCATCTTCGTCCTCCAAACCCGCTGCCTGTTTCAACGGCTTCTCTGACAAATCCTGGTTGCAAAGGGGACACTCCCAGTACCCAAATTCCAACAACCCCACATGAGATCGACCATTCTTTGGACAATAAATAGCCGCTGAGTCCTCCCACTCCATCTTCTTCTTGCGGTCTGTCCCAGTGTCAGCGGCTTTATCCGCTTCGGCAGCTGGAGCACTTGATTGCATGCCCTCGAGCTGTGGCGTCACCGAGATGTCCTCATGCTCCGATGACGCCCCTGACAACTTGTCGTGCATGGGAGCATTTGACATGGTTATAGACCCCGTAATAACTGTGATCTCTTCATGAATGTGTGAGCTGTAGCTTGTTGCCATTTGGGAGTGATGGCTGCTCAATGTTGAGCATAGCCGGGATATAGAGAGTGGAGGATATGGGAAGGGTGGACTCGAAACCTCGAAGAACTGGCATTTTAAGGGCAAACTCTCACTCATCCCAGAGCCTTGTGAGCAGAGCCTCTTACCCCGCTCTTGTAAAGCCATGTGCCTTCGTGCTGCAGATTCCTGTCCACTTCTGTGGCAGATAACGCTCGGGAAGTTGTGATGCAGGGGTGGACGTAGCCAGAGAGGGGTAGCTGTTGGGGGCCAACAATGGAGTGATGGTGAATTTTGCTGTCGCCAACATGTTACATCTCTGGTGACTGGTATCTTCTGGCACCAATTATCGAACTACACAGCCACACTTGTCTACCTTACTCTTGTTGCCTGATATGCATGTTCAGTTCCACAAGAGCAAACGATCCGGCACCTTATCTCCAGTCTCTCCCCAATCTACCTTGCACGCGCAGAAGACAGCCCCGGACACCAAACGTCGCAATGAATAGTTCCTTTACGACGACTCCGGAAACTACGACAATCATTCGAAGTTACAGCTTAAAGGTTGGAAAGGAGAACCCTAGCAATGTTCTGTCTCAGGCTCTCGGTAGCGCGACCAAGCATGACGAAGAAGGTGACCTGAGGGCGCGCGTAACAGCTGAGGAGTGGCACCGATGGCTCTATGGACCTTCTCCAACTTCGGACGCTTCGATCTTCAGCCCGCTGGAGCGAGAGCGAGAGGAGCTCATACGGGTCTGGCAAGAGTTTCAGCGAATATTTGTCAATCCAGGCGCAGACAACATTTCGGCACTTGACTCCCACAGAATTCCAACCATCGCAACACTGCAGGCCGCTGTCGAGGATGCCCACACGAACTGGGAGGTGAAGCACCAGTCGGGATTTGGCAGAGCTAAAACTCGATTTCGGGAGTTTATTGAGACGATGAATGACCACTCTTACCTGTTCAAGTTTGTTCCCGCACAAGACAAGTACCTCAGTCTCCTGACGGGGGTGGTAGCCACCGTCGTCAAGGTATGCAGCCAACCTAGAAATCTTTCAACTTTGTCATGATTTGAGCCACTGACACAGCCCTGCTCCAATAAAAGGCGTCACTGAATTATCAAAAGATTGCCGAGGGCTTCTCGCTTGCACTGGTGGAAATGAGCGCAAACCTGAGATACGTCGAGAAGAAAACCCATATTGCAAATACCGCAGAAATGCAGCGGCTCGTGGTCGAACTTTACGTCAAGATCTTCAAGTTTCTCTGCCACGCAATGTCCTTCTTCCACAAGCGTCGCAAGAGGTTTTTTGCGTCTTTTGATAAGACCTTCTACGATAGAAGCGTCCAGGCCATGGTGGATGACATCCAGAAGACTATCAAACGCATCAAAGACGAAGCACAGCACACGTCAGAACTTCGGATCGAAGAGATAAACTCGAAGGTTGACTGGCTGGTCAGGTTGCAAGAGTTGGGTACTCATAGCCACGGAAATAGCCAGCAAGAAATTGATGACAAGAATGCAACGGCGGCAATTGGCTTTAAAAGGCTAGGTGAAACTGCAGTTCGCCACTTGGGGCTCGTTGAGGAGCAGGTGAGGCTATGTAAGTGTCTTTTTATCTTTTCTGTTGGAAAAAGTGCACCATGATTTGCCATGCCATCGTGTCGGGCAATGCCCACGTGGTGCGGCAAATCTGGGCTCGTACAGTGGCCAGTCAGGTGTTCTTTGCCATCGGGCGCTGAAAAGGATACTTGTTGGACACCAGGCCGATAGGTAATCTTTGGTGCGATCATCTACAACATCACGCTGACGACCTTCCTTCATCATAGCTATAATTTCTCAACAGCAGAGCAACACAACATCCTCGACTTTATCTTTGCAAGACATCTCACAGCGAACAACGACGAACACGGAGTTGTCGATCGAAAGTGTGGAAGTAGAAGAAGCAACAGGATCAACAGGGTCTTCAACAGGTTCTTCAAAAGGTAGCGAATCTTCATGATCTCCAGACATATAGTGCCAAGTACTGATTGTGGACTGCTTAGTAACCGTCATTGAACCATTAACCCGCTACGAAATGCACCAATATTCCCATAACCTCGACCCGTACATCGAAGACGGTGCGGACGACATTATCCACCGCGCTCTCATCCATGGAAGAGACCCTGTTATTCCTCAAGAGGTGTTCGTAGAGTTCAGCAAATGGGTGGGCGGAGCTAGACCTCCCATCATGTGGATCGAAGGACCGGCAGTTTCCTCATCCGGTTCCGTCCTCTCTCAAGCTGCTATTGAAGCTGTTAACACCATCGCCAACGCCGGTACTCCATGCATATCAGTGTTCTGCAAGTCTCGATACAACTTCGCAACACGGGGTCTTGGACACACAGATGCAGCAGTCATCTCACTATACTACTCCGTTATCCGCCAACTTGCTCGAATCGTGCCACCTGAATTTGAAGGAAGCCCTGGACTGCAAAAACACTGTTTCGAGCGTCTGGATGGGTCGCTTGAAAGCTTGGGGACTGCCCTCGCGATAATCAAGGCTCTTCTCAAGCATGCACCGCCGTCCATTGCCTGGGTTATTGATGGGCTACAGTTTGCTGGGGGGAGTCAGGATGGTTATGCACATATTCAGGACTTCATCCAAGTCTTGCGAGATCAAGAGCAGGAACGAACATCGAGGGTATGCTTCACAACTGATGGGCGAAGCCAAGTGCTGGACCGTGGCATAACGGTGCGGGAGAGGGTGGATGCATCCAGGCTGGTTCAAGCTAGAGGAGGAAGAGCATTCCCGGGTGCAGTTTACATATGAAGGTACCTAGATATACCCCTTGCCTTTTCTGGTACGATATTACATATAGTCAGCTTTCGTTCGCTTCTTTTGGTCTAATTTTATCCCAGCATTAATCATATACCATCCCAGCATCAGGCAGACTTTACCCCAGCTTGAGGTAGACATTATCCCAGCTTTACCCCAGCTTGAGATAGATATTATTCCAGTTTATCCCAGCTTGAAACAGACATTACCCCAGCTTTACCCCAGCTTACATGTAAGTTAAATATTATCCCAACTTTACCCCAGCTTAAAATAGACATTATCCCAGCTCTAGATAAACCTCACCCCAGCTTTATATCACCCAGCTTCATATCACATCATCCCATCTTCATCCTACACTATCCCGCTTAAAGTTACATATCAACCCAACTTCAGAGGACCTTCATCCCAGGCGCTTAAGGATAACTATAATGCCAACTTCACAGTATCAGTACAACATCGGTATCTTCTTATTTCGAAGAGAATCTCATCTGAGTTCACGAGCCATTATATCTCAGGCTCAAAGGGCCATTATCCAGACTCAGTCAGCCACTTTCGACCGGCTCAAGTCCCTTACCTACATACAGGAGGCGAGTCCGTATCAATGACGGATAGACAAATGCGGAAACTCGTAGCATAGCTATACGAGTCTGCCGGTTGATGGAGTTGCAATAATACAGGGGGTACTGAAAGCTGACATCAGTCAGCATCCGCGCATAACCAGAGCTAAGTGATGATGACTAGAACCAGGAAAAGTGGACGTGCCCCTGAACATCAAGTGCTTTGTGCGAAGATAAAAACTAATTATTGTCCGATACGGCATCGTGAACACACTCAATGCAACAGATCGGAATCCACTTGTCAGCATGTAGATCCAGATCATTATGCGTTTGCGACATGTAGGTACCTAGGTTCAAGTTGACTTTTACGAGCTTCCTTCGTTGGTAGCGCTGACAGCTGATGCGTGTTCCACGGGGTAGAGTTACACTCACAGGGGGGGCTAGTAGAAGCCAAAGGCAGAGTCGCGATGGCACGACTTGCTGGAGGTATCATCATTAATGGAATAGTGATCAGAGGCTTCAAACTTCCCAAGAAGGCATCATTGCCTCAAGCGGCTTGAGGTGCTGAGCATTCCGAAAGTCGGGCAAATACCTATAAAATACATCGACTCGCCAGCTTTTGTCCGTCTTTCTAACTCTCTCCATCAACACTCTCATCAATCTTGTCTCCTCAGCCTTTCACAATCAACTCACCCTTGCCAACATGGTCAGCGCCAAGTACCTCCTCCTCGCAGCTGCCAGCTGCCTCACCGTGGCCGCCAACGGCAGCGTCTGGTGGCACACTTGCGGGTAAGTGCCATCCTTTGGCTCTCGAGAGTCACAGTACTGACAATTGCTCAGCAACTGCAAGTGCCCCCACAGTGGTTCTCACGAAGACTTCCGCGGCGTCAGCCCTTGCATCAAGCTCGGCAGCTCCTTCCGTTCGGTCGGGCTGACCCGCGACGGCAACAAGTCAACCACTTGCAGCATTTATTCCGACGACAACTGCAGAGACGAGAAGCAGAGCGTGGGCGCCAGTGGCTCGTACTCTTGCACGGCCTTCAACCAGAACTCGGGCAGCATGAGGTGCTACTTCAATGTTTGAGTGAATTGTGGCTATTCCAACATGGAGCTATGTGGATAAAGTACCTGTCCAGGAAGAGGGGCTGGATTTTGAGACGAAGAGTTATGGAAGGATAGATACCTAGTTAGTGCCAGGTGTGGGGCAGGCAGGTTGGTTGCTGTCAGGGCCTTGCCCTGCCCACAGGTTAGATATTTTGTTCTTCAGGGTCGCAAACACAAGTTTTCGACAAGATCATTACCTTGTGTTCAGCAAAACCCCGAATCAAGGGTGAGGGGCAGAGAGAGACAAGATTCATGGGACGGTCGAGGGATCAAGAAACGCAGAGGCAAATTTATTCCACCTATGAGAACGAAAAAAAAAAACACCCTTCAGAGACGCTAAGAGTTGACGTCCTCGGAGATATAGGCATAGTTCCACCTACTCTACTATTTCGTCCCAGTTTCATGAAGCTCTTTGAAGGGTTCATGTCCAACAACCTCGATTGGAAAGGGGTCGGTCTCTATGATATATCTTGGGTATGGCACGCTTGTTGCTTGCTCAGGTGCTTGCCTACTCTTTAAGCACTCGTAACCTGACCCAGAGTGCCGGTTTGCACCAGAGAGTATGCATCTCTGAGTCGCGATGCCAGTCCAGAGACGTATTCACCAATTCCAGATCATACTTCCAGAGCACTTTGGCCAGCGCTGTTCGCATCTCCATGTGCCCAAGGCTAAAAGATGTTTGTTAGCATTGTCAGCATAATAGGTACCTAAGGTATGTGAGGTTGTTGCGTACTTTCTTCCCATGCAAGCACGAGTGCCTAGTGAGAATGGCTGGATGGAAGATAAGTCGTCAGTCAATTCATTTTGTCTTCGGTTTTCAATCACCAAGGTAGGTAGCTAGCTCACTTGAGACGCTTCTCGTATATCTCCTTGGTGCTCGTCAAGCCACCTGTCAGGTTTAAAAGCCTGAGGATCCTTGAAATTTGCCGAGCTCAAGCTTGCCGCAACTGGATGGGTGTAAACAACGACCTGATATTATTATGCTTAGTGCTTTTCCCCTCAACGACAGGATATACACTGACCCCAGCTGACAGAAAATGTCCGTCGACCGTGTCGCCTCCATCCGGCACCACACGGGGCAGACCAAGCGGTACTGGGGGGTACATTCTGAGCCCCTCGAGAATAACAGCGTCCAGATATGGCAAGCCAATCGTTGACCTGAAACATATCTCACTATATGTCTTGAAACTGCCTCGGATCTCCTTTTGAAGCTTGAGCATGACCTGGGGAGTTCGCAGCAAATAGTACATGATGGCTGACAAGGCAGTGCCCGTGGTCTCGCTTCCAGCCAGGGCAAAGTCAGAAGCGTGCGCTGCTAGCTGTAGGTCCGACACCTGGGCAGAATCCCGCTTCTGTAGGATGTGCGTCATGAAGTCTTTGCGCGAAAGCTCATCGCGGTGGATTCGTCTGTCTTGAACATCAGTCCTCACAGGCGCCGCAGCTTTGTGTTTTCTTTCACGGAGCATGACTCACCTGTTGATCATATCAATGGCAAAATTCTCATTTTTCTTTGTGTCCTCGGTGAGTTCCCAGATTTTCTTCTGCAGCAGCCCCTGAGCAAGCCAGGCGAGTGTCGGGAAGCGCTTCAAGGTGTCGGCCAGGGCTCCTTGATTCAGAGCTCCGAGATGGGTGGCGATCCAGGGATGTTCAACACCTAGTTACATGCCGTGTCATGAGCAGAAACAGCAACATTTGATCAACCGAAAAAAGAAAAAAAAAAGACAAAAAAAGCCTGACATACCAGTCTCAACACCTTTGAAGTTCTCCCCAAACGCCAGTTCGCCAATAATGTCGAACGTCATAATCTCGAAACTCTTCCCCATCTCAAACCCCTCTTTGCGCGACCCCTTTTTGAGCAAGCTTTCGACCCAAATATCCATGGTTCGCGCAATAATATCTTCTTGCTCCGCGAGCGACCGATCAGAAAACGCATGCGACAGATAGCGGCGCATCTGCACGTGGGCGTCGACATTGCGTTCGCTGACAATGGAACCGACGCCCCGGCTGGCAAAACTTCCCCCGTCGTAGAAGGCACTTTTGACGAAAGTCTTGTGGCCCGGTCTGGAACCGTATATGTCTTTCCATGATTGGGCCGTGTTAAAGGACAGGTCATTTGGGGCTGTTCGCACCACCGGGCCTAGGGATTTTGGGGTTAGATGGTGGGTGTAGACGAGGATTGATCTCACTGTACCGTAACGATTATGAAGTTCAAGAATTTTGTATGGTTGGCGTCCTCCTAGAAACCACAAGCAATGGGGAATCTGCTGGCTGTATCAGTTTATTTCCCAGGGACATTGAAGAAGGTTACTGGGTGACACACGTCACTAATGGCGCAGTACAAGGGACCAGGGAACTTGGAAAGGGGATGGAAGTAGACATTGTAGATTGCCCTGGTGACGATGAGTGTTAGGACCTGTGTTTGTATTGTCAGAACTTTAAGCACCTCCCGGTATGGGAAGCAAGGAATACTAACACCAAGGATGAAGATGGTGGCCAGACCCGATAAAAGCTGGGATGGCAGGCGCTCCACCAACGTGCCCGCGCCGATGAGAGTGATGGACTCCATTCTGAGGGTTGAGTAAGGTGCCTATGCCGTGCTCTACCAGCAGGTAAGCGGAGGGTGTTGTGATGCAAAGATTTGGAGCGCACAAAGCGGTCTGTGACTGTATACAAATCAGGCATGAGTTGGGTGATATCGCAGAACTTGGGGAGATAGCTATCTGCTAGGTACCTTAATATGGGCTCCCAAATCTTGGGGTCATACTTTCAGTCCACAGCATTGGCGTGGTGAAGTTGCACTATTTTTGTGCAACACCAAAATAGTAGCTGCATCGCATTACATCAAAAGATCTCGCAAATATTGGCAACCTGACCATGTTTGGCATTCTACTCGGACTTGTTTTGGATTATAACTGGACAGCTCGGTACAACCACAAGAGGGCGCGATGATATCGTTCCCAGGAATTGCTCTGTGCAACCTATGTATTGATCTTGATTGCGTGGTTCCAGCTATCTGATCTTACATGCCTGACATTTATTGATTCGGACTCAAGATGATGCAAGCCCAGCTTATTCACTTGGAAGTTGGTGCAACAACAAGTCAAACGGTAAGGTAGTTTGCCGAAATACCAGGTAGTCATATCTTTTCCTTTGGCTGCAGAATGTTTAGTAATGAATTATGCTCCCATTTATAGGTAGGTAGGTAGTAATAAAACAGACGTCTGACCTGAAGTTCACGGGAAGCTACCTTATTGTCTCTCAAACTTTCAACCATTACCCCTGCTCTCCTGCTTACCTACCTACCTATCTTCGACGTCCAACAAGCATCATGAAAACCACCGGAATCCTCACCATCACAGCCTAGGCGCAACTGCCAGTCCCGGCTTCAAATGAACAGGAGCATGTGAACAAACTTGAAATCAATTCCTTTGTCGACAGTGGCATCCCAACCTCCAACTTCAAGGCCCTAGTCACCCCTTAGTGGACGTAGTAGCCAGAGAGGTAGACGACTACTTCCTCAAGCACTGGCCGTTTCCCGACGCGCGAAGCCGAAAAAGATTTGTCGGCGCCGGTTTCTCGCGCGTGACGTGCCTCTATTTCCCCATGGCGCTGGACGACCGGATCCATTTTGCCTGTCGGTTGTTGACAGTTTTGTTTCTCGTTGATGGCAGGTTCTCCTTTTCCAGGCCATTGGGCATTACCTAGCTAAAGATTACCTTGGATTAACTCAGATCTGCTCGAGCACATGTCCCTCGCCGAAAGGGAGGCCTACAACGCTCGTCTCATGCCTCTGATGCGCGGAGGGGACATACCGCGTGACCGCTCCATCCCGGTTGAGTACATCACATACGACTTGTGGGAAGGCATGCGGGCGCACGACCGTTGGATGGCGAACGACATCCTCGAGCCCGTCTTTGTCTTTATGCGTGCGCAGACAGACAAGGCACGCACCAAGCCGATGGGCCTGAAGGAGTACCTCGAATACCGGGAACGCGATATCGGGAAAGGGTATGTTTGCTTTCCAAGCATGAGCTAACATTTTTACTGATATTGACATCGCATTGGCATCATCAGACTCCTCGCGGCACTGATGCGCTTCAAAATGGGCTTGTCTATCCCTTACCGGACCTCGACCTCGCCCGCCCCGTTGACATGAACTGCTCGAAGCAGCTTTCAATCATCAACGACATCTGGAGCTTCGAAAAGAAACTTCTCACCTCACAGACGGCACATGAAGAGAACATGGATCTAACCCGATGCTGACAACTTGACAACTTGATATTGATGTTGAGATCCAGCTTTCCAAGCCGCAAGTGGGGCATGATTGCAGCTGAGGACGCCGCGACTGTCGCAACAGGGGCTCGGAAGTTTTTCAGAAGTTTTACGCCAGTATTGCATGTGCGCATCGATCCGCAGTCACCCACCGACTCTTGAATGATCATAATTTTAGGATAAATCGGGTTTGAAGCTTGAACACTTTCCCTCGACGCGATGTCAATTGCAGAGAAAGCTTTCCATGCTTCAACACTGCCCCAGAAACTACATCGCTCATTCGAGTGACAGCACAAACATGCTGCAGCCAACATGTCGGGCAGAAAGTTTTACAACCACTTCAGCATGAATTTTCACCATCCCTCTGCTCAAGCATATCAGAACCCTAAGGTTTTGTCGTACCCTTTTTCACCAGGCTCTACCTTATATAGGGCCCCTTCCTCTCTCATTGCCCATCCCCAGTATTTCATCCCTTGGTCACGCTTGTCCTAAGCCTCTCTTACTGGCACCCGGAACTGGTCTTCACTAGCATCAACTCCCTATTACTTTGACCCCCAAACCTCGCAATCTTTCCTTCCAATTGTTCGTGACCGGGCAACACTTGGTCACTGCTAAACATCAACGCGTTTCAATATCATCTGGGTCAGTCATCACAATGCCTACAGCTCAGCCTCAGCCATTGGATATCCAACAGTCAAGCTATACAACAAATCCAGCCTCGGGATCAGACATCCACCACGGTGCAGCAGTCGACTTTCAGGTCATCTTAAACATCGTCGTCACTGCGGTGGGCATTCTCACTCTGGGTGTCGCTATTATTCAGCTCAGTATGACATACAAGCACCGGGAAGGTTCAATGAGAGCCAATTTGTTTTGAATTTTCAACAATGAATTTTCTTGCCTTCCGTACGTAGCTTACACTTTCATGCATTTCATTCCGCCTTGACGCGGACCCCCTTGTTATAGCATTGTAATATACCGACTGACAGACGCTAACATTTCTTACCAGTATGGGACAGTCTGCCTTACATGCCTAGGTATACTTGACACACAAGTTTGCAAGGTGCAAGGAATGGATGTTGAAGCATACCTTAGACAAAGGTCTACATTCGGGCCTAACTCAAGGCCGTGGTGACTATCGATTTGCCTCAGGCCTCTATTCTTTCATATTGCCTTGGAATGCAGCTTAGATAGAAATCTGTTTCATCAGAAAGAGCGACACGTTATCTTGGTACAATGCTACATCCCTCGTTCCTGGCTATGGTATCACTAAATACTAAACCCAGGATGTTATTTCGTCAAGCCAAGTTCATCCTCTAGAACTCACCCCCACAACCCCTACCCAAATAAGATTATCCTGCGAATCCCCCACTGTTGCTTGGCATTTGAGGTCAGAATAGCTAGGCCAAAAGAAGAGATTTGCAGCATAGGAGGCATGATAAATAATTTTTTTTTAAATAAAATAAACCAAAAAAAACCGCCAGAATGCAACCCAAGAGAAGGGAACAGTGGCCTTACCCATTGTCAAAACGACAAAGTTTAAAATATGTGACGAGGGATACTTCCTGGATACATAAAACTTCTTTTCCAGGTAGAACTTTTGTCCTGGCATCCTTACCACCCAACCAGATCGTCCTCCGCCGCCGAAAAGGCGCAGTGACCCGTGACGAGCAGCTTGGCGGTGTTTGCATGTTAAATGATCCGATGCAGCCGTCTTAAGCCACATAAAACTTTTCGGGGGATACTGCCAGGTCCAAAGAAAGAGATGCTCTTCACTTCCGATCGCTGACTGGAACTGCCACTCAAAAGCTCACGTCGATCAACAGCCAACTTTTGACCGTTTGAGTACCCGTTCCAACAGTTTATGGAGTCCTGAGATCTGGAAAAAGTTTTAACTGCCTGGGCAACGATTAGTTTGGGATAACGATGGAGGCAGACATGCTTCAGATAAACACCATGGCAAAGCCGTGCCAGAAGCCAAGAAAACTCGAAAAGCCAGGCTCTCGCCTTCCTCGGGCCTGCAAAGTTCCCGATGCAGAATGGACAAAGTTCAGGCGAATAATTGAGGATCTCTACGCAAGGACTGACCTTAAAACGGTGATGGCAACTATGACATCTGAACACGGTTTTGATGCAAGGTGTGTATTCCTTGCGGGATCCCATGCTTGCAACCATTAACGTATGGAGAGCAAGAAGAGTTACCTAACTTGAGTCTAGCAAACAACAGTACAAGATTCAGTTTGCGAAATGGGCTTTCAACAAGAACCGAAGAAGACCAGGGCCTCAACAAGGGCATATGCCACCATCATTACCATCACCGTCAATAGCTTGCTTACCAGCCCTACGTGAACCCTCACCATCATCGCAAACATCACCACCCTTGAATACGCCCTCATTGCCACTTGGACCGCCTGAAGCACAACAGTCACCATCTGCACCGCTGCAACAGAAAATACCTACAGCAACATGGGCAGCGCCGATTGGCCACGTACAACCCATCCAGCCTCTAGAAGCTTCATTTCAAGTCAACGCGCCAGTACTCATGCGATCCAAAGCTCCACAGAATGGCACAGTCACACATAGTCCAGTCACCAAAAATGACGCCATAACTGCCACAAATTATGAGCTCTTATCACCATGGAGCTTCGATCAAGGAATCCACGATCTTGAACTTGATGCCACCGCATTTATGAGTCGCAATACCGGGTCGTCGAGCGCAACGACTCCTGATTATGACCCTGTCCACTACCCTATCCGAACCGGCTCCCTTCCTACCATCATGCTAATGGTGGACGACAACCCACAATGTGTGCGCGCGGTCACGAGAAGTGGGAAAAGTTGCGTTTATCTCGCTGCGGAATTTGGCCATCTCAACATTCTTGAATTTATGATTTGGTACAAGGTGGACCTTCACCTCGCCATTCCACGGGTCAGATGGTATCCCATCCATATAGCAGCGTTCAAAGGTCATACCGAGGTAGTAGACCTGTTATTGAAAAGGGCAGCAGAACCCGATGCCTGCACTGTTGATGGACGGACCCCCCTGTGGTTGGCTGCGCATCAGGGACATTACGAAATCGTCAAGCTGCTTCTAGATGCCAAAACGCCCATCGATATTGAAGCCAAATGTCAGGACAGGCGACCACTGCACCAAGCTGCACAGAACGGACACTCTCAGATCGTCCAGGCTCTTTTGGAACGTGGAGCACAGCTCGAACCTTCTGGATCCAAGGGCTTTACACCGCTTTGTCTAGCCTCCGCAAATGGTCATCAAGAAGTAGTCCGGTCGCTCTTGGAGCAAGGTGCCAAGCTGGACACCAAACGCGATGATGGAAAAACACAACTGTTTACAGCTTCAGATAGGGGCCATTTTGGTGTAGTAAAGCTACTTCTACAACACGGGGCCAGTCCCCAAACGAACTGTGGGCCCCACGGGGCAACATCCCTTCACATTGCCTCGCAAAGAGGACATCACGAGGTGGTGAAAATACTTCTCGAACATGGCGCTGGAGTTGACGCTAAGGGCAGTGATGATATTACACCGTTGATGGTAGCTTCCCAAAACGGCCATCAGGGTGTAGTGAGATTGCTGCTGCAACACGGCGCCAGTATTCTGGCTAAACGTAAAAGCAGCGAGGCGACATCTCTTCACTTCGCTTCCCAGAACGGACACCACGAGGTATTCCAGTTGCTTCAACAGTCTGCATCATCGGCAAACGAGAGCCTGGTTGGCTTGAATTGAAAGGTTCAATGACGGGAACATGCACAACGAAGTATCTCTTTACACATAACCACTTGAAATGGTGACTTATGGACGCGGCTAGCAGTTTGAACTGGGGGGTTTTAATCTAAGGATGGTTTAAGTGACTGCAATCTCCCTATTGTTAGGGTGATGTCACTGTTATTAGCGGCTTAGACATTATCTATTTTGCAGGGTTTTTGTAGGGATACTTGGTGTGTGGTACCTATTTTTGTCTTCGACTCTCATGCATATGTTGTGAGCTCAGTCTATAGATCGGTATGTTCCAACCTTTATTAACCGACAACAGCACCACGATCGTATCACAAAACTACGGACCGGGAACTACTTCCATAATTGCCATGATTAATGTAATCTTCATTCTAATAAATCTTTTGCTTGCTTGTAGCGTCAAGAACTCCTCCGCCCATACGGCTCAAAAGGGAACAAAACAGCCACCACACCCATTACCGCCAAGAGACCGACACAGATATAAATGGGCACAACCGTCGAAGTATCCGCGACGGTGGCAATGACAGCCGACAGTATGCCCATGATCCGGTTGCATGCCACCGCAATCCCGTTACCCGTGGCCCTGTGTGCACTGGGAAGCACTTCTGGCGTGTATGCATACAGCGTCCCATAGTAAACATTGAGACTGAAAGCAATGGCGCAGGAGATTCCGACATCCTGGGCCGCCGTTCGTACCTGCGTGTACCCAACAAAAAAGCCCGCTGTCATGAGCCCTCCAATGAGCATGGTATATCGCCGACCGAGAAAGGAAAGGTTGCACAGCCAGCCGGCGAGCAAGGGACCAAAGATGGAGCTAAAGTTGGTGAGAGCATAGTTGCGCCAAATCTCAAACTGGGACAGATCCAGCTTGGCTCCGCGAGCCTCGAGATAGCTTGGGAGAAAGACGTAAAACAGGGGGTATGCAAGACCCACCATTGCCCAGGACAGCCATATCATCACTGTCGAGACAGCAACCGTGTGTGTGGCAAACAAGCCTCTGAGATGAACCATGGTTTCCCCGATTGAGAAGCGGTTCTTGCTGTGAGTGCCAGTGACCAGACCACAGGCCCCTAGCTGGTTCAATGTCAGACTGCAGGGCCGGTTGTACTTCCCTGCAAGATACTGCAATGTCTCGACGACCTTGGCATCTTCCCCAGCGCCCAGGAGGTACTTTGGTGTCTCCTTCAGGCGAATAATTGTCAATCGGAGAATCGATAGCACCAATACTAGGGCGCCGCTTGTGAACATGACATATCTCCAGCCCATGTTGTTGGCCATGGTGCATGTATCGACCGAGGCGCAATTCCATCTCGTCGGGACTGATAGCAAAGATTAGCATCATTGCCTTCGATCATTGCAGGAATATGTACCCAGAAAGCCCCAAGCAATGAGACCTGTGATGGCCTGGCCCAGTCCCCACCACGCCGCCATCATTGTCAACACCCATTGTTTACTGCCAGGGAGATACTCCAGAAACACAGTGGTGTCTAAAACCAAGTTCCCTCCGCCACCAAACCCAATCAGTGACACAAAGAATCCCAGCGAAGCCCAACTTGGCATTCCTCCCGCAATGATGGCTGAGAGCGAGCAGATCAGGAGAGATAGGTTGAATGCGTATCGCCGTCCAACGATATCTGCGCCAAATCCCCAGAACAGTGCCCCTATCAACATGCCAGAGTACACCGCGACCGTCAGGCCTTCTTGGTAACCTCGGTTTCCGAATTCTCGGTAGGCCGGGCCGGCAATGACAGACTGGAGGAGGAGGACCAAGGAATCGACTGCGTATCTGGCCCGTTATTGTCAGCTACACTCTGCCCATGACTCCTCAGTAAGGGCAAAAGATGACGTACCCAAACCCGTTGAGGAAAAACAGCTTCGTATGGTATGGCGTCCAACCAATATCATCGATAGCCTATCCACCTGATCAGCGTCCTTCCGACATGCTCTGCCACTCGAACCCACATCATTGATCAAATGCATCTTGGAGTTCAGGGCCGGATCCAGATCCTGCAGCGCAAGGATATCCTCCCCTGAAACCTTGGAGCTCGACCTGCGCCATCTTGACCGCCTCATCAGCGGGCTTTTGCTGTTACCCATGGTGTCTCTGCTCTGTTCTTGACGGCTCTCGACACCCTTGCTGAACCAGCTCGAGGTGGGTGTGGGGGTCGACGTCATTGTTTGTATATTCAGCAATGGTGGTCTTTAAAATGCTGTATTGTTTTATTCGTGCTCATCAAGGCTACAGCCTACTCTTTGGCAGTGGCAGGGATGGTGGTGTCGACGGGGGAAAAGACCGCACAGCGGAGTCGCGGGAGATCAGGGCCGAGACAAAACGAAGGTGGTGAGAAGTAGGAGCATTGTAGGAGCTTCAGGTTGAGTCGCGGTAGGACAGGCAAAAAGAATTGATGCCACCATTTTCCCGCATTGGTGGGGCTGCTTGCATGCATGCCTGGGAGGGAGGGTGCAACAACCAGGGCATCGCTTCCGGTAGCTTGGGCTTGCAATTGCAACAGAGGGATCGGCACTCAACAGCCCCATTGTCTGAAATGTGGCTAATCAATTGACAGCATGAAGCACGTTTCTCTCCCGTCACCCATGAGATGCAAGACACAACCATTCAGCTTGTCTTTCCAAATGTATCACAAGTATCAAGTGCAACACAATGCCGTAATGTGGACCGCATGGCCTCAATTCTCACTAGAGTCTACCCATCCCTAGTCTTATACCAACAATCCCTCCTCATAGCAAATAATGACCGACGAGCAACACCATAACCAAATAATCTACCATACAACTCCTTTAAACCCATCACCCCAGATGCTTGACCGGCAGCTGCAAATCAGGCACTACAACCTCCCCCTTCTCCACCTTCTTGTCCTCATATGCAGGCCACACCCCCATCTTCCTCTCCATGTCCACCACATACAACACCGTAAACCCATTCTCCACCCCAAACGCCGAACTCCACCCCGCCGACACTCCATACGGCCCACAAACCAATCCCTCGACATTGTTCTGGTTCGCAGGCACCTTGCGTTCGGGATCAGAGGGGATCTTGACTATGCACGGCACAGGGGCGTAGACAGAGTTGGTGCTGATGGTAAACGTCCAGACGCATTCCAAGTTGTCAGATTCGCACACGCGGCGGGCGCCTTGGATGGTCCAGACCTCTTCAATGGGCGGGGCAGCATTGGGGACGGCCACAACAGGAACAGGAGCTGCTTCGGGAGCAGCGGCTGGTTGGGCATCTGTGGTGGAATCGACCGGGAGGGCTGCTGCTGGAGGGTCCACGGGAAAGGAGAGGCAAAGGGGTGCCAAAAGCGCGAGGAGGACTGTGGTTTTGGTGTACATTCTCCCTGAGTGGATAGCTACTGCGATCGAAGTAAATATCGTGGTCGGTCAGAGATAAATAGACAACGTTGTTGTGGGAATGAATGCCAAAGACAAAAAAAGACACAATGAAATGATGCTTGATGTGGAATTCTTCTGTTGGGAAAACTTGTTGACTGATACTGTGTGTGAATGAAGAAGAGAAGAGAAGAGGGAGAAGAGCTGGCAGCGGAACCGTAACCGAGTTTTATCGTGCGCAGAGGCTGGCGGACACTTTCCATGACAAGCTTGTTGGCCGGGAACAATAGAACGAAATTTGCGAATCACGGAAGGCATGTCTCGGGCCCGAGATACGGTGTGCAGTTGCCCGTCAGACAAAGTGTCAGGCGAAGCTGGGGACAGCCCTTCCCATGACTGCCTTGGCCGGCAAGAGACAGTGTGGCAGAGCATCTCCGTCACACACCCATTGAACCTTCTCGATGACAGGAAGATATATATAATCAGGAAGGTGCGTGGTGGTCGCAAAACAAGGTGCCTCGGGCCTCAGCTGACTGTTGAAGCTATTTAGTACAGTGCTCTCAACCAGAATGAGGATCAACAGATGGTTCTTCAAGGAAATCATTCGAGTTGAAGAGGCCCTAAGGGTTCTCTCCTCACGCACCATGGACAGGAGTAAATCATTCAGATGTATTGGTATCATTGCCAACAAGCTATATCCCAACAAACCCATGGGTATCTCTAGTGCACAATAGCCAAGGGAACCAGTCACCCTTTCAATAGCCATAACCTTACCATACATAAAGGTGACACCAGAAGTACCCAAGTACAACGCCCGCTCCACCAAATCAACAAGAAAACACCTCATCAAGACATCGACTCACGCAGCCTCCCTGCTGGCGTCTGTTGTAGCCCTAATATCCGCAATAGTCTCATCGCTAAACTTCAAGTCTTCTTCGGCGGTCACGGTGTCTTTCACCTTGAGCCAGATAACAGGCGCGGCGAACAGCAGCGCGGCAGCAAGCAGACCCCACTAAAGGCGACGTGTCAGCAAGCCATAACTACACAAGATAAAGTGATAGCCGAGGAACTCACGGTGACCCCAAAGATGGTATTGAACGGTGTCTTCAGCCCGTCCAACCGCCAAAAGACGGCCGCACCGGCAGACTGAATTCCCTTGTAGAAACCAGCGAGATTGGCAGCTTTGCGACCAGAGTTGCTGAGAGCACCCATATACCTGTTGCCAGAATGTCAACATCATGTCCGACAGTCCATTGGGCCCATCAACGTACCAGTAAATGCAAGTCTGCCACGCGGCATCGTAAAATCCATAAAACATGAACAAAAACATGGGTCCGATGTACTTCTCTCCACCATCTTGCCAGTCAATTCTTCTATGCTCCAAGCTTTCATCCTCCAGAATTTCTCGAGGGACTTGCTGTTTCTGCCAGGCCCAGCCACCGCCCCAAATGACAAATGTCAAGCTGAATAGCACAACCAAGCTCGCCTTGGCGCGCACCGACCGACGGAACCTGGTGATATCAAGAGCGTAGCCAAAAATGGAGGCTCCAATGATCTGACTGGTCCAGTACAGCAAACCGTTGAGCGTCCGGGCACGCGTGTTGAATTGGAGGTTCATGTCGTTGAGCTGATAGGTGTAGAAGATGTTGGAGGCGAAAAACATGGGGAACAGCAGGATGACCCAGGGTGCAAGGGTGATAGTCTCGACCAATCCCTTGATCTCTGTCTTCCAGCTGGGGTTCTTCATCAAGATGACCTTGCTGCCGTCGTGGCGAATGACGCTCCTGGCATTGCAGAGCAAAAGGGCGAGAGCAGCGCCGATGAGCATGAGCACAATGAAGCCGATGTAGGTCCCGTCGTTGACCGCGGTGGCGCCTATCGCATCGATATTTTGGCCGAGCGGCACCAGCGACCCGATGACGGCTCCGAGATTGAAGATGATCCAGAACCAGGATATGTACCGCCCCTTCTTGTCTTCGGATGGATAGCTCATCATGATGGTTCCCTGGGCGGTCCACAGCAGACCGGCGCAGATGCCGAGGAACGCTCCCGCAAAGACGACGAATCCGCGGTTCTGGTTGTGATTGTAGCTTAAAAAGCTGGCAGAGTAGATGCAGTATCCGAGGGCCCCAAAAGCCAGTGTTGGTTTCACTCCAAAGATGTTGGTGACGGTGCCCGAGAAGAAGGCGACCACGGCAAAGGTAGAATAGAGGGCCGTGTTGGCGTCGTTTTGCGCGCCTGGATCAACCTGCCCGGCGGCACCGAGACCGGTGAGAGCGTTGAACATGCCGGGGCACAGGAAGCAAACCATGGCTACCATCAGGAGCTGGACGATGGGCGACGCGAACCACACTTCCGACTTGCCCAGACGGAAACCTTTGTACATCCATCCCGAAGGTCGGTGGATGGTGCCGGTAGGTGTGCTTGATCGGACGGCAGGCGCCTCGACGGTCTGCCGGATTTCTTGCTTTTCCTCCGCCATTTGTTGTCAATATTTCGAGGAAACCAAACTTTGTTCTGTTCTGAAATGTCGATAGAAGTAATCGTTCACAATCTTGGGTCGGTCGGTCGTTCCGGTTGTGAGAGAGGCGACACGTGAAGATGAATCTTCAGGAAGAGGAGGTCGCGAAAAAGAAAAAAAGTCGGAAAAGATCGACAATTGTTGTCGATCCAAGGGAGGGAGGGAGATGGTAGGTGATAGGTAGGGTGTTACACGGCAGAAGATTAACCAAGACGGCGGGGGCCGGGAGGACACAGGGAATTAAAGTATTTTTGAATACTCCCGTGGGAGAGGCCCATGACAGGTAGATTGAGATTGGGACCAAGAGTTCTGGCTGGTACTTGGAATTTTCGTTGGCAAGGTCAGGTGTAGCTGTGTCAATGGATACGACGCTGCAAGAGCGCTTGTTTGTGTGCGAGCAATTACTACTACTGTTTTGCTCCTGTTTTTGCGGTGTGGTTGCAGAAGGATGCTCTGGACTGTCTGGTAGGTAGATCCCCAAGTCCTGGAAGCAACTGCCTGATGGACAGCTGAGATGCTCTGCAACGACCAGCTTCCATCCTTGCTACGTATGACTGGGCTGTGGTGTTGAGCTGAAAGGTCTGTGATGTGTAGGCTAGGTAGTACCGACGCGCCATGAGCAGACCGTGGCGTCAAGGTGCTTCATTCCAGGATGTCATGATTGTCTATCTCTCCCCCATTGAATAGATATCAGTCCCTCTTGAGAGCATCACATGGTGGTAGATGATGCTCGTGTGCTTGCAGATGGGAGCGACAGGGCAGGATCACAGACCGGACCGAATGGACATGGCAAGGCTTGTGGACGCTGAGCAAAAGACGTTGAACAATTGGATGATTGATCGATGGTAGGACGTTCTGTTTAGGAAGGAGCCGAGAAGTGGCGGGGAAGCGCCGCAAGAGCACAGATGCCCAGGCGTCCCTCCCCGCTCTTTTTGAAGCCAAGATTGCGGGAGCCAAATCCCCGCCGCATAAAACCGTTCAAATTGTGGGCGGTGTGGGGTAGGCCGTCCTCGAGTCTGACCAATCAGACGCGTTGCTTCACGCGTCATGTAACGTTCCCTCGACTGACACGCCCAAGTGCCGTCCACCGACTCCCACCAAACGAGCTATCTTAACTCCCGACTTCCGACCGCTCTAGCCTCCCAGTGCCTCCATCATGATCGTTATCGCTCCCGGCCCCTATCCCTATCTCGGATCTACCTACCTCACTGCGCCCGCAACCCGACAACGAGCCATTCCTACCCCGCGATACATCGACCCTCCGTCCACTGAACTTCGGATTCGAACAGTAGCCAACCAGACGAGCATACAAACGCCCTGTAGATGGATCCAACCACCAGGTGTGATACGGAATACATGGATGCGATGTTACACCTCGTAAACAAGCTGGAATGTTGGGCGGTGGGTGGCAGGGCTGCGATTGGTATCACTGTTTTGACGAGAGACCGCGGTGATACTGTCGACTCGGGCGTAACCCTCACCCAACAGCGATAATTGTCCTGGGCAAATGGACCAAGATGTGCAACAAGTCCATACCACCAACAGCCTATATAAGGTATCTCGACCAGATCGCAAACTGGAACAAGGTCCTTCAGCGCACCGCGATAGTAAGCGTCATAATATGCTTTCCTCGATTGATGGCTGCACGTAGCAAGGACAGCCCCAAGGCCCGGGAAATAATATCCATGTGTAATCTTTGCAGCCATAAAGCATAGCAGTCACACGGCGGTGTCGCCTTGTACAACCCGGCCCCTCGGCACTCCGAACAACCCAAAGCTCCGGCGCAGCCGGCAAGACGTCATGGCCGGTTGACGGGCCCGCCAAGTAGACCAAACCACCGGTGACCGGCGACTACCCTCGTGGCGAGAGTTAGTCTGGAAGCCCGGTGTCCCGACTCCGGCAGCTTCCAGAATTAGCGCATCCATGGCTCCCGTCGTGGGGGTCAGCGGTGTCAGGCACAGCCGGGTTACCGTTCGTAAAATGGTCTTCAACCCCAGATTTTCAGATTTGCTTGCCCATGGGGAAGTTGCCCTGTTCATCATCAAAATGATCCATCTTGATGCCTTTTCTGTCCACCTTTGCACCGTCTCTACCATGCATAACGCCTATCGCTGGGGATACATCGACAGGTGCGCCCACGGGGGCCGGTGGGCCGCACCATAGGGTGGAGCTCTTCTCTCGACGATGGCGTGGCTCGATGCCGGTTTGAGCTTGGCGCAACACACTGCCGGGAGCGGCCTCCTTTCTTTCCGCTGAGGGCGACGCAAATAGCCGTGGGCGCGAGGACTCGACAGTCAATCAGAGGTCGGAGAAGTATTCAGGCGGTTGTCTCGGATATCATCGTGGATATTCCCTCTGGAATAATACATTGGGGGTTGCTTGTTCGCTGAGTCAAGCCGGGGCATAGCCGAGCTTAATACCCTGGCTGCGGCTCAACGGAGCTCTGGGATCCCAAGGACTGACGGAAGCGCCCGCAGAGACCGGTGCTGGGCTGCTGTGTCTGGGCGCTGAATGCCTGCCGCGCCCGTTTGCTGCTTCCTGATTGGTCATCCCCCTCCGTTCCCCCGATGACATCACAGAGGAGCAGATCTAGAGGAAAAGATGGGGGGCTGTTTGCAAAAGTGGCAGTCTTGAGCAAACAGATGAGGAACAGAACAATTCGATTATTTGAGAGAAATGAGCCGGCTCCACTGCTTCCAACAATCAGAACACGGAATCAATGGCAGTTTTGGAAGGATGGGAGAGAGGTGGCAAGTGAGAGAGGTGAATGGGATGAGATGCGGGGCTCTCGAGTTTTGAAGGCTTCCGCGCCCGCCGGCGGCCCGCCCAGACAGCGCGGCATGGAGACCCTGAACCGGGATGAACCTGTTGGGCAACTGATGATGTAGAGTAATTAAAGTGGGCAGACTGCCGCTCCTCCTGTCTGCGCGAGTTTGTGTCGAGGGAACTAATTCTGCTCTGCATCTCTGGTGATTTTCCTGCGGCTTTTCTCTGTTCTCTTTTCTTCCTTCGGTCGTCTTTCTGTGTCCGACTGCCACCTCCTTCACCACAACCCGCCTCATCACCATCACGTCAGAACTGCCCTGACCGGCCAGCCATTGCGGACAGCTTCGTCGCTCTGAGCAGCCCCACTCTCTTTTCCCGGTCGTTTTCAGTCTTTTTCTCTCTCTCTCACAGCCCAACTGCTCAAAATGGCGTCCAGAGTAGCTTCGGCTGCGCTCAAGGCGCGTGTCCATCGCCCGTCGATGCTCAACAAGCTGTGCCAGCCCGAAGACCTCTTGCACCACTTCCCCAATGGCTCCTACATTGGCTGGTCTGGCTTTACCGGTGTCGGCTACCCCAAGTATGTCTCTGTCAAACTTCTTTTGCCGGGCACTAGCCGTACATACTGACCCTCTTGCGCAGGAAGATTCCCGTTTTCCTCGCCGACCATGTCGAGAAGAACAATCTCCAGGGACAGCTCAAGTACAGCCTCTTCGTCGGCGCCTCGTCCGGTGCCGAGACCGAGAACCGCTGGGCTGCCCTCGACATGATCGAGAGACGGTCTCCTCACCAGGTCGGCAAGGATATCGCCAAGGGCATAAACGAGGGCCGCATCAACTTCTTCGACAAGCATCTGTCCATGTTCCCCGTCGACCTTGTATATGGCTACTACACCAAGGACAAGCCAAATGGCAAGCTCGATGTGGCGGTTGTTGAGGCTTCTGAGATCAAGGAGGATGGCAGCATCGTCCCCGGTGCTTCCGTCGGTGCCACTCCCGAGCTTATCCAGATGGCTGACAAGGTAAGTCATCTGTAAAGGTCTGGCGTGGTTAGCAACGAACTGACATCTTGTGTTTCAGATCATTATTGAGGTCAACACCTCGCTCCCGAGCTTCGATGGCCTGCACGACATCACCATGACCGATCTTCCTCCCCGCCGCAAGCCCTACCTGATCACCCAGGTCGAGGACCGCATTGGTACCAACTCGATCCCCATCGACCCCGAGAAGGTTGTTGGTATCGTCGAGTCCGACTACCAGGATCAGACCTCCCCCAACACCCCTGCCGATGAGGGCTCGCAGCAGATTGCCGGCCACTTAATTGAGTTCTTTGAGCACGAGGTGAAGCACGGCCGTCTTCCCAAGAACCTCCTTCCTCTCCAGTCCGGTATCGGCAACATAGCCAATGCCGTCATTGGTGGCCTGGACAACTCCAACTTCCGCAACCTCAAGGTGTGGACCGAGGTCATCCAGGATACCTTCCTTGATCTTTTCGACTCTGGCCGCCTCGACTTCGCCACCGCTACCTCCGTCCGCTTCTCCCCCGACGGCTTCAAGCGCTTCTACAAGAACTGGGAGTCCTACAAGGACAAGCTCCTCCTTCGCTCTCAGCAGGTGTCCAACTCCCCCGAGATCATCCGTCGCCTTGGTGTCATCGGCATGAACACCCCCGTCGAGGTTGACATTTACGCTCACGCCAACTCGACCTGCGTCATGGGTTCCCGCATGCTCAACGGTCTCGGTGGCTCGGCTGATTTCTTGAGAAACGCCAAGTACTCCATCATGCATACTCCCTCGACTCGTCCCTCCAAGACGGACCCCCACGGTGTCTCGTGCATTGTCCCCATGTGCACTCACATTGATCAGACTGAGCACGACTTGGACATTGTGGTTACCGAAGCTGGTCTTGCCGACGTTCGCGGTCTGGCTCCCCGCGAGAGAGCCCGCGTGATCATTGACAAGTGCGCCCACGATGTGTACAAGCCTATCCTCAAGGCTTACTTCGAGAAGGCCGAGTTTGAGTGCCTGCGTAAGGGTATGGGCCACGAGCCTCACCTGCTCTTCAACAGCTTCGACATGCACAAGGCTCTGTTGGAGGAGGGCAGCATGCGCAAGGTCAAGCCTTGGTAAATGGCTGGATAGGCTTTGAGAGGTGCAGCGAGGAAAGGATAATTGTTTGTGACGACGGGGCTCTGAATACGGGCTGTGTGGGGGGTTAATGAGGGGGGCAAATGGGGGAAATCCATTGCATCACTGGGTGGTGTTGTTTAAGGTTGCATGTGGTTGTTTTCGTGTTGGAGAAAGTTGGATATCTTCTGCATCACATATCTTTTTACGAGGTCGGTCAGCGGAGCGGTCTGGTTGGGCTAGTGTGTTGGGTTTTGGCGTTGAAACTTTATGATGTACATACTGTGGGAAAATTTACCAGAGATTTACCATCTGTGTGGCTTTTCGTATCTGTGCCGGACGTGCTGCCCGGCGCCGGAGTTGACAATGGTGGATAACGTGAGGTCCGGCCCCTTTGATATCAAGGAAAAGCGGCTAGGTAGTGTTGAGCGCCGCCACGACTTGAACTGCTGGGAGCTAATAGTCAGCAGTTGGCCAGACTTTGTCTCCACACGAACTGAGCCCCATGCCCTCAGCCAGTCCCTCTCGCCCATCCCCGCATCGTGTCCCATGATGGATCTCTATCTGGTAGGTTTACAATCCGGACTCCGGAGGCATACCAATACTGATAGGGCCGCGACCTGATGATAACACTGGCCTCGTGCTACAATAGCAAGCGGACTGAAGAACAACATTTCCCCCTTGCGGTGGGAAATGTCTTTTCTCTTTCTGCCCACGACTTTCCGTCAATCGTTTGACGGGACTTCACAAAGTCAGACCTTGCGATGAACACCGACGACCCCCAACACCCCCAACCTTGGGCACAGAGGAGACGCGGGGCCGGCAGGACATTGTGTTGTCTCTGCCTCGCCGCTCTCTGTTTGGGCTGGGTTGGTTTCTTTGCGATCACAGGGCAACTTGTTACCTTCTGGGGACACACGCACCACGAGAGCAAGTCCTCGGCAGCCGTACCGACCCCTGAGCCAGTGCATCAAGTAAACCTCCAGGCTGTTCTCGGCAGACGCGACGCCGTCCTCCCGGGGCCGCCATATTCTCAGAGGGTACCTAACCCCCGACGCGAAAGAATCAACGAGCAAGTCTACAAGGATGGCAAACTCGTGCCTTTTGAGAGGAGGAAGAAGAAGAAGAACAAAATCGTGATATTGCCGATTCCTTTTGGACCTCATGTTATACCTTTCCCTTCCCCGTTCAAACCAGCAACCAGGACGTACGACCACGATTTGGTGAGCGGTTTTATACAAGTGGACTTGCCCATGGCATTTATTAAGCCCAGCAGTCCATCCGTTACACCCCCGTCCTCGACTGCCTCGAGCGCACCGGGCGCCGAAGAGGCCGCCAAGTTGAGCAGGGTGAAATCCTCGCAGAGATATCAACAAGCTGTCTGGAACTGGGCCGTTGCTCGGTGGGCTAAGGAGGAAAAACGCGAGACCGCTCCCATGGTGGAAAACAAAAACCTTGACGACCAGTTCACGAAGGACTTGGAAATCTGGAACCAGTACAGAAACTGGTTTTATGAGGAAGCCAACGACCGCAACTTCATATACAAGCGAGACTTCATGCACGCCGTGATCCAGCGCTATCAATTCTGGGTGCCCGGGACCTACCTGCCAGAGCTATGCCATCCCATCATGGAAACAAAGTACACCGAGTGGGATAATAAGAAGGAGTTCCCTTGCATTGTGGCCATTGCCCGCCAACACAAGCACAACATGGTCGAAAAGACGCCTACGAAATGGACTTGGAAGAGCAGCAAGGTTGACGCGCCGATCCCTTTCATCCTGCCCGTTAATCGAGTTGGCGGCTATGATTACCTCTCGTGCGAGTTCCGCATCAACACAGGCGGCAACATCGAGATCCGCTGCCCAGGTTTGTTCAGCACCGACGGGAAGAGGTTCGACCCACCGGCACCCCAGCAACCGGCGGCGTCATCTGTCCCGAGCGTGACTTATAAAAGTTCAGCTCCCGTTGCCCCCTCCGCGGTCTCCCCTCGATACCGCTACTATTGCCCTGGTTCGGGACCTATTGGTGATACAGTCAGCGTCAAGACCATCGACAATGATTCCTTACCAACTCCCAGCAAAACGTCCACCACCCGTCTGCCACCGCTGCACTTGCCAAACCACGGCGTGGGCCCATATGTCCCCAACATCTCTCCGTCATCACCCTCCACCGCGGCTAGATTCCCCCCCTGTCGCGGCCCCGTGGCGCAGCCCACTCCGACTCCCAATTCTGCCTCGTAAGGTAAGGTACCGGCCATGGGAGATGATCATCAAGACCCAGATGTGCGCCGTCTTTTCGCCGTCTCTGTCGGCCAAGTTCATCGACGAAGAGAAAGATGATTGTTGTTAAGTCAAAGATGATTGTTGAAGACTGTCTGAACGGTATCTTGAGTTTGGTGTAGGAGTTCGGTCTGTGAGGAGTATGGAGTTGCGGTGTTGGGTTGTGTTATCTGACTTTCGGAAGAGAGGTTCAAGGAAAAGGAGACAGAAAATGGAAAAAGGAAGCGACAGGAAAAGTCGGCATGGTGGTGCTCTGAATGGAGTTTAAGCGCTGCTTGTACCGATGCCCATTTTGTTTGTAATTGCGGACTCGCTGCTGCTGCCTCCGGTTTAGCGGCACCGCCCATTCGGGCAAGGTACGCTCGCCGCGCACCAAACTGACCGCGCGTCACGTGACTCTTCTCTATATAAGACGGCGACCTCCTCGGCCCCTGTGAACATGTATCTTTGACTTCTGCTTCCCTCCATCCTCGGCCCCTTTGCATCCACCGTTTTGACTCTTCGGTGGCCATCAGTTCGCTCAGCTCCAGCCCCCTTCCCCCTCCTGCCGCGTCATCGTCCTGCACTAAGATGAAGCTCTACGGGAATCGATCGATCAAGGCGACACCTGCTCTCGTCCCGAGAGCCAGGTCTTAGACGGCATAAGAACATTACCACTCATGGTCATCATATCCTCAGTTTCTTTTTCCTACTCTGCGGCTCGTATGGCTTTCCTTTCTGCCCTCTTCTCATGGAGTCTAACAGCGACTTACAGCCCAGAGGCCTTTCTCCCCGCCGGACTGCCTCACAGCGCTACGATGCTTCCCACGCAGCAGAGCATCTCACGGCAATGCCTGTCTCCGTGAGGCCTCCAACAGCACCCAGCCAATGGCAGAAATGCCGTAGTCGCTTATCAATCCCCTCTTAGCCCTTGAAAGCATGATAGTGGATGGTGCTATCTCAGGCCCGCCTCCTGTAACTGGCGCGGGTGCCTATGGAGGCTTCCGACACAGTCTTGCCCCCCGATTGGTCCCCAGATCTGGACGAAGAGTGAGGTCACAACTCGCTTGGCGGGGTCCGAGTCAACATTTCTCTGCTCAGGGGTTGCCGAGACTTCCTGCCGCTTGGGGGAACGATCCCTCGGCCCGGCGCCGCTCGCGATGGCTCAGCGGCTTCGAAATCGAGAGCAAGCTAGCGAACTGAGAAGGATGGTTGGGGGACGAGGGGACGGGGATGCGGACGGGCGCATTTTAGCGGGTTGTTGTTGTTGCACACATGTCAACCCCGTTTGTATCACTGCTGCGGGTTCATGAGGCGTTTATGACGGCATCTGGTGCTCTCCCGTCCTCTGAATGGCTCAACAAGTTCGTGGCTGTGGGCGGCCAACATGCGCAGGCGCGGTGTTGAGCTCCATCACGGTCCGACGGAAGAGCTAGTGCTGCCGGGAACTTTCTATCCGATGCTGTGACCGACTGGAAATGGCGTGTCGTGCGTGAACAGCCCAGCAGGCATGAAGACCTGCCTCATTTGGTATCTCCCCGAGGACTCTGCGTTGCCAATGAGTGGCGCGAATCCCTGACGATGTGCGGCAAGCTGAGTCGAGGGCGGCATCATGTGTTCAGCATAGCTGCCTTGGTGTGGCCCGGCAGTGAGCTGGTTGGGACGAAGGAGAAGCAGTTACGTGTCTGCCTCCATCCGATTCATCACCATCTTGGAGAACACAAGGAGGCAGCCGGGAGACGCCTGGAGACATCGAGCTGGGCGCCCGCAAGCGGTTACGACTCATGTTGCCGCATGCTTCAACAGCGACCATATAAGCCGGACAATGCCCGCCCATCTTCACCTGGCTGTACTGCGAACACCAAATTCCTTATCTCTTTTCCTTTCCACACTCTGCAACGCAATCTTGCGCAACACATGCCAGCACCCCCGATAATCTGGGTAGGTCTTCGACGTTGTGGTGCTCCGTTTAGGTGGAAGGTTTTGACAACCGATGCCTAGATCTCACCGGCATCTAATATGGCGCAACTGAACCAGAGGCTGCCACTTGCGTGGTCACTGTGCCAACAGTATCCTCAGCTCAAGCGGAAGCCGCCCCGGCTTGGCTGAGGGAGACTCAAGTTTCTCACCTCGCTGAGGCCGAATCGAGCCAGAACTCTTGCAAGATGAGTCACGTACTCACTGGAGATGCGTCCGCCTCCCAAGATATCAATTTCGCAACCCCTCCTACTAGCCCTGAAAGCCAGCCATACCCGGTTGCGGCGGACGGGCGAGAGCTTCGACCCGTGCCAGTCAGTGAACGGAACAACATGACGGTCGATACCGTCTCTGACTATGACGCTTGTCGTGACGCCCAATGGCATCCGGATTCCCCCTCGATATGCACACACTCTCCGCGGACTATCAGCCCCGTCGAGGTGACCCAAGCGTCACTCGAGTCAAGCGAAACATCCGCCGACACTTTGCACGACGATGCTATTTCTGAAGCCCACATCCCATCTCCCGCAAGGCCGTCGGCCGAACCGTATCAAGCACAAGGCTTGGGTGATGCTAGCTGCGCGTCCAGAGATGCCGAGTCCGAGGTCGCGAAGGCTGGATTCGAATCACCATCTGAAGCCCTAGTGTCGTCCCCGTCCCCGTCTCCTCGTCTTCCCGTCGTATATCCTTGCAAATACATAAAGCGATGCAGTCCAAGGACGGTTACGCAGATAGTGAGTTTTCAGAGAGTGAGGACGGCCTTGATGGGTCAGAACCTCACTACCAAGATGAGAACTCTCCTTCACTCGCGGACAGTGTGGATTCTGGCTCGGAAGACGATGATGCCGATGGTGTACACCAAGGTCGCAAGCGCCGCAAAGTCTCAGTCCATAGTACCGCCGCTAGTTCTCGGGGCTCTCGGAGCTCTCGCCAAAGACGATCGACAACACATGCCGCACAGTTGCCGAGCGGGACCCGAACGTCTGGACGCGCCATTGATAGCCCAACACCGCCACAAGCAACACCAGCTCCGTCCGAGGCTAACATGATTCTTGCTTGGTTCGAGGAATGGCCTCTCGGAGAGGTTTTTCTCTAACGCATCACTGAGGGCGGCAAGGCGACATTTCAATTACAGTTTGACTGGAACTCCGATTTATGTCAGCCGCATGCTGGCAGATCTGTGTCGAACCCAAAGAAGCGCAGAAGGCCGTCTAAAACTTTGCCTTCAGTTGCAAAATTGCCCGGCGCAAGATGGACGCCAGAAGAGGATGAAACTGTGCGCAGGATGAAACAAGATGGCGATTATTGGGCCGCTATCCAGCACGCCCTTCCGCACCGTTCTCAGGGCACGATCCAAGTCCGGTACTCGACCAAACTCAGGGGTTAAGCCGGTCAAGTATAGCAGCTCAACTCAACAGTTTTCGGGAAGAGAGTTAGATAATTCAATGTTAAGATATGAATAGTAGCCTTGTTTTATCGTTCAGCTTGAACATTTGCCAATGCTCGCGTAGGAACGCTTCCTTAGGGATAGCATTTCGCAGCGGGTTATCCACTGCTTAATTAACCCCGGGTGGATGGCACTTGCTTGTCCGTTGGTGCCGCTTAACGAGTAGCTTGCTAATCGTGCAGCACGTGAGGGGTCGATTGTGGTCAACAGCGAGCCGGAGCGGGACCGAAAGCCGGGAGTGCCGGGCGCCTTGGAACTCGCACCGAGGCAGAAACCCGTATAGCGGTCATGTGGGTCTGGCCACGAACTCTCTGAGCTTTTTGCCATGGTTGAGCAACCAGAACTATCTAATAAGAGCCAAGTAAGGCCTTTCTGCTGTCGCATTAGTCTTGATGTAAAATAGAGAATTAACTAAATGGAATGTCTATCGACGTAATAGTGGATAAAAGCACTCTAAGCATGTCATACAAGGACTCGAAGGTCACAATCGCCATCGGGAATTGTGGGTACATTCGATGGCCGAGCCGGCCTCCACTTGCGACCGAAAGAGGAGCCCCGGACAGCCAGAAAACAAGGGCCATCCAACATGCAAGATGTATCTATCTGCAGCCACCAGCCTCTATCTCAAAAGAAAGCATTAAGCAAACAGAAACTCCATCTACAGAATGGCCAGTGTTTTTCGATGTGAAGGGGCCGTGGATCACATGATTCCTGGTACTAGACAGTTCTCGTTAGGTCTGGAAGGCAAGAACGCCGCAGTCCACTCTACTATAAATTTTGCTCGGCCCCTACGACCCTCCGAGAACAAAGTTAAAAGGAAATTAAAGAGAAAGAAATGATGCTGGCTTTTTCCAATAGCACATCTGAAGCTCGATAAATACAGGGCTAGCCAGCCAAGGTAGGAAATAGTTGCTGGCCGGGATTCCTGCTTCCAAATCAAACAGAACCAATTTCGTAGGTCACTACTGAGAACTGAAAAAGGGCTGCTTGTGACCAAAAAGATAATTATGCCTGCCTCCGCTCTAAGAGAACTTCATCACTAGTACAGGACCTGAACGACACCCTATAGCGACCGTTGATCCGACAACAGCGGATATCTCCACTCGATAGTCCGGAGGTAGCCAAAGCATCTCCTTTCCATCTTTAACAATCCATACACCGTCGGTGTTTATACCCCAGCCAGAATGGCGAACACCCCGTAAGGTTATTGCAGTGGACTGATCATCAATGGCAGACTGTAGAGCCGGGTGATCCAGGTTTAGAAGTCCAATGTCCGTAGAGAGGAGAGAGTTTGTCGTTGGATCGAATGAAAGACGAAATAATATTCTCCCAAAGTCGAGTGTATGCACGCACTCGCCCGTGGCCGCATCCCAGATCTTGACCGTCTTGTCGTCCGAGCCCGACGCGAGACGCTGGCCATCCGCCGAGAACACCACCGACCTCACCCAATCGCCATGGCCCTCGAGCGTCTGCACGCACTCGCCCGTGGCCGCATCCCAGATCTTGACCGTCTTGTCGTCCGAGCCCGACGCGAGACGCTGACCATCCGCCGAGAACACCACCGACCTCACCCAATCGCCATGGCCCTCGAGCGTCTGCACGCACTCGCCCGTGGCCGCATCCCAGATCTTGACCGTATTGTCGTCCGAGCCCGACGCGAGACGCTGGCCATCCGCCGAGAACACCACCGACTTCACCGAACCGCCATGGCCCTCGAGCGTCTGCACGCACGCGCCCGTGGCCGCATCCCAGATCTTGACCGTATTGTCGCCCGAGCCCGACGCGAGACGCTGGCCATCCGCCGAGAACACCACCGACCTCACCGAACCGCCATGGCCCTCGAGCGTCTGCACGCACGCGCCCGTGGCCGCATCCCAGATCTTGACCGTCTTGTCGCCCGAGCCCGACGCGAGACGCTGGCCATCCGCCGAGAACACCACCGAGCTCACCGAACCGCCATGGCCCTCGAGCGTCTGCACGCAGGCGTTCCAATCCGCTTCAATTCTTGGTTTCAGTATCATCCAATTTGGCTCTTCCTTCTTGAAGAGTTCTCTAATGAGGCTGCGTTCGGGGCTGAACACGAGTGCCGACGCATAGGTCTGCAATGGAGCAATCTCGATCGGCCGTTTGTGAGAAAGGATAAACCGGCGCGCGTCTCGAAGTAGTTCTGCCAGTTTTTGTGATCGCGTGTTTCTCTATAAACATGTTAGGTCGTCTCTGGTGTACGCCCACATTAACTCACCACCAAAGCCTCGAGTTTGTACACCGCCCGGACTCCCTCCGACATGCTGCGTAAGAGGCTGAGAGATTCTAGCCAATACAGGTATTTATTTTGGATGAATTCATGAATAACGCTGCTATCCTGAAGATCCTCATGGCTGCTTGTGGGATTGGAGTCGACGAGATGATCGACCCAATAGATGCATGAATATCGGATCAAAGACAATGGGTCGGGATTGGGCAGCGAGACCTGATCGATGAAGAATCCCGGGGTGCTTAGGCCGTAAATATCGCGTCGCAGGGCCTCTGACAGAGCCGCTAGCGACCTTGAGAAAAGGGTATGGTGCTGGTGCGCGGTGCCAGAAGGCAAGATGTGGCGGGATGCCTTGCTGAGTAGGTAATCCTTCGCCGACTGATGCACAAAGTAAACAACGCTCTCCCGAAGGGTCAAGAAAGAGCCACAGGAGCCAATAATGTCTTTCAGGTCGTCCGGGTCAATATCCTCAAGTGACTCAGCAAGAACCTTCAGTTCATCCAAGGTGACAGGTCGATACACTACCGAGGCAATAGCCAGAACCTCCTTGCAAAGGTCAGCATCCTCCGAATCACGAATATGCTCTATCATTCGGCCATATAGAGAATCCAACCCAGGGGGGAAAGACTGCAACCTAGAGAGCGTATGCCGCTTTCGGGCCTTGGGGTCTGCGAGCTCTTTACAAACCAAGGCCACCCAGAGAAAGGTGCCGTCAGCATTGGAGGTTAAGTGGTTCTTAACGGCGTCCCTTGTTTTCTTATCGTAGTTCTTAAGACCTGCCAGCTCCTCCACCTTGCACTCAATATATGTGTCGACAGCCTTAGAGATGGAGTCTTGGTTTAGCTCGAGCTGAAGCCTGACCTTCTGTTCTGTACGGCCGAGTTTCTCCTCAATGTCCTGCCAGTTGCGACTAGACACGATCCACTTGACCCGGGATGAAGATATCGTCAACGATTGAATGATGAAGTTAAGAAGCTTGGGCCGATCGGTAGTGCACTCGTCAAGGGCGTCAATGATCAAGACTGCGTCTTTCAAGGTTGGGTCCTTCAGCATGTCCGTGAATATCTCAACCAGAGACACCCAGACATTGATGCCCTGGAAGAGTTTCTCGCCCGCAACATCGTGCTTTGACCGGACGTGCGAAATAAGCGATGGTTGCTGGAGGATGAGGAGGTAGATGAGGCCACGTAGCACAGACGCCGCATTGCTCAGTTGAGCCTCAGTGGCCTGACAGAAGAAATAGGACAAGAGACTGTTGGGTCCCTTCTTTAGCTCGTCGATGATGCCGCATAGGAGCATGGTCTTGCCTTTACCAGGGTCACCCTTGATCCAGAGCAGCCGGCTCTGCGGATCGTCGCGAAATCGCTGGAAGTCGGCGTGGTCAAGAATCCAGCGGTACGAGTCCCTAAGCAGGCCGCCCTTCGTGTCTTCGATGCGCGTCTTGTCGTCGCGAGGGTCAGTCTCGCGCAGGTCTCTCAGGCATTGCTTGTCCCCGTCGTCCTGGTGCCTCTTCTCCTGTTGCTTCTCTAGAGCACCTGCGACGTCGATGAGTTTCCGAAGCTGTATCTTGCTGTCCTCGCTGTTGTATTGATCCATGTCTCTTTCCACGGCAGCCTCGGCTTCCTTGATCTCGTTGAGCTGGCCAGCCCAGTCATCGATTTTCCACAGATCCCTTCCGATGACGGCTGCCCAGTTGCGGTGGTAGAGGCAGACACTCTTGATCTGATACGCGAGGAGTTTCTCGTAGAGCTGCACGACATGCTTCTCTAGTTGGGCTCGCAGTCCCGCAGAAGATTGCTCGGCCTTGTTCTCGTCGAGAAGCAGGGACACCAAGTTCCAGTACCACTCTATTCTCAACAGGACGTAGACGATGCCTTTGCGGTTGTCGCGTGCCTCGGTTACGGGGTTCGAAAGGATCTATCGACTGTCAGCATGGGATCGTCCACCGTTCTCTCTTCAGTTGGAAAAGCTGATCACACACACCTCTAGTCCGAGGCAGACACCGACCCAGGCGACGGCGGCTTCGGGAGCGGCATGCACCGCCTTGTCTACTACTCTCCTGACTTCTTGCATTGCTTGCAAGCCTTCGTCGATGCCTCGCTTGATGGACGCTTGCTTCTGCGTCCGATCCAGTCCAGCCTGAACCAGCTGTTGCATTTGGCCGCTTCGTGTCCCCGGGGTCTCTCCTATCTCGTTGTCTGTTGATTCGGGAGTAACAGAGCTTGGGTCGTTTCCATGCAGTTCAGTTGATAAGATCTTCTCGTACGCCCCGACCAGTTTGGGCTCGCTCGCTTTGACCCCATCGTAGGCCTCATTCCAAAGTCGCTCTTGTAGGCTCGGCAGCGATGAGGTATTGGTATCCGTCGAGGTAGGTGGAGAAGACGTTGGCTGAGATATCGGTCGAGTAGCTAATTGGGATGCAGGCCGAGATGATGTTGGCAAAACTGTTTGTGGCGAAGGAGTCGAGGATTCCCGGGGGGCGGCCTGCAACCACTTTCTGCCCTTGGATTTCACTTTCCCAAACAAACTAGGCGCCATCTTCACCGAGAGGCCACCTTGTCCTTGTTGGGCGATATGATGGTATCAGCGAGATGACTTCTCCGATCGATGAGTCGGGACGGCGATTGATTGCCATCACTGGCGAGGTGGGACAGCGCAACATCTTTGGGGGATTTGCGTGCGGTGAGGCCTCAGCAGCTGAAAAAGACCCCTGTAGCTAGGCGCAGCTTGTGAGGCCAATAGGGCTGGGTGAGTGATGGTGTATGCAACCTCACAGGGCCAAGTATGCTAGGCTATTTACAGTTCCAAGCTCTTGTGCTCACGTCTCCTAGAGGAAGTCCCGCAGTTGCGAGTCGTAAATGCAGGCTCACGAGTTATCTTGGCGTTGATGCCCACAATTGGCCGCCTCTCCACACCTTTGATGTGGGGAGTTAAAGATGCTACTTGAAGAAAAGCGAACCTAGGCAGGACGTTGCCCCGACGGTGGGGTATTAGAGGCACAGCGTCGCCATGGCAAACGACGATATTTTGACGGTTAGGGAAGCAAGTTCGAAGGTGGTTTAGCTTGTGGGTCAACAGCCCGAGACGAGAGAGAGGGGGGGGGGACCAGCGCAGGTATATAGTACCTGCCCCGCGACCTTTTGTCGCTGGACTCCCCGCACGGCTTGTGCCTGCTAAAACGGCGACACTTTCCGCCCGATTTGGCGGCCCCAGCAGTGCTTTCTCTGTTTATGGAGTAATAAACGTCAATAACACCTGTTGTCTTCCTCACTGCCATGTCCAACCCTAACCCATATGAAAGTGGAGTTCCAGTGACCAGGCGCGTGGAGAGGTGGAATCATCCGACTTCAGGCAAAGTAGAAAGTGGCCGCAGAACCAGGAACAGATGGTGGTGAGATCCGGAAATCTGTGGGCCTTTAATATATCCAGCATGCGACAGACGGAACCTCGACATCCAGAGTGACGGGGGAGGTGGAAGGTCGACGAGACAAGCTCTCCAAGCCCATCCAAGCCCTCCAAGCTTTGCCTGGCGATCTCTTGGCCAGCCCAGCCAGCGTGTTATGGTCCGCTGTGATTGGTGCAAATCAATATTGGCATCGGGAGCAAAGCCGGGCGCCATGCACCACTCCCCACTGTTGGGACCTCCGAGGCCCTCCCCCACTGCGAGACTACGACCGAACAGGAAACCTCCAGCACCACCCTCCGAGAGTGCAACTCTGACCTTGATGCCGCCTCCGTCCTGCACCGCCGAGCGGGCCGTTGATCCAGCACCTCATGCACACAAGAGCCTCTCATATAAAATGCCAACGACCACGCTGTCGTCACTCTTGACCAGAGGATCTTTCTCGGCACCTCTGGTCATCATCTCTGCCGTCAACCCTTCCCTGCTGCCACCATGAAGTTCCACGTTCTCTCCGGTCTCGTCGCCCAGGTGCTGTCTGTCTCGGCAGGCACCATCCTGTGGGATGGCCGCTTCAACGACATGACCTCGTCTGCCGATCTGAACAAGTGGTCCTGGGGCAACCAGGTTGGCCCATACCAGTACTACATCCACGGGTCTTCTCCTGTGTCGGCCTATGTCAACCTCTCGCCCGACTACAAGAACCCAGCCGACACTGGTTCCAGGCAGGGAGCCAAGATCACGCTCGACAACACGGCCTACTGGAACGGCCAGAACATGCGCCGCACCGAGCTGATCCCCCAGACCACCGCTGCCATCAACCAAGGCAAGGTCTACTACCACTTCTCCTTAATGAGAAAGGACATCAACGCCCCGGCCACCACTAGGGAGCACCAGATCGCCTTCTTCGAAAGCCACTTCACCGAGCTCAAGTCCGGTTGGCTCTCGGGCGCCCCTGGCATCTCGGACACTCTGCTTAGGTGGTGCGTTGGCGGCCAGACCCAGTGGAGTGTCGAGTGGGCTGCTGATGTCTGGCACAACGTTGCCTACGAGATCGACTTTGCTGCCGGCACCGTCGGTTTCTGGCACTCTACCGGCAGCGACCCCCTAACCAGAAAGGTGGCCCCTGTCAAGACCAGCACCAGCTCCAACGGCGCCGACTGGCATGTTGGTGTCTTGGAGCTCCCGAGAAGCGGCTACCCTGATTCCAACGAGGACTTTTACTGGTCCGGCGTGTATATTGAGAGCGGCAGTTTGACCACCTCGGTCGCCGGTCCTGGCCAACCCATCCCCGGTGACGGTGGCTCCTCCAGCAGCAGCAGCAGCAGCAGCAGTGTCCCCAGCAGCACAAGCACCAGAGTCAGCAGCACCTCCACCCCGGCCCCCGTTTCCTCTACCACGCTCGTTACCTCCACCACCCGCGTCTCCTCCACCAGCACCAGCTCTGCCGCACCCGTTCAGACCACCCCCAGCGGTTGCACCGCCGGCCAGTACGCCCAGTGCGACGGCATTGGCTTCAGTGGTTGCAAGACTTGCGCTGCCCCCTACACTTGCAAGTACGGAAACGACTGGTACTCCCAGTGCTTGTAAGCATGCGGGATCGAGATGGCTGTGATGATGGGACTCTGTATATAGATTAGTTACTTCGTGTCAATACTTGAGCCTGGATGGCAAGCATCTTGGACGCCAATACATACATATTTACATACGCTCAAGGGTTGTGGCTGGGCATGTTACTGACATGTGACTCAAGTTGGTGTGTGAAGTATCCAGAAAAGGAGCGCTGGTTGTTCCCAGCCCCTACTTACATGCTGATAGACAGTGCTCGACAATTTTGCCAACTTTATAGTTTGGCTCAGGAGCGTGCTTCTGCTGAATTAAATACCTGGTAGCCTCTCCCAAATGCAATGAAGGGAAGAAATTCAAGAAACACTGGTTGGCTGGGATGCCAGGACCATTTGTTTTCCAGGTTACTTCTGAGCTGTGGTTGATGTCGAGATTGAAGAATTATCTTATATCAAAGTGAGTGCACTGGATCTTAGGTCGTGTGAAAATCTTCACGGGCACAACATAGCTTCAACTTCCGCTGTCATATAGGTACATAAACTAGTTTGGTACCTAGTTTGATTGTATAACCGTAATCTTGACGCGGCCCATGTTCGAAAAGTTGGGAGATGGTGTCAATAACCCGCCACGAAGCTGATTTCTTTGGATTCAAGTGGAAGCAGTATCAGTCCTGCAATAGGTGAGTGTCTGATAAAACCATCTTTCAATACATCTCGACCATTCCTGAAGGTGTGGTTCGGGCTGCTTTCCTGTATCGACTATCGAGTTACCTAGTGCCAGTTACCTTATTTTGTCCCAACCTGAATGCCCGGGAGTTTCCCACGCCCGTCATCCAAGACAACTAAACCACCAAATCTCGTCAATCTTGTGAAATCCCATGACGTCGGAAACCAGATTCTCACCATCACACTCCGAAAATGTCTCGGATCATGTAAGATATGCCCCCCTTCCGATGCAATCCTGCCAAAGGCCACCAAAACCGCCCCATCGATCAAATATCATCAGCCGCCTGGCATCAATTTGTGCTGACGAATATGCCTGTCGGTTTAGGTATTTCTTCTTTCTTTCCCACGGTTTCACAAATCACAGAAAAATGTGCATTTTGGCAGCTGAATCGGGGGACCTAGTGTACCCCTCCTTTTCCCTAGTTCACCCCCCAAATTAAACACGGCCTGGGTCTGGGCCTGGGTGATGGAAAGTTCCCTCTTCCCATTCCCGCGTTGAGAGGGATATGTCTGTGCGCGCATATATATACATGGTCTCGGACACGGCTGGGTTCCAAAAGGACCCAGACCCCAGATTGTAGTATCGGAATCTGGGCTACCGATACATCCACTGATTTTCCCGATTCAACACACCCCGTTGGTCTGACTTGAACAACTTGTCAACCACCAGGCAACCCTGAAGTAAAAGTGGTCGTCTCCCTAACCAGCCACACCTCTTTCGTAGAGGATGGCAGCCACGGGAACCGGGTACTCAGCCGGCCCGTTTTCTCTGGCCGTGGGAGGGTGGGTGTGGCGTGTTGGTTGGTTAACCACATTATGGACAGCCATGTCACTCTCTCCCCGCCACACGCAGCAAAATACCAAAAGGGAAATTCCCATTCCGCAGGCACCTGGTCTGTGACAGGAGCTAAAGCCTGACGCCAGGTAAAGGGCAGTTGGCAGATGCTTTGTGGCTTTGGCTCTGCCTGGTGTTGTTCTATAGCAACAGCTTGCCTCTTTCGCAGTGCAATCCCATTGCTTCATCCCACACCAAAACACACTGATCACCAGTATGATCTCCCCCCGAAGCACAATACCACACACCTGTATATCTATTCCTAGATCGTCATAAGCAGCCCGGTCATGTGACAAACCCCCGTCACAAAACCTTCAATGACTTGGTGTTCGGACTGGACCCGGAACACGGGCAGAAGGATGAGACATCTTTCGTCTGATGCTCATCCCGCCCATGACGTGCGTGTTTGGTTTCAACAAGTTAACAATCAACCAGTGCTCATCCTGGACATGTCGAGAAAATAGAATGATCAACGACTGAAACATAAGAATTGTTCGAGAAGATGAGACTCAGATTCTGGGAGAGGATGAGCCGGGTTGACGCCGACACGGCCCCACCCTCGCCCGTCCAGGGGGCTCCGGCACCTGCCGTGAACCCGGCCCACCGCCGGAGCCGCGAGAGCCGATAGCAGACCCTCTTCTGGGAAACCCAATGACATCCCCACATCGGCCCACGCGGCATTCAGATCTTAAAATCTTCGTCCACGCGTTCTCATCTCGCGCGATCCGGTCAAGGCTGGGCAACGTCATGCGGGGCACCGGTTGAGGTGACATCGCGCCGGACGCCCATCCTCAAAACCAGGAACCTACACCGACGAGTGAGGAGCAAGAGCCGAATTCAAGGCGAGGAGCCGTCTGTCAATCATCTCGGTTACACGTGTAAAGACACCTCCAGCTCGACCAAAAGGGTGGGTAGTACGAAAGATATCTCGAATAGGTAAGACTGGCCATGCCAAGGACGGTCGTTAAGAGGACGAGAGGCGATGACTGTCGATGTATAAGGGGGCGTCTTTCTGCGTGTGGCTTGTTAGGTAGACTTCTACAGCCAAACCCAGCACCCTACCTTTGGAGTTTGACCATCTTGTCAAGATGAAGCTGTCCACATCAAGACTCGCGGCGTTCTCGTCAGCGTTGCTGCTAGAGGGTGCCCTCGCGGCCACGTCGGGCAACTTTGACGTCCTGACCATCAATGTGGCCGGCCTCCCGGCCATCCTCAACGACAATGGTGTTCCCGGCGACAAGGCAGCCAACGCGGCGGCCATGGGTGCAAAGTTCTCCGAGTATGGGATCGACGTCGTGCAGCTGCAAGAGGTAAGTCCTTGACTCCTTGTTTCAAGATCATCACCCGAATCGGAGCATTAACACGTTGGTGACAGGACTTCAACTACCACGCTCACATCTACCGGACCAACACGCATCCGCACAGGACTGCCACATCGGGCGGTGTTCCGTTTGGTTCGGGTCTCAACACCGTGTCCTACCTTCCCTGGGTTGACTTTCGGCGTATCAAGTGGAACAAATGCTCCGATGCGAGCCAGTCCGATTGTCTGACGCCGAAAGGCTTCACCTTCATGCGTGTGGCCATCTCATCCGACAGCTCCACTGCGGCCTATGTTGATTTCTACAATCTCCACGCCGACGCCGGTGTCGAGCCTGGTGATCTTACTGCCCGAAACGACAACGTGAAGCAGGTGGTTGACTACATCGCCACGTGGAGCAAGGGCAATGCTGTCGTTGTGGCTGGTGACTTCAACAGCCGCTACACTCGGACAGGCGACACGGGCATCCGGGATTTGCTCGCCAGCGAGAATCCTTCCGGCCCCCGACTCAAGGATGCCTGGGTTGAGCTCCTCTACAATAACGTCATTCCCCAGTCCCCCAGCTCATGCGGCAACCCCGCTGCCAATGACCTGTGTGAAATCGTGGACAAGGTCTTTTACCGGGCTAGCCCGCTCCTCAACCTCCAGGCCACCGACGTCCGCTATGATACTTTGCGGTTCCTTCAGGCCGACGGCAACATCCTGACAGATCACAACCCAGTCCTTGTCAACTACACCTGGTCCTCTGGAGCGTCCCTTCGTCAGAGCAGCTTGTTCGGCGGTCCCCACGGCACCTGGTTCAGCGATGTCCCTGTCCTTGCCGGGACCAACAAGCCAAAGACGGCAACCATCACCTTCCGAGGAGGATCCCGTCTTGATAGCGTCGGACTGACACTGACAGACGGCACCATATTCGCCCACGGCGGCACCGGCGGGAGTGTTGTTTCTCTCGCCCTGGGAGCGACCGAATACTGGACCCAGGCCGAGCTCTGCAGTGGCCAACGTAACGGACAAACTCGCAACTTTTATATCCGAGCTGTGACTTCTTCGGGGCGCAGTCTCACAGCGGGCTCGGCGACCAGTTCCTGCCAAACATTCACGGCTCCAAGCGGGTGGGAGATTGTCGGGTTTGTTGGGCAGGAAGGAAGTGAAGTGGATCAGTTGGCGTTTGTGTATGCGCCACGATGAGAATGGAATCTGATGCGTGTTGCTGGTGTCACATGTGGTTGATGATCGGTGTAGTGTAGCGATTTCCGCCGATAGTTCATGCCGAGAGACGGAGTTCTCGAGCGTTGTGACGCTTGGGAACCACGCCGGTTCCAAAAAGTATCAGATCATAATCACACCCGTCGTCTATCTTACCATCTTGCTTGAAATGCGCGTATGTAATGCCTGAAACCGAGGTACTCTGCGATGCTACCAGCATCTCACTCACGCCTCTCTGCCAAATGAGCCGGACAGGTAGTGATCAGCACAATATCGCGGGCTCCAGTAATGGCGGTTTTGGGTGTTGATCGTCCAAGCTCGTCTCGGCCGCCATGCCGAGGAGAGCAGTGATCACCGCCGAGCTCACGAGAGCGAGTCGGCCAGACCGCTGGCAGCCGGTGGAGCCTTGATGGGCAGCCACAAGCACTCAACAGAAAGGAAAAGACAGGCATGACAGGACCCTGGGGTTTTTGCCAGGCCTGCCAGGAAATTGACAACCAAGGCTGTCCTTGTCAACCTGGTTGCCGATGCCCCACGAGAAACGCCTTTCTCCACCTGTGTCGAAACAAGCAGACAAGCAACCTTGTCGATGGAGGCGGCCAATTATCAGGTGGGACTGGCCAATGAGAGTACTAAACCCCCGATGTGAATGCCGAGACGGGGACGGAATTGAAGTAAAATGCAGTGTTAGTTATTGTCGATACAGGGTGTGAGATGCCGCAAGATGGGTATCGTGGTGGCCTGATTATCGAGGACTGCATGGTTTCCGATTTGTTACTGATCTTTCACAATGTTGATGGGTGGTCTTCGGCACTAGAAAACCGCCGCCATTGAACGCCAAGAGGCAGCCGGTGGGCGGGCGGTGAACGGCGGGCGGTAGGCGCCGTTGGGCTTCCAAGGTCGTCTGTCTGTCTGTGTGCTTGATGCCCGATGTTGAGGTTTGACGACATTGAGTTGATTATCGCCTGTGGCGATTGATAGACAGATGGATTGATTGATCTTAATTGCTGCTGCTGGTGGGGTGGTGGTGGTGGGTTGCGCAAATGCAGGTCCCAGGTACCATTTCACACCGAGTTACCCCGCCTTCCCGCACCCAGTTGCTGACGTCGATACCATTGACCAATCATGTTGGGTGTTGGCCGAGGTGATGGCGGCAGACGCGGCCTGGTAAGTTTGGATAGAGCTTCGACATTGCCCGGAAAAGAGCCGATGTGCCGCGATGCCGTCCCTCCATGTTCGTATTGATGTGTCCCTGTGTTGAGGCTGAAGTGGCGAGCTCTTCACACCCCAAGTTGGCTTGTCGCGCAGCTGCTGAACCTTCCCCGCCGCTGGCCGGCATCGACATGCTGCAGTAGGTCTGCATATGTAGGCACCTTGGAAAAGCCCTCGAAAAGGAAAATCAGTTCCATAAATTCTCTGCTTTCGGAGCTTGCACAACGTGGGATTGGACCTAATATGGAAGGTTGAAAAGTGAAACATGCAGCTAACACTGGGTGTCCAGCTTGACAGCTCGTGGGATGTGTCCACTCGCTTGGGCTGCTCGCTTGATCTGTTGATCTCTGTGGTTTTTGCCTGGCAAAAGTCTCCGCAGCAACGCGACGACTCACGGGCTTCATTCATATGTTATACATTGGCTAAATGCTGGAGTTGCTGTCGAGCACAAGACATCTGCTGCCGCCGCTCACATGGTTAGGGGGTCAGGGTAGGTGGACGTGGCCTGGCCCTGGTGCTGATCTGGGGAATCCCCGTTTTCCTGCATCTTGATTTGCTGATCCCGGGACGTGTTCGTTTGGTGGAGAGTTGACGTGATTTGGGGGGTCTCATCAACAAGCCTGAGAGCCTGGGATTTTTGACACCGGATCATCAGTCGGATCCGCCAGGGTGTACAGATATCAGTGAGTTGGAGCGAGAAAAGAATCTCTTGTTCGCCAGGACGCGACATGGCATGCCTTGCCACGCTAAGAGCGAACTTGTGCAGGTGTCAAGGGTTCACCCCCACGTACCTTCCAGGTTGTCCATGATTGCTGACTGCACACGGGCAATTCCGCGTCTTTTTACAAAGTAGTGAAAAGTGGCTGCGTTGAAAAGGAGAACTCTTTCCCTTGGGCTGCGGCCAAGTCACCGGCGTGTGAACTGGCGCCGGCCCTATACACTATGGCCCGCCCGGTCCGGCTTCCGCGTCTGAGGCCGTCGCGGTCGTTTTTACGGCGCCAGAGCACCGGGTCGGCATTGTCAGGTGGGTCCGTCCACCCGGACGGATGGCCGCAGCAACCTTTGTGCAGCAGACGAGCAGAAGCTGCTGATACCAGGCGAGGCTTGGCGTCTTCAGCTTCCAGGTTGCAATGTTCAGACGAAAAAGGTCGATATCCGAGACAAGGCCTTGCGTGAAACGTCGAGGCGCATTTGGGGAAGGCTGTGAAACTTCAAAGGTTCGAGTACCCAGAGAGCCATAGGCCAAAGTGTCAGATCATGGCGCAGGCTTTGGTGTTCGAACGGCACTCCTTTTGAGCATTCAGATCTCTCAAGAGAATGTCAGGTTTACCAATTCAAATCAATGGGGAATCTCAATTCCCTCAGCTATCTTCAGTGCCGCTGCAGTTGTGGTGTGGGGAAGAAGCACAGGGCATCTTTGGACGCGTGCTCTGCAGGTCTTCAGCGAACGGCAGAACCAGCCGAGACTTGATGGGACGCTGAGAGATAAGAGGATCCCAGCAGGAAGACTGGCGATATTAAACGGTGACGCCGTCTCCATTAATTGCTTGTTTGCAGTAGCATTGATGTTGGCGCGTGGAAATAACCTGATGGCACGAAAGAAAAACAAAATGCAACTGAGAACAATCCGAGGGGAGACTGGCAACAACACGACCCTGGACGTTGCCCTCGGCGACACAAACGCCAAGAAAAGAAAGCTTGGGGCGTGTGCTTAACAAGCAACTGCCTCCCGTTCGGTGGGGAACACGGGGCATCCTGCAGCGTGGGGTAACCTGGAAAGCAAGTGAGGTGCCTGGACAGTGCTTTGTACAGGACGACGACAACAACCGGAGATGAGGGCACACAGTATCTGGCGAAGTCAGGTAAAGTAGCCAAGCTATCACTGCCCACTGTGATCAGAGGTAAAAAAGCAGATTCTCGCGCAGTAGCTCCATGTGAAGGCGATCAACCACTCTCCCCGGTCGGAGAGGAATGTGATATCAATGCATAGCGTGAGGCACACTGCAGCAATCGGCTTTTGGCCGGTATCGCAAGAACGCAACCAAAACCTGACAAATGCAGTAAACGATCGAGGTGTTGATGGTAGCGGGATGTCCAGCAACTGATCGCCACCAGTAGAATACTGAAAAGTGCACTTTTTGACCGCGAGTGCAACCACGGCAACGTCGAGACCCTATCAGAATTCATCATGACCCGCGGAAGGCACAGTTGGAGCCGTCCCGCCCACACCGGACACCCGACCACCTACCTCTCTCACTCTCCTCAAGAGACAGAGAGAGACTTATTATACAAAGTCAATAAACTCGGAGTCCGAATGAGAAGAAGTTCAAGACATGCGGAGAGAGCTGTCCAATCGGCCTCGAACGTGAGGCGAAACACGTGAATTACAGATAACGATCAAAAGCTGTGATGTGATGGTATAATAAAAACACGCCCCGGGTTGGTCGCTCCAATTTTGGGATGGGAGTGAACCGGGGGAGAAATCCATGGTCCCGAGCTCTTTCTCTGAACGCTCGTTGGCTGCCGTTAGCGTGTACCGGGGGGCTACCCGCAAGACCCGCAGCGTTCCCCAACGGGCAATATCGCGACGAAAAATATTGCAGATGAACCCTGCCAGGGTGCCAGTCTGGAAAGAGGGAGTGGAGTCATGAACCATCGCTGCAGCCAGGGGACCACGACAGGGGAACCACAGACAGAGAGAGAGGGAGAGGAAGTAGCAGCAGCAGCGACATCTCCTTCCATCGTCTGCCTCCTTCCATTCTCTCGAGTCTCGAGCTTTCTGGGTTTCATCTTTTTCTTTTTTTCATAACTCGAAAAACATCAAGCAACAATCGACACGCGCGGCTGGTCGCAACTTGGACATAGCACCACCTACCCCCGGATTCTTGTAAATTACCCACACGTACCAACTACCAATCAATACAGATACCCGACTTTGGATCATCACCACGGTCGACCAGGACTTGGACAGCTGGACTCACACGACTGACCTGCATTGATGTCCGATACGACAACAAGGTGCATGTTATAACCGATCCGAGCAGCCACTCGAGTTCCCGACGACAGCGACAGCAACAGCAATAGCGACAAAGTCGCCCTGCTGCTGCTGCTGCTGCTGCTGCTGCTGCATTCTTGCTTCTTCCATCCATCCCACAGCGACGATCCCGCAACACAAGACCGCATCACTGGACTGGCTGGCCACAACAGACAGAAAAAGGTATGAAATCAAATCCTGCCCGGTTTGCACATTGCCGTCTGCTTCGATCACCATTCCAAAACTTCGTCACCTGGGCCTCCCCCTGGTATGCAGCTTCTCATTCCTGCCACCAAGGAAACCTCGCTCCCTACATTCTTCACCTCTTCAACACTGTCACCAAAAACAAGCTGGTCCACGAGGACGTGCCGACCGTCGCCCACTTCTTGTACTGACACTCTTTTCTCCTCTAGCGATCCGGACTTGCGCCTGAAAACACTGGTCCCCATCTGGTCGCAACTGCGAGGCCTATGTGTTCTTACCACCATCACCGACAGCAATGGCAATGCTGAACAGCCAACCCGCGCGATCAAGCCTACAAGTGGCCCCCTTGGCGATACAGAAAACCCGCAGCAATGGATCTAGTGTGGCCGACTCATCAGACCCATATTCGCAATCACAGATAACGCCGCCAGCGACCCCGAATGGATCCCAGGAGGACCTCTACACGCAGGCGCAGGAGCACGTTCAGATGGAAATCGAAATGGCCAACGAGCCGCCCGTCTTTCATAATTTTCTGAGGGCCTTCTATCCCTTCCAGCCAGAAAACATTGTGAACGACTCCACCGTCACCCTCCCGCTGAACGAGGGCGATGTTGTCCTGGTCCACTCGATTCACACCAACGGCTGGGCCGACGGCACTCTGCTGGTCAATGGCGCGAGAGGGTGGCTTCCTACCAATTACTGCGAGGCGTACGATCCTGACGAGATGAGGAGCTTGTTGAAGGCGCTGCTCAACTTTTGGGACATGATGCGGGCAACGTGTGGGAATGACAGCGAAATGTTTGGAAACCAGGAATTCATGAAGGGAATCATTGCCGGTGTTCGCTATTTATTGGTACGTTTCTATCAGGCGCCGTGATCGGGCTGTTGTTGGGTGGTGTCATCTAATAATTTCACAGGAGCGTACACACTGTCTGACAAGAGAATCACCCCTCGTGCAACAATACGATGGGCTACGGCGAAACCGGAAGTCACTATTGTCAGAATTATCATGCCTGGTCAAGACAGCTAGGCGGCTGCATGATGCCCAGCGCATGGGCAACGTGGAGGAGGTCAACGAAGTGGTGGACGAAATGATTCTGCGTGCCTTCAAGATTGTCACCAAGGGAGTGAGGTTTTTGGACGTCTTGGAAGAGGAGAGGAGACCGCTAGTGCCCACAATCGCAGCCATAACGGCAGCTGAGGACAACCAGGTTCCACCAACGCCACCAGCAGAGTCATCCAACTTTGATGCCGGTTATGGCCCGGCAGCGGATGCAGGTTCCCGCGCCGAGGACGACGGGGAGACTGCCGAGAGGGCACAGTACGCGGCCAGCGACGTGGCACGAAGTCTGACCCCAGCCGAAAACCGTTTGTCTTCAGTTTGCACACACATTACAAATGCCCGCCGTCTGTCTCAGGTCGGCCCACTCCAGATTCATCGCCCGTCTTCCACCCTCTCTCATCGTCTCAGCATCGCAGGTCCCTCACCCCTGGCGCACTCGCAGAATCTAGTGTCGGAAAAGCTCAACGCCTGCCACGATATTTTCCTCTCGCACTTGGGCTCATTCATCGGGCGGCTACATCTCCAGTCGCAGTCGAGGCCCAGTCTTGCTCGTGCCGTCAAGCAGTCGGCAACATCGGGAGGGCAGCTTTTGGTGGTGGTGGATGTTGTCTGCACACACAACGCGGCAGTCATCGATGTGTTGGAGCAGTCTCGTGCGGCCATGTACGACCGTATCCAGGAGCTGGTGCACACGGCGCGCGATATACTCGCCAATGCCACATTGGACATGGAAGAAGACGTGATCGTCCCTCAGGATAATGGCCGGCTATTGGGCGCCGCAACGGGTTGCGTCAAAGCCACTGGCGAATGTGTGGCCAAGACAAAATGGGTGATCGAAAGAATCGGCGACTTCGAGTTCGAGTTTGACAATGGGAGTCTGGGCGTCAACTTTGACCTTTCGGCATTGACGCTGGTTCGGGAGGAGAAGGACTCCAAGTACTGCCCATCCGAGTCGGCAAGTATCGCTGGATCAACCGTGTCCGAAACACCAACGGCGTCGACAGCAATTTCCGTCACATCTTCGGCTCCCGTTCCGTCTGTCGTGCTCTCGATCGACAAGCCACTTCCCGATGTTCCCCAGGTCACCTCGCCAATTACCGAGCAGCCAGTTTCGCATCCCTTGCCTTCAAACTCGCGACCACAATCACTCCCGATGCGTGACCGTGCCTCCAGTGTCGTCCAGACCGCGTCCTACAACCGTGCCGACCTCCCACCACTACCAAGAATATCAACCGCCTCTCTCCCAATGGATACCTATAGTCCCCTCGAGCCATCCAGCACGAATGGAAGTGATTTCCGCTCCTTCCGCTCGGAAAGCATGACCGCCTCGAGCTCGGGCTCGGGTAGCACATATCTCAGCCGGCATTCAGAGTCCAGCATTCTGTCGCAGACCTCGACGCGTGCCACCACACCCGACAGCACACAAGCTCCGAGGAACCAGCCGTCATTCTCCGATTTGAGCACGACCGAGACCACGAGCCAGGCCGAGGAGGTGGATGATGTCGAGTCCAGACTGATTGAGAAGACGTTTGCCCACGAGCTGGTGTTCAACAAGGAGGGCCAGGTCACGGGTGGCTCGCTCCCCGCCCTGGTCGAGAGACTTACCACCCACGAGTCGACACCCGATGCCATGTTTGTCTCGACCTTTTATCTCACCTTTCGGCTCTTTTGCACTCCGACAGCGCTTACACAGGCTCTCGTTGAGCGTTTCGACTATGTCGGTGAAAGTAGCACCATTGCCGCCCCGGTGCGCTTGCGCACGTACAATGTCTTCAAGGGCTGGCTCGAATCACACTGGAGGGAGGAGACAGACCGTGAAGCCCTTGACTTGATCAAGGAATTCGCCCAAGTCAAACTAGCGGCCATTCTTCCCTCGGCCGCCAAGCGCCTCCTCGATCTTGCCGAGAAGGTGTCTGTCGCCGATGGTGCGCTGGTCCCTAGGTTCGTGTCATCCATGGGCAAATCAGGCGCCACGGGCACCCACTACATCCCCGCCGAGACACCGGTTCCTGCGCCTGCCATGACCAGAAGCCAGACCAATGCCCTGACTGCTTGGAAGGCCGGGGGCAGCTGCCCATCCATCTTGGACTTTGACCCTCTGGAGATTGCACGCCAGCTTACCATCAAGCAGATGTCTCTCTTCTGCTCGATCCTGCCGGAGGAGCTCTTGGGATCCAAATGGACCAAGCTTGCTGGAGTTGGTGCCCCCAACGTCAAGGCCATGTCGGCTTTTACCACAGGTCTCTCCAACCTGGTTGCCGACACCATCCTGCAGTACGACGAGGTCAAGAAACGGGCGTTGGTCATCAAGCACTGGATCAAGATTGCCAGCCAATGCTCCTCGCTGCATAACTACGACGCCCTGATGGCCATCACCTGCGCACTCACCGACACCAGCATCAAACGCCTCAAGATGACATGGGACACTGTGAGCGTCAAGCGCAAGGAGATGCTCAAGTCGCTGCAATCTACAGTGGACTTCAACCAGAACTACAAAGCCCTTCGCGCCCGGCTTCACGATCGTGTCCCTCCATGCTTGCCATTTCTGGGCATGTTCTTGACTGATCTCACCTTTGTCGATGTTGGCAATCCTGCTACCAAGACCAGCGATACTGGGCTGGTGGTCATCAACTTTGACAAGCACACCCGCACGGCCAAGAGCATCGGCGAGCTGCAGCGCTTCCAGATCCCCTACCGCCTGACTGAGGTGGCCGACCTGCAAGAATGGCTGTCCAGCCAGATCGACCGAGTCCGCGAAAAGGACAAGGCGGGTGCCAACACGCAGGCTTCCCACTATCGCAAGAGTCTTCTTCTCGAGCCGCGCGAAGTCCAACAACTCCGAACCCCCGTCGAACCACCCACTCCGGCTGTCACAGGCAGCGGCATGTTTGCTTGGATGCGTAGCAATAGTGGTACTACCACCGCCACCCAAAGCTTATCGGCGCCTCTTTAAACTACAATCTCTACCAAAACCATCATATTTCCCTACATCACACATCATTGACGACGGATGGCGGCCTGTTTCACGTTTTACTCTTGTTTTATGATACCCCTATTTGCATACTGGTCTGCTGCACTATTTTTTTACGACATGATGAAGACAGGATTGCCATCCGCTACCTTGACCAACATCATGCCTCAAATGTTTTATTTCTACCTACCTTACTCAGAGCACATCTCCTGCGAAGGAAACCTGTACGGCAACCGTCATATGCTTTTCTCTCTGGAACTCACCTCGCTGGATACAACAATCTTGGCAAAGGGACAAAGTGGAGGGTCGCTTGTTTAGGCCGGACAGGGATATCGGAAGGGAAAAGCCTTGTACATAGTTGTTTGTTGTCTTTTTTTCTCAAGCTCTTCTTTCTTCATGTATACCCCTTTTATGCGCATCGGTTTCTGGGACACCGGGCTGTGGGGCTTGCTTTTAGTGGTCATCGGCCGTGAGATGGAAAAACAGGACATGGATGGCATTGGGCCGGGGAGAAGGGGAAGACATCATCTGGATTTCGACCTGGTTGGATGGATGAATGATAGCACGACGAGCAGAGGACCCAGAAAGTACTCAATACCAGCTTCAATGGAAGTGTTCTGCCCAAAACCCGGGCCCCTTTCACATGGCGCAGGCAGTTGTATTACTTGTCAGCCACATGTTCGGCTTGATGTGACTGTCACAAGGGTTATGGGCCGGTCAGGAACCACGTGTCCCTTATATTTCCTGACCTTGGCCAGGCAGATGATATCTCTCCTATTTAAAGCTAATAATCTATACCTCGACTTCAACCTCATTAAGATTCCTAACTTCAGTCCAAAACCACATGATGACGTGCTTGTGAGAACGACTTGAATACACTATGAATTTCCGGAAGTGTGTCAACACGTAATGTAAGATTCATGTCACACTGGGTTTATCTACGACACCCACCATGAGAATGAAGCCTGTAGCAAACTTCACCACCGAACAGGTCGTTGTTGGACGAGTACGCCGATCATATCTCATTTCACAACCCTCTGCTGTATAACTTTCTCGGTCGGCCCCTGACCTTTTGTGACAAGGGCTGTAATATCAGGGCTTGGAACTCATGGTTCAATTCAGGCTAATAATCTTCAATGGCCTCGAAGAGCGTGATACTGAAAGGTAAAGAAGGAAAATACAGTCTTGGTGATCCCGAACGCGTTATGTTATCCTCCCTCGCGTGGCCCGTGCCCTTGTTGGCCTCAGGCCCTCGCCAAGTCCTCCAGTATCCTACTGGGCCAGTGGGCTTCCTCTGATAACCGCCATGCCTTCTGATTGTCTGCCTCACTTTCAACGAGAGGCTCACAACTTGCAGTTACCCCTCCTTGCGGTGATATTGACAGTGTTGTTGGTCGTGGTTGCGGGTGGTTGGCTTTTGCCGTGTGACACCTTTTGATATTTTGTTCTAGCTGCATTGTCCATCAGTCAAGGTAGCACCGCTATCACACGTCAAATAACCAACCGGCTACACTACGGCCCAATTACGATCTACCTGCGCGTCGAGAGCCAGTAGTTAGAAGCGAGGCAGGCAATCAAGTGCCTCGCGGCTATCAAAGGAATGGTATTAGCCATAGAGTATGCGTCCTCAGGGCCTGTTTGATGCCTCAACTAATGTTCCGAGCCCTTGTCACAGACACTGCCAACCTGTGCAGCAGTTTCTGGGCTACTAAGCTTTGGTGGGCTTGCGTTTGGTGGTTGATGGCTGTCAAAATAAAAAGTTACCGAGGATAAGGTAGGTCTGGATGGCCGGCTGATAGGCAAGCAAGCCGAAAAGACTTTGTTTCCACAGTCTGGTCAAGCTGATTGGCCTCTTGAAATGCTGGAATTGTCTTGAAATATGACTAGCATGAATAGCGATCCAAACGGACGCAGTTTAGTTTGCAGTACAGACGACCCAGGGAATTCACTACTTTAGGGCCGGAATGCACATTTCCCCTCCCATTTCAAACTCAAGCAACTTCCTACTTTGATCAGAATTTCTCTGTCAGACACGGAGAGATCATGGACGACTCCGACCCCGACCAGATCGACTACAATGATCCCGCTTGCTTTTCACGGCTTTTGGGACCTGGTCTTTCCGTTCCAACCTACCAATCCCCAGCTGCTGTCCGCAAGCAAGCCAGGGAGCGATCGCAAACCATCCATGATACATCCGCAGCTCTTCGTGACGTTGTGATACGGCATGAGGACACTATCCAGAAGCGATGGATGAAGAAGTCCAGGCAGCAGAGGCTGAAGATCTTGCTTGAGTGTTGGCCTGGCATGGCCGCCATCCACCGCCCGGACTTTGATGCCTTTCGGAAAGAGAACGGCCAGCTGCGCAGCGGTGGGACCAGATACCGGGACCATTACCTGTGGCCTTACATCAACCAGGAGGACTTGTGCAAGCCCAAGAATATCCTGCTCCTTCTCAATGCGCGGGCTCGCCATCATGCCTCCGCATTTGCCGCTGCCGACATCACCGCCATCCGTTTGGGCATGACCTCAACCGCCATCGTTCCGATCTATCTCAACGAGTATGTCATGATGTTGAATGGCGCCACTGACGTCGACAACTATGGCAAAGTCATCCACTGGGATGATCATGAGGACGCGTTCGACTGGATGCATACTCAAAAACAGTTTCTACCTGGTGAAGGCCTGCTCGTGCTGGAGATCCAAGAGCGCATCCTGAAGTTTCTGTTGGCTTTCTGCAAAGCCGTTCTTCGTGATATACCAGTGGAGGCCTTGAAAAGCGATACGTACCAGATCCAACCTGAACCCCATCTCAAGACGGAAATCGAGACCAACGGATTCGACTCGCTTGCCGTCATGGCCGCCGAAGCACCCTATCGACTCCCAGCCCGGATCGACTTTGCGCGGATTGACTTGCTGCTCGAGGCCAAGGTATCCGCCGCCAAGGACCACATATGGGCGTTGAGAGAAGACCCCGACTATTTTGCCAACCGGGTAAACGACATCAAAGACCACAGACAGGAGATGCTGAAGGACACCAAGGGCAACATCCATCCGGCTCTTCGCCCAGGTCGGCAGAACATCTTAGGGGCACGCGTCGTTGGCAATCTGATCGTTGAAGCCTATTCTGAGCTTGAAATATTCGCTGAACTGCACCGTCAAGGTAAAGAGCTACGCCTCCTACATGAGAAGTACGCCAGCCAGCTGTCACCCTCTGAAGACCTGCCAAAAGAGCTCCTCGGCCACATTCTTACGTTTCGCTATTTTCTCACCCAGGCGGCCAAAGGTCCACTGTCTCAGCTGCTTCATAATGTCTCTGCCTCCCCCCCGCTGCGCAGGCTATTTGTTCGCCAACCGCCCCCCGACGCCACCACTTCCAAAATAGCCATCATGTCCGTCAACGAGTCCAAGCGAACCGCGGTCGAAGGCCGTCTGCTGTGGCTCCTCAACACCCTATGGGAAAATGGAAGGAGATTGTTTCTTGCTGGAATGCCCTTGATTCTGGATGAACTACAGCGTTTTCTGGAAGCCGAACCCGAAGCTGCGAATCTTGTTTCATCTCGTATTGCCGAAATGATCAGTAATGCTTCCATTATCAGCCAGTGTCTCAGCCAGCTCGATCAATTCCAGCCTTGGGCGCGAAGCTTTGAGAACGCAGAGGAGGACCAGCTGGGTGAGATTCAACAGAAATTTACGGTCTGGGCCAAACCGCTTGGGAACATCATCCACGGTCTTCAAGAGCAATACTTGCTTCCTGTAGCCGACTTGGCCAGCACCTCCCAAAAGCGTTTCTTCTATCCTGTTGAGAAACGCCGAACAAAAGACACAGTTGAGGCTCTGCGGCAAGCAGAGGGAAACCTAGACCGCTTCTGGCAGGTGGCTGACAAGATTGTGGACTCAAGGTGCAAGCATTTGGAGGGCACAGCCGCCAGAGCTCTCTTCTCTGGAAACCGTGTGTTGCAACGAACCCCCGAGTGGGTTCCGCAGACCAGTACAGAAACACCTGCGGACAAGAAGGTTGGGCCCGTCGAGACCGTTGACAGTGTGGAGGAACTGAGCAAACCCCTTTCGACGCTGTACTTTGGATCTAACTCGGGCCAGAGGATATCACAAGAGCCCAAGTCAAAGACCAAGACCAAAACCAAGGGGTTGCCGTCGTCCGACCAGACAGCTCCCTTGACGACTCCTTTGCCTATCGAAGCCTCCGAGCCGGCGCCCACCATCGCGGTTGACCCCCGCTCCCTCAAGGTTTTCCGTACATTGTTCTTCAACCCCGGTGTGACTTCCTCCCCAGGCGAAATCCCTTGGCAAGACTTTGTGCACGCCATGACCTCGACTGGGCTGTTCGCAGCTGAAAAGCTCTATGGCTCGGCCTGGCAGTTCCAGAGGCTGGACAGCAAATCGCAGACGAGAATCCAGTTTCACCAGCCGCATCCTAGTGGGAAGATTCCGTTCACGAATGCCAGGAGAATGGGGAGGAGACTGACCAGGGCATTCGGGTGGGTTGGTGAAATGTTTGTGGCGAAGGGGGAGTGACTGCGAGAAGATCTGGTTGTCCAAAGTACCTAGTCTAGGTAATTATAGCAGGACGAAATGTATGGCTACTGTGTTTCAGGATCAATGGATTTGAGATCGTGAGCACTATCCTCTCAGGACTCAATTAGGTAAAGGTAGGCGTATGCAACATAAATATCTGTTGGTTTGTTGGTGGTGACACGGCCGTTTGATTGGTTGTCCTGTTCTTGCTGCATCGACTTGTTGGGTTTGGGTGTTGGACTTTTTGGACCTAATCTGCCGAGCTAGGAACTGCGCCACGGTTTTCTCACAACCTCGAGGCCACCACCCGTTCTCCATCTCTCTTTGTCCTGACTTTCTGGTGCGTCTTCATTCTAGGAGATGGCTTCACTCTCAAGTAGGCCCCAGTGTGGCATCAGTCTGTGGGATCACCGCCTGTGGACCCACAACAAAAGCGTCCTCGACATACCGCCGGACAACTCTGACAGGCTAAAAGACACCCATCTCGAGGACAGTGAGGATGACGATGTGGAAGACGACGGCGGCGATTCTGGACTGAATCAAGACATCAAGAGCCACCCGGACGACGCGTGGCTTAAACACATGGACGCGCCTCACTCTTGCCATCTTTGCAGCAACGTCGTTATTCTGGAAGATCGACTGCCCGTCCATGCTTTCAGTCAAGGTAGTCGGTGTATTCTCCGTCTTTCCATGTCAGACAAACGGATGTGGAAAGCGGGGGAGAAGTGTCCGTTGTTTCGCTATCTCTGTTCGGTGTTTCAAGAAAGACGGCACCTTCGCCCACATAGATACTCGACTTATGCTGCTGTGGCGAGCGATGTGGAGGTTGGAAAGAGTGCAAGCGCGGGGACGAGCCCAAGGAAGGATCTGTTTATTGGCGTTCGAGATGGGAAAATCAAGTTCTTGTACCGCTGGCCCAGGTTTCGATGTGATGACGAGGATTCACCCGCTGGCGATGCCCTTCTACCGTTGCCGGGTACGTGTTATTTCACTTTTGTGATTCAAGATCTTGTTAAGCTTATATTCTGCCTTAGAAGCTCTCATTTATACTCGTGTGATGTCCGACTGGGCCTATTCCAAAGCCAAGGCGTGGATTGACGACTGCACCTTGCACCACGTCAGCTGTCGACTAGAGCCATCCGGTTTTGTTCCTACAAGGCTGTTGGATGTCACGGCGATCATCGATAACAAGATTCGCCTTGTCGAGTCGAAATCAGTGCCGAATATCGGGAATCATGCTAGATGGGCGGCTCTGAGCTACGTCTGGGGTGGTTTACAACCCGTGCGTACCCTCAAGGCGAATATCGAGGACCATCACAAAGGCATCCCGCTAGCCAAACTTCCACCCACCATCCAGCACGCCATTGCAGTCTGCCAAAACATTGCAATCCCCCATCTCTGGATTGACTGTCTCTGCATCATCCAAGACGACAACGACGACCTGGCAGTCGAGCTCCAGTCCATGGCCCAAATCTACCAGTACTCCACAGTGACCATAAACGCCGCCTCCGCCGACTCGGTTCACAAAGGATTCCTCCAAGACCGCCCCATCTACTTTTACGAGGACACCGTCCACCCAGTGCAGATCAGTTTCCGGCCGTCCAAGAGCAGCCCCAACCCCAACACCACCGCCCTCCTCCTCAAAGCCAACAACAGCTACGGCCTCGAAGACCTGGACCCCATCCGCACCCGCGGCTGGACCTACCAAGAACGTAAACTCCCCGTCCGCTCCCTCCACTACTCCACCGCCGGCCTCGAATGGTCCTGTCGCCACGTCGTCGCCACCACCGTGACCGGCGCCAACAAACGCGACGATCCCTTATCGCGTGACCTCCCCGTTGTCCCCGGCCAAGCGCTCGCCCCATGGTCGAGGATTGTATCAGATTACACCAACCGCAAGCTGTCCTTTCCCGGCGACAAGATCACCGCCGTGTCCGCCATCGCGGCGATTTACGAGCAGGAGCAGAAAAAGACGTATGTGGCTGGGTTGTGGAAGGAGGACATGCCCGCCTGTCTTGTCTGGTCTGTCATGGCGAGCGGGATGAGGCCCCGGTACGGGGTGTACACTGGGCCTAGCTGGTCCTGGGCGTCGACGGACTCGCATGTGTCGTTCAAGACGGAGGAAGAAGATGAAGAAGGGGTTGTCTTCTATGGGACGGTTCTCAAGGCTGAGGCTGAGCCGGTGATGCCTAAGGCAAGGTTTGCGGCGGTGAAGAGTGCTTCGTTGGTGATTAGGGGGAGGGTTCATCGGGTTAGTTTGAGGGTTGATTTTGAGACCGTGGAGTCAGACATTGAGGGTGTTGTTTCGAAAGAAAAGAAGGCGAATGTGACGGTCACGGCTGCGGGGGCATATGCAGATAAGATTGGGGTTAACCTTGATGCTTGGGAGGATGGGTGGGCGGGGGATTCCGGGTCTGCTGTTGTGGACGTGTTGTTGATGCCGTTGTTCGAACGGACATTGCATGATCCGGACATTGGGATGTCGAACTGGGGAGGTTTGGTGGTTGTCGAAACTGAGAAAGGAGCTTATCGCAGGATTGGGTACTTTGAAGAGTACTTTTACAAGAGGACCGTCGGAAGAGTGACGTTTGCCGATTTTATTGTCGGGGCTGAGTTGAGGGATGTCTTGTTGGTGTAAAGTGGTGGACCAAGAGAGGACCAGATCTGTGTCTTGTGGCTGAGGGTAGCTTCCTAGGAAATAAGACGCCTATCTGATGTTCCTTAAAGTCAAAATTTGAGTAGAGGGCGTAGGATGATGCTTGGTTTCATAAAGTTGTAAGATACCTAGTACAAAGAACTACCCAAGAAGACCTCTTTTGTTGAAACCCAGGGCTTTCTCCACTTGCCTTGACCGTGGATTTCCGCCATACGAAGTAAAAGCCTTGGCCCAGAATGATTTATGAAAGTTTTGCATTGAACTGAAGTTGAACCTGAAGATCCGAAAAGCCTGTACCCCACAACAACATTCGTAATTTCTGGCAAGAATGCCGATATTGACATTCCTATTACAGAGCCAGCAAGGATTCTTCCGAAAGGTCCAATTCAAGAATTTGTTGAGGAGGGTGGAGCAAAACACCGTATCACGCTTGGCTGTTAGAATGAAAAGAAAGTTCGAATCAAGACCACATCTTGATGACTTACTGCAGATCACAATCAAACTGACTCCCAATCCCGAGCAGGTCCGGCTCTGGATTCAGATTGTTTTTGGTCAACCTCTTGGTATCCATAGTGTCGCTCAGAACGTTGTGAGTTGAAGCTGTGTAGCTTGTTGAGCGTGACTGGGACGCCGAAGATCCATTTCGAGCAACGACACTCGAAGTTCGGGTTAGGTTTGTGCTGCAGCAGCAAGGGTGATTAGACTCGACAGTATATTAAAGAGAAAAACGAAAGGCAGTGTAAAGGGAGAAATCCGTCAGGGATTACGGAGTCGAAAGTGGGAACCAGGAGATGATAGGGCATACTTGCTAGGTTCGTCGAAGGCCATTGTCCGTATGAAAATAAACTTGACAAAAGTAGTACCAAGGTAACGACAAGAAAAATGGTTCACAGCTAATGATTAAAAAGCTATCAGTTAAAGTTGAAGAAAGAAGACTTATGGGAAGGATCAAGGTGTTTATAGTCCGCAGTGGATGGAGGCAGGAGGAAAGCTAGGTACCTTACTCTGCTACATTACCGAAGACTGTACGGTTTCACAGATACATGTGTGCCAGACATTCACCGACCCTTACGAACATGACAGCTGTTTCTAGCATGAATCAACACCAGAACCAGTTGACGGTGTTCAGGACACCCGGAAAGCCGTCTGGAGTCTTGGAACAGAAGAGCGCTAAGGTACTTCGTCATCTGCCTGCGAGGTAGAATCGACGCATGACAGTCACGACAGTGTCCAGTGTCGCCTGCCACATCCGCAGCCCAGACCTTACTGATGACAGAAAGGCCTCAGACTTTTGTACAGTCTGATTCGCTTCTGACATTTTGTTGACTGTTGACCTAACCTCCGCTGAAAAATCGCCGGCATCTTGACACCGATCGTTGAACGACGATCTATTAGGTCTGATGTAGCTTCCTTCCCATTGGGCCGTGACCTTTTGTTCCCCATCTCTGATAGGCCATTGACGTTTTGTGTCATATCTCTGATTGGTTGGTGGACAGGTTGAGGTACACTGCAGCGGTTCCCCGACCGCCGTTTGCTACATGAAAACGGAAGAGGGGATTCAGGGAGCGGTGAGGCTTCCACGTGTGCATCGCCGGCACCTCACTTCATGCACGAGGTGTGGGAAGTGCGAAATCTGGCAGTCTTGGGCGCTGACGGTGAGACAGAGGCCCAACAGGGGGGTCGGCGGTGCAGGTTGGGCACATTAGCACGGACCACCATCGATCAAATCAATCTCCAAGCATACAAGCCCAGCCCACAACACTCCCTCAATGACAGGCCCTTCTTTTCCTACTCTGGTGTACCCAACATCTCATTTTACTCATTCACTATCCGAGCAGCTTTCGATCAAAAACTCTCAATGGACATCAGCAATCTGACCCCTTCGTCCCAGGAGGCCAAGTTCCTTCATATTCCGTATGAGGAGCGTTGGAAGGCGTTGAAACCCATCATTATCCCCCTCTACCTGGAAGCCCGCGGTTCCAACGGCAAAGGCTTGACAATAAGCCAAATTGCCGATTTCATGAAGTGCCATTATCAGTTCCACGGCGCGTTAGTATTTTCGTTCATTTAGATTGTTTACACTGCTAACATATGTACTATAGCCAAAGCCAATATCGGCGCTGGTTCAGGGAGTAGGATGTTCGTAAACGAACCCTTACCAGCGAGAAGAAAGAGATTGTTGCAGCCATTGGCAAGCGACCCAGTCATGAGTTCAGCACATCACACGTCAAGTTGGCCAACGGCAGGGCTCTGGACAAGAAGCAGATGAAGAGATACCTCAGTGATCAGATTCGACACCAGTCGATTGATCCCATTTTGCCAGGAGTGTAAGTCATACCTAATAGTTGATGGTTAAATGGCAATTGACGATATTCCGGACACCTACCTCATACAGGCTGTCATCATGGAGCCTCCCATATGCGGCATACGCGAAGGTCTTTGGCATAACGCCCGACCAACCTTCCCCATTCGGCCCGGTAGGCGCAACGCCAGACTACATGGACATCCAGCCTTGCGATGCCACCACACCGGGAGGACACGCATTTGGTCCGTCACCAACAACTCAGCTAGTGCATAAAAAGGTTGCGTGGGACCGTTCCAGTCTGCTCTTTCAGGGGCGCCATAAAGAACTGTTGGAAAGCTGTGGTAGGGATGATCGCGTGTAAGAGGAGCCATTTCCTACAACTGAGATATCTGCTTTTTTGTGGCACCTGTTCTGACCGAGTCTAGCACGCTCGTGAACTACCTCCACGACTTTCATGTTCACGCATTCGTCACGGCAAAGTATTGGGGCATGGGACCACGTCAATGGACTCCCGGAATGATATCCGCGTTCACGCTTGACCCGTTCACGCTTGACCCGTTCACGCTTGACTCGTTCGCGCTTGACTCGTTCACGCTTGACTCGTTCACGCTTGACTCGTTCACGCTCGACAGTCCGATGGACAGCACCGCCGCTACATCGGCATCCAGCCATCATGACGAGGCTGAGATACCCGAAGCTCCTCCGCTGCTTTGTCAGTGGCCAATCATGGGGAATGAGCTAAGCAATCGAGGGGTTTCGGATGTTGACGAAGACAACGACGATGACTTCTTTGATGTCAATACTCCAGAATCATGGAAACTGTGGAAAAGGAGCTCGGAGTCGTCCATGGTCGCCACGATCAAGGAAAGCCTAATTCAGAGCACCTTCTCACGGACATCTCCAGCCCAGGTGCCGATCTCGACCGAGTTCATCTCACGATCAGTGGCACAGAATCCCCACGCTATTCAACTAGAGGCCTTCAAAATGGCCATCATGTCGAGCAACCAGAGCCTTTTGGTCGAGCTCTGCCAGCAAAATGACGGACATTTGCCAGCAAGGATCAACGAGATCAACCCTCTTCACCTTGCCGCAACCTTTCTCCATGGTGGTAAGTGCTGCGAATTGATGTTGGAGCTATTGACTCGGCTCCAGCCTCGTGACATCTCTGCTGGGACCCGAGACAACTTTCAGCATACAGTACTGGACACTCTCCTGATCACCATTATCCGATCACACACCACTGTTTAGCCCGATGAGGTTAGTTTAGCCTTTAACCCGCCCAATCGATTCCCATGAGAGGAAAGGACGTTTGCGGCAGATGGGATTGCGAATGCCAGTTCTTCGTTCTCTCTTCAGGCGGGGATATGCCCGTGTGCCAGACGACTGGAAGCATCCATTCTGCCATACATCTGTGACAGCGTTATGTCACAGCATCATTACTGTGACCACTGCGCCTGGGTTTACCGACATCAACACTCTCAGCGGTCTGTTCGTCCGGCGGTGTGCTTGTTGTGGTTTGGAGCTCAAACTCAGCCCGCTTCAGGCAGTTGTTGTGGTGGCCTTCTACCTCGCGCATCGCGGAATGCGTGGAGAAACCCTTTTCGGCCCACTGACAATGGTCTCCTGTCTGCTTTCTTCAGAAGCAGACTCATCGCTAGAAACGGTTGTGTCCATCCGCGACATTTTGGGGACCGCCAAGCCTGGGCGATGATACCATGAGTTACGTGATGCCTATGGACTGATGGTACAGGTTCCTCAGTCTTTGGTGGCGAAGTGGTCACCCGAATGTAGGACTGGGTGGCTATGCATCAGGCGTGTTCTTCAGATAAGGGATAGGAATACCAGCAGGCTCTCAACACAACGGATATCGCCACCTGACAGTGACGAAGAGCCACGCTCGGCTTCGGGGCATCACTCTGGCCCCGGATTGGGAGATAATATGATGCAGTCCGGACTGCGTAGTACCGTTATTGTGTCGCCCCCGGAACTGATCTGGGGAGCCATTCAGCTGGAGCTACTAACATACCGCCGAGCAAACGAAGGAGACCCTTGGCTATCTCGAAAATTCCTGATGGGAGCTCTCAAGTCTTGGTTGGATACTGGATCGTCAAACCTTTTTGTGAGGATTTTGGAGCACGGCTATGGCATCTCAAAACTGGAAGATCAACACATATTTTGTTCTTGTACCTTGGGCAGAGGGTTTATGAAGGCTACAGCAGCGATCTTGATGAGAAAGATTGGAGAGAACCGCCGATAAGTGAATGACCGCTTCTTTGGCTAAATCAATTACGAACCGTGCCGTTCCATCACAGTCATTATTCATTATTTGCGCTGATGCTCTGTGACAGAGAATGTAAATAGACAATTCTCTCCATTTGATTAAGATATACGGAGTCCCGAAGCTGCTAGCAACTAGATACCTACACCTCGGTCTCAATCCCCTGCTCCTTATCACTATGATGCACGAGCCCCTGAACTTTGCTCTTCCCATCCTTGACCTTGTCCGCCATCCAACCCACCGACCTAGCGGCCTTCCACTGCATGACACCTCTGTGCTTGCGGTGAAGCTGCTTGTGATGCCTCTTGTAGTCCTGCAGCTGAGAAATCGGCCCCCGTTTCCCATCATCATCGCTGCCGTCCTTTCCATCCACCAACGATGACGCTCGCTTCTTGATCTTTGTTTTTGCCCTCTTGACAGGCTTGATGGGGTTTCCATTCCCCGACTGTCCGTCTTCTTCTGAAGAGTACTCAGTCGTACTATCCTGGCCCGCCTTGCGAAGCATCTTTCGCTTCTCAGCTTCCTCATTTGGATCTCCCTTTCGTGGTGCACCCTGACCGCCGTCTTCCCCAAAGTCCGAATCTGAGCTGGAAGATGACTCTGAGTCTGAGGAGGAATCAGACCCTGACTCTGAGTCATCATAATACTCAATCATCTTCTCGTCATTCACCGTGTCCAAGACTTCCAGTACGCTCCTGATACATGATGATTTGTTGTTCGACTTTCCTCCAATATGCTTGTGATAACCGCTCAGTCCTCTCCACAACCTGACCGTCAGCTCCACTTCACCGAAAGCCTCTTCGCCGTCCTCCAGTCCTTCATAATCGGCACACCCCCTTGCCCGCTTCAGCTGCTTTTTACCGCCCTTCCAGATTTTGAGCCTGACAGTCGTCTCCTCCTCATCGGGGATGTCTCCCAGCCACAAGACAGCCAAGGCAACGGCATCCTCTCCCATAACCTTGCTCGTATCCTTGAACTCAAGCACTAACGAAGTTGCATATCGGTTCGAAACGCCGACAAAGACATTCTCCTTGCTCTGTCTCTTGGGTCTCCACGCGTCAATTTCTGAAGAGAAGTGCATCTTTTCCTTTCCAATCTTGGTCTTGATCTTTATTTTGTTCCACTTCTTCATGAGCTCCTGATCCAAACCACCCGCAGGCTTGATGGGTGCTTTGACCTCCAGAGTCCCATACTCCCATCCGGTCCCAATTTCCTTGACCATGTTCAGCTTCACGCTCCTCCAGACCATGCTGACCCTGACACGGCCATAGCCGATCCCACCCGCAAGAGGCCATGTTCCCATGACTTGGCTCCTGTCGGCAAACACCTTTCGCAATGGCAGGTACACCACTCCCAAAAGAGGATCGCTCTCCCCTTCTCGGCTATCTCTGACAGAGATCATAACCTCGGCAGTCTTCCAGTCCCTGATAAACCGCTCCGTTCCGGCGTTGAAGAAGGGATGCGCATTTTTAGGCTTCGTTCGGGTCTTATACACCTGGACATGGTTGAGGATGATGGTGCAGTAGCCGTCGGGTGCATCCCCGTCCCCAGCCTCCCCTTCTTCCTCAATCTGGTTTCCGCCCGAATTTGAATCGGCCGAACGGTCGCGGTTGAGCTTGGCCACCTCCAGCCCCGTGATGTTGTGAATCTGGATACTTAAGATTCCGCTCGGATATCCTTGTGGGGGAGGAGCAGAGATGATCATTATATCCTCCATCTCTTTCAGATCCTGTACCTCTTGCTGGGCTAGTTCGTCCGTTTCTTCTTCCGAGCCGGCGTCAAGCGCCTCTCTTAGCTTGTACTTTGTCTGCTCCTTGGTTTTCTTCTTCAGATCCTCAACAGTCCGAATCGATGGGTCGACGGTTTGTCGGTCAAGTTGGCATTGTTGGATATGTGCCTTGGAAAAGTACCCCACCGACCACTTCAACTGCCCCGGCAGCTTCTCGTCAGGATCGTCCGCGTGCAGGTCATCCTCCCTCTCACACATCTTATTTCTCGTGTCTTGGCCGTGCATCAACTCCTTCAGAGTCACTTCCACCTTTCCCAAATCGTCATCGGCGGTATGCTTGTCCGAGTCCCAGAGCTGAATCCTGAGTGTTTCCTCCGCGTTGATCTCATCTGGCGACACCAGCACAAATATCCACTCGTTCCAGTTTGGCGATTGGTCGCTCTTGATGATTCGTGTCGAACCAACCGGCTTCCCAAACTTTCCCCAAGAAACCGAGACATACGAATCGCTGGAGCCGGGCTTGATAAAACCCAAGCCACTATCACCCTCCTTGAACCCCCTGGCCCGATCGATATGCACCGCCACGACGCCCCTGGAGACGGTGTCCTTCTTGAAGTCGTCCCCGACAAGCATGTCTTTGAGGTTCAGCGTCAGTGACTTGGGAGCAACGTATTCCGCCAATGCTGCATCCATAGCCGACTGCACGAATCCCGAGATAAAGGGCACGTTCATGAGGTTGAGATTGTGCTTCGACAGCGGTACACAAGAGATGTCCGCCCTGGGTTGCCCCAAGAAGGTGAGAGTGCAGAGCTCAAAGAATGGCGGATCAGGGGTAAGCTGCAGCCTGAACCTCATCACACCCACCAACCCCTTCAGTTCCACCCAAACAGGCACAGCCAGCCCACCAGGCAGGTAGAATTTGAGGTACAGGTGGGCGTTTTTCGCCTTGGACTTGATCGTCTTCCCCGACTTCTGCGCCCGGTATGCAAGTGCCAGTTCCAAGTTGACAAAATCACCTTCCTCGGCCTCCATTTCTTCTTCTCCATCCCCATCGTCATGGCTCACTGACTCGGCTGCTTTGGCCGTGGGCAGCCATTTGACACCCAAGATGCGCACACCTTCGCTGCCTTGACCGATGTCATCCACACTCACCATCCTGATGACTTTGGGGAGGGAGGCTTGCATGACATCTTCCAGTGTATCGATCAGGGAGGCAAATAGGTCGGGGTTGATGAGTGGCCAAATGGAACCGAGCAGCGAGTTCAGCCAGGCAACAGACTCGGGTAGATTGTCGGATGATCTGTTGTTTAGCGACATCTCTTGTTCTCGATCCGCGTCCCAAACTTGATCTTCTAGAATTTGGTCGACTTTCTTCGAGATCCAGAATGAGAGACCTTGCGCGAGTCCGATGGTAGCAAGAGCTGTGACTGCAATGACGGCGGTTGCTGTGATAAAAGTGGACTGTGTCCAGTTCTGTCGTTGTTCAAGGACCGCTCCCCATCCTAGGCCTAACACTACCAACCCGAGAATCACCCCAATGGCGATGCCGTAGACACTCAGCGCCTTCCTGTATACCCTACCCAACTCCTTCTTCGTGTGCTTCAAGTCTGGCGGTGGGAACAGTCCCTGCATCAGCTCCTCATCTCCACCCTCATCATCACTTGATAACCCCGACACCCCTGAGTCCGACCCCACGGCTTTCAAATCCCCGTCCGTCATGTCGTGAATCACCACCGGTAAATGCGTCACTGGGTCGGTAACCTTTCTTCCCTTTCTTCGCTTCTTCCCCTTGTGTGCCTTCTTCATCGCTTTGCGCTTTTCTTTCGGTGAGATGGTCGCAGCCGCGGTTTCTGTTGCGGACTTTTCCTTTGGATCAGTTTCCAGCTCGTCATCCCCGTCAGTGGCTGTCTCTTGGGCGGAAGTTTCATCGGCATCTGATTGCTGTTTGAGTGCCTCTCTTTCGTCTTGTGGGATGGTGTGTCGATTGACTGACTGGTAGGGCGTTTGCTTGTCACTGTTTTGATCCTCGTCTTTGGCGATGGTTTTGATGGATTGATAGGCTCGCTTGCCTTTGGACTTTAAATCAGTATTGCCGTTTGCTGAGTCGATGCCACCGGCGGCTGGATGGGTCGTGTTGTCGTCTGGGTCATCTGGATTGTTGTCACCTGTGGGAATGGCCTCGATTTCGTTGGCAGCGGCCTGCTCCTGGCGCTGCTTGATCTCAGCACGGTGTTCACGGTATCCCCTAATGGTCGGGACTGGGTGTTTGGATGTGTATGGACCGCCATGGGCGCGGCGAGGGCCGCGTTCTTCAAACTCGTCCATTTGTAGGTAGTTGTCAACGGTAGAGTGATACTAGCGTTGAGTAGGTAGTTCAACTGAGAAGGAAAATAAATGAGAACAATAAATGAGTTGGAATAGGTAGATTCCAAGGTGTTGGTGGCACGGGTGTCGTCACTGGGCTGGGTACCAAGGCAAGCACTCAAAGCAGGTATGAAACATGCCATTGAGTGAGCCGAGTTCCGAGATTGACTGGCTAATTGATGCACAGGCAGTCGACAGCTGCAGCGGAGTGCAAGTGGAAGAAAATGCTGAAGTGCTGCAAACATGAACTGCATTGGTGACGTCACTGCCAAGCTTGAATCAGGAATAACAGAACTAGCCAGGTAGCTAACCCCCCCCCACCAGCTCTTGCATACTCTATGCCAGGTCCAATGTAATGCACAAGCTATCATCCCCATGCACGAGTTTCTTGTCATCTTCAAGTCTTTCTCGGTCAACATAAAACCACTCCTCCAATTCTTGCGGAACCGGCGCAGGAGACAGATTCTCATCAGCCGGCAAACCGACATCCTTGGGATCCAACTTTCCAGGTGTGCCTGACAGAGTTGTGTTGTGTCTGAAAAAGTTGTCAATGCTGTGCATCCACGGTGAAACAGAGAAACTCACAGTGAGATATCCCCCTTCTCAACCTTCCCATGCACCAATCTTCTCCACGCCTCACTGCACTCCTTCACAACCTTGAGAGCGTACGCCTTGTCCATGAACTTGCCCTCCAACGCATATTCATTCGGAGGGTACCCGTTAGGAACCATGTAGATCCTGAACCAATCTCTTGTCGCATCCAACAATCCCGGCAGATGCTTCTCTACGTCGCTAATGTCGTGCAATTTGTCGGCCAACGGGTCAGTCACATCGATAACAATCAGCTTCCAGTCTGTCTCGCCTTCATCCAGCAGGCCTAGGACACCAAGAATCTTCACTTGTTTGACGTCTCCAGTTTTCGCTATCGCACGGCCGATCTCACAGGCGTCGATGGGATCATTATCACCCTTGGCATCAGTGTCGGGGTCTGTGTAGTGCGGGTCTTCCCATGTCTACCTTGAGTTGTCAGCCCTGCACTCGCAGAGGACCATGAGTGGCACACCTGAGGAAGAGCACCATAGTTCCATATGTACCCTTTGTAAGGAAAGCAACTTCTCGTGAATCGTGGGTTTCCATCCAAGGTGTCTTGTGTGATGGGGTTCATGTTCTTGCCTCTTGATATCTGGATTGAATTTGCGTCAGCATCGTGGTTGGGGATGTCTTGGTCATTGTGATCAAAGAGTTACCTCAAACTTGGCATTCGTCCATCTTGGCACTTCAACCACCATATTGAACACGTTCCGGGCTTCATCGTGATGCAGTGGGATGTCATGGAATGGAGAAACAGCGATTTTGTCGGCATTGCGCTCAAAATAGACCTGGTAGTCCTTGGTGAAGGGGTGGCCGACTCGGCGGAGCGAGTATTGTGGTTTGGACGAGTCCATAATGGCTGATACGGTCAACAGTCCAGCAACTGAGGGGAAAGTCTACCAGTATGATGTGGTTCAACAAGCAGAGATTGGACGAAATGGATGACGTCACTCTGTGCTTTTTCCAGGTACCTATAGGTGTAAGGCAACACAGCACACATTCCAAAAGACTTCAAGCGAACGGAGATGCGGTTCTTGTTTTCATTGGTAGAATATTGGGGTCATAACTGTCAAAATAGTGGCTCTGTTGACATGCAACAAATCCTGGCCAAAGCAATATTGTTAGAGATTCAGGGGTTCAGGGGCTCAACGAGTAGCTGGCCCCACAAGCCCGCATTGTCAACCCCTTGAGAGTCGTGTGTATCGCTCACTGTTCAACCTCCCTCCAATACCGCCACCAGGCCCTCTCCCACCGTCCCTTTAACCCTTCCAGCCAATCACTGAATTTGATCTCCTCCTCACCATACTCCAACACACCATCCTTACGCACACCCTTCCACCCCTTCACAGGTGACTCAACCAGCATATGGCCCCAAGGACAGACCTCGACATAGTCATTCACTGGCCTCTTTCCAATTACTCCCGCCTTGCCGTTCACACCAGTTGCCGAGGGCGAGATAACATCACCATTCTCGAGAATCCCCGCGGTGTCGTAGTGGCTCTCCCTCACCCGGTAGCATTCCTCACACAAATCCACATTGGTGCAGTAAACACACGTGTAAACCTTCCCCTGTGAAAAGTCGGTCAGGATCTTGCTGCACATGGCGCACTCCAAGCCCGCAGACTTGTTGAATGCGTATTTCCCCTCTGGCTTTTGCACCGGAACAGTAGCCTTCGCCGGCGAGACCGTCCGCTTCGGCGAGTCCATCCTCCTGGACGAGTTTGTTCCCTTTGGTGACGTTATCCTCTTTGATGACAGCGCCCTATCGACTTTCGTAACTTGCTGCTGCGACGGCCGCTCAGTACTGACTCCACCGGCAGAAGGCAGCAAGTAAAACTGGCAGCTCAACGCAATCTGCGCGTCCTCCTTCAACAGGCTCTCTCCGATTCTGCCTGGTGGCGGTAGCACCAACACCGAAAGCACCTTTGCCAGCAGCCTCAAACTAGGGGCGTCATTGACCTCAGTTCCATCAGTTAGAGCCTGGCAGCACGCCTCAAAGCTGTCGTTGAGATCGTTGTAGAACTGCTCCGCCGGCCCAACCTTGCGGCGCATGACTGCCAATACAATGGTGCTCGTCTTGGAAAGCTTGGGCTTGAACTCCAGACCTAGCCTGTCTTTGAGCATTTGGACTACCGTGCTCTCCATGTCCGTCAGGACACCTAACTTGTAGGACAAGCTGCGGGATATGCGGAACTCCTCGAGGTAGATGTCTGCCAGATGTCTTGCCGCCCTTTCTGAGGCAAAGAACGAGATCTTGCTGGGCGGGTTCTGGACAAGCTTGAGCAGCTGGTTCTGGGCCTTGCGCGGCTCGTTCATGACGAAGCGGTCAAACAGGGAGAGCCAGATTCGGATGTCAGATTCCTCTGTTGACGTGTCTTCGGCTAGGGTATCTGAAGAGGCAGCTTCGACGTAGAGCTTCCGGACAAAAGACTTTTCGTCGGTGGCCATGGCGGCGCGGTGGATATGGCGGTGTGTTACATCTGTGCAGCGGATGGTGAGAGGGTTGGACCATTCTGAGAGAGCCTTGAGAAGCTGGATAATCTCAGCGTAGAGCTTCTTATCACCGAAGGCCACGACGAGTTCTTCAAACACGCGCGTGCAAGACTCGGTGGTTTGGAAAGTGGCTGCCATCTGCATGGAGGCGAGCGCATCTCGGTGGTGAGCGTCCAGGGTGCTTTCTACGCGTGCCTTCATTTGATAGGCTGCGTTGAGCATGTTCTTAAAAGGTTGGTCTTTTGGATCAACAGGCGGGATATCACTGAGACAGAGGTTCCAAGCGGCCAGAACAGCTTCCGGTGTCACCCCCGGGCCACTGCTTTCGTGTTCAGGATACACCCACTCATCGAACCTGGCACGAGCGATGCGATAGCGGAGGTCGAAGATGTCGCGAGAATCTTTGGCCAGTTTGAGGCCTTTCTCTGCCGCCCTCTGTGCGCCCATGTTGCGGAGATCGTAGTGAAGGGCCTTGGAGATTTGTTTGTATTCTTGTGGACCAAGTGGTTGCGGATAACGGCCGATAGTCGCCACTGCCTCAAAGTCTTCATCCGGCCATATGTTGACCCCCGAGTCAATCTCTCCTCTTTTCAGCTTTAGTTGCGGCCCTTGGATCAGGCTTCGGAGAGCCGGTGCCGTGAGCGAACAGAGAGCCACATGCGCAAAGCGGAACCCCGCAAAAGCTTTACTGGAAGTAACAGTCTTGTCGCTGTCCAACCAGTTCCGCACATGCCCCATAGCAACTGTGATGAAGATTGAGTCGCTGTTCCTCAAAGTGGAACTGACCCAGTGTGACTCCTTCTCAGACAACTGATGTTGGGCTGGTAGTTTAGACACTTGTGAGCCAATCGCCAAGAGGGCAGCGAGGACCTCGTTAACTTCATCCCTCGTGAAGCCAAAGATGCTGCAAAAGTCCTCAACATCTTCTGAGTCTTGCTGAAACTCGAATTGGCCTTCGATTGTTCTCAATGCACCATCGCCGCAGCCGAGAAGAGCGTATAGGTCCTCAGCCACTGCTTTGACTTCCTCAGGTGATCTCAAGGGCTGTGCTTCGACCAGGTGATAAAAGGCGTATTTCGTTGCCACGGAGACAAGGGATGGGTTTTGTGACGCCTTTGGAGTGGTGAGTATGGTTGTGGTTAGTTTGAACATCATGATGCGCGCCTGGTGCTCTGTGGGCTGCAAGTCACTGCTCGTTGCGGGATCATGACGTCTAATAAAATAGTCTCGCAGTGAGTGCTGTTGGAAGCTTACCAACACTTCCGGTACGGTGGTTTCTTTTCTGTTGGAAAAACGGGGGATACCTTCATTATTGTCATCGTCGACGTCAGGACTTTCAGGGTACAGGGTGTTATCCTCGGGTTCTGAGAAGGAGAGAATTCTGAACATCAGACGTGTTAGCTTTGGCAGTGTAAAAAGTCTGGGTTAAAACTCACTTTGCTAATCTTCCCAAGATCTCAGTCTTGATGTCCAAATGAAGCTTCCTGTCGCCGAGCACAGCAACGAGTACCAAGTCGACAAGTTTCTGCGCAGCATCAAGGCTCACACGATCGTACGAATACGCAAGCCAAGTAAAAAGATAGCCCAATGCCTTCTTCTCGTTGATGTTTGTGTAGTATTGCTCACATTCCTGAAATAGTTGATGGTAGATAGCATCGGTATTCTTGGGAAGCGCAACTGGCCTGAGCGAGCTTTCTATCAAAGACGCAATCTTCATGGTGTTGAGTTGCCGAAGCATGTAGTTGACGTAGAAGAATGAGTCAGCAGACATTTCCATCGCCGAGCAGAGCTTGCGTTTGAGGGAGGATCGAAGTCCCACAAGCCCTGGGTACAGCTCGACACGGGACTGTGTCAGCAGTTTGAAGTCACCAGACAAGACCGCTTGATCTAGCGTGATTGTGTGGTCGACTCTGGGAAGGCGTCTCTTCAAATCCCGGGTACCGGAAATCACAAAGATGATACGCAATCCTGCGGCTTGTTTGATGTAGCGGGAAAGACGACTAAGCTGATCGTTCTCCAGTTGGTCGATTCCGTCCAAGACGAGGTAAAGCCGCCTGCCTTTTGTAGCAGTTTTGGCGAATGTTGAGCCGTACAACTTGTCCCAGGCATCCTTCTTCCACTCTCCCTTCTCGTCGTCGTCAACCAAGCTCTGAATGTGCTGGCGATAGCTGTTGTCCGTTGAGGCGATCTGGGCTGAACAGAAGTAAAGCACATTATCCACTCTTTCCAGTTTTTCAAAGTTCTCATCGAAGATGAATGACGCCACAGATGTGAACGGGTCGTTCTCGAACTCCAGGGCGAGACGGGAGTAGATAGCAAAAGAGAAGAAGCTTTTCCCCATGCCGGACTCTCCACCAATGTACCACACGCCGCCGTCCATGGTCTTCAATTTCTCAAAGTCATCATTGAACCAAGCAAACGTATTCTTGACGAACTCTCTCTCCATTTTCACCCATCTCTGCTGGATTAGCTCTTCGGCGCCTGTAAATAATGATTTTGTGATGATGGCGAGGGAGTTGTATCTCCTAGCATCGGAGCTGCCAGTCGACTTGGCGTTCTTTCCCACAAGAATGTTGAAGATTCTATCATTGTGCTGGCGGATCTCTTCTCGGAAACCGCGTTGCTCCTCGTCTCGCCTCTGTCCGCGCTGCGACTCGTAGCGCTGGTTGCTCAAGACTACAGATAGACCGCTGTTTACCCTTCTGAAACCACTGTCCATCCGGGAGAAGCCCCGCTGCAGCATCCTCTCGGTCTTGTCCTCAAAGTCAAGCACCGAAGCCAAAGTCTGGGCGACGATGGCGGAACCCATGTCGTCAATGGCTGTGACGACTCGGTCATAGGCTTCTTTGAGCTCATTGTCTTGTCCTCGGAACAGAGCCTTCGCCCATTCTTTGACTCGGTACTGGTCCTTCTTGAGGCGCATGTGGGCTCGGGTGCAGAACTCCAGCATGTGGGTGAAAGTCTTGAGGATCAAGTTGCGGAACCGCTGCTCCTCCGGCACTCTCTTAAGGAGGCCTAGTCTCTCGGCAAAGGACCTCATTATCACGAAAAGATTTTGTATTAGGTCAAGATCGGCTGACACCTCGGTGAAGGAGGTCATGATGTGTGTAAATGCGACGGCAACTATCGCTGCTGGCGTGTCTTCGGCAAGCCTTTCAAGGACCGGACCGACGCCAGCCATGGCCGAGGCAAATTTCCCCAGGCCATGCCGAATCTTGTCGATCTTCCCGCCATCATTGCGAAGCGACTGGAATTGCTCATGTTCGGCTGTAAGTTTGTCGATCAACTCGTCGACTTGCTGTTGCTCGGGTTTGATGGGCTTTTCGTCGTCGTCGTGATCTTGGTGCTTGGTACCCTTTGTAGAAACCAGTGATGATGTCTTCTTTGGTCGAAGGCTGTTCCAAAAGGAAACAAAGATGGTGGTTTTCTCCTTGTTGGCCGTGCTCTCCAAGTCGACTTTGGTTTTTTCGCGGTGTGCAGCGACTGCTTCGTTCCAGAGCTTGACTATTTCGGGGTCCGCAAACATATTGGCCATGACTGCGAACTGATTTGAATCGAGGGAGTCGAGGAGGCGAAATGATGTGGTCATCTAAGGTTCCATTTATGAATGAACGTAACGAGCTGGATGGAGCCTGAGCCATGCCAATTTCTTCAGCAGTGATGAGCCTCATCTGGTGCCAACACTGCCCCACGCAAGTGTGAGGCGGCGGTTAAAGCGGATATCCTACACGATTGGTTCATTGGCTATGACCTCGCTGTGGATGGCTGACTGCATATACTGGGGCCTTGGCAGAACATTCACTGACTTGGGAAACTCCATTCCCATGCATGACGTGGATCGTCGTGGATTGAGGCGACGTAATTCGAAGCCACCATTGATGCGAATTGCGGAACCTATCCGATCAATACGTCGCACGACTGACTACTGAGCCTGAACTGCTGATAGATCTAAATGAATGCGATCGTTCAGAAGTATCTTGAGTTGAAGTGGCCACTTTCCCACTATTGAAGGCATCCATCCTTTCCTCAGTCAAAGGTTTCTGGCTTTTCCTCAACTTCTCCACGGTCATATGAAGCCATAAGCTCAGCCTCTCTCTGCCGGCGTAAGCGTAATCGTCTTTTTGCCGCCAGTTGATCGGCACGGGTAGGGAAATTCAGAAAGTCTTGCGAAGCTCTGTTCCTACTATCCGGCCCATCAATGGGAAGGTCTTTGCGCTCCCAAATGTTGCGATAGATGCCTGTCAAGCCTAGCGGTTCCTCCGGATCGACTCGATGAGTATTTTCATCTGTTGGAAGGATGGGTAGCGGACACTCTTCCGGATTGTCCGCGGTCAGGAAGTCGAGAAGGGCACGCTTCTGGCCCTCGAGGAGACGGCAAATTCGGTAAGTCACGAGACCCCTGTTTGGATGGAGATATATCGCGTGTTCGTCGGCCTCTGGTGTGTCATCAGAGGAGCGTCGGTCAAACAGCACAACACCCCCCCAAATTCTTGCCTCAGCCCAGTAACCAACCATATCGGCTACACCGTCGGGATACTGGTCATGGTCGACATACCAAGGATGTCTAAAAAGTGTTGGGAAAGGGCCTTTTGGGTAGAAACGCCAGTATAGGTCATCGTCTTTTGGAGGCGCCCACTCAGTGATGGCATCGTGTTTGTGAAGACTTGTGTCGAGCTTGAAGAACATTACGCCTGCTTGGTGTAGTAGGATGGCAACAAGCTCTACCAGGCGAGTCTTAAATGCTCGAGAGCCGGGAAGCGAAGTTTGATAGGAGTGTAGAAGTCCTGCGTCGATTTCTAAGGTTTCGAGCTGGAATGAGTCGCGAAACTGGCGTACCGTGTCCAGCACGCCAGGACAAAGTTGGCGATGTTTTTCGCGCAAGGGATGGCCATCTGGAAGCTCACCATCTGAGCAGTCATCGCCGACCTCAGCCGTCGGAAGTCCATCGAGGATCTGTGCGAATGTAGTCTCAGCGATATCAGTTACGAGAACACGTGAAATGGCTCGGATTAGGAGATGGCGGTGGTGATCGTTGAGGGCATGAACTGGAAGCTTCGCTGGGTCCATTTGGGGCCAGAAATCGTGTCAGAGAAGGTCGCTTCTACTATGGGAGCGAAGGCCGGATTATAGAGAGCAATCCCATGTTGGATGAGAAGTTCTGGAATCGGCCAGCTGTGCCAGCTGTGCCAGCAAACGTCCTGCATCATGCACAGTGTCCACAAAATGAACAGCATTAAAAAGCACCAGGCGCCAATATTAAACACAACCACTTCTGGACTAGGCATCTTGGGTATTCGATCAAGAATATCATGATACCTTCTAAAATCTACCATTATGTACGCCACATAAATACCTCCTAGGATGATTCCTCCCCGCTTACCGGGCCATAAAGATCCTCCTCAAAAAAGTCTTTTGCCATGTCCAGATTGTCCCCCCGTTTCTGTCAGTCGTATTTTCTGGGATCGGCCACAATTTCGCCGTCACCGCCGTACCATGCCGCACAGCGCTTCAAAACCGGTGGAATCTCGACCGGCGAATCGAGAGGTGTGTTTTCCAACCAAGAGGAGATGACTTCTAATAGCTCTCGAGCATCCTCCACTCCCAACAGTTAAGTGTGTCGGGGTTTATGTCGAGGCAGGGATGGTACATCGTCCATGCTCGGCTGAAGTCCACCAGCTTCCCATCCATGTAGTTGCGAACGTACAGGTCCCTGACGAGAATTCCAATTCTGTGAAGCGCTTCCACGTCGCTCCACAAGTGTGATACTTGCGACTGGGTGAAGTGCTTGACCCCTGGGGGAACAAAATCTTTGACGATGGCGTAGATCGGATGACTCCTGTGTTGCTCAGACTGACACCAAATTTTTTTTGCCGTTCCAAGTAACTGTCAGGCTCATCCAGCTGTTCGCCATCCACTCCCATGGCCTCCGTGACCTCAATTTCCTGTTCGCGTGTCAGTAGGAGATGTCCGTGGCTCTTCACTGCAAGATCCTCCCGGCCTTCTTGCTTCGACCTGCCGTACGCCTGGCATTCGCAGCTGAATGGCGTTAAGTAATCCACATAAAACTCGGGCTTTGCAAGGCTAGCAGCATATTTGCCACTGGTTTCGGACAGTGTCTCCCACGTACGGAACAGGAACTGCAGACAGTCAGTGTGAGGCTCATCAGGACGTTGAATGATCAATTTGCGCGCACCATCTTGAGGGCATATGGGCTATGACCGTCGATGCTGACCTTCCAGACTTTGTAGTCCCGGTCGTTCCCTGCACCAACGAACTCGATGAATTCTATGTTGGCTTGGCCCATAGGTGTGAAAGGTTGCAGCTTTGGACCCGGCACACGGGCAAGAGGCACTGCGGGTGCTGTTGGAGGCAGCGCCAAGTGAAATGGAGACGACATTTTTGGCTGCTATGTTGTGCTGGTGCAAGACTAGGTAGATGTAAAAGAAATCTGTACTGTACAAAGCAGAAGTATGAGAGCTGGACTGTCATCTAAACGATTGCTGTAAAGACCACCAGGGCAGAGGCACGTGAATCCCCACTCGCCCCCAAGGGCAACCGCACTGTGCCGCATCATGCTGGATGGCTGCAAATGCCCCGCTCTTTTGAGACACAGATGGGTGAGGTGTGCTGAGCACCTACCTATCGATCTATCCCTTAGACTACATGGGGGAAGGGCAACTGACAGCGAACCTCGCGATCTGGGCCTTGGGATGCATGGATAGGTATGAATGATACTCATCGGTGTGTGGTGGGGCCGGCACACTCGCCTTTGGACTGCATGGCCAAGCTTACATGGTGGCAAAGCACGCAGGATGGGAATAGGAACGTCATTTCCCAGCGGTTGATTCCGGCCAGGGACTTTTTGAAGCGGCTGTCCAAAGCTTTCTGGGAATGTTTGAGACCTACTCAAGGAGAACGATGGCCGCAGTTGCACGAAAGATTTCACGGCAGCGATGCCCGCAGTCCCCACAACCCTCAGGGTATTCAAGCAGTCTCACGTTGGAAAATCAGGACCATTTCCACTCAATGCAAGACTCGAAAGGGGTTTATTATGTGTCGTTTGACGGTGGAAACAACTTCGAGGCAGTTAGTCAGAATGCCCAAAGACAATGGGGGGTGAAGAGGAAGTCTGCCACCTCTGTTCTCACAATGAAATAAGGCCCTGGGTAGGGAATCAAAGACAGAAACAGCAGATTTGAATCTGGCGTATAAAGTAGGGTAAGTTGGGTGGTATGGATCTCTACATACCTTATGTACTATTTCCAGCTCAAAAATGTGTTTATTCTTCAGTCGTTATGCCGTTTCCCAGTGACTTGTCTGGCCGTGTTGATGTAAGGTACACAACCCCTATTAACCTTTGGGCTTCTCGATCCCGAAAGATTGTTTAAACTCAAAAGTCCACCGCACTCCTGAGGAGAAAACAAGCTCTTCTAACCTGAAACGGAACCGAAATCGTGTCCGTATTCTACAGTCTTCCGGGCCCATATATCGTGTCAAGTACAAATGTCAAGACTTGAAAGCCCTATTAAGGTCTGACATTGTAGATCTCATGCAGCCATTGCCAAGCTCCGATGTGCTACTGTCGCACCCGCCGCGGACCGTGTGATACCGAATAACTGGTATCTCCTAGGAGTGTCACCAGTTTCGAGAGGTAGGGCTGACATGCACGTTCCGCATGTGTCTATCAAGGTGCTGCGGAATGGCAAGCCACGTGGAGGTAGGTAGCCCACTTCGAGTGATGTAAAACTTGAACCATGAAAAAATTCCACCATTACATCAGCTATGGCAATCAAAGCCTGAATACTTGTGGGCAAAAGTTGCGAAATTTACCCAATAAGCAAGCCCAGCATGTGTTTCCGCCAAGTTAATATGTTAGAGACCTACAGCACTTGTCTAAGCTAAAGAAAGTCATGCCATATATCCATCGGGGCAACTTTCCTGGCTTACAGAAGAAAGCAACATCGGACGGGGTGAGCCAAGCCCAGAACTCCACATGAAATATACCTCAAGCCTCACATATACCCCCATGCATAGCCTCATAGCTGTCCCCACCACCCAAAATGGCAACAGAGTCCAATGATAGTGTCACCAATACCTGTCTTGCTCGACCTCGGCCCGATCCGACGCTCGATCTCTTGAATGCATTGTGCGTTGTTAATATGGACATCAGCCCGCCGAGCAGCTTCGAGAGTCCCAGAGAAGCAGGATGAACTGACGGCGCGTGGGCCCAGCCAAACTATTGATTCTTGTCGATCAGGGCTACCGTCATATTCTGGAAGGTCTCAGCGGACGGTGTGATGCATACCAGCCCCAACTTGGCATGTGTGATGGCTGCTGTCATCTGAAGTGGCCGGTTCAGCTCGCTGATATCAGCCAACAGCCCGGATCACCACGTACGTCTAATGCAGGAACATGCAGATGGCGCACCACCATGAGCTCATTTTGCTTGCAGAATCGGATACCAAAACGCCATCTTGTGTGGCGCAAAGGAGGCTCTTTACGCCTAACCAGACCTCGTCTTTTGTTATCTTTGACCTGCGATATGGGCCAACGTGCCAGGAGAGAAGCAATCCAGAAAAAAGCCACTTAGGACGATGGCTTGTGGAGAGACGGGACGGATAAAAATACATGTGATCAATGATAATAGGTTGCGATGTTATTGCCACGAATGAGGTGACTGGCCCGCCCAGACTTGGCTCCGAAATGCATTACTCCAGGACAAGCAGGTCCAGGGGTGTTGATTGCGGCCTTCCATAACAGCGGGCGGGGTGAAGGCGTTCCGTGCCGAGGAAATAGAACAAGTGGGCTGGGTGGGAGGCAACATTCGGGATCGGGAGAAAATCACCAGTCGATATGTAATGTTGATATCCGAGACTTATTGGGCCATCTGATAGGCCAATGCCGAAGCCAACGAGATCAACCCCACAATCCCCAGCTTCAAGCCAAGCCAAAGCCAAGGCGCGCCGTTGGGACCTGCCATTCACGACTTAGTGGTGGTGCACGACATTATGTGGGACGATTGCTGAACAAGGCAGTTGGTCGGCCCAGTGTGACTCCAGCTGCCGCAACGGGACACCAGCCGAGAGAGACCCAGCTTCCAGAACTAAGAGATCGGCACCACATCGCCAACCACTATCACAGCTCACCATCCAAGCCAACCAAGCACACAATCAACCCGGTGCTACCTCGACCGAACTACGACTCGACGAGCAACCCGTCCGAACTCAAAATGGCCAGCTACCCCCCGCCCTCTGTCCAGTCTCTCCCCCTTCTTCATCCCATCGCCAACCCTTCCCTCTTCGACAAGTCCCCATCCGTTGGTTCAAGATGAAGACTGCCACCGTCTCCCTTTTCGCGCTCGCCCTCTCCGCCTCCGTCAGCGCTGGCGACGGCAAGGGCAAGGGCAAGGACAAGACCCCCAAGAAGCCTCTGGTCAGCTCGGCCAAGCTCCAGTCCTACGTCAACAAGCGTGACCTTCTCAACGACGCCAACAAGCTCCAGTCGTTTGCCAAGGCTCACGGTGGTAACCGCGCTTTCGGTAGCGGCGGTCACAACGCCACTGTTGACTATATCTACAACACCCTCAAGCGCCTCAACTACTACGATGTCGTGAAGCAGCCCTTCACCGAGATCTTCTCCGAGGGTACCGCCACCCTCACTGTTGGCGGTGCCGATATCCCCGCCGCCATCATGACCTACACCCCCGGCGGTGAGGTTACCGCCAACCTCGTTGCCGTTCCCAACCTTGGCTGCACTCCCACCGACTACCCCGCCGAGGTTGCCGGCAAGATCGCCTTTGTGTCCCGTGGCACTTGCTCCTTCGCTGAGAAGTCGCTGAGCGCCAAGGCTGCCGGTGCCGCCGGCATCGTCATCTACAACAACGTTGCTGGCTCTCTTGCTGGCACCCTCGGCTCCCCCTTCCAGGACTACGCCCCTGTTGTGGGTATCAGCCAGGAGGACGCCGCCCCCATCCTCGAGGCTCTCTCTGCTGGCCCCGTCGAGGCTTCCCTCGACGTCGATGCCACCGTTGAGCAGCGTGTCAACTACAACGTCATCGCCGAGACCAAGGGCGGTGATCACGACAACGTCCTCGTCGTTGGTGGTCACTCCGATTCCGTCTCTGCCGGCCCCGGCATCAACGACGATGGTTCCGGTACCATTGGTATCCTGAACGTTGCCAAGTACCTCAGCAACTTCAGCGTCAAGAACGCCGTCCGCTTCGCCTTCTTCGGCGCTGAGGAGTTCGGTCTCCTCGGCTCCTACTTCTACGTCAAGTCGATCAACAGCTCCGAGACCGAGTTGGCCAAGATCCGTGCCTACCTCAACTTCGACATGATCGCCTCCCCCAACTACATCCTCGGCATCTACGATGGTGATGGATCCGCCTACAACCTCACCGGTCCCCCCGGATCCGACGTCATCGAGAAGGACTTTGAGGACTTCTACAAGTCCAAGCGCTCCCCCTCGGTCCCCACCGAGTTCTCGGGCCGCTCCGACTACGCCGGCTTCATCCAGAACGGCATCCCCTCCGGCGGTCTCTTCACCGGTGCTGAGGTCCCCAAGACCGAGGCCGAGCAGAAGCTCTTCGGCGGTGAGGCTGGTGTCGCGTACGACATCAACTACCACAAGGTCGGCGACACTGTTGACAACCTCAACTGGAAGGCCTTCCTCATCAACACCCAGGCCATTGCCCATTCGGTCGCCAAGTATGCCACCAGCTGGAAGGGCTTCCCCGCCGTCAACCTGAACGAGAGACGGTGGGCTGGCGACCGCGCCAAGGCCATGAAGCGCTCCCTCGGCGTCCATGGCCACGGTGTGCACACCCACTCCGGGCCTTGCGGCGGTGGTGATGAGATCTGAGCTTTTGAGCTTGGGTAGGGGATGAAGTCATGTACATGATACGATTATGAAGATAATGTATATATACCTATTTTGAATAAGATTTTATGAAGCAATACTTTTGTGCCACTTCCTCTCATCGGGCCGTGTGACGTTTTCAAGGTGTGCTGGAGTGCTGAATGATGCAGGTTGGTTTGCGTCCAGCTCACATGATGCAGGCAATTTAGGGATGGGATATTAACCACACTCCCTCTCCCCCGGATGGATAAATTGTGCCTGGCCACCCTCCAATCCAGCTGCAAGTGCCATTTGTGAAGAGTGCAAGATCGGAAATTGAACAAAATGCACGCAAGTGGCAAGACACCCGCTCCAACTGAATGTCAGAGCTGAAATGTGGTAGCGAGAGAAGGTAATACAGAGCCGGTATAAAGGTTGCCGGAGCCGGGGAAACTCGGATCCGGGTGGTGGTACTCAGTCTGCCCACAGTTGCGCCATCCACAAACTCGGACGTGTTTTCGTTCACTGATACCGATCGATGAGATCAAATCATTACGGGTGATGACACAGAATGGAAGCCGAGTCCATAGAGCATTGAAATTACTTTATAGGTATTCAGAGCGGCTACCGGCTGCGATTTATCCTAATGCTGACATCTAATTACCATGGAAGACCTATCGACCACCTACTGACCAGCCTAGCAAACCTCTACCGGTACCCAAACAAGAGAAAGCCAATCCTAAAACTGCGCCGTATCCAACCCCCCTTGTGTACAAAAGAAATGACCGACGCAACACCGGCCGTCTAAAACAACTCGCATTCCGGCTCCTTGACAGGACACTTGAAGGCCTCCCTAAAGGCGCGAGAGTTGGCCGCGCCGCCCATGAGCCTGTGCACGTCGGGGGCATGCTCCTTACCTTTCAGCAACATGTCTACCCTTTCCTGTGGGCTTCTGGAATCGCACCAAACGTTTCCGAACATGATAAAGAAGAGTTGCTCGTGGGTGAAATCGCCCAGACCAGGGAGTCCCTGGTCCCACACATCGGGCATGGACTTGCGCTCCTTGACCCAGGCGTCATAGGCCACCGCGAGGCCGCCGGCATCCGAGATGTTCTCGCCCACGGTCACGTTTCCGTTGCCGGGGTACTTCTTGCCGTCGGGGCCGACCAGCTCATACATGCTGTACTGGTCCACGAAGCACCTTTCCCGTTTGGCGTATTCCGCGAGCGACTTCTCATCCCACCAGTTCGTCTCCAGGGCGTTCTCGTCCTTTTTCCGCCCGCCGCTGTCGAGGCTGTGGGTGATCTCGTGACCAATGATGGATCCCAAGGCTCCATACAACGCCCACTCAGGGAGGTCAACGTGAAAAAGGGGGGCCAGTGATATACCGGCAGGGATGAAGAAGCTGTTGGTGAGACCGTTGTAAGCGGCATTGGTCACGTGCGTGTAGGACGCCGACCACCTAGACTGCGACGTCGGCTCCGACAGGAAACGTGAGTCAGTGACTACCTGGTACCGCATGCCCTCGATTGCGTTGTCGAAAAAGGAATCCGTGATGTTCAAACCGCTGTAGTAAGCGGCCAGGTCATCGGGGGATCTCGAGTCTGGGCTGTGCTCTGGGTAACCAATATTGATCTTCATGTTGTCCAACTTCTTGATGGTCCGCTTCCTTGTCTCCTCGCCCATCCAAGATAGCTTGTCCACGTGCACCTTCATCTCCTCACGAATATTCACAGCCAGCTTTGTCGCGGTAGATCGCGTTGAATCCGAGTAGGCAGCCTTGACAAAGTAGTGACCCAGAAGCCACCTGAGGGCAGAATCGACATGATCGACGCATGTGGGGTACTCATTGGACGCTGCCTCTCCACCGAGCTCCAGATCTTTGAGTTCATGGGACTCGACCTTGGAGCCCAGTTCCATGATGATCTTCCAGAGAAGCCATGATTGCACAACAACTTTGCGCTGCTGCTTGACGACTTTCTCAATCCGGGGCCACATGTAAGGAATGCTGACAACGACCGTCTCAGGGGTGTGCCCCTCCGGAACCAGTGCTTGAACAAAAGCGTCAAGACCGAGCATTGGTGCCAAAGACGCCAGTTGCGACATGGACAAGACCGTCTGGAAAGAGTCAGAAACAACAACGGTAAGCATGCTTGCGAGTCACTTGCCTGTTTAAGTTCCACCTGGGGATCCTGTGTAGGGTCGGCTCTTGAATGTAGTCCTGCGACAGCGCTGGAATTGGCCGCTGCCGTGGGACTCACGGACCCCAACATAGCGATCTCAAAGGCTACAATGTCCTTGGCAAGTCTTGCCGCTGTCTTATCATCGAGATCGACTGGGAACACAGTACGGAAAGCTCCAGAAATTTTCTTTTCGAGTTTGGCCGTTTCCTTTGGATCAGCGTACTCGTGGCCCTGGCTTTTGAATGAGAGGTCGGGATAGTAGAGCGTAAAGCGTTGCGTTTTCTACATCAATCAAGTTAGATAAGTACTGGTGTGCAAATGATCAAGGCATCATACCGGGTCGGTGGGATCTGGGAAGCAGTTGCCGAGGAAGTCATCCTTGTTATCAGGCGATGCATTCCAGGTGCGGATGTTGAGTTTGGCCAAAGCAGTGGCAACCGCCAGGAGGCCTGCCTTGTCGTCTTCTTCATCAAACAGGTCGTCGGCAAAGTCCATCTCAATCGGCCAGTACTCGTTGAATTTGACGAGGGTGTCCAGCAGTGGTTTGACACCAGCCTTTTTGATGGCGTCCGAGTCCATGCATGCAGTGTATGTTCGGTGGACCATGTCAAAGTTGTGTTCGTCGACATTGTCACGGCGGCTTAGCACGTAGGGCTGCACCTTTGTCGCTTGGTCGTAAGGTTTCGACAGGATTTCTCGCAAGAGTCTGTTCTTATGCGCGTTCTGGAGAGACACGCCGTTGAATTCCTTGTCCGAGTCGTGCAACTGGTTGAACCCGTGGCAGACCACTGCTTGATGTCAGTCGTACACACGTCGGTATTCAGGTTGGCTTATACTCACTCTTATCAAAGTCGGTGCAGGGATCCATGTCTTTCCAGTTGGGTGCCAGGTTTTCAAGAATGTGCGAAGCGGCCTGGATGCATGCCGGTGTTGTGCACACCTCGGCGCTCTGAAACTGACCCATGGTGGGCAAAGAGGGAAGACAGCAAGGAAAAAAAAGAAAAAAGGAGGAAAATGATGAGAGTGACAAGTCAAGAGTTCTCAAGGCAGTCGTGTATGGTGAGGCGGTGGAGATACAGATCCAAAGCAATCCCCAGCTGGAAGCGCCATGATGTCCGGTATATATGTATCTGTGTATGCCAGCACAAACACACACACTCCTATCCTTGCCTGTCTGATGAATCCTCCCCAGCGGGAACTTGAGTTGAGGCCAGCATCGGGCTCCCGTGGCTCAGCCTCTTGGAGATCGACGGGTGAGGTTCATGAAGGGGTCTGACAAGCTCAGCCCAGTCCCACATGCTTAAACACAGGTCCGCCAATAGGTGCCCGACGGCGAGAAGCCAAGTCTCGAGACGAGGTTGCTTGTCAGCACTACCATGCAGGCAGTTGCTGATGTAGCGCTAGGAAATCCGCAGGCAACTGTTTTGGCAGGGGGCGGGCTTTGGGGACCTTGGCATCCCATCAGCAAAATTATCAAAAGGCTACGAATAATAATTCACTGTTTGATGATCCATGTGTTTTGGACTGAAGGAAAACGGCGATGCCTGCTCACCGATCTCCACCAAGTTCGACCGCGGACTTTACCGCCAGGACCAATCCCCAAAAAAAGACTGCTTCGCCATGATGGGCGGATAGCCGATTGTCGATAGCCGCGATGTGGGCGTCTTGAGCAGCGAGCGCGTTTGTGTCGCCTGTTTCGAGCTCAAGTTTGGAGCTACCTTGATGTGAGGTGAGCGGTCAAAGTTCACTCTTTCCATTGCATCATCCCAAGTCTGATGCAGCGACCCAAGGAAAGACCGCGGCATCGATCCTTCCTTCCCGCTCCGTGCCACAGCGAAAGCCCTGCTGTTACTCCTCCGTACCCATTATCTGCTATCTGTAAGAGTGTTTACATTCAACGAAGCCCACGCAATAGCTCTCAACTCAGCATGGTTTCTCTTATCAACAGCCACATTCCGTAATCCATGCCCAGAGCTGTTGACTGCTGGATTTACACAGAGGCTGTTTTGTGCAAAATCCTACAGATGCACACCCGTCAGCGTGGGTGGTTTGATCACGCTCGAAACTCTCGTCAGTGAGATCAAAACTCCGAACCCGGGCATATGGCGAAACGCCAACCATGTCCAGCAACTGATTCACTACACCCGCTTCGGAATAAACCCGCTCCGATAGAAGGACACCAATGGAAAGCTCCGAGGCCGCCACCTCCAGCCTCTCAGATCCTAAATCAGGCATCGAAGTAATGAGTATCATCTTTCAGGGTCCTCGGCGGATGCAACCGCGCCATGATATCAGTATAACGCTGGATATCCAGTCAAAGGGCAAACCTGCCAAGGCTTCTTGTCCATCTAGCTGCGAGTAGCAAATGTATTCAACTTTTGACCCAAATCGTTCTTACATGGCAGCACATGTCGTTGAGCTCCAACAGCCTCAGCTCACCTCTACCCTCCGGCAATAATCCCTCCCCCGCTGCACCTGCCAGTCGCAAAGCCACACCTCCATCGCCATACCAATAAACCCGGCGATGCATATGCCCCCACTGTCGCTGACCGACGTGGCACCCAGACTGAACTCTCTGTCCTCTACAGGGACGTTGTCCATAATCTCGGCAAACGTATTCACATACACCGCCCCTCCCAACAGCCCCTCCCAAAAGATGACGACAAACACCAGGTAGACAGACGGGATAAAGTTGAGCAATGCATGCAGCGTAAGCAACACCAGATTTCCGACTTGAAGGAGCGACGGGAAGTAGAGGTGGTGTATCCTGAACCACGGCGTCGAAGAGCGGGAGATGAACACGCCTAGCTGATACAAGAAGCCGTAAAAGGGGTAGAAAGAGCGGTACTCGTTAAAGGGAGATTGCTCAAGCGGGAAAAGGAGGGTGGGTGCGACGCCTTGGTTGATGGTGTACTCTGCTACGTAGACGAGCAGCAGTGGAAGCATGTAAGGCCAGAAGAGTGACTTGGCGCGGCGGAGATTGACCCAGAATGAGGCGGATTTGTCGCCGGGGTGGTTGTTGTGGTAGGCTGTGACGGATGACGGGCCGGGTTCAGAGAGAAGGGCTGCTGATGCAGCAGAGGCATCGATTTCGCGTTCACTTTCTGGCGAGTCATCTCTGTCGAGACCGGGGAGTGGTTCATATCCTGTTGTTCCAGTCTGCTGCTTTATCCTCTCTCTAGGAAGGATGACAAAAAAAGACAACAGCATGACCCCGGGCATCAGCGCGCTGACTAGCAAGCTGTTTTTGACAGACATACCCAGCCAGTCAGTCATCAGGACGTACAACCCTGCCCCGACCAAACCCGCCGCTCCCGTCCCGCTTCCCCACGCCGCAAGGCTGTTAACGCCGTAATAGTGCGTCAACCCCAGGAAACTGAGTTCTCCTCCGCCGGAGCTGATACTGGCTATTATCACGCCGACCATTTTGACCCCGACAGACTGTGTGTTCGGAGTGAGTGCCACCAGTAGCATGCCCCCCGATGATAACGCCACAAACACCAATATGCGGATCGAGTACGGCACGAGGTGGATGAAATACGGCGCGACGAGTTTTGTCAGAAAGGAGGGCATCACATCTGCCAGCAGGACGAGAGCTTTGGGGATGGACGGGCCGACGAGGTCTTGGGCTGCGGTCAGCAGGAGAACGTAGAGGATGTTGTTGACTAGGCCTGCATGCAGTTACACCGAGAAATGGTCAGACAAGAACACCGCAACAGCAGGGACTTGTGGTCACAAACCAAACAACCAAAATGCCACCAAAACCGAGGTATTGGGATCGCGCATGAATGCAGACAGCCGGGCACGGTAAAAGCGCCATGAGGAGGACGGGGTGCCGGGAAACGGCAGGGGGAGCAGCCCCGAGGAGGAGGGCGAGCGGGAATTCATGGCGACGAGGAGCGCATGGCACTTCAGGTAACTATAACATTTCGTAGTGATACAAGGTCGCGATATTCAAAAGCCACCGGTTGTGCCTGTGTCGCTGTGTCGCGTCGTGGGTTTGTGATGGTGTAAAAGTGGTGGATCGATGCATGGGGAAGATGACGTTGTGTCGTGCGGAAATGCCTGCCGAGATCCTAAAACATTCGCTCCCAGCTTAGAACCCTAACCCTTTCTGGCCAAGTTTCACTTTCCTCCCTATCGTCACGGCGACTTGTATGGGATGGGTTACTTTTTGTTGCCAATCTAGCAGACTACTTGTCCTTCTTGAACAAATCTTTCCAAAACTCCTTGAACCCATACCTCGGTTCATTACGCTCCCACACCCGGCTCTGTTCGCCCATTCCAAAGGTCCCCCTAAGCCCCCCTCTCTGTAGTGGCTTTCCGCTACCAAGAAAGTTATAATCGACCATTGACTTTGCCGGCGCTGTTGCCCTCGCCTTGATTTCCTCCGCCACCTGCGGCGCCACATCCGCGAAACAGCTGCTGAGTTCTCTTTCCAGCGAGAAATACGGCTTCTTGGCGAGCTCCGGCGCCATCAAGTTGTATGACCTGGTAATAGTGTTTAGGTTGGTGATGGCGAGCTCCATGTATGACCTCTCGGCTGCTTCCCAAGCCGGATCTCGAAATGGCCGGCCGACGGGCATGTTTTCCTCCGTCGATTCTTTTACTCCCTCAGTCACCGGTGTGGCATTCGAAGCAGCCTGCTGCCTCATCTTCACCATCACCGGATCATCCGTCGAGTTCGTCGACACACTCATCTCTTCCACCTTTCTCTTTCTCCTTGGGTTGTGCACCTCTTCTGCTCTTGCGTACTCCCTCGCCCGTCTCAACTTCTCCTCCAAACTGCCTCCCTTGGCAGATATCATGCGCGCCATGTGCCTTTTCCAATTAGTCCGTATTGTCAACCTGAAATTTGCAGCCGTCTTTAGCAACTCTTGTTGCTTTTCTATCCACGGCGGCACAAGGTCTTGTCGTTTGATCATCTTGTTCATTATGTATTCTGTCGTATCGATAAACGGATTATCCGCCCTCGCGTCTCTTTCGACTCCCTTGCCTCTCGGGATATGTTTGAACTGCCCTCTGGCAATGGCGTTTTCGATGCGCTCATTAGCCAAAGCCGCAAGCCCGGTGATGGTGTTGGGCATGGCTCGTGCCCCGGGAGTAAAGCGCTCCCTGAATTCCCGTTTCATAGCTTCTCTTTCTTCATCGCTCAACCCAACATCCTTTTGTTTGTCCCCTGAGAGAGAGGTGTACAAGGAAGCCTTGTCCCTCGCCTCGGCTGCTCTTTGCCCAGCGCTGACATTTGATCTTGTTTTAAATCGCATGTCAACTGGCTCGGGGACAATTTTGTTTTTACCTCGAAGCCCGGGGGCCAATGGCTTGTGGGCGTCGTTGAGCATTCGTAACACAGCATCTTCGGTCGATTCGGTGCCTGTCCAGGGCTGCGCTGCGGCGATGGATCTCGTACCTAGGCCGGCGGAATCGGGTATTTTCGAGTGGGCAAGAACCGAGGCGGCGGCTGAGTATTCTCCTTGGAATTTGGCATCGGCCAGTTTGTTCAGCAGTTTGGCTTTGAGTTCTTCGGAGAAACCGGCATCTTCGAGCACAGCGCGACGGCCGGCTCGCCCTCCCTCCAAAAGAGCCTCTTCGGTTGCCTCTTGAAGGCGACGTGTCAGGGGGCCGAGTTCTTTTTCTTCATTGGATTTCGGAGAGGTATCTGAGATAGGATTCGAGGGGTCGCTGGCAGCGGGTTTGGCAGATAGGGCGGGGCAGGATCGTGAGAGATTGCGGTGGGTAGAATAGACGGAAATTCTCGGAAGAGGAGCTCGTCGCATGGCGCGCAAACAGAGACCGCAAATGAAGGCTTCAGGGGGCACTAACTTGATGAGGAGGAGAAGGGAGCTGGAGAGACACGGTGGGGGGCAGATGGAAAGTTGCGATCATGGCGATGATGCGCTGACTGGAAAGATAAGCACAGTAATCTTACACAGTGCGTAACTAATTATCACTGAGAGCATATGGGTACCTTGATGGCCAACGCGACGCGACTGCTGATTTCCTGCGGCATCACCATTCACCAACAGCTTCATCACGACCTTCTCAAAGTTGAGGTTGTTAACTGTCTCCATTATTTCTATCTTTCTCATTTTTAGGGAGTCAAGCACTCTTCATCTCACAGCCGTAAGATCCCGACGCGATGACATACCATATGCAGAATATCGCCGTCTCGTTGCCAGTCGCAACAAGTTTTAGCTCCGCTCCGCCTTGTTTCTCTCCTATTTTCATCGACCTCACCCTCTCCTTGGCTCTTATGAACTCCCGCGATGCTCTTTACATGCAGTCAAAAGTGGACCCCTCCGGTGCCGAAACCGGCCCCGACACAACCGGGCTAACGCTTTCCGGCCCCACCAGCCGACCGAGGTTTTTTTGCCCCGTTCGGTCGTATCTCCGACGCTGCCATCGCCGCGGATGACGAGGACGGGAGCTGTGTGAACCTGCTGTGTTTTCTCTCTTTTTCCTTTGAGCATCTCATATTTTGTTTTCCTAGCGTTTTTCTTATTCTTCTCGTCAAACATGGCCGCCCTCAAGTCCCTGGGCCACCGCGCTTTTCGCGAGTCTGGCCTGCAGTCAGTTTACACCACCGGCCTCGATGCTTACCTCATCATCCTCTCCCGAAGCTGCCGCATGTTCGCCTACGGTGCCAGCAGCTTGATCCTCGCTCTGTTCTTTGCCGAGCTTCAGTTTTCCGACTACCAGATTGGACTGTTTATGAGTTTGACGCTGCTGGGGGATGTCATCTTGTCACTGTGCTTGACGCTCGTGGCTGACCATGTTGGGAGGAGGAGGACATTGTTCTTGGGGTCGATACTGATGATCTGTTCGGGGACTACGTTTGCTCTCTGCGAGAACTATTTCGTTCTTCTCGCCGCCGCCGTTGTTGGTGTAATCAGTGCCACGGGAGGTGATTTTGGACCGTTCAGGGCAATTGAAGAGTCGACCGTTTCCGAACTCACCAACCCCGACACAAGAGCCGACGTGCTGGTTTGGTATGTCACCACCGCCAGCCTGGGATCAGCAGTGGGGACTACGACATCGGGACGCATTATTGACTGGCTCAGTGCAAGAGAGGGATGGACGCTTCTAGATGCCTACCACGGGTGCTTCTGGCTGTACGCTATTATGGGACTGACAAATATGGCCTGCAGTGCCATGCTGTCAGAAAGATGCGAGCTCAAAAAGAAGGCTCCAGAGGGTGGCAGTGGGGAAACAGCGCCACTGCTTCAGGAGACAACGGATGACGGTGTTGCCAAGCCCAAGGAGAAGGCAAGCTGGGTCTCCCAGATATCTAGGGAAACACTGGCCATTGTGGGCGTCTTGTGGTTCTTGCTGATGGTGGACTCGCTCGCCGACGGCATGGTCAGCATGTCCCTGACGACCTATTACATGGACAAGAAGTTTCACCTGCCCAAGTCGACGCTCGGCGATATGCTGTCGACCTCTTACATTCTGTCGTCTGTCACCAACATTTTTGCCGGCCCGCTGGCGCGGTATATCGGCCTCGTCAACACGATGGTTTTTACACATATCCCGTCCTCCACCGCTGTCTTGCTGTTCCCGCTGCCAAAGACCGTTTCCCTGACCTTTGCTCTCCTGCTCCTCAGAGTCGGCCTGAACAACATGGATCAGGCACCTCGGGCAGCGCTCATCGCGGCCGTGGTGAAACCAGAAGAAAGAACTGCCGTCATGGGCATAACGGGCATGCTACGGACCCTGGCTTCCACCACAGGTCCAAGCATCACGGGCGTCCTCGCCGGCAACAACCGATTCTGGGTCGCCTATGTTGTCGCTGGTGCGTTGCGTTTGGCGTATGATCTTGGCTTGTTTGCCCTGTTTATCAATATCAAGCTTCACAAACATGAGCCAGCCGGTGAGCCCACAGGCGAGGAGAGGAGAGAAGCTGACGAAGAGGAACCCTTGGTGCGGAATTCGGCCCAATGAGCGCATCAAGAGCATAGATTGGTGCGTAGGGTGGGGTGGATAGAAAAAGCAGTCATGATTAGTCTTAAAAGGAGCTTCGTATTTTTTTATCAAGTTCGTTCGAAAGGTTCATGTCACCCAAGCCTCTTAACATGTTGCACCGACTGTGCCGGCATGTCTCCATGTAATATGTAGGGTCTTCTTTTACCTCATGCCATTGTAGTTGATTCGCTCCCCTTGCCAGCCGACTCTCACCTCAATATAACCCCGCGGCATATTCGTGCATCCCTGACCGCCTCAGTTGGGATGCACCTTGGGATCTATGGTGTGACTTGTGTTACACGGGGCGGGCAGCCTTCTCAGTGGCCCACCACCACAGTGATCCATGCTGCCTATGCCCCTTCAGGGCTTTCGATGCTGACATTGCTGAGTATGTATACAAATATTCTTTCGGTACTTTCGGCAGGTATTGTCCGACCTGCCGAGCCAGGAATTTGACATGGGATTTTGGGAGGATAAAACCAAGCCGGTCATGTTCTTCTTCCTCTTCGACCTCGACTGCAAGCAATCAAGTCATGGCTCGAGTTGCATTATTGTTGGGGCTGAATGTCCTAGGCCACTGTTTAGCATCTCCTCATTCCTACTCGTTGCTTCATAACCGGGACGATGCTCACGATGTTTACGACTACGTGGTGGTCGGCGGGGGGACAGCCGGTCTGACTGTTGCGGATCGACTGAGCGAGAGTGGAAAGTGTAAGTCTTGGGTCAGAGATGGAGGGGGTCCGCCATTGACCTGAATACAGACACTGTCCTGGCCATCGAATATGGGATCATTGGTGCGTCTTCCTAGAGACCCTGCATTGCACTGGCTGACGAGTGAGCCTGGCAGAACCCGATGGACGCCGAAACCGAACAAACATGTACAACATCACCTCTGTTCCTCAGGTGAACTTGAACAACCGCACCTTTCCGGTCGATGTCGGGTGCATTGTGGGTGGTAGCTCAGCTGTCAATGCTCAGGGGTTTCAGCGAGGGACCAAGCGTGACTACAACAACTGGTCTGTACCTCTTGTTGAACACAATTCGCACTCATTAGGCCTGGTCTAACGATACCAGGGCTGAGCTTTCCGGCGTCAACGACAGTAGCTGGAATTGGGATGATCTTCAGCCTTACTTCAGAAAGGTATACTCACAAATCACCGAGCCGTAGATTATAGTCTCTAACAGTCTAGGCCATCCAACTTGGTAGCGGGCCTCATCCAGACATAGCCAGGGTCTACAACATGACATACAACGCAGGGAGTTATGGAACCAACACGAGCAAGCACAGCATCTTTGCCACATTTTCTAGGGGCCATACGCCTGCTATCAGTGGGTAACCTCTCTTGTCCAAATGCTGGATGAAGATCACGAGTTGACAGGTCCCAGTTCCAATCTATCAAGCCCTGCGTGGATATCCTGGTGTGGAAATCCCAATTGACCATTCGGTTGGCACCCTCGGACTAGCCTGGACACCAAGATCAATGGAACCGATCTCTTTCAACCGGTCATATTCTCGAAGTGGACACTATGACGGCCTTAACAGGGACAATTACCACCTGCTCACCGCTACCAGGGTCGAAAAGGTTGTGTTCAAGGGCAAGACAGCAGAAGGTGTGGAGATCTCGCCTCGCTGGCCTGAAGCACACGAGGGCAAAGGCAAGGGGAAGGGCAAAATTAATGGGAAAGGGAGTGGTAAGAGGGTTATCAGAGCTCGGAAAGAGATCGTCCTCTCCGCTGGAGCCATCCACACCCCTCAGATCCTCCAGTTGAGTGGCATCGGCCCTGCTTCTCTTCTCAAGCAAACCAAGATTCCCGTCATAGTCGACCTTCCCGGCGTTGGCGCTAATTTGCAAGACCACGCTTACCAGCCGGCAGTTCAGTTCAACTGTATGTCTCCGTCTTTCATCCCCTCCGATGAAGCTAACAATCCCAGGGACAACCCCCCCACCCTACCCAGAAGTAAACACCACCCTCCCCCCCATCGAAGCCTTCCTCTTCGGCCCCGGCCTCAACCTCATGCTCGGCCTCCCAGGCATCTCCCCTACCCGGTACCAATCCCTTGCCGCTTCCTACCTCTCCCAGTCCCCCTCCGAGTTCCTCCCGAAACACATCCACCCCACCATCATCGCCGGCTACGCCCAGCAACAACGTCTCTACGCCGCAGGCATGCTAGACAAAAACTTTGCCTTCTCCGCCACCGGCGTCGGCGCCCTACCCGTTGCTGCTCCTCAGCTCATGCACGGCCTATCTCGCGGCACCGTCACTCTCAACCTCTCCTCTCCGCTGTCAGAACCGATAGTTGACTACCGTTTTGCTTCCAACCCGCTTGATCTTGACATTGTGGCTGAAAACATAAAGTTCTATCGAAGGTTTTACACCGGTCCCGATAGTACACTGAGGCAGTACGTTGATTTGACTTTGGGGGAAAGTCAGCCTGGTAAGGGGTACCAGTCTGATGAGGGGCTGAAGGGGTGGTTGAGAGAGAACTTGGTGCCGAGTGTGTATCACCCAAGTGGGACAGCCGCGAAAATGGCGAGGGAGTGGGGGGGGGTGGTGAATGAAGGGTTGGAGGTATATGGAGTGAAAGGGTTGAGTGTGGTGGATACGAGTATTTTTCCTACTATTCCAGGGGCGGCGACGAGTATGACTGTTTATGCTGTTGCTGAGAAGGTATGTGTCTTTTTGCTGCTGTCGCGACGGTGTGCTGACGAATTGGTAGGCTGCCGATCTGATCAAGGCGAGGGCTGTAGTTGTTGTAGGCTTGTGAAGATAAGGCAGTTGAGAGGCTTGAAAAGGCATTTGAGAGTTTTGAGAGCAATGGGCGAGATGTGTCAACAAATCGCCACCTTGAAGAAGTAGCACCACGACTTGATCAAGTCCACGACGAATTGCTGTGTGTAGAGGCAAAAGCCCCCTTGTCGGAATGCTCATGTTTAGTCCCTTGCCTAGCAACATCTCCGTGATAGGAGCACGCTCAAAGTACAGAGCCTGAAGTAGGCCACCCGCTAACATGTCACCCTATTTAACAGAGTCAAGATCGAGGGTAGATAGCGCTTTAACTACTGTTCGTACCATAGGAAAACGGCAGTATTTCGCAGCCAGGAGAAGCAGCAGTCTCATGGTTTGCGAGCTATGATCGGCCAAGGGAAAAAGTAGTGACACGAGCGCCGTTTCTCCAGACAGTAGAGCTAGAAATAAATTCTTATATCCAGTGTCATCATTGTATCGGATGTCGGCCCCTGTTTCCAATAATAGAGATACCAAAGACACTTGGCCAGCTGCGGCGGCGTAGTTGATCGACCAGTCTCTGTTCAGGTTGATCTCATCTGTCGTTTCTATCATGTGTTTAACGGGGTCGTAGTGTTCTTCGCGGATTGCCCAGGAGAGCGGATGGATTTTTGGACTGACTGGGCCATATTTCAGCCAAGCCATTAGATGTTCGTTTTTCTCATCCCGCTGTAACAGTGCCCTCACCACCCCACGATCGCCTCTCTCTAAAGCAGCGAAAAAGGCGCTTTTATAACCAATTCCATCATCGACTACCTTAAGATCGCTATTGGACTGAAGTGCCGTAGTTATCAAGGTTAGATATCCCCAGCCTGCGAGAAAGTATAGAATATTGCTCGTAAGACAATCTGTTGCCGCCCTCCATTGCTTGAAAACGGGAGAAAATAAGCACTTCTCTGAGAAATCCCGCAGAAACAAGGCTTGGGGAACTCCACCGGCAGCTACATTTTCAGCATGATGGAGGGCGTGGGTCATTGCATAGTCCATTAAGCCCATTGGTCCTTCTCAGGCGTCTTCGTGGTGTTTCCAAACAGTTTGGTGATATGCTCGACATAACTATGGCAGCAGCTTTGTAGTTCGAGATGACTTTTCTGCCGCAGCGCTGTTGTAGTCAAACCTGGAAACAATTCCGCAAGACCATCCTTCAAGAAATACTCGCGGACGGATTCGTGTATAAATTGAACCCTGAATTTGTTTCCATCGCCGGTCGTTTTGTTCGACTCGGCGAGTCTTTTAGACGAACTAAGGAGGAAGCGCTTCATGTCTTCAACAGTGACGAGTTTCGGGTCCCATTCAGACAGCTCCCTGGGACTCAACCCACAAATAGCCGTGTAGTAATACCCAGGCAGCGTCAGCTGTCGTCGGCTAAACCCAATCCCTTGAACACGTAGTCGGAGGCACCTCGCCCCGTCCTCTCCGTTGTCTTCGTTGCCTTGGTGAACAATTTCCCGGAACAGCTCACTCAACTTGGGAGGCAGCACCCGCAGTGGCTTTCCAGCTCAAACATGCGGCCCCCGTTATACTTCGCTTGAAGGGGTTAACCGCCAAGATCACCCACATGAAAACACCGGAGGCCTTCCTTTGCACTTCCCGCTTGATCCTTGTTGCCCCCTCGCTGAGGCCAATCCTGAGCTTGTTTTCTATGTAGGCAGATATATCCTGCTCATGTCCGTGCTGGAGCTCGAGAACAAGCTCCCGCCGGTGTGCGATTTCAATTTGCGGATAGTGGCGACTTGAGAAACAGATGCGCAACTGCTTCTGACTTGAAATTGCCGCAGTTCCAAGCTCGTCAAAGTGTTCCACCATTTCCTGAACTTCTTCGGAAACACATTCGTCCAGTGCATCAACGAAAATCGTCAATTCCTGTTCAACGGCAAGCCTGTCGATGGCAACGCGAAGCAAATCCTTGAGGCAGTCAATCCCCCATGTGGGAGATGGATTGTTTGAGAATATTTGCTCGTATGTCTGCGCCAGTTGCAACCTGACATGTGGCTTGAGGGCGGAATCATGAAATATTGGTCGTAGTTGTGGCAACGAGTCGGATCCCAGGAGCTGGTGAAGCAGCGAACGATACATCCCTTTCGGAGAGCGTTCCATCGGACCTCCTCTGGCGTTGAAGAAAAATGCCATGGCAGTTTCATCGCTGCTGGCGCGTAGAACTTGCTCACTGTAAGCGAACTTCATAATGGTGAACTTTCCTGCACTGAGATTGCCCTTGATCCATAAGAAGCCGTGGTCCTGTTGTTTTCTAGACTGATTGAGCCAGCCTTGATAGTCCGGATGATCTAATAACCAACGGCACGTTTCTGAGTGGTTGGCTCCGATGGCTATAAAACGGGAGTCGAGTTCTTTGAATGTGAATGATTTCCAAATAGTCTCTTCTCTTGCTAAAGAATGGTCAGAAACATCTCATATAAGAGCGGCCTGTAGAGTTGATTGGGTAAACACCATTAGAGAGGAACCTACCGACGATGTCGAGTTCAAGCATCTCGGAAATTGAGAGAAGCTCGCTTGCATATCTGCTTTTCCAGGAACACCACCAGCGATGCCGACGATATAGCTGAGTTGCACCATACGGAATGTTCGACGCATGTTGTTCACCACAATTGCTGCGTTGTTCGTTCCATAGTGACCGGACGATAGGCGTGCAATGACGATGTGATGACGATCAATGGTCCCCAGAATGTACGAGTTAGAATCAATCGCCTTGAGCGACATCTGCGTCGAAACAACCGTGGACTTCATCGAGCATGGCCTCCGCCGCTGCCATTTTAACTGGAAGCGCACAAATCCAGCCCACCGTATATTTGTCGGCCTCAGGATCCCGCATGTTGCACCGAAAAGCGTCAGCTTCTGTTGGCGAGGGTCGGTCACCAAGCGATTCATTCATGCTGACATTCACGCTAGCTGTGGTGCGTACTTGCAAGACATCCTCGAAACGAGACCGCACGGAGCACGCTTATCAGGGTTGGGCAGCGAAGGGGTCTGGGTGTTGACCCAATCATAGAAGGCACACAGTTCCCGCTATGCCTGAAACTCCCTGGCCCACGGGACTATGAATTCTTGATCTTTTGATGTAACCAATGGTAGTGGGATGTGAGTTTTATTCCGTATTAAGGTACCTAGCAAACACTTGATCCTTACCTATCAAGTGCCATCCTCCAGACCCTGTTTAACAAGCCTCTCAACCCGCCTGACATTCTTCTCCGTCGTCGTCTGCCCAGCCATCAGGTACAACACATTGCCCAAAACACGACTATGCACACTGCCATCATCCTCAGAGGCCTTCAGCAAAGCAGCCTGAAGCCCCTTTGCAGCAGTGCTCTTGTAGCCTACACCTACGACACTGCCCGCCGAGCCCATGTGAATCGCCAGGACCGTTCCGAGCGCCCACACACCTTCAACCCCTTTCTGCCATGAAAGCCATTCAATCAACTCATGACTCCACACCGACCAGACCCTGGAATCAGCAATCGCAGCAACCTGCTCAGAGCTGGCATGCTGGGTTTGATCGTCGCCTTTCTGCTGACTCGAAATAGCCCAACACCACTCCCCACTCTTTTCCATCTTCATCATTGTCTTCAGACTTTCCAAAGCTACCTGGCAGCCAACAGCGTGAGCCGTGTAGCTGTGTCCGTGCAAGAGGGCATCGCTCTTATCGTCACTCAAAAACGACCGGAAGACGCTCTCAGATGCCAAGGTGACACTGAGCGGCAGCAGACCACCAGTCAGCAGCTTTGCGTGGACGGAAATGTCAGGATCGACGCCGAGAAACGAGGCAGCACTGAAGCGGCCAAGACGATAAATTCCTGTAAAGACCTCGTCAAACACAACCGGAAGGCCGCTCCAATCCAGCTCGTCGTTTGATTGATGCTTTCTACCGGATAGCTCTGGTGATTGTCGGACGACCTTAACCAGCGTCCGCTGAAAAAGGGGATCCCTGTGGCAGACAGCTGTTAGTATCACAACTCACTTGATTCATCGTGGAACTTACACCAAATGCATCCCACCCGCCCCCAACACAACCGGCTCCAGAATCAAGGCCCCAAACTTCTTCCCCTCTTCACCCACCAGCTTCTCCAAAACCCCTCTGATCTCCTTCTCATACCCCCTTCCCTCCCCCCTTTTCTCCCGTCCCTCCACATCAAAAACATCACCCAACGTCTTAAACTCCCCTCCCCCCTCCACAGCCCAAACCCCCTTCTCACACCTCACCCCCGGACTCCCCAACCAAGCTCCCTTTCCCTCATACCACTCCACCTTCTCATTAAACACCCCCGGCTCGCTACAGTCCATCGCCCCGATGGTATCCCCATGGTAACTCCCCTTGAGCCCAATCACTCCAACCTTTTCCTCCCCTGCCCACCCATACCTCCCCCTTGCAGCCCCCAAAGCCATTTTCACCCCCACTTCCACCCCCGTACTCCCATTGTCAGAGTAGAAAACCCTCTTCAACCGCTTATTTCCCATCCCGGTAATCAGCGTCTCTGCCAGCGCGAGAGCAGGCTCATGGACAGCCTCAGCAAACATCACGTGCCCATACCGACCAGCCGCATAAGCAGCAGCAAGAGATAGGGCTGGGTTCCCGTGGCCAAGGCCCTGGGTCCACCACGAGGCTGAGCCGTCAAACATTGGCCGGAGCAGTGACTTGCTGGGTGAGCCCGACTGGAAAGTGTCAAAGTGGGAGTCCTTGGCCGAGTCGATGACGGTGATTTTATCTGGGGTGAGCTGCTGGTGCTGGGTGAAGGGGTACCAGATTGTTTTGGAGGCAGTCTCAGGCATGGACTGTAGGCGGGCAATGCGGGCTTGATGCAACGACGAAAGATGCGAGGGGATGGCGGAGAGAGAGGGGAGACCCAGAGCTGTAGTATAGTAGGCTTGCATGTTGCTAATGTCGTTAGAGGGCGAAAGACGTGGAGGAGGGAGGGGGACTGTCTGGACGGGGATAGAGTGTTTTTCTTGGAAATAAGGGGTAAGATAGCTGTGGTTTTGGTAGGTCTTGTCCTCGAACAAGAGGACCAACTCCACATCGTAGCCACGAATTTTGAGGGATTCAAAGGCCGAAATGGTCGAGGAGATGCCGCCGAGCTTGGCATCGCCGATGAGGATGGCAGGGAGGCGAAGTGGCCGGTAGAGGTCGGCTTGTGTGGTGCCGGAAGGGCCAGGGGAGTGCACGCCGCCGGCGGTTTCGACAAACAGCCATCCGGGGTTGGTGGAAGCGAGGCGGGAAGCAAATTCGTGGATCTTGCAGAGCACCTCTTCGTCTGAAGGTGTATTCTGTTGGGAGACCTGGGCTGCGAGATGAGGGCTCACGGGAAGATCAAACTGGTACAGCGTCTGTGAGTCCAGTCCCGGTATAAACTTTGAAATGTGGCTAAGAGATATCAGACATTTATACAGGGGAGCCACAGGGTGTCTAGACATCTATGTTTTGAATCAGTAAGGCCCTCAGAGTTGGAATGTCGAGATGGTTCTTACACCGACCGTCTGCTTCCTCTGCCGGCCCGGTAGAAACGGGCTTGAGGAATGCTGTTTTTTCATCCGGCTTGTAGCCGCTGGTCAACTTGCAGAGAATGGTGCTGAAGACAGTCTTGCCGACTTCTGTGTTGGCGCCCCATACTTGGTACACACGCAACGAGCGGTGCAGCAGAGCGCCCAACTGTGGCGACATGGTTATTTCGACTGCGATGCTGTGAAGTTCAATGTTTGCATGCTGGAGATGAAGTTGCAGTCGAAACAAGCAAGCGAGCAACCGGCAAGACCCCCACGGAGAGCGCGTTGAATCGGCATAGCCTTTTACCGAGATCGGACGGCATTTTTTCGGTTGCAATTGTCATAACATAATTATACTTTTGTGCAAGATGGATCTCGAAACGGCGAAACAACCATCCAACTTCAACACCGTAAGAAATCCAGTCGCCATGCCACAAGTCAACCAACTCAATGCCTCCCTCACTAAACACCTGGATCGCCGCAAGGCCCGCGACATGTTCCGCAGCCTGACCCTCGTCCCTCCCGGCACAGCAGACTTCTCCTCAAACGCATACCTCTCCCTGTCTGCTCAGCCATCAGTCAAACAAACGTTTTTGTCACGACTTCAAGACGCCGCACACGCCAACACCCCATCTCTCCTCGGCTCAGGAGGCTCCCGTCTCCTCGATGGAAACTCACCCAAGGCAGAAGCGCTCGAGAAAACCCTCGCCGCCTTTCACAGTGCCCCTGCTTCCCTACTCTTCAACTCAGCCATGGACGCCAACGTGGGACTCTTCAGCTGTGTCCCGCAGCCAGACGATGTTGTCCTGTACGACGAGCTGGTTCACGCTAGTATTCACGACGGGATGCGTCTCAGCCGAGCTGCCGAAAAGTTATCGTTTGCGCACAACACAGTCTGGAGCACCGAGGAGACTGTGGAGCACGGAAAAGGGAAGCCCGAGTCGCTGGAAACGGTCTTGGTGGGCCTTCTCAGCAGACCAGGTGGGCATCTCTTTAAGTCCGGGGAGAGAAACGTTTTTATTTCCGTCGAGGGTGTCTACAGCATGGATGGGGATGTTTGTCCCCTGAAAGACATTACAAACTGTGTGGAACGTTGGCTGCCAAAAGGAAACGGACTTGTTATCGTCGATGAGGCTCACTCGTTAGGGGTTTTTGGGGAAAGAGGCCAAGGTCTAGTGTCCGAACTGGGCCTCGAGGATCGAGTGTGGGCGAGGGTGATGGGGTTTGGCAAAGCGATGGGCTGTTCGGGCGGGCTCATCTTGTGTTCTGACATCACCCGATCATACTTGATCAACTATGCTCGCACGCTCATCTACACGACTGCCATGGCGCTTCCGTCTCTGATCAGTATCGAGGTCGCTTATGAATTCATGATGAGTGGCGGAGCTGAGCCACTGGTTCATCGCCTCAGAAACCTCGTCAAGAACGCCCACTGCTTATTGATGGAGATGTACGAGAGATTGAAACCTCCATCACATTTACTTCGCGTCAGCTTGGTTGAGCCAAAATCCTCCATTATCCCGGTATTTACCGATCATCCACGCAGCCTAGCAGGTCACTGTCAACAGAACGGATTCATGGTGCGCCCTATTGTCTCTCCAACGGTGCCCAAGGGAACAGAGAGGATACGTCTATGCCTTCACGCTGCCAACACTGTAGATGAGGCTGTCGGGATAGTGTCAGCAATAGAATCATGGGTAGTTTCTCAGATGAATGTTTCAAAGTCGAGACTCTAGCTAGCTGGCGCCGCCGACTTTGCAAAGCTCTTCATCGGCTGCAAGCCCCAACGTTCAAACAATACAGCATCATCATCCCATCCGTTGCACTCTGTCGTGAGCATCTTTTCTCCCGTAAAGACAGCATTGGCTCCAGCCATGAAGCACATGGCTTGTTGCTCCTCCGTCATTGTCTTGCGGCCCGCGGCGATACGAATAATGGTAGCCGGCATGATGATTCTCGCCGCGGCAATGGTGCGCAGCATGCTGGTGAAGTCAATCGGCTTTCTGTCACCCAGTGGCGTGCCCTTGATGGGGACCAGCGCATTCACTGGGAAACTCTCCGGGTGGCTCGGCAGCGTGGCAGCGGTATGCAGCAATCCAATCCTGTCCTTGTCGGTCTCGCCCAGACCCAGAATACCCCCCGAGCAGACGTTGATCCCAGCATCGCGAACATGGCCCAGGGTAGCGAGACGCTCGTCGTAGGTACGGGTCGAGATGATGCTAGGGTAGAACTCGCGGCTCGTGTCGAGGTTGTGGTTGTAGGCTGTGAGACCAGCCTCGCGGAGCTCCTTGGCCTGTTCGGCATCGATCATGCCCAGCGTCACGCACACCTCCATTCCCATGGCCCGCACTCCCGACACCATCTCTTTCACATTGCGCAGACTGTTGTTGCGGCCACGCATGTCGCGCCAGGCGGCTCCCATGCAGAAGCGTGTGCTGCCATTGGCCTTGGCTATACGGGCGGCTTCAAGGACTGTCTCGACGGTTTCGACACGCTTGGCTTGCAGGCCGGTGCCTTTTTGGTAGCGAGTCGACTGGGCGCAGTAGGAACAATCCTCGCTGCAGCCTCCTGTCTTGATGTTCATGAGGGTGCAGAGCTGGACTTCGGACGGGTTATGGAATCGACGGTGGACTTGGGCCTGCATTCATTTGATGCCGGGAATTAGTGACAGCTTTGAGCACACGGATCGAGCCATGTATCTCACCGCTTGGAATGCAAGTTCCATCAGGGGCTGGTGGTAGATGGCCGCCGTCTCCTCCTTTGACCAGGTATATCTCGGCGCGGCGGCGGCAACGGCATCCCGCAGAACCTGTCTCGCCCACTGTTGATGCTCGACATTATCCTGGATAGATGCTACATCCTGATCGTTTGCGTTTGCTGTTGCGTCTGCGGTAGTTGTGGATTGTTGTCGGCGGTGACCGAGTGTCGTCAGCCAGCGACTCGAAGCTCCGACTATCGGAGTTTGCCCCCCCAACCCAGTTGGAAATGGGGGGCGGCGAAGGAGGGCTCTGGCAGACGACCGGGCCAGCATTGATGCTCTCAGAGTTGACGTTTGCTGGGATACCTAGTGAAAGCAATATGCTTCAGGCATCTGATCGCCTCAGTGTATCGTGCAAGGTGAAGGCCCGCCAACCTGTGATGACATATTCTCAACCGTTGATTCGCGATAAGGGCTACTCGACAATCTGTGTAGTAAAAACGCCTCATGCAACGGCGGATTGGCGATGTCGTACAGTTGAGCGGGGTCGACCCTCGTGTCGTCGGCATTATCTTTCCTTCAAAATTGGTAACAATGCCGCGACAACCCGGATACCTATGACTAACAACCGAGTTCTTACGTTTCAGGGCCGCGGTTGAGAAAAAGAAGCAAGCGAGATTGAGAACCCACAAACTCTGCTTGCCGTTGTTGAGCATTCTCGGTATCTTCCGTGGGTGGCGTGAGGGGAGTGGGGGGCGACCACCGGCCAAAACTCAAAGAAGGTCCGCTCCGGGCCGGCTGCCAGAATTGTCCTTATACTGTATCGTTGTCACTGTAGTATTGTACTGTAAGATATCCGGTTTGCCAAGTTCCTTCAGGCATCCACAAACTGTCGTCGCCCATCGTATGCCAAGGTTCTTGAAAATGAATATCTGACTGGACTCCTGGAGCGTAAGGCGGGACTATATCTCTCACGCATGTAAGAGGTCAAGACTTGGCGAGTCCTGATCAGGAGTGTTAGTCAGAGGGTGGCCATCGTCCACTCCCTCTACCACTACAGTACCACAAGATTGCAGAATGCAGACATGCGTGGTTAACAACTTCTCGGGATGATTCACTGGTCCAATCCAGTTCCCCTGGCCTCAGCTGCCAGTCCCAGTTTATAGGAAATACCGGTCATTATAATCCAGGCCATCGCTCACCACACTTATAACAAGTCCACGAAAATAACAAAATTAATGACCACCATTGTGGTGATGTACCGTAGTGCTAGGCGGCTCCGGCTGGGGTGCTGTTTGTGTATAATCCCAAAGGCCGAGACCCATACCTGCGTGGAAAACTTAGCCGGACGGGGAATCTAAAGACTGCACTCTCCTTCGGGAGGCGGAGCATCGACTCGAAGCATACGTCTTACCTAGAAAGGTATGGAAGCGAGCCGCCCCTACTTATCTCGTGACAACGTGCCGTAGTGTCACAGTTAAGCCAGCGGGCAGGTGGAAAAATATACAGGGCACAGGACGTGCCCAGCCAATCGTTAAAGGAACCAATGGGAGGTGGAGCGCCTGGGAGCGCTAGGAGCGTGGTGATCTTAGTGATCCTAAGGTGTGATCCAGGATCACTCTTAGCACCGTGATTCCATGGTGAGCCTACGCTGGGAGAAGTGATCCAGGATCACGCTTGGCATGGTGGTTCAGGTGATTCACTGGGATATATATACGGAGGAACTGGCCGGTGTAGATAGACAGTTCCGCAGTATGCAATACAAGTCACAATCGTTGGTATTATACTATTGTGATTGAGACAAGCCATTTGTTGTACACTGTTTAGCTGTACCGAACCAAAATTGTTCAGAAGTGCCTTCAACCCGTATCCCTTTCAGAGGTTCTGGATAGGGGTTCGTCACAATAAGCGAGGTAAGTAGACATTAAGCAGTCCCTGAGCGAGGTGAGTAGACTGGAGCCGAAGATGAGCTAATCCTGAGCTCTACCTAATTCAGGACAGATAAACCGGCGAGAAGCCACGTGATGAATTGTGTCCAGATTCCGGTGTTACAACAGCTTGTGTGATTCAAAAAACTACTTTTCATCTTGCTTGATATTCTTGGTTGAGATCAACCAAGCCCAAGCATTGTATCCTATGTAGCTTCCCCTCCAACGTTCCAATTACACCTGAATCCAAAACAATCAAAAACTACAAAATACCAAAACAAGAATAGCAAAACACCCAACACCATCGCAATGCTCTAATCAACCCCCATCAAAAGAAACCTCCCCCTTCAAGCCGCCACAGCCGTCTGCACAGTAACACCCTTCTTCCTCTCCCCAATCCTCTCCATCCTCATCTCCTCCCCCACCTTCCTATGCGCCTGCGCCAGCACCCTATAAATGTTCGCCAGCTCATAATCCCCATTCCACTCAAATCCCTCCGAGCTCCGTCCCGCGACATCGCTCAGCCTGGCGTGGCTGCTCTCGGTCAAGTCACAATCAATCACCCAGTGCCCCGACCCTTTGACAGGAAACCGATAAACGATGTGCTTCCACTCTGAGCGCCTAATCTCCATCTGTCTGGCTCTGTCATAGGCACTGTCGGGGGTGGCGCGCATCTGGGAGGCGCGCTCCATGGGAGAGTCAGGGTTTAATGCCCAGTTTGGGTCGATGGGTGGGGCCAAGAGGTTGCTGTCTTGGGTTGGGTTGAGTTGGAGGGCGAGGCCGAGGTTGGCTTTGGTTAGGGAGAGGTTGTAAGGCCTCGAGGGGGCGGGACGGGAGGCGGAGAGGGGTGGGATGGGAGGGGGGAGTTGAGTCGTGGTGGTTGGTTGGGCTTCCTTCTTGTCATCGGGGGCGTCGTATACAGAGGATGCTTTGGTGGACTGCTGGGGGGAGGCAGAACGGGAGGTGTTGCGGGCGGTGGTGGGGTTGTCGTTTGTCGTGGAGGCCATGTTGGGGGATGACTTTCCTGGGTGGTGGTTGTCGTCACTCGGGTTGGGTGACAAAATACCGCCGATGGCGGGAGTGGAGTTGGCACCGGTGCTGTTGAGGTTGTCGTTGATGTTTCGGCTCGACATGGGGGGACTGTGGTAAACCATGGAGAGAGATGGTCCTTGGTTCTGTTCCGGGGACATCATGGGCGATCCAAACATTGTTGTTGGCGGTGTTTTGACCATGGCGTCCATCTTATCACCGGCACGTTCTGACAGAGGTGGATTTTGGTAAGCCATGGCGATGAGTTGATTAATTTGCTCCTCAGTGGGTAGTTGGGGCGTTCTTTTGAGAGTGGCTGGAGGGCGCGGAGGCGAGCGAGGGCGGACGTTTCTGTACCGAGACGACGGCAACTTGGGAGAAGGTCTTTTCAAGGGAACCATGAACAAGTCCTGGTCACTGGCGCTATCGACAGGCTCGATCAGTGGGGCAGATTCACTGGTGATGGAGTTGTTGTTGGGCTTGAACTCGACGTCCATGATACTGTTGAATGCGAGTCGAGGATGTTTGTGGGTTAATAACGAAGAGAATAACAGGGTAAAATACTTGATGATGTTGTAGTATTTTTCCTGATCTGCTTTGTTTCGAGATGTGCGTCGATCAGTCTGGGGAAGGAGGCCCGTTTGTTTATATGGGAATGTTGACAGTGGTTGAAGTCGATGCCAGAAGGGTGACTCCATCATGGTCCCCATGATCCAAGACGGGCATGGCTGAATAGGCGTGAATGATCGTGGCCATCTTTCGGCAGTCTGGGGTTGTGAGGTCTGAAACGGGACAGCAGAGGCTTCTGGCTGGGACCCCTGTTAGTGCAAGCCATGCAGGGCACGCAAATCTGCTAATACTCGTTTGTGCACTGGCAGTGAAAACCGGCTGGGTGACCTTGAAGTGGGCAGCAGGTGATGGACCGGTCGTCTGTCAGAGTGCTTTTGTCCTCCGACGAGAAAGACCACAACACGACCTTGACGTCAGTGAACAAAAGTCCATTTGCATTTGTCGGGCCCAGGCCGGTACTTGGTTTGAAACAAGTACCCCCGTTTGAAACCCGCCGCATCTGAAATCATCCCAACAACCAGCGGGGTTCTGGCGGCCCGGTTGCTGCACCGGTGAGGCGCAGTTGTCATCTTCAGGGGCCAACAACAACCCCGCGTGAAAAGAGACCAACCGGAATGCAAGCGCCAACCACGGCATGGAAAATAAGCATGCTGTGCCTCTATTTGCGATGCTTAAGAACAAGTGTGGACAGACATTGCATTGGACATCTCGAAATTGGTTACGATTCCCTGTCTAGATAGCTCCCTACCTCTGGTAGAGTATCTAGATCCTAGTCTCAATGCCACCTCATGTGATTGATATTATCGTCCCCGTACGAGACCCTTCCATCACCTCATGTCCCGCCGGGTGCAACCTTCAATCTCTCCAATGCCGCGGTAGCCTATTTGGCAGGCGAGTCATCACGCATGCAACTCACGGTATCCGCGACATCCCAGCATGTGATTGCCTTGATGCGGTCGTGGAAGTATGTGTCGGTAATGTTGGTGGCAAATGTGGCCTGGAAACGGTTGTCATCACAGTTGAGCCCACTAAGACAAGATGATTAGCTGACAAGAATAGGAAACTGGTGCTGATCAGCAAAGATGATTCGTATTACGTACGTGAACCAGGAGCAGCAGGTGCTGTTATCATCGTTTCTGAACGAATCGATGGCATCCTTCCACTCATCGGCAAAGTTGACTTTGGGCACATGTGTTAGCATTTCAAAGCTACAGGCACAAAGGCGTATCACTCACCACAGGAGCCGAGAGGCAGAGTCTTGTCAGCGGGACCAAAGCTGGAACATTCGCCCTGGAACAGGGGGTCCTTGCAGAAGGTGACGCTGCCATAGCCCTCGTTGTCCTGAGCCTTCACCTCCAGCTCAGGCAGGCCAGGCTCGGCATCACGCTCCGCCACAGGACGAGGGTTGTAGTAGAAGTCTTCGGCGTTGGCTTCGCATCGATACGACTTGATTGCATCATTCCACTTGCCGGCACCCAGCGCGTCGGCCGTCTGGGTGCTCAAGGGCTCCGACTTCTCGGGACAGTCGAACTCACTGCAACAATTCAGAAACCATGGTTGTCCCCAAGAAGTTACCGCGACTACCTACGTCCACCATCTACAGCACCAGTCCACCTCATTGTGGTTGGTGTAGGAGCTGATGGTGTTTTGCCAGTCACTGGGAAGGTTGTCTATTGCAGAAACTCATCGTCAGTGAAGACTCCGAGGAATGGAATTGTGGAGGAGAAGGAGATACGTACAACACTGCATATCCTTGCGGTCTTTGTCAAAGAACTGCTTGTCGCCCTGGAAATTCTCATCCTTGTAGTAGGTGATGCTAGCGCCAGGAGCACGCTGTCTCTTCTCGAGAGCGGGGATAGCTGAAGCAAGGGCAGAGCCAGCGCCGAGGGCGGCAGCGAGGAAGGAGACGATCTTGGAAGAGATCATGGATTGCGACTGTTGTTTGGTGTGATTTGCTTGTTGTGGTTCTGGGTGATGCGTGTTGATGGGAAAACAACCCTTCTCAGTTCAAGAAGACAAGAGGACTTAAGTGCTCACACTTGAAGAGCCTCTGCCGCCTCATGAAAGTTCTGAGCATCAGCATCCCGGCCCGCAGCGGAGCAACATGAAATTGCACCTGATGTCAGAGCTGCTTAGATTGGCCGAGGATTTCAGGAAGTCGTGCCAGAGCCACCGGTCCGGAACACTGTGGAACGAGTCTTATCATTCTCAGTTGGGACGACTCAATAATATGGGGAGATTACTTCACCGGTCTGCCCAGTTACCGACACCTTCTCAGGCATTTCTTTGTCGTGCTCCCCAACTGTTAGAATGGGTGGATCATGCCGGTCATCAGGATGTTTGAGACCACCTGGCAGTGGCTTCTCCTGCTCCTGCCCCGCAGATGATGACGAAGGCGGGGAGCCCAAAACGGGACGAGAACACGGCTGGGAAGGAAGGATGGGAGTTACGGCCGAGCGCATCATCATGGCTGGATGCTGTGACCAACCCACTCCCATGCAGAAGGAGAAATCCCGATTGACTTTGAAGACCATTTTAAACGAGTAGATATCAAACATCACAACCACATTAATGGAGCCGTTATACCCTGCACTGCTGGCAGTTTCTTGTCTCAAGGGTTAGGGTCCTCATATCTGTGCCAAGCCAATTCAGGGGTTCAGGGGGCCATAATGAGGGACAACGAATCCATCCACCAGATCATACAGATATAGTGGAAAGCACAGGCACAAACAGCACAGCGGCGCGGAATAAAAGCATTTTGGGGTTTGACTTTTGGATTTAGCTAAAGAGCTGGCTGGACTGGAAGGCAGAAACCACCTGAAGTTAGGTATTACGAGACTAGGATAGCTCTGTGAAGTGAGAGTGCTTTCCTTGTGCTTTGCCTGTCCTGCTCTTCTTTGTACCTAACTCACGCGTCCAAGTCTCGCTACCAATCCCCTTCCACTGCCTCGTGCCAACCCTCTATTATTTTCTCGCGCTTGAAGCAAGTACCCATAGACCGGAGAACACGACGAAGGGTGGGCTTCACGGTAGCGTGGTCTTAGTACTTGATCCAACTACCAAGGAAACGGACTTTGTTGACCATCTTCCACCCATTGAAACTCCCATGGGATTGCATCTTCACGGTTCCTGAAGGCCAAAATAGTGACTATATCAAAACTAAACAGGATTATGGATCACAAATGGTCCTTACCGATCTGGATCCTTGAGAAGATCATGCTGCTGTCTAAGGCGCTGAACCCACTCACGCACTGAGATGTAAGGTTCCAGATCGACGGAGAGGCCTTCCAGACGATACTTCCTAGCTGCAAACATAGCGCTGTCCCTTCTGCGACCCAGATGGGTAAGCCATATATTGTGGCCACGATCAATTCCCTTAGCCGAGGGGAAGAAGCAGATAGACGTAAGGATCCTTAACGCAATAACTTGTTTGTAGAAGGTAAGTACCTCGACAGCATGCGCGGGATTATTAAAAGGTGAGATCTTAAGGTAGTCGTAAATATTAACCTGCCCCTTGTGCTATTAAGTCAACCCGTAGATGACATCCTTCTGCCTTTGGTGCTTATGACACCATGGAGACTCGGGCGCTGTCGGTTGCTCGCAGCGAAGAGCGTCTTTGGGAAGCACCTGTGAAGAATTAGAGTATTGGTCCAGGTACCGTGAGGAGGCGGGAAAGCTTACCTTGCATTATCGCTTGGGAACGAGTCTTCGGAGGCCATTTTGGTGTCCCAGCTGGTTTGTACGTGGTGCTGAGTTCACGGGAATTGTTTTGTGAAGGACTCTTTGTTAGAGTTAGTGATACAAGTGACCTAGCATGTAATACTGAGAGACTGCAGCTGAATGAAAAGAAGGTGGGAGAGAAAAGAGAGAGAACGCCGACAGTTGCTTCACGAAAAAGGTTATTTTATATCTATATTATTAGGCTCTAGCCATGCCAAACCAACCCAAGGGAATTTTAGGTTGGGAGCACCTGTGATATATCTGTGGGGCAAATAAGCCTGAAAGCGTTGTATATGTGTTGAACTATAATGAGTATGCTCTTCCTGGCTTGCAGTGAATTCTTGGTGAATATCGGTTGATACTCAGTCAATATCGTACGTCCAACCACCATCATAAGCAGTCACCCGAACTCCGTCTGGCATAAAAACCCAAGTTGATAAGCGTGAGTTGATAGCTCTGATGATGTATGGAATCGATCCCTACCTAGCTCAGTTCAGAGGTGTGATGCTGTTCTTCCCGGTCGAGGGAAATGTTTTGCCGCTTTCGGACTCGCTTATGGGGTGTCGCAATAACAAGTGTCACCCCACCCCATCTGAAAATAATTACCACTGCGGCATTTGAAGTTATTAAACTATCTAGTGAAAGGCCCACTGCTAAGGAATAAATATTTTGGTAGTGGGACCTTATTTACTTAGTTAATGTTAAAATGCAGCATTTATTCATGGAATTTTACAGCACTTGTTTATGGAATTCTGCGCCCACATTGTTCCCAACAGCTCGCCCACAATGCTCTCAACGGCTCCCAGGACTCCTCACCGGATCTCCGGACAATGAGAGATACGAGAAGCCTCATGAGCGATACGAGCATCTTATCGGTAACGAGATCATAGTTCCAAGCCACTGGGGCCACCGAGCGGTAGGGAGCAATAAGGATGATAAGGAAGTTCAGGTGCTCATAAAGAGCCCTCTTCCAATTGCAATGGTTTTCCTGCTTCTTTCTTTCCTCAAGAAATAATAAGTCAAGTCAGTCAATAAGATTGATCATTTACAGTATCTTATATATGAGACTACAACATCTCAGTTCACTACTCTCTGTATTTGCAGGTAATACCTGTTGCACTTTCTTCCTTCGACAACTACGTCGTCGTACTTAGCAGCACAGTCCGAGACTCGCCAAGTTCTTGGGTAATTGCTTCACCCTCCTGAGACCCCTGTAGTTACAGTGCTCTCAGCGACCCCATTAAAATAGATTACGATAGCGACGATGGTATTGTTTTTAATTCCCCCCGCTTACACCCTAGTAGTGGGTAGCCCGTTGACTACAATAAAGCTAGTATGATAGTACGGCAGAAAAATAGAAAGCTAGAGTGGGAGCATTCCGCAAGTACCTAGGAGTGGTAGCTAGTGGGGGAGATGGCACGTAAAATTAGCCGATTGCGAAAGGCAGAAGAAGTTTGGAAGAAGGAACGACTTATATAAACGAGGCCTTCCGTGCCTAAAATAGTAGCTAGAAGGGCTCAGCTTGGTAAACCTGTTTAGATAGAATAATCGGTGGATCACGGATCGCACTCCGAACGGTCGAGCGTAACATAGAGCGGGGTGCTAGTAAATCGAGTCGGGTGGGATGTCTTTAGGACTTGCACTGCAGAGCTTGAGGATAGAGCCGATTTTAATCCTTATAAGTTCGCTATTATTAAAGTTCTAATAGAGGAGCTGCTGGTAACCAGCGAAGCCAGGTTGAAGAGCCCTTTACAGCTCGATAATACGGTAATAACGAGGGGAGACTTAGTTTAATAACCCTCCAAAAACTATAGAGGTAAATATATATCGTCCCCGCAAATACGAGAAAAGAGTACAGGGCAAGAACCCCTCCCAGAACGAATTCGGATCCGCTCTAGGTATATTATCGAGGAGCTTTATACTATTATTGGAGGTTGTAATAGGTTTTACTACCGGATGTCGAGTACTACGACGGTACAACTAAGTATCTAATCAAATTTAAGGACTCCGCCCGGACCATGGTTCGTCTCTTTCGAATACTGTTCCATTACAAAGATGATATTGTGGAAAGACTGGGTCAGCCACAAAACAAACTCCACTCAAACACCCAGCTGTACTCGAAGCTGAAGGACCGTACCCGTACATGTACCGAGCACCTTAAATGCCTGAAGGAGCTCATCGACACATAAATACGGCCCAGGATCGATCTTTTAAACAGCAACCGGTGTCAATTAGTATCGTTTGCCTATCTTTGGTATCTCTTCAAGCCAGGTGATGAGATCATCTAAAGAAACCGGCCTCAAGCCTTCCGAATCTACGCGGTATCCAGCACTGACCATGGAGCCACGCCTACGTGGCAAGAGTACAAAAGCCGAATGTTGCATCAGGCGTGAATAAGGATATTAAGCCGCAGTTGGCCATCAGTTGCAGATATCTCGACTTTGATGGGAAGAGAGTTGGTCCAGTGACTCGGTGCTTCAAGATATCACAGTTTAGTGGTGAAAAGCCCATCACGTCGCTTGATGTCTATCCGTTGCGATTTGCTGAGACTAGAGCAGATCGTGAGCAGGGCCATACACCATTTCGAAATCGTCTAATTAACAGGGGAAAGCTATTCCTCGATATGGCGGCGGTAAGGCATATGCACTACAGCGGCTTAACAATCGGTAATAAGGATGAGGTGGACAGCCAGGTTGTCGTTGATTTTGAGGAAGCCTTTGCAACAGATAATGGTACATCGTGGAGGGTGGAATTGGAATCCATTCTCGGTATCGAATTTTGTCCAACGTCACAAACACGCTGTGTGTCAGCCTGTTGCTTGGGCAACAATATCCACAAGGATTTTCGTGTGGAGAAGATACAGCACGAGGAATACATGACAAGTTGCATGCCTCAAGATACTACACTGGAGCTCCCGATCTCTGTGTATCCGCGATTGCTCCAAGATATCCACGTCCACGTTTCTGTGACAGACAAGGATTACATCATCATGTCCATGAGAGCTTGTGGGTTTGTTTTGAGAAGCAGAAAGTGGGGTGAGTATTACCCGCAGTTCTTGCAAACCTTACCTTCTGTGCTCGGGACTGGGGATCCTAACATAATATACACACCTTTCAGCGCAGCTCGACCTCACATACCTCGCCCCTCCGCACTTCCCCACTGCCTCCTCTCCTAGTGCCTCTGGATATAAACCACCTTCTGGACCTGCCAGCCATATTTCACCACCACGACCAGCGTTTGAGCAGCTGGTACTTCCAGACGGCTATAAAGACATGGTCCTCTCACTTATAGCACAACATTATCGTGATAAGCAGATGCAAAATGATGAAAGGGACCAGGTCGACATCATCAGAGGGAAGGGTAAGTGTCGTTCTGTTACCTATCTAGGTACCTATCTTGTAGCACAGCACAAAATCGGCTAACCTGACACAACCACTTACTAGGCAAGGGCTTAATCTTGTTTCTCCACGGTGCCCCCGGGGTGGGCAAGACAACGACCGCAGGTTCGTATTGTCTGCTGGTGTCTGATGCTATCAAAACGGCTCGCTAACGTAATGAATAGAAGGAGTTGCGGAGATGTTTCAGAAGCCTCTGTTCCAGATTACCTGTGGCACGTCATCTTCGTCAACGAGAACAAACATACATCTGACTCCGAGGATTAGGTAACCTAGGTGTTACGGCCAGGGAAGTGGAAAAGTCTTTGGAAACCCATTTTGCACTGGCCAGTAAATGGGGCTGCATCCTTCTGCTAGACGAGGCCGATATATTCCTCGCTGCGAGAACGCCACAAGACTTCGTAAGAAACGGCATGGTATCAGGTTAGTAACCGTCGGTCCACATGCCTTGTCTTAAACGAACACGTACTAACATGAACAGTCCTTCTGCGCGTCTTGGAGTACTACTCCGGCATCTTATTCTTGACCACCAACCGCATTAGTAACTTCGACGAAGCCTTCGGATCCAGAATCCATATCAGTCTACACTACCCGCAGCTGGACCTTTCGTCAACGCTCAAGATATTTGAGTTCAACCTGGATCTGATCCGGGATCGGTTCAAAAGAAGAAACCGAGAACTCAGCATCGACACAAGGGCCATATTGGAGTATGCAGCTGGGAACTGGACCAACAACGAACACATGCGCTGGAATGGCAGGCAAATTCGAAACGCCTGCAATACCGCACTCGCGCTGGCTGAATTCTCAGCCCAAGGAGGCGATCATACAAAGGTGGTGGATGCCAACGCCAAAATATCACTGAAACTGGAGCATTTGGAGGTTGTATCCAAGGCTTACCTCGGCTTCATCACTTACCTAGATGTCACACGGCAAAAGCCAACCACCCACAACCACCACCAACAACACTGTCGATACCACCGCAAGGAGGGGTAACTGCACGTTGTGAACCAGTCGTCAAAGTGAGGCAGACAATCAGAAGGCATGGCGGTTATCAAAGGAAGGCCACTGGCCCTGTATGATATTGGAGGACTTGGCAGCGGCCTGAGGCCAACAAGGGCACGGGCCAGGCAAGGGAGGATAAAATACGCGTTCAGGATCACCAAGACTGTATTTTCCTTCTTTATCTTTCAGTATCACGCTCTTCGAGGCCATTGAAGATTATTAGCCTGAATTGAACCATGAGTTCCAAGCCCTGATATTGCAGCCCTTGTCACATTAGAGGACGTTTTTGACAAGGATGCCGACAGACGGGCGAAGCAGATGATGATTCGGGCACGGGAGCACAAGAAGTCGATGGAAAAGGGAGACCGGCAGCGTCAACTATCCTTTTCAGGTGGACTGGCGCAGGTCCCAATGATGCTTACTCATACGGCTGGCCTATGGACCCCTATGGCACAACCCCCACAGAGCCCCCTTTCCACACATCCAAGCGAGTCACCAGGCTACCCGACAACTTCAAATCAGATCACTCAGCTTCCGAGCTACCCCAGCCACCTATCTGGCCAACACACATCGCAGCCTCCGCCTGGGAAGGCATAGGTTGGCAGCAAGCAACCGCTTATCCCCATGGATCGATGCCAATCAGCCAGCCCGGCCAAGTAGTTCCTGGACCTCAGCAGCCTGTTGTGCCAGTGGTAGAGCCACAACAATCACAGCCCTAAGCATAGTTGCGGTGCTCCCTTTCGGTCAGTGAAGTCTTGCCTGTTAGACCAAACCATTGTCCAAGACATATACAATGCAACAAAGCAGGAGGGTGGAAGACATATACAAGGTACTCCAGCACTTGAAAGCGTCAATGAAGGAGCTGTCTGTACATGCCTCTATTTTACTGGCCGCGAATCACACGGCCGCACGCGAAATGGTGATGTTCTGCAAGATTTGTCAAAGAGCGTTAGTTTCCGGACCCTGCACTTTTTCTCAACGCACCCTGTGGGGCCCCTAGGATGTATCATGGACTGAAACCTCGTAATTTGTATGGTATTTTTCGACTTTTGCTTCCAACTATTACCGTCGCTACAGTTCAACGGTACACCTTACTACCGTCAAACCAACTTACTGCCGTCAAGCTAACTTACGGCTATCAAACTAACTTAAAGTAATAGTAAGTAATGCTTTTTAGGGCAGCTTGAAATAATATCGTAATAAATTGTAATAGTTAAAGTAAAGGTAATTAAAGTAAAAGTCGTTAAAGTGAGGGTAGTTAAAGTAAGGGTAGTTAAAGTAAGAGTAGTTAAAGTAAGGGTAGTTAAAGTAAGGGTAGTTAAAGTAAGGGTAGTTAAAGTAAGGGTAGTTAAAGTAAGGGTAGTTAAAGTAAGGGTAGTTAAAGTAAGGGTAGTTAAAGTAAAGGTAGTTAAAGTAAAGGTAGTTAAAGTAAGGGTAAGTAATAGGTATAACGGCAAATAGCTATATTACAGTATAATTCAATAAAGCAATTCGATATTTTTAAGCGGGAGTTAGGGTTATATATAGTGGATTTAGCCCTACAAGGTACATTGAAAAAAAGTGCAGGGTCCGGAAACTAACGCTCTTGTCAAATAGCTATTTACCATTAGTCGAGATTGAATAGATCCTGCAATGAGAGTGTCATTTTGCTATGCTGGTCTAAAGACAGGTGTGTCTCACCAGTTGCCGGGTTCGAAGCATTTCCAAATCTTTCTATGACGTGGTTTCGGGACTCAGCTAACTCAAGTTCGGTAGGCCTATGAAACTATCAGCCCCCATTCCCAACTTGAGCTGTAATAGTCCACTGCATGATGTTAAACGCCAGCTTAAATGGGGCCTCGGGGCAAGGGAAAACATTTGATCATCCGCTACTCGATATCTCAATGCCGAAGCACTAAGCGTTGTTGCTGCACCTTACAAGCCCACTCTTGTAGTCGGTAAGCCCGGTAGCCGCGAATGTTTCAGCATCTCGGCGAACATCCGTCGAGAAAACACCAAAGATTGAACCGATTGGAGCGCTTCGTGAGCAATTCTTACACGCGCTTCTATGCACCCCACATTACCAACGTAACATTGGCGTTGCAACGACTACCTTGCCCTGGCCTGACGTTGGCAAGCTCCGGCTTGGCACTACCTTGACCTTGATATCTTTGCCTAATCCATCACGGCAAACGAGCCGCAATGCTCCGTTCGGAGATTCAGTTCAAGCGAAAAGGCCATGGTATGACAGAGGGAAAGGGGAGGGAAGAGATAAAAGGAGGAGACAGTCGCCCTCCGGACCATCAGCATGTCTGGTTCTGACGAGTTCTCTTCTCTGGCAAACCAACCCCGTTCGCATCAGTCAACATGATCACCATCGGCACCCTCGCTCTCGCCCTCCTCACCGCCACCCAGGCGGTTGAGGCCCAGTCCTCCGGCTGCGGCAAGGCGCCCCCGTCTTCGGGCACCAAGTCCATGACCGTCAATGGCAGGCAGAGACAGTACATCCTCCAGCTGCCCAACAACTACGACCGCAACAAGCAGCACCGTGTCGTCATTGGATACCACTGGCGTGATGGCTCCATGAACGATGTTGCCAGCGGTGGCTTCTACGGTCTTCGTCAGTTGGCCGGTGACAGCACCATCTTTGTTGCCCCCAACGGCTTGAACGCCGGTTGGGCCAACAACGGTGGCGAGGATATCACCTTCACCGACCAGATTGTTACTATGCTCAAGAACGACCTCTGCGTTAACGAGGGCGAGTTCTTTGCTACCGGCTGGAGTTACGGCGGTGCCATGAGTCATAGCGCTGCCTGCTCTCGTCCTGGTACGTATCCTCGCCTCCATGACGAAGCCATAACCCAAAATTCGTCTTGCTAACTTGATACCTCACCAGACGTCTTCAAGGCCGTAGCCGTCATTGCCGGCGCCCAACTCTCGGGCTGCAGCGGCGGCAACTCCCCCGTCGCCTACCTCGGTATGCACGGCGCCGCCGACAACGTCCTCCCCATCTCCATGGGCCGTCAGCTCCGCGACAAGTGGCTCCAGACCAACGGCTGCACCTCCAAGAACGCCCCCGAGCCCTCGTCCGGCCAGCAGAACCACATCAAGACCGAGTACTCGTGCACTCGCGCCGCCGTCACCTGGATTGCCAACGGCGGCGGCCACGTCCCCGACCCGAGCGGCAGCAACGGCGTCAAGTTCGCCCCCGGCGAGACCTGGTCCTTCTTCAACGCTGCCGTCGGTGGTGGTGGTGGCAACCCCAACCCCCAGCCCCAGCCTACTACCGCCCCTACTAATCCCCAGCCTACCCAGCCTACTAACCCTGGCAACCCTGGTGGAAACTGTGCGCCGAGATGGGCGCAGTGTGGTGGTCAGGGATGGAACGGCCCTACTTGCTGCGAGAGCGGGAGCACTTGCCGTGCTTCTAACCAGTGGTACTCTCAGTGCCTTTGAGTTTCGGGGGTAGTGCGGTGGAGCATGTCTTGATGGGTCTAGTAATCATAGTTTCATTCAATAACAATGGAAAATACCAGACGCCTCAAGATCACCCATTCAACTTTGCCCGAGTGTGTAGTACTTGTTGTTTAAATATCGAAGAGAGTAAGGTAGTCCTGGGCGGATATGCAGGATTTCGGGTGGAAGTATGGGCAAAATTATTATGTCGAGTTCTAAGAATAGGGGTTATCAATTATGAAGCGAAATTCTCGTCAGAAATAAACATTAAAAGTTGACCGTCTCAATGACTGGATCTGCCATAGCCTTGATAAGGTGAGAAAGGTTTAAACAGCCCTGATACCACCATCCGCATGACCCTGATCCGTATCCTGTCGCCGCGGAGAAGCAGGCGATTGCTGACCTGGACTCATCGTCGGCCCGATGACCACAGTCCCAGAACCTACCACAGGTCCAAGAACTGCATTTAGGTTTCCCAAGACCGGCCCCCGCGTGGCAGCTGTTGTCCCGCTGTTCATCGAATGCCCATCACTGACACTTGAGGAAGGAGGGCCGGGATAAACTGGCAAAGGTGTGTCATCCTGCTCCACCTGCTCTCTCGCGCGAGTTCCCCCATTAGCGCTAGCCCTACCACCACCACTGCCCCCTCCATTGCCGCCTCCATTATCTCCTCCAGCATTTCCATCTCAATTTTTTCCTCCACACTAACCGGCTTTTTAGGCCCCAGCCAGCGCTCAGGATACTTGTGTCGAAATCCCCACAGAAGCCACAGCTTAATCTTCAACCAAAACGACATCTCCTTCCACTGCTTCCTCAGAACCTCCTGTTCCTCGGCGTTCCTCCCGACTTCGTATTTGGTGACAAAGATCATGAGCAACGTCGCAATAAACCACCAGCATACCGTGCCGCACCGAAGAGCCCACCGGCCCAACATCAACCTCCTGAACCAGAAAATATTTTCAATAAAGCCGAGAACAAAGAGGGCTCCAACGATGGTAATCATGACGGCGGGCCCTTCTTCGATTTTGCTGCAGCGTCCGAAAGCCTGATGTGGACAATTTTTGATCCGCGGATCCTCTTCGCCTGGCAGGTAACATTGTTTAAGGTAGTACTCGATGCCCCATGCATGCGAATCTCTCAGTGCCTCGATGGGCGCTGGCGCAATGTCGGTTGGTTGTACGTGTAACGTCGCAGATGTGTAGTAGGAGGTTTCGGTGAGTGACACATAGTTGTCGACGGACAAAGCCCAAGTAGTTCTTGTGGATGTAACAATAGTAGGTTCTTCGGCGCTGGCCTTCGGGCCCAGAATAGTGGTGAGCTCTCTTGGAAGTCGTCCAAACTCCTCGAGGTTGATCGCTGTCGTGTATTCCAAGGGGGTTGGACAGGTGGTCGGGGCGGTGTATGTCAGGTTGACAAGCCATTTTGTCGTTCCCTCCGCCGTGTGGGTGTAATAGTAGTCGAAGGAGCCCGCCTCCAGCTCGGAGGGGGGGAGCGCGCCAGCAGGATAATAAACCTCGAGTACCTCCAAATCCCACCCGTTGTAAGTCTCAGTCGAGGTTTTTATCGGTGTTGCGTCGGGTGGCTGGGTTGTATGTGTGGCCAACCAAGGATATCCAAGTCGCGTTGTGGTGCATGGTTGATTCGTTGCACCAGACTCGTCGCACCCAGAAGGCAAGGCAACTGGGTTTAGGACATATATTTGTGTGGCAGTCCAGAACCTCGCCGCTGCTATTGGGTACAGGCTGGCCGTTACCACCAACCGAGCTAAAAGGCCTATCCGTGCCATGGTGAAATGTTGCTGGTCGAAGCACTGACACCAAAAGTGAAGGGTCACGATCAAGGGTGGCCTTCTGGCGCATTTAAGACGAACGCCTCAGGCGTCCTCAGTCAAGCAAACCCAACCAACTCTGTCAGCTCAGCCCTCTTATTATTGGACCTCGGCAAGGCGAATATCAAGGGTTGGTTCTCGGCACAAAGCTTGGTGGCTCCACGGGAGAAGCGAAATGAGGGAGCCAACTTGACACTAACAGAGCGTCAGCTATTTTACATGGAGACGCGATAGTATTGACCGTAACCAAAACAGAAAGCATGCGCTGCCAAACTAGCCCCGTCAAAGTAGGTTAGCATGAAGGCTTTCTTTTCGCTCTCAATCCAATGAACAAACTGCATATGCCCTGCACGGTTCTTGTGTTTCCCATAGCGCGGGAACATGCTGGCATGCTGCGCCACAGATAAAGTTGACTTCAAACCTAACCCTGATTATGCCAATTACCCCTGAACCCCTTAATGGAAGACGCAGGACATAGCAATGAGCTTGAACACAAACAATGGTAGTGCTCATCTACAATCTCTCACACTATGTACCATCTCACCGGATTTGCCGCTGACGAACGACACTTTCTATCCGATCAAAGGCCTACTCTTGTTCTCGATGAAGTCGGCACGCCATGATGTAGACAGGCTTGCTTCGGGATTCGTAAACTTCTGGACGAGAGCCTTGATCATTTGCTTTCGTGGTGCTGGCATGACCAAGGTATCGATGGCATTGGGGTTTATATTGGGCTCAAAGCAATAAGCCACGTCAAGGGCTTCTGTTGCAATTCATTATTCATCAGCAAGTGCTCTGGGGAGGCATTAACACCGTTGAAGACATACCCCAGGTTCTGGAATTCAGCACAATGCCGTACAAAAGCGAGTCTCACAGCAGGTATCTGTGGTTGGGATCGTGGTCTCCAGATCCCAAACTGAGATCCTGAACACGAGTGGGGTCTAGCAAATCGTACGACGCATAAGTGAAATTTGGCGGAGGATGAGCTCGTCTTCCGTAACTGGTTAAGAGCATGTTAGACGAGAGGCTTCTCACAGGTCAGATGGGTGGGCGTGGGTAACAAGGTAGTCTTACCATTCTTCACAGCCACACATTGCCAGATTGTGTCCGATGTCGTTCGTATCGCAAATCTCGGGTGCCGCCGTAGGCCATTGAGCGTAGTAAGCTGAGGAATCTACATATACCCTGCCGTTGAGCTAGGTGATGGTGGCAGTTCAATGAGCAATGCACTGAAACAGCTGGAATAAATCCTGGTATATACTCACTGGCCCTGGGTTGGTGGCTTCGCGTAAAGGCCCTCGACGCAACCCTTCGATCAAGGCGCTCTCCCATGGTTGCGGCTCGTCGCTATTCGAGTCCGTTGTTTTGGTCTGGAGTCTAGCTTCCAGCGAGCGTTGGTCAAACAGCTCGCCATGGTAACTCATCTGCTTGCCAAGCAAAAGGTTGTACCACTTTCTACCGTTCTCTTCCAACTGTCTTTTGGTCTTGCCGCCATCAGTTTTGTCACGATACTTACAAGGAAACACTTTCAAGGAAGTAACTGCACGTTCCCCCCCAAACGGGGGAAGAACAACCTCAGTCGAAGTTCTGCCGACGAACCACCCGTCGTATCTCAAAGACCACAGCTTGATTTTGTAGGGTTCAAGGCGTTGCTTCACGTCGGAAAGTATGGCAGGGTCTGATACCACCGACTGTACCACACAGGCCGCGAGGTTACCTCGGAACTCGAGGTAGACAGTAGCGCCAGGCTTGAACAAAAGCCAGAGCATCTGGAAGGTGCAGAGATCTTTGAGATGCAGGATGCGTTCAGCATCTATCTTGTCCTTGTAAACATTGGTGTGGAGATAGTCGAGGAGTAGTCTGAGATGTTCTGTGGTCTTGGGGTCCAACGCGCTATCCTGTGGACCTTGACGCAAGCTCTCAAGCTCCCTCAAATAATGCCCAATGACCGCATACAGCTCATCAAGCTCCAATGAGTTCCCTTCTAGATCAATCTGGGGGTAGTAGCGGACAACCGTGCGAATAGCGTTGACGAGAGCTTGCGATTCGATTATGATCTTTGTCACATGCACATCCACAGTGATGGACGCGTCACTCAGGATACGGGATACCCTGTCGAGTCTCGATTCATCTGAGAGGTACCTGAAGGCCTCTGGTGAGTGAGAAGTCTTCAGCACGGTCACCACGCCAAATACCGAGGCTTTGAACTTCAGGACAGCGTGGCGGGCGACATCGAGGTCAAAGGTGGTGGGATGGGGCTGTGTGCCGATATCTCCTCCTTCTCTGTCGAGGTATTGCACCGAGTATGCCACCATCGGTTGCTTGTTCCCATCCGTTTTCTCCTCTGGAGGCGGAATGTGGTCGAAACCTTTGCGTCGATAGATATCCATGCAATCGATGTAACGACAATCTGGGTTGTACTTTTTGTTTTCCGGAGGCTCCTGGTCGTCGATGGGCTTTCTGTTGTTGTCCTCGTCGCCTTCTCGTTTTTTATTCTCCCAAAGATTTATGCGACATACGGGGCACCGTTCTATCCCGAAGTCCATCAAACTCGCATAGTTTCGCCCGTTAGCTGCACAGCACATCGGGACCGAGGAGCTCCATTTTTGCTCTTGCTCCCTCGACGCCTCTCGAGCCTTTTCCTCGGGTTGGTCGTTGGGGGTCTTGTCGTCTTTTACACCGTCCGCTAGAAGCTTATCCCTTTCCTTATTTAAAGAGAGTTCGGGAGTAGCTTATAGCATTGTTGTTTTATCCGTAGATAGCCTAAAATCCCTACGCGAGGTCTATTGTTTAATTAATGAAGTAGTAGTATACTACAAATAAGCTATCGGAATAATTATCTTAGTACGTTAGGTATATATAAAAGTCTATCAAATTAACCAAGGACCAAGGGCGGAAATATACACACACGTTAGTAAGAACTCTCCGACAGATTTATAGTGGTAAAAGAGCATGCTGTGACGAACCCCTGTTCTTTCACGACAAAAGCCAAGACAGGATCAGTCCCTACAAGGAAACTAACCAGAGACCTCTTGTGTTAGGTTTACTGTAAATAATGGCTTGGTCTAAAAAGCTATAGTACCTACTAATTGAAAGCTTGAGCAACAAAGACTAGGACCGAAATACTGTACGGAAAACATATAAATATAAGGGAAGGTAGCTAGCTGTCACTGCTAAATCTTCATCATCACCAATGAATTCGTGATCAGCAATGGGCTTTCTCCATGTCTTAGTTGCTCGACAGGCAACGAGGTGTCTGGGTCCGTCGTGCTCTCTTAACTTAAATGTGTCTGGTAACTCTCATGCACGCCCAACCAAATCACGAAGCTACCGGAAAGCCAAGTGAAGGTTTGCCTAGTGCAATACTCGCGGGATTCTGAGGCCACATCGTAGAGTTTACTGGATATAGATGAGGTGGAAATTCACTAGTTGCAACCATAATGATGTTTGGACCCTGAGCTTGATGCGACAGAGTAAAATTTCAATTGGTCAATGTGACGGGACATGGACGGACGACTTGTGAGGCACATCAAGATTTTCAGGATGTTTATTGGTAACTCGAGAAAATCTTCACCCAATAGTTTGAAACAAAAACGTTAAAAAATGCTGTCAAACCTTGAACAACTTGGGATCCTCCAAAAACACCCTGTCAGGGAAAGAAAAAAAAAAGGGGCCAAAGCCCCTAAGCCAGAGCTCAATCGTAGCAAAACAGCAAAGTGAGGTTGTAATGTATAATATGCCAGAAAGAGTAAACGCAAAGAATGCATTCAACATGTTATCCAAGGTGTGTGTTCAGCACTCCAAAAGTCATCGGGCCTCTACCAGGGAGTTTCATCTAGCACAAAATCGACTGATTCTTCGGCCCATTCAAGTTGTCTAGCAGCCTCCTCCTCATCACGGCTAGTATCAAGACAATATTCCCTATTTGTCTTTTCAATCCACTCATTCCACTCCTCTTCTGTCCGCACGTATGGTTTCGGCTTTTGTGGTTTCTTCTGGCGGGGATCATGCTCGTGGGTCCTTTCCACAATCTTGGCGAGAACACCCTTCAAATCGCAGCCATATTCCATTCCTTCTCTTGGCAAGTCCCTAGAAAACCACAGTCGTTAGATTGGTTTGACATTGGACGGGCACGAGAACTTGGGTGCAGTCATCCACTTACCGCTCAGGCTGGTCAAAGAGATGATGCTCTTCAGCCAAATCAGCAACCCATCTTTCCACCGACTTGTAGGCAGAAAGGTCGAAGCCCTCTTTCTCCCTCCGCTCCCGCACGAAATCAACCAGTGCGTCCCGACGCCACTGCAGAGAGCGAATGTATTGAAAGTGGCCATCTTCGGGTTCACACCACATAGGATAAGGGTTGGGGTAAAATATCATCGTGACCAGGTAGCGGCGGGCGATGACGGAGTTGTGGAAGTTGAGAGTCTCCAAGGCTTCTCCGCTTCCACCCGGGAAGTGCTCGCTCTCCAACTCTTCAAAGGGCAGTCTCTGATAGCACCCTTCGACCCTCTCCTTGCCTTGGTTGATCTGTCGCTGGAGTGCTTGTCTGAGTTCTTCGTGGTGCTGACAGTGGAAGTTGCAGGTAACTGCCTCTATATTACACGCTCCGCCATCCCGGTGAATTGCCTGTAGGTAGGCCTGTTAGATTCCGATAATGATACCACAATCAATGCATGGCGTTACATGGAGTCCTACCTGGCACCTGCGTACCCATTCCTCTTCATTATCCTCCAGCTCGTGTCCAAGGCATTCCTTCTCTTCGCCCTCTGGTATTTGAGCAACCGCTTCTGGCTGTGCCTCCTGTACCAGGTGCTCCGAGAAGACATTGCAGGGCCTAGGAAGTCTTTGGAGGATATTCAACGACGATGTCTGTACCCGATGCGAGAACTTGTCCAAGATAGTCATTTTGTAGACGACCGACTAGCGTTAGTGAGCGGTGACTGGTCAGAACGCTGACTTCAGATATATCGTCTGCACGCGAGGGAGTGGCTACTGGCTGTCGCTGACGAATGGTAGGATGATGATGATGGTTGACAGACAAGGGAGAAACGAATCAGGAAATAAAAATGAACGGTGAAGGTAATAATTTAACAAACGGTTAAGGTAGAGTTCAGCGCAGTATTAGGTTTCACACATCCATCTGTGTCAAACCCAAAACCACCATTTAACCCACATGGCTAACCCTTAACACCACCCGAAGTATCAAAGTCATTTCCATGATGATAGGCTTCTGTACAGTAGGGTCACGAGCCTCAGGCTCCCTGTGTCCACTTTGCAGACGCGAAAAAAGTCTAACAAAAAAGGCTGAAGTTGAGCTTCGGACCCCGCATATCCTCAAAGTTAGAATTACGCTTCTCCAAAGAGAACCTCATGATGGTCGAAAATAATACCAGGTCGATCTTTGAATCTCTAGGGCAATCAGGAGGTTGCGTTAAGATCAACACAAGTCTGTAAATTGCTTCTATATGCAAACCACCCCCTCAGTCCCCAATTACAATGACCAATCAGAATCACCTTCCTGATCACAATCACCACTCCACTCTTCGTGATCCCAATCACCTTCGTACTCTTTGTGGGCCCAATCAGCCTCGTACTTTGCGTGAAGCATACGAGGCAGAAACGGTCTAATGTATCGTCCCTCCATTCCTACCAACTCTTGTAGCGATATCCGCAGGTTGTCCAGTCTTGGCAGGACATTCCAATACCAGAAGCTCCCGCATTCACACATGGCGGTCCCGCGAAGCCTTTGCCATAGCGACCATTTCGGTGTCTCAAACTGGTAGGTACGTATTGATAGTCTCGGATCAACCTGCTCGTCACGCACGATGATTCGGGCGACGATATCTGACATGTCTTTTCCTGGCTCGCAAGGCGTTGTGGAAGGGTCGGGAGGAGGTCTAGGACAGGACAGAAAGGTCAGCACCTGTAACTAGGTCACCTCTCTGGATCTGTGAAAAGACCGAATGCTTCGATAGAATAAAGCATCCGCCACTCAAACGACCTGAGGCCCTCCAAATCGGATTTGGCCGGTCAGAGTTTTTTAATAATAGCGTTACAGTTTTAGTCGGTTGGTAGGATGGGGTGCAGGAAATATAAGCTTATTCTTAGATGTAGATGATGGTGGACTGGTGAGCAAAGGAATGGAAGAAGATTGACAGCACGCTTTGTACTCGTCGAAGACATGATCAGACTTTGGGACAATTTTCTGGCTTCCACGCCATCAATGTGTGATAGACTCAAAAGCTACGCGTGACGAGAAACGGGTTTTCTGGAAAAGAAAGTCTTAATCTGTGTGATAAACCTGCCTGGCACGTGGAAAGGTGGCGCTGGTTTAGGCCCTGCCAAGCTCACCAGCCCCGGGCATAGGCTCTTGGGGCTCTCCTCTCAGCGGTTTGCATTTCACTAGTCGGACCTAACTGGGTCTGTAGGCCACGCATACCTCATGGGTGGTTTGATGCTAGATGAACGCGGGGTTCTCGCTGACCTGTGGTACATCGAACTCCAAGCGTCTTCAGAGCTTCGCTGCATCCCCATCGCTGCGTCGGCCCGCAAACCCAGTGCCCGTGTAGAGCACTGCTGTGTTCTCGCCGGCAATGCTCTGTGTCTGTGGGGAGGTGGTGCCAAGATCGAAGAAACGGACACTCTGAACAACCTGTACATGATGAACCGAGGCGAGCGACTCTCATCCCTGTGTGTGTACTCATTCATGTCAGCGCTACTAACCAAGGGAAACAGAAACATGCCACTGGTGCGTAGCTCCCGTCTCCAGCGCGTTTGTGATGTTTCCCCGCCGCCTGGGCGCTATGGACATAGCTTAACCCTCGTTGGGTCGTTCCTGGTCATCTTTGGCGGGCACTCCATGGTTGTCATCGGGAAGCACATAGTTGTACTTGGGGGAGAGCCAAGTTCGAGTAAGCATGCTAACCGGGAAGAGCTCGCCCTGGGCTACGTGCTCGACACAACGAAATTTCAAACACCGCAAACATCTTTGAGACTGTCTCACCCAAGCTCCTTGAAGAAACAACTGTGGTAAGTACCACGCCGGATATGGCGTTGCAAAACCACCCAGAATGGAGCCAAATCTTCGTGGGGTGACTGCAAAGCTGGTTAGGTGGTACATGATGGTATGTAGAACCATGCTTCTCGAATAAAGTTGAACCCGTTTAACGAGGTCTTTACAGGCTTCAAAAGATAGTTTCTAGGCCTTGAAAGATAGTAAATAGGTCCGGAAGGATGGTTAATAGACCTTAAGAGATAGTTCAAAGCCCTCAAGAGATAGTTAAAGGCCCTTGAAGTGATAGTTCATAGGTTTTATAGGATAGTTAGTAGGCCTAGAGGGATGGTCAGAAGGCCCCTTAATATTCAAAAGGTGTAAGCTAACAGTAATCATACATTTTACTCCTGCAGTTCAGTTATCGCCCACAGCGGGCTACGTGCTTAAGGTAGGTGTACACAGCCTAAAAGACAACATTAGTGATTCAAGCAAGGGAAATGAGGAGAATGCAAAGACTAGAGGTAGAGTTTTGACAAATACTATTTCATATTCCAAAAAATCCTTTACAAGATATATACCAGCCCATCACAACCATGCAGAAATAATGTACAAAAAAAGAACAATATACACAAACTGACTGACTATACCGCCAACAGCTAGAAATCCCTGTAACCAAACATGGCCAAAGAAAAAGAAAAGAAAAAAACGCCTATGCAATGTTCAACTCCTCCCCAGGCCTGTTCACCAACTGCTCCAACGAAGCACAAACGTCATCCAACAACTTCACCGCCTCCTCCTTCCACGACTCAAAAGTGATAACCTCAATGGTCAAGGTATCCCCATCATGGAAAGCCTGAATCTTCCACTCCCTCAACGGCTCCTCGTACGCATACAGCGTCTCAAACTTAGCCTTGCGGTCCAAGAATGACAAGGTCTCGACGTGGGCCACATCCTGGTGAACGACCGTATCGAACCAGGTCACCTCCTCAGGATCCCAGTCTGTGCAATTCCGGACAATCTCCTCCAGACCCATGCAGTCGTGCGAAGAAGTCATCATGTGCTGGGTCTGGAGGGCCTCGAGCAGGTCGTAGCCGGTGCGGATGGGGACGTCGCCGTCGAACTTGACGCGGGTGGGGACGTACTGCCAGCAGGGGCCGGCGATGGCGTTGGCGTCGGGGATGCCGGGTATGTCGACGCTGCGGCCGGAGGCGACTTCGCCGAATACCACGTCCTTGACCTTGAGCAGACGGGCAAAGGTCAAAGCCCAGGCTGCGGAGGGAAGGGTAGCTACGGTCACGTCGCGGCTGCGGGCGGCGATGTTGACGGGCTTGTGGATGGCAAAGTGGCGGCGGTCGGTGATGGGGGTGTCGGGTCTCAAGAGAGAAACACCCTCGGAACCGGCAAGGAGGTCGCGCCAGTAGGGGATGGCAGCGGGAATGCCCTCTTGGATGGTGTGATCGACAAAGGTGGAGAAGGGGTACGATGGAGAGACCGACTTGGGGTCCTGGTACAGCTGCTGGAGCTGATTGAGGAAGATGGGAAGGCAAATCTCATCGTACTGGGCGTGGGACAGACGGAAGACAAGGGTGCTCTTGGTGCCGTTGGTGACAAAGAACCACTTGACGAAGGAAGAACCATAAGGCATCTTGGTTTGGGCATCCAGTCTGCTGACCTTGCCGGCAAACTCCTCGACATCGTCACCGTCAATCTCATATTCGACAATGTCGACGATGAAGGGGTTCTCGATCACCACGCTGTAGCAGACATCATCAAGGCGGACATAGACGGTGCGAAGGACTTCGTTGATGGCGACAAGCTCTTGGCAGGCACGGAAGAGCTGCTTCTTGTTGACCATACCCTCAAAGTGCATGAGCTCATAGCGGATGGAGAAGCGAGGAAGCTCAACGGTACCCCTGACGGCAATCTCCTGGAGAGGTCTGGTGGGGAGCACATCAAGGATCTTCCATGACTTGTCGGCCAGCGATCTCTGCATACGACGCATGAAGGAGGTCAAGAGGAGAGAGAAGGGCTGGTAGTCGGCCTTGGAGGGACTGGATGGGCTCGCGGGAGAGCTGCTGCCCTGGCCCCTTTGAACGTTAGTGATGACAGTGGGCGATGGCTGCATGACATTGGCCATGTCATACAGAGTCCGGTTGGCAAAGACCTGTGCGACGCTGAGCTGCATTCCCTGCTGACGGGCCTCGGAGACGAGCTTCATGGCGGCAATCGAGTCACCACCACGGTTGAAGAAGCTGTCACCAAGGAAGATCTTGTCCTCATCGACCTTGAGAAGACGACTCCAGATGCCCCGGAGCAGCTTTTGCTTGGCAGAGGAAGCAGAGATGGCAGGGCCAGACGAAGCAGCCTTCTTCTTGGGGACAGTGAAATCGGGCTTGATCTGGGCCGACTTGGGGAGCACGCGAAGAACAGGAGTGTCGACACTGAACTCGAAGCTGGCAAGTCGTCCGGTTCTGTAGATCTGGCCGCCATTGACAGTGGTGCTCTTCAGCCACAGCGGCGGTGGTGTCTGCACAGCGACTGCAGGGGCGCTGAGGGTCTTGGTGGTCTCCACTAACAGCTCACCCACAGCGCCACGCGGGGAGAGGCGCGTGTGGTCAGCTGCATCGGCAATCCAGGCACCGGCAATGTCAGCCCGATCCAACCCAAGCGCATCCAAGTCAGCACCCTCCAACTTGAACTTCTTGCTCATATCCTCAACTTCCTTGCTGTCAGCATCCGTCAGACACTGCAAGTCACCGACCTTGATCTCCTTCGCATTGCCCTCGCAGAGCTGGTGCACCACTGTCCGGAGCTGCTCCAACACTCGCTCCATCGTGTCCTTGCTGACCGTCTTGGAGTCGAAACTGGCCATCACGAAGAAGCCATCGGAAGAAAGGGAGCACACCAACATGAGGGCATACGTGTTGAACTTGAGCGCTTCCTGGGCCGCCTCGCCATCGCCCGCCGGCACCAACCCGTTGGCCGGTGTCTTGTCGTCAGCCTCGACCTCGCCAGCTGCGGGATGCAGCACGAAACCAGTACGCAGCTCGCAAGCCTGAAGGGCGTCGTCGCTCAACTTGCGGATGTGCTGAAGACCGGCATGTTCGTATGGGATCTGACCGACAATCTGCTCGGCAATGGTCTGAAGATAGTGCTCGACGGACGACTCGCGGTTGATGGTGACCCGCACAGGAACGGTGGTGATCATGGGACCCTCGATCTCTTCGACGCCTACGATGGGGGCATTGCGACCAGTCAGTGTCTCGCCGAAAACAATGTCGTTATTTCCGCTGCAGTACTGGGAGGCCACCAGGGCCCACGCTGCGCGAACCACGCTGGCAAGAGTGATGGTGGCACCGGGCACCGATGGGAGCTTCCGGCCATCAAGCTTGATATCGACTTCGAGGAGGGAGTCGGCCTGGGTCTGGTAGCCCTCAAAGGGAAGACGGGGGAACTGAACACCCGTCGCACCGTCGAGCTGCTCACGCCAGTAAGTGTCGCATCCTGCACGATCAAGCCTGTTGTTGAGGTAGTCGATGAAGTGCTTGAACTGGGCCGCTGGCTTTCTCGGAGCAACACCCTGGTAGGCCTGGTTGACACGGTCAACTACCAGGGGCATCGACCATCCGTCGTAGAGAGCATGGTGCATGGTCAGTACAAAGTGATAGACGTCGCCCTCGCGGATCATGGCGTAGCGAACAAGCTTCTTGCCGAGACCCATCTCCTCGTCCCGGTCGTCCTCGAGATACCTGGCCAACGATGACGCAGTGCGCCACTGGATAGGCTCCCTGATCAAGACTTGCATGAGACCGTAGTCGGACACCTGAACGATACGAGTGCGGAGGATGGCGGAGTCGGCGGCGATGGCCTCGAAGGCATTCTGCAACTTCTTGGCGTCTTTGGCATTGTTCATCTTGAGCACACGCTGGGCTACATAGGCCTCCTTGACCTTGGCAGAGAGCGCCATCAAGGCCTCTTGGAGCGGTGTGCAGGGATAGACATCCTCGATATCGGCCTTGTCAACCTCGCAAAGCTGGCTGACCTCGGTCTTTGCCGCCTCAGCAGACCAGGCCTTGTCGATCAGGGAGAAGGGTGGGACGTCAGCAGCAGCACCACCGCTTCCAGCCTCTGCCTTCTTAGCAACCACAGCCATATCCCGGAGGACAGGGTACCGGAAGACATCGGCAACCGACAGAACAATGCCTTCAGCGCGAGCAGCGGGAACGAGTCTCATGGCCCTGAGAGAGTCTCCGCCGAGAGCAAAGAAGCTATCGCTAACAGTGATGTCGGTATGGTCCCCAAGCAACGACTTCCACACAGCAGCCAGCATCCGCTCCATCTCGGTCGAAGGGGCACCACCTACGCTGCTCTTGTTCTTGCGGGCGCTGCCAGTGATCTGCTCGCGCGTCATGGCGCCTCCAAGCGCACGAAGCTTCTTGCGATCGATCTTGGCAGAAGGCAGCACTGGCATGTCGCGGAGAGGGATGAATGCCGCGGGGACCATGTATCGGGGAAGGTCGACACCAAGCGCTTCCTCGATACCGGTCAGGGCCTTGGTCAGTTCATCAGAGAAGGTGGCCTCCGCTTCGTCACATTCCTCGGTTGTGCCGCTCTTGCTGCGAGGCTCGGCCAAAAAGGCCACCAAAGTAGGCTCGGCACCCGCAGGCTTGATGACCTCAGCAGCGATCTTGACACGGCTTGGGAGGTGGTGCCGGAGATGGTGCTCAATCTCGACCAACTCAACACGCTGTCCACGGAGCTTGACTTGAGCATCCTTGCGGCCGATGAAGACAAAGTCACCAGACCCATCAGCATCGTACCGAACAAGATCACCAGTCTTGTAGAGCCGGCCGGTTCTGCCAGGGATCTCTTTGTGTCCGGCAACCAACCATATAGGGTCCTCAATAAACACCTCAGCCGTCTTCTCGGCCTCACCCAAGTAACCAAGACCAACGACGGGGCCTTCCACCAGCAGCTCGCCAACTGATCCGACAGGAACCAGACGGTCGTGGTCCTCGGGGTCGACAATCCAGCCTACACCGCCGACACCACGGCCAATGTTTCCGGTCGTAAACACCTTGCGCTCGTCCTTGTTCTTGGCAAAGGTGTTGTTGACAGTGCAGCCGACAGTGCATTCGGAGGGGCCATACGCGATAATGACGCTGGTCTTGCCCTTGCTCCACGCAGCCGCATCAGAAGCCGAGATGGCTTCACCGCCCAATCCCAAGACGTCAAGCTCAGCAATCACGGCGGGATCGAGCACACGCGCAACACTGGGTGTCATATGCGCCATGTTGGCGCCACTGGCCCTGATGGCACCGCCAAGGTCATTCATGCGGTCGGCATCAGAGGGGATGCAGATGGTACCACCGACTGACAGAGTGCAGAGCATGCAATCGATGCTGACATCGAAGGCATAACTGGCAAACTCGAAGCACTTGGTAGAAGACTTGTACCCCACCGCCTCAGCACGGGGAATGGCACCGCTGGTGAAGTTGGCGTGAGAAACAACGACACCCTTGGGCTTGCCTGTGCTGCCAGAGGTGAACTGGATGTAGAGAGGAGAGGTGACAGTCGGGATAGTGGGCAATGGGGGGAGCTCGCCCTCGATGGTGGAGAAAGACTGGAACAGCTCCTCGTTCACCGTTACCACCTGGCTGCCATCTTCAGGAACAAGACGCTTCGCCAGCTCAGTCTGAGCGGCGGAGGCAACGACCAGCTTGCCGCCGGTTTGCTCCACCATGGCGCGCAGTCTGCCCTCTGGCTGAGATGTTGGGTCCGTCAAGGCAAATGCGCCACCAGCCTTCATGATGGCCAACAAAGCGACGATGGTCCACCGGCACTTTTCGAAGCATAGCGGTACATTAACACCAACTGTGATGCCCTGAGAAACGAGGTGATGCGCCAGGCGGGTAGACATGAGCTCGAGCTCGGCGTAGGTCCATTGGCCATCCCAAGAGGAAAGCGCAATCTTGTCCGGGCGAGCGGCGGCCTGCTCAGAGATGATGTCTTGCATCGTCCGGTCGATCAGAGGGGGCATTTCGGCGTTCCAGGCCCATATTTGGTCGAGGTCACGGCCGAGGGGCTCGAGGAGGACCGAGATGGGGGCTTCGGGCTGAGTGGTGATGATATTGACAAGTTGAATTAGGGTTTCGAGTCTGTCTCCGGCCTGCCGGGAGTCGAGGGAGTCGGGCTTTTCGGTGGTAGGGTAAACGCCCTCGAGGGTGAGGGCAGAAGCATGTTTGGATACACGGAGTTGGAAGTCGAATTGCTGGGGATTGTCAGTCAGTCGTGTTTCAGGGGCGGGGGGGCAAACGGTGGAGTACATACAGATGGTCCAGCCGTCTCTTTTTGGGGAAAGGAGGTCTCTTTCTCGTCATTGAAGAAGAGGTAGAGGAGCCCTGGGCGGGCGATGTTCTCGGTTGAAGTCTTGACGGCCTGGAGGAATGTTGATACAGACTCTGATCGTGACCTGGTCAATTCGAGACCGAGGGCTTTGAGGGAAAAGCGGGTGGAGATCTCTGATGGTGAGCTTTGCGACTTGTGGCCCCAGGAAAACTGTTCTACTCTGTCGTCGTCGCCTCGTTGTCTTTGGAGGAGAGCACCCCAGGCGAGAAGAAGGGCGTCGAGGGCAGACTCTGATTCGGGTACTGGTAGCGTCCTGGTAACAGAGTCTACAGGAATGGTCTGGGTGTCGAGCTGCATGGCATCGCGGCGGAGGCCACCCAGAATGCCGGGTGCGTGCTGGGCGAGATGCATATTGTCTGGTATGCTTTCCCGAGCTGGCTACGGGAAGGGATACGACTGTCGGGTAATTCCCGCTTTCTATCTCGTGTCGAGAGGTTCTTCGCCGTGTCGTGGTAGCGTGTGGTGACGTTACAGGACAGGATCAACGCATGGGGGTGGGCAGCGGGATATCCCCTTCTGCTACTCTTTGTTCGAGGGAGAATGCTGACAAGAGAGGTACAATAATCGGGGTGACACTCTTCTTGCAGTTCTTGATACAGAGGAGAGGAAAAAGGAAAGAAAGCAGGAGAGGGAAAGACCAGGTACGACCGGCAACTTTTCACTTTGGTGAACCTGCATCTGCTAGACTAGCGAATCCAACCCATCCATGTTTGGATATGTATGGGTGCTGGATGCTAGCCGGAATGATACCCCATTCCCGGGTCTTCACTACTAGACCTTACGACAAGAAAAAAAAAACCCCGCTCTTGAAGGGTCTGGGGCTAGGTTCAGGTTTGTTGGACATTGGCTCGTGATTCTCGAGCCCTTGAATACGGCAAGATAACACGCCGGTGGTCGGGACTAGCAACTACTTTCCTGGATGCAAGACGGGAACGAAGGGGCGATATCGACTCGACCGATGCACCGAGATGGCTTCCTCGCCGGCCTCTAGCTCCCTTCTGTCTCCGCAAGCGAGACTTGGCCATGTGTGTGACCAGGTTCATGGCCTTTTGCTCTCTGCGAACAAGTGGGTACGGATCTGTGAAGATGGCGTGGCCGGGCATGTGGCTAGAGGGATATCCCATCCCATCCCATTGTTGCCTTGTTGCAGGCAAAGATGTGCGATGCCGTACGAGAGGGATACAGGTATGTATGTACGTACGTACGGTATTAACCTATAACAAACAAAAACAGGCAAAAAGGGGTTCGAGGTGATGGTGTGTGTATATGTAGTATGTGATGTCACGCTGCGGAAGACAGTCGGCCGAGCGTTTCTCATGAAGGGGATTCCCTCATTCGGATGTGGCCCCGAACCATTAACCAATGCAGTGGGTGGGGGAAGGTGTGGCTTGCTATTGCTCATTGGATGGGTGAGTAGAGTAGTGGTGGTGGTGGCAGAAGTCCTGTGCTCCCAGAACATGTGGTAGGTGGTGGTGGTAGGTGGTGGTGATCAAGAAAGGGTGTGAAGGGAGGTGGGGTGAGGGGAAAAAAACATCAGAAAAAAAGCCGTTGCTGAAACCCCCGATTCAATATCTTGACAGGGGTTCGGGAGAGCGTGTGGAGTGGATTTGGTCAACAGGGGGTCCCTGGACGAGGGACGGATCAGATAACTTTACTGGGCATCGTGTCATTGGGTGGGGTTGTGGCTCCATCGAGGGACGTCAATGCCGAGGGTTGAAGTTTTGAGCGAGATTTTTGAGATGGCGGGTTTGTTGGAGTTGGTTTTGAGGAGGGGGAGTGCTGATCTTGAGATTCCTGCAGGACTGCGATACTGGAAGAGGTTCAAGGCGCGGTGAGTGTTTGGGCAACTTGGAGTCGTGGTTGTGTAAGTGAAAGGGGCTGGCTTTTCCTCTGAGCCAAGGAGGCGTCCTTATTGCCGCCCGCTATGAGCTGCACTTTGGGGGGTTGCTCCGGTTTCGGCTTCGGGCCAACACGACGCGGGTTTTGTCACAGCGGTGATATTAACACCGAGCATTGAGTCGTCAAGAATGACAAGCCAGCGTTTTTGAGGCCGATGACTTGGGAGCATAGAGAACAAGACAAATCTTGAAGTCATGAGCTCCCCAACGCGAGTCCCTAGAAATTGAGATTGTGCAACCACGGCCGGTAGCCACTGACGAAAACAGACATCGTGCTTGGCTTGCTTCTCAGACAAGATATTCAGAGAGGGTCTCGCTACTATTTAACTCTTCTTCCCGGGGCGGTGTCACGGGTCAACCCAAGCCACGGAGAAAAGAGACGATCCTTCTGATCGGGATCTGCCTGAAGGATTTGCCATTTTTCTTGAGATGACCACCATCATCATCATCACGCGGGCCCTGATTCCGGAGTTTTATGATGCTTTAGGAAGGAGGGATTCTCTCACGGCAGTCACGGCTACGTTAGCACCCCTACAGCTGCTTGGTTGTTGTTGTTGTGTTGTTGCGAGATCCAGTTCCACTGTCACTTCGTGGGTGAGTAGGTGAGGTCTCAACAAACCGGAAGGGATTCCACCTATGGAGTATCCCCGCAAGCGTACCATCAGGAGGCACCTACCTAGCGTAGCGATCATCACATCTTCATCATCCCGCGCGCGGCGGCGGAGGAGGTAGGTAGGCATTCATATCGGCTATGTTGACGCGGCTTCTCTGTTGGCGATGCAGCATCTTACCTCCGAGATGCGGTAGTTTTGCGGCATTACCCGTCACTAGGGGACCTGGAAAGGTGAAGTGATCGGCACTGTACATTTCTCTTTTCAGGGCGGCAATATGCTGTTGTGGGTTATAGTAGATGAATTTGCAAACGCCGCTTACGTTTTGTGAGGTGCGAAAAGGGATCTGCGGTTCGGTGAGGGTGAGGTTGCATCAAGGTAACGTGCACACAGGATATGCGGCGGTTGCGGTCTTTTGATGGTGAGGAATGGGGTAGGTAGAGAGAGGTGAGACGAGTAAGACGAGTGAGGGCCTCGATGGTCCGGGGAGGGGGTTGATATATCTTGTGCTTCTTGTCTGCTTTTGTCGCGGTGTGTTGAGTTGAGGGTGTTGTTGTTCTGTCTTGGTGTTTGTTAGTCTTATACTTCACCTCGTGTTTATACCTCTTATACAATCCTCCACATATTACGGTAAGAGAGACAAATCGCCCAAAATGCCTTACCTCGTCCTCCCTGCCCTCATCCCCGATATCCGGCCCTGCTACGACGCCTACTTTGCCGCCTTCACCACCGACCCCTCCGGCTCTATATTGCTCGACATCCTCTTCCCCTCGGGCGTCACGTCCGACGAGTTCCGCGAGGCGCACACCAACGGCACCCTGCAGTGGTGGCACACCTCCGAGACGCAGTACACCTACAAGTGTGTCGACTCGGAGACGGGTGAGATCATCGGCATGGCTCTCTGCGACGTGTTTGTCAAGCCTAGAACAGAAGAGGAGCGCAAGATGCCAGAGATTGGGTGGCTTCACGGGGAGCAGAGGACACGGGCGGAGAGGGTGCTGGACGGGCTTTGGGGTGCGAGGGAGAGGATTATGGGGGGAAGGCCGTATGTTTGTGAGTGTTTTTTTTTCCTTTTTCTATCTGATGGTATTTACTCGATTTTTGGACAAAAATACCATGTGAACACAGCAGCAGCTCGCTTGATATTTCCATTGCTGGAATTATCTTGCGAGAGAGACTCTTGTGCTTCCTGCAGAGACCACGTGCTGTACTGTTTCCTGGGAGGGCACGTTGAGCGTTGCAGCGCATCCAAGTGGCGCTTTTTAGTCTGGGGTGGTCTTTCGGGGACCTCATTTTGCTGCCTGTGGCTTTCCCATCACGTTAAGCATCTCGCTAATATCATCACCGCAACAGACATCCACGCTTTTGCCGTTGACCCCAGGCACCAAGGCAAGGGAGCTGGCTCTGCTCTTGTCCAGGCCATTGTTGACCTCGGAAACACTATCGGATTGCCCATCTACCTCGAAGCGACGCCCACATCGGAAAACGTGTACTTCAGAAAGGGCTTCAGGAGAGTCCCCGCGGAGATAGCCCAGGTGGTTCACGAGGCGGCCGTGTTAGGGACCAAAGAAGACGTGGAGGTACCGCTCATGGTGAAGCTGCCGCAGGGTGTGTATGGAGTCAAGGTTGATGGGAGAAAGTTGGGGGAGGTGTGGGCGGAGTGGCAGGAGGAGAGGAAGCAACAGCAGCAGCGCCAACAACAGGTTCAACAACAACAACAACAACAACAACAACAACCAGACGTTGAGGTTAGACCATAATAGACACGCACTTCTAGATCTGTGCTAGAAGAAGCTTGTCACCAGTAGATGGCCGATGAAGGCTCCAAAATTGACAGCTTTGACAGTTGATGGCGCCAACACGGAGAAGCATACGAGTACGAAGGTGGTTGCATTGAGAGGGCATTCCAGGCCCACCCCCCCTCTCTGAGAAACGTTTCACGCACAGCAGACACCACCACACTTGTGTCTCCTCTGCCGTGTCTCGATCCGAATTCGAGGTTCAGATGAGACAATGCCGTGGCTCGCTGTCAGGCACAAGCGCAATCCACAATGTGCCAGTTCACCGTGGGCAACTCCAGACGACCCTTTCACCCGTGAAGCTACCGCTCGGTGACCGTGTCCGACGGCCTTTCTCGGACATGACGACAGTGTGGCCGAGTCGATGATCCGTGGAGAAAGGGTGATGGAGCCACAGACAAAGAATTTTTATCAGATGATCGTGATAATGCACAGGTGGAAACCACAGGGTGGGCTGTTGTCGGTCCATCCATGTACATAACGTAATGCCCCACTGGAATCCCAAAGCGGCGATATCCCCGGGCCAAGACTTCGGGAAGTTTTGTGCTTCGGGAGGGATGTTCAAAGATGTTTGACGAGGTCGTTGCCCCCAGCTTGGGTGGTGTTACGGAACATCATTACACACGAGTTACGCCATTGTACCTCTGTGGACATTGAAGATGGTGGGGATCAACGGTAATACAGCAGACAGAAAACCAAAAGACCAATGTTGCGAGAAAAAGCAGCAGCAGGAGTTCGGATGGTGGGCAAGAAAGAATGTTTACAGGGGGGGTGTTCGGTGGCTGGGATGGCGAGCGTTAAAATGGCTCGTTTGCATGGAGCCGAACAGTGGAGATTCTTCGGATCAGATAACTTTAAACTGGGTCAGCTCCCCTTGCCCCTGGTCACACAAGAAAGTCGGATGAAGACCTCGAAGACCGGCGGTGATCTGGTGCAATTCCGTTCAAATCTCCCACAAATAAGTAATCTTTTCACAAGATACATACCGTGATGCCTACTTCATCTGATCAAGGGACAGCAAAGCAGGAACCATGCAGGACGACCGCATACCAAGGTAATTAAAAAAAGGACGCAACTCGAGGGTCACGTCGAAGACCATCATGTGGGGGCCGCCCAGCGCAACAAATTTTTTATCAGATCCGTCCGTTCACCTAATCAGATCCGCCCTCGCCAAGGCCGGAATCGGGGTCAATGGGTGGTGGGTAGAACCGGGGGCTTCCGCTGTCGTTTTGCTGGGGGAAGGTCACCTCACTGTTTCGGCCGCTGAAGTGACTGGGGTGAGTGGGGGAAACATACAGTGAATTGGTCACCAGAATAAGGTAACAAGGAGACCAAAAAAAAATTGCCTGAAATGTGTTTCCCCCAGGGAAAAGATCAACGCCCCGGGAGACGGGGGTATTCATCCCGCCATAACTTCTTTTTGGCCTGTGTTGTGTTTCCCTTCCCATGTCCCCTTTCAGATTGTGATCTCTTCCCACGCACAATCTCTTCTCTCTCTTGTCCAGAAAAAGTGGCCTGATTTCGCCAAGAGAACCTGCCCCCCCGCCGTGGAAGCAACACGGTAAAAAAGCAGGTACAATGGCGGTCGAGGCTTCCGGAGAGAAGCGTCCGCACAGCGCCGCAGCGAGTGATGCGGCCGCTGATAAGGAGAAGGCACTTGCCCCTACCACCACTGGAAGTGCTTCTGATGCGCCGGCAGCTGCCGAACAAGCCGTAAGTCTTTTCTGTGTCTGCCCCTAAATCCCCCTTTTCGGCCCCTGAATAGCTTCACTCATTGTTTACATTTGACTCGATCCCTAACATCTCTCCAGCCCCAAGGTGGCCTCCTCGTCTGGCTCAAGATCTTTGCTTCCGCGTCGCCAACATGGATCGACGTCTGTCTTCTCATCACCGGCGTCATCTCCGCCGCCGGTGCCGGTATCCCCTTCCCCCTGATGGGCATCATCTTTGGCGAGCTCGTCGACAACATGAACGATGCCACCTGTGCGGCCGGCGACTCTGACCTCACCTCCACTTCCACCTCCATCAACGGCGTCAACGACCCTTTCGCCTATGAGGCTTCCATCAACGACAAGGTCCTCAAGCTGGTGTATATTGCCATTGCTGCCTTGGTTTGCATCTACGTTTACGTCCTGTCCTGGTCTCTCTTCTCCCAGCGTCTCGCTCAGAGACTCAGAGGGCAGTATGTCCAGGCTTTGCTGAGACAGCCCCCCGGCTTCTTCGACGCGCGATCTGCCGCCAGCGGTGAGGTCTCGACCAGACTTCAGGGCGACATGACTGCTGTCCAGGCCGGTACTTCCGAAAAGGTGGGCGTTTTGATCGCCTCGACCAGTTTCTTCTTCGCCTGCTACGTCGTCGCGTTCATCAAGCAGGCAAAGCTGGCCGGTATTTTGGTCTCGCTCATCCCGGCGTTCTTGCTCATGGCGATGGGCGGTGGCTTTTTTGTCACCAAGTTCATGGTCATCAGTGCTTCTTCCCAGACTGCCGCCAGCAACATTGCCGGTGAGGCGCTTCAGCACGTCGGTGTCGTGCAGTCGTTCGGTATGGCTGGCAGACTGGAAAAGAAGTTTGCCGAGCATGTCTCCGTGGCTAGAGGTGCTGGTGTCAAAAAGGGCATTGCTGCTGCCATGCAGGCTGGTATGCTGTACTTTATTGCGTACAGCGCCAATGCTCTGGCCTTCTGGCAGGGTAGTCGCATGGTTGTTGATACCATCAGGGGCGAGGGAACCGAAACTGTTGGTCAGATTTATACTGTGGTGTTCTTGTTGGTTGATGGTATGTTTTTCTGTCTCTCTCTCGCTCTCTCCCCCCCCCTTCCCCTTCCCCTTTTTTTACTGACTGTCAACAACTAACACTCCCTGAAAGCCTGTGTCTGTCTCGGCAACATCGCTCCCATCCTCCCCATCCTCGGCAGCGCCTCCACTGCCTTTTCTCGTCTGATGGCTGACATCAACGCCCCCTCCACCATCGACGGCACTTCCTCCGAAGGCGCCTTTTTGCCAGTTGAGACCACCACCGGCCACATACAGCTCGAAAACGTCTCCTTTGCCTACCCCTCCCGCGCCGAGCAGCCAGTCCTCCGCAACGTCAACCTTGTCCTCCCGGCAGGCAAGCACACCGCCCTCGTCGGTCTTTCGGGAAGCGGTAAATCCACCATCGCCGCCCTCGTCGCCCGTCTGCAGGATCCCGATTCTGGTGTCATTACCCTGGACGGCACAGACATCAAGACACTGAACGTGTCCCACCTCCGCAGTTTTGTCTCTCTCGTCCAGCAAGAACCTTCTCTTCTCGACCGCTCCATCCTTGAGAACATCGCTCTCGGTCTGGTCAACTCCCCCAAGCCAGAACACCAAGCTCTCAAGGCGGTGGTAGAAGGTGGCGAGCTCGCCGAGCTGGCCAAGAAGGGCAAGGATGCCGTTGACGACAGTAGCGTTGCCAACCCTGCGGTGCAGGAAGTCATCCGTCTTGTCAAGGAGGCTGCCGTCCAGGCTGACGCGCACAACTTCATCTCCAATTTGGAAAAGGGCTACGGTACTTTTGCTGGGCCCAAGGGGTCTTTGGTGTCTGGTGGCCAAAGACAGCGAGTGGCGCTCGCGCGTGCCTTGATTAGAGATCCCAAGATTTTGCTGCTGGACGAGGCCACTGCTGCGCTGGATTCGACTTCTGAGAAAAAGATCCAGCTCGCTGTTGAGCGGGCTGCTGAGGGGAGGACGGTAATTTCCATTGCTCATAGGTTGAGTACCATTCGCAATGCGGACAAGATTGTTGTTCTGGAGGCGGGTGAGGTTGTGGAGGAGGGGGTGTACGACGAGCTGATGGCGAGAGAAGATGGCAAGTTCTTTGCCATGGCCAAGCTGCAGAGCTTGGGTAACCAGGAGGCTGCTGCTTCGGCTGTTGCTGAGATCAGCGAGAAGAAGGATGTTGTTGTCGTTGACGAGGAAGAGGAGGAGGCAGCCAAGGTTCTTGCTGCTTCCATCTCCAGCAGGGATGAGTCTGCTGCTGAAAAGGCGGCCAATGACAAGGAGGAGAAGGAGAAGGAGGCCGGCTGGGGATCCGTGTTTGCTGGTCTGGCCCGTCTTGTCAAGCCTTCCTTCCCCTGGTTGCTTCTGGCTGTCTTCGCGGCTGTCATTGTCGGTGGTACTTTCTCCGGATCTGGTCTCATCTTTGGTTTCACCGTTGGTGCTCTCAACCCGTGCGAGAACTCGCCCGAGGACATCCTCGACCTCGGAAAGTTCTTTGGTGGTTTGCTCTTCATGCTGGCCTGCATTGAGCTCCTGGCCAACTTCTTTGCGTGGTCCTGCTTTGGTCTCATCGCCGAGAGAATGCTGTATGCCATCCGCGTGCTCAGTTTCAGAAGCCTAATGGAGCAGGGTGTCGAATGGCACCAATCCGGCGGCCGCAACCCTACTTCCCTGCTTGACATCATCACCAAAGACAGTGCCGCCATCGGTGGTTTCTCGGGTAGCACCATCGGCACCGTCTTTGCCATCATCGTCAACTTCTTCGTCGCCATCATCCTATCGCACATCATCCAGTGGAAGATTGCCATCGTCTGTCTCTCCGTCGTCCCGATCCTCCTCGGGGCGGGCTTCATGCAGCTCCGCCAGCTCGCCCGCTACGAAGAGCGCCACGCGGCCTCCTACGCCAAGGCAACCGGTGTGGCCGTCGAAGCCGTCCAATCCATCAAGACCGTCGCCGCCTTGTCCCTCGAAAAGGAGGTCATGGGCTCGTACGCCCGCCTCCTGAAGAACACCCGCGACGAAATGGTCCGCGCGGCAGCCTTCACCAACATCTGGCTCGCCATCAGCAACAGCATGTCCTTTTTGATCTACGCCTTCGCCTACTGGTGGGGTTCGCAAAAGATCATGTCGGGCGAGGCCAACCAAACCCAATTCTTCATCATCGTCGTCTCCATGCTCGTCAGCGCCCAGCTCTGGGGCCAAATGTTCACCCTCGCCCCCGAGTTCTCCCGCGCCCGCACCGCCTTCTCCCGCATCATGAACGTTTTGGCACTGGGAACAAACAACGAGATCGACTCCAAGCGTGGCCCGCACGGCAAGCCCGGCCCCTCTTCCGACCCGGAGTCTGCCCTCTCCCCGGCAGCCAAGGCCGCTACTGGCGGTGAACCAGGCATGAAAATCACCTTCACCAACGTCACCTTCTCCTACCCCTCCCGCCCAGACCACCGGACCCTCAAGAACGTCTCCTTCACCATCACCCCCGGTCAATTCGTCGGCCTCGTCGGCCCATCCGGAGCAGGAAAATCAACAATCATGTCCCTCGTCCAGAACCTCTACTCCCCCTCGTCGGGCTCAATCCTGCTCGACAACGTAGACATCACCTCTTCCGTCGCCTCCATCAAGGACTCCATCGCCATTGTCCCGCAGGACCCGGCCTTGTTCGACGGCACCATCCGGTTCAACGTCTCCCTCGGCTCCAAACCCGACCACGTCCCCACCCAGGAGGAGATCGAGGAGGCGTGCAAGCTAGCCAACATCCACGACGTGATCATGGCCATGCCGGAGGGGTACGACACCCAGTGCGGCGCCTCCGCCGGTCGCTTGTCCGGTGGGCAGAGGCAGAGACTTGCCATCGCGAGAGCGTTGGTTCGCAAGCCGAGGTTGTTGCTGCTTGACGAGAGCACTTCGGCTTTGGATGCTGCCTCTGAAGCGGCGCTGCAGGAGGGGTTGGACAAAGTCGCGCGGGGGACGACCGTGCTGGCTATTACGCACAGGCTGCACACCGTGAAGAAGGCGGATGTGATTTTTGTGGTGGAGGGGGGCGAGGTGGTGGATAAGGGGACGCATGAGGAGTTGATGGGACGGAGGGAGGGGTATAGGGTTAATGCTATGCAGCAGATGTTGCAGTAGTTTTGAGGGAGGTAGATATACCCAGAGGAAAAGGAACAAAAAGAAGGGGCTTGGGGGGGGGAGGGGCGGTAAGAAAAGGTGCAGGAACGAAAGAACTCGGATACAGTACATAGCATGCATGCATTGTTTTAGTTTATTGGTCATTTTTTAATATTATATATATACATCTTCTTTTCGTCATGTCTTTGTTCCCGCGTGATGTTTCCACTTTGTCAATCGGGGGTTGGGGTTAATCAGAATTGGACAAGTGTTCGTGATGAATGGAAATCGCTTCCTCTACTTTTTAATTTTTTTTGGCGGGTTCATATACAAACATTATGATCTAGCAAAACACCCATGTCAAGCCCCCTCCCCTGGCTTTGGCCCCGGAAAGCGAAAATACCCAAAGCTCGTCGCTCCCGGCCCGGGACTGACAATGTCAGGACTGAACAAAATCTCCGGACTGTTCACCTCTGACGTCGTCGACGCCCACCCAGAGCTGGTAGGCGTGGTGATGGCACTGTTATTGTACCCCTGGAACCACGGCGGCGGCGGTGTCTCGTTGGTGTGAGGTGCCGTTGGAGGCCCATTGGTCGCCGGTGAGGGCGTGTCCACCGCCAGCGACGGCCCGCCGTGGTGGTATCTACTGCTGCTGTGTGCTGTTCGCGGCACAGATCTCGGCTCCGACTCCTCCGTCTTGATCTCTTTGTGTCCTTGCTCTCTCACCTCTTGGGAGAACTTCCTGCCCACCATGTAACTGAGATCTGACTTGTCGCCAGCAGCGGCAAACATCTTGAGCCGTTCTGCAAACAGTACCCTGCTCTGTTCGCCGACGCTGAGAACCCTGACAAAAGCGTCCAGAAGGTTATCATCTGTCTTGACACCGTGCCTCCCAAGCTCGAGGTTATCCACAGCCCCGACGACATTGAGCCACCAGATGCCAATCTCGTAAATCTTTTCCATGGTCGAAATCCTACCATAGCAGCGCCCTGGCGGTAGCGAGTTTAGAAACGACAACGTCTCGTGGGCGATGATGAGCGGATAAGTGAACCGCATGCTTTCGTGGACGTTGCCGAACGACAGCAGGTGGGCGCGGAACGACAGTTGCCAAGTAACCAGCTTCAGCCACTGACGAGTAATCGTGAGATGCACCCTTTGCATTTCTGTCGCCTCCTCCCCTGACTCTGTCACCTGTGACAGACGGCGTTGGAGCTCCAGCAGCTTTGCGGCTTTCATGTTGTGAGCGGCCGGCGAATCTTCGTTTTGGGGGGAGGTGTCGTTCCACGCAGCGACAAAGTCCTCACCAACCGGCTTGTATACCTCCGCCAGCTGTAGCAAGCCAGCATGGACACCCGGATCTTCATACCGGTATCCAAAAGTTGGCAGTTCTGGTTTCCGTCTGAAGCTCGTGATGGGCTTGTTTCTCAGGATGGCAAATTCCCTGTTCCTGTCAGCAGACGTCCTCGTCCCGTAGTGGTCACGAAACTTACCTCTCGGAAATCAGAACTGCCCAGAACAGCCTCCTCCTCGCCAGGTCATCTTCTCCTTCCGAACCTGCATATCCATCTTCCCGATCCAGACCAAACTCGGCCGCCAGAGCACCTGTTTCTCGCAGATACACCCAGGCTTTTCGGCTGTTTCCCATTTCAATGTAAAGTCTGGACAGCAGAAACGACGTCAAAATATCGTTCAGCTGGAGGTGAGCAACATAGTCGTATGCCTGGCGTGTGGCCGAGCATTCTTCCAGAAACGACTTTGCTGCGCTGATCCAGTCGGTATTACTCCCTGATGGGGGCCGGGAGGGTGGTGGAAGAGATGCAACATGAAGGGACGTGAGAGCCGATAAGGCGAGCAGTAGCGTCCTCTGAGATGGCGGAACCGAGGGTTGACAGCAGTAGCTCTGCAGTGTGGGTAGGTGAACTACAGGGAGGAGAGGGTACAGGTGAGCCGTGTAAACCTCAACACACAGCGGAATGAGATGATGGTATCTCTGCCGTCCAGAGCGGCCATGCTGGGCGTCAGCAGACGGATTCGGAAAAGGCGTGTCGGGAGGCGTGGACTGAGGGGTGGCGAGACTGCTCGGGGTGGTCTCAAAGCTGTTTCTCGTTCCGGAGTTAGTTTACGAAATGCCCATCGTGCTGAATATAACATACTCGGCGCTGCTCTCCCTCGACGCTATCCCCAGTACTTCCTCCTCTTTTGACCGTATCCTGTCAAGGACTCGACCATGACCTGGCTTGGGACCTCTTTTCCGTGGGACCTGGTCCCTTTTGCACACCAAGGCGGCATTGAGGCACTGCTGGCAAGGGAATTGGTAATCGCATTTTATCCGTCTCGTCCTGCAATGGTCGCAAACCTTTCTGTTGGCCGTCAAGCTTGATGCTATCCTCCTACCCCCTCGACTGGACTCAGTCAAGCTAGGTTGTCGTTTTGTTGGTGCCGGTGTCTGTCGTGCCTGCGATGACGGAGTCGGGTGCGGTAGCCCGGGCCCCTGGTCTTCCTCGTCCTCCGTTTTGATATGATCCATATGTGTGTCCATTCTTCCCACCTAACCCCCTGTGATTCCGTTTCAACTGCCGTTTCCGTTGACCAGGGCCAGGGCTCGATATAAGCGTTCGTCTGATGTAATATCGCGTAATATGCCAACGTGTCTATCCGTTCATCCCAACTTTTTATTTCTTTTCTTTTTTTCCCACTCAATCTCAAATATAAGACAGTGAGCCAACCGGATGGCTTCCCACTCTTGACAGCAACTGTTAAGTATCCTCTTGCCGGGCCGGTGATGATGCTTCCTTGTCGTCACGATGTCTCGGGAGTCCGGATTCTCGAAAAACAATTAGAGAAAAGGGTCCGTGTGCTTGGAGGAGACCCCTTGCTCGAAAAGATAGGCGGCAGGAGCGCGGGATGGGAAGAGGGAAGGGTATGACGGATGCCAAGACACCCCCTTTCGCTCGCTTCCAACCCAACGGCGATGATCACCGCAAACCCAACGGATGCTTGTCCCAGTCCGGAGTCTGACAACTCAGTCGCGCAGAATCGGCTTGAAGGTGCTGTTGGTGGTCATCAAGCAAAAAGAGAGAGCGAAGAGGGAAAAGAAAGAAGGGACAAAGTGATTGTGAAAAGCCAGTCGTCATTATACATGCGTCCAGCGCGCGCTGTGAAAAAAAGAAGAAGAAAAGACTTCACATCGCCACCTGCAGGAGCAAGAATTAGTCCTGCAAAGGTGGGGACATGGCTACATATTACCCCTGGCCAGTGGCAAATGCCCCATAAAACACTTGTTTTCTTCCCGGCAGTCTTCTGAATGGGTGGTTGGTTGATGAGGCTCTTGCAATGATAGGTTATGTAATGTAGGAGGGAGGCGCCGGAGCAGATTCCGGGCAGTTTGAACAAACCGAGGCAAGCCCCATAATGCGGACTCCCCCGGCGGCAGCTGTTCCAGAAAGAAAAGTAGTTTGATGACTGTTAATATATGCAACTAGTGCCAATATACATAACGGGTACCTTACAGCTCATCCTTGAACTCCTCTTTGGACCCTTCCTCGTCGTCATCGAGACGCGGTTTTTTGCCTTCCGTCTTTTCCTGTTGCCCGGCGGTCTTCTTGGCCTTTGGTTTTTGCTTCTTGGTCGCCGTCTTCTGCCTCTCGCCCTTGGTCTTTTGGTCTTCGGCACCACCAGGAGGCAAAGTGTGCTTCTTCTCCAGGTCGATTGCGTCGGCGCCGTTGTCGAGCATTTGATAGACCACATACTGTCGCTCCTGGCCAGGCGCGTCCACTACTTCTACTCTCCACCCCTCACCGCCGGATACCGCCTCCAACTGGGCCTCCATCTCGTCCAAGAACGCATCCTTGATGCCCAGCTCCTCTAGCTTTTCCGGACTGAGCCTTTCAATAGGGGCCCCTTCCTTCTCTTTGGCGAGCAAAACATGGGTCACGGTCGCCGCCTTGGGCGTAGCGAGGGCGGATATGTGTCGGGGAGGCATGAGCTTAAACGCCGGGGTTCCATCGGCATTCACTTTTCCTCCCAGGATCTTTTGTCCCCCCACCACCACGCCCCCGATGGTCATGCCCGAAAAGGGATTGCTGTCGGCTCCACCATTAGGGCGGCCAACCTTGAGCCTGGCTCTCTCGCCAGCGCCCTCGAGCACACCGCCGGCCTCGACCTGCTTCTGATATCTCCATGCCGACTCCTCCTCTTCGCTGCTGACGATTTGCTTGCAGGTAACGGGATGTCTTTTGGTGACCTTTGGTGGGAGAAAAGCCACATCATCGCAGAGTCGTGGTGTCTGCACCACCATGAGGTAGGTGCAAATCGTAACCTCTTTGATCCAGCTGATCCTGTCCCCTGCCACGCCGGGATGGCAGTGATACTGCACCTCAATGGTGCGTGGTTTGTTGGTGAGATCGCAAACGGTACCACCCTCGAACTTCTGGACGAGGTATCGTTGGTCGCCCTTAACCTGTAGCTCCGAGTTGGGAGGGGCCAAGCCCTTTTCTTGCCCGTCCTTTGGTTGCTCAGAAGCGGGTAGCGCCCTTCCCAGCACATACTCCTGGCTGCTGTCATCCCGGACAGGCGGGCCCCCTTCGGTGCCTCGTGGCAGAGCATGGAACTGAACAACGTCTTTGCCGTAGCAGAAAGAATAGCTCCACCAACCACTCATAAAGTAGAGACAATGTCCTTCAAGACCACTCATGAGCTCCCATCCCTTGGCCGAGGCACGGGACATTTCCCGAGCTTCTTCGGCCTTGGCGAGCTCGGTGGCGGTTTGGTTGAGTGTTGGAGGGGGAGCGAGGACGGGTACGGTGCAGAGATATTTCCACGGGGCAGAGTTGATCAGCTCGTACGTCTCGGAGACCGGGTTGGAATCATCGTCGGTGTCTTCGGGGTCTTGTTGTTGGCCATTGCTGGCATCTGTCTCTGTGGACGGGCTGGCGAGCTCGGTCTGGGATGATGGGGTTGGAGAGGGAGCTGGGGAGGACGATGATTGTGTGTCGAGGAGAGCGAGAGCGTCGGCTTCGGAAATGAATTGATCGGAAAAGACAATCTCGAACTTAAAAAAAAAAACAGTCGAATTGTGAGCTGGTGTTGCTACTTGACAGCTAACAATGACCAATGACATACCTGTGGATGGGCCAGCAGATCCTCGTGAATGCTAAAGCTGGGCTGTCGAGCTCTGCAGAGCTGCAGCGAAGCCAGGAGAACCAGATTGAGCCGGCGCATTGTGTGTGATGTTGTCGCAATGACAGTGGCAGCCCCAGCCCTGGGCTCACATTCAGAAAGAATTTCTTTTGTTGGTGTTGTTGTTGTTGTTGCTGTTGTTGCTGTTTGTTGCTGGTGTTGTTGCTGCTATTGAAGGGCTCCTCGTTGATGCCACTTTGCTCCCGTTGATGACAGCTGTTGGCATCGCGCTGCCACAGCACTGTTGCGCCCGATAAGGAGCCTTATCGGAGCACTGAACCAGGGGTGCCAAGATTATGTCATCGGCGGGATGTTTTTGTCCGCCATCTTGTGCTTCTTCACCAACGTTCATCCCATGGCCCCTCTCAAATTCTGGAAGTTTGGTGACAAATTCTGTCTCCTCATAACCTGTGACTCTTACGATTACCGCTTTGCGAATTGAAGGTATTCTCACCGCCAGAGGGCCGGCTGTTGCGGTGGAATTGACAAAGTCTCGCTGACCGAGCTCAAGCATTTGCCTTGTGTAAGTCCCAGCATCGAAATGCCAGCTTTGGATTTTGAAATCAAGCGCGCTTCCCGGTCTTCCCCTCATGAGTCAAACTGTATTTTTGACAACTGGTTCATGCCGTCCAGGTGACAGCGCAGCCGAATTGATCAAGTGTCTGAACGGACCGGGCATCCCCAGCAGTGCTTTTGTCGGCAGCAATCTCGGCAGTCGACATCATTCGAGAACCACTCGCCCCCTCATCTGGTCCAGAATGCTCTATCGATACGCGCTGAGGGAGGGTCGGAAATGGCAGGCAACCATCGTGAAGTGGCACGACATGATTGGGTCCTCTGTTGTCACCCTGGAGAAGCTCTGAACCGGAACGCCAAGACGGGGCCTGATGGGGCCCAGTTTCGGACTTTGAGGGCCGGCGCCGTTCGGCCGTGGGTGGGTCACTCCGCATCTTGCGGTATCTTCTTAGTTTTTAATATCGCGCGCCGAGAGAACACCCGTGACCGGTGAGGGCTTCAATATGCCAGCAAGCGCCAGGTGGCTTATTTGGGACATTACCGAGGCAAGACATATCGCAGACGATACAAAGCGGTCAACGAGGAGGTATGCCGCTAGCCGTCTACTTCCCTCCCGCCCGGGCTGTCATGGATGTCATTCAAAGGTTGTCCCGCCATAGCACGACGCTGTTTCACCTGCCGGCAGCACTGCTGCTCTCCACTCGGCAGAGCCTCTTTTCTCCGCCGTGCTTGGTGCTTCCCCAGGTTATCTGGAAGCACTGAGCATTGTTGAGTCATCTGACAGTCCCCAGCAGGGACCCGGGCGTGTTTGTGTTTTAGAGCCTTGCGGGGCGGAGTCCGGAATGCGGCGACCGGCATCTTTTGTTAATTATCCCGCGCTTCGGAGGGGAAACAGGACAATTGTGGTCTTTAGGCTTCTCTGCAGATTTCTGGCGGAGTCGACGATGACTCGCAGCAAGCAAGCAAGAAGCAAGAAGCAAGAAGCAAGAAGCAAAGCCGGGCAGCTTCGTGGCATCTCGTATCGCGAGTCCCTGATTCCGGAGGGGTTGCTGCAGGTACATGTCTGTAGGGTGGGCTTCGGTGACGACGTCGATGCTAGGTATGATGTCGGGCAGGAAAGGTGAAGGAGTGCCACAGTGCTTCGCCGCCGCGGTGAGGCTCGGCTATCTTGGAAGCTAGAAACGTGTCAATCGCTCAGGCATTGGAATGCCACGATGCCAGCTCATCCACCTCAGAGGTCATGCACACCCACAAGCCACAACTGCCCGGGGGGGGGGAAGGGGGGCATTGGAGCCCAACACCACCACACCAATTGACCCGAGGGGAGGAGATATTGAGACAGCCACATCTGGTCTTCTCAGTTGTGGCTTGGGTTACGTGAATAGTACGTGATGAGGATGTGCCCGAAAAGGCCCGCCCTGGCCGGACGTTTTCATCCAGTAGAGACATCCCAGCAGTGCTTGCCTCACTTTTTGGGCCAATCAGGACGATCATGACACCCACCGGATGCTTGGTGCAGCAGCGAGGGATGGGCGGGATTCGCTGACAGCAGAGCGTGCCACAGGCGACACATGCATCTCGACTCTTTGAGAGTGGTCGACCGAGCCCGATTCTGTTCTAGTGGCAGAAGAAGAGAAATCTTCTCTTCTCTCCTTGTCTCCTTCATCGATCAGATATAATATGATGTGTGAAATGTAGGTGACCGAACTGAGAAGTTGCAACGGTGCCCAAGGATCGACTCATGGATCTCGTGTGGACCCACGACGGCATCTGCAATTTGGGAGAGAGGGGGGGGGGCCATGCAGTAGACAACAGGTATCGGAGAATATTCAACGTCGTTGAAGCTGTGGGGGTTGAGAAGCTGGAAAGCCCTTCTGTGCAGCAGTAGCACGACAGCGACAGTGGAGGTTGACGATATTGGAGAATGGAACCTGGAACTGCCCTGAGAGCCAGTGGAGCCGTGGCTCGACGGGTGTGCTTCAGCGGTTCCCTGGCGCGCTAGCCAGCACACGACCGCTAACTGTGACTGGACCGTTGGGTGCAACTTGCCGCGACAGGAACCCTTACGGCCACCACCGGGCAGCCAACACATCACCTCTCCCTCCCCTTCCCCCCCCTCCTTGATGATTCATCTTTTTCTCTTCACTATCTCTCTCTCGTCTGTTGCCGTCTCTTCCCCCCCTCGGGTTATTTGCCCTACTGGATACAGGCTGCTGAGCCGCCCCCGCGAAAACGATGGGATGCACCCGCGGGACAGAGCCCAGCCAGAATATGGCTTCGATAACGATTGGGAGATGGGGAATATGACTGTTCCCCTCCGCAACCGGGCGCACACCTCCCACCACTAGTCTACGCAAGAGAACCTGTCGTGGAAGTTGCCGGGGGATGGAAGCAGCCTTCTTCCTTCCAGTCTTCTTTGAGAATTCCATCCGTCCATCTATCCATTCATCCATCCATCCATCTCACCTGCAGAGATGAGCTGGAATTATTATCATCATGAATAAGCAATCGACGGGACTTGCAATTCCAGGAGTTTATCGTCATGAGGTGAGGTGGCAGATCCATCCCGTCACATCCTGGGCCCGTTTGCTTGGGGTGAGATTGCTTTTTTGGGGGGGGGGGTGACAATGCCCAGAAACAGAACGAGCAGCCCGCTAATCGGGGAGAAGATCTCCCTTTCCCAGCACTCATTTGGTGTGACCAAGCATACCGTTGATCCCTGGTCCAACAAGTCGTCACCATTCTGGGTCTCTATCGAGGTACCTGGTATCAAGTATCGTGGTAGGCCACACCACTTGCATGTCCATGTCTACCTGATCATATTGTATACTCCCATCCTCCCCCCTCCTCCACCTCATGCCCTCCAAGAAACTCCGTTTCGAAATCGACACTAAGCTAGCTGACCCCAGACCCCCTCGGCACCTGGTAGGTCTCGTCGTTGCGTGCCATATCCAACGAAGCCTCGTGAGCATCTGCTCGATAAATATCATTTGCTCGCTCCTCGTTGCGCCAATCTTTTCCCTTCTTCAATCATTATTATTATACATTGACATTGACTTACAACAACTTACATTTGTATCTGCAACTTCCCATTCCATCTTTTGACTCATCCCGAGTCTTTCACTTCCAACACACTCACACACATACACACACACACAACCAGCCAACCATACCATACCATACCATACCATACCATACATACATATCTACATACATACATCCGCTTGTCGCCGGCCGACTTTATTCTCTTCCCACTCGGTCCGCCCTACCTCTCCTCGCCTCACCTACTCTTGACCCGCTGAAAGGCGACCAGAATGAGCCAGGTCCAAAGGTTAGAAGCATTGCTTCGACAAAAAGAGCACGAGAAGCAAGAGATCATGAGCCAGCTCAGCAGAGCCCGGACGTCCCGGTCCTCGGCCACAGCTGCCGCCCTCGACTTTGAGTCTGTCCCCGGCAACTACCAGATCGCTCCGTCACGACCAGTTCTCGCCGACAATGGACGATCAAGAAGCAACACGATACCCCGCAGTGTGACGGCTGCACCCGGCATTGCTGCTGCTGACAGTGTTTCCCTTCAGCTGGATCACGTCCAGTCACAGGTAAGTAACGAAACTCCGAGACCCAACCCACTCTTTTGCTCATGCTCACCAATGGTGCCAGGACCAGAGCCGTCCCATGAAGCGTTCCAAGACCACACACAATGCTGGTCCATCCTCTGGCACGGGCATGGCGAGGTCCAGCTCAAATATGTCCATACAACCAGGTGTCCCCAGCGGCAGTCTGTCGGGTCCCAGTTCGGCCATGCTTGAGCAGTATCTTGGTCAAGGTCAGATGCAGCAGCCCGTCAACGCCTTCTTCCAGTCACATTCCCAGCTCCAACCAATACCAACGGGCAGAGAGATGGATGTTGCCGATTTTCTCTCGATGCGGGATACAGGAGGAGACCTTTCCGGCATCTCGCCCATCGCCATCCCTTCCTCCAGAATGTTGTCGCCCCAAGAGGCATCACATTATCCCGACTCGGGCATCCCATCGGCTTGTGGTTCTTTGACCTCGGGCCCATCTGTCGGAACCACGGCCATGTCAAGATGCAACAGCAACTTCAACGACAACAACGCAGCCATCCTGTCCCAACTTGAGATGGTCCGCATTCGGTCACAGCATTCCACGAATGGACAAGCTCGACAAGACAGCTTTGGCCCGAGTCAGCCGCCATATCATCAACCTTCGTTGCTTGGAAAGAGGTCGGCCACAGACCTTCACATGGGAACCGGCCCCAGCGCCCACTTTGTCGGTGCCTATCCTTCTTCTGCGCCCACCGACTCGATGCTTCACCAACATCAGATGAAGAAGTCGCCCTCCTCCCAGTCGAGCTCTCACTCCATCTCGTCGGCGGCCATCCAGGAACTCAATGCGGGGTACATGAACGATGACCTCGGCATGGAGCGTTCGGTCTCCAGAGACAGCACCAAGTCAAATAATTCCCTCAAGGTCCGCGCCAAAGAATCTCTTGCTCGCCAGAACGTCAACGCCAAGTCTCGCCAACTTCAGCCAAAACCAGATGTCGTCAAGAAGGAACAACCCACATCGGCCACCAACAAGAAGGACCCCAAGGCCGTCATCACCAAGACCAAGTATGAGCGCCCCAAGCACCCCAAGGTCCGCTGCCACCAGTGCAACGAGAACCCCGAAGGGTTCCGGGGTGAGCACGAGCTGCGCCGTCACACCGAAGCCAAACACAAGAGCATGGTCAAGAAGTGGATTTGCCAGGACCCTGGCCTGCTCGGCATCCCGCACGCAGAGACGGCCGCCAAGCCTCTGTCGGATTGCAAGCAATGTTCGGCCTTTAAGCAGTATGGCGCTTATTACAATGCTGCTGCTCACTTGAGACGCACTCACTTCAAGGTCAAGGCACGGAAGGGTGCTGGTTCCAAGAATGGTGCCAAGGGCGCCAGCTCGGCCGCCAAGGCGGAGGAAGAGAAGCGCGGCGGCAAAGGCGGCGGCGACTGGCCCCCCATGTCGGAGCTCAAGCTGTGGATGATGGAGGTGACAGTGCCGATGGACCAGGAGGGTGCCCTCGGTCCTGACGGGAGCGACTCGGTGGGCCAGGTCGAACAAGAGGACATTGACAATGAACTCGGCGCGCAGGCTTATGGCGTGCCACCCAACCTTCTCGGCATGGACGCCTACAGCAACATGGCCGTCTACGCCGGACTTGGTGGGGGGTTCGGTCAGGATCTTTCGTCACAGGGTCTCCAAGGCGAGCTTGGATCGCAGCTCTCCGATCTGTATCCGCTCGACACCTCGGTCTTTGCCGCCTCTTTTCATGGCCTGCCAATCTCTTCGGCCGGTTTTGGGGACTGCGGTCCATCACAGGGACATCAGCTCCAGCAGGGCATGCCGTCCTCCTCTTCGATGATGAGCATCGACACCTCCAACTACACTTCTCCAGTCTCGTCGACGGCCACTCTCACCCAGGCCGGCATGTTTGTCAACGACATGCTCCCGCCCGCCATGATGCACACCCGTGATGACTTGCACGACATGCCATTTGACCTTGCCTTTCCGGTTGGGGGGCACTAGATCAGTGTCGGCTATCTTGTTCCTTTTGCGTTGTTTTCTTCGACCGCCTTAGCGTACCGCGATAGATGGGTTTTGCTATCTCGTTTTATCACCACCTTACACTACACAACAACAATAACAACAACCCCTTCCCCACCCAAAAAAAAAAAAAAAAGAACAAACCTAACACCAAAAAAAGTCCTTTTCTTCACGGAAGAGCAGGGTGTACAACCTTGCTTTTCCATCCTTTTCCCAGCCGGGGCGGTTTACTGCTCGGCATATTTCGGTCTATTTCTCTCTCACTTTCACAATTCAAGAAGCCATCGCTCTAGGCTTTTACCCCCCCTCCCTCCCGATATGGGTTCACTCATTTCATCAGTCAACTGATCGATCGACGGGGATACGTTTCTCTGGTTGGAGTAGCCTTGTGTTCTTTTTCTTTCTTTTTGCCGGATCCCCAATCAATGACCTTCTTTTTTTTGCATCAACGGGATGGAAGATACCCAGAGCAACAACAAGAAGCAGATTGGATCCTGCGAGGTGAAGAAAGACCGGGGATCAACACTTGCGCTATATACAACGTTTACACTTGTCAACCACGCGGTTTTGCCTACGGAAGAAGAAACCATGGCTGAGAAGGCCATCCAACACACACACCAGATTGTCAACCCATTTTTTATTTTTCGCTTCGATTTTGTACATGTTTACACATATTATTGTTTCTTTATATCATTGGTCGCGCACGCATTGAGCATTTCCGGGGGGAAGGGGCAATATTTCGACACAAGAAGAAGCCTGAACCAGTCAGGGCCCCTTTTTTTTTCAACTGTTCAAGCCAACATGTGGCCTCGTCAAATGACGCCTATGAAGTCTTTGTCTGTCGGTTTTACAAAGATATCAGATTGGAAATTGTTTCTTGTCTTTTTTTTAATGTTTTTGTTGCTTCAAGGGAATTGGATAATGGGCGTTTGGTTTGGTTTGGTTTGGTTTGGTTTGGTTTGGTTTGGGTTTATCACTGGACAAGAAAGGGTTGGTATTTGGGGTGACACAGACACAACACAGACTCAAACAGAAGGGGACATGACAGAAAAAAAAGGATGGGCTGGACCGATTCAAATGGACATGGAACAAAAGAGACGGGTTAGTTGTAGCATGTCGAACAGTACAAAGAGACGAATTATATGTAATGTATTTAATGGTGGTGGTGGAGCTGAGGGAGGAGAGAGGGGGATATAATGTATATATCTGGATGTTTGGATGAGGGGAGGCGGTGGAAATGGAAATTGTGGATGCAAAAAGACTAATGAAGCAGTGTGAACTTTTGATATCTGGTGACTGCTTCATGAGAGAACCTATACGGAGCCCCCTATTTAACTTACCAACACAATTCCCCCTCCACCCCCCTCCTTCCCTCCCTTGATATAGAATTTAACTATATTGCGAAGCATGATTATTTAAGGGGTAAAAGGTATTCAATAAGCTCTAAAATATACTTAAAAGACGTTAAAAGATAGTTAAAGAAAGTTAAAAGAAAATTTAATTAAGACGTCTTAAAAGATAACGTATATTATAAGCGAGTGACCCATATAAGCGAGTGACCCACCTCCCACTACACCCTGACAAACCATCCTCAATTGCACCACATCAACACAAGGAATTAACTATAATTACATCAGAAACAGCTAAATCAGATACTTCTGCAGCCTCCTGGCAAGTGCGCGCATTATGGCCAGGCTTACCGCATACACCATAGCACCGAACCTTCGTACGAGCCCCCCCTACATTACTACTATCCGGCTGCGTTTCTTACATTCCCTCCCTATCCACGGCCTTCTAATCCAGTAGATCCTGTACCTCTTGTATAGTAAGTAACCCTCTAAGCCTCACACGTGTTTTTTTAGCTCTCCGGCGTTTACTTAATACCTCATTGGCCTTACGGAGCGAAGAGACCTTTGTACGAAGGAGAGCTACCTAGTGCATTATAGCCGTTATACCTTTAGTAAGCTAGTCTACCGCAGCTAGTATTAAAATTAGGGAGCTATTTTAATAGTTAGTAATGCGAGTCTTAATAAGCGTTAATTGTAAATTGGCTTCTCGAGGGTTATATAGTATCTGGGAGACCTAAGGTTATATAGTGCCGGGCCGTGAGTTTAGAGGTATTAGCGTATAAAGCTTTATATTTAGCTTAAAAAGTACTTTCTTTAGATCGTATAGTATAAAGCTAGCACCCGTAAAGCTACCCTATATATTTTTCTTTATTATAGAGGCGAAAAAGGCCTCGCGGAAGGTATAGAAGAACTCGAGCTTATTTATATAATTAATATATATACGCATTAAGTCCTCGATTTAGCAACCGTACGCTTATTTTAGCGGCCTAAAGTAGCTAATATTGAGTAGCTAGAGGAGATAGGAGGAGTATAAAGGTATATAGAGTATAATAATATTATTTTACTAGCAATGGCGCTCGAATTCGGTTAAGTAATAGCTTTCGTGGCTATTAAGGATTAATAACTAGTATTTACCCTTTATACGGAACGTTATATAATAGTCGAAATACTTAATCTAATCTAGGCTTACCGGATTAATAATCTAGCTATTATTAGTAATTACGATACGCTAGGTAAACGGTAGATTATACTTAGTATATTAATTAGCGAGGTAGTATTACGCGGCTAAAATAATAAAGGAAGGAATAGCCCGGCCGAGGGTATTAACTCCCTAGATTACCGTTACCTATTCGCGGTTACTAGGCTAAACTAGTTTTACCTTATTAAAGCCGTCCGAAGTTATAATTACTATACCTGCGAAAATAATACCTATTATAAACCTAGTCTCGTCGAAGTTATAAATATCGTTATTTATAATACCGTACTTAGCCTTAATATTCCGTACGAGCGTAAACTACTCGGTAATAACCTTTAGATCCTCGCACTTAGCCCTCTAGTAATCGTATTTATACGTAAAACGCGTACGGAGCTATAGTTAGCGTTTAACGAAATTATATACTTAAAGCTTATTAATAGGGTACGCGTCGCGTACGCGTAGTAGTTAGTTAGCTATATCTTTTACATTACGTAATCTTAGTGGAAAAGCTCGCGCATATAGCTTAATAACGTATTAAATAATAGTATCCTCTTTAGATTAAGTAAGCTTTTTCGATTTGGGCGTAATATCGCGTCGTGCAGGCCGGCCAGCGCGCCGACGCCCTAGAGTCTTACGATCGACTCCATAGATCTTAGCTGCGGCTCGTTCGCTTAGATTCTTATCGTTTTAAAGCGCTTGGAGGGCTAAGATTATGTGGGCTTCATTTGAATTAAAAGGCATCTTAGATGGTTGAGGAAATTGTTATTGAGTGCGAAGGTGTCATGTCACGAAGGAAGTGGGTCACTCGCTTATATGGGTCACTCGCTTATAATATACGTTAAACGCTTATTATTTTTGTTTTAAAGCCTTTTGCTATTTTATAGGAGAGGTAAGTAAATGGGGAGGGAGGGAGGCACTGATGAAATAAATAAGGGGTTCCGTAAAGGTTCTCTCTTCATAAATGGAAAAGGGAGGAACTATGTCCGTGGTAAAGAGAAGCCAGGTTCCTAGGACAGTCAATTACTGCATTGACACATTAACTTATTTCACACTTCTGCCAAAAGTTACATTGCTGCCAGAGCGTAAATGATACATTCAGCAGCCGCTAGAACTGTCCGTCGACTGCCTTATGTAGGCGACCATTGCAACCTGCTCTTTTCTTCCCATCGCCAACCCGTGTGCGTTATCATTTCCTATACCTTCCAAGTCCTGTTTCCCTTGTGTGCTGTCCATTGATTTTCTCCCCGAAGTACCCCTTGCCAATCCAGTCCCTAGTGTTATTACATAGCAAAAAAACAAACACCAGAAAAAAATAAGAAATACGCTGTCCCAATAACCCAACCCATCCATTATCCCCCTCCCCTCCAAAACTCCATACTCCACCAACACAAGAACAGAAGGAAGAATAAGAGAGGATCAAAAAAAGGTTAAACCCACTCCCACCCCCCCCTCACCCGCCCCCTATCCTGCCCCTGCCCGGTAACCCCCCCAAAAACCCCATCCCCCAAATCCAAATCCCTAACCTCACAACCAGTACACCGATCCACAACCTCCACCACCTTCTTATCCCCCTCCTTTCCCTCCTCCCAAACTCGTATCATCCGTCCACAGAGCACGTTCCCATTCGAGTTTTTGGTCCCCGAGGCATCCAACCCAGCATCGAACAGAGCATGCGAAACAGCAACAACAGAGTCGTTATCGGAGCTGTACCACCCGCATGCTCCGGCGGCAGAGGAGGGGTCGTAAAAGGTCAGGGAGCCGGTTTGTACCCCCTTTCCGGCCGAGGTCCAGGGGAGGGGGATGGATTCGGACTGACGGTGTCGGAGACCTAAGCCGAGGCCTAGACCAAGGGCGAGGGCCAGGATGAAAAGGATGGCGAGGAGGAGCAGGAGGAAGGCACGGCGGGTGAGATGACCAAAGCAGCGCTTTTCTGGGGGGAGGTACCTGCTTAGGAGGCCGGGGTGTTGTTTACCCGGGGGAAGGGGGACGCCGTTGGCCGAGTGGGAGGTGGATGGGGGGAGGGAGGTTTCTTTTGAGTCGATGTTGACGACGGCTGGTGCTGATGCTGCTGGTGGCGGGAGGGTTGAGGGAGTGGTGGTGGTAAAGGTCGACTTGATCTTTGCGAGGAGGGGGTTCTCGGGCTTTTTTCGAGGGGGGTAGTTGGTGGGGATCTCCCATTCGGGGTCGTAGCGGATTCGTTCCATCTCGAGGGTGCTGGCTCGGGCGGGGGCTACTGGTTGGTCGGCCATGTTTTGCGGCCTCTGTAGAAGAAAGAGCAAAAACAGTAGTCGAAAAAAAGAAAAAGAAAGTGGTATCGAATCGAAAAAGATGATGGCCGATCAAGTGGAAGCAGAAGCGATACGAGAATGCTCAACGCACAGAGGCAAGAAGGTGGGGCATTGTGTTGTGGTCCGCAGCGGTTGTGCGCAACTTCGGGTGCGACGAGGACACAGATAATAACAAGAGCAGAAGCTTGCTTTTGAGTAACTCGAAAGACAGGGAGAAAGAGGCAAAAATGACGACCTCTTTTCTCCCGTCTTCCCTCTTCCCTTTGGGTCAATTTCTTGGAACGGCACTTACACACCACACACCCACCCTGACACACGAGACCGGGACTGGCCTGTGACGTTGTCTTTTAGCCTGTGCCAAGCTTCGTGGGGTGTGTGCCGCTATTCCCGTTTGGGCGTGTTTCATGTTTGGAGAGTCAAGAAGTTCGTCTGGTCTTTTGAGACTGACAGCTCATCCGGGTCTCGAGAGATACACACTCAAGAGGACAGGAGAGGCTGTCTCTCCCCTTCTCTGTTGAGTCTACTGACCCTGACAGCTTCCTCAGCTACCCTCACCCTGTCCCACTGCAGCCTGCCGAACCACGCATCGCTGTCCTCGGTCGTGACACGGTGAGCCGGACCAGTAAAAACAAGATCAACGGCCTCCAGCGGCATGTCCTCCCGTCTCGGGGTAAAACAGCCAGATAACAATGCCCTTGACCGCGTTGAACCCGGCCCGTGTCAGATGAAAACGTCCAGCCCACCGTTAGCGATTCCAACCGGTGTCACCTCTACCACGATCCAATTCCCCATAAAGTCGGCCGCCGCCGCCCACGCCGAACCCTTGGCTCTGATGCTCAACGGTAGAATTTCCGGAGGGCACACCCACACGCACGCCATCCATCCCCAGGTAAAAGCACCGTTCAAATAGAAACAGACAAGCCACTTGTCATGATCATTCCTAGATGTGAACCCGCTGCTGTTGCTAATGCCCCCTCCCCGACCAAAACCACTCCCTTTCAAACGCCATGTTCATCAACAGTTTCCTCCTCCCAACTTTGTCGATAGCATACCCAAGTGACAAAAGAAGCCAAGACATACCACGCCTGCGTAAACCCCCTAGCAGCAAGGCCTTTTTCTCGCTCATCCCTAACCCGGTCTTGTACAGCGTCGGCGCATAGCAAGTCACAATGTTAATCCCCCTCATCTGCTGCATAAGCTGCATCCCCACCGCGATATAAAACCTCTTTTTCGTCTTTAGTCCGGGACTCGTATCTTGGGATGAACCACTCTGTTGAGCTCCGTATCTGATGCCCTGGAGCTTGGCAGAGAGCTCCAAAGCTCAAGGTGTGTTGTGTCAGTACCACCCATGAATGATAGGGAGATACCTACCTACCTAGCTACCCAATAAAATACACTTCCAGATGAACACATCCTTCAACTGGAAATGGTCAACCGTACCATACCACCATAGCACTCAACAGAAGCCGTCGTTGATAACAAAGTCCCCCCACCAACCCACTAAACGCACTGACCCCTCGGCCGTTGACAGACACTACCAAGTGGACCGCCAAGGATTCCATGAATTTGTTCCGTCGCATCAACCCATCTTCACCAAAACTGATCTTCCTTCTTCTCCGTCTTCTTCTTGTTCTTCAATTCGCCTGTCGCTCGCTTCTTTTGCTCTCAAATGTGTTGAATTGTATACATACACAAGTTCCAACGTCAAACACTGTCTCTCTCCTACAGTGGCGCCACCCACGATACACGATACCCCCCCTCCCTCCACCAGTCCGCGATCCGAGCTGGGATCGCGTTACGCTGTCGCGATTCAATGTTTTAGACCCCCGCCTGCTTTGCCAGGTCTTGTTGTGTCTTGAAGAAGTAGAAAATGCTGTCACACCTGCGATTCCACCGACGAGCCCCGTCCAACCCCTCCGAGCCCACCCCCGACCAGATTGCGACATGGGAAGCCGCTGCGGGCCACCACCATGACGCTGACAACAACACCCTACAGCCGCTTGCGCGAGTCTCCTCGGCCGACCCCGACCTCGGTCGCACACCTGTCGACAACAGCACCCAGTCGCCTCCCGCTCGCTCAGCCTTCGATGGAAACAGCACCGGATTCTTGGGCGGAGTAGCCCTGCATCAGCTTAGGAGGACCATGCAGGAGTCGACGGCACCCGATAATGCTCAGTCGTCTTTGGCTACCTCGCTGCCGGAAAAACGATTCTCGAGAACAAAGGCCCCGCCGCCGCCCATCAACACCGGTCTTGCTGCCCGGCCAGCTCTGACAGCCGTCAAACCGTCCAAGTCTTCCAAATCGTCATCCTTCTTTGCTCCGACAGATCTTCAGCTGGGATCAGGAGGATCCTCTGCTCGGCCGTCCGGGGCCCGCGGGTCTAGTGACACCGCTCTTACACAGCCGCCGGGAGCGCCTTCGGAGCCTGCTCCCAAGGGGAGGAAGAGTCTACCATTTTTGCGAAATTCCATGTCATCATTATTGCTGAGGAGAAAAACAAGCAACCAGCCACCAGAGTCACAACCGGTGGTAAAGACACCAACACCAGACGTGAGCATCAGGGGCACAAGAATCCACGATTTTAGCGCCCCACGCCCGAAAAGAGTAACCCCTAGTACCGAAGGTGCTTTAAGTGCTTCGACCACAGCTTCGCAGGTAGAAACGCCTGCGATTGCGGACACGCCGGGTGCGCGGACAGATCCTGGTGATGTCGGTCACCGCCTTCAAGAAGAGGTCATCCCGGAAAGCACGCGCAGTGCTGATGGGGGCTGGACGCTCCCTCCAGCTTCTGAAGAAGCAGTGCCACCCGTACCTCCCAAAGATGAGCCTGCCATGTCCACCCGGACTTCGTCGTCGGCCACCTCGGCGGCCACTACCATCGGTGCTGGTGCTCCATTGGACTCGAAAGCATCGGTCAGGACCACCGCCTCACGCTCGTTTTCCATCTCCAAGCTCTCCATGAAGAGCTCGGTGCGGTCTGCCATTCCAAAACACATGAAGAGCACCTCGTCGAGGTTCAGTTTTGACATGATTGGAGCTGCCAAACAGGAAAAGCTTTTGGAAGAGCGCCATCGTATGCGTGAACAGGAGAAGAAGCCCGCTGACGATATAGGACTGGGCCAGCGCGACTCGCGATTCGATGACTTTGACGAGGATTTTGACTATGACGCTATGATGGACGATGACGGGTTCGAAGAGGACATACCGTGTGTGAGTATGGATTACGACATTGAAGAAGAAGAAGAAGAGGACCCCGAAGCCGCTGGCGATCCGGACAATGACCAGGAGAACTTTGCTGGATTTGTCTTTCAGCGCTCGAACCCAGCCTCGGCGGTGGCCAGCCCTCATAGTCCGGCAGGGATGCTGCTGCCGACTCCACGAGATGCCAATGGGACAGTTATTGGCTACGCCATGACCAAGGACACGACACCAGGTCTGCTGACGCCCGCCTTTCCGGACCCTTCGACCTTGCCAAAGTTGGAGGAGGCCATGGACGGGTTGAGCATTCAGCCAGGGGATGAGCCTGGAGGTGCAACGTTGGAACAGCCTACTCATCGGCCCACCAGCCTGTCGGTTGTTGAGTCCGCCCCTGAGGCTGCCCCGGAACCTGCGCTCGAATCTGTGCCGGAGTCTCAACCCGAACCTGTGCCCGAAGCCGAACTCGCTCCGAACCCAGCACCGGAGAGGAGGAGGCTTGACGATGACATTTACTTTGACGACGGGCTGGCTGATGAGCTGGACTTTACCGGTGATGGATTTGTCATTGACGAATCCATCTTTGACAATAACGATACAGACAAATACGGGCGCCCAATACCTGGTGCCTTTGCGCAAGCCCAGGAAGCCATGCGTGCTGCGCAGCTTCGGGCTTCCAACCGCACCTCTGACACGACATCGGATCCGTCCGGGGCTTCAGGGGCTGCGGCGTCCACTGGCCACACCTCCATCAGCGCCGCGACTCAGCAGCCGGTCGTTGAGTCCGAACACAAGGTAGCTACGGAACCATTACCCGCATTCCAACTGGCTCCTCAGCCACCAGAAATGTCGCCTTTCCCGGGCCAAGACCTAGCATACCAAGCTGCCCTCGCCGAAGCCGCTCAGAAGGCTGCGGCCTCGGGGAAATTCCGTCGCAACTCGTCACCAACACCCGAAGCTGAGCTCACCGTCACATCTCCAACTGACTCGGCCGAGTCAGCCGAGAACCTCGACGCAATCCTGGACGACTACGAAAAAGAGGTCAGCTTTGATGACTACGAGAAGGACTATGACGACTATGGCGGCGGCTACCAAGACGACTACGACTTTGACGACGATGCCATCATTGCCGAAGCCAATGCCGAGGCGCTCGCCAACGACTCGGACGGGTGGTATGGCCAAGAGTTTGGCTTTTACTCTGCCCCCATGCCGCAAGGGGGCTACGGGCATCATAACAACAGCAGCAGCGGCAACAACTCCAACGGCCAGCAGGCCGACCTCAGTGCCGAGAATTTGTTTTCTTATGCCAACGGCGGGTATTTTGGCCCGGCTGGGGGGTTAGGCCGCAGCAAGAGCGGGCGCATCGTCTGCCGAGAACCAAACTTGACGCCCATCACGGAGCGGTCAGAGTACTCGAACCGTAACTCGATCATGTCCCTGACGCTCCCCCCCGCGATAGGGAGCGACACGGGAAGAAACTCGCTCACGATCAACAGTCCGGGTCTGGCGCAGCTGGCGCTGCTGGGGGACGACGAGAATTCGCTGAGTGTGGCTGCTTACATGAAGGCGAGAAACCGGGCGTTTGGTGCCGGCGGCGGGGGCTCACAAGTCAGCTCGAGGGAGGGGAGTCCAAAGTCGGAGAGGGGACCGTCGGAGTCACCGTTCGGTGGGCACCTGCACGCCGGATCGATAGGTCACGGTAGGAAGGGGAGTGCCTTTTCGGTTTGGAGTAGTTCTGATGTTGGGGAGGGGGAGGGAGGGGACGGCGAGTCCGGCGTTACAGATGGCTGCTTTTACTGCGGGTGGTTTTGGGAACAATAACCAGGGGGCTAATGGGGTCAATGGGGCGGTGGTGTCGCCTTTGCCGCAACGGCCGCCGGGGATTGGAGGTATGGATGTCAATCAGATGGGTATGATGGGGATGCCGGTGGGGATGGGCATGGGCATGGGCATGGGCATGGGCATGGGCATGTTTGCCCCGCCGCCGGGGGTGCAGTTGCCGGTCTTGGTGCCTAGTCCGGGTATTGCCCCCGGGAGCGGGAGCGCGTTTGCTTGCTCGCCCGTGCTGGAGGACGGGGAAGAGGAGGAGGAGGAGGAGGAGCAGGAGGAGAGGACGGTTATCGGGAGGGGGTTGGCGCCTGCTTTGCCGGTTGTTGAGGGGGTTAATGTTCATGGTGCTGCGGGGGAGAAGGGGCCAGGGGAAAGGAGCACAGGGACAGAGGGCTTTGTTGTTAGTGAAGGGGAAAGGCAACGGCCGGTCATGGGGCATCGACACAAGGGGTCGGCGGATAGCATTTCTTACACGATGGCTGACGGTGATGAGGGAAAACGATGGGTCGTGGAAAGGAGAAGGACAGGGGAGACGGGCGAGGTTGAGATCCTCGGGAGGGAAGTGCTGGACGGGGGAAGGATATAGGAGTCAGGTGATGAATGATGTGCACTGTACACGGTTGGGTAGGTCTGGAGTTGGCCGTTCGGTATCATTTAGCCGTCATGGGAGGCGCATACTTGTTAATGGTGGCATTAAAAGGATCAAAGGGGGCATATATATGCATATATTTATATATATATATATATATATATTTGGTCATGGTGATAGAGGACTTGCGGCAACGTGCATTATTTCTGACTTTGTCCCTCTGTTTCTATCGTTCTTTGCCGTCGGCAGCCCTAGAGATCAATCCTCACCACCTGCCCTCCCACCTGATCATTCTCCCCCTCCAGTCCCCCGGTGGTAGCAAACAAGACCTTCCTCCCCGACCAGCCCTTCGCGAATTTCACCGCCGTAACACCCTTCAGCGTCACATCCTCGGTCCCATTGACGATAGTCTCCTGCGTCCACTGCTGTCCCCATGCGGCCTGAGTAACCTTGACGACCCTCCCCCTCTGCCAGGCAATGTAGGCGCTCTTGCCGGTGTGGTCAAAATCGAGATCGTCAAACGCGTTGACCCACCCGGGGTCCTGAATCTGGGCCAGCACTTGGATTTGGCTGCCCGAGGGGATGTACCCCTGGTTGGAGAGTTTGATCCTCCCGAAATACCCCTGGCCGGAAACGGTAAAGTAGAGGTATCCGTCGAACAGGGGCCGGGCGGCGAGGCCGTTGATGCCGAGGGGGAAGACTGTGCCGCCGAGGAGCTGGGGGGATTGGAGGATTGTGGTGACGGTGTTGGTTGTTGTGTCGATTCGGAGGATGGAGCCGGTGAGGGAGTCGGCCGAGAGGATGATGCTTTTGTTGGAAGGGAGGGCGAGGAGGCCGTTGGGGAGGGGGTAGTTGAGGGGATGGAGTTCAGGAGGGTGGGGGTGGTGGAGTTGGGGGAGAGGGAGAAGATGTGGAGGGCGGTTGTGGTGGGGTCCAAACCGAGGCCGGCCATGACGCCGCCTGTGACTGCGTAGGTGGTGGGGGAGAGGGAGGTTAGGCCTGTGTAGGAGGTGCAGTTTGGGAAGGGGTGAGGGCGGTTGGGGTTGTGGGGGAGTTGGGAGAGAAAAGGAGGAGGGAGGGGGAGAAGGAGGAGAGTAAGAGGCGGGAGTCCGGAAGGGGGAGGAGGTTTTCGAGGAAGATAGGGTTTGTGGGGGGGTAGGCGAAGAGCTCGGTGATGGAGGGGGCTGACGGGGACGGGTGAGCCAGTGATAGGGGGATGGCCCCGAGGAGGGCGAGGTGGTGAAGGTGCATCTTGTCTGTTGATGTTGATGTTGATGTTGGTGTTTGTGTGTGGTGAGAAAAGGGGATGTTGAGTTGGTTTTTATAAGACGACTTTGCCTGCCGAGCCCAGAAACCTGGTCGACGAAGTGACATCCCATACGTGCGCTTATTGAGGTGGTACCATTGACCCAAGGCAGCGGACGAAGTTGGCACCCTGGTCAGAATCTGCGGCTGGTGTTGGCTGTCATCACACCCCTGTGCCGACAACACACATCGCTATACCAATGTTGTACACGCCCTAAACCTAAACCGCAATAACCTCTAGGCTCCAGCTTAACATCCACCTTCACGGCATCGTTACCCGCCTGCGCTTTGATTTCCTCCAACTACACAATATCCACCCCAACCAGCAACCCATCATGCAGTTACTGCCCGTTCAGTCATATCCCCTTGAGTCTGTCCCTGATAATCATATCCCCAACATTGAGCAACCCTCATCTCCATAGCTTTGTCCTTGGGCCGCCGTCTCCCTCAAGCGCAACTCGCATTACCCAAAAGGCCAATACAAGTTATAAAAAAAAAATCAAATCCTGTGATGTAATCTGGGACTGGAGGTAGCCGTGAAGACTGAATGCGAACTCAGATCATGATGCGTCTAACTAACTATTGATTTCAACGATATCGACCCTCATTCGTTTCCATCTTTTGATATCTGGTGAAATTCAAGTTGATGTCCACAAGATATAGGGACTACCCTACACATAGCTTACCTAATGTTGTCCACCGAGTCTTTATAGAGCTTGGGCCGTCTAATCTACAAACCTTGATCCTCTTTACAAAGACCTTACCTTAATCAACAAGTCATGTTGAAAATGTTGAAACAATCTTGTCGAGTTGGGCCCCACTTCCCGAGACTCGGCCTTTTGGCGTCGGAGGCAAATCCTTGACTCGATTTTGCTGGCGCCGTCACGATTCACCTCTGACTGGATACCCACGATAGATCGTTATCCACCGACTTTATCTAAACTCCACCATGTTCTCGCCTTATCGACGATTTCGTCATCCCGCCCTGTCGGAATTTTCGGAATCTAGAAACGTGGTCCTGGAACAACAACCTGGGATTTTTTTCTTCTGTTTGGCGCTAGCTTACTGTTTTGCCACGCTTGGTAAGATAGCTCGAGATGGCTTTTCTGCAAAGAAAAGACGTGCTTTCTTGGGCGAAAAGAATTACCGGAAAAAGATTAGGTAGCAACAGGGAGGCCCCGGTGCCGGAACAACTACCTGTATCGTGAAGATGCACTATTCAGTCCGTGACAGCCCAGTACAACAAGCTGCATTACTAATTTTGATACTCGGCAAGGTGGAGATTTCGAAACAGAAAAATGGATTCGAGCGCAATCTATGGAGTCGCTCATGGTTCTGGGCATTGGTAATGGATGCCGCGGAGGAGAAGGGAAGGGGGGTGGAGGGGTGGTATATATCTCGTCGTTTCCTCACTCACTCTGAGTTTTGTGTCTGGTCCTGTTCTTTCATCATCACCTCTACCTCTACCTCATCTTTGATACCCTTACTTGCCAGTCTTTTCCCAGACTTGAACTCAGCCGCCCTTTCGAAATAATCAAAAAATGACCGACTACAAGTTTGAAGGATGGCTTGGCCTCGATGCCAGCTCGGCCGAGGGCAAGATGCAATGGGGCGAGTTTGAGCCCAAGCCTTGGGAGGAGACCGACATCGATATCAAGATCTCTCACTGCGGTATCTGCGGCAGCGACCTTCACACTCTCCGCTCCGGATGGGTATGTTGTCCTCACCAACTCTTTCCGAGACTCCCGAGCCAGCACAGAATACTAACGTGAAACACCAGGGCCCAACTCTCTACCCATGCTGCGTTGGTCACGAAATCGTCGGCAAGGTCGTCAGAGTCGGTTCTCAAGTCAAGCACCTCGCTCTCGGCGACCGCGTGGGTGTCGGTGCCCAGTCCGACTCTTGCTGCAGCCGCACAGGCAAGCCTTGCGAGGCCTGCGAGTCTGGCCAGGAGAACTACTGCCCCAACAAGCACGTCGGTACCTACAACGGCGTCTACCTCAACGGCGGCAAGTCCTACGGCGGTTACGCCACCTACAACCGCGTTCCCGCCCGCTTCGCCGTCAAGATTCCCGAGGGCATCTCCAGCGCCGAGGCCGCTCCGATGTTGTGCGGTGGTGTGACCACCTACGCTCCCCTCAAGCACCACGGCGCCGGTCCTGGCAAGACAGTCGGCATCGTCGGTCTCGGTGGCCTCGGTCACTTTGGTGTCATGTGGGCCAAGGCTCTCGGTGCGGACAAGGTCGTTGTCATCTCTAGAACAAACGCCAAGAAAGAGGACGCCCTCAAGATGGGCGCTGACGAGTTCATCGCTACCGCCGAAGACCCCAGATGGGGCAAGACCCACGCCAACACCATCGATTTGATCGTCTGCACTGTCAGCCAGACCGACATGCCGGTACAGGACTACTTCAACCTGCTCAAGTTTGACGGTGTCTTTGTGCAGGTCGGTCTGCCCGATGACGGCTTCCCAACCTTCCAGCAGAAGCCCTTGATCTTCAAGCGCATCAAGATCACTGGCAGTTTGATCGGCAGCCCGGATGACATCAGGGAGATGTTCGACTTGGCCCTCGCCAAGGGTGTCAAGCCGTGGATTTCTACCATCCCCATGAAGGACGCCAACCAGGCTATTGTCGATTTCGAGAAGGGAGCGCCGAGATACAGATTCGTCTTGGAAAACGAGCCCGAGGCCAAGGCTTCCCTTTGAGTGGTAGAAAATGGGTACAGACACAGAGATAGACATAGACGGGGAGTGCGAGGTAGAGCGATCAGCATGAATTTAATGATACCATAACCATCATCAATCTAAATCCTTCTTTTCAGTCCTTCTTGCACCCACCTGCCTCAGTGAAGGCATTCCTGTTTGCGTTCTACCACGTCCACTTCATCTGCTCACCCTGCTTCTCCTGCTCCTTCATATCCTTCAACTGCCTCAACCTCTCCTGCTCCTCCTTTTCATAAACAAGATCAGTCTTTCTCTTCCACGTGCGGGATCTCGTCTGCTCGAAATCCTTCTCCTCAGCTCCGCCAAGGTTGTCACCGTCGTGGTCGGGCAAATCATCACACGACCGCAAGCTTCCAGAGCCCCGGTAGCCTGCTGGCCAGCAAGGGTGAAGCTCAGTGGGCTCGCCGCCAAAGTCGGCCAGCTCGTGACCCTTGGACTTTTCAGACCCAAAGCCGGGCAGCTCGGGGGCCTGGGACTCGTCAAACCCGAAGTCAGGAAGCTCCAGGCCCTCGGAGTGGAAAGAGAGGGCCCCGTCAGTGCCAAAGTCAGGCTCCTTAGGGTCCGTTGACTTGCCAGACCCAAAGTCAGGGAGCTCGGGACCCGTTTCTGAAAGGTCAAGGGAGTTGACGTCGATCGGTCCCAACGGCTTGCGGTCAGCCCGGGCCAGCATCTTCCTGTCTCTGTCTTGCTCCAAAACCTCCCTCGGCACCACCGGCCGTCCCGTCTCCTTGGCCACGGCACCAACGACAGCCCTCCTCGGCAAGGTCACCCACCCCTTCCCTTCCTCATCCACCCAGAGATCCTCCCAATCGCGAAGCTGGCCCTCCTGACTACGACGAACCGACGCCTTCCCCGTAGGCTGAGCAGCCGCCCACTGCAAGTTCGCCGCCCCGTTCATGGTCTGGGCGACCGGGACGCCAGCGCACTGGGAGCAGATCTCGCTCGCGATGGAGAGGACATCGGGGGCTTTTGCCGCGCAGGCGGCGATGACGCAGGGGGCGGCGGCTTGCTGGATGGCGGCCCAGTTGTTGCACTGGCAGGTGAGGTCGGAGGCGGTGGGGCAGCCGTTGGAGGACGCGGCCGTGTCGATGCAGCTGATCTGGTTTTCGTGTTAGTGTCAAACCGAGGGTATAATAGAGGGAAAACATACGGCGCACTTGGGCATCTCAGCTGTTGCAGGGCACTCGGCGGCCAGCGAGCGCATGGAGGGGGAGGAGGAGTCGGCGAACTCCATCCTGTGAACCTGGGCCGAGGCCCGAGCCAGGAAGACGACAAGCGGGACGGTTGGGTGGAGATGCATTGTGGTGGTGGTGGTGGTGGTGGTGGTGGTGGTGGTGATGGTGATGTAGCAGTCTTGAACTGTCTTTGATGATGGTGATAGTAGATGATGGCGTGCTCAGGGGTCAACTTATACTGGTGGGTGATGTTTAAGCAGATACGTGGATGGGATGACAGTGACACTGCGACATCCGTGTTTGCTACCAACTGGCGTCAAGAATTTCCATGATTGCCATGCTGGTTGCACCCGTAGATGCATCGAGCCCGATCAGTAAAGGGAGTGTGTGCTGACCCTTACCCCTGAGCCCCTATTCCGGCTCGCACACGCCAGCGTTGCATTGTGATGATGTGGTTGCCGTGGGAGGTGAGACCGAAGGCAAACGTGATGACGATTTCCCAAACATCGGATCAGCCATTACACAGAACTGAAGTGGAAGGCAACTTCATCTGATCTCATCGATTAACTTGTCATCTCACAACCTCTGAAGCAGTGAATAGGCCTTCATGGTGTTCACATGTCAGCTACCTCGCTAGTAAATCGGTGTTAGAGTGGTTGGCCCAGCAACATCAACAGCTACCCCTCATTCCCCTCCATTTCCCCAAAAGCTGTGGTTGAACCCTAAACGCCGAAACAAGTCCAGACTCTCAGCTGCAGCCTCGCTGATTGATGACCATAAGGGAGAGCAAAAAGAGAAAAGATGACAGCTGGATTGCATTCAGCCGCCAGAAAGAGTCACATTGAGGCCGGGGTAGCTCGGCCGAGGTCGGGGGTGGACGGAATCCAGCTCCGTGGCGGCACCGTTCGTGGGATGCTGCTCGGGTTTCCAGCACAACAATTGGTCAAAAACTTTTCTGCCCCACCTCCAACAGGTGATGTGACGGGGAACCACCCACCCACAAGCCACTTGAACCCCCCCCATTTCGAAGGCGCATCGAACCACAGCTCACTACCCAAGAAACTCGGTAGACTCTAGAACTGCCAGACCGGCGAGGTAAAATCCACACCTTCCCAACCGTCATTTCTGTGTTGTTTCTCTCTCCTTCACCTCGACACTGACACCTCCTCAGAGAGACAGACGAGACGCAAGATGCTTTCCTCCCTCAGAGTGGTTTCGCGCCGGGCCGCCCTTGCTGGCCGCGCCCAATTCACCCTCCGCGCTGCTTCTACGTGGGCCAATGTCCCTCAAGGTCCCCCAGTATGTTTTTGGTTGATCTGTCCAACCGTGTCAACGGCGTCAACGGCGTGGTTGCCTTTGCGCAACTGTCAGTAGCTAACGTTCTTCTGCAACAGGATGTATGTTTCCTGTCACCCTACCACCAGTCTTCCCGACGGTTCCTCGCGCGCGCATGAGGTAGTGTCCAGTGCCGTATGACGTTTTGCTAACCACCGGGACCCGTCGATGACTTTTCACAGGCCATTCTTGGTGTGTTTGTTCCTCCCGGTTGCCTTTGCGCAAGGCGTCACAGACCCAAGACCGAAAACTGACGTATGTTGCTCGTCTCCAGGTATCACGGAAGCTTTCAAGGCCGACACTTTCGACAAGAAGATCAACCTCGGTTCGTTCCGTTCCCGTTCCCAAAAGCGAATATCCCGCGCGCGAGACTAACAACCCCCCCTCAAGGTGTCGGCGCCTACCGCGATGACGCTGGAAAGCCCTATGTCCTGCCCTCTGTCCGTCAGGCTGAGGAGAAGGTGATTGCCTCGCGCCTCAACAAGGAGTACGCTGGCATCACCGGTGTCCCCGAGTTCACCAAGGCCGCTGCCGTTCTCGCCTATGGCAAGGACTCCCCGGCCCTCGACCGTGTTGCCATCACCCAGTCCATCTCCGGTACTGGCGCCCTCCGCATTGGCGGCGCTTTCCTCGCCAGGTTCTTCCCCGGCGCAAAGACCATCTACATTCCCCAGCCCTCGTGGGCCAACCACGCCGCCGTCTTCAAGGATTCCGGCCTCGCCGTGGAGAAGTACGCCTACTACAACAAGGAGACCATCGGCCTCGACTTCGAGGGCATGATCGCCGACATCAACAAGGCCCCCAACGGCTCCATCTTCCTCTTCCACGCCTGCGCCCACAACCCCACCGGTGTCGACCCTACCCCCGAGCAGTGGAAGGAGATCGAGGCGGCCGTCAAGGCCAAGGGTCACTACTCCTTCTTCGACATGGCCTACCAGGGCTTTGCCTCGGGTGACATCCACAAGGATGCCTTTGCCGTCCGCCACTTTGTCGCCCAGGGTCACAACGTTGCTCTCTCCCAGTCGTTCGCCAAGAACATGGGTCTCTACGGCGAGCGCATCGGTGCCTTCTCCATCGTCTGCGAGAGCGCCGAGGAGAAGAAGCGCGTCGACTCCCAGATCAAGATCCTCGTCCGCCCCATGTACTCCAACCCCCCCATCCACGGTGCCCGCATCGCCGCCGAGATCCTCAACACCCCCGCCCTCTACGACCAGTGGCTTGTCGAGGTCAAGGAGATGGCCGATCGCATCATCACCATGCGTGCCCTCCTCAAGGAGAACCTCGAGAAGCTCGGCAGCAAGCACGACTGGAGCCACATCACCAGCCAGATTGGCATGTTTGCCTACACTGGCCTGTCGCCCGAGCAGATGGATGCGCTGGCCAAGGAGCACAGCGTCTACGCCACCCGCGACGGGAGAATCTCGGTTGCTGGCATCACCACCGGCAACGTGGGGAGACTGGCCGAGGCCATCTTCAAGGTTACCGGTTGAACACCTGTAAAAATAATGTAAAGAAGTAAAACATGAAAAATTTCCGGAGTACATTTTGGGTGATTGGGGGTTTGTTTTTTTGCGCGCGCGTGTGTGTGAAGGGAAGAAAAAAGATGCCTTGTCGTATAGACAAAGATTTATCGTATCTATAGACGATGGATGGGATTGGGCTTGTACACAAAAAGAAGCTTGGTTTGATCTGATTTGATTCTCCCTCTCAAGCAGTATCCAACCTCTCCAAATCCTTTCTGACCTCGTCCAACTGCCTCCCCATGTCAGCATACACCCTCGCCATTTCCCTCATTTTCCTCGTCTTTTCTCTTTCCGTGCTTGCGTCTTGGTGGTGATACTCCCCCAGCTCCCCCTCCAGCCCCTTGATTCTCTCTCCTAACCGCGACTTGGCATCCCTCAGATGTCGAGAGTAATTCCCCAACGCCGTGGCCACTTCTGGACTGTAAACCTCTTTTTTGAGCGCCCGACTGAGAGCTTTGATCTCGAGCTCCTGCTTCTGCGCGACGAGGGCCCTTTCGGAGGCCGAGTATTCTAGCCACCGAGATACGGGCCCGTGTTTGGCCTCGAGGGACCTGATCAGCTTGGAGAGGATGAGGATTTGCTGATCGAGGAGGTTGCTGACCGAGACGGCGAGGGAGAGGCGGGAGCGGAGGAGGGAGTATTTCTTGTGGTGGAGGGTTTCGAGCTGGGTGAGGGTGAAGGCTGGGAGGGAAGGGATGGAGCGGTGGAGGAAGGAGGGGTTGGTGTTTGGTTGGGAGAGGCGGGCGAGGGTTAAGGCGCTGGTGTGGAGGGTTTGAGACAAGAACGAGGAGAGGAGGGGGACGTGGGAGGGGAGGAGGGAGAATGGGGAGAGGATAGCAAGAGGGGGAGCTGGGGGAGGGATGGGGGAGTTGGGGACAAAGGGGGGGTAGGAGGAGGAGGAGGTCGAGGAGGGACTGAGGGAGGGAGGGGGGGCTTGGTTGGGCTAGGGGAGGGGTGGCGGGAGGGACCAGATGGTTTCAGGGGTTGGGATTCGGAGGCAGGAGCAGGTTGAGCGGTGGCGGAGGAGGGGTGGTTTTTCTTGGGCTGGAGGGGGTGGTTGTTCTGTTGTTGGGTGGGCGGTGGAGATGGCGTTGATGAGGAGGTGATGTTTGGCTGTTTTGAGCCGGTGGGTGTCGAGTTCCTGGTTCGGGGGTCAGTATCTATGTGAACATGGACGACAAAAAGAGGTGTAAGCGGCACCTTTCTCACCGCAGCTCGCTTTTTGGCCTTGGGGTCTTTTCGTGTGGAGGCATCGGGATTGAGGATGACTGTTGTGAGGGTGGTGTAAAGAGCTGCAAATTCGGGATTTTGCTGCAGAACCAGATCGTCAATAGGGGGTATCATTTTGGCTGTTTTTTTATTTTGAAAAAATGAGTTGAAAGAAGGTGTAAGTCGTCGATGAGTGAGAGTCGCGATGAGTGAGAGACAAGGGTCCCTGGGAGTGAGTGCTGAGAGTGGGTGGTCCAAGCTCCTGGACACCCAACCATGGGCAACCGGCGCCGGCTGCCACAACCCATGCATTTCGGCTGCTCGAATTTTTGGAGCTCAACCTCGTCGTCGCCGTCGCCGTCGTCGCTGCTATCGTCAGTCGCCTGTGAGTTGGGCGCCCACTCCGTCAATTGCGCCTCGTGTACCAACCCGACCCCAGCCAATGCTACCGCGATAGTTTTTCCCTTCTTCACACCACCAAATTGCCCTCCGTGGGCAGCACACCACATCACAATGTCAGCCCTCCTCCCAGCGAGAACCTGCCTCCGCGCGGCGACAACCACCACTACCACCACCGGCACATTCACCCTCCCCATCCGCTCCTTCTCCACCACCCCCTCCCAACTCTACAACCAAAACAGACCTTCTGGCGGCCCCATCCCCTCGCCCACCGGCCAAGCCCCCCATCCCCCCCCCTACCCTCTCGGACCCCGCCTCTACTACAAGCAGTCCAACACCGGCCTCTACGGCCACGCCACCATCCGCTACGGCAACAACGTCTCCGAGAAGAACGAGATCAAGACCCGTCGAACATGGCGCCCCAACGTCCACCGCAAGCGCCTCTTTTCCCTCTCCCTCCGCACCTGGGTCCAGACGAGGCTGACCACCCGGGTCCTCCGGACCATTGACAAAGTCGGCGGGTTGGATGAGTACCTCTTGGGGATCAAGTCCAACAGGATCAAGGAGCTGGGTCCGTGGGGCTGGAGGTTACGCTGGAGAATCATGCAGACCAGGGCTGTCAAGCAGAGGTTCGCCGCCGAGAGGAAACAGTTGGGGTTGGTGGACGGGGTGTTGGAGAAGCAGGTGAGGGAGGAGAACAAGAGGTACAAAATGGAGCAGAAGCAGATTCAGTTTTATACCAAGAAGAAGCTGGGTATGACGGGGTCGGAAGCATCGACTGGGCAGCATGTGCTTCCGGATGGGAGGGTGGTGGATGAGGCGGGCAGGGAGGCGTATATCAAGGAGACGGATGCCATATTGTCGGAGACAGGTAGTGAGCAGATTCTCGAACTGGGCGAGGTCGAGGTGGCCAAGGATGAGGGCTTCATGAAGGAGAAGCCTGCACCGAAGAAGGCCCCTAAGAAGGCGAAGGTGTAGAGGATGAGCAGATGCGAAGCAATGTAAATTTATGTGTATACATCTTACGTGTATTTCTGAACATGTCCGTCTCGATTTGGTCCATCTTGCTCAAGCTTTTCTTCAACATGCTCCAGCTGCCTTACGACTTTACCCCTAGGAATATCGACATGATTTCTCTCTTGGCTGGAAGAGTAGGCCAAACAGAATGGCGAAGCTATTGTGAGCATAAATACAAGAAAGCATTACCTGGAAACTGTCACTCGCTCTGCTCCCATCAGCTAATCAAATCAATACTCTGCTACCGAGTTCCCTTGCAGATTGTTTTTGACTCTCTACACTCATGTTGCGCATGGCATTGATATGTCCTGGCTTCGGCCACCGAGATAAACTAGTAGCTCCAGAATGAGATAATATCCCCGACGAAACCGAATTACCCCAGGCGTTATTGTTGCGTGGTCTCAGAAAACAAAGAGATGGCAAGAAAGCTATTTTGAGAATTAAAGCTAGGGATCTTGGACAATTGATTGGCTGACAGCTCCCGCCCCGGTAAAGTGGATCGCTGGTAGCCGCCGTTCCTGAGCAACGTCAGCCAATCAATTGGCAAGCTCGTCCGTCTGGTCTTGCGTCTTGGCACAACTCCGAGAGTGACGGCTCATGAAGGGATCTCTGCGAGGTCAACTTGATGAGTCACCTGAATGGTGTAAGTAAGTTGAGATGTTGAATGGAGAATCATCGGAAGAATCAGCTTTCAAGGTATTGAAGTACGATATACTGGAAGGCAGAATAACGGGCAGCAAGTGAGGCGGGTGGCTGGCCTCAGGGCAACAGGCAGGTGTGGCTTGGCATTCGATGTGCGGTTTGAACCACAACTGAGCAACTACAACAAATTCACCTCCAGTTTCGCATCGCCATCTCCTTCAAGTTCCATCATCATCCTAGCCATGAGCGACGACTGGGCTGGCACGCAGAGCAGACACATGGATATGCACAACACAACAAACACCAGCAGTCAATCATGCGGACACTCAACTCTCAAAATCCTCCGGTTCCGTGACGGGTAGTGCCCTGGTGACAGCCGATGCCAGATCTCGCAGAGTTCCTCCCACGATGTGACAAGACCGTTGAATACAAGATCGGGTTCAGCTACCTTTATCCTGTTCAATCAACAGAGACTGACCGTCATGTGAGGTCGCCTCGCAGTTTGACGACGTGGTTTCGGCAGCCGCCCCGGAGGACCCCGGACGGAGAAACGACTGGCTCACACGCCCCCGGCGCTTAAGGCGAGCGCTTCAAGATGGCGTCGCAATTCACCTTGTATGGCTTTGTCGACACCGACAAAGAGCAGCCCTGTCTCTATCGTCTGGGGCCCTGGGTCATGTGCGGGCCGTGTATTCACCATTCATTCGCTTTCTCTTATTGTCAACATCTGCCCCTCGTCATTGTTTCGCGACACAGTCCCATTGTCTCTTTTCCTCCATTGTCCATCACCACTGTTGTTTCGCGTGGCAGTTCACCCTCAATCATGCTCACCTGGCTTGCTTGAGTCTGTCATTTTTCTTCTGTCATTTTCTTTTTCCATTTCCTTGACTTCTTATTTGCTGCTCAGTTTCCTATTTCGGTTTCCATACTCATCAACGATATCATCGAGGTACATACATACATACGGCAACGAGACACACGATACACAACAATCCATTATTCTTGGCTGGATCAAGATACCTTCACTAGTTTCCTTGCAACAAAATGACCTACGACGAGAAGGGCAGGGCCGGAGGGCCAACCACGGTGCCACCTGTTCCCGCCAGCCTCAACGCCAACTCCTGGGAGGTGATCGACCTCGATAGAAGTCAGCAAAATCAGGCAGCTCCCAAGCTTCAACCACACGCCCACACCGATCCCACCGTCACTCCTTACCTCGGCCTCCGCGCCAGGCTCTCTCAGCTCTGGTTCAACCGCTGGACCGTTCTCCTCATCCTCGTCCTCGTCCGCGTCCTCCTCCTCACCGGCAGCCTCAACGACAATATCGGCGATGCCAAAGTCAAAGCCCTCTCAGCATGCACCAAGGTCGAAGATGTCGGGAGTGCCATGGCGTCTATGCCTCATTACTTGTCTGTGGGTGTCAACTCGATGGCGGCGGAGGGAATTGAGAAGGCTGTTTCTGCCATGGTTCAGATCCTGATGTTGATCCTCACTGGGGTCGAGAACCTGGTTTACTTTGTCATCAACATGTACGTTGGCACATGGGCCTGTCTCATTGCAGCTCTTATCCACGGTGCCCTCGAGGTTGGCGCTAAGGGCATCGAGGCGGCAACAAAGTTCATGAACGATGCCATTGGCACCCTCACTGGTCAGATTTCAGAGACTATTGAGGATGTACAGAAAGCTCTCGAGAACGTCGGTGATGCAGTCGGCAATTTCGCAGGCAACTTGATCGGCCCCATTTCGATTCCTAAGATTGACATCAGCCGCCCCCTTGCCGACCTCAAGGACATCAACATCAACTCGACGGATATGGTTGATAGCATCGTCAAGCTCGACAAGAAGGTGCCTACCTTCGACCAGGTAGAGAATTTCACCAAGAACGCCATTGGCATCCCGTTCCAGTTCGTCAGAGAGCAGCTCAACTCCAGCTTTGGCAACTACCAATTCGACAAGACCGTCTTCCCCGTTGCGCAGAAGCAGGCTCTCTCATTCTGCTCGTCCAACTCGTTCCTCAACGACTTTTTCCAATCGCTCTTCGAGATCATCGCCAAAGCCAAAATTGCCTTCTTGGTAGCCATCCCTATTCTGGCCGTTCTGGCCATCATCCTCGTGGGCTGGATTGAGATTCGCCGCTGGAGAAAGGAGAAGGAGAGGGCCAGAGTATTTACCGAGCATGGCTACGACCCGATGGATGTGGTCTATATTGCTGGCCGGCCGATGACTGCTGGTGCGGGAATCTGGCTTGGGAAGCGGTTCAGGATGACTGGCAGGAACCACCTTCTGGCGCGGTGGACGGTGGCCTATGCCACTTCGCTGCCGGCGCTGTTCGTTCTTGCCTTGGCCATGGCTGGGTTCTTTAGCTGCTTCTGCCAGTACTTGATGCTGAGGGCTGTCCAGAATAAGGCTCCGGAGCTCGCTACTCAAGTCGGCAACTTTGCCGAAGATGTTGTTGGCACATTACAGGCTGTCTCGACGGACTGGTCGGATGGTGCGAACGGAGTGATCCTGGGTCTGCAGAACGACATCAACAACGACGTCCTCGGTTACGTCACCAACGCCACGAAGGCCGTCAACAACACTCTCAACACCTTTGAAGACGAGATCAGCAAGGCGGTCGAGGCTGTCTTCAAAGACACCGTTCTGTTCAACGTGGCCAGGGACATCGTTGGCTGTGTCATTTTGCGAAAGATTGACACGGTTGAGAAGGGGCTGACGTGGGTGCATGACCACGCCAAGGTGACGCTGCCGCTCTTCCGCAATGATATGTTCAGTGCCGGAGCCAACGACAGCGTCAATGGCGACGGTGAGCTGACCAGCTTCCTGGCTACGCCTGCTAGTGTCACGACGGATGAGATTACGGACGCGGTGGCCAAGGTGGTGAGCAAGCTGCAGAGCGGCATCGTTCAAGAGGCGCTCATCTCGCTGGCACTTCTTCTGGTTTATGTCATCATTGTTCTTGGGGGTGTGGTCTACGCGCTGGTCAGGATGACGCAGAACGACAAGACACGCGGTCTGGGCGGTGACAGATGGGGCGTGAAGTTTGGGAGCAGACCTAACAGTTTTGCTCCCGGCGACACAGCCGCCAACAGACGACACCAACGAGATGTCCAGGCAGACGAGCAGGAAGAGACGAGTGCGTATCATGACTACCGACAAGAGGTGGTTTATGCCGGGAGCGTCAAGAGGGGGAAGGTCGAGTCGGAGAAGTGGAATACGCATGCGAGAAAGAGCAGTTACCCTACCGTTGAGGATTCCGGGTACTCTGGCCGATAGGGACGGCGGGAGAAGAAGGATATCAATGGGGGCAGTTATGAGGAGAGCTCGTCCTCTGGAGCTGGGCTGGGACAACCACCGCCGATGTACTCGGTCATTTAATATTTTTTTCTTTTTTTTTCTTTCCGTTTCACTCTTGGTTTCTTTTGTTGCTTGCATGGTTGGTAAGGCGTTTGGATAGCGAGACGTTCCAATATATATACCTCGGTAGATTGGCAGACAGACCCAGATCATCAAAAAAGACATCCGGCATGCATTTACTTGTTGTTGTTGCGATTTATGTGAGATCCCCTGATTGCTGGGACTCCAACGGGCAAGATATAAGATACTTGGTATATATATGAAGCCCAGTTTGAGTTGGATCTGTGCAATCGAAATGCCTTTTTCTTTGTGAGATCCCAAAGTGGACTTGAATAAACCCATTGTGTTGTCTTTTTGATGACGGGCTTGTCCGCAAGTATCCACGATCTCCGGCACCTCGGGTCGTGATGACCGGCGCCGTGGCCTCTTCAGGCATCGCGGGACATGGCCTCCGCAATCGGGGAAGGCCCAGGTCGTGGCGAGCCGGCAGAAAAATTCCATGTTCGGTGACGGGGGCGAGACTGCAGCACGCACTGCGGTCGAGAGGGGCACTGGAGGAGGGGGCGGTGACTCAACCCCCAGAAGGGCTCCGCTAATTTTCTGCCACTTTACAGGGGGGGTGCCGCTGATATGAGGTTATGACTCGCCTCCCCCTTCAACCACAACTCCAAACAAAGACAGAAGCAGAACCCGGGGAGAAACTTGTTGACATATTTCTGCTGTTGAATCCCGACCTTCCTTCTCCTTCCCACCCAATTGGTCTCTCGATTGCCAGCACGCGCATTCATTCAATATGGAAGGCCTCAAGCAGACGTTTGCTCGCTGCAGGGCGCAGAACAGGGTCAGTAACTTTCCCACCACTCAACAACCCCGCCATTTTTATTTTTTATTTTTTTTATTTTGGATATCCCAACGGCCTGAATCCCGGAATCCGGGGAACAGGGAAGAACGGGGAACGGCTGTTCAAGAACAAACAAGAGAGAGCCAATTGCTGACCTGTTCTATTCACAACCACAGTCTGCCCTTGTCACCTATGTCACGGCCGGTTTCCCCAACCCCGCAGCCACTCCCGATGTCCTTCTGGCTATGGAGAAGGGCGGCGCCGGTATGCAAATATTCTTCCTTTTTGTGCTGCCACTGAAAGACACAAAACCGTTAACTTGTCGCCAACAGATGTTATTGAGCTCGGCGTTCCGTTCTCTGACCCAATTGCCGATGGCCCTACAATCCAGACTGCCAACACTGTAAGCTTACCTTGCCCAGCGTATTTCTCGACGAGCGGCGAACAAGCCACTGACGAGAAAACACACAGATCGCTCTCCAGCATGGCGTGACCACCGAGGGCGTCCTCGACATGGTCCGCGTGGCCCGCAAGCGTGGCCTCAAGGCTCCCATTCTCCTCATGGGCTACTACAACCCCCTCCTCAGTTACGGCGAGGAGCGTCTCCTCAAGGACTGCAAGGAAGCCGGTGTCAATGGCTTCATCATTGTCGATCTGCCCCCCGAGGAGGCCGTCTCCTTCCGCAGACTCTGCACCCGCGGCGGTCTCTCCTACGTCCCCCTCATTGCTCCCGCCACCTCGGATGCCCGCATGCGTATCCTCTGCCAGCTCGCCGACTCCTTCATCTACGTCGTCTCTCGCCAGGGCGTCACCGGTGCTAGTGGCACCCTGAACGCTCACTTGCCGGAGCTCCTCGCCCGTGTGAAGAAGTACAGTGGCGACAAGCCCGCGGCCGTTGGTTTCGGTGTCAGCACTCGCGATCACTTCCAGTCCGTGTCTCAGCTTGCAGATGGTGTTGTCGTCGGCAGTCAGATTGTTACTACCATTATGAACGCCGCCGAGAACGAGATCAACAAGGCTGTCCAGGAGTACTGCGGTTACCTTTGCGGTCGCACCACCTCCCCCGAGGAGGAGGCCACCCGCGAGGTTGGCATTCTCGAGGCCATCAACGGTGCTCAGGAGACTGGAGATGTGTCCGTGGATGCTGTCATCAAGGAGACGGATGACCTTGTTGCCCAGCTCGACATGATCAACTCTGATCTCCCCAAGCGTTTCGGCGAGTTTGGTGGCCAGTACGTCCCCGAGTCCCTGATGGACTGCCTTTCCGAGCTTGAGGACGGCTTCAACAAGATCAAAGATGACCCGGCTTTCTGGGAGGAGTACCGCTCTCACTACCCCTGGATGGGCCGCCCCGGTCACCTCCATCTTGCTGAGCGCCTGACGGAACACGCTGGTGGTGCGAACATCTGGCTTAAGAGAGAGGATCTCAACCACACCGGTTCCCACAAGATCAACAATGCCCTCGGTCAGCTTCTTCTCGCCAGGAGATTGGGCAAGACCAAGATTATTGCCGAGACCGGTGCCGGCCAGCACGGTGTAGCCACAGCTACCGTCTGTGCTAAGTTCGGCATGGAGTGCACCGTCTTCATGGGTGCTGAGGATGTTCGCCGCCAGGCTCTTAATGTGTTCCGCATGAAGCTTCTCGGCGCCAAGGTCGTTGCCGTCGAGGCTGGCAGTCGCACCCTCCGCGACGCCGTCAACGAGGCTCTCCGCTCTTGGGTCGTCAACCTCGAGGACACCCATTACATCATTGGATCTGCCATCGGTCCCCACCCCTTCCCCACCATTGTCCGCACCTTCCAGTCCGTCATTGGCAGAGAGACCAAGCAGCAGATGCTCGAGAAGCGTGGCAAGCTCCCCGATGCCGTCGTTGCTTGCGTCGGTGGCGGCTCCAACGCCGTCGGCATGTTCTACCCCTTCGCCGAGGACAGGAGCGTTAAGATGTTGGGCGTGGAGGCTGGTGGTGACGGTGTCGATACCCTTCGCCACAGTGCTACTCTCACTGCTGGCTCCAAGGGTGTTCTCCACGGCGTCCGGACCTACATCCTCCAGAACGAGCACGGCCAGATCGACGAGACCCACTCCGTCTCCGCCGGTCTCGACTACCCCGGCGTCGGCCCCGAGTTGTCTAACTGGAAGGATACCGAGCGTGCCAAGTTCATTGCTTGCACTGATGCCCAGGCCTTTATTGGTTTCCGTCTGATGAGTCAGCTGGAGGGTATCATTCCCGCCCTTGAGTCTTCCCACGGTATCTGGGGCGCCATTGAGCTCGCCAAGACCATGAAGAAGGGCGAGGACGTTGTCATTTGCCTGAGCGGCCGTGGCGACAAGGACGTGCAGAGCGTTGCTGATGAGCTGCCCAAGATTGGACCTGTCATTGGCTGGGACTTGCGCTTCTAAGCTTGCTTTTTTTGCTTGCTCCTTCACTTGGTGGGGGTGAATGCAGTTTTTTTTGGACTTGGATTTTAAAAAAACAATATCAAGCAGAGGGACATATCTGTTACATAAATGGAGCGGAGTTGATCTCGAATGCCGGGTGTACCAGGCCACCGTTTGGGTCGGTCGTGGAGGAAATATATTGGCATTTTGGCCGTTACTTGTTCTTGGTCTCCAGTGATGTTTTCTCCCCGTGCTCGGCTCTCTCTTGTGCGTTCAACCTCGCACGTTTCTGCCTTGTTGAACACTTCCGAGCCACCGTGCTGAGCACGAGAGTAAAAGATGCCCACCCTGTAGTGCCTCCCTTGTGAGTCAGCTGGATAGAGCAACAGACCCCAGACATCTCTCTTGTGTTTTTGGTCCTGACAAAACGAGCAAGTCCCCCCCCCACCCCCCTCCCGACTGAAAGTCCGGGTCGTCGAGAAATGTCTCGCTGTGTTCTGTTGGAAAGAGAATTTTGGTCGTTGCTTCTGCACCTGGTTTGATGCTGCCAGCAGGCAACTCGGACAACGAGCAGCAGCTCGACAGCAGAAGCAGCTTGATCTTTGACAATTCCTCCTCTGTCGTCACCGCTGGGTTAGATCCACAAGCAGCATCATCATCCCAGTCATGCGACACCATGATGAGGTATCCCCTTTCGGCGTTTGCGCACCGCCACTCCGCGCTCTCGGTGGTGAACTCCCATTTGGGTTTGTCAGGGAGGGAGGACGTCTGACATGGGAATGACCTTCCCGGAAACGACCGAGCGAGCTGACCTCCGGGGTCAGCCTCCCAAAGGGTTCACACCCCCTCCGCTTGCACGTTTGATTTGACTAGGCTGAACTCCGGCCGCAGGTGGGTTCGGACACGACATTTCCTCCCGTCGGGTAGGCCGTGCACGAAGCGGAAGATGTCGTCCCTGCGGCCTGTGCCGGGACCAGCTGGGGCAGCGGAGGGGGTTGCCTTTTTGGAGGGATTGCAGCAGCGATGGGAGGGTGTTGGGACGGGGGTGGTGACCACGGCGGCCGGCGACCCAGAGGAGGCTGGCGTGGAGGTCGGACCGCCAGTGTCCCGCGAGGTAGGCGTCGTCGGGGGGCAGGATGTCGTTGAATCTGGAGGCCGGACCGGACAAACCGGGGAGGAGGTCCTCTTCTATTGTCCATTTCGAGTGCACGAATTTCACGACGACGGATAGCCAGAGGTCGTAGCGGTTGTTGGTCTTGTCGCCGTGAAGGAGGGGGAGGGGGAGGAGGGAAAGGGGGGTGGTGTTGGGTGATGTGTTGCGGTCGTCGTGGTTGTTGTTGGCTTTTACTTCAGATTGGTGGCCGTTTTCGGAGAGGACAAGAGAGTTGGTTTGGACGTGAAGCATCGACTTGCCGAAGAATAATTTGCTGGTGGACATGGCCCCTTCCTGAAATACCCACCCCCTTTCGCTCCAGCTCGTGACGGATAGATCCTGCTCTAGCGGTGGGGAGGATGCCTTTGCTGCCAGCGTCCCATCGCTGTTGCTGGGCACTGATCGGAGTGTAAACACCCCGTTAACTATGCCCTTGGCAGGGGATGTGTACCTATATTCAGGGTAAACAGCTCGCTTGGACAGGAACCCCTCCAGACAGAATGACGAACACGCGGTGCAGATGGTAAGGTAAGAATGTTCATAGATCCGCGCCATTTGTTGTGACTCAAACTCCCAGTCTGTCTTGCTGTCCTGGATGATACATAAAGCGTCGATCCAGAGGTAAGGGATGCCAAGGGAGCGGCAGACCTTTACTGCGTCAAGCATGACAGGGGAGAGGTCGGAAAGGGGAATGCCGGTCATACGGGAGGGGAGGGAGGAGGTTGTGAGGGTTGTTTGCTGGATCGCGTCTGAAGAGGGACCCCAACAGTAGCTTAGGGCTGCGTATTGGATGGGATGGGGGATGTGGGTGGTGGTGGTGAGTTTGATGGCCGAGCTGGGGGATGTGGGGAGGGAGAGGAGGCGGGTTGGTTTGAATTTCGTGGTTGCTGGTCGTGCTGCGTTGAGGATGGATTGGGTGAAGCTGATATTGGGGGCTGACCATGGCTCCTGCTGTGGTGGGGAGAAGATTTGTAACTCGTCTGCGACTTGCTCTTGAACAGAAGAGGCAGTTAGACGAAGAGATAAATCTGGTAGATGTGATGCTTGACTTACTATTCCTATATTCCACCATAAACTGCCACACAGGCGTCGAATACCATGGGGAGGTAGTTGACAGAAACACCGAGCCATATTCAAGAGCATGTGTCAGCTCTGGTCGAACGTCGTTCCCGGTTGCCTTTCGGGGCACATAACGGAACTCAATCCAGACCCCAACTTTCGTGTTTTCCGATCTAGGACGAAGTGGATTCGAATCCACCCCCTTTTTCTCTATCCTGTCCTTCAGATAACGACACAAATCACAGCCACCCCCCGAGCTGACGCTTCAAGGCGGGAAAGTCAGGCCAGTTGTCAATGGCACAGAGGTAACTGTTAGCAATCCATTGCGACCCCTGCCACGAACTCCAAGAATACTTTCCTAGATTCTTGTCAGAGAACAGTCAACTTAGGAGTCAAGGCACTCACTCTCACATACCAACAATTCCATTCCCAACCCGCCTCAAAGCCCAAGCGCAAAACAGACACACATTGAAAACTTCTGACCGAGACGTCGTCCGCTGAGAAAACACGGCGCGCTTCAGCTCCCAAATGGTTGTCATAAGACTACCAAGACTCGCGCCTGAGCCGGTTACAAAGAGAATGAATTCATTGTCGTACGCGTTGAAACATGTGGAAGCTAACGCCTCGAACTTGTCGATTGTTCGGGTAGCCGTGGGGATGTCAACTGCGGCACCGGACTGAATCTGCTGCAGAAGATCAAGCCCATATTGGTGAACACTAATCAAGGCTGTGATCCAGTATGGCGACTTGCCTATCTCTTCGGCGAGTGAGTCCATCGCGAGGTGAATTGGTGCCCAACTGTCCCAACTGTCCCGCTTCAGGAATCTGCAAGATGAATGAACGCCGGGGCAAAAGTAAAGTGAAAAAGAAGGAAAAGCGCTGAAGCTTCTAGCCAAGAAGCTAGAGTCCAAAAACTACAACTACCATCTGGAAGATGGTAGTGCAAAGAATTGAGGTCGTGCCCGGGTTCGAACCGGGGTTACTGGAAGGCAGTGACCGAAGGCTCAAGTCAAAATCCAGAGTGATAACCACTACACTACACAACCTTGGGACATGTGCCCTGGTTCGACATTGGGTTCAAGAAGTTGGTTGAAGTCGAATTCTGAGTGGGAAAAAATAATGTTGGGACTCGGATACCGGGAGTCGAACCCGGGGCTGTTGAGAGAACAGACACTTCTGAGAAGTGAGAGTCAACGATGTTACCGCTACACCATACCCGATGAGGATGGTTCCGATTGGATGATGGATGTTGGTTCCACCCCAGGCTTTATGAGGGACCTTTACCACCCCTGACCCCTGACTTTGTATCCTCATATCTCAAATAAGCCGGGAATGGTGAACGTCTTGCAGTCTGACATCTTTGGGAGTCTTGAAGATGATTCGGAACCACCAACCCGGGTTGTCTTCCCGCACACATCGGAAGGCCACTGACGCTCCAGCCACCAACGTCTCCCGACTCCGACGGCTCAGCATCATTGCCGAAGTATTTAACACGTTTGGTTATTCCATACCGACTGCCTGGGACCTCTCTTCTTTTTCATCAGTCATGTTGAACTACTCGACAAAACCTCAGCATGACCACCCTTCCCATAACCCCCTCCCTCATCCCCCCCCTCGCGGGAAGAACAGCCCTCATAACAGGCGGCTCCTCCGAAATAACCCTCTCCACTGCTCTCTTGCTGGCCGAAAAAGGCTGCTCAAAAGTCATCATCCTCGACCCAGAACACAACGACTCTTTACTCACACCAGATCCAGGCATACCTTCTTGCCTGGCTTTTCTGAGAGTTGACGTCAGGAATTGGAAGGAGCTAAAAGCTGCGGTAAAAGGATGCGGAGAAGTTGACTACGCGTTTTATGTACCAGGGCCAGAGAGGATTCTCTTCGAGGTTGGGGGTGAAGGTGATGATGATCGGGAAGGCGAAAACGGGGTGGGGATGGACTGGGCGAGGGAGGTGAGGACTGTGGGGGACTTTGTGAAAGTTTGTTGGGCGGTTATGGCGCGGTCGGGTGTTGGGAGGCTGGGGGATGAGAAGGGGAAAGGGGGGAGTGTGGTCATTTGTGTACCGGGTGGTGCTGGGGGTTACATGTCTTGTCATGTGCTGCCTCCTGTGGGGATGCCTGGAGAGGGCGTGATGGATGGGTGTGCGGGTTCTGCTGTGAGTTTTCCTTCCCGAGGAAATGAAATAACGCTGAAGAGAAGAGGTGAAGATCCTAGGAATGATACGCTCGCTGAGGACGGTTGCTATTCAAGACGGGGTAACTATCAATGGGGTTGCTGTTGGCCCTACGTTTCCGTTTACTTCAGATGCGATGCCACCAACGACACCGTTGCCTCCTTTGACACCGGGTGTTCAGCTGGAGAAGCTTCCCGTCAAAACTGCCGATGAGATTGCTCTTGCACTTGTCTTTTCGGCCACAGCGACACAAAAAAGGAAGGTGGAAGTGTACGGAAAGGAGAAGGATTCTGATCTGTTTAGTGGAAAGAAGGAGGACAGGAAGTGGAATGGGAGAGTCGTCTTCACAACAGGGACATCCCCCATGGCGTACACAGAGGTCGAGGAGGGGCTGGCTGATCTGAGAGGGTGGTGGCTGGGAAAGGAGAATGTGAGGATGGTAAGGATGCAGCAGGCGATTGGAGACTTTAGGCCTTTCGAAGTGGATCACAAACGGGAGCCTTGAACCTGTCCGCAAAACCTGAATACCAAGGTAACTAAGACCTCCTCGGTGAAAGGCACAGGCTACTTTGGGTACACTTCTGAAGCGAGCCCAGTCGGCCGTCTCATTGTTTGACACTGAAATAGACGAAACAAAAACACCGACGGGCTATTGTCATTTTTCATTCGCTTATGCAGGAATATCCTTGATTCACACCTTACCACATACTGGATAGTTCCAAGCAAAGTGTGGTAGGCTGCTACGCCGCAGCTGGAAACTCGTAATTGGACCATCAACCAGAAACGGGAGGGAATTGCTCACTACTCCCCGAGTGGCCAGCCATACCACGCCTCACAAGCAGGTCGCAGCTGAAAACTCCGAAGGAAACTTGAGGAGTGGTCGTTACATGTCTGGCTGCAGTGACGGTCTTGTGCCCTGTTGATGGCCGCGAGGGAGAATTTCGCCGCCGCCTTGGACAAAGTCTGAATAGTGGCACAGTGATGGACTAAGGCATGTGAGAGACCCAGGAATAGTACCTTATCTGGGGGATAGATACCTATATAAGGGCTGCCTCTACTCGATATTGCTGTGATAAATTTCTACGTCATCAAAACAACTTCATCAATCGCCATAACAACCAACCAAAAAGTCTTTAATTGCTTACCACTCATCTTCGATCCCCAAACTTCCACCCCCAGCTTCCACCATGCCTGAGACAATCATCAAGTCCGCCAACGCCAAGAAGGATGCCATCAATAAGTTGACGGACAATGGAGTCAACACTCTTCGCACAACCAGCCTGATTGTGAGCCCGCTTTCACCTTGCTAGTCTTGGATTCTTGACACTAACAGTGCAAATGTCCAGGAGTCAAAGTTCGACGCTCAAGCTCGTCGTCGTGACGCAATGGCCGGGCAGCCAGAGAACAAGAAGCCTCGGATACGGTATGCCGGTGTCTATGTCGACATCGTTGACAAGAATGGAAGAATGGTTGCCAAGGGGACCATTCGTGTGGACTGGGATGAAAACAAGGGACCTCACATCAATGTCTCCAAAGGCAACGACAAGTTCGCCTTCATCGCCCCTTCTATCCCCAAGACAGATACGGAACTGCAGATCAACCAACAGAAGGATGCGTTGACGGATGATGTGGAGAAGAACATGAAGAAGGACAAGAACGGCAATCTGATTTCTGAGGCTGCGGCCCTTAAGAAGGCCACTGACAGGTTCTTGCACAAGGACTTTTGGGATGTGAAGAGCGTCTCGCAGACTGGCAAGCGTCTTTGATTTTCTTCGCTTCCTTTAACACTCCGACCTCGACCCCCGTCTTTTTTGCATTTAGTACTAGTACACACGGTAGACCATGATTTTTATAGGCGTTAAATGGCACTTTTACATCTTTACAAGTTTTGAATCGGGCAGTGGACATGTCATAATGTAAGGAAAAGAAAAGGGAAAGGAAAAAGAAAAACGAAAAACGAAAAACGAAAATGAGAGCCAGAGACACGCAAGATAAGCTCGACAGTGGCCTTGCCCGCTGTGAAAGACAAAAAAGCAAAGCTTGGTTTCAAACGTCATATCTTCTCCTCTCTACCACAACACCACCGCCCCGTTTATAATCTACAGACTACACCCCCCGGTTGCCCTCGCCCGCCCCCTTTCCTCCTCTCAAGTCAAGCCGCCGCAGGCAACTTCCCATTCTTCCTCCCCGTCCAAGCAGCAATCGCATCCATCAACGGCGGACTCAAACTATCATACGTCTCCAGCCCTAACTCCCTAAACCTCGCCCTCACCTCCCCAATCTTGGCCGGATCAAACCCCTGCTCAATAACACTGCTCACAAAAGCCGCAAACTGCGGCTCCTGCCACCCCTCCTCCTCGCTCAATTCGGCATGCACAAAGTCCAGTCCGTAGAACGGATGCTCCTTCTCAATCCTCCCGTACAGATGAGTCCCGCATTCCTTGCAGGCGTACCGCTGAATGACGGCCGACTCGTCCACAATGGTTAGCTTGTCCCCGTTGGCGGTGACGGAGAGCTCGTCGCGGGGCACGACGCCGACGATGGAGAAGAGCGCGCCGGCGGGCTTCCAGCATTTGGAGCATCCGCAGGCGTGGTTGTGAGCGACGTTGGTGGTGAGGGTGATCTCGACGGGGGAGGAGGGGCAGAGGCATTTGAGGGTGCCGCCGGGGAACGAGTCCGAGCCGGGGGTGATGCCGTTGTCGAGGAGGGGGTGTAGGGAGACCATTCTATCTGGTGATGTTGATGTTGATAATTGTTGTTCACAGGTTAAGCTGGTGCTGAGAGAGGATGATGTCCCAACGTGAAAACAAACGGGCAACAACCCCGTCTTTATAGTTACCATGCACGCTGCCAGGACATCAAAAAGAAACGGCCATAGTTCAACTACCGAAACACCGAACATACCCTTCAGATCCAGGACCGAATTATCCGGCAGGGTGCAAAAGCTCACCACGCAACCTCCTTATCCCCCCTGATGCATGGCTTGAGGTTGTGTTGCCTCCCGTCCCTGGCCGCTTATCTCTCTGCCCCTTTTACCCCAACAACTCGGTCCCCTCAAACCCCTTTTTTGCCTTGTCCCGCCGCCCATGCGTAACCTTCCATTATCCTGCCGTGTACGGTATTCTAATTGCAACACCCTCCTCCTCCCCGGCAAAACTCTCGCGCTGCGGTGACCAAAGATCACGCAATTCGCTAGAGCCTCGCAGATACCGAGACGTCACCGAGATCTCCTTATCTTGGCTCACCTCCCCCGGCGCCGTCTTGACAACGGTCAACCCCAAACGCAATAAGAAACTGTAATGTAAATAAAATAAAAATGTGCTCAATTGGTATGTGGTAGACCCTTCTTTTGACACCCAACGCCATAGACAAGACACGAGACAATGCAGCAACACCAATCCGCCCCCTTTCTTTCATCCATTACCTCCGCTCCTGCTTAGGTTGGCTGCCGTACGGCCTTCTCCCTTGTGGCTTCTTATCTCTGCTCATGCTGGCTGACAGAGTAATGTCAACCCTTGGTGGCGTAGCAAAACCGAAGCTCTGTTCAATATTTTGTCAGCTTATGACCCAAAGGGCGCGAAAATGTCACGACAAGAACTTACCTTGGCCACCTTGACGAGATCCAACTTGTGGATGTCAAATACACTGCGCAGACTGTGCGAGGCATAAGCATGGAGATACGACCGGTAACCGTCCTTGGCGCTCTGGTTGAGGTAGTAGTTGCTGCCAATGAGCTTCTCCAGCTGAGACTGCACGTTGAGGATCTTATTCTTGGGGAAATCGTACTCGACGACGGGGACCTTGGCAGCCTTGAGATGGGCCAAAAAACCAAGCTCGCAGGGCTGCAAGAAGAGGAGCGACCGACCCTTGGTGTTGTTGCCACGGGCTGTACGGCCGACACGGTGAATGTAGTCGCGAGGATCATCAGGAGGGTCGAACTGGACGATCCAGTCAACAGCGGGAATATCGAGACCACGAGCAGCAACGTCCGTGCAGATCAGGGTACCCTGTGTGGCGTTGCAGAACTCAAAGAAGGTGTTGGTGCGCTTCTGCTGCTTCTGCTTGCCGTGGAGATCAAGGACTGGCAGGTCAATGTACTGCAAAAGTTCGCTGTAGTACTTAACCGAGTTGCAAGACGAGAAGAAAACGATAACCTTCTTCTTGGACATCTTCTTGAGGAAAGAGAACAAGAGGAGGAAACGCTTGTCGGCATCGACAATGACGTAGCCTTGGTCGACGCCCTCCACTGTGCTGTACTGCTTCTCCTCGTCAACGTTGATGTAGAGGGGTCCGGGCCGGAGAGATATCCTGGCAAGATCCTCGACCTTGGTTGTTTGTGTGGCGGAGAAGAGCATGGTCTGGCGCTCATCCTTGGGGAGAATCTTGACAATCTGGCGCATTTCATCCTCGAAACCAATCTCGAGAATACGGTCGGCCTCGTCAATAATCAGGGACTTGAGGTTCTTGAAGACGAAGGGGGTGTTCTGGAGATGATCAAGCAGTCTACCGGGGGTAGCAATGAGCAGATTGACACCCTTTCCGAGCTTGTCGGCCTCAGCCCTGCGGTTTGCGCCACCAATGCACACACCATCTGGAGATTTGGTTAGTCTCATCCCACAAGAAAAAATCTCGGTCTTTGTTAGTGGACGTACAGGTCTGAGAGTGGTGCTTCATCAACTCGCGCGCGACACCAAAGATCTGCAGGGCCAGCTCGCGAGTTGGGGTCACCACAATGACACCAGTTCCGTTTCTTGGCTTGAAGCGCAACGAGTGCAGCATCTCAATGGCGGGAATCAAGAAAGCAAGAGTCTTTCCGGAACCTGTCTTGGCCGCTCCCAGAACATCCTTGCCGGCGAGAAGTGGCGGGATGCCCCGTCTCTGAATCTCGGTCATCTTTGTGAAACCCATCTCCTCGATCGCCTTCATCGTCCTTTCGGAGAGGTTGAGCTGGGCGAAGTCGGTCGCGTTGGTGTCGAGCCCGGGGGCAATCAGGGGTGCATCGGCCTTGGGGGGTGCCAGGTCGGTGCTGCCATTCTGGTCATCGTCCTCGTCCTCGGAGTCGTCTTTGGTGGAAGCAGCCTCAACTTCCTCGTCGGCAACAGACTCGGGCGCAACGGGGGCATCCTCGATCTCAGCATCTTCGCTTTCCTCTGGGGTCGGGTCTCTCTTGGCTTTCTTGACCTTCTTGGTGACCGAAGTCTTCTCGGACTTGAGCTTGCGCTTCTTGCTGGTGGGATCGGAGGCCATGGTTGCGGTGTTTGCGGGTTGACGATTGGTGATGCAGGTAATCGCAATCAACAGCTGGTCGCTCACAGGGTTCCGTTCAATTGTTGCTGGCCGATTTTTTTCTGCCTTTGAGCTTATCTCGTCAACTGATAGCGGGCTGGCCCAGGCCCAATCCCTGCACATTGACCTGGGCTGTGGCACGTGCCACTCAGCACAAGCCCCGCCTCAGCTGCGTCTCCCGCTCACATGGGATGGCTCGGTCAATTATTTCACCGGTAGCCGGCGGGGTCGGGGTGCCGCGCTGGACCGTGCGCTCAGGCTTTCCTGGGATGCCATACAGTAAACAAAATAACTGGTACTGCAAGTCAGTAAACCTACAATGATTCAAGTTACACCTTTTTATATACAAAATAGGCATCTTGACTCTCTTTAAATGTCTCTCAACCATCACTTAAGGTCTATGAAGAACTTTCAAGGCCTATCAGCCATCTTTCGAGGAAAAGTTCAGTGTTTTTTGCAGTGCCAGTTATTTTGTCCACAAGTGATGCCCTTATGTCAGCACGTCACTGCAACCTTAATCTGGGTGCCGTGTGTGGGGTTGAGTCTTCCAATGACTTCGATCCGGCAAATGATCGACTTCTTCGGCTACGGAAAATGCCCGAACACAACGTCAAAGGAGCAGAGAAGCAGAGACACTGACAGAAACTGACTGACAGAAACTGGGGACGCCCGCCGACCGGGAACGGGGGAACTCCCCCAATATCGCTTGCGTCGCTTGGCCAGGCTACTACCGATGCCTCTCAGAACAAGTAATGATTGTCTCGTTACCAGCTTCCTCAACCTCTTCTCCTGCAGCGCGAGGTTGCTTTTCTTATATTACCCAGCGAGGCACAGAGAGGCACTGGTGCCCTGAAGGGGTCCTTTGGGTGCTGGGATTTGGATCCAAGCTCTCGTCTTGGAGTGCCAGTCAATTTCATGCCGTCTTTCTCACCTCGCCAAGTGGCCAGCCTAACTCACCTCGTCAACGCAGGGCAGCATTTACCTCGGGGACTATCGGTCTTTGTATCTCAAGTGTGGTCTTGTCTATGACCTCGTTCCGGGTTTCGCTCTTCGGATCCAGACTCGGCCGTCTGGGGTTCACGACGTCTGCTTTGTCTTTACAACTTGCTCGCTCTTTGCGTATCATTTTCAATTTATCCACTGTTAAAAATAAACAGCAGATATCTTGGGGTTACATACACATTGCCAGTAGTCTGGCTGCTATGGTCTGACTGGAACACTGGGTCTCTACTACGCTACCTATCCACATACATCCATACCAGCCAACCTTAGCCCCCCAACCTATACTTACACATGCGTCCAATGCGGGCAAAAGTCGGCAACCTCTGGGTTTGGCACCATGGACCGACGGCATGGAGCACGAAGAATTCAGCCCAACCAGACGCCACAGACGGAGAAAGCTACCGGAGAAGCCGCAAGAAACACGGGGGTAGACGTCACCAAGCCTGCCGTGGCTGTCAGGGGCTGATGACTGATGGCTCTGCAAGCTGAAAATTCCTGCTTTGCCAACCCACTCAACCCCCCTTCTCGGCCAACCTTTACAGACTAGCTTGCGGACCGAAGGGGTAGGTGGGAATACGATCACTTCGACCTGGGGAGTTCTCTGGGGGCGTCCAAAACAAAAGGTCTCCATGCTGGCTGGCAGAACCTGTCCCTCATTCGTGCGTCTGAGCGGCGTTGTACAGTCGTACGGGGGGGCTCAGACAGTCAGACAGACACGGCCCAACCCGAGCCATGTAGCATCGTCGGCGTCACGAGTGACACTTTTGGGAGATGGTTGGCAGCACGGCAAGTAGCTGCATGTCATGGTCTTTGTGGGGAAAGGATGCGCAGAAAGTGAGCATGGTCTGTTTCTGGATACCAATTCATATCCCAGGGTTCCTACCTTCCTCGAACTTATCAGGGGGCAATATCGGCGTCATTATGTTCTGCAGAAGGCGGTCGACGGCAATATCGGCGTCGTAGTCTGCCCAATCTGTTGGGTGATGGGACCAGGAAAGGCAGGTGTTGTTCCTTGAGGTTGGCTTCAAGTCTGGAAACTGGTAACTATAAAGAGTCCCAGGTTTTCCGTTCCTCTGGGACTTGATCGACAGCGGCTCTCTCAGATCCAAACTTTCAACGGAAGCATCCTCCAACCTCTTCTTTGATTTCAGTATCACATCACCTCTCTTGTGTCACTTCATCTCATACAACATGAAGGTCTCTTTCCTCACCACTCTCTTCCTGGGCGTCGCCCTCGCTCTCGAGACTCCTGTTCTCGAAAGACGGGCACGTGCCGGTACCCTTCGCAAATTCAACGGCGCCGCTCCCCCTCCTCGTGCTGCCAAAGTCCCCTCCAGCGCTCCCGCCGGCTACAAGACAAGCGTAGCCACAGCCAATGTTAAGCTGTCAATCGACTCACTCACTCCTGCCACCCTCCGCCGCAGGGAGGACCAGGTGGAGACCCGTCAAGTTTCTGCCAGTGATTTCTTTGAATGCTACAATGCCGTATGCTCCCTCACTCCCCCTCCCCGTGCAACACACTCTGTACTGACATCCCCCTCAGAACCCCGCCCCCCGACCCCAAGACTGCGACGTAATCGTCGACCAAGTCTCCAGCTCCAACGACCTGCTCATCGTCTCGGCCAGCTCGTGTCTTGTCTTCTCTTTTGGCACCTGCCAGGCCTTCTTCTGCAGCTTGTGCACCACCCTGACGACAGACACCAACTTTATCGCCGATCAGCTCGATATTGTTGATGCGCTGTGTGTCGAGGGCGGGCAGACGGGATCGATTGTGGGCGAGGATGCCCCTCAGTGGGATGCCGGGTTTACTTATGCTGGGGCTGGGTTGCCTTTTTATGATGTTTGCTGAGTTGGCGGTGGACTTGGGATCGTGTAAGATTGCGATTTAGGGGTCCCGTGCTGCCTTCGGGTGAGACGTTTGAATCTTGGTTTAAAGGTTTTGTGCTATTTAGATCTCTGCATGGTGGTGTTGGCCAGTCATTTCCGGTATATGAGGTGCCTCTGTAGCTTTGGTAGCACGTTAGACAATGAGGAAGAAATTTGTGTTGAGCATGTAGGCTGAAATAGTTGTGTCATGCTCCGGGTGTCTCCAATAGAATTTCCGAACACTATCTACCTGTTCTACCCTACCCGTCAGACTAGGTATGATTTCATATATTCTTGTTCGATGAAGCGCCAATACCTCACCCTCTAACCCAAATACACCTTTGAAAATCAAACAAACCCAGAAAGTTTGTCATGACAAGACTCCAAGAGGAATCAAAACGGACATTTCAAACTTCTAACAGGACTCGGACTATGCATTGAGCTCGGAAAATGAAAAGCCTTATCTATATACCTGCGCGGGTGACAGCTGAGAGATCATGTGGTGTTCGCCTTGATCCCATGGCCTATTCAGATGGGGTTAAGCTTCAATCCGATCCTCCTGCTGGAGTCAGTAGCAAGATAAGGCGGCCAGGGACAAATGGTGAACTTGAGAGCCCATGTCGGGAAGCAAGAGAAGTGGTCAGTCTTTTCTAGATCAGACATTGATTCTAATCAGTGACGGGAGAAACACCCAGGTCCAAATAGTTGTATCAACGGACTACCTAGATACCTAAGGTAAGTAGCTTATAGATGATTCCCAGGAAATACTTGAAATCACGGAGTTATGACGACTGCCTATTCAGACGATGTTCCTGTGCCCTATTTAGCGCCACTGAACCAGCATCTGAAAAGTTCCATTCCTTCCACTGGGCATTCCTTTTATCACCGAGACCGCCTCGGCGACTGTGTTACCCTGATCGATGCAAATGAGGGGATTTCACCCTCAACTGTGGCTTGCACAGACGTCGACATCCGCATATCCCCACCTTGGTGTGTGACTGCCATGGGATTTGATAGGACAGATGGTTCAATATGTGGCTTCCTCCACCGGCCGGCAGGTGATGAGTCCATCCTGATTTTGTGTGTATCGTATCAAAAAGCGCATATGCAATACTCCATGTTTGGATGGATGGGGAAAGCGCGGGCTGGTGGCCGGAAGTGTCTAGACTAGATCCTTCGAGGTAGGTCGAGTGGTGGTCTATATGCCTTCAGAATCCCCTGATTCCCACCTTTCTTTCGTCCACCACACTCCAGCATCACAATGGAAGCTGCGTTACTCAAATTCACCTTGCCAACCATGGCTGGCGCCGTCCTCCTTTCTTTGGTTGGTTACTTCCTCCTTCGCGCCATCTACAACCTCTTCTTCCACCCTCTCAAAGACATCCCCGGTCCCAAATCATGGTCCGCCACTCGCCTGCCCTACATCTGGGCTCTCCTTCGCGGGACCTTCGTCCATGATATCCAGAAGCTCCACCGCAAATACGGCCCGATCTTGAGAATCGCACCCAATGAGTTGACATTTACGCACCCATCTGCCTGGAATGACATACTGCAATCCCATCGCGGAAGGCCGCCGTTTCCCAAAGATCCGACTTGGTGGACTACGCAGCGTGTCCACACCGAGGGCTTGCTCACAGCTCTCAACCACGAGACGCACGCCCGCATGAGAAAGGCCTTGACCCCGGGCTTCACCACCCGCGCTCTGCGGTCTCAGGAACCAATCATCCAACGCTACGTCAACTTGCTTGTCGAGCGTCTTTCCGAAATGATCGACTCCCCATCCTCAGGCGAAAAAGATAACAAAGGTGTGGCCAAGGCGGAGGTAGATATCAGCCCCTGGTTCAACTTTGTGACCTTTGACATCTTTGGCGATCTTGCTTTTGGTGAGAGCTTCCACTGCCTGGAGAACAGCAAATATCACCCCTGGGTGGCCATTCTCTTCCACACGCCCGCAATGGCAACCAAGGTTGCTGCGGCGAGGTTCTACCCCTGGCTGGAGTCTGCTTTGTTCAAGCTCATACCTCCATCGCTCAGGAAGATGCAACAGGATCACTGGGGGCAGGTGGTGGAGAGGGTGGCCAAGAGGATGAATTATGAGGTGGAGAGGGAGGATATTATGAGCCCCATTCTGCGAGGAAACACCAAGAACGAGATGTCGCTAGATGATATCAACGGGTCGTTTATGGCGCTTGTGATTGCTGGCAGCGAGACTACTGCGACGGCGTTGACGGGTATGATGAATTATCTGGTCCAGAACCCGCAGTATTTGAGGAAAGTAACGGACGAAGTCAGAGGGCTCGGCGACGATGGGAGGGAGATCACGCTGGACTCGCTACGGGAGCTGAAGTGGCTGAATGCAGTGCTGACCGAGGCGTTGAGGTTGTGCATGCCTATACCTTGGATCTTGCCGAGACGGGTGCCAGATGCGGGTGGGGTGGTTGCGGGAGTGACACTGCCGGGTCAGACGTTGGTGTCGATCCAGGCGTATGCTATGCAACGGGATCCCAATTACTGGCGCAGTGCTGATGAGTTCTTGCCCGAGAGATGGTTACCTGATGCCTCCAAGCCAGAGTCGGAATTCTATACAGACAAGAGAGAGGCATTCCAACCGTTCAGCATGGGACCGAGAATCTGTCTCGGGATTCACCTGGCTTGGGCCGAGATGCGGTTGATCACAACCAAGCTGCTGAGGGCGTTTGATTTTGAAGCGGTCGACGGGAAAAGGCTCGAGTGGGAGAGCCTAAAGACTTTCATGTTGGTTGAGAGGAAGCCCGTGGTTGTGAGGATGCGACATGCCTCTCATTGATGATGATAGCTCTGTTACCTTGATGGACGGTTAATGGAGGGGCAGCGATAAGTGTTATCGATTAGGTAGCCTATCTTTGATTATCTCACCTAGGCCAATGAATGCAACCTGCAAGGGACAACAATTGTCACTCTGTCTCCAACCAATTCAGGGGAAAGGATCAGATGACCGGTCGAACTCGTGATGGCATCACTGCCAACGCACTGTTTTCATTCTTTTCTTTTTTCTTTTTTTTTTACAGTGTATTAATGCTGGGAAACAACCAGCAACCCCACAGCTGAGCTTCAGCCAAACAAACCCCCACACCAACACGGCGGTGTATGGAGGGGTGCGGCGCCGAGCCTGATGATCAGCTATTTTTTTCTCCATTGCCAATGTCGATGGTCACGAGACGAAGGCCTACTTTTTTTCTCTTCAGCCGAGCAAAAAGAGAAGTTTTCACCTTATTTCTGGATTGGGCTGACATAATAACCGGCTTTCCCGAGTTGGCCTTCCCAGAGTACATGCCCCACCGCCCGTTGGTTGTGTCCACGCCATTATTCACAGCGAAGTTTTCGAACCCATCACGAGACTGTCGAACAGAGAGAAAGCCAATTCTTCTGTCCACGTTCTTACGGAAGGGGGATGCATGCTACTGGCTGGTCAGCTGGCGGCGTTTTGGCGCAGCTTGGCATTTGGCGGGGTGAAACTTTAGACATCTTCAAATGCCTTGAGTCCCGGAAACGCGGCGGAGACAACGGTAACTGCGAGCGGATCTTCGTCGACATCCCTGGAGCCATTCCGACTTCAGCCGGCGGAAACGGGACACAAGGGTGCACAGCAGATGTCGAACTTTGAAGAGAGAGAGAGAGCATTGATTGAAACATGCCTACCTATCCGTAAAGTAGAGATAACCGTCCAGTGAGAGCTTCCAGGTTCCAGGTGCTCTCGCTCGGACAACCGGCTTGCTACGGATATCTACCAGGAGGATACCTTGAGGTATCACGTCACTTAATGGCCACTGGCCACCTTCAGCTAGGGTCCAGCCATAGAGCGGTCTGTAATTGAAAAAACGAAACATCCTCAGCCCACCTGCTGCTGCCCGGACACCTGCTGTAGTCGCTGTGGACCAGCATCCATCTGCCAGGTCGGGCCCATCCGGCGGGGTCCCGTGCTTGGCCTTTCCCTCCCTAAAAGGGCCTGGAACTGTTGGCCGGAAGCGCGCCCCCTGCCCACGCCCCTGCGCTTCCCCAAAGCCCCAAGCCTTGTGCCCTGGGAATTCCGATGTGACAGCATCCTTTTCTTTGGCCCAATTCTGCAACAAATTGAATCGTGCTCCCCTCCATCTGCTGCCCGAGCTCTCATTTTCTCTCTCTCTCGTAGCCTTTTAGCCATCCATCCGCTCGAACCCCGACACAACCTGCCCACCTCCCACCAGCCCACTGAGGTGTTATTTTGGCCCTTGACCGGCAGCCGTTGAACACATCCCGCCCCGTCGCATTCTTTATCGGCCCAGGGTGACGTCGAGATCGGAGAGCCCTCGGCTTCGCTATCTACCAATCTACCACACACACACACACACACACACACACAAAACGCACGCACGCGGAAGAGTCACAATCAGTCCATCCGTCAGGTACCTTTTCTACGGCAGACGGCCTTCGATTTCCAGGCTTCCGTGCTTTTAGCCAAGACGCCCGACGACCTAGCCTCACGCGACCACCCACCCCTTCTATAAGAACGCAGCTGGGACACATCAATTTAGGCCAATACATGTCTCCGCGATTACCGGTGCCATTTTCCATTCCATCACACAAATACTGCACAAGCAGCAGCAAAAATGGCTCCAAGGACTAACGGCGTCGGGATTCGGCCCGAGGAAACCCGCATCTGCGTGGTGATGGTTGGGCTTCCAGCTCGCGGGAAAAGTTATATTGCCCAAAAAGGTGCGTTGTTTTCTTGATTCCTCTGCAAAAGACCAGAAACTGACAGCCTCGTAGCTCAGCGATACCTCAAGTGGCTCTCGATCCCCGCGGCGACCTTCAATGTGGGCAACTACCGGCGCAACGACGCCCCCCATCCCTCAGCTGACTTCTTCGACACCAACAATGCCGAGGGCGAGCGCAAGCGACGGGCTGCGGCCGAGGCTGCCGTGGCAGACATGATGAAGTGGTTCAAGAGCGGTGGAGTGGTTGGTATTCTCGATGCAACAAACAGCACCAAGGAGCGCCGGAAATGGGTGCTCGACCGAATCAACCAAGAAGGTGTCGACGTCATTTTTGTCGAGTCCAAATGTGACGAAGAGGAGCTCATCATGGCCAACATTCGGGATGTCAAGACTACTAGTCCGGACTACCAGGGCCAGGACCCAGAGCAAGCCGCGCTCGATTTCCGAAACCGCATCCGCAACTACGAAAAGGTGTACAAGACCATCAACGCCGACGGGGACGAGGATCATCTGACCTACCTCAAGATCATGAACGTGGGACGACAGGTCATCATCAACCGCATCCAGGATTACCTTCAAAGTCGTATAGTGTATTATCTTATGAACCTTCACATCCGGCCCAGATCAGTCTGGCTCTCTCGGGTAAGTCTTGATCTGACTCGAACGGTTGCAAGGCCCGAAAACTAACTCTATTGGCAGCACGGCGAGTCCATGCTCAACCTGGAGGGCCGCATCGGTGGTGATGCCGATTTGTCTCACCGCGGTGAAGAATATGCGCTCAAGCTCCCCGAGCTGGTTCTCGAATCTGTAGGTGTAAGTCGGACCCGAAACCGCGTGCGCCAAGGCGGGGACTCGCACCTGTTTTTCCGCCGCAGCGACGCAGTTTTATGTGCCGTTCCCCAAGAATATGACCTGACTCAACTAACACACACATGCAGAGCGACCGGCCTTTGACGGTCTGGACGTCGACCCTGAAACGCACCATTGCGACGGCCCGTCACTTGCCAAAACACTACAACCAATTACAATGGAAGGCGCTCGACGAGCTGGACGCTGGTGTCTGCGACGGCATGACGTACCAGGAGATCGCCGACATGTACCCTGAAGATTTCCAGGCTCGCGACGAAGACAAGTACAACTACCGCTACCGCGGCGGTGAGAGCTACCGGGATGTGGTGATCCGCCTCGAGCCCATCATCATGGAACTGGAGCGCAGCGAGGACATTCTCATCATTTCTCACCAAGCCGTCATTCGTTGCATCTATGCCTACTTTATGCAAAAGACACAAGAAGAAAGCCCCTGGGTACCAGTACCGCTTCACACGCTCATGAAGCTGACGCCGCGGGCCTACGGCACCGAGGTACAAATCTACAAGGCTGAAGTCAAGGCCGTCAGCACGTGGCGTGGCAAGGGCAGCACCGCTAAGCACGAGGATCCCAAGCCGGAGGGTGGCGTATGATTGTCTTGTTTTAGAGATGCATTCTTCTTGGGTCATGTTCCCGCATATTTCTTGACTACATAATTTTTCTTTTTTTTTTCTGGTGTTCATAGCGGAGGTATCATCAAACTTCTTTTTGGGCAGGTTTCCCCTAGGGTCGGAAAGAGAAAACCACAACATGGTTTCAAACGCACATAGCGATCACTTTACCCAGAGTCATAGGAGGGCGGTTTAAAATGGACTGGCGGAACTGCTAGGACAAGGGCTTTTCATTCTCACTCACTATAGAGAGAGGTAAAAGGGGGTTGTGAGGCTTGGTTTGGTTGGTTGGTTGGTTGGGGCAAAGGTGTAAATGAAACGTTCTTCTACACAGCGAAATGATATGTAATCATGTGCATTTGAGCACACTCACCCTCCTTGTCTGTTTTGGCTCTTCTCAGACTGTAGCGTTTGACGGATGGACGGACGTTACTTGTATTACTAGATATTTTGGGAATTTGGAGGTCATGATCTGGAGCAAATAAGTTGGCCAGGAGGATTGAATGGTGGTTTGATTTTCTTTTGTCCTTGATGATTCTGGTTGACCTGCTGTAGAGAATTCAACTGCTGCGAGGATCAAACCTTCTTGCTCTCTTTACTTTTCTCGCCCCGGCACCGCCAACCTTTCCCCGTCTCCGCCTGCCACCTGAGCACCTCTGCCCTACAGCCATCATACTCCCACTTCCGCCTCTCCATCTCCTCGGCATGCTCCTTTTCAATATCACTTATGATATCCTCAACAGTTGGATGGATATCCTCCCTAACCTTTTTCGTCTCGTCAGCCACCACCCACCCCTTTTAGCTAAGCATCGAAAGAAACAACCCACCTTCCCATCCAGCACCGCGTCCCTCAATATCTCCCTCCAACCTCCCCGCCTTATGCTCCCGATCAGCGGGCAGATTCCGTTCGTCAAACTCGATCAGGTTCCACCTCAGCTGCGCGACCAAAAAATCGACATCGTTGAGGATGGGGTCTTCCCTCGTGAAGAACGTCAAGAGCTCGGTGGAGGAGTGCCGGGGCCAGTACCGGTAGGGATCGGGCCCCACGTCGGGGCAGAAGTCGAGGGTTATGTAGAGGAAGTGGATGGTTACTGGGAAGCTGTAGAAGAGTTTGAAGCCTCAGTTTCGGAAGATGATGGCTTTGGGTGGGGTGGGGGTGGTCGTTGTTGGGGGTTGACATTGCTTGAGGTTGGATTGGTGGTTGATGGTCTGGGGGTAGGTAGGTATGGAAGAAAGGGGTGGGGGGGGTAAAGAATTGGGAAAAGGTACTTGTAGGTAGATACACTTGCAGAGAAGGTGGATCAGTGGTGGATGAATGTAAACAATTCTGACTGTTGGGAGGTCATGGGACTGGCGGGTTTGATCTGGAGAGATGGTAGCAGCTGCGACGACGGCTGGTGACGACGGCTTCGGGGTCAAATAAAGTTGCTTTGGTGGACATGTCTTGTTCTTTTCAAGAAAGAATCTGCATGGTAAAATCAAGGTCAACACATATGGCACTTTGACATTCATTACGTTCGACCTGCCAGCCCAAAACCCTCAGCAAGATGTTGTACATTTGTCCATCACCATGTCCCCTAAATCTCCCCAACTGCCTGCTCTGTCTGCAAAATGCAGCACTCAAATCTCAACCGATCAGTACTTATCTCTCGGGACAAACCTCATTTTGGCCTGTCCAATATCAAAAATGGAGAGGGCGTTCTGCATAAACACATCACCCAGGATATATGGCCCGGCACCACCACTGGCGATTCCCGTCATGCACAGGCCAGAGATGGGGTCAACCATGTTCCGATAAATCATATCCTGCGGATTGATCCAGTACTTGATGCCGTTAAGAATGACGGCGACCAGGGGCGAAACTGCGTTGCAGTCGGTGAAATAAGCACCGTACATCCACATGTAGACGGCCGGAGGGGAGTAGGCGGAATTGATGGCTTCGGCAAGATCTGTAATGGCATATTAGATTCATACGATACCGCAATGACGGCCGAGCAAACGCTTACTGGGAGGGAGATAGCACAATGTGGTCCCACTGTCAACAATGTACGGGATCTTCTTGGTGCTGGTGGTGTGGTCATAGTACCAGCCGTCAGGAATGATTGTGTAGAAGGAATACGAATAGGATGCTGCCGGAACTCCGATAAGGTTTGTCTGCAAACCCCAGTAGTCAGATCTTGCTCACTCATTGCATGCCAAAGCCGACGACTCACAATGATCATGTCCATAGACACCTCCCTGGTGAAATCCAGCCCAGTGGCAGGCGCGATACCCCCCAGAGCCAGAATCCCCGACGAAGAGTTGCGGTCGATCGTGAGACTGAAAATGGGATCAATCTTTCCCTGTTCTACCAACGAAGTAAAGAACGGCGAGTATTGAATGGCACTCCCCATCTCGTGATCGTCGCCATCACCGAGGTAGGCATTGGTCAAGGAAGGAAACGCCATACCCAGCAGCCCACTGGTAACATTGTTGCCGAGCCAGTATGTGCTATTCGCCAAACAAACCTGCTGCCTGTTAACAGTGAGGTTACCGACACTGATATCCGAGAATCCCATGGGCCCCGACACAGTCTCGCCGTCACCGTATTGGATGTACATGTGGGAGACAGGCTCAGTCCGACCATACTGGAACTTTTCGACAGCAGAGGGTCCGAAGCTGCAAGCATCCTGGGGAATAAACCCGCCGGCATAGTCGATGCATTGAAAGCTTTTGGCCACGGCCCATGTGTCGGAGCTGCCAGTGTCGAGGAGGAGCTTGACCTTGATACCATCCCAAAAGGATTCGGTGGCGTATTGTGTTCCATAAGCATTTGTTGTCGTAACATTGCTGTAGCCAACACCTCCGACACTGCGTTGATGGGTGCCCAAGAGGGCGGCCACAGATCGTTTGTTGGTGAGGGAACCGCTCCGGATTGGCTCAAGCTTCTGGATGTATGGCTTTGATGAAGAGGTGGTGCTCTTGACAGAAATCAGAGCATTGGAGCCTTTGGGCAGCGTGTATGTGATGCCTGGGGGAGCATTGCTGTTGAGCTGCCGGTAAAGATGACTGGTTACCCGGCCTTCTACGGCAGAGATGTAGCAGGCAAGAGCCCACCACCAAGCAGAGATCATCATGGTGTTTCGACTGTGCTTAAAAGGACGAAGCTAATGAGAGGACGGACTTTTGCTGAAAAGAATGAATGAATAGGAGAAAAGAACGAAGAGACTGAGGGAACATCGGAAAGAAGTAGGAAAACAGGCTACCCTCTTGTCCTGTGTCCCCAACGGAAATTGTCTTGTACTCCTGGTTGTGAAGGCAAGGTACCGGGCCCGAATTGGCTTCCAGAATCAAGGCCCCGAGGATTGCACAAGGTTGCCTGGAGGACTCGGGACATGGAGTCGACATGGGCATCAGGCGGCACCGAATGGGAACATGAGAGGTTGAAAGTCCAGGTGAAAAGCAGAACGGCAGGAAGTAGAGGCGGATAGGAACGGCAAGAGGGCGATCTTGAAACGTTGCATTGGCCTTCTAGTGCCACTACGAAGGCAAGAATGGGTGCCCATGAAATGGAAATGGCATATCTGGTAGCTGGCACGTTGATATAACTCAGGATTGTGAGTGAAGTTACATTGATTTCCATGTCAAGGATAAAAAGGGCGTCCTCAGTCTTTACTCAAGGGCCCCCAGAGAGTTGGAGAGGTCGTGATTGAGCAGTAGATTTCAGTTCAGTGTTACAAAATGCGCAAGGTCCCGTTGTCAAGAACGGTCCAAGGTGGTTTGTGTTGCTCAAACCGTAAGCTGTGCACTGTTTCTCCCTTGGCTTCCTGTCACAGAGACTGTACACACAGATCTCCTGTTCTATAGCAGTGAGTCTGTTCTGCGGCTGTCTTTTGAATCAACGCCAATGAGTCTGAGGTGGTCAACTCCAACTGCCTGCCTGTCTGGGTTCTTTCTCGACAGTTCATGCTGGTGAATGTGTCAATGGAGCCCAAACAGCCATTGTACGTTTAGTTTGAATGACTCTGTCCACATACAAAGTCTTGACTATGGCTAGTCCATCTTATCACGATATCTACACAATTTTATGCTCCTGTAGGCCATCGTCCCCCTCCACGCTGTTGAACCTTACACCTCAGGCATTCACTTGGTCTTATCGATATTATTGTTATCGGCCTGATTGCCTTATCGACTCTATCGGTTGGTCCGATCACGTCCGTGCTTAGGTGAATGGCAAGCCACAAGTCAGTATACCCACAAAACAACCAGGCTTGAAAGATGTGGCGCCTCTGAAAACTCTTGCTACAAGTGGCTGGCCCAGAGACTTTCCTGCAGCCACAAACCACCAATCGCAATCATTGTGACGCCAACCCTTTGTTCTCTGCCTCTCCCTCTGGCTTCCACCATCTCAACAGTCTTCGGCATCTCGACCTTGAATCCCACGCAGCCGAGGCTCAACCGGCTGCTGCTGCATCCTTCCGTCGTGCGGCATCTCTTGGAGAGACTGCGACTCGCCTCAGCGTTGCTTTTCCTTCTCCCGTCTCTGTCGCCATCGCTTGCGACACTAGACCAACCTCGCTTTCGCCGCTGCGCTTGCGTTGTCTTTGCCCGCATCGATACCAATTCATCTCTCAGTATCATCATTGCAAAGTGCTATACCCAATCAATCCCTCGGTCTCTCCGTATTTTCGACCCTCAAGTCGTCGCGATAATTCGTCAAGATGGCTAATCCCACCGCTGACCTCAGCTCCATCCTTCAGCTGCTCCAGGGTAAGATCATCTCCTGAGCGCGCGCTTCATTTGTGGTGGTGGTGGTGGTGGTGGTGGTGGTGGTGGTGGTGGTGGTGGCAGTTGAGATCTAATGTCAATTACTCGCAGATTCCCAGAGACCTGCCAATGCGACTCCTCCTGTCGCCCAGCCTGGCCAGCCTGGCCCTCCTCCCTCTCTGCCCCAGGCGCCTTATGGTGCTCCTCCGGCGCATAACCCATATCCCCCTCAAGTTGCTCCGCCTGTTTACCAGCCCCCACCTCCTGCGGCCTACTCTTACCCTCAGCCTACTTCGAGCGGCAACATCGATTTGAGCTCAATCAGACCCGACTCTACAGGGGCTCTATCGTTCCAGGAGGCCATCGAGCGAGCTAAAGCTTCTGCTACCCAGGCTGGCCTGACCCCTTATGACCGACACAATGCTGGGTATCCCGGTGATCGAGGTTCCGACTCTCGCGGATACCAACAGAGATCCCGGTCCAGAAGTCCCCGAGGCCGTGAAGGCTTTCGTGACAGCAACCCTTACCGAGACGAGCGCCGGGACTACGGCGCCCCGAGTCGCGACTATGGGCGCGATCGCTCCTTTTCCCCCCGCCGTCAGGGTTTCTCCCCCCGTGGTCACCATGGTGGTGGCGGTCGCGACAGAGATCGGTCTCCCCTTCGAGGCAGCGGAGACAATGTCGAAACGATGCAAGTGGAGAAGAGCTTGGTAGGGCTCATTATTGGCCGCCAGGGCGAGAACCTTCGACGTGTCGAGAGTGAGAGCCGTTGCCGCGTCCAGTTCATCAACGCCGAGAACGAGGCCGAGCCGTATCGCGTATGCAGAATCACTGGCGCCCGCGCCCAACGCGAAGAGGCCAAAGCCATGATCAATCGCATCATTGCGGACAGCGGCATGCGCAGCGGACCCCCTGGTGGCGGCGGTGGTGGCCATCTTGGCGGAGACAGAGGTGGCCGTGATGCTCCCCGTCCCGATCGCAACGCTCCCCCCATCCCGAAAGAAGGTGAAGATACGCTTGTGATTATGGTCCCTGATAGAACCGTGGGCCTTATTATCGGTCGTGGCGGTGAGACGATTCGTGATCTTCAGGAACGCAGTGGCTGCCACATCAACATCGTCTCGGAGAACAAGAGTGTGAACGGACTTCGTCCCGTCAACCTCATCGGCACTCCAGCTGCCACCAAGAGTGCCAAGGAGCTCATCTTAGAAATTGTGGACAGTGACAGCCGCAATACGGCCACTGGCGGTAACGCGCGCGCTCCTCGGAACGACGGTGGCTATGGCGGCGGTGGCCAAGACAAAATCAATGATTCCATCTATGTGCCCTCGGATGCCGTTGGTATGATCATTGGCAAAGGCGGCGAGACCATCCGGGAGATGCAGAACACCACGGGCTGCAAGATCAATGTATCCCAGTCCTCTGGAAGTGGCGAGACGGAACGCGAGATTGGGCTAGTCGGCAGCCGCGATAGCATCGAGCGTGCCAAGGTTGCCATCCGTGAGAAGGTTGAAGCTGCTGTAAGTAACAGAATCTTCCTCGTGGTCTTTGAACCTGTCTTGCTAACACAGACCACAGCAGAACAAGTCCGGTGGAGGTGGTCGTGGTGGTCATCGTGACGGTGGTGGCGCCCGTGGTCATCACCGTGACTATGACAACCCGAACTATGGCCACGCATCTAACCAACAGAACGCTCCCCAGTCCATGCCCGCTAGCAGTGCAACTCCTGCTGCCGGCGCGGGAGGCGAAGCTGATCCCTATGCTGCTTGTAAGTGTTCTTGTCCCCATACAACCAGCGCTGTACCTTGACTGACATGGCTTCCCAGATGGCGGTTATGATGCTTATGTCGCGCTCTGGTGGCAGTCCCAATATGGTGCTCAACTCGGTGGCCAGACCGGGGCTTCCCAGCCTCCTGGCGCCGGCTCCTCCTGATTGCGCCATGATCTGAGATTCTTTGATGCGATTGTTGATGAAAAGGCCCGCTCATCCGACTGACACGTCATGACATTTTCGCTGCTGCATTGCTGCCGTCTTGACCCTGCACCATGAACTCTCTTTCTTTGCGGCACTCACATATTCATGATACCAAGGCATGAAACAAGCTCATGCATTCAGCCCCCTACCGGACTGTTGTTTTCTGATGACTGTACGAGTACGAACATTTCATTCCAGCGCGCTTTTTTCGCAGGCTTCCGGCCGCCTGCCACGGACATTTCTTATTCGATACCTTTGGCCGCGTACCACGGTGGGCCAGGACTCACTTCGGAGTCTCCCTCCGCGGTTTGGACATGATGTTGACGGCCGTGCTGTTTCTCTCGCCCTGCATTGCGCCTTGTTGCCCGGATGCCATCTGATGCATTGTCATTGATGATGACTGAGACAACTTGACCATCACAGGATAGTCCTGCTTCACCTGGCCTTTCGGCGCACGTCTGTTGCTGTTCGCTTGTCGATGCAATGATGCTATGCGACAGCAGGTGGCCGAGGGCTGCTTTGACAGCACAGGTGTCAGGTCTGTATGGAGCCTCACACAGCCAGACATTGATATCTTCTTTGGCCACACACAACCCAGGAGGCTCGGTATGGTATTGGATCCGTTCCCGCCACATTGAATCCATGGATATGGGTGAGCTCCAGCCAAGCACGCCCCTTTCTGCATCCGCAAACAGCGGATATATTTTATTCTGGGCGGTTTTCCCCGAAGCGCCTTTTCTTATCTCGTCTCTTTTTCTTTTCAGCAGCTTGCATCTCCTGGCCACATTCATGCGGTTTTCGTCTTGATGCTTGTTTGCAGCGGTTATGCGTCATTTCTACCGGTTCACAGGAGCTTCTCTTGTTCTTCGCTCGACATGCATATCGTGACTGCATAGCGATACTACCTACGGGATATGCGTTTGACCGATCTGAACTATCTAATGGGTCTGGGTGTATATTAGCAGGCCTCGGGGAAGCCTTTCGGTGAGGCGACAAATAAAAACGGTGAATGGGTAGGGCAAGTGAGGATAACGGGAGGGAGGAATTGATACCTGATTAGCTAGTGTATATTGAACTTTGCGAAGCGGTTTGTAGCCATGACTGTGACATGCTGTGTATGTATCAGACCCATCTTGGCGGCAGAGCTCTTGGCGGCTGGCTCACCGAGATGTCGTCGTGAGGCTGAGGATATCTCAAAAGGGAAATGCCTCGGCTCCGTGATATGTGATCCAACGGTTCGGGGCTGTTTCCTTCATACTGTTTTCTCAGCAAGTTTTCCAATTTGTAAGCCGTTGGTCTATGAGATGCATATGGCGGATGAGATAGTAGCTAGCCACAGGTAAAATTAACACAGCCACCTGTTGTTCGTCTCGTCTTGTGAGAGAGCATATAATAAGTCCGAAGATGGAATCTTTTGACGCCGGCCCCACCAGTTTGCTGGTGGGGCGCCTTTCAAAGTGAGTGCGGGATGACGCCTTGGCAATGTGTTGAGAGACAGGGGTGCCGCGGCCAGGACTTTTGTCTACGCCGCAACCACTTTTGGCTTTTGTTTTTATATCAGGCGCCTCACCCTCTCACGTCGGATTTTTATTTTCCAGTATTTCCCAAGTCTAGGTAGTCTTCAACACACCCCATCGCGACAATGGCCTCCAACACCCCCACCCCTCTCACCAAAGCCAACAACCCCCTCGACTTCATGACCAAAGTCTCACCCTCAGCCTACGTTTACACCCCTCCCACATCTACCAACAGCACCTCCCAGAACAACGACCCAAAACTCCTTCTCCTAGCCACCTGGATGGGCGCCCGTGACGTCCATATAGCCAAATACCTCCTCCCCTATCAGTCCCTCTACCCCTCCTCCTCCATCGTCCTGCTACGTTCCGAACCACGCCACTTCTTCTCCAAAACCTCGGCGCCGAACGACGTAGCTCCCGTGGTGCCCTTTGTAAAATCCCTTTTTGTCGGGTCACCAACCCCAGATGACAAGACCAAGCCAGAAGTGCTGATCCACCTCTGGTCCAACGGCGGCAGTCTAATGCTGCACCACCTCCGCCAGGCCCTAACCCCCGAGGCCCTGCCCAGATATGTCATCATCTACGACTCTTGTCCCGGCCAGTACAGGTACTTGTCTGCGTTCAAAGCCTTCTCTGCTGGGTCAAAGGGGGTGGTGTACTGGTTAGTCGCGCCGATGCTCCACCTCTTCTGTGCGTGGGGGTGGTTCTGGCACGTTTTTATTGGGAAGAACAAGACGGGACCGTTGGCGTATTTGAACAGGGGGCACAATGACTGGGAAAAGCTGGGGGGGAAGGAGGTGAGGGGGGTATATCTACAGCGAGGGGGATGAGCTGGTGCATTGGAGGGATGTGGAGAGCCATGCCGAGGAGGCAAGGAGGAACGGGTTCGCGGTCGTGAGGTTGGAGAAGTTTAGGGGAACGGGGCATGTGGCGCATGGGAGGGAGGGAATCAGGAGAGGTATTGGGGGTTGTTAGGGGGTTGTGGGAGGGGAGGTTGGAGTAGATGGAGGAGAGATGGCGTCTGGTAGACTAGATGGGAGGGGGGGGGGTTGTGTTGTTGTTGTTGTTGTTGTTGTTGTTGTTGTTGAATGGGTAGAATTAGAGGGTTCAAAGAGGCAAGGCTTAATCAGCACTAGCCGAGGCTTTTGTTCAGGAATCAGTCTCCAATATGTGGTACATATCATGACGGAGAAGATATGGGTCTGGAGAGGTGTGTTTAGATGGTTGTATTTTTGGTATGCTCTCAAGTTCTCAGATAAATGTGCTCCAGCAATGCTCGCTCAAATACACTTTGCTGTCCTGTGCCTCCACGCTCAAATCCGTGCCCAGGGTATCGTGTTAACCTTTCCTCATCCGTCCGTACTCCATGCGCCATGCTTCGATTCTCGTGGCCACCGTTTGGACATCCACAAAACTCCGCATCGTATCCGAAGCCAAAACCAGGTAGCTTTTTCCGCCTGCACATTTCCTGTTGACAGTCCTCGTCGTTCCTATGCGCTTGTTTCGACTCGTTTCCTGCAGGGTTATCGCAAGACTGGCACGGTGTTTGGTAGTTTGTGCCCGTAATCTCGGCCTATATCTTGGTGGTGATATCGCAGCGTGGTACGAGTATGTCTGTAAATCGTGGTAGCGTGGAATATCTCCCTCCGGCTGCCGGGTTCCCCGCAAAGCTTGTTTCCGCGGCTCGATCGTTTCTCGTATTTATTTTCCCACCCTTTTCTTTGTCGCCCTCTCAAGTCTTGCGCTGCTTCTTCTTCCTCCTCGACTCATCCCCCCCGCTCCCCCTCCTCTCTGACGATCGCCTCATCCCTGACGCCTGCCCACCAGCAACACTCTTGTCAGCACTGTATGCTTTTTTGTGATGATAGTCATGATCCGCAGCAGCAGCAGCAGCACCAACAGCCACCACGTTCCAGTCGTGGTACTCCCCGCTCCCCTTCTTGACGTGATGATGATGATGATGCGTGATGTGACTGGGATGGCCATCACCATTACCGGTGGGATTGCTGGTGGTGGTGGGGGGGGGGATGGCGCCAAAGTCGCCGGTGTAGTAACCCACAAACCCGAGTGTCTCTTCGTCCTCCATGCCGGGCCCGTAGCCCTCGTCCGCGCCCAGCAGCGCCTCGCAGGCGGCGCATTCTTGCTCGTGTTGTTTCTCGTCCCTCTCGACGCCGGTCGGGCAGCCGCCAAAGAGGCCGCTGTTTTTCGCGTCGAGGCAGGGGAGCTCGCGGGAGAGGAGGGTCCATTCGAAGGGGCCGCCGTTGCAGTGGGAGCACATGCCGGCGAAGACTACTTTGCGGCACATGTTGGTGCGTGATGTATTACAAATTATTTTAGTTTTGGGCCTAGATTGGGTTTATTAGGGGGTCTTGGTTCGTCTGTCGTTGAAGATGTCGTTTTCCCCGCCGTCTCGTTTGCCGTGCCCGAGAAAAAAGCAAAACAAAAGTAGGTGGTGCCAGCCGTGAATTGGAAGCCAGGAAGAAGGTCAAAGATATTACTTCTTGGAGTTCTATTAAGAAAAAAAAAAGAGTTAAAATGATGTCAACAAGGGTTGAGATGTTTTGAGTGTAGTGGGGAGGAGTAGTCTCGTCGGCAATGAGCGAGAAAGAGAGCGCCCGCCCTCTGGCCAAACAAACAAGGGCAGGGCCCCTTTCTTTTCAAGCCATCGCGAGAGAGGTCCACTTGCGGGTGTTGAGCGGCCAGTGGCATCAAGGTTCGGCGACGGGGGTATCACGACGGGCTAATCTAGCCGGGATGGGGAAAGGAAAACGCCGGGGGAGCTAGCCGTGTGGAAACTCACCTTTTCGTGTTTGCGGGCCGCACTCTTGAACCACTCGGCGCCGGCGTGGTGTCCGGGCGGGCGGGAAGGAGGAGACGGGCAGTGTTTGCGAGATAGCGTGACGATCTTGGTGTTAAAATCTCACCGTGGAAATTGAGGCGGGGAAAAAGACAAGATGATATTGCAGATAAGACGAGGGGATCTTCTTGTTCAACCGAGCTCAACGTTCTTCTAGAGATGCATATGCAGGTGCAGGTGACCTGTTTCGATGCGGATGCTACCTCAGCAACACAGTATATTGCCACACAAGAAGACGAGGGAAGAACAAGAGAGTGAGGACTCATCTATCGAAAAGTGGATGGATGGACTTGCTGCATACCGTCGTCGGCGGCATGTAACAGCCATGATTAAGGTTATAAGTAAGTTGGATATCCGTAACGCCCGTTTGAGCCGTTTTGATGATGGCAGATAATTATAACTCGACACCGGAGATGTTTCTCCACCTGTGCTCGGAGGTAGGTCCGAGGGAGTGTTGTAGGCGGCACGAGATTTGGATCGTCTTCTGTGATCTTGTGTTAGCTTCTTGAACTACCTCAGGAAGGTTCATGTTTGGCCATGACTGACCATGATGAGCTCGCTCGCCAGGCAATTGCAGGCAATTCATGTGAAGCACAATTCTGCGCGCCCAGTTTCTGCCAATGCTTCCAAGTGGGGTAGTCTAGGCCCTCATACAGAGTGGAGCCTCCTGTGGTGGACACACCGTGCACACACCCACGCGGGGCTGGCAATTCCTGATCCCCCCACCTTGACTTCAGTCTCACAGTCACACAGTCCACCTACAGCAAGTATCAACAACATATACAACATTTAATCATACACACTCTACATTTGTCTCTATCGTTGCTCGTCCTACGCCTGCCCCCTTCTCCGTTACTTCCTCCCTTATTACTCCCAATACCATCAACCCCACCTCCTCTCTCTGCTTTCCCCTCAACAAATCGAAGACCCTTCTTTGGCGTACTCATCATCTCCTGAAGGAAGGTGCTTCACGGACATTGCCACTTCCATGGACTGCCTCATTTCTCTGCTCAACAGGCTCACTTGACCTTGAACGGCCACTACCGTGAAAGCTGCGGTTATATTCTGCTTTCCGGATCCTCCATGTCTACACTTGTCTGATTCTCAGTCGGCTGTGTGGACCATGTGGTGTCGGCCGAAGAAGTGAAGATGCCACGAATGGGCGAAGAGCTGATCTCCAATGACGAGGAGTTGATCTCCAGTGAAGAGGAGTTGCTCTCTGGCAAAGGAGTGATATCCGGTGAAGATGAAGAGCCATGCTGCTCCAGCTCATAGACAGCCATCTCTCGCCGGTACACCTCCTCTTCTCGCAAACCAACCTGTCTGATGCGGTGATATACCCCCGTGTCCCGCTCGTTTGCTGCCTTTTCGCGTCGTACCACCTCGGCCTCACGAGCCTCTAGACGGAGTTCCCAGGCATGAAACAGCGCGTCAAGGTTATTTTCGCGGCCACGTATGGCAACCTCACGGAGATCGAGCGCTCTCTGTTGTTGACGGAATGCTTCCCGCTGTTGCTTCAGCTTCTTTTGTTCGCGCCAAAGCTCCTGTTCTTGATCCCAGACCGCGTATTCCCGCTGTCCGACAGCCTCTTCCCGGCGAACTACATCACGTTCCCGACCACTGAGTGCAAGGGTGTGGACAAGACGCGCGCTCTCAACACTGCGGTGAACTGCATCGTCGACGATTTCCTGAGCCACTCTGGGAGGAGAACTTCGGAGCTGAGAGTGAGCACTGCCGCCATCAATACGGGTACGTGCTTCGGCTGCTTGCCTGAATGCCTGCTCAGCCTTCTAAGCTGAGCTTCCGGCGACTGCTGCTCCACTGGTGATAAACGGGTCGTCGTCTATCACCGGCGCCGGGGCTGGTGCGGGTGCGGGTGCGGGTGGTGGTGAGGGTGGCGGCGTGGGCTCCGGGACTGGTGGTGTGACTGGTGCCAACACAACAGGGGACGAAGGGACGTTCATCGCCAGAGGAGTTGGCGACGACACCAAGACAGGAGGAGTTGTTGTCCGCTGTGGTATGGATATCACAGGCCGGTGCGACGAAAACAGCAACGACTCTCCTGTCTTGGCGAAGTCCTCTGGAAGAGTCACGTCCCCAAGCCGAAGCAGGGGCTTCCGAGCGGGCGAAAGCACGGGCGAACGCGGAGACGGAGCCGCGAGCACGCGCGGGGACACAGCAACAGCAGGGCGAGCGGGCGAGACCACAGGCACCGGAGCTCGGACGGGCGAGGGCGGCAGGGCGGGAACAGGGCCGGCAGACAACGACGACGACGATGGGACAGGCAAGACAGAAGTTGCCGGTCCTGCGGACTCTGCAGGAACCGACTTGGCTCTCCAGGTTTCCAGAGACTTGACATCGGCACGCCGGGTCTTGGGTTTGACCTCGGACTGGGCCTTTGCCAGCTCCTTCACCTTCCGAACCTCTTCTGCCTTGCGAAGGGTCTCGTCCTCCTTGGCTTGACGCAGCGACTCTTCCGTCGCTCGCGCCAACTGCTCTGCCTCCCTCTCGATCCGGAGACGTTCCTCCTCTTCCCTCTGTCTCTTTTCTTCGTCCCAGCGTTTCTTGTCCTCGGCAAGTCGCTTGGCCATTTTGGCTTCGGCTTTCGCCTTGGCCGCCTCGCGTTGCCGGGCTTTCTCTTCCTCCCTCCGTTGTTTCTCCTCGGCCTCTCTCTCCTTTCTCTCCCTCTTTTTCAACCTTCGGCGGTCCCATCCGGTAAGGTTTCTTTTAGGGGGCCCTGCCGCCCCCTCCCCATCTTCCTTCGATTCTGACTCTGGAAGCGAGACTTCTTGAGCTTGGGCAAGCTCAGACGGTGTGGCCACCACCTGCTCACCATCTTGCTGCTCAGGCTCGGACAGCGCCAGGATTGTTACGGCCTCTGACAAATTTTCCTCTTCCGCTTGCAAGTGCGACGATGTCGATGCAAGCTGGGACGATGATGGTTCCCCCTCCTCAGGCTTTTGCGTCTCAGCTGGCTGTGGCTCAACTTGAAGAGCCTGCTTCTCCAGTTGCTTTCGTGCCTGACGTCTCTCTTTCTTGGCTAAGTTCTTTCTTTGCCTCTTCCTCTCTTGCTGCTGGGCTGCGTCTAATTCAGCCTCGATCGTTTTGGCCTTTTGTCTTGCCCGCTCGAGTTCTTTGTCTTCCAGTCTTGAACGCCCCGGCTCCAGCTCGGCCATTTGTATCCTGAGAAGCTCATCGTTGGCTTCTCTCCGCTCAGGCTTCAGCTGTTCGCCATGTTGGATGACTTGTTCTCCAACAGCCCGGAGGATCTCGGCATTGGTGGCATCTGGGAGGCGGGAGGACAACGGAGGCGGCGGCATCAACTGTGCCTGGCGGGACGTGGAGGGCTGGGGCGGTTGGGGAAGAGGTCTTGCCTCGAGGCCAGCCTTCTTCTTCTTGACAATATCGGCTAATTCCAATTCCTGTCGGTGGCAGAGACTCTTAAAGTGTTCTACCTTCTGCTCGGCGGACAGCCTTGCAATCCCGGGCGGCAGCAGGCTGAGCTCCAGCATGCCGAGCTCGGCTAGCCTAGCCGGCACCTGCTCGGGGGACGAGCCGCCTGCCGACGGGACGCTGGCCAGCGTTTCGTAGACCGGCGAGCCCTCCACAAGCGCCAAGTTGCACGCCTGGGCTTGCAGCTCGTCGCGGTGAGCCTCAAGAGTCTCCCGTTTCATGCTTTTCATGACTGCTTTGCCCTTGAGCAGGCTCTTTGCCGCCTTCATGCATGTGATCATGTTTGACACCCGAGGGGGGAGGAAGTCCTGGTGGGCGTCTGAGATCGGCATGCCGAATGTTATATCAAGGACCAGCTCGTCCTCGTAGGCGTCCTCGTCGTCCTCGCCATATTCTTCTTTGGAGCAGGATGGCTCGTCTTCCACGGTGGTGGGGCGTGGCTCTTTTTGGGAGGAAGGGGCTGTCCGCTGGGTCTCGTTAAGGTCTGGCATCTCATCAGAGGACGAGGCTTCATCTTCAGTCCTGCTGGGGCTTGACTCCTCCTCTTCAACCTCAGCTGGCATCGGCGATGGTTCAGCAGAGACATTCGCCAACAGCAACTCCAACCGTTTAGCTGGGTCCTGGTGACTCTTCCCCGAACGCAGCAGCCGATAGGTGTCCATCGTCCTGGCGTCACTGCCCGGCATAGGACGCTTCGGACTGTCGATGTGGTCAAACCACTTGTCAACCCTCCACTGAACCCTCACTAGCTCGTCAAACAGCACCGTTCTCCCCGAGGTCAAAAAGTACCGGATAAGATCATTCCGAAGCTTGGTGAGTCGAGGCTCATACACAGGGTGCCTCCACCCCCGCACATCGTTTGTTGTGCCCAACTCCTTGAGCCTGCTGAATTGATAGAGGTTGAGTGCAATCATGATGCCGGCTGGGTGTAGACCAGGGTGATTACTCCTCACACCCGCCGCATGGGGGATGAACACCTGGGTGTATGGATGCCTGCCCATGGGGAGCGACTCCTCCATGATTGTTGGAGATGGCGAGGTCGCAATCTCAGCGAGATGCTCGAGGAACTGCGCCGTGCCAGGCTGAACCTGATGAGGCAGGGGCCGAACTTGATGACACCTGATAATGACTGCAGCAAGGACCTTGAAGGCGACGTGCAAGGGGTGAGCCGAGCAGATGAACCTTTCCAATGACTGGATGTTCATTTGCGGACTGCGCTCCATCGCCTGGATGACTTTGCTGGCTTCGCTGTCCGCGACTGGGTCGCCGGTTTCAAGCTTGTGGTCAAAGAACGACCTGATATCAGGGGGCGGGGAAGCGCAAGGGCGGACCAAGAAGACAAGTAACCAGTTGATGATAGTTCCCAGGTCCTGGAGGCGGTTGGAGGCAGCGAGTTTCTCGATAGGGTCGGAGGATCTGCATTGCTGGGCGAGGGCCTTGTATTCATCTGTCGCAGGAGGTCAGGGGTTTGGTCTGAGAGGAAGGGAGGCGTGATCCAACTTACGTTCAATGGCACCAGGGCCGATGTTGCTGATTTGCTGGATGGTCTTGGTCGGACCGAAGACGAAGAAAGGGAACTCCGGGAGGTCGAAAGGGAGGAACGGCACGTCACGCTTGGCCTGAAGGGTGCTGATCCAGGCCTTGACGCCGGGACAGGTGAGCTCCCATTCCGACTTTTGGAGAGGAGGAACGTGTTAGTTGCGGGCTCTTGGTGAAGGGGTTTGGTGGGTGGGGGAGGAAAGGTTTGAGAGACGAGAGAGCAGTTATACTTACAGAATCGAAGCAGTCAAACTTCAGCCAGGACTCCTTGGGGCCACCAACAACAAGGCGGAAACAAGTGGGATGACCTGTGTCACCACGGATGCTCATGATGGGCCCTTCAGATACATGTGACTCCATCTTGATAACGGATCGCGAGAAGAAAATCAGACGATGGTGAGATGAAGTTTGTGAGAAGTTCTGGGTCATGCTGGTCAGAGAAGTGGTGAGATGAAAATCGGCTGAAGAAGAGAGAATTCGTCTGAAGAGAAGAGCCGAATGTCAGGTCTTTTTCTGCAGGCCAAAAAGTGAGCTCCGGTGGGGCTCTCCTATTGTTTTTGTTTAGGTCGCTTGCAATAAAACTCTACCGATAAGGTCTTGGGGGAGTTGCTCCGGTGGGAGACACCGGGGACGTCAGATAGAGGACTCGATAAGAAGGAAATGGCAGGAAGTTCGCTACAAGTGTCGTCTGATAGTCTCCTTTGGTCAGGCGTACAGTAAAGATTGCCGAGAAGGTCAGGCACCTTGATGGCGTCTTTCCCACCCCCTTGAGTATGCGAAGTCACTTCAGGAGGTGACTTTGAGGAAATAAACACATAAGGCCAGGCGTCCTGGTGGTTAACGGATTTGACGGTTAGCTCTTTTCTATACCTGCCACATACTCTGGTGTTTATGATATGTTTACCTCTTGACAGACATGTGTCTATGTAATGAACGTGCTTTGGCTGTATTCATTCACGTTGGCCAGTCACCGAGGCTGGGTAACAACCGGGAAGTTGATGATGCTGCCACAGTAAAAGCAACACCTATGGTTGTTAATGATAGGAAGAAACATGTCTCGAGTAAAGAAGCACGCATATCGAATATAAACACGATTTTTCAACCCAGCAGGATTTATATAAACCAGCTTCGATCCACTGACAAGATGCTGTTGTGTGCAGAACTAGTCTTCGATATGAAATGAGACTCTTAATCCCCTTTCGGTTCAGATCATGTGTACTGCCAGTCATCTCCTATTCACAACGACATAATCATTCAAAGGGACCTGATGGGGATGTATGGTAGAGTCAGGCAGGAAAGACTGTGATTAGATAGAGTGAAAGTCAAGGCCAAGTCATTATGCCAGCCACTTCAAAGAGACATAGAACCTTATTGTGGCTCAAAGCATAACCTAGGGTATTTGTCATAAATCATTAACATCAGAACAGATGAATAAACAATGACCTTTCTTGCTATTATCCGCCCAAAGCTATAATTGCATGCGGTCTTTTGGTGAAGAGGGCTCTAGACGAAACTGAAAGGATGTGAGGAGTGATACTCTATCAAAACATGACTTAGTATAAGGCTCGGACCGCAGCTATGGCTAAAAGACCGTTACAAAGTCTAACATACCGTGGCAATGAATTCATAGTCACCGCCCACTTTTTTGCCCACCTTTTTGCCCAGCTCTTGCATCTGCCGGTTAGGTTTGGATTCATATCAACATCAATTTGTGTCCATCATGTAAGTGCATCCATCTACGGACATACTCCTAAATCCGGGCTGATTAGACTTTTCAACCCTCATTCAAAAATCCCCCATCAGGGGGGTTCATAATGCAGTCAGACCAACAGTCATCATGGCGATACCAGAGTACCCAACAAAAAGCAGGATGTCAGAACAACAACACCATTTGCATGCACCATATAGTCAAATCGGATGTTATCCCACCTCAGTCACCACATACCATTCAGGGGCACTCCCCGACTCATGTGAAAACATATTGCCCCCATACTCCGATTAGCATTGCATCTTAGAATCTTGATTGCCATCTGTCTCAAAAGCTCGTGCAACACACAAAGCGTCTTGGTCGTAACACAACATCCAGCGAGAACACACGTCCCGAATCCCGAACCCTTGACCCCCGAGTCCGAGACGGTCAACCACGATTTTTATACCCATTTTGACCCCCCTATCACCGAGTACATATGCACTACCGCTCCCCCAACCAACAAAAACCAACCAACCCGCCCACTCGGGTAATTTATCCACAATATAAGCAGGCAAGTTGGTAGTGTTGGAGCTGGCTCAATCCACCTACCCAATCTTCTCCACGTTCTGGAACCCGTCATCCAGCCAGCCAGCCAGCCAGCAGTCCCGGCACATTGGCAATGCTACCACCTCACCTCCCCTCAGCTCAGCTCACCTCACCTCCCCTAGATCCCCCTCTCTGTGAATGATCAAGTGGAAGAAAGTGGAGGCATCAAGGGCAAGAAGTTGGAGAATCGGTTGATCCTGGTAAAGGTACCCACGACGACGGTACGGTAGATGACATCTCGCCCACGATGACGAAGGTATCGACCAACCTGTCAGACACAAACCCATCGGGCCACCTCATGTACCGTCACCCGTTGCCGAAGCCGTATGTGCACGGTTGCCCAGTCCAAAGCTTGGAAAGGGTTGGGCGGCCAAGATCACCCCTCCTCCCGTGTGTGTATGTGTGTGTGTGTGTGTGTGTGTGTGTTCCTGTGTGCGTGTGGGTGTGCCACGCCCGCCACGCCATCCCCCTGTTCACGGTAGGAGTACATACCTTACCATACCCTTACCTTTCTCTACTAGCGCACATGCTATTCGTCAGTAACTCTGCTCATCACTGGCGCGGAAGTAAAGTATCGGTCGTCGGGGGAAGAAAGAATGCAATGTCACCTTGCCATTTTGGACCACTTCAAGAACGAGATCCAGATGGACATCTAGATGGACAAACTCCAAAAAAAATCCCCCAATTTCACCAATACCTATCTTTTTACACCTCATCTTCATCAACTGCTCAATTACACCCGTTGCATTGGGAATATCCGTGGTAAAAGCTCTTCGCTGTCATCCGCAATGGTGTACAATCGCGTGGTTTGATAGTGCAGAACAAGGATGTTACTGCAACCATCGCGGGAGGAACGGAATGGGGAAGCGGTAAGTTGAAGTGTGTTGTGTGAGGTGAGGGGAAAGTGGAAAAGTGTCAGCCAATATGGCAAAAGTATTCGCTTCCCCCAACAGGCTGATTGTAACCCTATCAAGTGACCACTCCTTTTGCTTTCCCCCCTCCCCTCTCCCCCAATCCCGAATCCCCCTGGGTGTACCAAAGGTCCCCTTCCTTGGGGTGATTGGTTTATCTCACACCCAACACACAATCATCTTTAAGTGAAAGTATTGACGGCAGAATAAAAGTTGCATATGTCGTTGGAGATAGTGTGTAACCAGTTCCCCAAAAGGCCCGAAAGAAAGAAAAAAAAAAAAAAAGTCGCCGATTGTGTTCTGTTGTTGCCATGTCCCATTTTTCTCCAAGAAAATTGTTCGACTCCAAAAAAAAAACCCCCCGAACCTGACTGACTTGACAATGACACATGGCATTTCTTATCCATATCAGGTGAAGCCGCGAATCCTTCCAATTACCAGGCAGGAATTGGTAAAGAAACAAAACCGTTTCCCGTTTCGTTTAGTGTAGCGTCGTTCAACAGGGCTTAACACTAGGGGATTTGTTACAGTCACAGGGACCGGAACAGGGAACCGCTTTCTTCCTCGCTGATGGGGATGTGGTTGGTGGTCCCGCAATGGATGGCAGCTCGCCAATCCCAATCCATCATGCCCCAACCCCGCGTGAATACTTCGTAGCAAGCTGCTGATCGCCACCTTGAAAGAGTCCAAATATCAATTGCCGTTGAGGAAGACCGAGGGACAAGGCGTTGTTTGTGGTCTGTCTTGTTATTTTCGAGCTGCTCGTCGACGCCGGCGTGCTTGGCCTGCGTCCCAGATCCAAGATGCTCGTCAGAATGATCTGGACCAAGAAGCGGGTGGCTGCTCGACCGAACTTGTTCAACGGTGAACCGTTTCCGCAAACCACAAGCATTGCAAGCAAGCATCTCCATGCCCCATCCAGTCGGGGGCTCGTCCGCTTTGCCTCCCCCGCGTTCTTGCTCCGATTGACTAAGGTCTCGGCATATCTTGGCGCCCCGTGGCACCCCCCCAGCTTGGCCCTGATGCCCACTGATGCCCTGATGCTTCCGGTCCACCCTCCCCAGATTCACTGTAAAAAAGGCGGTCCCAAATCTATCTGCCGAAACCAAGAAAAATGCAGATGGTCTTGTCGTTGCTGCCAATCTGCACCAAGTCGGCAGCGGTACGGTTTTAGCCTTCCCCCCCCCTTCCCCCTCTAGCCCATCAACTAGGATCGTGTGAAGTTTCTCTTCCCCAGTCTGCGCTAGCTAAGCAGACAACTCCATCGTCCCTCTGGGGTACCCTTGTAAGCTGTCGTTAACAGCTTCACTACCAAGACCGTACCCGAACCGGTTATACTCAGCCGATGCCAGCATCATGGATGTACATAGCAAAGCTTTAGTGAGGGTAGTAGTCGAGTACAACATCTACTACGTGCTTGCTGTTGGCGTCCCTGGTCTGGATCACACACCAATCCACCCCCAGACACACGGCGCTGCGACGTTCCCAACCAGCTGGCCCACGGCCTGAGGCAAACGGATACCCTTATAAGTACCCTCCACCTGCAGCCTGCCCCCCCTCGTCGGTAGCGTGAAAGGTTTGTCTGTTGTTGTGTTCTCCCCGTTCATCAACTACCTCGACCACCAACCCGCCAACCAGCCAACCCGCACTGTTTACTCCGGTCCTTGGTAACGTTCTTCCTGGTGTCAAACGTGCCCCGTTGCAGTCGGTAAAAACAAAAAAAAACCCCCTCACCATGGCCGACGTGGAAAAGGAAGTCGGTGAGTTGCCCGGTTTGTTTCATCAAGTCGCTCTTAGAATCGCGCTGAGAGCCGCTCACCAAGAGAGCTCAGCGACCCAAATGATGAGAAAACTAACACGTCCTCGCAGCCCAGCAGTCGTTGCAGGAGCGCACGGCAACCTCCAAGGATGGCACCTCTTCCGAGGAGCTCGAGTTCGACTACACTGAGGAGGAGGAGGCCATCGTCCGCCGCAAGATCGACTGGCACACGGTGCCTCTGGTGACGCTCCTCTACATGCTGTGCTTCCTCGACCGCATCAACATCGGCAATGCGCGTATCCAAGGATTGGCCAGGGACCTCGACATGGTGGAAGGCGTCAAGTTCAACTGGGCCCTCTCCATCTTCTACATCATCTACCTGCTCGTCGAGGTGCCCAGCAACATCCTCCTCAAGGCCATCGGAGCGCGTTTCTACCTCCCACTTCTCGTCTGCGGCTTCGGCCTCGTCTCGTTGTGCACCGCATTCGTCAAGGATTTCGCTGGCCTCATGGTCGCCCGTGCGTTCCTGGGTATCTTTGAGGGTGGTGCCATGCCTGGTATGGCCTTCTTCCTGAGCTGCTTCTACAAGCGCAACGAGCTCCTGTTCCGCATCGGTATTTACGTCTCGGCTGCTTCCATCGCCGGTGCTTTTGGTGGTCTCCTGGCCGCCGCCTTGTCCCAGATCCCCTCGTGGGGAGCCGCGGGCGCCGAGATCCACACGTGGCGCAACATCTTCTTCTTTGAGGGTCTCATCACCGTCATCATTGGTCTTTTGGCGCCCATTTGGATGCCTACTGATCCGTCGACCGCCTACTTCCTCAACGAACGCGAGCGAAAGATCGCCGCTGAGCGTTTGTTGCGTGAGCACAGGTCTGATCCCGCCAGGAAGGTCACCTGGGCCGATGTCAAGGCTGCTGTTTTCTGCATCCACAACTACACCTGCGCCCTGGCCTTCTTCCTCATCAACATCACCGTCCAGGGTCTCTCGGTGTTCCTGCCCACCATCCTCAACGACCTCGGCTGGACCAACACCCAAGCGCAGCTTTACTCTGTGCCTCCCTACGTGTGCGCCTGCGTGGTTGCCATCGCCGTGGCGTGGCTCAGCGACAAGTCCGGGCAGCGTGGTGTCTGGCTGGGTTCGTTTGCCTGCCTCGCCGTGGTTGGCTTCGCCATCCTGCGATGGGTTGAGAACACCAACGTTCGCTACATGGCCGTGTTTTTTGTCACCATCGGTGCTTTCCCGGGCGGCCCTGGTTTCCTTAGTTGGGCGATGAACAGTGAGTCGGATACCCGTTGGTGTCTGCATAAGCCGTCAGCTAACTTTGGTGGATAGATTCTGCGGGGCCTTCGGTTCGGGCTGTTACCAGCGCCTATGTTGTCACGCTTGGAACCATTGGTGGTATCGTCGCAACGTGAGTCATCCTATGTGGTTTCGTCGCTGTCAAATACTAACACGCCGCGCAGTTGGACCTACATCTTCTACGACGGTCCCAAGTATCACACTGGCCACACCATCAACCTCGTTGGCCAAATCGTCACGGCATGCTGCGCCCTGTTTGGTGTCTTGTACTGTGCGCGGGAGAACAGGGTTCGGGCCGCTGGAAAGCGCGATCACCGTCTGGAGGGTCTGACCGAGGAGGAGGCCGAGGAGCTGGGCAGCAGACACCCTCGTTTCCGCTACTGGACTTGATCGGCGTGAAAAGGGCGTGTGGTGGTGGGGGGGATTCGATGCGTGTATCTACGGAGATCAGAGAGTTGCGATCCGGGCCTACATAGAGTCGAGGGATTGAGGTTGCTGCTAATACCCATCCCAACGTGCGGTTGCACGCACATACGTCTTTGGATGACAATATGCTGACTTTTGGTGAACTATTTGTCTTGTCCCTTTTCCCAGTAGCCAAGCACCGTGCCGCAATCTGTTGGGTCTAGAAGGTAGCACAAACGGCCGTGTGGCGCGCACGGGAAGCTCTGCTGGAAAGGGGCGCTACACGATGCACCCAAGCCCTTGGAGAAGCTTATCACGGAGCCTCAAGGCTGGGCATCAGCCGTGGTTGGGGAACAAAGGTGGAAAGGGATGTTGAAATGGGACTGCAACTTGATGACACTCTCTAACCGCACCATTCAGCATTCTGGTTTTCGAAGCACGGATGCTATTCTCGATGGCGGGGGAATTCGTTCCAATGGAAGCATATGCCGATATTACGTGGTGGATAGCGGGCGAGGGGGGGGGAGGACAAGCCGGCATCCGGCCGTAGGCTTGCTTGTTCGGCGGGTGGTGTGCGTGATGTGCGTGGTGTGGTACTCGATGCGGTGCTCGCCAGAGGTAGGGAATTGACTTCGGCAGTTTTTCTCGAATGCCCCAAAGCAGGGAATGGATGTCGAGCGACAATCGACAGAGCCAGGGAAGCGGAGTAAGGCGATGACCAAGCTTTTGGCTAGCTCTGCAGAATGGGGGGCGGTTTGGTGGAGCAATTCCACGGAATGGAATCCTGGAAATCTGGGGTAATGGCGCTGACAAGGGATGGCGATTGGTCAAGTGGGGGAGAGGGGAGAGGGAGGAGGTGTGAGGAGAAGAAGCGATCAGCATCACTGGCATCATCACACACGAGGTGACGGTGACGGAGACAACCAGTAACGGCGAGCTGAAGAGCGGAAGATGGTGCAGATATGCAGATATGCGGTGGCATCCGGGAAAAAAGTTATCTGTGCGTGATTGTCTCATGCATAAGATCGTGCCTTCCAATCTTGAGCATGTCTGGTACAAATACACAAGGCAAGAACCCTCACCCAGTCACCGGATATAACCTGGGATTCATGAACTCGGGGTTTCTGCACCTCCTTTGATCCTATGTCTGTCACTGTTGCCGTCATCCCAACTGTTGGAACTACCTAGAAAATGGACACCAAATCATCACCCCTTAACCATCATCATGTCGACCATGCAGAATCCCCAAGCAAAACCCCCAGCGACCCCGAGAAACCACCGCCGCCCAACGACGACATCCAACACTTCCGTTCTCAATCCCCAGAATGGCACGCCTCCTTCGAACGAACCCTCGTCCGCAAAATCGACCTCCGCCTCCTCCCCTGCCTAATCCTCATGTACCTCCTCAACTTCCTCGACCGCGCCAACCTCGCCCAAGCCCGCCAGGGAACCTTGGAGGCAGACCTCGGCATGTCAGGCACCGACTTCAACTTCGCCACGTCCATCTTCTTCGTCTCCTACCTCGTCTTCCAGCTGCCGTCGAACCTCCTCATAACAAGAGTCAGGCCGAGCATTTACCTGACGGGGGCTATGTGCCTCTGGGGGGCCGTCTCTGCCTGCAGCGGTGCGACCAAGAGCTTTGCGCAGTTGGTGGTGGTGAGAATTTTGCTGGGTTTTGTCGAGGCGCCGTTTTTCCCGGGGGCCGTGTTCTTGATGAGCAGTTGGTATACAAGGGCTGAATTGACGAGGAGGATGTCGTACTTTTACTCAGGGAATGCGTTGGCGAACATGTTTGGGGGGCTGATAGGAGCAGCTGTTTTGGGAAAGATGGAGGGTGCTCAGGGGATTGCTGGGTGGAGGTGGTTGTTTGTTATCGTAAGTGTTCGCCGGACTGTGTCTCCAGCATGGCTGACAGCTGAGTAGGAGGGTGTTATTACCATCGCGGTTGCTCTGATAGCCATGTGGGTGTTGCCCGACTACCCAAGCACGACGCGCTGGTTGAGTCCACAAGAACGAGAGTACGCTTCATGGAGACTTCTGGCCGACATCAACGAGTCCGACGACCAAAGGGCCAGGACGGTCTGGCAAGGCACCAAGCTCGCCTTACTAGACTACCGGCTCTATCTGTTTGTCCTGCTGCAGCATCTCAGCTTGCTGTCGCAGACATTCCAGTATTTCTTCCCCAGCATTGTTGGAACACTAGGCTACGGAAAGATCGAAACGCTTTGGCTGACGGCCCCTGTCTGGTTCGCCACATTTTTGATTTCGGTATGCGTTACCTGGACGTCGGCTCGGACAAAGGATCGATCCCTCCACATTTTTGGTCTGATGCTGGTGTCAGCGGTGGGCAACGCGATTGCTACTGGTACGACAGTCACCGGGGCAAGGTTCTTTGCCATGTTTCTGATGCCCATGGGGGCCGTTTCTGCTTGTGAGCACTGCCTGATCTCCCAAAAGGCTGAAGAAATTAACCGAACTGTAAACAGATCAAATCATCCTGTCATGGATTGCCAACTCGTTCCCCCGTCCCATGGTCAAGCGCGGCGCAGCGGTGGCCATCGCCAACATGGTGGGCAATACGGCTAGTATCTACGGCTCGTACATGTACCCTCAAACGGCGGCACCGCAATACACCCCCGGAGGGAGCGCGAACTCGGCTATTTGTTTGCTTGTTGGTCTGTTGGCGATTGTGTTACGGTATCTCCACAAGTGGGAGAACACAAAGCTTGAAAAGGCTGAAAGACAGAGGGCAGAGAATGCCGAAACGGGTGTTGTGTCGGATTCCTCTGTGGGGGATGTCAGGGCTGATGGGTTCAGGTATGTTTACTAAGGCCCGCGGGTGTTGCTGGTTGGGTGGGGAGTTATTGGTGGGAATATTGGATATCATGTGGTATCTTAGCTAGGCGGGCGGCCCCTGTTAGAATATGGGGAAAATAGATAAGACAATTGGAACAAGAATGAAGTTTGATCCGAGGAAGAGTTGTTGTGGCCGAGGGATTCTTGAAAGTCACTGCCGATTAAGCGGGACGTGCCGTATTTTCTAGGCACGTAGACACGGTCCGCCACGTATTGGGGCGGATGCTAAGAAGTATGCCAGGTCGAACCTTTTGAATACATTCAACTCATCTCTGGCAGTTCTCTCTTGGGGTCCAGGATCAGACTGCTACTTAACCACACGCGGATCGGACGAGTATTACCCCCGGTAGTTGGGTGGGCCAAGCTGGTATTCAGCCTAGCCAGCCGCAAAGACCTAATATCGGGAAGCTGGCGGGAGGAATTTAGGTGCCTTCTTTGCCGCTCGGCTGCTACCGCACTTTTCTTTCTTCCTTCGACTCAACATGTCGGTGTTTCATGGTGTGGGAAGAGGCAGAGACATGACCGTGGGGTATGGAAGACATCACACCGGCCAACTGGCGGCGCGATATCTATGCTTCTTTGCGGGGCGACAAATAAGCATAGGGCGAGGATCGCAGAGGTGTGATATTTGTATTGATGAGCAAGCTGCATGGCGGGGGCGGTGGGGGTTTGTAAGGCAAATGATAAGATATGCCAAGGGGAGATGGAGGTTGCCTAGGTGGGTTGTTGAATGTTTGGTGAGTGTGTTCGAGAATCAGGCACTGACTATTCGCGATCAAGGAACGGGGTTGACTCACAACAAGCAACAAGTATGATGCCGACCTCGGGTAGATGTTCTCGACCTGCAGCATATGACATCATTCCACCCCGCGATTGTACGTGTATCCTATTTTCGATTTCACTGCCGATAATTAAACCGGAGAATAAAAAAAAAGTTCATGGGGCCCCCATGTTGCAACATGATAGCGCTTCCGACGTTTGTGGTCAAGAAATAGCTTCCTCCCATGAGATCTCAGAGGTCGGGTCTTGGCAGTTGGCGGCGCTTGTAAGTGGTGGATTTCTGGCATCTGATTGGCCAACTGCCCGTATCCGTTGACCAATCCGGAAGGAAGGACCAGGAGGTTCAATTCTTTGCAGCCACGAATCGATGACATCCCGCTGCAATTCGTCAGACTCGAGTCAACTAAGCGGATTTTATCGTTCTTGTGATTTTTGGGGGTGTCATGTCATCTCCTGTTAAGTATCGAGGCATTAATCACATCTGATCGTCATTTTGTTTTTCAGTACCTACCAACATCTCAAAACCAAGCCAGGCCCCGATTTAGGTGCTTCTGAGAAATCCTTCTTTTCTCCTTTTGGCAAAAGTCTTTCAGATGCAGTAATGTCGACTCTACGATGCACGCGGGACACACTCTGGCCATTGCCATGTGGGCCATGACGGCGCTGTCTCTTGGACTCGTCGGCCTACGTCTGTACACCCGCATACGAATCGTTCGCTTTGTCGGCATCGAGGACCACATGTACGCATGGACCGGAATATTCATGCTGGTGTTTGCTACGTGTATTCAAGTCGCTGTTCATTTTGGGTTGGGACGCAGCTTCTGGACTCTTTCTCCGGACGAGTCATCGAGGGCCATCTTCTGGACCTATGTTGCCAACAGCTTCGCCATCTCGGGAAACGCACTCGCCAAGCTCTGCATGGGATTTTTCTTATTACGCGTTGTGCAGCTGAAGTGGCAGAAACTTGCGCTCTGGTTTCTGATTGTTGTTACTGTCGGCACATCGGTAACACTGGTGGTGATGCTGTGGAACCAGACGACGCCAAGGAAGGCAAGTTGGGATGTGCTGAGGACGCCTGGAGAGTGGAATATCCAGATTCAACCCATGAGTGTTGGGTTGGGAGGTATGTTGGACCGTCTCTGTATGGATATGACGACATACTAACTCCGAGGCAGGTTGGTCAAGCGCCTGTGATTTCTTCTTCGCCATCTTCCCTTGGCTCTTCATCATGTCCTTGAAGATGCCGCGTCGGGAAAAGTTCCTTTTGGCCAGTGGCATGAGCCTGGGTGTGATGTAAGCAGAGATACAATCAAGTTGGCCGACATGAGCTAACGACTCGCAGTGCTGGTGCTTGTGGTGTTGTCAGAACCGTGGTGCTATCCCGGTTAAAAATCGATGACTTTACCTGTAAGTGGGCGGCCTTTTTCCTGGTTGTTCAACCTGATCGGGAGCTGACATTTGGCCAGTAAACTTTGCCCCTTATTTCATCTGGGCCGGCGCAGAGATCACTGTCGCCTTGGTGTGCCTGGGCATCCCAACCCTGCGACCCCTATACCTGAAGCAACGAGGCATCAGCACGATCGGTTACGGCAACCACCATCACACTGAGCAGAGCGACCCCGAACTACCGCGCTTCACCATGGTCGATCAAAAGAAGAGGCCCGACCCATCTCCGGATCCATCCCACAACGGCTTTGAAACCCCCGACCCCCGAAACCTACACCTCTCTCATATCACATTGGAGTCGCTGGCATCGCCCCAACGGCAGGAATTCGCCCAGCAGCAACAAACCACACCCAGCCTGACACCACATAACACAGTAGAAACCCAAGGCCACCTCCGAGACTCTTCCTCAACAGGCTCATCCCATACAATGGTAGACTCCACACTGGCCAGCCCTGAACTTGAACAACACCCCCTTTCTTACCCACACATCTATTCGAGAACGGCGGCAGCCATAGCACGACCACCAAACGCACATATCAAGGAGCAACACAAAAGAGACCACAGCGGCGACACTGGCGATAGCATCACTGTCGATGACATTCTGGGTTTCTACGACATCGAGGAGAAAAGCCAGAGCAAAACCAAACTTCCAAATTACGACCAGACACAGCCACAACCACTTGGATCGCCACTCCACCAATCAGCGAGTATCAAGCGGAAAGAGCACCGGATTACACAAGTAGATTTCCTTTTAAAGAATACAAGAATGGGAGGCGGCAACGCCGAGGAGAGGCGTATCATTCGGCCGCAACAGAATATGAATAGACCTTGGGATGGGGAGGGTTGGCCATTGAGGAACTGAGCATGATGATATGATGGCTGTTAGACTTTGGACTTTTTTTTACTTCTCTTTGCGATACCCCTTTTTGCAGATTAGTTTTTCTCATATGAGCTGGAATCTATTGGAATGGTGGAAATGAAGAACTGTCTTTCTAATACTCTCTGTTGCTGCTCAGTTTACTCGTGGCTCAGCAGCTCCTCAATAATACTTTCAATCTGCCCCAGGGAATCCGCCTTGACGTTCTCCTCTTCAATCTCCTTCACTCTCTGTCTATACTTTTCATCCCCCAACACCGTGTCAATACCCTCCTTGACTTGCTCCACCGACGGGTTGGACACCCCCAAATTAACCGCCACCCCCGCCCTCGCCGCCCGCTGGCAAACGTCCCCCTTGTCGGCGATCAACCCCGCCAGCACCATCGGCACCCCGTTCATGATTCCGTGCATGAACCCGCCGTAACCAGCGTTGGAGACAAAGACATCTGTATGGGGAAGGATGGCCTCATAAGGGAAGTAATCTACCATTCTGACATTCCTGGGTGTTTCCTCTTCTGGTAGGGGATTCGGCTCCCCCTTTTCTCCCAGGGTAGCAACCACCAAGACATCCTCCCTGTCAGCCATTGCCTGAATGACCGGGATCATCAGCTCGTGGTAGGCGCGGTGGATGGTACCCTGGGTAACGAAGACGACCTTTTTCTTTGCCGGGTCGGAGTCGGAAAGGGCGCTGTTGAGCGTGAGTTCCTCCCACCAAGGGGGGTATACGAGGTTCTTGTCCAGCGCCCTGACGGGCAGCCCACCGACAAGACGGAATTTTTTGGGGTCCTTGGTCACGTTTGGGTATTCGAGCGAGGCGGTGGTGGCCATGACGGTGACGTCCCCGCCGGTCATGGCCACATCAAGCGGCAGGTCGGTGAACCTTTTGGTGGACCCCAGCTCTTGGAGTTTTTGATCGTAGTGCTCAATCAGTGGCTTCCACATTGTCTTGCCTCCTGCGTGCATGGTCTTCCAGACTGCCTTGTTTTCAGGGGTGGGGTCGTACTTCAGACCAAGACCAAAGGGAGGAAAATCGGGGTCGGAGCTGGTGTAGATGCTCGTGTGCCAGTTTATGGTCTTGGGGAGGGAGGTGTAACCCTTGGGTAAGGGGCAGCCGTATTGATACGGCAGCAAACCCTGAGACAACGCCTCGTGGACGAACAGAATCTTCCGTGGCTCAGGATGAGCGACGCGGATGTCCTCGAGTGTCTTCCTCAGAACGTGATACGACGGGACGATGGACTCCCCAAACACGGCTTTCATTCCTTCGAAAAAGGCCTCGCCTTCGGTGGAGCCTTCTTGGACTTTGGGGACGTCGTACTCGAAGGGGTTTTTGATGTATTTTGCGCCGGTACTCTCGATGAGGGTTTGGAAGCGGGGCCCGGTGATGAAGTAGATGTCTTTGTAGCCACGGTTAAAGTGGAGGTGCTTTGCTATCTGGGCCGCGCCGGCGGTATGGCCTGAGGCGTTTAGGGTCATGAAGAGAAGGACGGGCTTCTCAGGGGAGGTGAGAGGGGGGTGGCCGCTGGGGCTGGTGAGATCTCGGGCGTCTCCCATTTTGGTGGTTTGATCAAGCAAGATGTAGCGTGTTTGAGTTGAGAGCAGGGAGTGAATGGCGAGGTGGGAAGAAGTGGATTGAACCCGGAGGCGACAGCAAAGAGGATTTATATCCATTGGGTTATCTCTACATATCCCCAGATATACATCCTGAGCAGGCAGGGGATCAACTTCCAACAACAGTGATCGGAAAAAGGCTACCAATGAGAGCCGCCAGGAAAGACCCTCCGGGTTGCTCGACGTTGCAATCTTGCAACCAACACGATCCGTTGCGCTGACAAACGCTTCAAATTGTGTTGTAACGTGGACCGAGCTCGCTCTGGGATCAGCGGTATATCCCACAGCATTGCAACGACAAAGGAGGTGACCACGCTGGGCACATACAGCCCTGTTGGATGCGCACACGGGCATGGCATGATTGCCGAGCCGGAACAGGAACCATAGCAGTGATGAGACCCAAGTTGACATGTCAGAAAGATGGCGAATGAGCCTCTGCAAGCTCCTCAAGGCCTGCCTCGCCTTCTACATTGGATGCCCATCGAGCCTCGTAATGTTTGTTTACTACATTTGCGGCACCTCTTTCCTCACCAGGACATGATAGTCCACCGCCCGCGGCGGAGTTCATAGGTATACTTAGCTCCGATATAGCCTGTGGCACAGCATCTTCTATCATCTTCGCATCATGAGCTGCCAGGGAACATGTGTCAGTGTGAGCTCCGGGATCTGACTGGCTGGCTTAACCCCGAGCCTCGCAAACTGGCAACCTCAATGTACGGCGCGGGATGACAGGATTCCGAAGTCCGAATGGGAACAAGAGTCTTCATGTGTACCACGCCCGCGCGGTTGCGTAAAATGGGAAGAATGGCGAAAGACGGTGGGACTGCATGGAATCTACAGAGTTACTTTGAGATGCACAGGGTTTTACCGAGTTGCCAACCCGTGGCATCCGAGGGTGGGCTGGCAGCCGAGAATCGTAAGCGTGGAATCTGTTGTATAACCAGGAGCCAGAGTTGTCATGATATCGTGAGCATGTGAAATGATGCTTATTGATAGCTGCGGGATGTCACAAAACCACAAGATCTCGAGCGGTCGTTAAACGTGTGGGACGGTGTTCAACGGTGCGGCGTTAAGCCTCAGGAAGGTGGGGGGGCATTTAGTTGGGTAAGTGGAGCTATGTTGCTTGTTAAGCCACACCCCACCCAAGCCACTGAGGAAACTCGCGCCAAGCAGTCAATTAAGGAAAGACGCGTCGACCGCGTTCTCCCGCGCCGCAGCATTGAACATCACCAACTCTAGCAATTGAACCATCGCAGTCCAGACCAACTCTCTCAACTCGCCACATTTCACTACGACGACCTGTACAGAAAGTCTTGCCCGAAAAGACTCTCAAAATGTCCGACTTCGAAGATGAGATGGACATTGATGTCCCCGTCTCCAAAGACGTCACCTTTTCCTCCAGCAATGCAGCCAAGGGCAAGCGCAGTGCCGCCAATCTCCCAGTTGAAGCCGAAGACAGCCTTCCATGGTACGTGAATTGTCTCTTCTTCTACTCTATTCGGTCCGTTTCAGAGCTCTGACAAGATCAAAACAGGGTCGAAAAGTATCGCCCAGTCTCCCTCGACGACGTCTCCGGCCACCAAGACATCCTCGCTACCATCAACAAGTTCGTCGACTTGAACCGCCTTCCACATCTCCTTCTCTATGGTCCACCCGGCACCGGAAAAACATCCACCATCCTCGCCCTGGCCCGACGAATCTACGGTGCCGAGAACATGCGCCAGATGGTCCTCGAACTCAACGCCTCCGACGACAGAGGTATCGATGTGGTCCGCGAGCAGATCAAGACCTTTGCCTCAACAAAACAGATCTTTAGTCTTGGAGCATCGACCTCCAAGACAGGACTTGCTGGTTTCAAGCTGATCATTCTTGACGAGGCCGACGCCATGACGAGCACAGCCCAGATGGCGCTGAGACGAATCATGGAGAAGTACACTGTCAACACCAGGTTCTGCATTATTGCCAACTACTCCCACAAGCTTAGCCCGGCGCTACTGTCTCGGTGTACAAGATTTCGGTTCAGTCCCTTGAAGGAGCGGGACATCAGGGTGCTGGTAGACAAGGTTATCGACGAGGAGCACATCAAGATCAAGCCTGAAGCGGCCGACGCGCTAGTGAAGCTCAGCAAAGGTGATATGAGACGAGCGCTGAACGTGTTGCAGGCTTGCCATGCGTCAAGTATGTTCCCTTTTCTCTCCGCCCTTCAGTCTTTCCTTGTTACTAATAGATGCTGCTAAGGTACACCCCTCCAACCAAAAGACGCCCCCAAAATCCCTGAGGACCAAATCGTCCGCGAAACCATCACGGTCGACACAATCTACATGTGCGTCGCCGCGCCACCACCGGATATCATCAAGAAGATCATGAACACGCTGCTCAGCACGAGCGATGTGACGGCCTGCTTGGCGGCCGTCAACAGCGTCAAGGTCACACAAGGGTTGGCGTTGGCGGATATCATAACTGCGTTGTCGGAGGAGCTGGTCAAGTTGGAGGTAAAGCCAGAAGTTATGATCACCTGGCTTGACCTACTTGCCCAGGTGGAGCATCGGGTAGCAGGCGGCGCCTCGGAGGTCATACAGACTGGTGCTGTCGTTGGGGCAGTAAGGAATGGAGTAGAGTTGATGGGTTGATGACACCAGCGCGGACGCTGTAGGATTAATATATGCATTGGCAGGCGGTAAGGGCAATCGCCCGAAGGAGTAGTCACCACCATAACTGTTGCTTTTTGGTGTCATATCATTTGTTTCATTTGCATCCCCTCACACTTATGGCATAGTGATGAGAAGCTCAGGCGTACCGAAAATGGAAGGCCGAGGGCGTTGAGCAACCCCAAAAACACTGCCTGAGCAAGACCAACAGCCTGTTTATCACAAGGTAGCTAGCCTAGCTTTACACGAAAGAAGTGTTGGTTCAAGGGTGTTTTGACTATTTTTCGATGCAGCCCTATGCATCTCCCTGAAGAAGTTACGGCCATCTCATCAGAAGGGCCCTCCTATACTTGTGACGAAGCTGGTGGCCAGACCTCGCACACCAGCATGACTGGTGATGAGCTTCTTAAAGCCGCTTCCGGTGGCACTGCCTCGACGATACATAAAACCATAACGGGGATCTTATATTTTTGGAATTTGAAACTTAAAAATATAAAGTTTCGATCGTTAAACCGGCCTTTTCAATCTATAATATATCGCTAGGTATTCTATTTACCTAATTATATGCTCTATACCAGAGAAATAATAATTAAGTCGAAATAAAAACATTTCTAGTTTCGGATAAAAATAAGTTGAGAAACTTTATAGTTTAGCTAAAGTTAGGATAGAACGCTTTAGAGCTCGGCTAAAGCTGGGATAGGAAGTCTTACGGTTCAGATAGAGGCCTATAGAAGCTCGGATCTATAATGAGAAACCCAGTTTTAAACTAAAGGTAGGTACCCTACCTAAATAGCAACTCTCGTGTTCCTCTTCCTCAACAAGCACCAATATAACATAATTGTCTGTGCAGCAGCAGACACCGTTATTACACACACTGTCCCGAACAGAGATACCGAACACCAGTCCTTCTCCACCCATTGCCTCGTCAATGCCGGGGTCATTCAAGGCCTTGAACACGACAATGTACGCTGGGTCCAATCCTTCGAGTTCTCTTACAGTGTACGTTGGTATCTTATCCCAAAATTCAATGTTAGGTAGGTATCATACATGTCGATCCGTTTCTATCTACCATCTCGCCGGTATGCCACCTTCATCTTTTTCTTCATTCAGTCTTTCCATCATTCATCATGCCAATAACTTGAACCCACACGGCCTTGAATCCGAGCCTTGAAACAGTAACACTCCCCCACCAATAAACATATTCTTCCGTCCATCGATATCAGATAAACCATACCAAAAAAAACTATGTTTGACTTCAAAGCGAAGATACGCCTGCTCAGGATGCGCACAACGCAGTGCCTTTTCCCCTTTGTTATTCACTCGTCAACACCCGCCCTCCTCGCAACTGTCACCAGCTTCAACGGTTCCTCAGGCTCCCAACTCTTGCTAGGTTAAGCCATTTCCGCTTCCCACCACCTACGACAGGCGCTCCCCCACTGGCAATCGGCGCTCCTCCACCCCGTTCTACGGCTGTCCCCCCGCTGTCGTGCACATGTCCCACCGTCGCGCCTTCATTGCCCTGTAATTCTAGTTCAACCCCTCCCCCATCATCGTCAAATTCAACCTTTCTTTCTAGAGTCTTACTCCTCAAGATAGGCGGTGGCGTGGCACTGGAATTAGCCCGATCGTCATCAACGAGCGAGCCGCGTCGTCCCCAAGAAGGTATTCCAATCAGTGGCCGTTCGTCTTTTGAGGTCGTGTCTGCAGCCGGTGCGGCGAATGGTGTCGCAACGGGTGGGTCGGCCGAGCCGGTGGAGCGACGGAAGAAGTGATTCAGTCCGCGCGATCTAGGCCGACCAGGGGTGGCAGCAGCGGGGGCCTGGCTTGCGGTTGGAGGGTAATGGTGTTGCTTTGATACGGACTGTGGTGGTGTGCCCTGTGTGTCCGGATGACTCTGCGAAACCTTTCGGGGTGGAGGCGGCGGTTGATGAGCCTGTTTCGGTGGCACTGTCATTGCTCGACCTTGAGCCATATCTGCGAGCTGGCGAGACGGGGGCCTGATATCTATACTGTTGCTTCTTGCTCTACTTCCCTTTCCAACACTCATCTTTATCTTTGACGATGGGGATGGTCGCGCAGGGGAGGCTGATGCGGCTCCCGAGAGGTCGGCCCCCGTCTTGGCCTGTAGACTTGACCTGCGATTCGGCGGCGGAGGCGCAGAGTTGAGCGAGTCCAGCGTCGGTGTCAATACCCCCGAACTAAAGACAGGTTTGGTCAATGACTTGCTAATTGCATCGAGAGTGTCAGCCATTGGCGGGTGCGGCAAACCGTTCCCGCCAGCCCCCATATATCCTGCACCTTGCAGCGAACCAAACATGACGTTGGTCGCCCAGCCCTTGGTAGAAGATGGGAAGGAGAACAGATCTGGTGAAGCGCGATCTGCCCTGTAGTTTGGATGGGCCTGCGAAACAGAACTCATGGGATCAAGCGGGGCCTTTCTTGGTGGCTTCATGCCCTCTTGGAGCCAAGTGTCAACACTCGACGTGGTCGATTCAGCGTCACCTGCACCCTTGTATTGACGCAAAGCATCTCTCGTTGATTGGGGTCGTTGGAGCTGGTCCATATCTTCATTTTTGCCGGCTTTTTTGCGGCTGTCAAATGCCGTCGTTGATGCTGGCTGCGTATGCGTCGTCTGTGTGCGAGGTTCCAGACTGGTGCCGTGCTCGTCAGGCACTGAATGGTGCGAGGCCGTTGTTTCCGACAGAGCCAGATAACTCTGCTCATTTGTCAGGTTTGGCTCGTGGGATAGGGTGTCATTGGAGTTTTTGTACAGCCGCAGTGTTGTGGTGGAGATGGTATCAGGCGTTGGAGGAAGCCCGCGTTCGCTTGTCAAACTTCCGTGCGTAAGAACCTTTTTCAGAGCCTCCCTCTTTTCCTGTTTCGTTTTACGCTTAGCCATGGAGGATGGTGGGCGAGAAAAGGGGGAGAAGTCGTTGGCTGTGGTTTGTGCTCTGGCGGCATCCTGGAGGGCTCGACGTTTGACTTCCACCTTCTCCAACTGACGAAGAGGCGAACTTCCGGCCCCGATCACGTCGGTAATGGTGTGGAAATGCGTATATTCATTCGAGATGGCGCGGGCTATGCTGGGACGGTTCTTGGGGGTGGCACTTCTGACTCTGGTTGGTGATTCCAGAGCAAGCATGCGCTGCATGCAAGACGTGTCCATGAGTGAGGGACTCTCTTCCTTAGGCGATGGTGCGTCTGGAGACTTGGTCCGACCATATACGCTCACAAAAGAACTTTCACTCAAAATGCTCAACGTTGGACTGTCAAGTCTGACACTCCCACGGGTTGTCTCAGGGGTGGCTTCGGGCATGGTTGGGAGACTGGGCACGTTGCCGCGGGCCCCCAGATATACATTTCGAAGGTTTTCGGTGCTCTCACTGTGCTCAGAGACAAAACTGGGCATTCGATTGAGGGTCTTAACCTCGTCGGACCCAGATGGCAGAAGGACCTTGTGTTTTGATGTTGCCTCCGCGCCTGGCAATCCTTGGACCTCAACTCGCCGGACCATCTCTCGCTCCCTGAGCAACTGCTCAACCCGGGCTTCCAAAACCACAATCATGCTGACAGCTTCTTCAACTGCCTTGTCCCTTTTCTCCAGCTCGTGAACAAGCCTGTCATTCATCTTGTCCGTCTCGGCTTTTTGGAGCTCCAACCTTTCCAAGCTCTCCTCCAACACCGTCTGCCTTTCCCGCCGATGGTAAAGTTCAAGCTTCAGGTCAAAGTTCTGCTTGTGGAGATTCGAAAGAGTCTGTTCCATCTCCTTGACTCCCAGGCCCTTCTTCCTAGCCGATTCTGAGCTTTGGCTCGAGATTGGACGACTATCTGCGGGGGACGGGCTGCGGATCGCTCGGTTGTCGACGGTAGAACGAAAGAGATCATTGCTTGTCCTACTTGACGCGCGCTCGCTCTCAACCCTCCGCTCGCGCTCCAATCTCTCTTGCAACAAGGCAGACATTGGAGTTACGGCAAGACTCGCGCCGTCGGAAAGCTCTCGCGACAAGTGCGATTTTGCTCGTTCGCCGCAACGGCTATGGTGGTATCGGTGAGAGTGTGTGGAAGTTGTTTGCACTGTTGAAGAGGAACTGGAGCTGGTTCGGGAGCCTGTCTTGGGACGAGGAGAAGGAGGGGCCCGAGCTGGATCATCCAAGTGGCCTTGTGTGCCATGGCCATTCATGTTGGGCAGACACAAACGAAGCTGTTTTGGATACCAGGGCTGGGGTGGGTCGATTGCCGATGTCAGCTAGGTGCGAGCGGCGACAAACGGCCGAAGCCCTCGCGTTTCGTACCTCACAAAGGTGACCAGTCAGTTCGATATAAAGGAAGGGGTAAGTAGTTCCCAGGATGATGCCGGTATGTGTTCTGTTTCCAACGTCACAACCAGAACCAGGCCTTATCGAATCCCCTGACCTCTTTGCAAAGGGGTGGCAATCGCAGCCGTTGGACCCCCAAGAAGCCTTCAAGTCATGAGGAAAAGTGAGATTGGTGCGACTGTGTCTCGGAACTTTGAGGAATGAGCAAGTCGCGATGGCTAGGAAACAATGGCGGTGACACGAAGGACGCAAGACGGGGAACGAGGAACGAGCGGCCAATCGATGAGGTATTCGAGATCAGCGAGAGACAGGACCAGCCGTGATGCAACAATGAGTCAGAGGAAAAAGGAGAAGAGATTGTCCGAGGGCAACGGGGATTTGCAGAGAAGTAGCAAAAAACAACAACAAAAAATAAAAGGATTTGTTGCAAGAAGAAGCAATGGCGGGCAGGAAGGAATGAAAGTCAAAGTCAATTGCTGTTCCATTGGCGTGGGGCAGAGCCAATGAATTCCAGGGACTTTAAGGATTATGCTTGTTCTGGCTTAGCGTTGGATGTGGCGTGCAGGCACCAGTGGGTCGCTGCAGGGTGTCACCTTGAACCGCAGCTTTGACGTTGAGCCCATTCCACCCCCCACTGCTCACCTCATATCTCCAATTGCGCTGTTCACCACACACACGGAGTACCGGCTCCTGAGGATCGGATTCGACACCAATGGCCCTTCTTCTGATCCCACCTCTCCCATCATCTCAATTCCATCATAGGGCTGAGCAGGACAGTCTTCGGGCTGTGACCCCTCCTTCGCAAACTTTCTCGGCAGGGACCGTTTCAAATACCGGCCAATCAGAACAACCATCACTCGGTTCCAGTGTGCTGGAAGCTGGTTCCGAATACAACCCCACTCAGGCTGCTGGAGGCGGTCAGAGCGCGGCACATCATCATCATCGACAAATGAACATTGTTTCGTTCTGGGATGTCGAGCAGTGTGTGTTGCCATTGAGTTCCCTCGAATGCATATGCAGCAACGTCTTTCACCAATAGCCAGCATCAAATAAATTCTTCCGTTTGAGACCTCTTGTCTACGCCGCTTTCGTTGGTGGTTGATATCCCCTTATAACCTGCATGGTGCAGTTTTTTGCCCCCGCCTTCGCTGCTTGGCTGTCGTTGCTGATTGAAGATCTTGGTCTGACTTGAACTCAGGGGTAAAAGGGACTGCTCAACGCCCGAAAACCGACCATTAATGTACAACAACATCATCCATTGGACATCCTCTCTCCACCGAGTCCATTCTCGTCTTCTCAGTGATGATATTCCTCGTCAACTCCATCAATCTATCCGCCAGCTCATCATCTTGCGACATTTGGCTGCCCTCTTCAGGGATGCAAGGCGGGCAGATATACTGGCCTGAATCCTTGATCTTGGTTGCGCAGAACACTGTAGGCACGGCTCCCTCAAACTGATCCTTCTTAATCGGTTCTATGCCGTACTTCATCACGTACCCACCCAAGGGATACGGCTCGAGAATATCGTCCCTACTCTGCTTGGTGCTCACGAAGCCTGGGTGTGTAGCGTTCATGAGCACATTTGGGTGCCCATTTTGCGTTACCTTGCGGTTGAAGTATCGCGAGTAGAGTATCCCCGCCAGCTTGCTCCTTCCGTACTGCGCATTGGGTCCGACGTCCTGGTTGATCTCGTCCAGCGAAGCGAACTTGGTGTCCTTGGGAGCACCGGTATGCAGATTGGAGCTCTGGTTGCTGATTCTCACAATGTTTCCTTCCTCGGCTGTCTTTTGCATCAAGGGTAGCAGATGGGATGTGAGGACGACGTGGCCCATGTGGTTGACTGCCATGTGCCTGTCCACTCCATATGAGGTGAGCTCGGCTGACATGATGCCTCGACCCGAGTTGTTGACGAGGATGTCGAGCCGGTTATTGTCGCGCTTGATCATCTCGGCTACTTCTTTGACCCGCCGCCAGTCGCTCTATGTTGTTTTTTCTCAGTGAGTGTCAACACGGGAGCAAAGGGACAACTTACAAGGTCACACTTCATCCAGACCATCCGGGCAGCCTTGTCTTGTCCCAGTTCATCGGAGATGACGGCTTTGGCGCCCTCAAAGACCTCCTTGTTGACGGAAATTATGTAGAGCTTACTGATGTTGTGCTTGAGGAGGGTATATGCCACGCCGAACCCAATCCCTTGGCTGCCTCCCGTCACAACACCCACCTTTCCGGTCAGATCAGGGCAATCATCGAGCTTGAATTGTCGGGAGCCGAGCTTCGTGAATGCTCCGCCGAAGTTTTCGGCGAGCGTATCCTGTACGTTTAGCTTGGTCAGTCTCCCTTCTTCAGTGTAGGTAGGCATGCGAAGACCTACCCCCAATTTCTGCATCGTGTACGACACCACGCCTTTGGACACAGCCGTGGATTTGATGGCTCGGGCTTGCGGTTGGTGACACACAAACACAACAGCAGGGCCAGTAAATGGGTTGATTTTTGCGGTGCAACGGGGAGCAGGCAAAAGGGTCGCGTTGGCACGTCGAGCCACCAATCGTTGTGCCATTTCCTCTCAATTACGTCAAATCCTCCGAGAACGCGTCAGAATCCCCTTGGAGAAAGCAAAGAGGGAATCAGCTCTTATGTGATCAATGTCTTCGCCCTCGCGAGGCCGTCAAAGCTGAATGCATGACGTATCTTGATCCGAAGAGCTTCCCCGCCCCGGTTGGGATCGTGTCAGGAACTGCATATCGTTAGCTCAGGGGCAACTTCTGAGCTTTGGTGGATTGCGACTCAATCACCGAACGTTTGTTCATTCTTCGTTTCCCACAGTTATCAGGAACAATTAATACCTGTGGGGAGTATTGTGCACACTCATCTAATGCCTGTTGGAGCCATGTATATAGTTATGCATGAGATGAGCCTGATTCCCGTCAGGGCTTCTTCAACGTCAGAACTTGCAAGGCTCCTGTGCAATAAATAGCCCAGAAAACGGTAATTTCCTAGGTAAGATAACCGGCAGGATCGTAAAAACAGAAAGCTAAGGTAGGAATCATGCAGGCCGAGATTGACTATCATAAATGCTATGGTGAAGAAATCGCAAATTGGCCCAAGCAAAGAGCTGCTATAGCCGGGGTGAGACAGGAAAAGCTGTGATAGATCTTGGAAAAAAATCAAGATCGATTGATTCGGGAATTAATGTGTGAAGTGAGGGGCAGATAAGAATTTACAACTGGCGGGGGATGGAGGGGCTGCCTGACAGCAGACGGCGACTGCGAGCCTCGCCATGCCATCCATCAAGATCCGTTGACTTCAGCTCCCAATTCGCATTCTGTTTCTGGTAACACTCTCGTCACCGTGTTTCCATGTTTGAATTGTTATCCGGTTTTGGAGTCTCTCCGGAGCCTCGTCGACAACACCCTCTTCCCCTGAGTGCAACCACACCATCGCCTCTCCTTTTGTGACACGGCTGGGAGCATTAGTGAGATTATTGGCCAATTGCTAGTTTGGACGAACTGCAGAAGCTACGCCGCCGCCATCACCCAATATGCCCAGCTGTGTCGCGAAGCTGCCCGCACGATTGGCCGCTACACTCAGTCCGAGATGTTGGGACATGCAAGGTTCCAATTACGAACGTGAACTTCTTGCGCCATCCCCTGATTCACCATCACTTCACCGATCGTCAAGCGGCTTATCCAGAGCCTCGTCCATATAACCTGTCGGAGCCAGCGGGCAAATATGTCGGCCTGCGTACAGCGGACCTCCTTATATAGAGCCGTCGCTCCCATGGAGAGAGATCTACTCAGCCCTATGCCCTATGACTCGAAACAACTAGCAGACCACGATGGCATCTCGACATCTACACCAGCATTACCAGCGTCGGGCCTCCAAGGCAAGGAGCCAGAATCCCGGTGTCCTAAAGCCGGGGCATCACTCAGTCACACGCGCTTTTGACTCCGAATCCGCACCCCCGACATGCTTTTCTTCCGAGGACCACCCTCCTGAGGCTATCAGAGATCACACCAAGCACTATTTTGGATGCATCAACATCGCAGACCGTGCCAGTTACTTTCTTGACCCCGACAACAGCCCTATCTGGCAGCATGAGTTCCTCCTTGAGAAGGAGTATCTGAAATCGCTCCCCGAAAATGAAAAGCGTTCAGACGATGAGATTACACGAGCCGCGAAAAAGCGTAGAGATAAGACGATCGAGAGCACCGCTGTCGCAATTGAAGCTCAGTACAGAAGAACCGACATCCTTCGACAGGCTGTCAAGGGAACAGTACCAAGCTCGCCCCCTGTAGCAGGCTCAAGCGGGCCCTGCTTGCAGAAATCAACGAACATCACAAGAACCGATCACTTTGTGACTTGTGTTGAAGAAAGTGGGAAGAATTGGAGGAGATCAACGTCATATCTGGCCGGCTTGGAGAAGGTTCAAGCATGGAAGCGCAATAGACCAATCGCCGAGAATCCACCCAGTACAGCAGCACGGCTCCCTAATGTTGACCCCGAATCAAGACCAGAGCCCGGACGGGAAGAGGTCGGAAAGATAGTGGAACGCATTCGCAAAAGCACACCGGCAACCGATTCCAAATCGGCAGAGTACGATCTCGAGCGAGATGTAAACGCATACCTCATTCAGTACACACGCAAGAAAGCCGAGGACTGGACATCTACAGCACTAAACGCAGTACCCACCACGGATCCTCGCTCAAGGACACTAACGTCGTCACCAACACGGGAGACCTTTCACAACGGCACAACTAGCCCAGCACCGACTTTTTCACCAACACAGAGCTCGCATGTTCAGTATCTCGAACCTTACGAGGAGGAACTTCAAGATCCAAGATTCAAGGGTAGATTTCCGGACCAGCGTCTAGCTATGAACATTGTTCTTGGTGCAGACGGAGATTCGGAGTCATCTCCCGCACCGGGGCCTAGTATTCTTGCTAGGGATGTTATCAAGGTCGACGACCCCACAAGAATACGATATTTCCATCTGCCGTCCAACAACATGCACGTGAGTTGTCCTGATTAACCGCTGCTAAAGTGCGTTGTTCTGAGATGCTAACCCGGTACATAGTGGGTCGAGGTACAGTCTGCTTTCCCTTTTATTGATGAATGAACATTGACTTATCCCAATCCTAGAAAGCGATAGCTAGATACTATGGTGAAAGCCATCTCAACATTGACCTCAGCAACGCATCAAGGGATCGATCTGTCAAGACACACACTCAGATGCTTCTGAGGCCTCAATTTTGGCGTGGTCAGCAACATGGAGCTCGAAGTGGTGTTGTGCATGCGAGACATATGAGACCTCTCTGTGAGAGAATATCGTCTGGTATGTGATGACATTCATCCGAAACCCAAGAAAAGTCACCCTGACATTGCTGCAGAGGTTACCGAAATTGAAGATAATCCAAAGAATATAGTCCTCTTCGTCCGTCAACCAAACTTTCCACACCTTTGCTCGAGTATCACTGACCCTATGTCTCGATACAGATGCCCTATCTACACTGGGATACCGACAGAATGAGAAACAAGATGGCGAAGATGATTGATATCGAGTCGGAGCAGCAGCGCAAAAGAAACGAAAACATTGCCTACGAGAAACGCAAGACACGCATAGAACAGAGGAAGGACTTGGAGCCGGGTGCGAAGCGCATATTACACACAGATAACAGGGATCAAAACGATGAAAAGACGACTCAGAGCGGCGACCAGAAGCGCTCGACGGCCCCGTCACAAGGTGTGAACGATCTGGCTGATTTGATGGACAGACTTGTTTCTGTCGGTAGAAGCAAACAGCGGATTGAAATAGATGACAATGGCAGGCTCAAGATCAACAATCCTCTCGGACAGTACCTGATTGACGCGGCAAGACTCTACGAAGCCATATCTACTTATCGAGACCAACGAATGCTGGAGAAGTATCTGTACCATGATCCACCTCTTCACCCCCGCCGAACGCTTGATCAGTCCTACTACTGGACCTTGAAGACCACCAAGGTCCGAGACAGGGACCAGGTTGTCTATCGGGGAACAAATATGAATCTGGATTTTTGTCACCGACTCGAGCCACAGCCAACTACAACAGAGTCCGGTCCATGGAGCCGGCTCAAGGCAGTATTCCATCAAAGCCCGGATAACGACAATGTCGACGTCACACTGAAGTGGACTGACCACTGGGACAAGACGGATAAACATGGCTGTGAGCACTGCCGGAGTGACATTCGCAAAATCTCTCAGCTCGTGATGGTCGATCAGCTCTGGATGTGGGTTTTAGACGAGAAGACAATTATCACCTCATTTCCCAAGCGCTACGGGTTCAACAAGCAGGATCTTTCGGGGGTGCACAAGTCTATCCGTCAAAGGCTGAAGTTTGCCCGCAAGAATCAGGTCAGGTCGGTGTATGACTTGGCTCTGATCATCCTAGACGAATGTTGCAACACCTTCTTTGATCGAACCAAAACTGAGGTTTGTTTTCCTTCAGCAATCTTTGAGTGATTTCAGCTAATCCTGTCGCAGGACAGCCAACCACAGGTGATGGACATCTTTTCAGAAGCTATTGGTAATTTGGTAAGTTCGTCCTCTTGAGACTCTTGGCGGGCTCCTTTTACTTAGACTTGTTGCAAGACGAATCAACACACGATATCCTTCCAACATGTCTGGCATTGGACACAAAAGGCATCCAAAATCTACCGCTCGAGATCCAAGTACATCGACTCCTCTGACCTGCACGTGCCCCTCTTGGACATTCATCCAGAAGGGAAGCTGCAAAGAGAGGTCAAGGACATCATTGATGAGCTCGACATCATGATTCATGTTCACAAGAAGCAGAGAGAGGTGATCAAACGGTTTTGCAAGCATGTAGAGCACATTCTCGATCCCGACGGCCGGTGGAAGGAAGGCGCTGTCCAACATGACCGAGGGATGTCAAGAAGGGCACAGAGTACCACCGAGAACATGGAAAAGTATATCAAAATGGAGGAGAAGCGCGACCAGCTTCTGTGGTTTCGAATGCAGTCTCAAGAACTTCTTGCCGAAGTGGACGATCGACTTGATGAGCTTGAGGGGTTGAAGAAGGGGGCTGAGAGTACGGCCCAAAGTGTGAGTTTGACCAGCTACTATCCCGCCATACAAGTCACTAATTCCGAGGTCAGGTCACCGATCTTCTGTCTCTCAAGCAACAACAGGCAAGTGTCGTTCAGGCATGGGAATCGGTCAAGCAAGCCGAAGAGGCAGTTCGCCAGGGGCGGGCTATCATGATGTTTACTGTCATCACTATTATCTTTGTAAGTAACTGCAACTCGTGACACTTGAGCTATGGCGACTAAGGAAACGCTTTGGCTAACTGCGGCAATAGCTCCCCTTGTCATTTATTGCCTCGATATTTGGCATGAACAATTACGAATTTGGCGGCAGCGATAATCCATGGAGTGTATGGGAGCAACTAAAGTTCATTTGTAAGATCCCCTCAAAGTCCTCTACGGATTATTCTGTAGTTTCCCGGCCTAACCTACGGCAGTGCCCATTTCCTTTGGCGTCATTTTCCTTTCCGTAGTCATTGCCTTTTCCAACCTCCTTCGCGCCTTCATATGGTCTCTGTTCAAACTGTTCACCACCTCGGTGCTTATATACTCCGGTCTCTATCGATTCTGGCTCACCTTTAGTGATGAGTGGTGCTCGACTTCGATGATGCAGAAAACGGAGAAAATGGTGCAGGACATGAAGGAAGAGGTGAGGAGGGCGAAGAAGCTGCGTCGGAACCAACGAAGTCAAAAGAAGAAGCAGAAAGAGGACGGGAAGGGAAAGAAAGGCAGAGACGGAAAGGACTCCCAAGATGAGGACAAAGATCAGGGGAAAGCTACCAGGCATGCCAATGGGAATGGAATACAGACTGTTCACTTCTTCACAGAAATGGGACAGGAGCAGCGACGCAATACCACGGGTCGACGGTCCTGGGATAAACGGCGACGGGATAAGTCCCCGCATCTTCGAGTGAGCACATGGCCTCGCGACACGTCACCCAATGCTTGTGGATCGACTAGCGCCCATCCAAGAGTGTCACATCATGAAGAGAGAGATAACAGATCTGCGCAAGACATGAACGGAAGCCAGCTGAACGGGGACGATGGAAGTGGAAGCCCTGCAGGGCTTACAGTTCGGGGGTCTGATAATAATGTTTAGGGCGTCTTTGCAACCTTTCAGGGAGGAAACTTTGTCAGCGTGTCGGGGTGTCACTATGGCTGGTCTCACAATGTTAAAAGAACAAAATCTTGGATTGCTACCTTTGGAAAACGTTCTTCGCATAGCTGCACTGATATCTACTACAAATTCCAGACAGCCAGCTCAACTCGGTGAACCCCCAAGCTCGGCTCCATAACATCATGCAATGTAAATCAACACGGTTTTTTTTTCTTTTTTTTTTTTTCTGGGGTTTCTCTTCCAACGCTGTCGACATCCCGCCATTCTAGACCCTACAGCTAGGACCAATATCACAGTGGGCAATGGCTCCAGTGCCACGCCGCGGCTGGGTCATCAACGTCGTGTGTTGCCGGAACTCTACTCCAAAGCCGCGACAGCTGGGGTTTTAGGTTTGTTTCCGTCGTTGTATTTGAAATCCGGGAAGCTCCCGTAATCGGAGTCGGACTCGGAGGCGTCCTCGTCACGAGCTGTGATAGTGTTTGACAGGACATCGGTGCTGGAGGCAGAAATGGTGATCTTCGCCTTTGTAGGGCTAGGATGGGGACTGGGGGTCTTGAGAGGGGGGTTGTTCTCGCTCATGTTGATGGGTTGGGAGGGTTGAGTACTGTGTTGAACCTTGTGAGGATTAGTGGTTGAGGTTGTTGTTGTTGATGATGGATGGTGAAGAAGTCGAGTCCGCAAGGGGGATGAATAGAGCCTTGCTTTAAGCATGAGTGTATGAGAACCTTGATGCAGATGGTTGAAAACCTCTATGAAAATGATGTAGTACATGAGGACCTTTGTGAAGCGATGGAGTTTGAGATATGACCAGCGTGATGAGAATTCGAAACGGGCGTGTTTGAGCGTGGTTACAAGGTAGGCACAATCTATTGGGATGAGGAGTGATTGATGATAGAAAGGTCAGATGGGGAGACGTTCTGATCTCTCTGTTTCATCGCTTCTTCCCATATCTTCACCATTATCACGGGTCCAACACCATAGCTTCACGACACCAACCGGCCCTTTTGAATTTCTGCAATACAACTTAACTACAAGCTTAGTTACAATTTTCTCCGTGCCGCCATATGCGTGGGTGATGAATCCGGCGACTTGAGTTATAGCCAAACGAAAGCCGTAAAGCTCTTTGCAAATTTCGCCTGCTGCCTTGGTATCTTCCTCCGCTCGGCTGGCGATCGCCTCGTCAAGGGCAAGCTGACTCATTAAAAGCGTAGGGCTCTCCTCCCTACCGAGCGGCTGAACAACCCAAGTCTATTTTGCTGGTGTGAAATGTGTCGACGTATTTCTGACGGCCATGAGGATAGAGCCTGAGTCTGTTGAAGGGAGGTAGGAACCAATAAGCTTCGGATCGTCCACGTTGTCCAAAACTAGTAACCACGGCACCTCTGACAACGAAGCTTTGGTCAAGGTTTCCGAGGAGGTAATGGCAGGAAACTTGAAGTAAAGTAAAGGACAATCTGGCTTAATAAGATGACGCAATAACTTCTTCCTACCGTATGTTTTAATTATAAATCCAAACTTCAATGAGACTCTATCCAAGCGATAGAACTCCTATCCTAGCTTTGGCTAGGCTATAAAGCCTCCTATTTTAGCTTTATCCGAGCTATAAGAGTTCCTATCTCAGCTTATCTATTATTTCTCTTGTGTAGAGTACGTAATTAGATAGGTAGATAAAAATACCTAACGATGTACTCAATCCACGACCCTGATCAAGCAGTGGCTGTTGCCATTGAGTGGTGTAAGTGGTGTTCCTATTTGTGCCACAAATTGCCAGCGTCATACAGAGTACAGCGTGAACACCGGAACCTCACACGTTTCCCAAAGCAACATTCCCAATGAAGTGCGACCCTCCGGCACACCTGTACCCTGTATCTTGCTTAATCCACGGGTACCCAACAGGGCAAACGCCCATGGCCTTCAACTTTTCCTTGATTGCCTCCTCCTTCCTTCTTCTAGCTTCCTCCGCCAACAACCTGGCCACAATCCTCTCCCTCGCCTCCTCAGTCGCTTTCTCCTTGGCCTCCAACAGCTGCCTGTATTCGTCCTCACGCTCCTCCTCCGCCCGATGATCCCGCTGAAGCTGTTCCCAAACCGCATCACTGACACCTGCGTCTCGCTTGATCCAAGAGTCTTTGTTGTTTGGGTCCGTTGTGCTGACCTCGGGAACAGTGGGTGGCTCTTCTTCTTTGTCCTCAACAACCGGTTCTGCTGCAACCTTTGTCTGCTGAATCTCCGTGGCAGTGGTGGTACGCGTAGCCGGTCGATGGGGAAGTCCCTGCGGCGGCGGGGCTTGCGATCGACGGAGTATCTCCTGGATGTCGATCTTTGGCGCATCAAAGTTGCTTCGAGAAGCCCGCTCATTCAGCATGGTTCGCAGCTCGGTAGTCACGACGACCTCGGTCAGCACCAGACGGCCACTGGCAAGCCCGGTCTTGTCTGTCAACATCTTGTTGAAAATGGCCCTGGACACACTCTGAACATCGCGCGCGCTGGCCCAGTTGTCTTGGGCGGCGAGGTGGGTAAAGTAGGCGATGACCTCCCGCCTGAAGGTAGCCGTTGCTGCAACAAGGCATGTGAGATCAAAATCCTTGCCTCTGCTCTTGAGCCCCATCCTTTGCTTTCCGAGCAATTCGCAGAGAAGTTTCAGACACTCATCGGCGGTCAGCGATCGGAAATCAATCACAGCTGGGAAGCGCGAGGTGAGGCCCGAGTTGACGGACATCAAGCGGTTGATGTCCTTTTCGTAGCCCGCCAGAATGATGATCAGCTTCTTGACGTAGCGGTCCTTGGTGACGGAATCCACCAATTCGTCCATGGCTTCCTTGGCAAAATGTCCCTCGGCTAGACGATACGCCTCATCCACAAACAGCACCTTCCCAAGAGCCTTGTCCAAGAGTTGTTGCACCTTGGGTCCCGTCTGGCCGACATATTGTCCGATGAGGTCAGTAGCAGAGCACTCCACCACTTCCGCAGTTGAAAGGAATCCCATGTCGTAAAATACCTTGCCCATCTTCTTCGCGGTCGTCGTTTTGCCAGTGCCAGGTGGACCTCGGAAGAGAAAGTTGAATGGGATGTTCTCCTTGGGGTCCATATCAAGCGACTTGAGCGTGCGGACTGTTTCCTGGTATCCCTCGAGAAGCTTCACAGTCTCCTCACACCCAACCGTGCCCTCAAATAATTGCTTTACGCTGGCAGTCGACTTGTCTGCACGGTCGAAATTCTCATCAAAGTCCACGGCCTCGAAGAGACTATCCGATTTCGCTTGGCCTTTGCTGAGACGTCTTTGGTGGCGAGCCTTGGCTGCATCGAGCAGGATGTCGATTTCGCCAGCATTTCCAAAGTTGGGTCTATTGCGAGCCCTCTTGATCATCTCCATGGCAACAGCAACGGCTTGGGGAGTGGCTTGGTATGCCGCCTTCTTGAGCTTGAGGTCAAAGATTTTACGAACGTCCTCGTCCGAGAAGTCTTCAAAGTTGAACCCAGAAGCAATGGGAAACCGCCGGCTCAGTCCAGGGTTAACGTTCTGGAACATTGTCTCCATCTGATCCTTGTAGCCCAGAAGCAGGACGCAGCGGTCGTCGCCGGGGACGCTCTGCACCTCAGCCACAATGGTATCGATGACAGCGGTTTTGTAGGGGTCCGAGACTGAGCCTTGGCTGCCTCCTCCTCCGTAAAGACCATAGGCTTCGTCAATGACCAAGACCTTTCCAACAGTTGCCGCCAAAATTCCCTTGGTCTGCTGTTCTGATTGACCCAGAGCACCGCCAACAAAGTCTGACGGGTTCTTTACCACAACTGTTGACAGTTAGCTTCTCGCCCAGAACAGTTGAAGTGGTTACTCAAAGATTCCAAGCCCGTAGAGACCAAAAGACAAAATACATACCTTCGCCTTTGGAGAGCAAACCGAGTTTCACCAAAATAGCCCCGTACAACTTCGCCACAGTCGTCTTGCCCGTGCCAGGATTTCCCATAAAAACCTTGTTGAGAGAGTATTCGATAGGTGGCTTCTCCTCCAGTTCTCGCACATAGTTCTGTTGAATACTGTCGACAAGCGAGCGAACAGCATCCTTGACAGACTGAAGACCAATCAACCCTTGAAGCTCTTTCCAGGCGGCGCAATTGGTCAAAGCCTCCGCAGGCTCCGGACCAATAAGGTCTTCTTTAGTGAAGAAAAGGTCGTTTGGTTTGACACCTTTTTTCCTCTCACGTCGTAAACGATTGGCTTGGCGCCTCGAGATGATATCCAGCACGTTTTCAACAGCGCGCGCATTGCCGAATCCTTCCTTACCCCGTCCTCGCCCGATACGCCGGCTCACAATCCGACAGTAGAGCCCACGTAGGCCATCGGCGCAGTCCATCGCACCGTTGTACTTGTGGTTGATCTTGAGCTCGAGTATTCTCAAAAGTTCATCATCGGTGTAATCGGCAAAAGTCATATCGACTGGGAATCGGCTTGGCAGTCCAGGGTTGTGTGCAAAGAAGCTCTCCATCTGCTTGCTGTAACCAGCCAGGACAAAGACAATCTTGCCTCTCTGGTTCTCGACTTCAGCCAGAAGGTAGTCGAGAACAGCGGCGCCACCAGGATTGTTGCCGGACGTGAGTTGGTATGCCTCGTCAATGAAAAGAACACCGCCGCCGGCGTTGAGGATTCCATCAATCAGCTTGGTACAACCAGAAACACCAATGTTCGCCAGGCCTGCACCGGTCTTCTCCTCGAAACAGTTGCCCGGAATGACGCAAAGCTCCGTGAGAAACTCTGCGTACAGACGGGCCACAGTGGTTTTTCCTAGAGAGAGAGAGAGAGAGATTAGACCTGAAGAGTAAGATGGCGTGGGTGACTTACCAGTTCCGGGGTTCCCCAGCATGGAGCAGCTGAATCTCTCCTTGGCCAGTGATACATCTTGCCGCAAGGCCGTATCAACCTTTGACTTGATGTTCAAAAATTCTTGCTTGACATCCTCCAGCCCGATCATGGCTATCAGCTCATCAAGTGCCTTGCTGTAAGTCCCTGGCTCCGACTGCTTCAGAAATTCCCATTCTGCCTTTGACTCACTTGTCGACTCCTCGGAAGACTTGGCTGACGTTTTCTTGGTGCTCTTGGAAGTGGTTGTATCCTTTGATTGGGCTTGCGCCTCTGCACGTTGCTTATTCTGTTGACGGAGCTTGATTTCGGCCTTTTTCAACGCTTCAAGGTCTGCCTTTTGCTGTTCAATGGTCTCGCTCCGGTTCCTTTCCTCGGCGTGGTATTTGTTGACGCGCCTCTGATGTTCAATTTCGTCTTGGATCTCTTTCAAGGTGCGTGCGTACTCCTCCTCGCGTGCTCTGCGTTCTTCCTCCAGCTTCAAATCTCTCTTGGCCTTGCGTTCCATCTCTTTATCCTCCTTGATGCTGCTACTGTGTTAGTTGAAGTTTCCAACGCGTAACGTGATCACCAATGGACGCGTGGAGGATGAAAACATACCAGTTGACACATCCCTCATTCTGCCTCCCACATCGCACTTTCACCTTGTGCTGTCTGGAGCAAACTCGGCTGATGAGTTGATTGCACTCCGTCCTGGAGTGGTCGTCAACGCGGTGGCAGCGAGATCGACATTTGTGAACGCCACATTTGAGGAGTGTATCACTGTGTAGAATCCGGTTAGACCTGCACCTTGTGAACAGAATAATAGAGCTGCAAGATAGACTAGAAGCCAAGGGGCCACAACATGGTGATGATGATAATACAAAAGAAAAAAGAAAGAAAGAAAAGAGAAAGACCAAAAACGAGACCAAGAAGAGGGCGGGGGAAGGAGAAAAGAGAAAACACAAAAGGAAAAGAAAAAAGAAAGTAAAACGAAAAGAAAGAAAGAAAAGGAAGAGAAAAGAAAACAAACAATGTTACACCGAGTGCCAAACCCAATGCTGGAAAGATGATATGCTGAACAGTGGTCCTGCCACTGTTTATTTTTTTTTAAAAAAAAAGAACGTTCGGGGCCACAACATACCAAAGCTCAGTGCACCCCCCGTCGGGGCAATACTTGTCAAAATCAACAGGCTCCTTCAACAATGCCAGAGTCGATGGGTGCTTTTCGCACTGGACTGGAAGTCCGTCGTAAAGATTGCCGTTCTTGTTCAGAAGCTCAAAGAAAGGAGCCCAGGCCGCTCTACCCTTTTTGCTCTGCTTGAAGGTGTCCATGTTTCCGATAAGAACAAGGCAGTTGCGGGCTCGTGTGATCAGAACGTTGAGTCTCTCCGGGGCAGACATGAAACCGACATCACCAGCGCTGTTGCTACGCGTGAGGGAAGCAATCACGATATCATTTTCCTCTCCTTGGTAGTTGTCTGTGGTCGTCAAGTGTTAGTCTCTTTTGCAATATTTCTGTGGGTGTATGTCAAGATGCTCTCACCAATGGTCGATATCCGGACAGGCTTCTTGTCAACCTTGGCGGCGGCCTCTGAGATCAACCCGGCTCTGATCAACTCAGCTTTATCCATCTCGCTAATTTCAAGATCATGCTTGTTCTTGGAGAAGACGTCTCGCAAAACACGCAGCTGACCCAGATAGGGAGTCAAGACGACGATCTGGTTGGAGCTGTAGCCCTGCTGTCCGAAATACTTGACACAACGTAAGACCATCTCGGCTTCAAACTGGTTCTTTTTGCTTTCTTTCGCACCCGGGTCGCGGCGGTCCTTGACCGCTCTGTCGATGTCTTCCGGCTTCGTGTGGCTCAGAAACACAACTCTATTCTGCAACCCACGAATGCGTTCGCGGCCGCTTGTCTTGGGGCCGTCGAGAAGCTCAGGGTATGTGAGCTCGCGGGCGAAGCAGGAAATCTCTGGAATCATGCGGTGCTGTTTCTGAAGAGTGGCGTGCTTGGCTCCCTGAAGGATCAGCCTCTCAAAAAGGGATCGATTCAGGTCGAATCCGTCACCTCTCTCGACTGATAATGCATAGTTGTTGATCTTGGGCCGCAGCTGCTTGTGATCACCGATGAGAACAAGCTGCTTGACGGTGGGTGAGAGTGCCGTCAGAATGTGGCTCTCAAGGATCTCTCCGGCCTCTTCCACCAGAATGACGTCTGGTTCAGCAGCACGGATCAAACGAATATGTTTCGCAGCGCCGGTAGTGGTGCAACCGATGATGCTTTTTTGACGCACGATCTGATTATCAGACTGACTGAACTGGATCTCCAAGTCTCTCTGAAGATCTCCATACTGGCGTGCTACCTCCTGCAACGTGTGTAGTCGTTCTTCAGCCATGGCCTTGGTCCATCTCTCAATATGGCTCAGTCGAATCGGGTGAGGCATCTTCCAGATTCCACGGGAAATGGTAGGGATGTTATTCTTGAAGATGCCAGGGCCTTGGCCGGCCATCCATAGCTTGAATAGATAGTCTTCCTCGATTTCCTTGCCTTTTTGGCCGGTCCGCCGCCACCCATCTTCGCCCTCGGGAACCTGAAGAGCCTGCAAGAAGTGGGCATCTGGATCCGAAAACTCTAGGTATTCTGAAATCTCCTGCCAACGAAATGGTGAGTGTAAATAACTCTGTAGCATTTTCTGAAGTTCTGTGGCCAGCTTGGTTGCTTTTTGCCTGAGATCGTCGACAATAGCCCAACCATCCCGGCTGCGTCTATAACTGCCCTGTTGCGCAGAAAGAAGAAGGGCGCTGGTCCTATCTGTGCACTTCGCCTTGGAGCCGATACGGACCATGGCGGTGTCAGGAATTCCAACATCGAGAAGATCCTCCATGAACTGGTCCAGGGCATGATTTGTGTAGCTGAGAACGAGAATCCTCAAGCCCGCCTTGTGCAAACAACGGGCAATCTGAGCGCCGATGAAGGATTTTCCTGTACCTGGAGGGCCTTGCACGAGACTCACAGGCTTGGTCAAAGAGGTCAAGAGGGCCACCAGCTGGGACTTGTCAATCGAGATGGTGCCGGTTGGGGTTTCAAGGTCCACAGTGCCCTCGCCGGCGAGATGTCTACTGTCCTCGACAAGCTGGGCCACCAAAGGCCGTAGCTTGGGGGGGATGCTGAAGCCAGATGTTGCTATGAGCGCGGGGTTTACCAGCAGGTCCATGAGAGGCATGTCGGCGGATCGTTGGAGGCCCAGTAGAACGGGTTCGTAGGCAAAGACTGGGGTGCCGACCAAGATGAACTGCACAAACTCGCGTCTGGGCAGGGTGAGAGCGAGGATGGCATTGCGAAGACCATTTTCGTCGGTAAACTGCAGTGAAACGAGGGGGGGTGACTTGGCGAGGTTGTCGACGTCGCGGTCGACAAAAGCAAAGCCAAAGATCTCCTTGTCGCGACAGAGAACACCAAATGCTTGGTGGCGGAGGAGATTTGTTTCGTCCTTGAGGTACTTCTTCCGCTCCTCTGGCTTCATCTTTTCGAGAAAGTGCAACCCTTCAAAGCACCTGACCAAAAGAGCACACGGCTTGGCTTTTCCCTTCGACTGCAAGTTGCCCACGTCAATTCCCACGGGATCCAGTCGGCCGAGCATGAACGACCTCCGATTGTTGCCGCCCTTTTTGCTGCCCATGGCCACCTGCAGGTCTTCCCTCAGCTCGGCCAGCATGTCCTCTCGCAGCAGGCGAAACTGGTTGTCGAGATGCACACTCGGTCGCTTCTCCAGGTCAGTCTCGCGCACATCAACCGCCGTCTGGTAGAACGGGAGCTGAGTCGACAGGAACTCGTCAGTCGTGGGATAGATGCTTATTCTTCGAAAGTCGGCCAGGTCATTGTCGTGTCGCCCTCCGGGTCCCGCATTCCCGACAACACCTTCCTCAGGCGAGCCCCGAATGCGCAACACCTTTTGAATCAGGTAGCCATACTCGCGCGTCACATGGCCCTCTGACTTGAGGAGTCCCTTGGATTCAGAGATGGCCCTCACATCATCAATCACATTCACGTTGGTGGTGGGTGGGAGAAGCGCAAGCTCAAGAGCCAGCCAAGCGAAGCCGCAGAGACTGGCATCAGGGATCTCGTGGTTTTTGAAGAACTTGACCAGAGCATTCCATACGGTCGGAGGCTGCGCAATGGCCAAAAGGACGTGCCGCAACAGCTGCCCGTCGGCTAGAACTTTGATGCCAGGATGGGACAGGTACTGCAGGAATGGAAGCGTACTGGCAATCATGAAGCGCAACGACAAATCGGCTCGGACCGAGTCCCTGACAGAGTCAACACCGGCAGTGCTCCCAACGATAGTTTCGACGCAAGCACTGGGGTTCTCTTGACCTCGAACGGCCTCGAGGAATAGCTGGGCACTCTGGGGAGTCCTGATAGGTCGAGTCCCAGCAACGGTCTCTCGAAAGAGCGTGCGCAGGCGATTGGCTCTTACTGAGTTGTCGGTTGACGCCATGGTTGATTCAACAAAGGTGGGATGAAGAGGATGGATAGAGTTGTGTGCAGAACTTTGGGAGAAAAGATCACAATCATGTTCAAGGGGTTACCTTAAGATATCAAAAGCCCCGTCGTCCTCCTTCCTTCTCAAACCCGGAGGCATACCCTTCTGTTTGCACACGGATAGCATGCCTGTTTTCATAGGTCCATGATGCCACTTGCTGTATTCCGCTTTGTGCGACCTGGTCAACGGCCCCGCAAAGCCTCACTTTGGCCAACGAGGACGGCCGACATTTGGACACGACGAATCACATTGCTTGTTGTGCTGCGTCTCGGGCTGTGTTGGCGGCGGGCCTCACTGCATCGAAGGCAAAAGATGCCTAATGAGCCTATCTTTTGCGCAAGACTGGAACACTGAAAGCCAGACTTTTGAATTACCTGACATTCCTGGTGTCCTTGTTTGGAGATTTGGTCATCAGGATTTACACTGCGGGATGCAGCCGCTCCCTCCCGTGTGGCGTTTTTAATACAGCTGCCCGAGGTGTGTACTTCCCCCACGTTACAGCCCAGCTCTTTTCCTCTCATCATGCCGAACCTAGCACCCTAGCCACAAAATAGTTGACACTGAAAAGTAAGCTAAGCCATGTTATACTATAAACTATACCTCGAAAGTAAATTCATAGCCCTTTGAATGATCTTCTAAAGCCTATTAACTATCCTCAAAGGCCTATAAACTATGTTTTAAGGCCTATTGACTATCTGTAGAGACCTATGGACCACCCTTCAAGGTATGTTAACCTGCTTTAGTGTCTCAATTACTTCGTGGCAAGGGCCGCTGTGAAAAATAAAGGGGTGTGAGTCGACACGGGTATGCACTGCACCCCAGGTGCAAACGCAACGGCATCGAGTCGCCGGTCAACCAGCGTGAGCCATCATTTATACTCTGTCCTCAGCATCTTTCCTGCATTGAAATTGAACTAATACGTCGTTCATTCTGATCCCTCTGCTGCATCGCTTCTTCCCATATCTTCACCATTGCCCAACACTATACCATGACTTCGACTTGGTACAAATCTCGCAGCCGCTACTTCAACCGGAAGTATGATGACGCTTCGAAGGCCCAGGCATCTCCTCCTCCGCCATTGGGGAACCTGGTTCAAACCATCGAGATATCTGATCTCGATATGAATCTCAACAGCAAGATCGCCTCACCTTCAATCCGCGACTGCAGGCTCATCACATCATACAACTGGCTTGAGGGGAAGGAAGCCGCACCAACGATCCTTGTGCCTGGTAAACCTGCCTTTATCCGTGCATCAGAGATGTTGCTGACAGAATGCTTGTTCTTGACGATAGCCAAGCCACCTTTGTGGGCTCCAGTTGCATCTCCGTCGCGTCTCAACGAAGACAATGGGACTTACTTCCGAGACAAGAACGCCGCCCGGTTTCCCAAGCACCCACTGGAGCCGTGTGTTATCGCTGCCATGGAGGCAGACAACAACATCTCTCCCGAGGTTGATATCGTGGCTTGTGGAAGCACCTTGGGCAACCTCCTTCGCTTTGTTCGCCGGCAAGACAAGCCGTTCCGAATCCTCGTTGAAAAAATCCACAATACCGTCTTCTTCACGAGACGTGAGAACACACCCACCGAGATCATTCCCGGAGTCCGTGGATACGGTCACAGCTTTCCCGAGGCCAACACCATCTGGGAGCCTGATGTCAAGGGGTCGGTCTCGCACCAACGCATCGTTCGATATACCTTCGGTGGTCATCGCATCCTAGTTCGCTTCGAAGCAGATGGATACATCAAGCCCCATGCTCAAGGCCCCTCCTCGGTCAATAGCACCTCGTCCACAACCGCCATGGATCAGACATCTCTTGCGAATTTACTCTCTGAAGCTGACATGGGACTTGCATCCCAGACCACTGCCACATTAGCCGAGACCACCATCAATGTCAAATTCGGCGGTGAGCTTATCCCGCAAGCTCAAGTCTTTGATCTCAAGACCCGTAGCATCTACACCAAGGACAAGAAGGATCATCTGGCCGAGGAACTGCCCCGTCTATGGGTCTCCCAAATCCCCACGTTCATTCTCGCCTTTCACACGCAGGGGCTGTTTAAAAAGGCGGATATTCAGATCAAGGACGTCAGGGAGGATGTCCAACGTTGGGAGTTGGATCACCAAGCTGAGCTTGCACAGCTCAAGGGTCTCATTGATATGATCATCGAGGTTGTCTCCGACATGCCTGGCCAGAAGATGGAGCTGAGGTATGCGGGAATTGGCGGGCTAGAAGTACGTGAGCAGCTTGCGGATGTGAACGATGCGCTTTCTGATGCAGTCAAGGCTCGGTGGGGGTTGCGGGGTGGGGCCTTGACAGATGAGAGTGATGATGGGGTTGGCGAGACTGAAACTCAGGGATCTGATCATGACTCTTTTGACCCCGAGACTGATGTCAACGAGGAGGACAGCGATGAAGATCATCGATACTACCACGACAACCTGTACGGCTACGACTATGAGAAGGAGTTGCCCGATTACACAGCTTGTTCGGCAGACGAGTGCGGGTACTGTGGGAAGTGTCCTTACTAGGTTTCGGTGAGAAGACGCTCAGTTGTTGCAGTTGGTGTAGGGTCAGCGCCCGTTCGATCCTCTTGGCTGGAAATGGACGGGCAGACTGGGGCACATCAAACACGGGGGCCACCGACCACACCGAAACTACTGTTGCAGGGTCCATATTGCTGCCCGAGACTACGTGCAGGAGGAGATTACCGTCCGGGTCGGCTACTGGGACTATTCTCGCAGCTATACGGCTTTCCGGTGTTTTGATGTTCTCGATCTTTTTCCTGCTCACCTCAGTCATCTCGCTTTCATCCCTTCACACTTGCTTTTACACGTTTGCCCAAGTCGGTTTGCATTTTGTTCCCTGCGGTGTCTTCTCGCCCATGCGGGGTTGTGATGAGATACCTTGAATGGTGCTCAACAATGGCTGTGTGGAATACTGTCTTCTACTAGACGGGTTAACTCCCGAGGCACCGATTGGAAATACAAGGTGACGCACATGTGCCTGGGAGTGACTGTGAACAAATCGTCCTGGCACATTGTTGGCCATATTTTAGCAGAATCTCGATATCATATACTTGTAGCAATTATTGCCGAACCCTTCCGTAGGGCGCGTCGTGTGGGGTTTCTACAATACGACTTGAAAAACACCCCGAACACACCACATATGCCCGTGAATGGACTATGATCCTGCACTGGGCCTGGCCCTTGATAACTCGCATGCTGCCTGAGAACCTCCACTCAGGGATCCACACCGCGTACGGCGATTCGACTTACCCATATGACAAACCTGTGGAAGAGATTCCGTTTTAGAACGGCAATACAGGGGAGTTGATGGCGAAGATCCCGGCTCCTGACTGTAGGCGGATGTCGAGGACGAGAATGAGGAAGTTGTGTTCACGAGGGTTGGATATACGATGGGGTGTTGAGATTAGGGACTTGGAGGCGGCGGGGGAGGATAGGCCAGTGGGGCTATGTGTTGGGCGTGATGGGGAGAGCTGAAGAGGTGGATGTGGTGATTTGGTGCCTAAGGTGGGGCGAGCAGCTTTGTGAGGAGGTGGTTGTTAGATGGAAGGAGTGATGTCTCCCGACACGAAGAATTCTACCGTTGCGATTGCAAATGGGTTGGTGAGATATGGGGACGTAAAGTTGGCTGAAAATTTGAGGGAATAGTCGAAGGTGTGTTTTGTGGCTACGATGCCAGGGAAGACGTTTGTTAGTGCTGGTTCGTTCTTTCCATGTCTGTCCCAGTTGAGGAGAGGGACATAGTTGGTTGATGCCCCTCCCCAGGCACAGTGATATCTTGCCTTCCTTTTAGTGTAGGAGCCTGCTGGCTCCTGGCTCTACATATCGGAGGAGTTCGAAAATGAGACACACCGGCAAACAAAGGCTGGTTCGAGCGTCAAATCATGATACCACTTGTGTAGTCGAATGGACCATCCGAAATGTGAAATGCATCACCAGGTCTAGCCATATACCTCCGTTTGCTGGTGGAGGGGTTGTTGGCGCTACACAGCGCACGCGAGAAGTTCGATCTGTGTGACATGGGTACCGACCTCGGCAAGCGCTTGCTCATTGGCATGGAAATTGATGAGTTGGTCTATAACACATTGCCATGATGGCCAAGCTAATGATATCAAGATGCAGATTGGTATAGTCAAATAAACCACCTGCCTAGGTACCCGTCTGGTGTTATTTTACTTCAAGTGGAAGAGCTGCAGATAGTAGCCGCCGGGCCGGCTGCGCTGGTGTATATCTCCGATAGCTTGCATAAAGTCCAATCACGTTCGGTTTCAGGCCCCTTTGACCCCTGGATTAGACTTCGATACTACATCATTTGATAGCTATACTGTCTGTCGGTAAGACGGCTAAATAACCAACCGCATCGACCTTAATGTTTTGAACTTCCTTTGTCTCGTTCCTCGTTCGTGACATCTTCCTGTGGTCTGCCAGCTAGGTACTCCTCACTGCGTCAATGGCTTTGCCACTGGACAACGTCGGTCCTGTCACGACGGTTTTCACCGGGCCATCAACATGTCTCTCCACAACTTCCTTCATCGGAAGTGGCATTGCGGGGTTTTACGTCGCGGCCTTTTGGGAAGAGGCCACTGAGTGCTATCCACCGGGCACTCAGTCACTGGATCTGCATACGGTCTACTACTATTCGCCCGGCATATGTCCCAGCGGATGGGCACCTGTGGCTTCTCTGGAAAGCGATTTTCCAACAACAGCATCTGACTACTCGCAGAAGGCGTTAGCTCCAAAAGGAACGACGGCTTGGCTGTGCTGCCCCTCGTGCGTGTAGATCTGGTCCTTTCTTCTGAATATCCATCTCACATCTCGTGCAAACAGAGGTTTCACTCCTGATAGGCCATGGGCGTCAACAAATTGGGCCAACACAAGGGACTGCGCTTCAACCATACCACGGCACTCGACCATGACGAACGTCTGGGTGACCACTGAGCCAGTTGGGGCCTTGTCCGACATCATAGCGAGCACGAGGCTGATGGTCTTGGCCAAGGGAATACCGATAATGTGGCAGGAGAGTGACAGCGAAGTCGTCAACTGGTGGAAGACCGCCAACCCGCTTCTCGCCGCACTGACAACCACATCCTCCACATCCCCAACCGGTCAAACGATATTTCGACCGGTGACTGAACCAGGTGGTCCAGTATCGACAATTTCGGGGAGTACAACACCATCGAGCACCTCCGAGCCACAGCCCGCGATCCAATCCTCCGACCTGTCGACCGGGGCCAAAATCGGAATTGGTGTCTCGATAGGAGTAGCCATGATTGCAGTTGGGATAGCGGTCTATTTCTTCATCCGGTTCATGCGTGCATCAAAGTCGCCACCACCTCCACATGATGTTCCAAAAGACCAGGAGAAACACATGGGGAGATTAGAAATGGAAACCAGGGCAAATGCACATGAGTTTGAGGCTCCCAGGCAGGTATTTGAACTTCCCACCGCGACAAGATATTGAGGCGGCCGACAAGATGTGTTGTGCTAGTGGCCTAGGCAAGCCACTGGCCGCGAAAATAAGGGCCAAAAGGCCAGAAATTGGTTGACAATGGGTATTACAATATTGGTTGTTGGTTGTTCAGTTCAAAAGTAAACAAATAGGAAATTCCACCTTAAGAGCAACCGAATTTGGGTCTGGTGAAAAGGCGGGCCCTTTGTCAGGTGCTCCACAAAATGTCATAAAAGGAAACAGTAAAAGAAAGCAAAAACATACAACACTAGGGATTCCCCAGCAGTCACTCACCTGATCACTGATCCGGCCGCCATACACCATGGCTGGGAGATGCAAGACTCCAAAGACTAACCTCTCTCAAACTTAAGGCAATAACAGAAGCTGTGAGGCTGTCACTTGAACCTAGAGTGCTGGCCGTGGACCCACTCATTGTTCAAGTACTTGGTTGGCCTAGCTAGTGCAGGGCGGGCTGGCAGCTGGTGAGGCCGGTTGCCCAGCTACTGAGATGGGCCACCTCGTTAAGTCATCAATGTGCTCTTCTATGATCGCTTACCCAGGTCGGCTACCATGCTCAGTTCGATTTTGGACTGCCTTCCGGTTCTCAAGACACAAACCATACAATCACTACGCACCGGACTCTTCCTTGTCGGTATTGCCTCAGCATTGATCACCGCCCTTCTCAGTCTTGGGGGTATATCTACTCTTCTGACCGCTTCCGTGTAGGATAACGAATAACAGCAACATCACCAGTTATCCCATGCAGACGTCACATTCGCCCGAGCTGGGTGACCAAAGGTCGCACATGCAGCCATGCCTGTCTCGAACCAATGTCAAGAGTCCTGGATATTTGCCAACTGGTTTGTCTTTCACCCATTGGTCATTTGGCCTGCACCGACATGTGCAATTTCAATAAAACAGCGGCGGAGATTTAGATAACAATTGTTAAACCCTTCCACAAAACAGAACCATGTTCTCCCTGCTAGGTTTCCCTGGGACTGTTTGTTCCTGCAGAACCAGACGATAGAGATATTCTCTTGGTCCTGGCTTTTCTAACCGACCCGTCTTCAGCCGACTGATCAGAACAACAAATTCGCTAAGGTAGCCATTTACCACATATTTTATCGAAAGTTTCCCTTGCCAACGGACACGCGCTGTACATCATGGCTGACCCGGGAAATCCGGACGTCGTACAAACACAATGGTCGATTGACAACACACCTTTCAAGACAGCCGGCTTCTTTTGAAGCCTGTTTCGTGCGTCGCAGCAAGAGGACTTGCAAAGCTCGGCGGTCCTCGCTCTCGAAGCACTCGGGTCGAGTATCATTGTTCACCCTGACAGGATCAGTGACGGAATGCAAGCTTTGTCGAGCAGAGGCCAAAATGAGAGACTAGGTAGCTTTTTGGTCAACATTGGAGTCAGCTCATGGGGAATCTCTCAGTTTATCCGAAAGCACGCACCCCGCTATGTCACTTCCTTCCTTTCGGCAACAAGCCTCAAGGCGTTCCTGACCGACGCAGAGATCGGTGATGTATTCTACGACAAGCTTGTCCACCAGGGCCTCACCAAAATCCCGGAGCTACGATGTTCTCGAAGTCAACTCACAAATGCCATTGGGGCTACCGCCGATTACAGCGATCAACTTATTCCTGTCGATATCGTCGATTCAGTGGTAATCATACTGCGGAACTCGGGTTTGCATGTTCAAGATATGAGAAGGGCTTTTGGAACACCAAACTCAAAGGAGCTGGCGCGTATCCTCTCTCTGGTCTTCGGGTCAATTCAGGATGAGGAGGTTGAGTTTGTCACGTTGGAAGGGTCATCGAATTGCACCATCAATGCCTCAGCCTTTCTTTGGCTCAATGGAGATGATGTGCAACTTACCGTGGGCGATCGGACTATCATAGCAGTGGCACAACCAAATATACTCATCAATATCCCGACAGGCGGTGAGAGAGGGAATGCTTGGGTGGTACAGGAGTGGAGGGAAGGGAAAGCGCTCTCGAATTTGATTGTAACGGGTGTCGCAAGTTCGGATAAGCCCATCGCAGCGAGCACTAACCCCGCAAAAGCCGCAAAACAAGCCATCAGCGCCCAGTATGGCCTCAGCGATGAGAAGATGGCGTACGTAGGCCAGCTCGCCACAGCTCTTGTGTTGGTAGCGGTGGAGAGAGGTATAATCTATGTCAACTGGGGGTTCCCGGGTTCAGCTCCAATGGAATGCAAACTTGGCGATCTCTGTCAGGATTGTTACCTTTCCAATGTAATGGAATGCATGGAGTGTTAGGGACGGACGGGCGACGAAACATGCGGCGCCGAACAGCTTGCAGACTACATCAAAACATGGACCGAAACCGGATTTCCGGGACTTGAGAAAGAGAAGATTGAATCCGGCCACCCCCTTATACAAACCTACTTCGAGAAGCTGAGTTGGATCCTGAACTTCATCGAGCAACGCAGGGCTGTGGACGCAGGAGAGGAAAAGCACAAACACGCCGGGCCTAGCACGATCGAGGCAGCCATCTATATCGCATCCCAGTCTTTCTACGGGTCGATCTGCTCTAAGTTCCCAAAAGTGAGGTTCTTTCGCACAGGTACCTGGACATCTATCCGTCAGGCTGGTATGGATCTACTGTACTGGGTAGTGTGGCACGAGGGACTCCGAGATTGCACTGATCTACCAGTGCCTATCGCGGATCTGCGCCGACTTCCTGAGAGCGTAACACTTGGCTCACTCCACTGTTCCTGTATGGCTTCTCTAGTACCTGGCGTGGAGGTTTTCGGCTATAATTCTACGAGATCTGCGAACTTTACGGCTGGCATAGAGACCAACGACCTTGCCGTCGCCAGTAACGGGTATGTCGCTTGGCTGCCCCAGCTGCGATGCATTTCTACCAACCCACGCACGGCGATGGCTGTCGAAATCAGCTCGGGGTACCGGCAAAGACTTGGTGAGGATCAGGATTCCCCGTAGGGTAATCTTATTAAAATCTAGGAGGGAGAGGAGGATTAATTTGATATTGGTGTGAAACACAATGCTTCCGACCCAAAAGCCTCTGCTCTCTTCCGATTGAACCCAGTCGACGAACATGGATCCTATTCCGGGATGCCTTCCCTGAGTGACACTAAACAGTTGGAAGCCAAATACTTCCTGTCCTACAAAGGTAGAGTCCTCCAAATAATAACACAACTCCACCAAGCAAACACCGATCGCTCTACTTCGGTTAACTGGATTCATTCAGCAGATGCGGTCGCTGGGGCGACACATCTACACAATCAAACGATCCCGGCCTTTGCGGAGAAGCAGCTAACTTTGCGATGGCACGAGCAGAACGTGTGGAACTCCATCGGCGTGGTAGCTACCAATGAGGCGGGCCGGGAACCGCTCAATGGCGAGCTAAATAGGAGATATGCGAACATCTATCAAGGGACACATCGAGGTTACGGAAACATCATTGAAATGGATGGCTGCGAGAAGTCACGCCGTCATCGAGAGTCGTACGAGTGGATAGAAATACCCAAGAGAAAAGCCCCTCGCTGTCGGTGTTGTCTCATGAATAAGGAGGTGTTGAGGAAGCTTCCGCAGCCTCATCAATCTCGTTCCAAGCACCCAATGGCGAACAAACTCCAGCTCAGACACAGGGTTTCGATGATAAGAGGGCTGTCCGGTGCGCCGTGTTCACAAGATAGAAAATCGTATGCATCTGAGTGGCTTTGAGCAAGATAGAGGTCGGTGGAGATATCAGCTGCTCTTGGCAGGACGTGGCGGCCATCAGGGTCCTTACCCGAGCACTCCTGCCAAGTGACCAGCTCCCGACTTCCGACCTCCATCTCCTGAGTGCCGACCTCCATCTCCTGAGTCCCGACCGGAGTCCACGACGCTGACTGCAAATCATCAACTTCATTCGATGCTTCCGTGTGAAGTTGTGCAACCCGCCAAGAAGGCACCACATTGCAGCTGCTATCCAGAAATCCAGAACACGAAAACGCCATGGTTCCATGCAAGCTCCCATCGGTTGTTCTGCATTCATTGGTACTGCTCACATCACAACCGTTGGCCACAGGGGTCTAACGAGCCATCTACTCGCTCAAACGTGCTCAGTGTGGGCCCACCCCATCTCCCCCCATCTCGGTCAAGCCAGGGTGAGTCCATGATGTTCACCAGTTATCATCATATTTGCTGCAGCATACACCTATCACAACATGCTCATTCTCCATCCACAACAGATAGTGCTTCAGGAGTTGATGGTTTCTTTGACCCAACAAAGAACACTTCACGTCTTACGAAAGCGCCACCCTGTTGTGTTTAAAACAAGGTATTAATGTGGTGCTTGTCCGCCGCTGATTGCCCGCCCCAACAGCCTCTTTCTTTCCTGGTACACTTTCTCGAGAGGCGTTCTTCCCTCTCAACCTTATTTGGACCTGCCCTGGGGACCCCACCCTCGAAAGAATTACCACAAAACCGTATCCAGCTCAACTTTTGACCACCAATCCATCTGCTGATCAATTTTGACTCAGTTTTGTTACAGCTTCAATCTTGCTACGGCCTCACTTCAGACACAAACAACAGTTAATATTCCGCATCCACACACCCAAAATGGACCACTCCAACCACGACATGACACCCACCTCAACCATCACCAGTGTGATCGCCACGACAACCTCGACCGCTGCTGCTGCGGCAGCCGGCGGCGGCCATGGCCACGGCGGCGGCACCGGTTGCAAAATTAGCATGCTCTGGAACTGGAACACGATCGACTCCTGCTTCATCTCCTCGTCGTGGAAAATCACCTCAAACCAAATGTTTGGTGGGTCATGTGTCGGCGTTTTGTTGCTCGCCATCACGATGGAAGCCTTGAGGAGGTTGACGAAGGAGTATGACCGGTACCTGGTCAAGAAACATCGTGAGGCATTGGCTGGGCAGCACAATGTCGACGTTACACAGGGGTACAGGCCGAAGATCTGGGAGCAAGCGGTCAGGGCAGCCTTGCACATGGTACAGTTTGCGGTGGGATACTTTATCATGCTGTGAGTTTGATACCACCTTTCTCTTGGTTGGGTATTTTGGGTGGTGAGCTAACAAGAACTCGGGACCACAGGTTGGCGATGTACTACAATGGGTACATCATTATATGCATTTTTCTTGGGGCATATCTCGGGTCCTTCATGTTTCACTGGGAGCCACTCGGTGCGCGTGATGCGTGAGTCCTGCTTCTTTTTTGTTGTTGTTCGCCTACCTCGCACCATGTGCAGTCTCGCTAACAACTCACAGCGTGGGACAAACAACTGCCACGAAGGACCCCACACTTTGTTGCCATTGACCAAGCATGGCGAGGTGTTGACTGGTTTATTTTTGATACATTGGACATGGATACGAAGTAGTTATACGATCAGGCAGGATGGTCACAGCGAAGAGTTGAAGTTTTACGACGACGGGATCATGAAGGGGTGTTGGGTACAGCGTGGAGTTGTTTCAATACCAAAATAATGTCTCACCAATCAACACTTTACTGCCTTGTGCAGAACTGAAAATCGATCGCTTCTCATTTCGTGAAGGGGAAGAATATCTGCTCGCTGCCAACCGCATGGTACCTCGTATGACAAGGCATCGCCCCGTGGCTTGGCAACCGATCGGGTGCTTCCCCTGAGGTGTTGATTGGACCAAGGGGTGGATATCGTGTGTTGATTGTTATGATATCATGCTGAGTCATCCTGATCTGGTTAGACCGAAATTGGATACCCACCCGAGACAGGAAGTCGATAAATAAATCCGAGGGGAATGTGGGGGAAACATGAACAACAACAACTTGAGCAATCAACACCCCTAAGCAACACATGAGCTTTCCCGTCGACAACACAGCAGGAAACAACAACGCAAACACCATGGCATCAGATCCTCGCCTGATCTACTACGACATCGCCTTTGCCGTCCCCCGCGAAAAAAACACCGCGGCCCCCAACCCCTGGAAGGCCCGCTACGCCCTCAACTTCAAAGGCGTCCCCTACAAGACAGAATGGGTGCAGATGCTCGACATCACCAAAGTCCGCAAGGGGCTCGGGGCGTCGGCCTGCCGGAAATTCGCCGACGGGGCTGATTACTACACTCTGCCGGTGCTAAAAGACAGCACAACCGGCGCGATTGTCGGCGACTCATTCGACATTGCGCTCTACCTTCAGGAGACGTTCCCCGACTCTGGGTCCGGGGATTTGTTTCCCGAGCAGCCCGACCTGAATTATGTCTGTCCTGGCGCGGAGGAGGTCTTGATTCCGCTGAGCAAGAGGGAGGATGTTCAGCACAAGGACTATTCCAAGTTTAACACGAATGTTGATTGGGCGTTCACCCTGCACACGGCGTTGATGGCGTCGGGGATGAAGTGGGATAAGGAGTTTGAACAAGGAATCAAAGACGAATTCGTGAGACGGCTTGGGGCGAAATCGTGGGAGGATATGGGGGTTTATGGGGAGAAGAGGGTGCATATGTTGGAGTCGCTGAAACAGACATTAACGGGCCTGGCGGGGTTGTATAAACGGAATGAAAACGGGCCCTTTCTACTTGGGGACAGGGCTTCGCATGCCGATTTTATTGTGGGAGGGTGGCTGAGGTTCATGGAGAGGACGTTGCCTGCGGACGAGTGGAAGCAGGCCGAGGGGTGGCATGATGGGGTTTTTGGCAAGTTGCATGCGGCATTGCAGGAGAGGTTTGGGGATGTCAAATAGACGGTTGCATATGGGGAGTCAAAAAAGCATCACAACTTGCATCAGCATAAGTATCGATAACGGTGTTTCTCAAGAGGTTTCCATCTTTCAAATTGCCCCACTTCGGATATGACAACAATAACTCTATAAGCTCATCGCCAAATATCCGTACAAGTCTCAAAGGCAATAACCATGACTCAAACAATTCATATCAACCGGGGAGATTGGAGGTGCCGCTTAGTTGTAGTAGATACCCCACTCAACCGTGGCATGCCAGGGCTCTGCAAGTCGAAAGACCATGTTGTTAGCTCAAGATACCATACTCTGACAGGCAAGGGAATAGCAGAAAAAAAACGTGCCGCATTGCATATAACCCTTGGTGCCGACAAGCTCCTGGCTCTTGTCATCCTTCTTGGCAAACTGCTCAATCGACTTCTTGATAGCGATGCGAAAGTCCTCACTGCCAACATACGAAGGATAGTCGGTCTGGCTGACGATCTGGGCGCCGATGACACAGGTACCCGACGACGCAAAAGCACGCTGCTCCCACATGTGATCCAGGATCCTGTTTGGAAAGAAAGTACGTGTTTGTCAGCTTGCGAGACACAACTTGTGACGTGGAGCTGGCTGGGAGCAAACACACGGACGGCATACCAAGGGTCGGTTTTCCCGTCCAGACCGTTGTAGACGTCCCAGCAGTCCTTCACTAGGGGAGAGCCGTAGCTGAACTGGTCAATGACGGTGGTGTCTCCGCAGGCGTAGACTGTGTCGAGAGGGCCGCCGCCCTCGGTGGTGGGGCGAGGTTTGATGAGGCCGGTGGAATCGCCCAAGGCGTCGGTGACAGTGCCGCTGTAGGTATCCGTGGCACTGGACAGTGTGGTGCCTGTGGTGGAGAGCCCGATGCTGACGGAGGTTATGAGGGTGGTGTCGACCGCCGAGGTGGAGGTATCTGTGTCATGAGCATAGCCAGCGGTAACAAAGAGGCTACCGAAAGCCAGGACGTTGCTGGGGAATTGCATGATGGCAGATTGGGAACTGATTGTTTCGTTCTGAAAGCATGGAAGACAGCAAGTTCTGGAATGGAGACGAAAAGACAATGTCTTATGGACACTGGGAGGTAGTAGTCACCTTCCCTGTTGTGGTTACGCTGATTGCATTGTGACTTGTCTCGCGACACCTATCCGCGGCCACCAGATGCACCTGCTCCCAAATGCCTTGATGATGTTTGTTGCTCGGCTGAGTTACCTAACTCGCGCCTTCCCAGACGCAACATGTCCACCGCGAACATGTGTTCGCGGTGGAACCTTCCGAAGCTCAACTCTTCTGCTCAAAAGGTAAGTGCGATGTAGGCAAGGAAGATGATTATGATTGTGAAGAGGGCTGCCCTTTTTCTGAAGGAGTCACGCTGTCGACAACATCAACCGGCACTGCGCAACGCAAGTCACTACTTACCTTGAGGGTGGCACGTGCCGAACGTTAAACCGACCACCACGCTTCATCTCGCGCCCAGATACCTATATAGTCACACCCGGCAAAATTTTTGGCTCAGTCCATATTGGTCTCACAAGGTGAGCAAAAGGTGAGCGCAGTGAGCATTACCCTGAGCTGAAGTGGGTCCAAGGACCGTTCGGCTATACCTGCCGCAACCAAAACTAATCATGACTTCCGTTTTCTCCTTGCGCGTGCCAATAGCCCGTTATCAAACCCACTAGAACCACCATTTGTATTAAAATTGCAACTTTAGACATAAACGAACTTGTCCATTTTTTTTAACAGAAGAAGCTACTTATGAATTGCATATTCATAAACATTTAGTCAAATAGCTTTGAATACTACAACTCAAAGATCACGTAAAGACAGCGCGAATGTATATAGCAGACTACCTGTCCGTTGCCCGAGTTTCCATTTTGCCGTCCCTTTAATGGAGGAACATATACTAAGAAACATAAACAATAGGGGCACCTGGTGGATTAATTCAACAGGCGTATACTAACCTCAAGGGATAAGGGGCGTTAAACTTTAATAGCTATAGATCTATAGCACTATATAAACGGAGCAGCTATAGGCGCACCGCCCTCGGCCTACTTCCTTTAGGACCCCTGGCAAGTATATCGAGCTGAAAATATAAGTAGGGGGAAAGGAGAAAGGGCTAAGAGACCTACTTAGCAGGCAGAACTTATATTCGTATTACTAAGGATTCTCTTCCTATCGGTATTACCGATAACCCTATAATATCCGACTCTTCGTGGAAGAAAATAAAGCTATTAGTGAAATGGTAAGAAAACACACAAACCAACCACAACACCACAAATATACCCTCAACAGGGTCTCTAAATAAACACATCTGCGTAACAGTGGCTCGCTCGCAGGCCACACTCTATATAGGACAAAGAAAAGACACTATGGGCTCGCAGGCCACATAATAAGTACCGGATTGGCCTGATCAGAGGGCCAGAATTACCTACACGCGTATAAGGCACAAAATATAAAGAAATATAAGTCGATGTCCTATCTAAAATAGAATGTCCGAAGCAGACCGCTTATATATATAACCCCTGAACCCCCGAATCCTCCGAGAGCCCCACTTCCTTACTTAAACCCTCAGGCCTGTGGCCGCACTATCACGGTTCTGGAAGACAGTGGGGCCACGAGGGACTAATCAAGACTGGACCGCGCCGTCGAGCGGGGCTCACGGTCCAGAAGGGCAACGGACCAATAAAATGGGGACCGGGGACCGCGGTGGGGCTCACGGTCCACGGTCCGGCATCGGCCAATTAGGAGCGGACCGAGGACCGTCTATAAAATAACGGTCTACGGTCCACGGGTCTATATAAATAGAGAAACTGGCCGGCGTAGATAAACAGTTCCGTAGTATATAATATAAGTTATAATCGTTAGTACTTAAATTATTATAATAGAGATAAGCTATTATTATATACTATTTAGCTATACCGAACCGGGATTATTTAAAAGTACCTTTAACTAGTATCCCTTTTAGAGGTTCTAGATAGGGGTTCGTTATACGTTATATACTTACTTTAACTCTATTATAGATAAGTTAAAGGTGTTTTTTTACTACTATAACTAGACCTAAAAACGTTTAGATAAGAAGCGTCCCGCCTAACCTAAGCGCCAAAGGACCTTCTAATAAATCTATATTCTTTACCGTAAAATAGGTTTTTAAGCGTCTTAAAGAACTCGAGGACGAGGCTTAATAGACCTAAAAATAAGTTTTCGCTATTTCGATTACGTTTAAGACGGCTATTAAGTTCCCGGTACCGGAGCGCTATAAAGGAGAAAAGGTTAAGCTTAAAGGGTTCTTAATTTAGCTTAAAACCTATTTTTATTAATACCTAGACTAGTTTATTAGCGAAAAAGTAAAAGTAATTTTCGCGGCTATTAAGTTTAAGGATAGGGCTTTTATATAGTTCGAGCCTATCTTTAATAACTATTATAAATAAAAGCCGGAGGATTAAAAGAAGATTACTATAAAGTATTTCGAAAGCTACCGTACCTTTAAAGCTAAGCTTAAAAAGGTATTTAGGGAGTATAATAAGGTAAAATGTATGTAGGAAAGGCTTTTAAGCTTACGTTAAACGCGTTTAACGGCTAATTACGCGGCTTAGTTTAAGATCGATAGCCTATATAATACTATTAACGATAAAGGGTTAATATAGCTTTTTTACTATAGCCTTAAGGAAAAGGTAAAGGATAAATTATATAAAAAGTTAAGGCTTAATACTATCGATAAGTATATCGCTATAGCTATACGGATCGACGATTAGTAGTTCGAGTATCGTACAGAGAAAAGGAACTACGGTAAGGGTATCTACAGTAATAATTATAAAGGATACTTTAATAATAATTATCCTAATAATAAGTATAAATAGAAATATTTTAGTAATAGCTACTCCGGTACTATATACTTAGGACCGATAAACGTTAACGCTATATAGTAATAAAAGCCGTAAGGTCGGAGCTAAGGTAGAAATAACCTTAAATATTTTAATTACGGTAAGGCAAGATACTTTAAAAAGGACTATAGGGTACTTAGATAGCTCGGATAGAAAAAGAAGATTATATTAATTACTATATCGAAGGGACCGAGGGTTATAAAGGTAGTAGCTATCGGGTATTAATAAGGCGGAACGGTAAGCTCTAAGGAAGACTCTAACTAGTATACCGAATAAAAAAATATAAAGTTCTAAAAAATAAAAAAGCCCTAGAAAGGCTAAAGGTAAAGTATAAGGAAAGAGATTTTTAAATATAGGTATTATAGGATTAATTAATATAAATTACTACGGAAGTTACTACGGAGGTCGCTAAAGACAAGGGTTTTACGTAAGGACCTATTAGGTAAACGATACTAGAAAAGTAATATAGTAAGTACGGAATTACTATTTTATAAAATATATTATAGCTTATAAAGCTTTTATATAAAAGTTAGAAAAAGTACTAGAAAAGCAAAAAAGTCGCTAGTATTAGAATCGCGAAGTTATTAAAAGATATACTAATATTTATATAATATATACCTTATAAGGGAAATACGGTATAACTTTATTTTAGGTATCTAGAATATTAGAAAGTACTTTAGTTTTAATATATTATATATAAATATATAAAGTATTATTAAAGTAAATCGTTATACGGTATCACGGTTCTAGAAGACAGTGGGGCCACGAGGGACCAATCAAGACTAGACCGCGCCGTCGAGCGGGGCTTACGGTCCAAAAGGGCAACGGACTAATAAGATGGGGACCGGGGACCGCGGTAGGGCTCATGGTCCACGGTCCGGCGTCGGCCAATTAGGAGCGGACCGAGGACCGTCTATAAATTAACGGTCCACGGTCCACGGGTCTATATATACGGAGGAACTGGCCGGTGTAAATAGATAGTTCCGCAGTATATAATATAAGTTATAATCGTTAGTATTTAAACTATTATAATAGAGATAAGCTATTATTATATACTATTATTACGGTTCTGGAAGATAGTGGGGCCACGAGGGACTAATTAAGACTAGACCGCGCCGTCGAGCGGGGCTTACGATCCAGAAGGGCAACGGACTAATAAGATAGGGACCGGGGACCGCGGTGGGGCTTACGGTCCACGGTCCGGCATCGGCCAATTAGAAGCGGACCGAGGACCGTCTATAAGTTAACGGTCCACGGTCTACGGGTCTATATATACGGAGGAACTGGCCGGCGTAAATAGATAATTCCGTAGTATATAATATAAGTTATAATTATTAGTATTTAGATTATTATAATAGAAATAAGCTATTATTATATATTATTTAGCTATACTGGACTAAGATTATTTAAAAGTGCCTTTAATTAGTGTCCCTTTTAGAGGTTTTAGATAGAGGTTCGTTATACGTTATATACTTACTTTAACTCTATTACGGATAAGTTAAAAGCGTCTTTTTACTACTATAGCCAAACCTAAAAATATTTAAATAGGAGGCGTCCCGCTTAACTTAAGCACCGAAGGACCTTCTAGATATATACCCTTTACCGTAGAATAGGTTATTAAGCGCCTTAAAGAACTCGAGGATAAGGTTTAGTAAACCCGGAAATAAATTTTCGTTATCTCGATTACGTTTAAGTCGACTATTAAGTTCCCGGTGCCGGAACGCTATAAAGAAAAAAAGGCCGAGCTTAAAAGGTTCTTAATTTAATTTAAAACCTATTTTCGTTAATATTTAAATTAGTTTATTAACGAAAAGTCGAAGGTAATCTTTACGGTTACTAGGCTTAAGGATAAGGCTTTTACGTAGTTCGAGCCTATCCTCGACGATTATTATAAGTAAAAGCGGGAGTATTAAAAGAAGATTACTATAAAGTATTTCGAAAGCTACTATACTTTTAAAGTTAAGCTTAAAAAGGTATTTAGGGAATATAATAAAGTAAGGCGCGCGTAGGGGAGGCTTTTAAGCCTACGTTAAATATATTTAGCGGCTAACTACGCGGCTTAATTTAAAATCGATAGCTTACGTAATACTATTAACGATAAGGGATTAATATAGCTTTTTTACTATAGCTTTAAGAAAAAGGTAAAGGATAAGTTATATAAGGAGTTAAGGCCCGATATTATTGATAAGTATATCGCTATAGCTATATAAATCGATAATCGGTAGTTCGAATATTATATAGAAAAAAGGAACTATAATAAAGGTACCTACGGTAATAACTATAAGGAATACTTTAGTAATAACCGTTTTAACGATAAATATAAGCGGAGATATCTTAGTATTAACTACTCCGGTATTATATACTCGGGACCGATAGACGTCGACGCTATATAATAATAAAGGCTATAAGGCCGGAACTAGGGTAGAGATAATCTTAAGTATTTTAATTACGGTAAAGTAAGATACTTTAAAAAGGATTATAAAGTACTTAAACGGTTCGAATAGAAAAAGGAAATTACATTAATTACTATATCGAAGGGACCGAGGGTTATAAAGGTAATAACTATTAGGTACTAATAAAGTAAAGCGGTAAGCTCCGAGAAAGACTTTAATTAATACGCCGGATAAAAAAATATGGAGTTTTAAAAGGTAAAAGAAGCCCTAAAAAAGCTAAAGGCGGAGTATAAAAAAGAAGATCTTTAAATATAAGTATTATAGGATTAATTAGTATAGATCGCTATAGAAGTTACTACGGAGGTCGCTAAAAACGAGGGTCTTACGTAAGGACTTACTAAATAAATAATATTAAAGAGGCAGTATAGTAAATATAGAATTACTATTTTACAGAATATATTATAGCCTATAAAGTTTTTATATAAAAGCTAAAAAGAATACTAAAAAGGTAGGAAGGTCACTAATATTAAAATCGCGAAGTTACTAAAGGATATATTAATACCTATATAGTATATACCTTGTAAGGAAAATACGGTATAGCTTTATCTTAGGTATCCGGAGTATTAAAAAGTACTTTAGTTTTAATATATTATATATAGATATATAAAGTATTATTAAAGTAAGTCGCTATACGGCTACTAGCCGGTATATAAAGTAAGTAAAGAAAGTAAACTATAGTTAATTAAAAGGATTATAGTCTAATAAAAAAAGGCCTAATAGGAGGACCTAAACGATTATATTTTATAAAAGGTTTAAGACCCGGTTAAATTAAAGAATAGCCTTTAAGTTATATAGATCGCACTAAGGTATATAAAGTACTACGTCGAATATATAAAGGGATCTCTAAATAATAGTATTAGTAAACGGTAGTACGGAAATAAATTTAATTTCGCTATAGTTCGTATATTAAACCCGTATATTATAAAAGAAAAAAAAGGAATAGATAATTATATAAGGTCTATTTCCCACGTAAAAAGTCTATAAGAAGATACTATCTTTAAATATTATAGTCGAAGGAAAAATAATATTAATTATATTCGATATTATAGATATAGGACCCTCGAAGGATATAATCCTAGGGTAATTATAGTATAAAGATTATAACCTAAATATCGATTAAAAGGATAGTAGCTACTTACAACTAAAAAAGCTTTAAAAGTATCTAATTAATAATAGAAAATCAGGAGCACGTACGGAGTAAAGTGCAGGACGAGCACCTTTTACAATACTACCGTAAGGAGTATAGAAAGTAATAGTATATTTTATTAATATAGGCGGTAAGATCGAAGAAATAAGGTTAATAACGTTAGTAAAGATATCGGAGGTTAATAAATACGTTTACTATAATAACGTAAAGAAGGGTAAGAAAAAGGCGGTACCGGTAAAATATCGAGGATACTTAACCTTTACGGCTAAATATCTAAAGGGGCTTTTAAAGTAAAGACCGTAGAACTACGAAATTAAGTTAAAAGAAGGAGCTAAGCTACGGCTATTTAAGGTTTATTATACTAACGATAAATAAAGTAAGGAGCTACGGAAATATTTAGACGAAAACTTAAAAAAAAAATATATTAGGAAATTGTTGAAGTAGGTGCTATTGAGGCCTGTAAATATAGGCTCAAATAGCTATCGGCGCAGTACACTGAGAGCGAAGAAGACTCTGACTGCAGCATTCGACAGTTGCCGTGGCACTGAAGGAAGGAGGATTACAGGGCGGCGCCCTGTAATATATAGAAGAGAATCACTGTAACATAGGCTTGTGAGGCACTGATGAGTGTGGTGAACCAGTATATTGATTGAACCTTATAGACTAAAAAAAATACCACAGTGGATAGGGTGTGAGGCAGAGGTCTTATAGGCCATCGGCCTATTACTTGCTCCCGAGGGTGATTCCGTTCCCGGGCCTGAACGCGCGTTTCCTGGGCCCGAACGCCCGCTAAATGCGCTATCCAAATATAAGGTTACAGGCCACGTTGCCGCTACCGTTTGGCCACTGCAGGCCACGTTGCTGCTACCGTTTGACCACTGCAGGCCACGTTGCCGCTACCGTTTGACTACTGCAGGGCACCGGCCTTAGCGCTCGGCCTTCCGGGACCTCGGATTGCTTCCGGAGGCCGAGCCTCCGCTCCGGCAACCGCAGTCCCTAAACACTGCTGATTCAAGCCATCGTATTGCCTCTGAGGCCCTGTAATATACAGGGCTCAGATACACTGTAAAATCCACAAACAAAAGCTGTATTTTAACAATATATAATAATAATTCGATAGCTATATAATCGTAGACTCGTATCGTAAAAATAAAGATCGAAATATATTATCCGGATATAGTAAACTATAAAAACGAAACTAAAAAATATATTCTAGCTACTCTACTTGGCGACAGTAGCCAAAAATAATAGCGTATATAGATACTCTGTACTAAATAGTAGTTACCGAGCCTAAGTATAGTCTTTCATTAATATTAAAGCGTTTAAGTATCGACCTTAGCTTTTCTAAATAAAAGCAAGGTTATTTATACTCGTTAACGTATCTAGGTAATCGGCCCCAAGCTTAGTCTTACGAGTCTCTATAGCCCATAGGGATATACCGTTATAACTATTTTAAATAAATAGGGAATTAGAACTCCCGTTTATAACGTACAGTAGTATACGGCAAAGTGCTACCTTAATAAATTTTAATTAATTCGGGACCCCGTATTCCTACGTGTGTTACCTAGCTACCAATCCAATAACGCCCGGTATAAAGGGTCGAGGAACTAAAGTAAGGGAGCCCGCCGAGACTCATAATACCGCGGTTAGCCGTCCTATATCTCTCCCGAGCAACAGCAGCATCTCGGAACAGATTACCTATCCTCCTCTGCCCCTGCATACCCCTCATCGCGATCGGTCAAAGCCCGCTAGAGTTCTTAGATCCGTTACCCTTATAACTATGCGGTAAGATAAATCCCAACACCAGACAATCGCGGCGCGCTATCTGCTCCAGCTTCTAATCGTTTTATTCCTGCAGGCCGCAAACATCCTAGTCCATCTGTCGCGCCCACCCCTCCGCCCTTTCTCTCCTCCGGCCGAGCCTCGGCGGTCCCGAACCATACGCCTCCTGGAACGTGACGATGCCGGCGGGATCCGCCTAACGAAGGACCTGCCCAGCAACAGAGTCCCGCCATACGCGGTGCTTTCACACACGTGGGGGCCCGAGGAGGAGGAAGTCGGCTACAAAGATCTAGAGGACGGCAGAGCCGCAAGCAAACCCGGCTACGACAAGATCCGGTTCTGCGCAGATCAAGCCGGGTGTGACGGGCTGAAATTCTTCTGGGTGGACACGTGTTGTATCGACAAGTCCAACAGCTCCGAGCTTCAGGAGGCGATTAACTCCATGTTCAGGTGGTATCGCAACGCGGCCAAATGCTACGTCTATCTCGCGGACGTCTCAACATGCAAGCGAGACGCCGACGGCGTCCCTAGTTGGACATGGGCTTTTCAGAAATGCAGGTGGTTTGCTCGAGGATGGACCGTCCAAGAGCTCATCGCCCCGACATCAGTGGAATTCTCTTCAAGGGAGAAGGCACGTATTGGGGACAGGAACTCCCTAGAGCAAATGATCCGGAGCGTGACGGGAATTCCCCTCGAGGCCCTCCGAGGTAATCCATGGCTTCCTCTACCTTCTTAAAGAGAGTCCCAACGGTCCGATTTCCAGGAGGAAATCCGTGTGTGAAAAATCCCCTCAGTCGCCCCTTTAACAGATCCTCTCGGGGCAGCGCCTTTCCTCTCTTCGTTCCCACCACGACGAGACCAAGACCGTACAAGCGGCGAGCACAGCAGTTGTCAAAATGGCAATCCAAATCTCTCGGTGGATTCGCAACTCAAACCCCTTGCCACTACTAGTTGCTGCCTCGCTGGTGTTGTCAAACCACACCAAGGTGGTACTGAAGAACGACTACGATTAGCCAGGTTAGCATCGCGGCATTACCGACTTCCTATAACCAAAAAACAATGTAGAGAACATACCATAACCAGGTTTGCAGGCAAGTACAACATGGCAATGACCGTCGCTATTCGCATCGTCCGGGAATCTTGACGAGTTTTATCAGCGAGCGAGACCATGAGCTTAGTTTCGACCGATTGGGCGTAGGAAATTCGCGTCAGCTCCATACTACTGTGGTGCATAAGCTCTTGTCCGTGAAGCCTCAGGATGTCGTCATACTTGAAGAAGATTATGGTTACCACCGATATACTACATCCGAACGGACAAGTCTTACCATCAGCCTAATATTATCCGCAAGACTCAACAGTTTCCGTGTGGTTTCCTGATGGTTCTTGAGCTCCCCAGACAGGCTTCGAAGCTCCCGTTGAAAGCCACTTTGGGTGGACACAGAGAGGTTGCAGGCCTGGGCAAAGTCCTCTGCGTGCACCTTTATAGCAGACACGGTACTTAGTGTGTTCTTCAGGATCGAGCGGGTGTGGTGCAGCTTCTGTTGTAGCTGGTGAACCTGCTGCTTGGACAAGAAACTAAGCCCAAACTCGCCATACGGCTTGCAGATCGCTATATTGCTGTCCTGTCCGTCGCGACACGTTAGCTTGAAAGGGCTCTACAATGCCCGAATACACTGACGACTTTGAATCAGGGCAACAGCAGACGTACGAAAGTTCGTAGTTTTTCGGCAATGTAGTTAAGATACCCCCTCCAAGATGGGGTGGAAGCAGCGAGGTACCGGATATGTAGGCTCATAGGATGTGACATGTCGGTCGGTTTACCGCTTTTCAGGCCCGATTGGAACAGCAGTGGAGGCTGTATGACGACCCAGCTCGACCGTCCGGTCCGGAAGGAGTACTTCTGATGAATGGCGGACTGGCGGCAAGACCACGGATCTTCGAGGTCACGTCCGTGACGTTCGAAATGACGGATGTTGTAGCAGAGGGCTTGGATCGCCTTTCAGCCTCTCTGCGAGGAAACAAAGATGGAGCTACATACCAAACACCGGATTGTCTTCCGTGGTCCTGCTGCGTCTGTTCCGCAACGCTCTGCCGGGGCTCGAAGGCGAGAAATGGCTGTAGCACGCCATGAAGTCTTCGTCCGAGGACAAAAACTTTCTTCCTAACCCCGAAACAAACCTCAGAAACTGTGGCGTGATCTGCTGTGAGACGTATATCCGTCGAAACATCTCAAGCGTGACATCTATCCGGCTCCACGAGTTCAAGCGATGTAAAATCCTACAGAGCAACGCATCAGCCATCAAACGTATACGTGTGCAGAACAGTCCCCTACAATATCCTGGAGGAGCCCAGCGGTAGCGTCTTCTGCAGGTTTTTATTGCCACGCTCAGCGGAAGCCCAATACCAAGGTGGAAGGGGGTCGCATACGGCCAAGGCTGCGTTCAGCTCGTCCGTCGTAGACGCCGCCCGCCCTTGCACGTTCGCCTCGCCGCCAGACGTGCGGGATTCACGCGTCGCAGGCGGCGGCGCACGGATTATTTCGACTATCTCCAGTCTACAATTGCCATCCTGCGTGATGAATATGTCAGACAGTTTAGCTTCCAGCTCCGTCCAAATATGCTCAAGGCCATGTTCACGGAGCATGTCGCGGAAGAAGTCAAGAGGACTTGAGCTCAAGCCCTCGTGGCAAGAAACACTCCTCTTGGCCATAGTGAAGCTGCAGCGAATGCCGCCGTCTTGAGAACAAATTTTAGACTGTAGATTATACCGTCTCACTCGCCTGGAGAAGAGGGGAGCCCTGGCTAGTTTTGTACTCTCGCCGCTTTCCTGCACATCGACCATGCGTGGCGGCAGTGCAAAGTGCCCGGTTCCACCCTGAGGCTCCCATTCGGCAAATCAACCTATAAATGAGCGCCACGCGTGGGAAGTGCAAAGTGCCCGGTTTCGCCTCCAGGCTTCCATCCACTGCGGTAGATCGGCCTATAACTGAGCGCGTCTGCAACTTTGCATCTGTTTTGCAAACTGCTTCCAAACCCCACAAACCTTGTGGACTGCTTGATCAACTATTCATTCCCATTATTTTCGCTCTAACCTACAACTAACATGAGCGAATTGACCCATCTGGAGGCAAGATATGTGGTCCAATCCAGGCTGGAAGACCTCCTTCAAAGACTATTCGGAGATGGATCAAACTACAGTGTGCAGGTGCCGTACTTGTGACAAACCCGATCTGTGCTCGATTGGTGCTGACATTTCTTAGAGCCAAGGAGACAAGATAGAAGTCTCGGCACCTAGAAAATTGACAGACGTAGGTCAATGCACCAGACTGGCCGGCATATATGGTCCAGTACACGTGCTGAACGCTGTTTGCGCAGACTGAAATCGAGTCTATCATGCTGATTCAATGACGATGGGACCAGTGTAGCTCTCCGGAGCACCCGACTGTATCTAGGCGTAGCAGCAAGGGCAATATATCATCCTTCAAGATACTCTATTCTAATGATACCTTTGGAGTCAGGCGGTGTAAGCCGAGACGACTACCTTTCCTCGCTTTTCTAGTAGTGTGAGGCATATCGCCTTTTAAACAAGCTACCATGTGTGTTGACAGCCGTGATGGTTCGCCCGACGAGCCTGCATTTCTGATGGGGTCGGCGGAGCCACACGCAACCACGGAAACAATATCTATTTGGCCGGCTGTGCTGGGCGTGGCACGAAGCAAGTCTCGTACCATAGACCGGCTGGGCAAGAGCAGGCGTGAACGTCGGCAGGGCACGATCACCTTCCAACTAGTCCGCAGGCACATTTCTTACACGTGGCATTCTTGCTTGGCAAGTGCAAAGGGCGGCTTTCTTGAAATGCGTATGCGGCTACATTATCGATGACGCCAATGTTGGATGCCTTGCCCAATGCTGTATAACCTACCAGGTAGCGAGTAGTTAAATAGAGCACCCGCGCAACCGAGCAACGACTTGCTCTCCAAACTGGAGGAGAAGATCCTTCCCTCTGGATTCGTTAAACTCCGATCCGCCAAAATCACACTGAATGCAGCGCCTGACCGCCTCGCAGTACTCCCTTCCCATGTGTTGCCGGAGCCGAGGGATGTAATTGGTGAGGAGTTTCTGGCGCCTCTCCTCGTAAGAACCCGTCAACTTCTTTGTTATCTCGGTGAACGGCGTCCAGAAGCCGATCTCCATCAATATTATCCCGAGACTGTAGTAGTCGAACTCGGGCCGGTATCCAAAACGCTCCTTGAGGTATGTAGGGTGTTGGTAGTACCTAGAGTCGGAATCTTCGACTCCCGACGTGAGGGCAATCGGTTCGTTTGGGCGGCTGTGGCTAAACCCAACCAGGAACGGCTCTCGGATGGAATGACTCTCCGCGCGGTCCGCCTGTGCGAAAAACACCACGTTGAATGCGGTAAGGCCTTTGTGGAACCACCCAACCGTATGTAGCTCGAGCAGTGATGTGGCAAGCAACGAGGCCAGCTCGAATCTATCGTCGAGGTCCGGCCGTGCGTCTCTGATCCTTTGGTGCAGGGTTATGGGTTTTGGAGAGGATTCTGGCCCGACCAATCCAGGAAGCTCAAAGACGAGCCCGAACGCCGCCCTTACGGAGTCGTGGAAGAAACCAGTGCACTGGAGCGTTCGAAAAGCCCGCGGCTTCTCCTGCGACAGCAGCTCGGCGATCCTGGCAGCGCGTCCGTACAAGTTATCCATCGTAAGTTTGTCTGCGCCGTGCTGCCGGTACTCTCGCCATTCCACCCAAACCGGACGAAATCTCTGACCGTCCTTGAGCTGACCGAGATGGTGGCTGTCAACTCGACCGCTCAACTCCACCGACCCTGGTTCGAGCATCATTTTGCGGGACGCAGAGCCGACATCTCTTGCGAGGAGATCATGTATGTACTTGATGTTTGCTCGCATGCGAATCTCGTGACTGAGAGTGGCGCTTGTCCCTCGATCCTTGCACTGCTCGGAAGGCTTTTCGTCCCCCCTCATTACGGAGATGTTGAAGTATGTCCTGGAGCTTTCCGTTTGGGCCTGGTCGAGAAAGCAGCGCAGTTCCTCGTTAAGCTTGAACAGTTGGGAAAGATCTAGCTGCTGTGCTCTTTCCCCCCGAGAGAGCCTCGACTTGAGATATTCGCAGAGCCTACCGAGGCATCCCAAGATGGCATCGAACTGTGACATCGTGTCGTGATTAGGCGGTCGCGCTGATTCACCCTCGAGAGCCCGGATTCCCATGGCATGTCTCCAAGCATCGAAGGCTGTATGTTCGATAAACATGTCTAGAGAATCTTCACCTTTCCTGACTTGGCGAAACAGGTCATTGACCGTGCTAGCCACACCATGCAAGGCAACAAAGCGCAGTCGCCAGGTGATCTCCTTGGCCTTCGGTCGTTTGGACTGGTCCAGGCAGAGCATGTCTCGCACAAGGGGGACCAGCAAAGCACGGCTTGTCGAGGACGATTCCGACCGTTTCGACAACCAGTCGTCCACAGCGCCACTCGGTCGACCAAGCCGGTGAAATTGGTGCAGCGAGATGATCCCAGATTTGTGTTCCCTTGCCTGGCGGAATTGTTGGACTCCGTCGCGCCCGAGTTCCATATACGTCGCAACCTCCGCAACGATACAGCCGAGGGACCAAATATCGCTGGACCTGTGTATAGGGTCGTCCGGCGCCACGTAATCGTCCATCCCAGACTTAAAAGGCGTTGCAGAGTTCTGCGACGTCGGCTTGAAAGTCGTCAGACCAAAGTCTGCCAGGATCAAGCTAGATCCAGAGACGAGGATGTTGCGCGGGCGTAGGTCGTGGTGGCATCCAATGAGATCCAGGTCGATTTTGCGCTCGGCGAAGTCGTGGACGTGCTCCACGGCGGACGTCAGCGCTGCGAGTGCGACCACCAAAGCTTCGTCGGTCGAGAACACTGTCAAATGCCGTTCGGTCTCCAGAAGTTGGGCGAGGTTCCCAGCATCGGCCAGCGGAAAGAGGAGATTGTGCCTGCCATTATAGGTGTAAGAGCCCAGCAGCTCTGCAATGTTGGGGTGCTTCAAGTGGTTGAGAATGGCGAGGTTTTCCAGCTCCCGCTTGTGACCACGAGCCGAGCCTTTCCCGAGTTTGAACTCCTTTATGGCAAACTGGCCAAGCGTCAGCGACAGGGATCTATACATTGAACAGTGCAGTTCACCTTTGGGGGGAAGATGTCACCCAGTTCCTGGTGATGAGGCGCGAGCCTAACCTCGCACACCTTACCAAAAGCTCCTTCCCCAACCTCCCTAATCTCCACAAAAGGCATAACAGTATTCTTATCGAATTGTCTGGTCAAGGCCCCGCGAGAGAACGTAGGTACCACAAGCTCCCACTGCTTCTCGTGGAAGTCGCTTGCTTCCTCCGCCGAAAGGTGGATGTCTTGGACGAGAGCGTCTTGCCTGAACGGAAGCTTGGCATCTTCAAGCTGACCTGCCTCGACAAATTTGAGTAACAATTCGGTTTGGCCGAGCAAAATGAGAATGCCGAAAATCTTGCGTCCCCGCAGAATGATCTTTTGAGCGATCTCCTCCCGATAGTATAGAGGCTGCCAGCTTGCCAATCCCGAGCGAACTGCATCCTCCGTCATCACGCTGTAGAACGACAATTCGGGGACGAACGAACGACACCACGCATTTTTGCAACGCAACCCTTTAACTTTAGATTTCAGCTGTTCCATTTCTCCTGTCTCAATGTTAGAAGTGGCCTGAATGATCTCGTTGTGAAATGTTCGGCGGTTCTGAAGAGAGGGTCCGCTACACTGCCAATAAGCAGGAGCACGTAAGGTAGGCAGGATTCGTCCGAAGAAAGTGCATGTTCCCCACTGCCGCGCCTCGCAGGCGATTGGCGTTTAGATTTCGTGCGCAGGACTAGACCCGCCATGAGGCGCAGCTACCGCGGTAGGCACGTAGCCTTAATAGTAGACTCAGTGGCTCGGGCCTTCTCTTCGCTTTTTCAAGGCCAGGCCAAGGCCACCTGCATGCAAAAGGGGGCCCGTTTGGATGCTTTTCTCAGCTGGTGGTGTGGTACTCAGTAGAATGGTGGGCTCTATTTGGCCGGCTGGTGTGGAAGTGGGCCTGCAGTGCCAAGGCATACAACAACAGGTCTGAGGCAGACAATGAGGCTCTAATCGGCCGAGTATTCTGAATTGAGCCAAAAAAGCAGCCAATCAGGCCCTGAGACTAGCTGCAAGCGGCAAGTGCCGGGTTTGAAGTGGTCTAAAAGCATAGCTAATATTTTAATCCGGTTTAAAAGTTGACCGATCACGCTCTAAAAGGTGCAGTCAAGTATATGTACCGTAAGCCCTCCTCATTAAACTGCGCGCGGAGTGTACCGTAACACACAAGGTACGTCTTCGTTGTTTTTTGCGGTTTTGAGAGTATTCGACGTGCCATGCTCAAACAGTGGTGTGTTGGATGCCTGATATCCTTGGCAAAGACGTCTGGGGCATTTCGTGTGCAACGCAGCAGACTCAGTCGTGCTACCCGAAGTAAGGGAGTGTTAGGCACCAATCGGGCCTTGTCTCGGCATAGCCTCAACAGAGCCTCAATTCGAGGGTATTGCACGCTTTTTTCCCTTCCGTGGCTGCAGAGGACCCGGAAGGCTCCATGGGCGGCTCACTGTCTTGCATTCCAGCGCACCAAAGAGTATACGCTCCAAACTTCCACAGAAGCACCGACTTTTCTATGATATAGGCTGGACGCAAGACCGCATCTCTGTTTATGTTTTTTTCCTAAGAAATTCGCCCACTGGTCGAGGACGGCTCATCATGTCGTTTACCGCCGACTCTACGTTTGACAGGCCCCGCCTCTTCTCTACTAGCACCTCTCCAGTGCAAAAAGCGGCACCGGTGCCATGCAACTTCATAACGTTCCTCGCTGCAGCACAGAAGCTGGGAGTGCCTTTCTTGCCGATAACGTGGCAACCGAAAAGGCCATCGCTGGGCAAAGGAGGCACAAGTCAGATCAGCCAAGCCTTGATGAATCTGCAGACGACCCTCGCCTTCAAGCGTGTGTCAGACAGAGACAAGCTCAAAACGCCCAAGGAGGAAATTTTGCGACGTTGTATCAACGAGATGACGGTGCTTTGGCACCCAGCCGTCCGAAGCCATCCCAACGTCTTGGAATTGCAGGGGATATGCTGGGATGTGTCCCCCAAGACGCAGGACCGCTCGGAAGCAACACCCTCTCGGTCTTCGAGCGATGAGACAGTGTGGCCGGTTTTTGTCTTTGAAAAGTCGCATTTCGAGGATCTGTATCACTTCGCAAGATTGCCCGTGGGGCGGGAGCTTGGCATCACAGACCGCCTGAAGATCTGTCTACAGGTTGGCGCGGCCATAGCACACATGCAATCCAATAGTAAGTAGGTACCCGTGAAAAACCCGCAGGACAGGGCTAAACCTTGCCTCTGTTAGATATCGTTCACGGGGACATTAAGCCACAAAATATACTCGTATTCCGAGCTGAAGATGGTTCATTCACCGGCAAGGTTGCCGACTTTGGTTTCTCCACTCGATATGCCCGGGACGATGCCCGTATCGTGCTCCCTTGGTCTTGGCCATGGCATGCGCCAGAATTTGACGAGTATCACGAGTTTACGCCTGCACAGGCTTTGAAGACGGATGTCTTCTCCTTCGGCCTACTTTGCCTGTGGCTCCTGTTCGAAGAGTCTCTCTCGGGAATCCGACCGCTTCCCGAGGCAGCACAGTTAAAAAGTCCCCTCCCTACCTGCAAAGGCGAAGAACAAGCGTTAGACCTTCTCGACAACTTTAAAAAGAAAGATTCTTTAGTATGGTTCGCAAACCAGTTGGTGATAGCAGAGGCAGGGTTCGACGACGAGACGAAAGCCATGCTGCAAAACTACTTTCGCGGATGTCTAGTCAGCGATCCGACAGTACGAGATGTCGACATGCAGCACTCACTCAAACACATGAACATATACTCGTAAGAGTCCTTGCGTACTTGCCGTGGCCGTTGACTTTGCTGACCATTATGCCAGAGCACAACCGGTGGTTCAGGTGCCGGTAGAGATACCATCCCTAAGTGGTGATAGCTTCAAAGTAAGAACTATAACTGATATGTATTCATACTTGTCTGACTTTCGTAGCTTTTTGACTCGATTCCATCCTTCTATGCCGCAGATTACCGCATTCGATCTTATATCCGTCGAGAACTAGAAGAAGTGGTAACGGGCCATCCAACAAACGCCCTCCGCATCCAGCTGTCATTCTGCTACTACCTTGGATTCGGATGCCATGACAATGATGAACTGCACACGTCTTTCGCATATGACGCTGAAGAGGCCCGCGCCCAGTTGGAAATGGCGCTGGAATCCAAACAGGAAAGAGACATGGGCAGGTTATATAGCAGCCTGGCTGAGAGCGGCCATGACAAGCTGATTGCTCTTCATGAATACTACGGTGAGAGTGAGGTCCTCCATATCGCAGAACGAACAACAAGGAAGGATATTGAGTGTATAACGCGTGTTCAAGGAGCCGAGAACTGGATAGTATTCCATCTTAAGCATATACTCTCTTCAATTTTGTCTTATCAAGGCCGCTGGAAAGAGGCCAAGAAGCTTGAGATCAAAGTGTTGGAGGTCACAGAGAGGACACTTGGCCAAGAGCACCCTGGTACACTTACAAGCATGGCAAACCTGGCAGCTACCTATTCTGATCTTGGCCAGTGGGAGGAGGCCAAGAAGCTCAATATGAAAGTGTTGGAGGTTAGCGAGAGGACACTTGGCCAAGAGCACCCTGATACCCTTACAAGCATGGCTAATCTGGCTAGAACGTATGCCGATACTGGCCAGTGGGACGAGGCCAAGAAGCTTGAGATTAAAGTGTTGGAGGTCAGAGAGAGGACACTTGGCCAAGAGCATCCTAGTACACTTACAAGCATGGCGAATCTGGCTAGAACGTATGCCGATACTGGCCAGTGGGACGAGGCCAAGAAGCTTGAGATTAAAGTGTTGGAGGTCAGAGAGAGGACACTTGGCCAAGAGCATCCTAGTACACTTACAAGCATGGCGAACCTGGCTAGAACGTATGCTGGTCTTGGCCGGCGGGAGGAGGCCAAGAAGCTTGAGATCAAAGTGCTGGAGGTCAGAGAGAGGACACTTAGCCAAGAGCATCCTAGTACGCTTACAAGTATGGCGAACCTGGCAGCTACCTATTCTGATCTTGGCCAGTGGGAGGAGGCTAAGAAGCTTGAGATCAAAGTGTTAGAGGTTAGAGAGAGGAGACTTGGCCAAGAGCATCCTAGTACGCTTACAAGCATGGCGAACCTGGCAGCTATCTATTCTGATCTTGGCCAGTGGGAGGAGGCTAAGAAGCTTGAGATCAAAGTGATGGAGGTTAGAGAGAGGACACTTGGCCAAGAGCATCCTAGTACGCTTACAAGCATGGCGAACCTAGCAGCTACCTATTCTGATCTTGGCCAGTGGGAGGAGGCCAAGAAGCTCAATATGAAAGTGTTGGAGGTCAGCGAGAGGACACTTGGCCAAGAGCACCCTAGTACACTTATAAGCATAGCGAACCTGGCAGCTACCTATTTTGGTCTTGGCCAGTGGGAGGAGGCTAAGAAGCTTGAGATTAAAGTGTTAGAGGTTAGAGAGAGGACACTTGGCCAAGAGCATCCTAGTACGCTTACAAGCATGGCGAACCTGGCAGCTATTTATTCTAATCTTGGCCAGTGGGAGGAGGCTAAGAAGCTTGAGATCAAAGTGATGGAGGACAAAGAGAAAACATTTGGCCAAGAGCATCCTAGTACGCTTACAAGCATGGCGAACCTGGCAGCTACCTATTCTGGTCTTGGCCAGTGGGAGGAGGCTAAGAAGCTTGAGATTAAAGTGTTGGAGGTTAGAGAGAGGACACTTGGCCAAGAGCACCCTGATACCCTTACAAGCATGGCGAATCTGGCGAGAACGTATGCTGGTTTTGGCCAGTGGGAGGAGGCTAAAAAGCTTGAGATTAAAGTGTTGGAGGTTAGCGAGAGGACACTTGGCCAAGAGCACCCTGATACCCTTACAAGCATGGCTAATCTGGCTACAACTTATGCCAATACTGGCCAGTGGGACGAGGCCAAGAAGCTTGAGATTAAAGTGTTAGAGGTTAGAGAGAGGACACTTGGCCAAGAGCATCCTAGTACGCTTACAAGCATGGGGAATCTGGCAGCTACCTATGCTGATCTTGGCCGGCGGGAGGAGGCCAAGAAGCTTGAGGTCAAAGTTCTGGAGGTTAGAGAAAGGACACTTGGCCAAGAACACCCTGGTACACTTATAAGCATGGCGAACCTGGCAGCTACCTATTCTGGTCTTGGCCAGTGGGAGGAGGCTAAGAAGCTTGAGATTAAAGTGTTGGAGGTCAGAGAGAAGACACTTGGCCAAGAGCATCCTAGTACGCTTACAAGCATGGCGAACCTGGCAGCTACGTATTTTGGTCTTGGCCAGTGGGAGGAAGCAAAAGCTTTGTTAGCTTTAAGCGTAACCCTCTCTACTAAGTGTCTCGGTCTTAATCACCCAGCTACAAGAAACAGGACCAAACGGTTAAATACGTGGGCCAAGACTGAGGATAGCTAGCACCTGATAACCTTGTGTATGAATTCGAAATCGTTAACACTAAACCTACTGTTTAACTTGGTGCCAGTTCGTCTTGCCTTCTTGACTACTCTGACGGCACGTAGCTTGAGTGAAGAAGGTATCAAGCCGCGTGTCGTCGAATAATTAGACCACAATAATCTATCCGTTATTTCTTTTTTCTTAACTATTAGCCTCTTTAATGGCTAACGTAAGGCCGAACAACCTAGAGCGGAAGAAGTTAAGGGAAAGATGCAGGGACCTCCTTACGCAATATTGGTTTGGGGTGCGGCCACAGGCCTGAGGGTTCGAGTAAGGAAGTGGGGCTCTCGGAGCATTCGGGGGTTCAGGGGTCATGTATATAAGCGGTCTGCCTCGGACATTCTATTTTAGACAGGACATCGACTTGTATTTCTTCATATTTTGTGCCTTGCACGCGTGCAGGCAATTCTGGCCCTCTGATCAGGCCAATCCGGTGCTTATTATGTGGCCTGCGAGCCCATAGTGTCTTTTCTTTGTCCTACATGGAGTGTGGCCTGCGAGCGAGCCACTGTCACGCAGGTGTGTTCATTCAGAGACCCTGTTGAGGGTATATTTGTGGTGTTGTGGTTGGTTTGTGTGTTTTCTCACCATTTCAATAATAAAATATATAAAGAAAGGTTTTACGGTAGTAATATAGATATAGGGAGATAGGAGAGAAGAGTCGTACAGTAGATAGTAGGACGGATAAAATAGCCTCTTTATATAGCTAAAACTAAAAGAAAAAAAGTCGCGTAGTAGGCAGGTAAAAAGTAACGGACTTTTTTATATTAATATAGGTACGACTTAGAATCACCTAAAACGGAGAGTAATATACTAGCGAGTTTATTTTTTAAGAAGAAAAGTTGCGTAGTAGGTAGATTGGGAGTAACGGAGTTTATTATATTAAAATAGTTACTATAACCTAGAGTCTCTTAAAATGGAGAGTAAATACGCTGGCGAGCCTATTTCTTGGTCCCCGTTTTGGCGGAAGATTCGTCCCGGTAGGAGAGGGAGGCTCTATATTTGGACTATAAGAGCGTCGCGTAAAGTTGTCGATTTTGGAAAATAAGGAGAGTAGGGTGAGCGGTGGTGAGCTTAAGGTGAGCCGAGGGTGAAGCGAGCCTGATTTTGGGCTAACCGTTTTTGGACGAGGCAAAAAAGTTTTTAGAGACCGACTACCTAGGTAAGGAAACTAAGTGTCGACACACGACCTCATCTTATTTCTCTCTTTTTCGTCTTCATCATTTTTCTCTTTGTAAAACAAGTTGCCATCTGCGCAGACATCACCATCAGAGAAAATCCGTGCCCCATCGCACAAAACAGAGTTCAGATCAGTGGCATGTTGGCGTTCCGTTCCTGCGGTGGCGAAAGCTTCACTGTTGGAGGTGACGGTGTGGAGGCGACCATGATGTTTAAGTTTTTTGCCAGCGCCCAACATAGCTTTTTGAACACTGGAAAGCCACAAAAGTTTGGAAAAGAATTTCTGGATTAAAAATTCGCCCTCGGAAACTTCTCTCCCTTCTTCCTTTCCACCCTTCATCCACACCCTCTTCTGCTACCAGCATTAGCAAGTCTGTCCCTGCATGATGCCTGATCAATTCAAAGCGGTCCAACAGAGGCTGGCCGGACTGGTCCAGATGGTGGCCCCCGATCTCCAGGAACTACGTCAAGAGGTTGAGGAGCTCACCAAAGCCCTCGCTGCCGAGGAGGAGGCTAGTGACATCAACAGAAAAATGTACATTACTCAGAGGATAGCACTGAATTGGAAGCTCCAACAGCAGACCGCCGAAATTACCAATTTGCATGAGCGGCAGTTGAAGCTCTCCCAGGAGCTAGCCGCCTGCCAGCAAAATATTGCCTGCTCTTCCATCACACACGCCGAGCAGATTGCCGCCATTGAGAAGGACTACGACGAGCAAATCTCGACCATCAACTCCCTTCACCAGCGGGAGATCTCCGACTTGCAGTTGCGCCATCAGCTGTCGCGCCATCGGGATGCCGTGAACGGGATGCATAATGCCGACCTGCTTCAGACGCAACTCGCCTGGGAGAGACTCAAGGTCGGTGACTTGCGGAGGGACTGCGCCAAGTTGGAGGAGGAGCGTGACCAGTCCAGGAAGGATTGCGAGTCGTGGAAGACGAAGTATCACGAGTCCATGAAGTCTAATGAACAGCTCCAGAAGAAATTCCGCTGGGAGACCGCGACGGTGGATTCTCTCTGCAAGAACTGCATCATGTTGCAGGAGCAAGGCGACGAGTGGAAAAAGAAGCACAACCAGATGAAGGAGGAACACGGCGAGTTGCAAGACAAGCACCGGAACTTGGAAGAGTCTGACCTCGCACTGAAGAGCCGCTACCATGCCCAATCCGCTGAGCTGAACGTGGCCCTCGAGCGCAATCACAGTCTTGAGGAGGAGGTCCAGCAGATGAAGGAGCAGTTGAAAGAGGAAGACCGGCGCGCCACTGAGGCAGAATCGCGAAAGTTATTCTTCCTTGCGAAACTGCAAAGCTTGCAAGACGACCACGCCGAACAAAAGGAAATGTATTTGAAGAGGCGTCAGGCGTACAAGGAGCTGCTGGTATTACACGTGAGATTGCACGGTGACCATCATAAGCAAAGTAAGGTTGTCGAGGCCGTGCGCTACGACATCAAGGGCCTGGAGAATATACAAAAGAGGCTTATTGAGGAACTGGAAGATATGAAGGACGACTGCAGAAAACGCCGACAGGAGTGCGAGGATATGATGTTCAGTCATAATGTCTTGGCCGCCAGGAACAATGAGCTGTTGGTTCAATGCGTTGAGCTTCAGACCAAGTGTGAGAAGCTTGATGATGAGGTTACTGGGGCCCAGGGGTTTGAAATTATTGGCTCCCCCGTGGAGTCATATGATGATGAGGAGAGCGATGAGGAGAGCGATGAGGAGAGCGATGAGGAGAGCGATGAGGAGAGCGATGAAAAGAGCGATGAGGAGAACGATGACGAGAGCGAGGAGAGCGAGGAGGAGGAGGGTGACGAGGAGAGTGGCGAGGAGGATAAGGAAGAGGACGGCGATTTTGACGAGGCAGACGATCAACTGTCTGACCTTGATGACCTTGTTGAGGTAGAGGATCAGGTGTCAGATGATGGTTGTGAGTTCCCTGACGAGGACAAATAAGTGAAGGCTTGGCAGGAGATATTGCGATGGTGGTCATTTGTTTCAGATTCTTAGTCACCTGGTAAATATCTTGGTACATTATTATCATTGTTTATCTTGCCGGGTGTCAGCCGCCACTGGCCTTTTTGCCAGCCCTATAAATAACAAAAAGAACCATCCAGGTGCCAAAGCGATCTAGAGCAAGTTCAGCCCAGTACCACCAATCAATGTCCCTGGTAGCCCTACGGTGAGGGTGTAGAAGTAGAGAGACTTCGGCCATATTCCAACCTCTCACGATCACCAAAATCACAGAGGCAAGAAGGAGCAGGCTGGGAATCTGCGGTGGACATAATTAACACCAGGGCCCACAGCTGTAATAAGACATACGAACTGATACTTACTTCTATGAGAATGACTGGCCCGGTCTTCCTTCCTTTCGATGGGTTTGAGCAAGATGCGTACATTGCCATTCCCAGGATAGTGAGCCCCCCGACAAAAAGGACGAGTAGTGTTGCAGAGATTACAACAGAAGCTATCTTGCTGCCGTTGAACACATCATCCAGTCGTGGCATTCCCAAGCGTCCGACAACCGTCAAGTCAGGATTAATTTCTCTCTCCGCCATGATGCAATATGTCAAGCCCAGCACCGTTGCCACCCCTGCCAGCGTCCACATGGCTGCCCTTCCGGCCCGGATAATAAGTGCCCTCTCGTTTGATGGCCAGCTGTAGCGTTGACCAAATTCCACAAGCAAAACACTACAAAGAGCTGCGCCCACGTGTCGGAATAGACGAGCGACGGGTTCGAGTCGTTTTGCTGATAGGAGCATTAAAAGGTAGCGGTCTTCAAAGGAGAGATAGACTTCAGGAATGTTGTAGTAAGCGTAAACGGAGAAGGAGGCTATGCGGAGAATGTAGCCACTATTATGACTGATTGTGAGTTGACTGAATATTGTCAGCAGTGAAGGGAAATATCTACATGATTAAAGCGGACATGGTAGCGGCGTAATAATGCCATATTGGGCGTATTTTGGAGATTCGCAAGGCGCTGTAGCCAAACGTGCACAGGAAAAAGAGTGTAAAGATGCCCTCGACGATGGCGCTAGCAGCGTAGACGAAAGGGGGGTCGACACTGTAGTAGGCTGTTTTGGATCGCTTTGCCATGGTTAGAAGGATGCCGCAAGACTTGGAGTATAAGCTTGGAGAAGAGTCAGTTAGGGGAGGTTCTCAAGAGTGTATGCCAAAGACCTCCATCACTCAATCGAACTGTCGATGAGAGATGTTATATGTTGCCATCCCGTCTTGGCGAGGCCTCTCTTTTTAACAGCTGCGCCATACTGTTTTGACGTCGGCAGGCAGATTACCAGGACTCGGTTCCAGATGTTGGGAGACTTGGCAGGGCACATTATGTGACTGACGGGCGATGGTTTGGCCGGTCTGACAGGTTGACATTGAACATCGTGGCTTGTCAGGGTTAATGCCCAAGTGGTTAAGTTTAGAAAGATCCCTAGGATTAGCTGTGGCTCAATCATTGACTTTTTGGTTGGCCAATGGAAGCCCTCAATTGTCCGTTACTGGTTTCAGCAACTTGTGGACAGAAACCAGCACGGCTCCCTTAACACAAACCCCAGCTTCTCTCTATTTGCTGCTTTCTTTACGTCCCGCTTTCTCGCGTCCTCCGTCCTCACAATGATGGATTTTTTTTTGCCCAGCTTCTAGCACGGTCAGAAGACTCGCCAACTCAGCATCCGAAGGCCGCAGTGAAATGACCGTGGATTCCGACCAAGACTCAGGCTCTCACACCAACCGGGAGATGCTCCCTGTCCCGGGCCCTGTCACGCCTCGGCCCGGCGACAAGCTCTGTCATGTCTGCGAAAAACTCCAACTGAGTCCTCGACTGTTTGTCGTCTTTCCGGGAGATGAGGGTTAGGGTTAACCCGAGACTTGTCATTGCAAGCAGACGTATACAACGCCTTTGTTGGTGTGGCACGCCAGATCAAGCGGCAGTTGAATACTGGCATCTACCACAGGCTGCCAACCATCTATTTCTACTGGTTTCTGCTATGGTGTCCTCTACCACTTCACACTCGCCGCCTCTCAGAAACGATCAGCCAACCCGTGGGGCCCAGCTGGTCCTGGTTCTCATGGGTTGGCTCTTGGTCATATATATGGGAATGGTATTGCCGGGAAATTGAACGCATTGGTAGAGGGATACGAAATCGATGTTGGGTTTTTGGTATCAGAGCCTGGGACATGATACGACAGAATGCAAACGCCTTGCGCGGCTCAATGACGACATGAATGGAGCTGTTGAGCCACCCTTGAAGGCTGAACGCAGAAAGTACTATGATAGGAGCTTGGAACCATCAAGTTGCAACCAGGTTGGATGGACGAACATGCGCTTCAGGCAGAAAGAGAGTTCATGCTACTCTGATCTGACTGAACACGATCTTGGATGGGGGTACAAGGTGATGATGCTTGATAGGAGAGATGGGGACGGTGGCAGACACCCAACACGGTCGATTTCGAGCATGTATGCGGAGCGTGTCGCCGTTGGATCCATTGACGTGTGCCAGTTGCTGGCTCGACTGGTCTGGAAGGAGATCATTCTTGGCTAGCATTTTGTGGGCCATCTGCACGCAAACCATTCCTCTGCACGCTTGGTCACAGAGTGCCTGGCTGTTGACTGGTCCAACCATCGTCAAAATCTTGGCAAGGCCTCCAATTTGGGTTATCAGCCCCAGAGTCACAACCGTTTCCATGACCACTGCCCGCCTTTGAGTTTCCTAAAAATGCTCAGCTGAACCAAGCCAAGTGAGCCCGCGGCCGAGTACCCTGGCCAGGTCGGCGGTTAGCTTCTTCGGGGCGGTCAGTCGACCTGTGCCAACCCATACAAATATCCATCATGGTTCCCCCAAAACAGTATCCAGAAGCCTACCACCTGACCAACTCCAAACATGGCTGCTGTCCAGCTAGATCTCGCAGCAGTGCAGCAGCTCGCCGCTGAGCAGCGCGCCCTTCTTGACACTATTGACGAGCTTCGAAAACTTGGCCTAGGAAAATTTGTCCAACTTCCTCAACTCATCGTTGTTGGCGATCAATCATCCGGAAAAAGCTCCGTCCTGGAGGCCATCTCTCGTGTCCGCTTTCCTATCAAAGACGGACTCTGCACGCGCTTTGCAACTGAGTTGGTGCTTCGCCAAGCCTCCCAGACGAAAGTCAACGTCCAAATCCAGAATGATGCTGGCAATGTGGACGATCATGTCTTTGACAGAACCGGCCTCAGCAACGACGAACTTCCTGCTATCATCGAGGAAGCCAAAGATTTCATGGGTGTCGGCTCGGGATCAAGTACATTCTCAGAACAAGTCCTCCGGGTGGAAATTTCCGGCCCTGCTGTTCCACAGTTGACGCTTGTCGACCTCCCCGGTTTCTATCATAATGAGACAGAGAACCAAGAGGCCGGCGGTGTTGCTGTGGTCGATCGGCTCGCAGAAAAGTATATGCGCCAGAAGAACAGCATCATCCTCGCCGTTGTCTCAGCCCAAAGTGAGCTGGCTGCCCAAAAGGTCTTGAATGAAGCGAAAAAACACGATCCTACCCGAGGGCGAACCCTGGGAATCATCACCAAGCCCGATAAGGTTGACCAGGGCTCCCACAACGAAGGCCAATACTTGCGTCTGGCGGTGAACAAGGAAGGCTCTCACAAACTGGCACTCGGCTGGCATGTGCTACGCAACCGAACTCATATGGAGACCACGTCAACAGATGGCGAGCGTGATGAGGCCGAGAAGAACTTCTTTCGAAACGGAGTGTGGGCAACAATCAAGGCTCAGGACAGGGGCATCGAGGCTCTCAGGGACAAGCTCAGCCAGGTTCTCTTGGCACACATTCAGCGCAAACTTCCAGAGCTCATCGAGGACATTGAACACTTGATCAAGCAACGTCAAAATCGACTCAAGGAACTGGGCGAGCAACGTTCAACACCACAGGCCATGAGAACGTACCTCACCAAGATCAGTTCCCGTTTCCGTGAGCTTGCTGGTGAAGCAGTTAGGGGCAACTACCTTGACGATTTCTTTGGCGGTTTGTATCCTGATCCAGACTCAACCGAATATACCGATGCTCGAATCAAGAAGTTGCGCGCTTTGGTGAGGGACCTCAACAGAGTCTTTGCACACGTTTTGTTGGTCAAAGGCAATCGACGCAAGATTCTTTGGGACGGCGATAACCAGGACAGGGACTCTGATGACGGTGAATCTGACAACGAAGAAAATGAATGTTCTGAGCCAGAGCTTGCAGTCCATCTTCACCAGCTTCTTGAACATTATCCTTTTGAAGACCCAGCAACCGTTTCGCTCGCAGATCTCAAGGGCGAGTTGGAAGCCATGGCCTCTGAAAACCAGGGCACCGAGTTTCCGGGCTCACCCAATGATCGATTGACGCTCCGTCTCTTCCGGAATCAATCACAGCCTTGGGAGAACATCGCCGAACGTCATATCAAACTGATCACGGAAATTTGTCAGGGCTTTACCGAGAAGCTCATAGATCATATCGTCGGAAGAGACCCCAAGACGGCACAGGCACTCCTGAGAGAGTACGTTGCCCCATTCTTTCAAGAAAAGGCGTCTTTGCTAGGTGTCAAGCTTCAGGAACTGCTGTATCACTACAAGAATGGGTACGATCCTATGCCCTTGCTCAAGAACACACGAAGCCGGAGGGGGGGCGAGCGGCGAGTTCAACAAACCACCCGTCAACTTGAGAAGGTGTATCCAAATCTGGAAGGGTTGACCCATGAACATGTGTCGAGAGCTGTGTTGGAAGCAGCCTCAGAGGCAACCCCGTCTAGTGATTTTGGAACAGACAAAATCATTGAGAGCATGGCCAATTATTATGACGTGAGTTTTCTCGGGAGATGTTTGGTCTTGGAATGGCTTGTGCTGATATCTGTCTTACAGAGATCACTTGACATCTTCATTGACAATGTTGTGGTCCTCGGACTGGAAAACTGTCTTCTGCGCCACCTCCCAACCATCCTCGATCCTGACATGGTTCCTAACATGACAGATGAAGATGTCGAAAAGGTTGCCGCTGAATCACGTCCGGTAAAGCAGGAGAGAGAAGAGCTGCAAGTCCAACTTACCAAGCTCCAGAGTGGACATGCTGCATGCAGAGCGTTCCAGCCAAGAGACTTGCCTTCGTTCTCTGCGTCGAGCAGAAACGGGATGGCAATTGGCGGGACCGGCCTTGTTTTGAGGCGGGGACCTAGCCAGAGCCCAGCTCCGGTACCAAGCATCGAAACCGACAGAACAGCAACTCCTGGGAGCCGACAGTCAACCGCTACACTCGGCCGCACAACTTCCTCTTCTTCGACAAGCACTGGTACACCACGTGTTTCGGGATCTTCCGCTCCTGTTTCTGCTTCAGCCCCAGCTCCCCGCTCAATCTTCGCGGACATGAAGAACCCACCCGCCCCCAGGTCTGGTGGGTTATTCACCACCACACCATCCACGTCCGGGGTATTTAGCACTAAACCAGCCACGCCCGGCACTGGTGGTCTATTCGGAACGAGTGATCCTGCACCAACGGCTTCTTCACTTTTTAGCCCCAAGGGCTCTTCAGTGTTTGGTAATCCATCAACTCCGAACTCAGCGTCTTTGTTCTCTGCTCCCCCCGGCACAAATGCCTTTACATCAGTCGCCAAGGCTCCCGCTCCTTCGTCATTCTCCAATGCCCCTACTGTTGCGTTTCCTTCCGGAGGAATATTTGGCAGCAGTAATAACCAAAGTGGTGGTGCTATGTATAGTACGAAGCCGGGGCAGGCATCAGCTTCGGGTTTTTTCGGCTCTTTTTCCGCCAAAACTGGAGGGGCTCAAGGCAGTTAGTTCCCTTCTTCCTTTGTCGTAAAGAGTTTTCTGTAGCTATCTGAATTTGAGTATTGCGTCCCCTTTGATCTTTGTGGTTTGGTGCTGTCTAGAATGAAGGCTGACTGACTGTGATGGGTTACCAGTGCCTTTACCCCATCGCAAAGCACCTCCAACCAATTACAGATATGTAGCTACAAAGTTTGATATCCCTGGACTGCCTGGCAAATATGACATATACCATCACATAGCGGCCTTGCCCAGTTGCGAGGGTTGGTCTCCAGAGGAGATACGCCTTCACCAGGTAACAGCGGCGGGCACAACGGGATTTTAGGGGCCTTGAACGATGATAGAAATCGCTTTCGCTATCATTTGACGTACTTTTGACTATCGTTGTTACTATCTTTCAAGGTCACCATACTTGGAACCCTAAAGCCTGGCGAAGAACCACTTGGTCGCGATCAAACTCAGACGTGTACGACCAGATAGTGCCCATCGGCTGGCTGTTGTTGTAGTAGAGGCCATCATCGTCGCCCGAGCCCTTCTGAGTGATACCACCGTATTTGAGCCTGACCAGGTTTCTTGTCACAAGTGTTGCCCACTGTCGCAGAAAATGGAGAAGCATCTGCAAGGAGCCCCGATTGGTGAGCCCACTCAATGGCATACCAGAACTTGATTGCCATCTTCTTATGTCCAGCATCGCTGAGAAGTTCGTGGTTAATTGTGGATTTGTAGACTAGAAAACCTTGAACTTACTTGGGATGGATGCCATCTGACCTCAACTCATTCAACGGGATATCGATATCGATGTAACCGATCGGCTTTCCCACGCTCTGGAGGCGCCTGACCAGTGTCCTAACAAAAGAAAATGTAGTTAGATTAGGGCATTCCTAGGATTCGATAACCCAAATCCTGTGGGCAGACATCTTGTCGTGGGAACATACTTGTATTGCTCGTTGATTTGTAAACGATTGCTCTCTGCCTCCTTATCGCTTCGTCGAAGCACAGAAGAAACAAAAACATATGTTTTGGACATGCCATCGGTGGTCCAGAGGTTGCTAAGTAGAGCTTCCAATCGGCTACTAGCCCCGTCCACCTAGAAGATTGTTAGCTACTACGCAACAGTAGTCAGGTGACACTGAGGAGGGATATACCAGTCCTTGATTTGCGTCGTTGGTGCCGACGTTTATCTAACAAACATACATACAAAGGACATCAACTACAGCTTACCAAAACGACATTTGGCTTGTATCCGTATGAGTTGCGCGCTGCTATTCGGACTTGGTCGATAGTGTTACCGCCAGTGGCTTCGAGGTCTTATCGAGTTAACGTTGAGATGGAAATCTGAAGCTTTCTAGGGAGAACTTCCTCTGTCCGTCATATCTCCACTCTGTTTGCTTCCAACCATATTGACAAGCCACTAAGATAACATCTGTTAGCACATGTAGCAAGCGATCATGAAATAGTTCTCACAAAGGAGACCACCAAAGTATACGTACGCCTTTGTGTCTCAACTGATCCCTCAGAGGCTTTTGAAAGCTACACCGCGCATATGTCAGCCTTCCTTTCCAGGATATCATTCTCTGTTCATCACCTACCAGTTACCAGTGCTCGATCCAACACCACTGACAATAGATGCACCCAAAAGCAAGATTCTCAAGGCAGGCTTCACATCTTGACGAGCCGTAAGGCCTACAAGAATGGGAGCGAAAGTGGTCTCGTTGAACTCTGATCCATAGGAAGAGTACTGCCTGGAAGGCACACCCGCTACTCCGCCCAAGAATGCAAGAGCCGGCACAATCAGACTAAACACAGTCTTGACGTGCATAATTGCAAGTTATGTACAGAGCAACCGTAAACGTAACATGTATGATATTTGATATGAAGGTTTTGAAAAGAGGTTTTAGAATAGGAAGATGGGAGGTTGAAGAGGGAGAGATAGGTAGAAGTACACAATGAATGAAACACACCGCAATCAATGAAATGAGTTACGAGACATACTGGACTACTATCCCACTATGCGTTTCCGAAAAGAAAACGCAGCGGCAATTCATAGTAGAATTCAAAAACATAAGCAGTGACCGAGATTCACTACTATTTTGAGGGGGCTCAATCTCACCACTTTACCTGTTCCTTCGGGGCATTGTTCAGAGCATCCTTCCTCGCATTCTTCGAGGCTTCTTTCCTCACGTTATTTTCCCCGCATTCTTCCTGGCACTTTTTTCGCATTCTTCCTTGCTAAAAAGATCTAGGTATAAGGCTTGATTGACTAGCTAAGAGTACGTGACACAGATGGGATGATGGCTGAATACATGCTGAGTGACCTCCTGACACTCCTGAATACCGCTGAAACCCAAGTACCAATACATTGCTGCCATGAGGCCCTGATCCTATTATTCAGCATTTCTCACATTTTTCGCATTCTTCCTCGCATCCGCCGGAGCATCGGTCGGGACTAAGTAATAAAACCTCGCAACCATGTACAATAAGTATAGTACCGCATCAGCGAGGTTCCATTGGATTGGCAACGAAGCTAGCGGACCGCTGGATATAATCACCAACGCGGTCTTCATCCACTTAGAATTCTTCGGTTCAACGGCCCACGGATTAGCAAATGATTTCAGCCCTCTAGTATAATCGCTGCCTTCTCGTGCTCTCCACGCGCCTTCACAGATGTATTATATAGAGGGATAAGTAGTGGATGTCAGATGCTGCGCCAGTTATCAGATCCTTTGAAGCGGTTCAATCTCAGCCCACCTGACCTTTATACCTCAGAGATAAACCACATGATCGTCGAACCGAGCTGTACATCCGATTGTGTGTGATTTGACCTTCCCACTAAGCACCAATTGTCTGCAGCTCAGTTGTCTATAGGCTATTCAGCCACAAGGTACGAAGGTCGGGAGGGTGAGATTGATCTTCCCCCAGTCTTGCATCCCACGAAATAAATATAGGAAGCTAAGCCTATAGGCACAGTAAGATGAACATCTCCCTCCCTTTCCGCCATGACTAGTTTAACTGGAATCACACTTCAAAGTCTTTTCAAATACCAACTTTAGTATCTTCCCTTATACAAGCTTCTTCCCATATTTTCATCAGTCACAGCACTGATTTGGATTCTCTCAAGTTTCAACTCTTTGAACCATTTCTTCATTCTCGGGAATACACTGCAAACCATGCACTTCCACTCAGCGACTGTGGCAGCCGCCTTCTTCAGCGCAGTAGCTGCTATTCCTTGTTCAGAAATCGGATGGTCAACTGGCAACATGGACGAAAGCCCACTCCTGGATCCATTTGATCCGCAAGAACGTTGGGAGGTTGTGAAAGCCAACGAATGTTGGGTTCGCTTTCAAACTTTCAGGCCAGGGCAGAATCCAAAGGACGTCAGGGTCACCAAAAGGGGGTTCACTGCAACTCCAGACCAAGTCGCTCACACAATCAACAACTGCTTTGGTAGCCCTGACAATATGAGGATTTGGCTCCCGTTGGCGACGAAAAGCTTTCAAAATGTACGTATGGTTTCTATTCTCCACTTTTACATCTCAACTTTAGAAATTGAAATGCGGGCTTCTTTTGAAGAACCTAAGGTATCCTGGTGATCTCCAAGATCCCACAACTTTCGTTGTACTATAGCATTTCCAATCTAGTGTTACAGGCCAATATCCTGCCGCCGAAGATTAGCGAAGACCACGAAGCCGTCGAAGGGCAATTATCTATAGTAAAGGGTCGCACTGTACTGTCCATCAGTAATTATCTTTACCTCGACGACGCTGCTTTGCTTAAAGATAATCGTTTCAAGTCCTCCCTAGCGGCGCTAAAAAACTCGAAGTCGTGCGTCCGAGCCCTTCTGGGCGAAAGCAATATCAACCTACAGAGAGCAGATGCAATGGGGATTACCGAGCTCAAGGGCACAATATCATCAGATGACTGGGCCTACACCAGAGCCGCCGAAGCGCAGTTGGTCTTGCTAAGCATCTTTAATGAACAATGCAGAGCCTATTTCGCAAGGGATGAACCAAACTTGAAAAATGCTTGGATCACGGCGGAAAAGGCAGACAGCAACGAATGTGTCGTTATCGATTTTCGGGAATTCAAGAATTTCATACTCCGCGCTAGGCCGGCGGCATCCGGTTAATGGATATAACGCTGCGGAGTTCTGTTTTTCTAGGCGATTGTATTTATATAAATGGACGTTTAGATTTAAATATGAAGTTGGGAGTCAACCATCTTGAAAGGCTTACAAAGTAGTTTTCTTTCAAGGTCTCCATTCAAACCAGCATGGCACCAATCTCTATTTTTCATGTCCACAACGTGCACATTAAAGCAGTGGCACAATCACTGTGACTAACACCTGTGAGTTACCCTTCCCACAACGGCTCTCTCCCGGCCACAGCCCTTCCAGGTCAAACTCGAGGATAAATGGGTCCAATCCTAAAGGCTCGACTTTGGCCATTGGGCCGCCGCCGACAATCACCTTCACCGGACCGAAGAGCGGGCGGTTGTTGGCAGACACGTAGAGGCCTGTTAATTTGGGTCAGCTTTTTGTAGCTTCAACGGACGAATCCATTTCTCACCTAGATTCCCCAGCGCCTTCAACTCAAGATCTGCCTGGATTTCTGATGTTTCTGGCAGAACTTTATAAGTTGTTGCCATCACAGCAGCAGCCCCCGCCATCTTTCCTAACAGTCCCAAGACAGCCACATCAGTCTGCTGAAACCGGCGGACTGGGTATCTGGTAATGATGTGACAGTCGTGCGGCCCGAAGTGAAGCTCCATGATGGCCAGACTCCCATCAGCGTGTCTGAGAAGTTTTCCAGAGCTGTGCACCCGGAATAAGTAGCCCGCTTTATCTCCCGCTAGAGATGGCTCACAGTAACTCAGCGAGACTAGCTTTGTTCGCGGCACATTATCAAGATTAAACACTGCCGTGATAACGACTCGGTAATGCTCCGCTCTGACCTGGAGGAACTGAGTCTCTGAGTGCCCGGTGTACATCCCCACCGTTCTCCCCAGCTTCTCTGTTCGAAGCACGAGGAGTCTACCGTCTGGGGCTTTTGCAGTCATTTGCTCGATCAGGTCGAGGTCGTGCTCACCCGGCGTGTCAGTGATATAAATTGGACCACCGGAAACACATCGTGCTGTGGCGTGGAAGCGGGAGTATTGATGGCGTGTTTGGAACATGTCCCAGTCTGGGAGGATGTCAAAATGCTGCATGAGAAGGGCGTTGTGGGCGTTGCAGAAAATGTGCCAGGAGTGGGAGCTGGTTTTGGAGTCAGCATACCTATTTGAGCGCCATCAGATGGAGGGACCTGCCTTGGGTCATCCGGGAAGAAGTCGTCAGATGTCCTCATCATCGGCTTGGGAAGGTCTTCTCGCAGGAACGAGTAGTACATCGTTTGTGGTATCTGCGCCATACAAGCGATGGCCCTACCACCAAAGTATTTGAGGGATGCCAGCCTCCATGCGTCCTGGTACGCTGTGATCAAGGCGAGCCTGTCGTCGGCATGGTCTGCGTAGTCCAGGAAACTTTGCGTGTCGACTTTGACTGCGTCCACACCTGCGTCAGACAGAAACCTGCTTGTTCATCAGCTGTGACGCTGTGTTGCCTCATAGATAGTTTCTGACCTGTAAAAATCATCAAACAGCCGCTCAGTATCGCTCCTATCGACTGTCGTCATGTCCCCACCGCCCAGAAAGATTCCTTCACGCCTTTTGAACGTTCTCATTGCGTAGACCTTGGCTATTTTTCCACTAGGTGCCATGCCTCCCCAATGACCAAAAATACCATGCCAAACGGCAATGAACTGAATATAGGGAAACACTGATCTGATAGCTGTGATGAGACTCTTCAAGCCACCAGGAAAATGCTCCTTGTTTGCCTCAAAGTCAGACCACTGCCTGTAAAAGTCGGATTTTCCAGGCTCAAGCTGAACAGACTGCCAGTTGTCATCAATGATAAGAGTTGTGAGCTTGACTCCCTTCTTGTCCAAGCTGGTGAGCGCATCGAGAATCTTGCTTGGCGAGAGATATTGTCCTAGCCCGTTCCAGGTGCAGTAAGCAAAGCCGTCATACCATGCTTGAAGCCTTGTTGTTTCGCCAACGCTGGCTGAGCCTGCATTTCGTAGGCCCGTAGCGAAAGGGCCGCTCCTATGGCCCCGAACAAATTCCCTGACTGGCCTCATAGCAGCAGCAATGGCTTCCTCGCATGTCTTGTCAACAGCAACTAACACACGGGCGTGAGCTGGCTCAGGTCCATCGTTCCTTGACGAAATCAGAATCTGTCCATTCTCGTTTGAAACAAGCGTGGTCAACAGATTGTCGATCCCGCTGATGGCTATGATGACGACGTGCAGCCCATCCCGCCTCAGAAACGAAAGCATTACAGCTCCCTCGTTGAGTAAAAAAACCTCTCGGCCATGCCGCGGCCCAAACCAAGCATCGTTGTGGCGAACAATACCAAGCCACCGAATGCAATCGATTGCTTTGCCTAGAGAGTAAAATGCACGACCGCAGGTTTGGCCCTGAGCAGCTGGTGTACTGGCTTTTAATTCCCACACGGTTTGCGTTGCCGCGCTGGTGACGGCTTGCCTTGGGGTTACCACGATATCTCTACTGATATCGTCCAGGTAGCTTGACAAATTGGTACTTGGGGAGTGAGTAGCAGGAAGCACGACCTCGCCATCTTCACTCCCATCAATGTCCTTGATCCAGAGCCATGGCGCATCTTTACTGACCCGAAGCTTGACCGTGAATTTGAAGAGGCCTATCCACGCGGATGCCTCAGTAAGGGTTAGGATTGCGCCTGTGAAATACTTGCGGTCGTGGAGATTATCAAGTCGAGGGAAGGCCGTGGACTAAGGAGCTGTCAACACATTTTGGTTCTCGCAAGTGTCCAGTTGACGAGTGATGCGCACTTCAGTGAGGCCTAATTCAGACCATTCGCCGGTCGTCGTGCAATTGTGCCAGATCCTAACGTCGCTAACAGTGGGAGGGACTCCAACAACGAATTGAACCTAGTTTGAGACGATATTAGTCATCGAACCGAGCCTTGTGGCTGTGCTTTGAGACAGACGAGCGAGAGGTTAGGCTCGAGGATGTGGATGGCGCCCAGTGGGGGATGGCAAGTGATGGTCAGTGCCATCTGAACAACACAGACTACTTCGTGTACAGGCGTCAAGGTTTTCTCAGTGGGGTCATTAGGCTGCTGTGTGTGATGACTGGCTGATGGTGCAAAAAGTGATTGAAGCTGAAGGTTTGCTATCTATATAAATGCTATCGGGTTCGAAAGAGCGGGGGAGCAAACACACTTAAGTGGGGTTGGCCACCCACCGAGCCTCCAACGCCTTTGCACCATATAAGCACTGTGATACTTCCACGCACATCAAAGTTGACTTTGGGAAACACTGATAAGCTATCCTGATAGCTTTTCTTCTCAATGCTAAACTCGACAATGGCGCTCGTTCAATTTTTCGAAGCAGGTATAAAGCCTTGCACAATTCTTGCGAGCAAAAATACCACAGCTTCACGCTCTTCCTCTTTGCCATCTTCCTCTTCAGATACCTCAAACTACTCGGTGCCCTGATGCCCAAGACTCATCGCCATGCAACTTGCGCATACCCTCCTCCTCAGCTTTGCACTGTCATCGCCTGTCTCGACAATGTTCACCTGTGGCAACGAGAATGCCACTCTCTTTCCCCCACCACCCATCGACAGAAGCCAACTCGAAATGAGAAGACGGCAAATATATCTTCTTCCTCCTCCCATCGAACTCATAGTTCATGTTGTTGCCCGCTCAAAAAGGCGTCAAGATGGTTATCTTTCAGTAAGTACAATGCACGACTTAATACAAGCTATGAAGGTATGCTGACCAAGTCTCAACCAAACAGGACGAGGACATCCATCGGCAGGTTCAAGTGATCAAAGACTCATTCGCACCCGCTGGTATCACCTTCAACCATACCAAAAATCATTGGTTTGTGACAAAAGCCTGGTCGTTTGAGACACCCGGGTCACAAGATTGGGTGGACATGCAGTCGTTGTTGCATGAAGGCGATCAGAGGACACTCAACCTCTACTTCGTCCCATGGAAGAATGCTACTAAAGGCGGATTTTGCACGTTGCCGTGGTCAATGGGTGGGCCGCTCGATGGCTGTGTCATCAAGAGCAACACGGTGCCTGGAGGTGGACACAGTTATTGGAGCCAAGGGAAGGCAGCCGTTCACGAGATAGGCCACTGGCTCGGACTCGCGCACACGTTTGAAGTCCGCGATCCTGAGAACCCGTGCGACCCAACAGATCCGGACGATGGCGTTATTGACACCCCCAAGTTCGATTATCATCATTACACCCAGGAGATGAAGGGCACCTGCCACCTGGACCTGAATACGTGTCCCCACTTGGAAGGCAAGGACCCTGTTCACAACTACATGTCGTATGTCTCTGATGAGTGCGCGACCGAGTTTACAAGGGGTCAAGTCGTGCGAATGTACGAGATGTGGGCAAAGTATCGGGCGATACTTCCGGAAAAATGAATGGGAGAGGACTGTAGAGGGCTCATGAATAGGCATACTGTGGCCTCGAGGGGGCGGAAATTCCTTTACCTGTCATCTCGTGACCTGTCTACCAAGGTACATGACGAGCTTGAGGAACCTGTGACTTGGGTAGATAGCAATACTTTATATACACCAATCTACGACCATAACGTGATCTCTTCATTCTTTACACCTCCCCCAAACTCCTCACATACTCCCCCACAATCCCTTCCGCCCCCGGCCCCTCATCAACCACCAACCCCAACCTCTCCGCCGTGCTCAAGTCAAAATCCGTCGGCCAGCTCCTCAAAATCCTTTCCAACCCCTCATCCCGCACCTCCTTCACCAACCCCAACTTATCCTCCCCGCCAAACTTCCCCAACGCATCCATCATCTCCTGAACAGAAACACTCACCCCTGGAAACTGAATCACCCTCCTATGCACAGGCAAACACCCACTCCCCAACCCCAAAACCCTAACCAGATTCTCCGCTATCGTCCTCGGCGAAGCCAAAAAGCTCTTGAAACCCCTGTCCTCAATCGGGACCACACACTCCACCCCCCTCATCGGCTCCCTTATAATCCCCGACAGGAAGCTCGACGCCGCAGCCGTCGGCCTCCCCGGCCTGACACTAATGGTGGGAAACCGAGCAATAAACACGTCCAAAAACCCCTTTCTGTGCAGCGAGGTGAGGTACGACTCCGTCATGAGCTTGTGGCAGCCGTAGGTGCTTTCCGGCGTGGGCAGCACGTCGTCGGTGATTTTTCCCTGGGGTAGGGGCTGTCCGAATACCGCTTGGGAGGAGGCGTATATGACGCGGCAGCCGGGGTTGGTGAGGCGGAGCTGGTCGGTGATGAGGCGGATCGAGTCGACGTTTACTTTGAGGGAGAGGTCGTAGTCTTCTTCCGATCCGGCGGACATGATGCCGTGGAACAGGAAGATTGCGTGGAGGGGCTGGGCGGCGGTGAGGAGGGTGGTGATGAAGGCAGGGGAGGTGATGTCGCCCTGGAGGAGGGTTGCGTTGGAGGGGTGGGTGACGTTGGGGGGGAGGATGGGGGGGTTGAGGTCGGTGAGGACGAGGCGGTATTCTGGGGAGTTGAGGAGGCGGGAGGCCAGGAGCGGGCCGACGAGGCCGGAGGCGCCGGTGATGATGATGTTCTTTGCTTCAGACATGTTCCGAACAGGGCGTGAGTATTCAGTGTTGTGGAGTTTGTTGATTGAGTGAGAGGCGGAATGTCGTGTCATCGCTGTGATGAGACCACGGGAGATTAACCCTTGTTGGTGGCGTTGATGCATGTTGATGCGGGGTGGTCAGTGAGGACAACATCTGAGAGGTCAAGCTTCGAACAGGTGGAGTCAATGACAACAACAAAAAGAGCTGTTCCCTGATTTATTTGGTTTACCTCAGGGGCTAGTGTCTGCGGCATTATGTCCGTCGCCACATCCTAGTACTGTACATGTAGTCACAAGGACAATCGAGATTTACCCAAGCCTTTTAAGCAGAATACTTGCTCACCATTCTCAAGAGCGCCTCTTGAACCTCACGAGGACTGGTGGCATTCAAGAAGTGTCCTCCACCTGGTACAAGCGTCAAGGTAGCCTCGGGGGAGCTGGTGAACAACTTGATGTGCTCAGCCGGCAATTTTACTCCAAAAACTGGATCTTGCTCTCCCTGTTCTTGTGTCAGATATCATCCCGTCTCGAAAAAGCAATCACAATAGAGCAAACTCACCTGCAACCAGTAAACAGGGCACCTGATGTGTCGCAATCTCAACAAGAGACCGTCACGCTCCAGCAAATTGGTCAGGGCCATCCTGACCTTCTTTCTGCCCTCATCTCCAACATAGACCTGCTTCAGCGTCTCATCCCAGAAAGCCAACAGCTCTGGCTTTGGGGCAGCACCGAATCCCAGGCCAGTGACCATGCCCCTCCATTGCTCGTCAACAACAAAGTCAGGGGTTGACTCGGAAACCGACCACTTTTCCAAGAAAGGAGTGAGAACAGCAGCTGGGTCCCAGCTCCCTTGAGTACGCGAGTAGGCAGACTCCGAGTCCATTGATGTGCCGAGAGGAAGTAGGCCAAGAATCTTGCTCATGTTAGTAACACTCTCTGGTGGAGAAATTGAGACATCAACTTACCCGCTCAGGAGCAAGCAAAGCCATGCGTACAACCATCCTGCAGACTGTTGTTAGCCCCCTTCTCTTCTCAGCATAAAACAACAAACATACCATCCACCCTGGCTGGTTCCCAAAGCAAAAGCCTTCTCAACTCCTAACGCGTCCATAACCTGAAGCGCCATCTCCGCGGTGTCCCAGTAGGTGAAGTTTTCCCTCTTGAGAGCAAAAGTCGAGCCATGACCCAGAGGCTCAATAGCCAAAAGGTTCACGGCCGAAGTCAGCTCTTCATTGGAGAACTGGTCATCAAACAGCGAAACAGTCGTGCACATCGAGTTGATGAGGACGATCGTGGGCTTGGTCTTGTCGATGGAGCCTGACGGAGACGAAAGCCGATACCCGACTTTGATACCGCCCATATGGGGTACCGTCACGGTGGTTGTTGCAGCCATTGTGGGTAAAACAAAATAAATAAAAAGGGTATCAGATTCTTGAATCTCTGACCAAAAAATACCGGGAAGAGATAGCACGAAGGATCAAAAAGCAATTCCGAGACAGCGGAAAGGAGGGGGTGATCGATCCCAAACTCGACGCCGACGGACATCGTATTGACCGCCAAGGAGTAATAGCGAGAAATACTGTCTGCGTTAGTTGATGCAACGTGGGCGAACAATCAACAAAAGTTCGAGGTGGTGATTGGTCAGATCACCTCAAAGGTCCCCAGGATTATGAATCGCGATGTAGATCCTGTGCAGGATTCGGACTAGTTTGGTGGTAATTGGATGGAGTTCGGAATTGGCAGAATAGACATAGAGATGGGGGGGGCCTTGTCAGTTTCTGTATCCACCTTGACCATGACATGATGTTATTCCCGTACCACAGCCATCATCATCACCACCAGACCACCATCATGCCCTTTGACCGCCTCCCAAGCTTCCAGTATGTACAAGTGTGTCTCATGACTGTAGATCAACCACTTAGCGTACCTCTCTCACTTCAATCTCAGCCGAGCCGGTGCTGCCATAACCTTCAGTCGCCATGATCATGTAGTTCCAGCTGCCGAGCTTCAGCCCGGAAGCAGTCCAGGCGTCGAAGTGGTTCTGCACAGAGATGGTGCCGCCGACGCGCTTGACCTGGCGGACAGACCAGTACTGGTCAAAGGTAGCAGTACCCTGGATGGAAGGCTGGTTCACACGGCGGGTGCGATAGACGTCGTAGGTGCCGCCATCGGACTGGAGAGTGCGGAACTTGGTCGTGCCGGCCGAGGGGTTGTAGGTGCCGTAGGCCTCCACAATATAGTACTCGACGAGGGGGTTGACAGTCCAGCCGTAGAGGGCGAGGTCTACGTTTATGTCAGTGAGTGCATGAGAGAGAACGAAAGAGTCGGAGAGGAGGAGACACATACAGCTGTTGACGTTGTAGTTGTTCCAGGTGCCGTTGTAGGCGACGGTGCGAGAGGGACCTGGGTTCCAGCCCTTACCACCAACCCAGTTGCCAACGTTCCTCCAGCTGACCTTGTAGGAGCCGCGGGGGCCGTTGTTGTAGTCGACAGACCCCTGACCGTCGGTCCAGTAAGAGTAAAAGTAGCCGTCGTGGGTGCCCTGACCAGGCTGGATGCCACGAAGGGCAAGCTCAAGAGGGCTGGCAACAACGGTTGCCGCCGCGGCGAGGGCCGTGAAGATGGAGGTGAAAGAGACCATTTTTTCTGTGAGAACCAAGTGTCTTGACTGGGGTGGTGATGATCAGCAATTCAAGGGGATTATCACTAACCTTTTATACCTGACACAGTCATGCTTCCTCGCCCCCTTTTCTCATATAAAGTCGATATGAACACCGATTTCAATCAGCCATACAGCCACGACACGCCTCGGTCAGTGATGTCTTACACCACCATGTACACGCAAGTATACGCCACCCCCGGATTGCCAGCCCCAGAACGGGCAATCTACCGGAGAAAAGAGTGGTTAAGTACCGGCATTGCTTGGCGTCACTCTGGAAGAATAGGACCCCACGTTACCATGCAGCGACGAGCAACGGTATCGAGATTGTGGGGTAAATTTGCCCGATATTAAGCCTTGGGTTGCAATCCTGCCCATCAGCGGGTATTCTCACTCTCGCCATCTCAGCCCAATGTTTGAAACAGAATGACTTCCCCAACACCCCGGGCGGCGGATATTGCTCTCTGATGGATTTGCAATCTTGAACATACAAGTACTGAGCCGGCAAAATGAGGACGATGGGCAAGAGTGACGCGGCTTGAGAGAGATTCAGAGAGAAATCCGGGATCGTGTCCCGGTTTGGGGCCCGTAGGCCGTGTTTGACCTGTGATGATTTAGCCGGAATGCTGAGATTTTGATCTTCTTCAACGAGATTCGTTGCTTGTGATCATGAGATGTTTTTTTGAATCTCGAGATGAAAACGGCGCCTAAGCGCATGAATCAAACTGCTCTGGAGGTTGGATGAGATGAGGAAGTGTAAGCGCGTGAATCGGATGTGGTTGTTTGGGTCGGGTTTGTCATAGAATGCCTGGGGACAATGTCTATAAGTCAGGGCATGATCTCTGACGTATGGGTAGGTTGAAAATCCTACCTTCTAGAAAGAACAGGGGGAACGTTCTTTACACGCCATGATAGGGGACCTGTCAATGGTCTTGGTAGGAGAAGGAGAGCCTCATCGGACCTAAGACTTACCATCATACCGTTCTTCTATCACATTAGCCCTTCTTAGCATGAGCATATCTACAACCTGAAGAGATGCCCAGAAATCGCCCAGGCTCTTGGCGTTCGGTCGGATGATCCGAAGACACCGTCAGGGACGGCATTTTGCTGATCAACAGGAATCGCTACCGCGGCTAATAGTACTAAACTGCTGGTTCGCCGCTCAACTTCTGACGCACAAGACGGCCAGTGGCAGGTGAATCCCAGATTCCAAGAACTCCAAGACTCTTGGAGCGGGCTGTGACAGTTAGGACAGATATGTGAAGAGCAGGCTCAAAATGGTGTCTTTTTGGTGGCAGAGCTCTGGTTTTGTCTTTTCGTTTATTCTCCATCGTTTTATGACATGATTTTGCGGTCAACTTTGAAACCACCACGAATTATTCTGAAATATTCTAACTTGATCTAATTGCCTTACTCACCCCACCGCCTTCAAGATGGCGCTGTCAATCCTGACAACCTCACTCTTACTCCTCTCGGGGACAGCATCAGCAAATATTCAATCCCAGCCACCAAAACAGCACGTCTTGCCCCCCTTGAGATCACATGTAAACGACTGTCTTCCAGGCCCCGTCAAACACGACCTCTTGCCATCTTGTGAAACCGCCTTTGTGTCCAACGAGACTCTCAAAAGTGGTCAGGAAAAACCCTGGACACACACCCCATTCTGCTTGGACACCAAAGCAGGAACACCATACTGCGTCTTCACCGCATCCAAGTTCCAGGGACCAAAACGAGGAATCAGCATCATTGCCCCCTTGTCAAACAACGCCTCTTCCTCGTTGGCCCAGATCGAGAAGCTCATCCTCGCGTCTCCCAAGGCCAAAGATGACTTCATTACTGTAGGCGAAGACCTGGAAGACCCACCGTATGCACTCAGGACGATTGATGGCAAGGGTTTCGGGCTGATTGCCACGAGGAAGATTCCAAGGGGGTCGATCTTCATGACTGACTACGCCACTTTGATGGCAGACAAGGACTTTGCTGCGAATTTGAGAATGGAGCAGGGGAGGTTGCTGCTCAGCGAGGCTGTTGTGCGGTTGCCTTACCCTGATAGGGTGCTCAAGTTGGCGAGGAGCAGCACTAGACCAGGGGATGTGCCGGCTGCGGAGGATGTCATGAAGACGAATAGTTTCAGTGTGGAAGCAGGTGGGCATGGTTATGTCGCGCTGTTTCCGGATGTTTCGGTGAGGGTTTTCTGGTTTGTTTTTTTCCTCGGGCAGTCTCTTGCAATTCATCTGTTCCGGATTCACGAGAAGAAGCCTGTTGCTGACAAGAACCTTCTTACCAGAGAATGAATCATGCGTGTAAACCAAAGTAGGTCTTTCTCCGCTTCACTTGTCACGATTCGCTAACATGAATCAAGTGCCATCACTCGATTCAATGCCGCCGCGCTCTCCAAGACCATCACTGCTTTCCGGGATATTCTTCCGGGAGAAGAGATTACAATCAGCTGTGAGTTATACACTTCTCTCTGTTACTCGCTTCGTCAAAACTGTAGCTTACCTCAACCAAGACACCGCCTTCAACCTCCAATCCAAAATCCGTCTCCCCCGCCTCAAGAAACTCTGGGGCTTCGACTGCTCGTGCAACCTATGTGCCGGCCCCCCAGAGCTTCTAGCTGCCTCAGACGCCCGCCGCCAGAAAGTTGACGACCTTGGTCCTGAAATCGTGGAGTTGGTTGAGGAAGGGAAGTTTGACGAGGCAGTCAAGCTCAACAAGGAAATGATCCAAGCTTTGACTGAGGAGGAGATTTTGCCTCACATGGGTGATTACTATGAGATTATGGGACGTTTGTATCAAGCATGGGGCAAGAAGAAGGAGGCAGTCGAGTGGTTCGAGAAGGCATTGGATGAAGTTGAGGGTTTCAAGGCGGATGGGGCTGACGATTTGAAGAGGATTATTAAGGCTCTCAAGGCGGAGAAGAAGCAGGCTTGAACAGATCAGGAGGAGACGGAAGGGTGCTATTTTGTGGGGTGACTTGCCCCTTTCCGCCCCTATTGTGGAGTCGGCGGTTCAGGGTTATGTATTTGAATGGAGTTTATTTAGGGTATAAGCAGCAAATCAAAAAATCATTATAGTAAAGGTTTCTTCGTGATAGAATCGGCTCTCTATGCCTGTGGTGTGGCTTATTATCTTATCTGGGTTGTTCATGGGTACCCTCGACGAAGTATGAGTCAAAATGTGGAACAGTAACTACCTAAAAACAGAAAACCGTAGGACTAAATAACGCAGCAGTCAATCACGTACAAATCTGGCGCCTTCCAGCATCAACTCCCCCCCCCAAAATGCTTACGCAGCGTGTCCCCATCGGTGCCTCGCCTCATCCCTCATGGCGACACCCAGACAAATGAAAACACCAAACAAAATCACGACACACAGCCCAACAATCACCCTTCACGCGTCAGGCCCAAAAAACACCCTCGGCCAAATATTCATCCCCGTCTTGACTCCTCCCTTCACCGGCAAGCCAGCATGCGCAGTCCTTGCATCCCCCGTCCCATTCGCCAACAAATTCACCCAAAATATCGCATTCCCCGGAACAGGCCTAAAAGCCAACCCCCCGTCCTCATGCTCCCTCCACACCTCGTCTCCCTCTCCAGCCTGAGGCGTAATCGGCCTCACCTTCGGAAACCAGGTCTCACCCGACCCCTCCGTCACATTACTCTGCAGCACCACAAAAAAGGTCGCAACACGGTTGTACAGCCGCCGTCTACCCGTCTCTCTGTCCTCGTCGGTGATCCTTGGACGGGAGAACCAATCAGTGTGGAGGTCGAACTTTTGAGAGTCCGTGTAGCGGACTACTTGGGCTGGTCCCATTTCGTCGCGGCCCGGGGAGAGGAGGGTGCCGAGGAAGGAGGAGGAGCGGGAGAGGATGCAGTTTACCAGGTGGGAGTCGCTTGGTAAGGGGGCGCTCCAGGAGGTTCGGGCTTGGGAGCCGGCCGAGTCGGCGCCGCGGGAGACGATGGGGGATGGTTCGAGGAGTGGGGTAGAAAGGTCGATTAAAGACTGGGATTCAGATTGGGAGACAAAGTTGGGGATGTAGATTAGGAGGGGATCGAGGGATATGAGGTGCGTGGTGTAGGTGTGTTTTGGGCATGTTTTGTCTGTTGTTTGGGGTGACTGGAGGAGTGACTGAAGGGGTGTTGGTAGGAATGATAGGTTGAAATTGGTGAGATGATGGTGGATGACATCTTTGGAGATGAGGTGACTAAGAAGGACAGGACCGAGGTATGCGCTCAAGGCGACAGTCACTGAGAATGTGATGAGATCCAGCGCTCTGGCCATGGTCACTCAAACGTTGACCGATCGCTTTACCTGTTTGTCAGCCACAGGCTCCTGCTGCAATCACGATTTTACATACAGCATTGACAATGAGCTGGATGACAGGTGTCGCCTGTTTGAGTCGTGTCCATCGGTTAAAATGGCTGGCTTGGCGAGCCGAGTGATTACACGAAGGGTGATGAGACAGTGTGCCCTAATTATCCGCCCGCTTTGTGGGCCAAAAGAATGAAGACTGCTGCTCGAGGACGTAGGCAGGGTAGTAAGTAAATTTTATCACGGAACGGTTAGTTGAAATCTTCATTATTTTGTACATAAACTTGCTGGCGTTCACCTGAGGGAGTCCTGGGAGTCATATGTCCTATACAGTCAATAGTCTCTTGTGTTTGCTTTCCGTTCTGACTTCCAGGTCTTGTTTTGAAAGACGGTTCGTTTGTGCTTCATCATGGCATAGATATATCTAGGCACCTACCTTGTGATGGCTGATTCCTGAGGCTGCCTATCGTCAAGCTTCAAATCTGATCCATTTCTCCTGAGCTGAAAACTGCTGTAGCTGGAGATGGAGTCGACTGCTATCCTCATCTCGACGGCCTTCCAAATGAGTTGATTTTCCAAATTTGTAATCCTCTCACAGCATGGCCCGAAGCGCCAATGAATAGTACTCCTCTCCCTTGGCTCTGTAAGGACTGGACGAAGGCGGTGTATGCCAACAGATGGGGGCAGTTAAACCTGCCGTTTTTATCATGCAAGGACTTATTGGGCTTGGCCAGAACATCTAAAAGGTACCGAGACATCTGCTTGTCCGATTACCGTATGTATGGGAATCTCACTTTTCAAGGCCCATGGGTGTGCTCAAATAGGATGTCCTTGGCAGTAGCCTTCTTCAGACTATCAAGAACTGGCTTCCGGGGTTAAGTCTTGCTTGGTCAACGAAGTACACTTTGGCGATTGCGGGGTTGCGATTGATCTAAACAAGCCATACGTCACGAATACCTTCAGGGCCACCCCCTTCGCAGAACCACTTCGCAGAACCACTTCGGACGGCAGAAGAAATTGATCACACGCTTCGGTTTCTTGTGACCAGATTTACCCAGCTCGACACCTTGATTATACAACACAATCGCAGACCCCTGTATCACCCGTCTCAGGCAACCCTACGTGGCTCTTAACCAAACATTACCTCTCTTCGATGTCTTTTCGCCCTTGGTAAACCTGGGCCAGCCAACAAAGGAATGCCGAAAGATTCAGACTTTGTTGTGGAGGGTTATAATTATGGTCACCTTGGACAAGGCTTGACAAATGGAGACATGGTAATGAGATTCAGGACAAGCATTGGACATAAATTTCCTCATCTCGGGTCTCTCATGCTTTAAGGCGTCGATGATATGTTGGAAGCCGATTTCAGATCGATAGGGTATCGCTGTCGGCGACTCCAGACCCTGGCACGGTCAAAAGGACTTTCAGAACTGTTTACCACGAGTCTCCCGCAAAATAGACGGCTTTTTCGCAGTCTTCTTTCACTGATGCATATTTTGCATACTCTGTCTATCACCTTACCGATCTCTACTTTCTATGAAAGCAATACCCCGGGCAATGTTCATGTTACACAATGTACTTCCGCAATTCGTAGGGCTGAGAAAGCTCGAGTTGATGATCGACAACCACAGCAATGGGCCACAACAGGGCATCGCTCTGAATTAGATGATGCCGGTCAATTTCGAAAGCCTGAGAATCTTCTACATTCCCCTATGGAAGGCAGAGTTCAACCAAATGGGAAACCAGCGAATCATAAACCCCATTCAATCGAGATGGTTTCCGCGACTCCAGGAGCTCTTGGTGAAGCGTAGCTGTTGGAGAAACAGAGGCGTAGGGCGGCCTGTGGAGTTGACAAAGGATGACACTAGAGCTATAGCCGCTAGACTATTGGATTTTGAGGTCAAATTTACTTCAGTCAACTCTGCCCGATGGAACACCCTAAGGGAAAAGACGTGGTGGGCCTATACCCCGTGATACCTCCACAGTTACAAGTAGCCGTCAATAGAGAGATGTTCTTCTTTTTTTCACTGCGATGATATGTATGAATACCTACAAGTTGTGAATGAAAACGGTCTCGAGATCCTAACTTTCACCTCAACGTCCTGTGCCTCTTACTACGGGTCTCTAGCCGTACTGAAAATGGCAGGTCATGATCAAAGGTCATAACATACAACGGCTGACGGACATAGGTAGATTCGGTGTTGAGCTGCTAAATATGGCAACAAATATTGCCGACTTTCATTTGACTTCCACAATGAATGTTGACTGGTGCCTGGTTGGCAAGATCAGGCTCTGAGGCGGAGGCACGGTCTGCACGGTGCCGTAGGTAAGACGGCGGTGAGGCGGATGGCAGTGACGGTTAGAATTCTCCGTCCTACATCGGTCCCGGATTGACAGCAATTTGGCCGAATTGTTGTAGAGTGGTATGATGGGAGAGTAGGCACCACACACGCGCAGTGCTCGATGAGAACCATCTGGGATTTGAGTTTCCCGATCTGGCTCAAATTCACGGGTTGGGGGCCAAAATCCCGAACTACCAAACACAAGGCCAGGACGCAATGGCACCGAGAATAGACTGGGCACGAGATCTTGGATTCCTCGGGAATTCTTCACGTGTATATGTGGCGTAGCCGTTGCCAAAATCGACCATGACGGTTAGCTACCTGTCAGCATCAACGGGACTTGTCCCAGGCCACTTCTTTCGGGGCCTTCGGGTTGGGTAAATGTAGTCTTCCGGGCACACTTTTTATATGTTCCTATCAAGTTGAGGCGCTTAGGTAGCCATTTGAAAGTTGCCATTGCGGTGAGGACTAGGGCTCGAACTGAACGATAGACAGATAAGGCCAAGATCAGGTTTAGATCGTAGCGAACCTCACATCCATAGACATTAAGAGCCTCAAAGCGATAAATACATAAACTTGGGATCTTTCGAGCATGAATTGGCTATGCAGACATCACAACACCTGTCACTGCGCTTCCATACCTACCCATGAGTTCTCGAGTACACCAACGACCTTAAAATGATTTGTTGGTTTTGCGCCCAGGATCCTACTCGATATTCCAGTGGGGACGTTTTTTGCCCGTATTTCCAGGATGTTTCAACAGTTCCGAGTTCAGCTCTCTTCAACATTCCTCTGCAGACTCCCACAACTTCAGGGTGTTATTGTGCTTCAGTTTCTCAGTTACCTTTTCTCACTTCCTTCTATCTTCAAGATGATATTTCTCAATATAATGGGCGAGGGCTTGTTTCGGAGGATAATTTTACTTCTCAGCCTGTCTCTGACGAAGCATATCAGTATTCCGTGTGTCCGCAAACTGGACCTGACACCTCAGCTGGCACTCAGACCACCACGTAAGTGGATGACATGTGATGAACATGATGTCTATTTATTTTTCTAATCACCTACGTGGTACTCAGAAAGCAAAGTCGTTCTTTGAACCCCAAATTCCAGTGTCCAGTTTGCGCCATCAACTGCGGTGAAACCCGTGCTCGAAATCGCCACATCTGGGCTGAACACAGCGAATACGCAAAAGAAAATGATATTCCGTCTGAACAGGAGGCTTGTCCATTCCCTGGCTGTCGGTATAGAGGAAGGAAGGACAATGTGCCCCGCCATTACAAGACACAGCACAGCCAATAGCTTAACCAAGGCTGGCTTCGATCAACCTGGGCGCTGGAACCTTGGGGAAGTGATATGGACAGAATCCGAATTTGTAAATTGAGAAGACTAGTACCACTAAATTCATAATAGATATGTTTGCCAGGTTCGTACTTTCAACTCACTCCGCATTTGTTGCACATAAATTCAGCCAGCATCGGAAGCGAATCGGCACACACCTCTCTACCGATCCCGCACAGGTGGAATGAAGCCTCAGGACCCCCGTACAACGTGGATACGCCGCAGATCGAACCATGAATCCGCCACAAGCCAGCGTTAAGGCCGCAGCTCCAAATGCACTGATCTTTTTGGCCTCGCCGAATTCTACCGGCGGGTATAACCGCTAGGAATGAGGCACAGGCGGCGCAACGTCAGGCAGCTCTATTTTGTCCGTTGAACATTTTTCCAGAAGGTTAGTAAATGTAAATACGGCGGCTATGACAAAGAAGTCGAAGTGGGAGCGCGCAATTCGGGGAAGAGTAGACCGTGAAGAGACTGTTGGAGTCCAAAGTCAAGTGGAGACAGAACCAAGACTCAAGGTCCAGTGGTCGCATACTCAGGGGTTCAGGGGCTGTGTTAACCCAGCAACAACCCAACATCATGATCTGAAGTTTGAGACGATTTTCAGTACAAAGATGGGTTATGGCTTACTAGTCATGATTAATAGTGCGACATTTCTCATCTGGAAACCTGGAAGCTCACATATGGCACAGAGAGACTTGCGGCAGTCTCCTCTGCGCCTCTAATTGCCTGTCACATCTGCGTACCATGATCCTGGTGCATCAATGGCTGAGGTTCTTGGTTACACGACATCCATCCCGATGTCCCCTCCCCACCCACGTTCCAATACCTGTATGAGAGTGCAATTTCGGGCATCTTGAGGGAAGGTTGAAGCAGAGTGGGTCGTTGGTAGAATCTCCGGAGATCTTACACATGCTTTCGAAGACGGTACAGTCCCACGGGAAGGTGTTGAACTGTTGCCAAAGTCTAAACAAGAATCGAAAGGTTAGGTAGGTCTCAGTGCCTTCAATGTGACGTCACACAAGCACCTGTGTTACATGCACGGTAAGGCCTCTGGGGAAGCGGGTATTGAAGCACACCACCAATCAGCCGGTGGGAAATGACCATACATCAAGGGCAAACATATACGCAGTGCCTTTGGTAGGTACCTAGCATGCAAGTGAGAATTCAATGTCACGTTGCCAGAGAAAGAGGCCGGGCGCTTAATTAGACGAAACGGAGCCGGAGCAGCGTCGTGGTTAGGATATCTACCTTGCGTACACCTTCCTCCGTCATGGAAGTGTTCTAGAGCTCAAACTGCGCCACGGCCCGCATGTGTTATGCTTAAATGTTCAGGATGGTGTATGCACGAACAGAGGACAGGGACAAGTCCCAACCACTTGGCAAACACGGAAACGCCGGTTGATTGGGCACCGATTCTCAATCAATGCAGGTTTACTAAATTCAGGCGTGTGGCAATTCAGTTTCTTATCTAGGTACCTAGGTAGTGACAGTTGACGAGATTACAGCCCTACTATTGCCCCCCGCCTCTTTGGGAGGCGATTTTGGTTGCGCAAACTCAAAAGAGCGGAGATATCGAGTCAGATCTGGCGGTAAAGACCATACTCACCGGTTGCTGACCTAGTCCAGCTGAGCTCAATGAGGAATCTTTCTAGAAGGATTATGGAAATGACCGAGTATGCCTCGAGTCACCCATAAGAAATCATCTACTTAGGTGAAGACGAAGTATTCAAGGTTGCAACTCGCCTCACCGGATTACCAAAGCAGAAAGAGCAGATAGGTAGGTAGATCAGAAACATATATAGCTTACATACTACTCGGCAGCTTCACTAAAGGATAACTTCTTTACAAGTCGTTCGTGAACCATCTCTTCCATACTGCTTGAGTTTTTGAGTGTGTGAATCGCACTCACATCATGTCCCAAGAAGATGACAACCAAACGGGGGCCTTTCGGTGGGCGTGGTGCATTGTATGTGGTCAATCTTTCACGCCTCCGCCAAGGGATATCACAGCAGCAACTACCGCGGAGGTTTGTCAAAGGCAGTCGACTTCTAGCCTCTATTACACCACCTGCAGCATTGTCTGTGTCCAGCTACTGCGCTCATATAGTTTCCACCTTGGCCTATCAGCCCTGACGCTCGAAGAAAACAACTTTCCAGCTACTACGACTGAACTCAATGACAATTTACATGATGTCTCCAGTCATCAGTCCCCAGATCCGCCGTTGGTTCTCGACAATACAGACTCAAGAGAGTCGTCATTCTCACCACCACAGCCGTTACCGCTTCCCTTCACATTGGATTCGTTTGCATATGGTACAGAACTGTTTCCGCCGCTCTTCAACATTGCTCCCCCAGAACAGGATCAGCCAGGCCATCAAGTCACTGGCGGACTCGATCAGTGGTCACCTGGCCCATTTCACAGGGAAAAGAAGGAGTCAAGCTCAGTGTGAGTACATGTCTTCTGAAGATATCAAGTGTCATTGCTAACGAAAAGGCCTCCATCCAACTAGCACGAAAAAGCCCAACTCCATTTTCCAATGCCTTTTTCCAGGCTGCAATCTCAACCTTCGGGAGAGCCGAGCGCTCAACCGACACATTTGGTCTGAACACAGGGAGTGGGCACAAGCAAACAATGTCGAACGGCGTGAAGAGATCAGGTGCCCTCATCCAGGATGTCCGCGTCGAGGAAGAAAGGACAACATCATGCGCCACTTCAGGACCAAGCACAAGGAAACTGATGCTTCTTAGGGCGCTCATTAGTTCGGATCTCAAGAGGTGGATCACACCCGACCTTCGCCGTTGTACTTTTACCATGAAGGACGAATCGATGCACATAATAGGGAAGAAACATCTAGATCGGTAGATTTTGACTTTGGGCAATACAAAAGCGCTATCTAAAACCCGTGAACTGTTTGAACCATACCCAAGCAACACCGAAAAATAGGTAGACGAGAATATACTACATCTCGGAGCATTGGCAAAGTGCCAACGCGTCCCGGGACAATCACATAACTCCTCAAAGACAGCCAAAACACCTCCTCATAACCCAATCATCTTACATCTTGTGAATATAAAAGACCACAGAAAGAGAACCCACGTGCCAAGTTGACTCAGCTTTATTCCGATACACCCATCTCAAACCCGAAAATCCGGGGCAGACTCCAGCCCCCCACCACCACCATTCACCGAGGAAAGTTCCGCTGTCGAATTGTCGAAGTAATACAACCACTCAGCCCAACTGCCGCCCACAACGGCACAGCGACGCTCGAGAACCCACCAATCTTACATAGGGCTGAGGCACCGTTGAAGGAATTCTTCCTGCAAGCGCTCAGTAAGCATGGATGGGAAAAAGTCCGAACTCGCCACCAGCCTTCTTTCTGTACGTGCCCAAAGTACCTGCCATCTATCTCACCTTGCGTCCTCACCGTGTTGGTGCGCGTCCCATGACTTGGCATGCGCCATCTCTCAACGGTGACATGTGAAAGAGCTTTTTCCATTTTTGAGTTCCAGGGTTGTCCACGAAGCAGCGGCACCGAAGGCCGTGGTTTACCGCGAAAAGTCCGAGGGTACAGAAAGAGTGAACATTGACAAACACAAGTTACACAACACTTACACATGCAGATAGACGCCTCTGTTCATGGTGGCTCAGGCGCTTATTCCACTGTACCACATCGGTGACAGGAAGCTTGACATTGACCGGTGATATTCCCGATCACCTTCAGGAGGTGAAAAGTTCCATGTAACTCCTTCTGCCCTTGAGGCATCCGACATCAGATTCGGCGTTCGGGGACGGAGATATATCTGGATGTGTAGAGAAGTTGAGAACTTCAAGGCCGACACACAATAATTCAACATGCACGATGTTTAACCCGTCAATTACGCCACCAAAACACTTTAGATAGAGAGAGATGAGGACAAAAAGACAAAAAGATACTTTTATTCAACAAGGCTAATTAATCAATGGACTTTTTACTGGAGGAATGAGGAGGCAAAAACATCTGGATACACTGGGAATTGAACCCAGGACCTTTCACAAGATTCGCACTTGGACCAAGATGCGAAGCGAAAATCATACCACTAGACCATGTACCCTGGTAATTGGTGACGTTCAGCTGCCAATATAGGGTCTAAGTCGGGCTCTACCCTGCCATTTCTTGCTGCGAAACCACTGCGACTGTTCACCATCTCTCAACATCAATCATCACCATCATCACCATCATCCTCTTCATCCACAGCAACGACCACCAAGATCGTCTCATTGCAAGCCTCCCAACCAAGTCTTGGAAAACATTCTGGTCTTTGAGCCTCAACAAAAATGCCCCGCACCCCCGAAGCCCAAGCATTCTTCTACGCGGTCTACGCCGCCGTCCAAGAAATCCCCGAAGGCAAAGTCACCACCTACGGACACATCGCGAAACTGATAGGCACCCGTACGTACAGCCATTGGGATATGTTCTTCTGTTGCGTTTCATCTAACATACTGCAGCCCAGCGACCCAGACAAGTAGGCACAGCCCTCAAGCACCTCCCCGCCGACACCTCCCTCCGGTACCATCACGACAATGTCCCCTGGCAGAGGGTAATCAACGGGAAAGGGATCATATCTCCGAGGTGGGCAGGTCACTAAACCCAAAGCATATAGAGTGTGGAACTGACGAGTAAAAGATCACAGCCAGATGGGGCTCGCAACCAAGCCGCAAGTTTGCAGGCTGAAGGCGTGGTCGTCGCAACAGGGGCACTTGGTGAACTAATGGTAGACTTTGCAGAGTATGGCTGGTTCCCACGATTGTTGCCCTCTGACGAGGCAGCGGGCGTGGTTCCAGAAGACAGTGATGGCGACGGAGAGTCCAGTGAAGAATAGATTATGATTATTATATGTTCTATGAAACAAATGTCGACCAAAATATGGACCTCGAATTCCATAGCACAAGTGCCAACGAAATCCGTGGTGAGTAATCGGACGTAGATGTTAATCTTCCTGAACAAAAAATGAACCCGAAAGGACCATGGGGAGATAGGCCAATTTGGGGTGAACGTCAGGGTTGGGAAAAGGTGTGAAGAGAGGGGGAGAAGTCACGGTACAAATGGGAACAGATAGGTAGCTGTTACGATGTCAATTTATTGTCGACCATCTCAGTCGAAGGCAGTATTTGAGGGCAACATGATCTATCTTTTTGAACAGTTAGCAACTGCATGTCTCAAATAAATTGAAATAAAAGAAGAGGATGGGTCATTTCTCAGATAGCGGTTGGACAAAGTTTTTCCACATGTATACTTTCGGTACAGGTCTGTGAACTTGTTTCTCTCATCATAAAAATGGGGTGTGTTGTGCTGAAGGAGAGAAGCAGACATACCTTTTTGTAAGACGACAAGGGTGGCCGTGTCAGGATATCCCCGACTCACGATCCACCCTCTGTTTTTTGGAGGCAGGGCCAAAGAATGAATCCATGGTCCTCTGCCTCTTGTCGAACTGTGCACTGCCAATTCCACCCTTGGTCTTTTTCAAGCCCTCAAGATGGCGTAGCACGTTCACCCCCACCACAGTCATGGTAAGCTGTGGCTGCTTTGTCTTCCTTTCACCGGAATCCTCAGCATTCGAGCCCTCTGTGTCAGCAGCGACAGCCTTGACCACAGCCTCAAGATAGCCAGTATTGCTCCACGCTGCCGACGTTTCCGACCCGCGAGGCCCGGTACCATACCTTGCCTGCAGAACCCGGAAGAGCGAGTTGAGAATCAAGCCATGGGCAACAACGACCACGACTGTTTCAGACCCTCGGCTTGCCAACAACGGGACCAGATGGCCTTGGACAAAGCGAGCAGCTCTCAGCCTCATCTCCTCGTGCGTTTCAGCGTCGTCATGAGCCGTACCGAACTTCTTGCCCTCTGCGGACCGAAAGTCGCGCTCGCGCAAGTCGACGAGTGGAACAGGCTCCAGCTTCTCGATTGTCTCGGGCACATCGCCGTTGTTGGTGTCGCATCTTTGTCTCTGAGAGAGCTGAGCATCAGCGACCTTCACGGCCGTGAAGACGGCCCTCTGCAGATCCGACGAGAAGACATGGGTGACTCGATGATGCTTCGCAATGTGCTCCCCCAGACGTCGTGCCTGCAAGACGCCATGGGCAGTAAGCGGTGAATCGCGAACTCCTGCGCTGTGAATAGGTTAGCATGTGGTCCGGTGCTCAAGACAAGGACAGGAAGAAAAGAGGTACGACATACTAAAGACCAGCAACATTGTCGACCGTCTCCCCGTGTCGCACCAGAAAAAGTCGCATCTCCCAGCTCGCCGCCGGGGCAGTGGGGAGGGAAGCGCTGTGGGAAGATCAGTGGGAAAGCGAGGAAGAAATGCGCGAGGCCAAAGAAAGAATTTTGTAGGTCGTTGGTCTAGCGCGGAAAATTTCAGTGGGGGCCGCGATTAATCCGTGTCTGCCCTCTGTGCTTACCGTGCCAAACCCCACCATTTCAAAGCGGGCGCACTGTGAAGCCAGTTGCCGGGCCTACCCCGCATGTCGACAACGCACCTTGAATAAACAGTACCCCTGAATTAAGTATGCTGGCATGTCACATCACTTTGCAAAGAACAAAAGGTTATAGGGAGGACTAGGGACTGATCCCATGGTATATTTTCAGCTCGTCAAGACCAACCTAAGACACCAGGTACCAGGCGTTTTCCTCCCCGCTCGTTATGTCGATGTTTTGGAACTACTCCGCTCCATAGGTTGTTCCAGTTTCTTGCCCACAGCTCGCTATTTTTTCTTTTACTTAATTTTTTAGCGTTTTCCTTTTTGCGCATTTTTTCACCGCATTTTTTTTGGGTTTTCTTTTAGTTAGCTTCTTTTGTTGTTCTAATCCTTTTTTTCCATGATTTGTTCTTTTTATGTTCAAAACTTCCCAGTAAAGTCAACCCCCAACCAACATCGTGCAATGAGCTGAGGGGGTCATAGCTTTAATCATTCAAATCAAGTCAGCCGTAATACCTCCAAGTCAAGCCTGGACAGCTCCTCCGCCATACTTGTCCAGAAAGCTTTAGGGTCAGAAATCTCCGCAGCAAACTCGAACATGTCTGCCTCAGGCTGGCGCTCGGGGAATCTCGCTCGGCCTGGCCTACGCCCCTCCCATTTGAAGGTTTGGGCGTCAAACATGGTGCCCTCGGTCCAGCTAACACAAAGCTCGCGTGGTGGTGCACAGCTTCTAGCTTTCTGCTGGGCTGGTGACGAACCGGGACTTGGATATTGCAGCTCATCCAGGCTGCGTGCGCGCGCAAGCAATTCCTCCTCGGGCCTCTGTAGCAAAACCGACATTGGAAAAATTATTTTGTCGGGCTCACAGCAGCATCCTGGAGTGTATTTGCAGCGCGATAGGACCTGCAGCGAATCGTAACGATGACGGACAAACTGCACAATGACCCTGTTTAAAAAAGGAAGGTCAGTACCTTACATAGTCTGGACTTCAGGCATCCCGTTATCAGTCTTTGACTGCAGACACCCGCGCAACCAACACTCACAGATCATCGCCAGTGACAGGTTTGCCGCAGCCCGGATATGGGCATCTCTTAGCTTCCAGACCAAATGGGCAACTAAACTGTGATTCCATGAGCAAGCACGCGTAGCATACTGGAGGGTCGTGTTCGCAGACTACAGTTATAGTAACTGGGCAAAATGGGGATGCAGGTTTCCGTATCTTGCAACAGAGGCAAGTCCGCTGGCCAGTGACTGCAATCAACGCTCTTCGGTGCGGGCCCTCGATCTCATGCCGCCTGGTTCGTACAATTAGTTAATGCTCGAACAGGCATTCTCCAATTGATAAGATACCTGACCCAGTAGACTGAAGCGCATGGAGAACCCTCATAAGCATCGAGTTAGAACTTACGGATCAGTGCAATTTTCCATCTTGGAAGGTCGTTCCTTGGAGGAACCCGTCACCGGAAACGGAAACGTTCTTCAGGAAAGCGAATTGGTAGAGGTGTGCGGTGGCCCCAGTCAGGTAGCTAGGTAGGTAGGTGATTGGCAAGATGACAAAATGCCTACCTAGCTCTTCCACCGAGGCCCCAACCTTGGGGAGAATTGATGATAAACTTGCTTGTCGCCCCAGAAGCCCAATGTCGGTTGTAGGTATGAGGCCTATGAGATGCAAGACGTGTTGGTATAGAAAGAAAGGGAAAAACAGAAACAGAAAGTCAACTCAGCATGCCACCATCACGCGATAAGCGTCCAGGCTCAACTCACACAGTGTAGCCATATGTGTTAGCGGCTCAACAGAATGCAACACGAGAGTGAATGATCAACGGCCCCGTTGTGAAACGTTATTGTTAAACCAGTTTGGGGTATACCACCGTCATCATCTGCTGCTCCCGTTCATCCATGCGCTTCAAGACAGCTCTCCAGACACTTGTGCAAGCTCCCCACCTCAGCCCCCATCGCGCCATGTGGTGTCGGTAAGCAGGTCGTGTAAACCTCGACCCGCGGGATGTCACTCAGCCATATTTACCTTGAGGGTGGCACATGGAGCCAGTAGGAAGCAGCCTGCTCCGTCGTATGTGGGAAATCGGTCGTCTATAGGAGTACTGAGTCACCCGTAGGAACACCTTGTCGTCCGTGGGAACGAAACCCAGCTCAATATTGTTGGCGGTTCGGGACCAAATGGATAGCAGTGGGCCCAATACCCCAGGTTTTGGCATTCACGAATCTACCCCTACCCAGATTAATCAACAAACACGCTGTAGGCCGATCGCTTTCTCCAGATGGCCGTGCCACAGGTATGGTGCTATAGTCGACTCAGTCAAGTATGGTAGACGGCGCCTGGCATTCGAAGGGTATGTTCCACCATCCACCTCTGATGTGCAAAAAATGACACTTTCACTCGTGACGGTCCTCACAGGATGACATGAGTTTGCAGTTATGGTCTCTCGATCAGGGTAGGTATAACTTAGCTGAGACGCTTGTGCAATTCTGGCTGTCTCTTCTTGTCTCCTGTTTGCTTGCTTGCCAGTGCCTGGCCAACTCTGATGGCTGGGATACGCCGCACAGTATGGGATCAAATGCATCAGACAATGTTGACCTTTGGTCAAATCTACCGTGGTTGAAGAACATAACATTCCAGGTTATCACATTCCCACAATCTGTGTCAAATACTCACGCCAAAGACGGATTTCCCCCAATCCCCTTGATCCTTCCAACAGGACGGGAACCAAGTCTCAGAGTTGGCTTGATCTTCACAACCCTCGACCCCAAGACACACACCGGTGTGCAACAAGATTTCTAGGCCTGGCACTACGCCTTCCCTATCTTCCGAGTAGAACCTGGCTTCTGATGTGGCACTGAGGCGTACGGAAGGCAACACTCGTATCGAGACATGGGTGACAAGGTTGCAAAGAAAAAGCTTATTTGCACCCACTCAGCCCTGATGGCTGAACAAGATTTCCGATGGGCGAAACCCAAGACAAGGCTTGTTGTCCCAGTGCCTAGCACTCTTCTCAATCTTCAAATTTATTTCCAAATTTCGAGCTTTTGTCACTTCCCTCTTCATCTTCAAACTGGTAGTTTCATCACATTTATTGCCTGAAAAGCATTGCAAGTTCGAAGGATGGCCCCCACTACTATCAATCCGACGACCATTGTCGCCGTCGACATGGGCACAACGTTTACCAGCATTGCCTGGGCCAGTAGTTCCAAACCGGATGAAGTTACGATCCTCCGAGAGTGGCCTACAGCCGACCTTTCAAACAAGCCCGGTGAGAAGCACCCTGAAGGGAAAGTCGATGGTATCAGGTATTACCAGAGAGTCCCAACCAAATTGTCCAAGACGGGCAAATGGGGCTTCGATGTTTCTGATGATACCCCCGCAGACCAGGTGATGGAGTGGTTCAAGCTGTGAGTCCCCTTCGACGACCTTGAGGATAGCGACCTAACCCAAGGCACAACGCAGCGGTCTTTATCCTTGGGCAAGGAGGCTTACGCCTCGACAGCTTGAATTCATCAATGCCGGTCCAAGTCCAGAGTCGTTGGTCACCAAGTTTCTGACATCGCTCCTGGGGTATGCCAAGACAAAGATGAACTTCAAGTCTTTGCCCACTGACTTCGAGTACGTGGCCACTGTCCCAGCCAACTGGACCAATGACTCCAAGGAGAAGACCAGGACAGCTTTCCATACGGCCTTGAGGGCGGCGGGTATGCCGAGCGGGACCATCCATCTCCTCTCGGAGCCCGAGGCTGCTGCTATCTATGCCATCAATGAGAAGGCTGAGCGCACTGCTGATACAGACACCAAGCTCGAGGTTGGCGATACGTACGTTTATTGCTCAGTGTGCAATAGGCCAAGATGAACACGTGTGCTGATAAAGACTGGCAGATTCGTGATTATTGATGCGGGAGGCGGCACTGTGGACCTGGTCATTTACACCATCACCAACCTCAAACCCCTGAAGGTCAAGGAGGTTGGTCTCCGCGATGGCGATCTTGCCGGCTCCGCCCAGCTCAACATGAGATTCAGAGAGTACCTCCATAATAGATTCTGGTGTGTTCCAGGGTACGCACTACTTTCGCGTAACATGCGTGAGAGACATATATCCCCCGCAATGGCCAAGTTTGAGTTTGAGGCAAGTGTTACTTTTTTTTCCCCTTTCCCACTCGCCTTAGACTAATCCTCAAGTTCTACTACAGACCAAGCGCTGTTTCACCAAGTCCTCAGGGACCCACGAGTTCCCCCTCAACCTCATCCTCAACAACGAACAAGCCGGCGTTTACAATGACAAGATAAAGGTCAGCTCGGACCACCTCGAAGACATCTTCAGGCCTACCGTCGGCATCATTGTCAAAAAGGTGAATGAGCAACAGGACGCGTGCCCGACGAAGCCTATCAAAGCCTTCATCCTAGTAGGAGGCTTCGCCGGTTCTCCTTACCTCCGCGGCGAGATCAAGCAAGCGTACATATGGAGGAAGGACAGCCAGATGCGGGCCGAAGTCCCCCTCATCACACCCCCGGAGCCCGACCTAGCTGTCACCCGCGGCGCCATCATGAAGGGCCTCTCGCTCGTCGGCGACGGTTCCCTGACCAAAGTCCATGTCGTCAGTCGTAAGGACGCGCCACCACATGGGCGAGAGTAGGATCCAGCCGTTTGACACCAAGAGGCATACCAGTCTGGCGACCAAGACATTTCATGACGGGTATACCGGCATTCAGAGTGTCGTCGCCATGGTTCGGTTTTTCCAGCGGGGCGACGACATGGAGGAGAGCAAGCCGTTCTCGTTTCCGTTCTATTATCGGCAGCGGGTGGAAAACGGGTGGTTTACACAGTTGAAAGCTGCGATCATGGTGGATAGAAAAAAGGGGCGGGAGGCCATGTTGGAGAAGGATAAGACGCTGGGTACGCTGTGCACGCTCATTGCTGATGTGTCAAAGGTGCCCGAGGCGGAGAGGGTGCAGAAGAAGGGGGGGGGGACGGGAAGATGTACTATATCATGGAGGGTGACATCAAGGTTACTCGTGAGTATTGTCCTGGTCTTTTTTTTTTTTGCCGTGGTAATTGCGGGTTTTGCTAACAGCAGTACCCTACAGCTCGCTCCGCCGATATGGCGTATGTCTTCTATCTTTAAGGCAAGCGCTACGACAACATTGAGGTCAAGTGCGAATACGCCTGAAGTTGAGGTTGGCGTTTGATGAGGTGGCTTCTTGCAGGTGGTGAGTTGAAGAGACTGGGATGATGGGAAATAGGAAATGAAGGGGAGGCAGGGCGTTTTGGTGCTTTTTATTGCTTTTGCCTGTTGGATAGGGACTGAAGAGGGGTTCAGCGCTTCGAAACAGCGCTTTAACGAATAGGGTTCAGAAAAGTACAGTTACTTGGTAGCCATCGTCAATCGAAGCTGTGTCCTCCCTCAGCAGCGCTAGCTGTCTCAACGTTGACAAGAGTGTGTTTGAGTGCTTCCACAAAGATATCGCCCCTCGCGTGCCCCTCATCAACCATGCCGGTGAACACAGATAGTGACCACAAGAGGTAGAGTGTGCTCTGTTGTGTATAAAATCCCAGGGCGATGCTCTTACACTATAATACGGTGGTGGATATCAAATTGGTCCCCGCCCATTTATTGATACATGAATCCAAACAAAGCTTCATTTTGAGCAAAAGTCTCGGGCCCAACGTCCACCGTACGTTTTCTGCCTGGGTCTTGCTTTTCCCAATGCCCCTTGTCTTTTCTCATATCCTGTGAGCGCAATGCTACCAAGAGATCTCCCCATCTAGGCTCTCCCCGTTCGCCTTCTCTTGGATCTCCCGTCATTATTCTCCGTCTCTGTCGCCGTCTGCTCGTCCTGTTCCTCTGCACCAGACACGTCATCCTTGGAACCGCCATCGCCATGTTGCATCGCAACGCTAGCCTGCCTTGTGCTCGTCCCAGTAAACACACCCTCCGCCCCCGCAGCATGACCACCACCGGGGGGCGCACTACGCTTCTCCGCCGAGCGCAACTCACTAACATGCTGCTCGACCTCGATAAACATGGCGCGGGCATCGTTGACAATCCCAAACTCGTCCACCTTGTACCCCACGACATTATCCTGGTGCGCGCCAGCTTCCAGTCCCTCAGAATCATCCTCCTGGGGTAGGAAAGCCGGGCCTGGTCCGTGCCACGGGTCGGGATTGTACATGATGCAGTTGGCAAAAATGTGAGAGAGCTCGCGGTCGAGCTGGCCAGAGTTGATGATGCTCTTTGGTGGGACAAGCTCTTCTGTCCGAGGGAGCCAGCAGCTACCGCCTGGGTCACCCCCCGGCAATGCAGCGGCTGCTTGCGCGGCGGCCTTGTTCCCGTGGGCGATGGCACTGCGGATGGTTTTCAGGTCCTGGGGCTGTTTGATCACCTTATGATAGCCCGGTGCGTCCTTCTCTCGGATGGGGGCAGCAAACATGTTGGCTGAGCGGTGGCCGACAATCGACTCCATGGCAGAGCCGCTGACCTTGTGGAAGGAGCGGGTCCAGAGAACGACATTGGGCATATTAGGCGGCATCGAATCATCACGCGATGCATCTGTCAGCTGTCGTCCCCTTGGAGATTGCACCGAGGCTGGCGTAGACTCGTCTCGTTTCCGCTTAGTTGAGCGTGCCGGATTCGGTCTGTTGGAGATACTCTCATCTGCTGCGGTGTCGCCAGTCTCGGTGGTTGGGCGTGGTGTCATGGCCTCATCCTTGATCTTGGGTGCATCCGGCTCATTTATGGGTAGAACCACCTCTTCGGTAGCCTTGACAGATGTATTCCTTAACCCGAACGCCACTGGAGAGGGAGAGGTTGCATCCCTGGTTGACTGAGGCACCCTTGATCTACCGGGCATACCTGAGGAACTCGGGGTCTGTTTAGCTTGCGATTGCTCTGGTGCTTTCTTTGGTGACTCGTGGGGGGCGGCTGATGGCAAGGGCGCCGGTTCCAGAACGGGACTGATTGGTTCAGTCTGTGGACTAGGCTTCTCATCCCACCCAAACTGAAATTCAAGTCCACCCTTCGGCGTCGAAGGAGTGGATTCCGTCTTCCACTTTGTCATCCTAGCCGAGATGACGAAGGGCTGCTGTTGCATAACAGCCGGCGTCTGGGGGGCAGACGGCGCAGGCCCGAATCTAGCGGGTGGAACAGGCGTCGTTGTCGCAGGCGCACGTGGATGGATACGTTCCACTGGAGCAGGCCGGGGAGGGTGATATGGGGAACTGTATCCTCCATTTTGGGGGCCAGCTGGTGAGGATACAGTAGGAGGATGAGTAGCTTGGGGATATGGCGAAGGCGCTTGCAAGTGAGGCAGCGATTGTGGTCGTTGTTGAGAAGGAGCCGCCAGTCCTTGATTAGGTCGTGGCAGATGAATCCCTGATGCAGAGGCGGGCGAAGCAACGGCCGGGCTCCGTACTGAAGGAGGATGTGTGACAGCGCCATGTTGAGGGGCTTTAGGACCATGCTGCTGAGGTTGAGTTGGGTGAGGGGACGACGGAACGGGATAGTTGTGGTATGGCCCAGGATGGAAAGGGGACTGCACCGTGTTGTTCGGCCCTGGGCTCGAAACCGGCGGTGGCTGCCTGTTTGCTGCGTCTATAGCGGGCCGAACAGGTGTTGGTTGAAGAGGCACAAATTGACCCGTCGTATGAGTATGAGGGGGGTGCAAAACCTGCTGTGGCAACGGCCTGTTTGCTTGCCCTTGCAAAGGAGACGAGATCGGTGGTGGCCGTTGGGAAGCCACCATATGTGGAGGGGGAGAAAACACATTAGGACCGTGTTGTAATGGCGAGTTCATCGGGGGCCGAGCGCCAGAAGAGGGTTGATATGGCGGCTCCCATTTCAACTGTGACTGCGACGGCGGCATATGCGGGCTCGTTGGCAGAGGGCCCGGAGACTGATGTGCTCTCGCAACGCCATCTGGCCTCTGCAGGCCGTCTGCGGCAGGAGTTGGAGCAGGCGACTGGGACAATGGTTGGAAAGAGGGCACCCCTTGTGGTGCTTGGAGAACTTGCGGCGATCCACCGAGCGACTTTGGCGGCTCTGAAGGTCGGGCAGAAGGGCCCCTTGAGACGTCGGGATGGCCAAGCTGTGGTGAACGAGTGGTGGGCGGGTGATTCAAGGTGGGAGGACGAGGGGCCGGACCTGCTTTATCGAGAGAAGCATGCTGGGAATGTGGAGAGCCAAGTCCGTTTCTGACATCCTGACGGGGTGCAAGATGTGGGAGCAGAGGCTGCAGTGGCCGCAATGGTGGTTGTGGTTGCTGCGATTGCTGTGACTGCTGGACGTGTGGCAATGGGTTTGGTTGCTGCAATGGCTGGACTGGCTGTGGCGGTTGTCCTTGAACCATATGTTGAGCTGACTGTCCTTGATGCAGCTGCTGTGGGGGCTGTCCCTGTCCCGGTAGCCGTTGCCCTTGTTGGAGACCTTGCTGTGCTTGCTGTGGCAGCTGCCCTTGCTGCACATGTGTTTGCTGTGGTACATGTCCATGCTGTGGTGGCTGTGCTTGATGCAATGTCTGTGGTGATTGCAGTGGTAGCTGCAGCTGTTGCAGCTGGGGTAACTGCGGTGGTTGAGGGGGTTGCGGCGGTTGCGATAGCTGAGACACTTGAGGCACATGGGGCTGTGGCGTCAGCTGCTGTGGCCGCTGTAAAGGCTGTTGCATAGACTGCTGCAAATTCTGTTGTTGGTGCTGTTGCTGGGGATGTTGTTGAAGGTGTTGCCGGGGCTGGGATTGCGCCTGGTGTGGTAGCTGAGACTGCGGTAACTGAGACTGCGGTAGCTGTGGTGATGGTTTGGGCGAGGCCTTTGGAGACGGATGGATGCCATTGACGACCGCCGGGCCTGGCTTCGGTTTGATATCACCAACTCCATTCACTTGTACCCCTTTATCCTCGATGACCTCTTCCTTTTGCTGTTTGGCCTCCTCGCTAGCTTGTGATTCGGCCAGTTGGAGCTGCTCTAGCTCTGCCTCTGTCTTTCTGTATGCTTCCTCCAGATGATCGATCTCTTGAACAGCGCTCTCGATGTAGGAGTCGAACACCTTGTCGTAGGCTTGCTGCACCTTATCGATGTGCTGGTGAACATCCTTCCAGCTCGGTAGCGGAAGAGTATCAAGCCTTCTCTTCTTGGAGGCAGGAGAGAGAGGGCCATCTGGCCCAGGCATGCTGCCGACATGATCGGCCCGGATCTCTTGACCAACAAGATACAGAAAGACCTTCTGCAGAGCCTCGGGGCTCAACCTTTGGGCATCGAAGGTCGGCTGCCTCTTGAGCCCGCTGTTGTCCCGCAGAACATTGGAGATCTGTGGAAAGGCAGCGGGGTCGATGCCAAACTTGTTGACACCTCGGAAGAGGAACACGAGCTCGAGCGATGTGAAGGACGATACTGGGAATGTCGTCGGGTTCGCCGGAGTATTCATGCCCCAGACTCCACCCGGTGGGGGGCCCAAGGAGTTGTCACGCCTCTGGGGGAGAAGATGTACAGGCGCCACGATCTGTGGTTACGGACAAGGTCAGCGATGCAATGCTCTGATCTGCTCTGTAGAAGCTTCCATCGCGCGTCACCATACGCGTGGGTGCGCCAAGACCATCTAGACTCACCGGCAGCCTGAGCTCAAGGCTCCTGGTATCGAAAATAGCGATTATGTGGGTTAAATGGCCAAATTGATTGGGGAAGCGTGCAGCCGTCGAGGTTCTTGTCTGCGGGTCTTGGCTGGTGGTGTTATCGTGGTTGTGTCGCTGAAGATGATTTTTCCGGTTGCGACAGGACAATCACGTGAGTTGGCGGTTGGTGTCGTGGATCGTCTTGATTCTTGATGCGGTCGAGCGCTGTGATGCCGTGTATTGGTGGTGCAATCAAAAGACTTGAGGCGCGCTGAGGGGAATCCAATTCAGAACTCGCCGCGCCAGACGGGAAGTCCAAGGCCGGGCTCAGGCTGTCACGTGGGTGAATAAGTGCACTGATAAAACTCAAAAGCCGGTATGTAACCCTAACCTTGAAGATACACCCATCCCAAGTTTGTGGCTGAAGAAGAGTTTTAGGCGTCAGATGTGTAGTGGAAAGTTTTTAAACAGGTTCCGTACTTCTGTACCATAGCTGCATTTTTGGCTCATCTATCCTGAAGTCAGCGCTATTCACTCGACATTGAATTATGTACTTGAGATAGCCTTGATCCTTGCTCTCCTGATAAGATAAGATCAGAACGTCATTGCAACACTTCCTGGTTCCCACCCACAGTTGGACTTTTTCCCCATCAATTTGCCCGGAGCTACTGTCCTTTTCGGGCTGTCAAACAAGGAAATGGTAGACCAACTTCAGCCATGAGCCCATGCAGTCAGGAAAGATGTTCAAGTTTAGACACACCAGGCGGTAGAGCCCATCAAACAATGTCAAATTGACTACATTGCCCACTGCCAGTGACCAAGTTCTTTACCCCCACGAACATAAAGCACCTCAAGGCTACAAAGACACACTTCAAGGCGAAGTACATTTCCGACTACGGACTGGAACACTGGGCCTCCTGCCCTCCACAAGAGTTTCTAAGCAATTTTTGAAGCGGTTGTGGTCATGATCGCATCAAGTCGAATGCTGGTCTGTGCTTTCAAGCTATCAGAGATACTTCCACCCCTGAAATCTTGGCATGAGGGTGCTGAGATGTACGTGATAGAAGGGTTCATAGTGTAGTCCACGCAAATAAACCTCGTGAGATTCTGTGTAGAAGGAGCTACAAGTTCATACTGAGTCACTGAATTCTCATATTTCTGAATCAACCTAGCTGGTCATTTGGAATGGAATGATGACTGTGGACAGGTCATGCGCCGAACCAGTTGTTAGAGACCTCGCAGTAATTGTTAGTGCCCTCGCCTTGGTATCAAACAAATCGTATCTCGTTCCCATAATTGCCTAATGCAGCGCCCAGCAGCTCAACCTCGGCCGACCCGTGACGTTCTCTCCTTGTGGCCAAAAAGGATGATCCTGTGAATACAAAGTATATATGCTGAATCAGATGTTGAAGAAATGAAAAATTCATGCGCCCATGAGCACAAATCGCTGTCTCAAAGTTATGCTAATCTCACAGTGGGGCTTCGTGGAGATGATCCAAATCTCAGCGATCCCACAAACATTTGCCGCCCACTCGTCGAGAGACACATTACAGACGCCTCTTGGCGCAGCGTTGTTTTATTAAGGAAGAGAAAAACCGCTCGGAATGAGCGCATCGCGGAGACACTCGCCGGATATGAATTGCCGTGCCAGTTTCCATCAAGATCAAGGCAGCCTGTCGGTTCCTCAGTGAGGTGTTGAGTCAGGAGGGACAGCAACACCTCGTCATCTGGACGGATCTAGATAGCAACGAAGGTCAATGACGGGGAGACGACACCCATCACGTTTCCGATATCACCTCTTCTTTATTCCGACATGCTTTGGATCTCCAGACACTCATTGCACTAAACCCCTGGCTATCGGCGCGACCATCCCAAATTAGGCTCTTGGGCTGGTGACACACTTGGGTCGCAGTGCACAGCACAAGGCCACTAAACCCCCCTGCCGCTTGCCAGCCAGCTGGGACCCTTTAATTATGAACGGGACTTGCCTTGAAACTGGCAACCTCGCTCGACTCGACATTCGACTCAACTCGATCCCGACCCAGCACCTCATCGTTCTTCGACCTCGGCCATCTTGTCTCCCCGTTCCCAACGGCTTTTCTCCAACCGTCGCACCGTTTTATCCCTCACAACTGTCGCCAAAATGTCTCCCACTGACGAAGAGCTCGACCGCGACTGGAAGCCCAATGGCCGCCGCCCGCAATCGTGCGTTTCTCCCTAATGCCCGCCGATCGAAGGGTCCAAAACTGACAGCTGTTGCCAAATTATGCAGGACTATTGCCAAAGTGTTTTCGGAAGAGCTCATGAATATTTTCCGCATCGACAACAGTGTTGCAGACCTCGACGAGCAAGTTGATAAACGGTCAGTCGCAGGCAGCTCTCCCTGAACCCCACCAGGAGCTTGGGCGTTGCGCGCGCAATGCAGCAAGCACCTCAACCCCTCACGATACCGAAGTTCTGGACACTGACAGACGGCACCCACCTTTAGGAAGAAGGAGATTGACAGTCAGACTTCGGAGCTCGAGGCCCTCGAGCGGCGCATTCGTGAGATGGAAGAGCGGTTGAAGGGAGGCAAGCCACAGACGGGTGCTGGCGACAGCTCGAGGACAGCAGCCTCGGCGGCCGAGAAAGACCAACACAAGTATGGCGGCGGCAGCCGCCCAGGAACAGCGCGGCAAGGCCAGCAGGCCGTTCCGGGAGCTCTCCCGCCCACACCTGTGGAAAGCGAAGGTGAATATCGCCATCTCGTCCTCCGTCCTCATCACCACCATCCCCGATCGACTGGAGACGCGGCAGCACCAGGCTATGCGCACGCACAATCGCAAACGCACCTGCACGGGTACCCCTCTGCGGCACCTGCGCGAGGTTCCATGCCTCATCCTCATGTCCCTGCGCCAGTCGGAGGGGATGCCGACTCGATCAAATCCTTGACCGCGTCGTCCATGTCCTCGAGTACAACATTTGCTGACTATGTTATTGTTCCCGGCCTTTCAGACGGTGACCGTGAAAGACGACAGGATTCCTAGATTGTCTCTCCCCCTTGCGTTTCTTGTTTTCCACCTCATGCGAGCATCACGGCCATCATCATTTTTTTACGCGACGACCATATCATACACACCATACAGCCACACATATATCATCGATGATGACATTTTTCCACCACGCATAATACCCTCTTACTGGCCGCGACGCCATACCACGCCACGTACGCTGCCCAGCCACATTTCTAATAATACCCCTATTTTCACCAGTTTCTCGCCGGCATTTTGACTTGCTTCATCCTCGACCTTAGCACACGAGCAGCTGCAGCCCTGACGCTTTACTCCACGCGCCCATGTGGAGAAAGCGTATGCACGCCAAGCTCGCCTTGTTTCCTCGTTTCCCCGCCGTCCAAACCTCCATCTGCCCGCCGACTTCTCTTGACTGCACTTTTGTTTATTCTCCCTTGGTAGCTCTTCTCCTCTTGTTCTTTTTTGGGGCATTCTCTTCGCAATAACATTCTTTTGTTTTGTGTTTGGATGAACTTGGGTTTTTACACAACCTCTGGGTATCGATTTGACTGCAGAATAATGACATGAGGGACGAAACTATAAGGGGCGATGAAGACGGTGTGCAAGTGAATATGGATCAGATAAGTATACATGGTGATATATCTGGTTCGGGAGGGTGGGCAGACGATGGGAGGGACGGGGGAAAAGAGGAGAGAGTGTTGAGGTCAGGATAGGGGAAGAGAGAGGACATATTGTACATAGACGCATATCTCGAATTGCAGCAGCAAGCATGTCGGCATCATGGAAAGTTGTCTTTGCACTACTTACTGGAAACTAAACTACCACAACGAATAACTGAAAAAATCATGCATTTTTCCGGTGTTGTGCACAACTCTCAGGATGTTCAGCTATATCCACATGGGTGACACCCGAGTCTCTCCTTTTTGGGCTGAGTGCAGGTCATTTGTGAGTCTTGCTATGTGTGTGTGTGGTCTGTGTTTCCAGTGCCAGATGGGCAATGGACTGCGAGTATCCAGTCATCTGGGTTTTAGGTGGTCGGGATTCTCCGTTCTTTTCTTTTTGTGCTTCGTGTGATGGGTTCTGCAAGTATCCAGGAGTTTGGATTGAGGAAGTTAAGGTATCCCGGGCGAGGTTTGTAGTGTACAGATAGGCTTGCGGTGGAAACGAGCGGTGGGCACGACAGCGGATGGACACGTCTTGCTGCTGAGGTCTTTTCTGTGAGATGGGGAGAGGTAGGTAATGTAATGTACATGCGGGTAAGCGGTCGGTGGGGGGGATGGGGGCGTGTTGGCAACGTGTAGTGAAGGTGAGTCGTGGAAATAATGTGGATGGCTGGTTTTTGTGGAAGGGTCCTGAATGGGGATGGAGGTGAGGTTTGACACAGAGGGGGGACGACCTGAGGGTGACACGGGGAGAATTGGTTATAAATTTTTGGTTTCGAAGGACGAAGGGGGACTGAGACAGAGGGAAATAAAGGGGTTGATGGGGAATGGGATGACCTTGGATGGGCAGAGAGACCTCGGAGGAGAAGATTGCTCGAGTGTTTACAAGGCGGCTCAAGGTCGGAGGGGGATCCAAAGGCGCGAGGGAGAGGGTGTGATTGGTAAGGGGGAGCGTTTGCGAGAAAGAGAGAATGGTTACAGGAACACAATAAGCAACATGACGACGCTGACCGACCCCACATGAGGCAGTGGAGGTTCTTTTTTGATCCCATTATGTTGCTCCAAAATAAGCATTGTTGAGCGGTGGATGGTCCCCTCACCTTCAGTGGTGCCTTCCTCCTGTGACACATGGCCAGGGATCTCAGTTATTTCCACGCTCCGCTTGCTTGCATCTTTCGACCGTTTCCACGCATCCCAGATTCTTTATTTCCTTACCTTAGGTAGGTACGCCCTGTCGGTAGCCGCCGGGGAAGAGCAACCTCACTCAACCCGTGACACCTGTCTACCAACGTCAACCTGGCACGGCTCATGACCGACAGCACCACATCGCACCACTCTTTTTTTATTTATTCACCTGCCTTTCAATAAAACAAGACTCGTTCGCTCCCTCACGACTTTTTCTTTTTCTTTTACCAGTCACTCTCTCTTTTTCTTCATTTATTTTTCACTCGATCCCCATTCCCGCTCCCTTTTGGGCATCGATACGATGGCCACCTTATTGTTTATGCTCTTGATGAGCATTTTTTCGACTTTCATTCATGCCATTCCTACCTCGACCGGCCAGAAGGTGACGAAAAGGTCGGTTACTGTCGACCTGCCCCGAAATCCTGGGTATGCTCCCAATGGTCGTCTGCAGTATTCTCGCGCTCTCAAGAAATGGGGTGTGCCTATGGATGACGAGCTGGATGATGCGACGAACAGTTTCAGAGGAGGAGAAAGTAAGTTGAAACAAACTCCCCCCTTCATGAAGAAGGTATCTTGACTAACCTGTGTCGATTAGCGGGCGATGTCAACGCGGAGAGCATTATGGGTGATCGCGAATACCTCAGCCGAGTCGGATTCGGAACACCCTTCCAGTACCTCAACGTCGACCTCGACACCGGCAGCGCCGACGTCTGGGTCTACTCCTCCGAGACCAAGACCAAGACGCGCCGCGAAGACATCTTTGAGTTGGAAAAGTCGTCCACCGCCGAGCTCCTGAACGGAAGCGAGTGGAGGATCACCTACGGCGACAGTAGTTACGCCTGGGGCCACGTCTATCACGACAGCATCGACATTGGGGGAATCCCTCTTCACAACGCGGTGGTTCAATCCGCTGTGGACGTCTCCCAATCGCTCTCCTCGGACAAGGACATTGACGGCATTTTTGGTTTGGCGTATGACCTCCACAGCCAGGTCAGACCCAAGCAGCCTACCGTTCTTTCAACCCTCAAAAGTCACCTCGACAAACCGGTCTTCACAGCTGACTTGCGGTACCAATCAGACGAAGGAGCCTACACGTTTGGTTACATCGACCACCACCGACACATTGGGGAGATCAATTACACGCCCCTCCTGCCCAATTCGACCTTTTGGGAGTTTAACTTTACGGGTCTGCATGTTGTCGGACATAACTATTGGTACATCTCCCAGTGGCGGGTGATTGCCGACACGGGCACGACGCTCATGTTGTTGTCTCCGGATATTGTGAACATGTACTACGACGCGGTGCCCGACGCGACTTCGGACAGGTCTTTTGGGGGGCTGTGGCACTATCCTTGCAATACCACGCTGCCGGATTTCGAGATTGGGTTTGCGAATGGGTGGGTGGCGAGGGTTCCTGGGAGGTATATGAATTATACCACGTATGATGATTTGCCGGGGCGGTGTATGGGGGGTTTGCAGCCTTTCATGAGTGAGGAGTTTGGGATTTTGGGGGATATCTTTTTGAAGGCAGTGTATGCTGTGTTTGATATCGGGGGTGGGAAGGTAGGGTTTGCGGATAAGGATTTGGGGTTGTAAGGGGGAGAGGTAATAATGGGAGGGGGGGGAGTGTAGGGGATTTGGGAATGGACATGGGTGGTATTTGGGACTGAGATGGAGGATTTGTCTTTTTATATCCTTGGGAGGTAGAACGGGGGGCGGAGTTGGCGGCTCAATTTGGTCCCTGCTAATTATATGCCATGTTTTGTCTGAGATGTTTTGTTCATGCCTTTGTGAAGGGGTCCCTTGTGCACTTGAGAAGATATATTGGCAGTTCTACAAAGACGCTGAGTTGCGAAAGCTCACCTGTTAGCTACTCTACAGAATTACTATACCAATGAGCGTGATACTGGCCTCCAAGTATCTGGCTAGTTGGTCTGTTTTTGACGCAGAACTCAACTCTCTCTCCTTAATATTCATTTTCTTGGCCCTGCTGAGCTATCTGTTGTGCTGCTGTTGCTACTGGTGGCCGAGGAAGTTGTGCTATCCGTCTCGGAGCTCGAGCTGATCGAGGTGGACAACGGTGTAGTCTTCGCCTCTCGCTCCAGAAGGACAGCGTTCTCGCGCTTAAGGGTAGGTGTTCGGGGCATGTGGGGGTGAGGCTTCCATTGTGTGTGTCTGTGACTTTGAAATGAAACGTGGGGGTTTGTATTTGAGTTGTCCCCCCTCTGCAAAACGCCTTCATGTTGAGCCTAGACTGTTGTGTTCTGTTTGTTCCCGAGCCAGCAAACATTTTATGGTTTTGGGCATCAGTTTGACAGCACATAGCACCGAAGTCACCCGCAGAAGTATCATGTGGCGTTTGCAAGGACGAATGATGATTTGACCAAGCTGAACTGGCAATGACGCACTTGAGAGTTTGAACAAAGCACTGAATGTCCCTACGGACGAAACTGTTGATTTGGGCATTTCCCTCATCAATTGCCATATCATACACTATTGTACAAAACATTGACTACCTCGTGATCCTAACTGCTGCTCCAACAACACCAGAGGTAGCTAACATGAATAAAGCCAGTCAAAACACGCTGACATGCCTGCAGTCATCCCCTATTCATAAAATCGTCAAAATGCTCACACACCAACTAACGATGCTAATGGGGCTGTTCGCCATATTGACCGATCGACATACTAATATCGACACCGATCTCCTTTTTGAAAAGCTCGGACAAGGTGGTGCCGTCCCTCAGGTACACCCAGTCTCCGGCCGCGGTGTCCTGCTTCTCATGTTGACCTTCACCAAGGACGACGTAATCGTAACGCTTGGGGCCCGACATGGGAGACGAGAGCCAGATTTGCTTGTTGGGGGGCTGCTTGTTGATCACATAGGTGCCGGTGTCTTGGCCAAAGTCTACGGTCATGACACCAGCCTGGAGATTGCGTGTTAGTGCTGTGTTGGATGTAACATGTGGGAGAGATCGGAAGCAACGCACAGAGTACTCAACATCCATCTCACTTCTCCTCTCGGCTAGGTCCTCGAGGTGATGCAAGAGCCTGTCCATATACTCATCGGCCAGTACATGGTACTCTGAGTCTGTGATTTCAGCTGGGGTCCGGATGGGCTTCGGGGTCTCCTCCTTTGGAGTGACATCCTGATTGTCCGGGGTGATGCCCTGGTGGTGGGTGGCCGAGCTCTTGGAAATGAAGCGGGCGGAGAGGGCAGAGGCCCGTGGCAATGCTGGGACGAAAGTGGGAGCTGCTGAAAGGCTGGGAAGAGTGGCGCGCGAGGCACGAGTCGTCTGGATGCCACGGCTGGCCACCACACGGGCAAGCTTGGCGAGACCTGAGCGAACCATTGCAGGTGATTGTATGGTGAGTGTTTGCTGTGTGGAAGAGATGAGATACACAAACCGCCAAAGAGCGAGTTGCTGATACTGCTTATACCAAAGAATAAGCACAGTCACCAATGCAAACAACGAAGATGGTGAGCTTGAAGTTAATGAAGTGAAGATGGGAGCCAGGATCAATTCGAGCTTGGTTCCATGACATTGACAGGTCGGGAGCTCTGAGGCAGCTACCCCACATTTTCCTTTAACCTGCTCACGGCAGGCAGGACCAGGCCAATAGTACGATAACCGAGAGCCAGGCGCACGGTCCGCTGGGCTATCAAGGTCCCTGGCTAGCTGGCACGCTTCACGTCATCCCCCACCAGCCAACGCAGGAACATTGCAAAACGCATCAGTCGCAAGAAACCACGTACCGCACCACAATCACACAAGCCATGATCAACGCATTCCTAGTCTTCAACGGCCAAGGCCAGCCTCGCCTAACAAAGTTCTACACCCAACTGGTAATTATGTTTTCTCCTCTATTTCTTCCAGCCCAACCGGCCTTGCCAACCCCACTAACCTCTGCATCTTTTGTTGCTTTAGGAAACCTCCATCCAGCAACGGCTCATCTCCGAGATCTTCACCTTGGTTTCCAACCGCGCCCCCGGATCCTGCAACTTCCTGCCTTTACCACCCTTACTGGCCGCCTCAGGCACCTCCTCGTCCTCCTCCTCGGCCACAGAACAGAATGATGTCCCCTCCCTCGTAACCTACCGTCACTACGCTACACTCTACTTCATTGTCATTTCAACATCTACCGAGTCCCCGCTGGCACTAATCGATCTTATTCAAGTCTATGTTGAGGCGCTGGATAGATTATTTGAGAACGTCTGTGAGCTGGACCTGATCTTCAACTTTGAGACGTTACATGCTACACTGGGCGAGATGATCGTGGGCGGCGTGGTAATAGAGACGAATATGGAGCGCATTGTTGCGGGTGTAAGGGCACAAGGAGCAGTGGCCAAGAGGCCGGTCAATGAGGGATCAAGGGGTGGCGGAGGAGCAGGACTGGGAGCTATGGCTGCTGCTGGATTCCAGGGAATGGGTGGGAACTTTGTCTGGCATGGCAGGTGATATTCTCCATGACACCCAAAAGACAGACGAGAACCAAGCATCAATATGTTGGTATACAAACGGCCGCCATTTATTGCAGGGTATTCCGACGCCAGAACTCCGGATGATGAGAACACTATAATACAGGTAGGAGGGTGTTGGAACCAAGAGTCTAAGGTCTCTTGGGCTTGGGCTGCTGGGCAGGTTCCAGCGTTCTTGTATCTTCGGTAAAGGAGCCGAAGAATCCCCAAAATGACTCCCGAATCTTTTGAGAGGCTGTTAGAAGGATGGAGCAGGAGGGAAAGGTGGGATAGATGGCTTACTCCGCCATAAGGATTCGGCATTTCCTTCCAATCCATAAAGAGGGCCGTATATACAAGCACAACTACAGAGAGGCCAATTAATACAATATCACTTGGCAGCAGGGGCATATAAGGAGAGCTACCCACATGTGATTGTAAAGTATTGCGCCAACCGCACGCCCTTATCCCACCCTGGTCGGAGGGTTGCCATCTTAAGCCTCCTTTTGTACTTCTTCTCAAACCTGAGCTGCTGCTGCGGTGACATGGTCATCATGTCAGGTGGCCAGACTTTCTTGAGCTTCGTTTTGGGTACTTCGGTTGCGGCTTTGGCTGCGGATTCGAGTATTTGCGGTTTGGGCGCCTGTGCAAGGCGTCTGATGAGTGTGGGGAACATGGTGGGCTGCGCGATATGTCTGAGCTGTGAAAACGGGGGAGCTATCGAAGACAAGACTTGGATGGAACTGACTCCAAGACTGACGATGACCGTTATAAAATGCCAAGAGAAAGAATTGCCCTGGCGGCAAAGCTGGGTTGAACTGTGGCTAAAATCCCGGTAGAAGCCACAGCTAACCCCTGCCCGCCACAGCTGTGGTGGGTTATTCCCCACTCTGATTTTTGAATTAACCCCGCGTTGCGCTCTTGCCCCTCCATTCCATGGTGCCGTACCGTCGCCAGCCGGACAGCGGAGTCATCCGCCAAAATTTCCCCTGCCTACGAGAGCGTGTGTGAGGTTCCCGTGTCCCTGACTCAAAACAAGTCCAAGGTGTGTAGTCCCCTGCCTGTTGCCGCTGTTGCGAAATCGGGCCCCCGGTTTATTTCTGCCCCCAAGAAACCGTTCCCTTTCCTACCACCGCTTACACATATCCAATTCTAGCAAGCCGGTGCGAACGAACGATTCGGAGTTTTGCGACAACAACCACAGTATGGCAGACACCACCCTGCCCAAGGCCATGGAGACCTTGGCTGTCTCCTCCAAGACCAAGGAGCTCAGGGGTACCGAGAAGAGAGATACCCTTATTGAGATTGAAAAGGTGCGCCTTCCACCTGAAGACAAATACACCTATCAGGAGGCTATGGGAGCTGGGCTAACTCACGGCCAATGCGCCTTGGTCTACAGAGATACCAGCAAAAGTGGGAAGAGGACCATGTGTTCGAGGTCGATGCGCCATCTATCGACGAGTTTCCCCTGGAGTCCATCACCGCCGATGAGCTGCGCGAGAAGTATGTTCAGCTTTCTGGAATAAAGAGGCAGATATCAGATTGGAAGGAGAGGGGGGTTTTCAGACCTGGAAAGGAGTTTGGGCATGGTTTGGGAAATGGACACTGATACAGCTCGACAGGTTCCCCAAGTTCTTTGGTACAATCGCATACCGTATGTTTGTTCCCAGCTGGCATATACATGGACTGTTCACTGACTGATCGTGTAGCTTATATGAACGGCCGTCTCCACGCTGGCCATGCTTTCAGCTTCAGCAAGAGTACGAAACCTCTAATATCCAACTCAGCGCATTGCGTACTAACCTTGCATAGTCGAGTTCCACGCCGGTTACGCCAGGATGCAGGGCAAGCGTACCCTGTTCCCCCTCGGTTACCACTGCACCGGTCTTCCCATCAAGGCCTCCGCCGACAAACTCGTGAAGGAAGTCCAAATGTTCGGTCGTGATTTCGAGAACTACAAGGAGGAGGACGAGGTTGAGGAGGCTCCTGTCGCTGCCAAGGGGCCAAAGGACGACTTGTCCAAATTCAATGCCAAGAAGGGCAAGGCCGCGGCGAAGACCGTCAAGGCCAAGTATCAGTTCCAGATCCTCAACTCTGTCGGCATCCCGCTGGAGGAGATTCACCACTTCGCCGACCCTCAGTACTGGCTCCAGTTCTTCCCACCAGAGTGCAAGAAGGATCTCACCAACTTTGGTGCCCGTATCGACTGGAGACGTCAGTTCGTAACGACCGATGCCAACCCCTACTACGATGCCTTCGTCAGGTGGCAAATGGTCCGCTTGAAGGAGCTCGAGAAGATCAAGTTCGGCAAGCGTTACACAATCTACTCCATCAAGGACGGCCAGCCCTGCATGGACCACGACCGAAGTGAAGGTGAGGGTGTCCTCCCTCAGGAGTACACTGCTCTCAAGCTCAAGGTCGTTGAGTGGGCTCCCAAGGCCGCCGAGGCTGTCAAAGGCAAGATTCCCGAGGACGCCAAGGTGTACCTTGTGCCTGCTACCCTCAGAGCCGAGACCATGTATGGTCAAACCTGCTGCTTTGTCGGCCCCAGCATCACCTACGGTTTGTATAAGGCTTCTGATAAGGAGTACTTTGTCATCACCGAGCGTGCTGCCAGAAACATGGCGTACCAGGGCATCTTCGAGAAGGAGGGCGTTCCTGAAAAGGCCGCCGATGTCTTGGGCTCTGACCTTATCGGAACCGTCGTAAATGCTCCTCTGTCTTTCCACAAGGAGGTTCGCGTTTTGCCCATGGAGTCTGTCCTTGCTACCAAGGGTACCGGTGTGGTCACATCCGTGCCGTCCGACTCCCCAGATGATTATGCTATGGTTACTGAGCTTGCCAAGAAGGCCGACTTCTACGGCATCAAGAAGGAATGGGCTGAGCTGGAGATTATCCCCATCATTCAGACCCCTACCTCCGATCTTCTGGCTCCCTACCTCGTTAAGAAGCTCAAGATTGCCTCTCCCAAGGATGCCAAGCAGCTTCTGGAGGCCAAGGAGCTTGCGTACAAGGAGGGTTTCTACCAGGGTGTCATGAAGGTCGGCGAGTTTGCCGGCGAGAAGGTTGAGGCTGCCAAGCCCAAGGTCAGAGAGCAGCTGATCAAGGCTGGTGAGGCTTTTGCCTACTCCGAGCCCGAGAACAAGGTCGTGTCCAGATCCGGTGATGAGTGCACTGTTGCTCTCATGGACCAGTGGTACATTGACTATGGCGAGGACTCATGGCGCACTATTGCCTATGACTATGTCGAGAACAAGGATGGCAAGGGTCTCGAGACCTACTCTCCTGACACTCAGCATGCCTTCAAGGGAGTGCTTAACTGGCTGAAGCAGTGGGCTTGCGCGAGAACCTATGGCCTGGGCTCCAAGCTTCCTTGGGATCCCACCTTCCTTGTGGAGAGTTTGAGTGATTCTACGATCTACATGGCCTACTACACTCTTGTGCCATGGCTTCACACCGACTTGTTCGGCCGCGAGCAGGGCAAGGGCAAGATTGCCCCTGAGCAGATGATTGATGAGGTCTGGGACTATGTCTTTGCCAGGACACAGTTGACTGATGAGCTCGTTACCAAGTCCGGTATCCCCAAGGAGACCCTTCAGGGGATGCGCAGAGATTTCGAGTACTTCTACCCTCTTGACCTCCGTGTCAGCGGTAAGGACTTGATTCCCAACCATCTCACCTTCTGGCTCTACAACCACATCGCCCTCTTCCCCCGCGAGTTCTGGCCCAAGTCCGTCCGTGCCAACGGCCATCTCCAGCTCAACGGTGCCAAGATGGCCAAGTCCACTGGCAACTTCATGACTTTGGATGACGTCGTCAAGAAGTACGGTGCCGATGCCGCCCGTGTGGCTCTTGCCGATGCTGGCGATACCATTGCCGACTCCAACTTCGTCGAGGATGTTGCCGACAACACCATTCTCCGATTCTACACCAACAAGGAGTGGATCGAGGAGACTGTCAAGGACGAGAGTCTGAGAACTGGTGAGCTCAACGACTTCCAGGACGTCTTGTTCGACAACGAGATGAACGCCCTGGTTGCTGAGGCCAAGAAGCACTACGAGGAGACCTCGTACAAGCTTGCCCTCAAGGCCGGCCATTACGACTTCCTCAACGCCCGTGACACCTACCGTGAGGCCTGTACCGCTGCCGGTATTCCTCTTCACAAGGACCTCGTGTTCAAGTACATCAGACTCCAGGCTCTTCTGCTCACCCCCATTGCCCCTCACTGGGCCGACTTCGTCTGGCAAGAGATTCTCGGCGAGAAGACTTCCATTCAGTTCGCCAGGTGGCCTGACGTGCCTGCTTCGGACGCTGGCCTCACGGCGGCCCGCGAGTACGTCCGCCAGACGTCCTCCAACATCAACTCTGCTGAGGCTTCTCAGCTCAAGAAGATGGCCAAGGGCAGACAAAGTGACTTTGACCCCAAGAAGCCCAAGAAGCTCACAATTTTCTTGACTGAGGACTTCCCCACGTGGCAGGCCAAGTACATTGAGCTGCTGAAGGAGGTCTGGGATCCGGCTACCAACAGCCAAAAGATTGACGACAAGGAGCTTAACGGCCGCATCGGCAAGATGGGCGAGATGAAGAAGGCCATGCCTTTTGTGCAGGCCCTGAAGAAGCGTCTGAGAGATGGCGAGCCTGCCAGCGCTGTGCTGGAGCGCAAGCTGGCGTTTGATGAGAAGAAGACTCTTTTGGTGAGTAACCCCTCGTTCTGCCTAGGAAGAAAGATAAGGTAACTAACAATTCATTTCTAGGCCATGGTCCCAGGTCTCAAGCGCGCTGCCGGTCTCGAGTCAGTCCAGATCGTTGCCGTGCAGGAGGGAAGCAAGCAGGGCAAGGACCTGACTGCCAATGGTGCGGAGGTGGAGGTCACTGCTCCTGTTGCCGAAGCTGCCCTGCCCGGCCAGCCAAGCTTCTTCTTTACCAACGTATAGGTGTAGGCGGGAGTAAGAAAAAATGGTAAAATGGGAAATGAAAAAGGAGTCATATTCCAGCGCTATGACGGGGTTCAGCGTCTCAAGTTTCTTTGGTCGCGACATTGCCTAGGATAGGTTATAAAAGAGACTCGCTTTGACAATTTTCTTATCCAGATTTTGGAAGAAGGGTGTGCGTCTGATGACGAGTTCTGGATTTGAATGTGGTAAGGGGTCAAAGATACCGCTTGACATCACAGCTATATCACAGGCTGTTCTCCTTGCGAGCTGCGGAAGCTTGGAGTTATTAGTGCCGGAGCTGACCCCCGCGAGGCAAGTCTTGGGAGAGGCAAGTCTTGGGAATTCCTCGTGCTGCATGCGCTCTATCGACTTGGATGCGAGGGAAGGGAAACGGAGTCTTTCCGACTGTCAAATATCAGGGATTTTATCTCCAAAACTGTCAAACTTGACAAGGATATGTCCAACTCATAACGGAAGCATGATGTTTTCTCTCTCTACTCACAATCTGCAGTCTTCGGATGATATCTCCCATTCCATCGCTATGAATCATCACCTACCCTTTCTTTCCCCTCTCTTCAAATACCTTTCGTCCCCTAGTCCCCTCACTGATCTATTCTCTTCTTCCTTGACATCTTCACTCACTCTGTGTCTGTAATAAATATCCCCAATCTTTTTTTACTCAAAAATATCCTCTTGATACCCCTTGATACCCAAACCAAACCCAAACCCAACCCAACCTAACCCAACACCCTCCCCGACTCAACAAAATGCGCTTCACCTCCTCCGGACTCATCGCTCTCGGCGCCGCAGCCCTCGTGTCGGGTCAAACAACCACGACGAGCACCGAAACCGGCTCCGTCTCCACCATCACCTCGGCGACGACCGTTTTCCCGTCTTCCACGACGACCACCGCCACGCCGGCTGTTACCAGTCTGTTGCCCTTTTCCCCTTTCCTCCTTTGCCCTTTTCTTCTCGGGTTTCATTGCCCACTGTTGTTGTCACCATCTTCCCCACAAGATATGAGCTCACTGTTGAGAGACCCAAGCTGACGGTAGAAAAACAATAGCAACCGCCTCTGTCGTCCCTACCAACGCGGCGGGTAGCAACGTTGCTGGGCTGGAGGGGCCTCTGGCGGGGCTGGTCGTGTTTGCTGTTATGGCTGTGGGGTTGGTGTGAATTCGAGGCAATGGTGGAGGTGGTGGTTGTGATGGTAGTGAGATGGGGAAGGGATCGTCGTGGTGATGATAGCGGCAGTGGTAGTGATGGAAGGGGTTGTAATGTATTGTACATAAGGACATGTGAAGGAATCAGATGTTGAAGAAGAATTTGTGCCACAACCAATTCTAATTCCCAACACTTTTTCGTCATCACTGAGTTCTCGAATTTTGCTGGGCCAAGTTTGTTGCCACCGACCATATAACGAAAGCCTCGAAATTGTTCTGCTCGCCTCGCGGGTTTCGATCGGTGAAGTCTCCTCCGTTCGTTCGCTCGATCGGCCCCTGTCACCTATCCACCAGCCCAAATCTCTCAGCTTTGCTATCCTTCTGTTTTCCCAGCCCTCTAAGCAGAAACAGCCACTGCCTTCCCCCCCTCAACCCCCTGCCCTCCTCCCCCGGGCAAATCCTCCACCTCAAAAATAACCCTAATCATCAAGCTGCAACTCGGACAGACAGCAATGTCCGCCCCGTCCTGCAAGTCGCAAAGCGCAATCTCAAACTTGTCGCCGCAAGGACACGGGTAGTGGTACGTCTGCAGCGCCTCGTCAAACGTCATGTCCTCGATCTCGACCTCGTCGTAGATGGAGAGCTGCTCGTCGTCGTCGGCCATTTTGTCTCCCTCGCTTTCGTCGCAGTGAAAAGGTTGTGGTTGTTCTTGGGTCCTTTGGTTGCGGCAAACAAACAAAAAAAGTTTTGGAGGGGCAAAAAGATGATGACTTTGTAAATACTAACCCCTGCCGCTTGGAATCGGTCTTGGCGCGGGGTAGACATTTTGTGGCATCTCATTGGATCCACCTCCCATAACAGCCAGCCCCACACAAATCACTTACATACAACCAACATTCACCATGGTAACCGCAAGAAACGGGGCAGCAACTCAAGGGAAGAATAAGACCAAACACGGATAAATCAGGATATACACTTAACTACGCTACAGAAGGTAAAGTATACACTACAGAAAGAAATCCCCCAACAGTACCTCGACAGGCACAGATAGTACAAGATATAGAGAGAAGTGAAGAGACAATAAATTAAGCATTAAGGAAAAACGTGTGTTTAGAGAGAGTGATGTTGTCCAGCTAATGCAGCGCAAAAATGGCCAGCAGGACAGAGAGTAGTGGTGGTGATGGAACGACATCTTGTTCCAACAAGAGAAAATGGGTAGAAAAAGACAAAGGAAAAGGTATCACTCATCATCAAAGACAGACAACCAACTGACAGCCAACCAACCAAACAACCAACGAATCCTCCCTCTGCATCCGCCACTCCCCCCTCACTCCTTTCCTGATCAAGATCGCAACAAGATCCAAGAGAAAATCTCTCATCGGAACTACCCCAACTGCGAAATGTGCCTAAGACTGACTGGCAAGATAATTCGCAGCCTAAAAGAAAAAAAAGAAAACCTTTGGTCAGCCTCACGTCCTCACCCTCCTGCTCTGAGAAGGAAATCCATTCTTGGTCTTGCTGCTTACCCTCTCCAAATTGTAATCATACTTCTCCAGCGCCGCTAGCGCATCCGTCCGGGAGTACCCCATACTCGTGAGGTTCTTCAGGAGCGGATCATCGTGCTCCCCCTCCTCCGTCAGCGCCCTCCCAGCAGCCGGCCTTGCCGGAGCCTCCTTGGCGTTTTCGTTGCCACTGGCCAGCGTCACTGACGATGCAGTGGGGGTCTCATCTAGACCGGCAAAAATGGCATCCCAGTCGTGGGCATCACCCTTGGCTTTGCCAGGGCCCGAAGCAGACACGGGACCAGCGGTGCTGTTGGCGGCCGAAGTGGTCGATAGTGAGGCGAAGTCGAAGCTGCTCTCACCACCAAAGGCTCCGCTGGTGGCGGCCGAGTCGCTCTTGGGCTGGCTTGGCGGCGGGCTGCTGTCAAAGACGGGGTTGAAGTCGTCGAGACCGGACCGGGAGATGTTGGCAAAGTCATCATCGGCGGAACCCTCCTTGGCATCCTCGAGACCCTCGAAATCGTCATCAAGATCGTCAAACGCACCCTTGGACGCAGGAGCAGTCGCAGTGCTCGGGCGGTTGTTCGTTGCAGCGACAGCAGGCTGGGCTGCGAGAGCTGAGCCAAAGATGTCGTCTACATTCGAGCTGGAGAGCTTGGTCAGGTTAGTGGACGAGGCCGTAGTGGCGGCGGCAGGTTTCTCGCTGCAAATAATGTCAGTCTCTGTGTAATAATGAAGGGTGGGCTGGAGCGAAAACGAGACTAAACGACGTTGGTCGTACCTCGCAGCTTGCTGCTCAGGAGCTGGGCTTTGGGAGGATCCCGCGGCCGCAGCAGCGTCTGGTGCAGACTTGGTGGTGATAGTTGGGGAGGCAGATCGAGACTCGATGCTCTTCTCGACCGGCTTGGTGGCCGGCGAAACAGGCGCAAAGTCATCGTCGAACCCGCCGCGCTCACTCTCACTGTCCGATTCGTCGTCACGCTCGAGTTCCGAGATGGGAGGGAACTCGTTGTTGAAGGTTGAGAATGCCTTAGTCGCATCCGCGCCCGACGAGGCGGGGGCGGCAGCCTTGGCCTGCTTGAAGCTGGCAAAGGCCGACTCAAAGTCCTCCTTGGCCTTTTGTTGGTCCACGGCGAAGGGGTCCACGTTACCACTGGTGGCGGGACGCTGAATCGTCTCTTCGGGAACAGAACCAAAGACGTTGGAAGGCTTATCCGAAGCGGCCGAGGGGGCTCTTGGCCGGTCGGAGCCCGAGCCAGAGGCAAAGCTCTGTCCCGTCTTGAGAGCCTCAATAGGTGAAGCAGCCCTGATGGGTTGGGACTCCTGGTGAGTCTCGGGGCGGCTCAAGGCCGGCGAAGCCTGGCGGGAGGTGCTCAGGGAGTCGGTGGGTTCGGGAAATGGCAGAAAGGTAGAGTTGATCTGCCTAGGTTCCGGGACTGTAGGTGAGTCGGTCGCGACGGTGGCTTGGCGGCTAACATTAGGGCTGCTCGAGCCAGGTGTCGCAAACGATCCGCTGCCAGTGGAGGTTCCGGTGAATTGTGCTGGAATAGCACTGGCGGGCTGAGGGGGAGGGGTGCTCGTATCACGGACGTTCAGACTGGGCCCAAAGACATCATCGAAGCTCTGGTTGCTAAAGGACCGAATGGGGGGTGAGGCAAAAGCTCCGGTGATATCGGTGCTTCCTGTCCTCCGGAAGAAAGGGTTATTAGCGCTCGTGGTGGAAAGGGCCGGGCTTCCGACTTGAGCCAAACCAGGCGAACTGCTGTTGGCCTGGCGGGCAAGCTCCTCGTTACTCTTGGTGAGCTCCTCCACCTCCGTCTTCAGCTTGTCCCGTTCACCCTCGTTGGTGGCGAGCTGCTTCTTGTTGATAGCGACAAGCCCCTTTTGCTGTCTGGCCTCGGACTTGAGCTTCTCGACCTGAGGCTTCAGCTGCGCAATCTCGGCATTCACTGCCCGGATCCGCTCCTTAAGGCTTGCGTTTTCCTGTTGATCCGCCTGCAGGGCCGCCACAACGGTTCGGTGCTGGTTCTGGATGTCTTGATAGCTAGCATCAATCATGGCAAACTCGGTCTGGAGCTTCTTGGTCTCATTCTTGGAGGCTGTAAGCTGCGTCTCGAGCGACCGGACATCCTGCGCTTCCTTCTCGTACATGGCGCGCAGCTGAGCCAGACGCTGCTCAAAGTTCTTCTTCTGGATGCTGGACTGGCTGAGCTCATTCTGGGTAGCCGCACGTTGACCCTGCACATCCTGCACTTGCTTGGTCAAAGAACCAATCTGGTTGGACAGGTTGGCAAGCTCAGTAGTCTCGCTCGACAAGTTCTTGCTAACCTCGGGCTCGGCATCACCAAGCAGGTCGTCTTCAAAGGAGGGAGCAGGAGGTTTCATCGGGAGACTAGTCACGGAACCTGCAGCGGACGCATTGGAGCCACCGGTAGGTTGTGTGGTAAGGCCGCGGCCAAAGGAAGAGGACGGAACAAAAGGCTTGAATGTCGAGGTGTTGGGAGACGGTCTGGCTGGTGACGTAGGGGCAACAGGGCTCATGCTAGTAGCGAAGGGATCACCACCAGCCGATCCGCCTGTAGCCAAAGCCACCTGAGCTGGCGCTGGCGGCTGAGGGTCATCCAGCCCAAACAAGTCTTCGAGCGCAGATGGCTTTGGCTGAGGTCGTGGGGGTGCGTCAAAAGCTGAAGCGCCGGTAGCTGTTGGGGGTCTAACAACCTGCGCCCGCATGCTCGGTGGGATGAGGTTGGCGGGGAGGGTGGTCGGCAAAGTGTGGGCGCCTGGCTTGGTGCGTTGCTGTCGGATAAGATACATGGCGACGGCGAACTCGTCCCTGGTCAAGCGGCCCGCAGAGTTGATATCGGCCAGATCCCAAATCTGGGCCAGAGCATCCTCGGAAAGATTGGACTGACTGAAAAACCCGACAGCTTCTTCACCAGTAATGAATCCCTTCTTTGACTTGTCGAGCTCCTCGTATAGTTGATCAAACCGAGCCTTGTCCTGTGGAGTAACCAGCCAGTCTCCAGTCGTTTGCGCAACAATCGGGGGGCGGCCAAGGGGACTTCCGGTGCGCATCTGCTGCAAGGGCGCTGAGCCGGTGAGCTGTCGTGGGACGGCCGAGATGGGTGGTGTAGCCGTTGTGGGGGACTGTTGTCTGGGGATGCTTGCGCCAAGCGGTGCACGGCGAGTGGCCGCCTCGTAAAGGGCCGCAGGCAGGATGTTGGGCAAGCCGCGCAATGCGCCAGTCTTCATGGAAGAAAGCAAGTGCATGGCGATAACGAATTCGGTCAAGACGAGGGCGCCGCGCTGTTCGGTGTCGGCAAGCATCCAGATACGACCCAGGACCTCGTTGGGAAGACCAGATTTCTCAAAGATTTGCTTGGCCTGGTCTCCAGGAAGCATACCGCCAGCCTGAAGAGGCTGTCTCTCGAACAAGCCAGCATACTGGGCAACCTTCTCCGGAGTCAGCGGTGGGATGCGAATGGGACCTGGGGCGCCCGTGGCCTGGGCCTGAAGCGCGGGCGGCGGTGGAATAGGGGCAGGGGTCGGTGTGAAGCCATCGAATCGTGGAATAGGACCTTGCTGAAGAGCCAGCTCAGGAGTTGGTTCCCGGCCGGCCTGCGCATGCCCAATGAGCCTCAAGACGATGCCAAACCCAGCCGGGGTGAGGAAGCCTCTGTTTTCTTTATCCGCAATCTGCCAAATCTGTAGAAATATCAACAAACAAGAGTGTTAGCGTTTTTGGTGAGGTCACAATATCGGCTGGTGGGGATGCAGCCCCTGAAACACGAACCTCGCCCAAGATTCTCGAATCTAGCCTTGTCTTCTCAAAGAATTTGACAGCAACTTCTCCGGTGACAACTCCAACATTTTCTGTATCAGCTGCTCGGAACAGCTGGCCGTAGACTCGTTTCTCTTCCGGTGTGAGATTGAGGTTCGGTGCCCCTAAAGCCATCATTTCCGGTTAGCCCGTGCCCCCGTTGCCCAAAAAGTCGCCGGTCTGTCTGCCACTGCTTTTTAAAACACGTACCGGCATCGGCGGCGGCGGCAGAAGATGATTCGGCCATGGTGAGAACCAGATGTGCCGTGTGTTGCGAAAAGAGACCAAATGTTTTTTTGCTCAGTCGTCCTTCTTCGGTGGTGGTGGTGGTGGTGGCTGATGTCTGTTTCTCGTGCCTGGTCGGGTCGCTCGCTGGCAATCGCGGTTTCGTGCGAGGGAAAAGGAAATGCGTGTATTAAAAGAGGGAAATGGACGAAAGAGACGCTCAGTAAGAATCAGAAAACAAAAGAACAAGAATCATGCGGGCATAGCAGTGGACTATGGCATATGCGCATTCGTAGTTTGCGAGGTCGAGTCTGGTTGAGTGGTCGAGTGGGGGAAAATCAACCGTCCAGTCTGGTCTGGTCTGGCAACGTTCGTGAGGCTGGGATTGCGACTCCCCCAAGCTCCCTTGGGCAGCAGAGAGGAACCTGGAAGCCAAACAGCTGGCGGGAAAGTCCGCAGAGTGGGGATGCCTCGATCTGTCACAGCGCCTTGGCAGCAACCCAACCCTTGATTGGGTCCCAAGGGTCCAACCAAGTCGTCCTGCCAGAGCTGCAGTAAACCCCCAAGCTCAACAGCCAACGGCAACTGCAGCAACGGTGCAGATGGCAGCTTGTTGCAGACAGTTGCAGACATAACCCCGTCTCCTCGCTAGTACAGGTCTCAGAAAGCAGACATGCGCGATAATTGAGCATCACTTGGAAAGTACCATTAAGGTGTGACAACAAATACTGTACTCCGGGGGATCTCTCCTATGTACACAGTCTGTCCCACTCCCCAAACAAAACAAAACAAAACAAGACAACATTATAATATCCCTCCAGGTATTCTGCTGTTCTCCATTAAAATTCACTATTCACTTGCCGTCTAACAAAATAAAATTCACTGGGTCCGCGCTTGCCAAGGAAGTATACCCATGAAAACGCAGAGAGCCTCTTTTCGCCAACGGGATATCGCAGGCCTAAAGGGGATGACTAAAAGGACTCGGTGCAACAACAACAACCCTTCGTCCAAGGCGATTCGCCCACAATCAACATACCAAACTTTGCCACCACGGAGTATCCACACACGTAGCTTCCGTGCTTCCGCACTTAGTACTCGGCCTCGACATCCTCACCCTCCATCGAATCGGCAGCAACCTCCTCGTAATCGCGCTCAAGAGCAGCAAGATCCTCACGAGCCTCCGAGAACTCACCCTCCTCCATACCCTCACCAACATACCAGTGGACGAAGGCGCGCTTCGAGTACATGAGATCGAACTTGTGAGAGAGAGCGGACCAGGCCTCGGCAATGGCGGTGGTGTTGGAAAGCATGCAGCTAGAGACATAGTTAGCAAGTTGTAACAAAATAGAATACGTAACAGCCAGGGTATACATACACAGCACGGTTAACCTTGGCCAGATCGCCGTTGGGCACCTGGTGGGGGGGCTGGTAGCAGATACCAAGCTTGAAACCGGTAGGGCACCAATCGACGAACTGGATGGTGCGCTTGGTCTTGAGGGTGGCAACGGCAGCGTGGGCGTCGTTGGGGACGACGTCACCGCGGTACAACAAGCAGGTAGCCATGTACTTGCCATTGCGGGGGTCACACTTGACCATCTGGTTGTTGGGCTCGAAGCAAGACATGGTCATCTCCTGGACGCTGTTGGCCTCGTGGGCAGCCTTGGCGGCCGAGATGACGGGGGCATAAGCAACCAGAGGGAAGTGGATGCGGGGGTAGGGGACCAAGTTGGTCTGGAACTCGTTGAGATCGACGTTCAGGGAGCCATCGAAACGGAGCGAGGCAGTAATGGAAGAAACGACTGGAAGATATGTCAGCAGGTTTCAAAAAGAATACGTCTGGTGCTCTGGAAAAACATACCCTGAGCAATGAGACGGTTCAGGTTCTCATAGTTGGGGCGCTCGAGGCCAAGGTTGCGACGGCAGATATCGTAGATGGCCTCGTTGTCGACCATGAAGGAGCAGTCGGCGTGCTCAAGGGTAGTGTGGGTGGTGAGAATAGAGTTGTAAGGCTCAACAACAGAGGTAGCGGTCTGGGGGGCGGGATAGACGCAGAACTCGAGCTTTGACTTCTTGCCATAGTCAACCGAGAGGCGCTCCATCAACAGAGCACCGAAACCGGAGCCGGTACCACCACCGAAGGAGTGGAAAACGAGGAAACCCTGAAGACCACTGCAGTTATCGGCCACGCGGCGGACCTTGTCGAGCACCTGATCAATAAGCTCCTTGCCGACAGTGTAGTGACCGCGGGCATAGTTGTTGGAAGCGTCCTCCTTTCCGGTAATCATGTGCTCGGGGTGGAAGAGGCCACGGTAGGCACCAGTGCGGACCTCATCGACGACGTTGGGCTCGAGATCGCAGTAGATTGTCCGGGGAACATATTTGCCATTTCCTGCTTGGGCATACATCCGTCAGCTGGGCCAAAAGATATGAGGGTACACATCATCAAAGGTCCCAAGTACGCACCAGTCTCAGAGAAGAAAGTGCTGAAGCCATGGTCGGGGTCAGCAGCCTTGCGCTCCTCAGTGAGGTATCCATCGGGCTAATGATGTGAACGGGTCAGTATCACAATATTCCGACCGCTAAAAATCGGGGACGAGAGCATACCTGGATGCCGTGCTCAAGGCAGTACAGCTAAACATGTAAGGTCAGTAAAGTCCCTATTCCATCAAGCATATCGAATGTAGTGTTCATCGGTGCCGAGCAGAGCAGATCGAAAGCCATGATGTCGCCTGGTGTGTTGTCACGAGGCGAGGCAGCTCTGATGACGATGCGGGCAACCGGGGAGGAGGACGAGTCGAGAGAGGGGTGATGCTGTACATACCTCCCAGCAGGAGTTGGCGATCTGGCAACCGGCCTGGCCGACTATAGACAGAGAAAGTCAGTATCAACACAAAAGTCGTCCAAAAGGGTGGTGTTAAGTCGGTGGTATGTGCCGATATCGAGGTGCCCCCAACCGATGCGGTGAGGCCAAAGACGCGCGCCACGCCGAGAAAAAAAAAGGAGCTTCAGGTCGGGGCAAAAAAAACATACCGTTCAAGCTGATAATCTCACGCATCTTGACTTGGTAGCAGAAGTACTCTTTGCTGCAAAAAAAGAGAGAGGTGCAATATGAATATAGCCTGTCAGCAAAACCAAAGACAGCAGCTGGGTCACAAGACAACAATAACAACAGGCGGGTTTGGCTGGAGAAGTGGAAATTTGAAGGTTGGTCGTTCTTCGGAAGCCTGAAGGTCGAACTTGGGTGACAGTGGTGGGGAAATTTGATTGTTGACAGAAGCGTTCCCCGAAGCAGGCAAGCGCGCTTCCTCTCCTTGCCCGTGCTTTATCAGCCAGTCACTGCCGTGCACTGAGCACACCGCAGAAAGCACCCCCCAAAACACCGCTGGTTGTGATCACTCCTTGGCCCGAGCGTCGTGTCTGTCCAATCCCAGCCCGGTCTGCTGCCCGGCTGGCTGGGTCCGGGATGCCGGCAGTCTCGCCGTCTGAGCCCCGACTTGCTTCACTCCCTACAGATACCCAACCAGTTTATGTCTGTACCTTACAGACACCCGACCTACATACATATATGTCCTATACAGCATACATCACAGCAAGCCTCACCCCAAGGGACATGGAAGAGATGGCTGGACAGTGAAAGAGCGGGCCTCCTGACGGTGACATGGTCCAGATTGATAGGCCAATCTCAATTTGGGAGGGATCCATATCTTTGCCAGCAACATCTGATGGCCAAGAGACCCACTGGAACATGGAATCACCAGTCAGTGCCAGTGCAACACTCATCCATTCGTTGCCGCACTGAACTGTCACAGCCTGTTGTCATAAAGTAATAATGCTTGCTGATTAATAAAGAAACAGAGAGTTTGTAATAGGATAAACACAATAATCCCATGCCATGAATTCCAACATGACAACGACATACAAACACCCTCATATCCAACAACTCAAGGTATCATTTCCAGCATATCCAAAGTCACCCTCCCAAAAAGGACCTCTGCAGATTCCTAGCATGCTCCGAGCTCATAGCATCCAGCTTGACCGCCACCAAACAACACTCTACCGCCGCCTTCCCATTCTTGACCCCTTGAATCCTCAGCCGCCACTGCCCAGTCCGCACAATCCATTCCTCCAGTCCGCCATTCATATCCACCCTCCTCCTCTTCCTCGAAAACGGCTGTGGGGCTGGAACAGAGAGCAGTAACGCCGAGGGCGAGTTCTGTTCACCACCGCCACTCACACCACCCAGTCCCCCAGCCGATGACGGCACCGAGCTATTCCCCGCCTCTTCCAAGCTCCAGGCTCTTCCGTCCAGCGTGACGCTTGCCTCGGGATCCATCACAACCCTTACCAAATCCTCGCTAAGCGGTGTATTCCCTGGCGTAGCTGGTTGGCTGCTCGCACCCCCTTGTGCCATTAGCAACCCGAGGGGCTGTGTTGTGGGCGGTAAGTTGAGCTTGGTAGAGATGACCTCGAAAAGTTTCGCCACGCGAGTCTTAACTTCCCCAAAGAACTCGGCTCGGGTCGATCCATTCGGTCCAAACTGTAGCCTGGTGCTCTCATCGCCAATCTCGAGCACTAGCTCGTAAGATTTCTCGTCGACGAACGGGCGGGCGTAGTTGACCCATCCGGCGGCTGGATCGAGTGCGGTGGGCTCGGAAGCTACCGTGATACCGCTTTTGAGTATGTCCCTGAGCCGAAGAACAATTTCGTGTCGTCTACGTGACAGGTTGTAGGATATCTGATGCGGGATCAGACGCTGCTCGAGTCCTTTGAAGTTGAAATACCGGCAATCTCGGAGTAGCTCTGCGCGATGGCCTTCATCGCGAATATTGACCGGATATCCTCGGAGAAGGTTGAGTAGCTCGGCAAAAATATCCCCGTTACGTGTTGGGATCGCAGGGGGCACAATCGATGGTGGCCGAAGAAGCCCCTCTCTGTCCAAGCCAGGAAATAGCTCGTCTGGTGAGGAAAAGAAGACAGCAAAGCCCAGCGAGAAAAAGTTGGGTGAGTTCCCTGGGTCATTGAATAGCTCTCGTGGTATTTCAAACTGGCGCTCTCCAATAGTAGTAAAGATGCTCTCCTCGTACAACTGGGACATCAACTTGGGGACTAGCAAGACACAGCGTTAGCCCAACATGTCTTCGGCCTTGCAGCAAGTAGCAACAGCAGCGTTGTCTCACGTCTGTAAAACTGTGCATCGGCAAACAATCGCACAAAGTGCGTTGCATCTCGCGGTTTCACATGATAACCCTGAAGGTGTAGAGCAATGTCTTTAAAAGTGTCTGGGTCACGATCGATGGACAAGGTCCGGATGGCGTTGGAAATGTCTTCTCCATTTTCTTCGGCCTGTTTTAGCTGACACAGAAAGTATTGGGAAAAGTACGACGGCGCTGTTCATGTCAGTCAATTTGTGCTCACTCCCTCCACCCGCTCAGATGATATACATACCATCGGATGATAGCGATGCGCCGGATAGTTTGAAGAGCTCAGACCCTATCTGTATGGGGAAGACGCGCTCGTGAGGGAGGATTTTGGGAATGTGGCTGATAAGCTGGGTGGTGGAAAGTGGTTGAGAGGAGGATGGCTGCGAGATGCCCATATGGCCATTTGTTGCTGGTGCTGCGTGAGCGTTCAGCTGGTCGCCGGCCGGTCTGGCCATGGAGCCGAGTGAGATCCGGTTCCTAGCTCTCAGTGGTTTCGGGATAAACAGACGATGGTAACACGGCGGAGTTCATCGATTGGCGGCGCATTCATTCATCCATCCATTCATTCATTCATTCATTGCATTCGAAAGAAAAGAAAAAGAGACACAGTAAAGGCGCCTTCTCAGCACCATGATAAAATAACAGGCTGGTTACATCAGTTTGTCAGAGGAGGCTCAGCAGTTGGAAATATTGAAGCCTTAAATGTCAGCAGGATTATGACAGGGGTGTGCTTCGAAAGCGTTCCCGTTTCTCTTTTTTCTCGCTCGGGAGGCTTCGCTTCTGTTGCCGGATGCGTGGCTCGCGGCGCAGGGTGGCTCGTGCCCTTCGTCTCTTCCGCACTCGCGACGTTTCACAAAAAGGAGCTCGGGCCGCATCACCATGGAGCTTCCTTTTCCGCAAGACAGATGGGAGGCACAGCTGCTGTGTCGCTTGTGGAAAAGTCTGACGTGCATCGGCTGCCGCGAGATTGGAGACCTCTGTTCTGTGATAGCAATTAGTATTACAGCCAATGAGATGGCGAGTGGCATCAAGTTTCTAATTCCACCGATGCTCATATAATTCGTTCGATGAAGGCTTCATTCAGCCTGGTGGGTTAAACGGCAATGCCATGCTGCTTCACCTCAACATGCGTGACTTTCGAGTCGTTACTTCGCCTTAGGACGTCAAGTTTGTGAATATGAAGAGGGCACGCAGAAATCAGTGTCTTTCTCAGAGACCACAACTACTCCAACCGCTCAACATAAGCAAGTCTATGGTCTAAACAATTTAACAAGACAAATAGACCCGTTACAATGTTGTCACCGAGTTAGCAGTGGAGTCACATTTACCTCTCCTCGCGAGTCTTGAACTGGGTAGGTATCTAACTAACACAAGTCCCAACCCTGAAGTACCTAATCCGTTTTCAAAACACATGCCCATCAACCGTTGTTTCCAGTTGAGCATCATTCTCATACCTCCACTCTTTGTTAGTCCTCGACCAGGTAACCTCAGATGAATCCATTGAACTGTACCCAGTTCGGGCCGAGGGGTCCACCGCCCCTTCCCGACTCACCTCCGCTCCTTCTGCCAAAAAGAAGTTGACCACGCCTGCCATGTTAGCACCAAAGCTAACCAAAAAGAAGCGAATCAGTATCAGCTGCGCGATCCGAGATTCGAACTCGGGTCCCTCGCTTGTCCAAGAGCGAGATGGGAAGCGAATATTCTAACCACTGAACTAATCGCGCTGTCCTTGCGTTGTAGTTGTTGAGGTTGGGTGTGGAGATATGCGTGTATAAGGGCCGCAGGTAGTCTTTATCAAACGGAGTAATGGTTGCATGGTTGCACAGCATATTGAGTTTGATAGCTCTAGGTACATAGATATCACAATCTGACAGCTATCAAGATCAGGGCCAAGGTCACTTGAATCCGTTTGTTCCAAAAGAACCTACACGTGAAGCCATCTCATCAAACCCACCTGACCACGGAGAACCGCAGAGTGAGGCTTGGTTTGCGACTCAACATAAAACGGCATTTCGTCATGACTGGCCATCTCAGCAGATAAAAATAGCATTGGCTCTTCTATCACAATTCCATTGTCAAACTTTCAAGTTTCCATGCCACGGCATCATCCCGATGGAAAGAGGCATATGGATCAAATGCTATCAGTCCGTTTGCTCCGGAAAGACACCGGCAATTGGCTGTCTATCCGGAGACAGTACCGAACATTGATTGGTGGCGGGCCCGGACTTGATTTATGGCTTGCATTCAACATGGGGGGGGGTGATGACCTGCTCGCCTCACTGGCTCATCGCATGTCATGATCAAAGTGTTTTTTCTGTGAGAATCCTGATGAAGATTCGGAGTCTGGCCACAAGCTTCACTTTGAAATGGAAGGCTGAGCTTCATGTGGGAAGGTGCTGGACAATCAACGCACTGAGGCCCATCGTGCCATTATTGGCCACGAGAGGGGATGGGTGGCACAAGATGTTGGTGTGAGAGAATCAGCCAGATTTGACAAGCAATGATGCAGATGATGAAACTGTCGAGCAAGTTGAAAAGAAGGTGGTTGTCCGCCATAATGCCTCCTTCCCAACATTCGAACAGGCAAAATTTCAGTCCCACATGGTGTCATACTCTCCAACGTGTCTTCCCCCTTAATCAACCACCTGATTAAACCCCACAATATTAGCTGACTCTGACCAGCATGTCCACCGGGAGACTGGCAACTGTCTCCTCCTCCAACACCACCGCTTCAACAACTCAGCCTTCTTTGGACGACATTGAGAATTTGTTTACTACGTTGGCATCCCATCCGGTCGTCAAGCAAATTGCCTCCATTGGCGCCGAGAACAAAAAACTCCGGAAGGAATACAGCGATCTCGAACGTGACAACACCCATACACTCAGGCAGATTGCGAGACTCCATGCAAGTCTAGACGCGGCTAGGAAGCAAGGTGATGATGCTTCCAAAAAGCTCCAGGATGCCTTGAAGCAGAAGCAAACTCTTGAGTGCCAATACCTCGAGGCCAAGAAGAAGCTCGCCGACAATGAGACGCAGCTGGGCGACGAAAGGGGGAAGATGCAGCGGCAGATTGACTCCGTGAAGCAGGAGCTGAGTGAGGAGACAGCCAAGCTTGAGAGATTATCAACGTTTTCAGCCAGGCTGGTTCCCATTACGGAAAATAGCAAGCACATGTATGTCCTCCTCACTCTTGTTCAAGTTGACTATGATATGATTGCTAACTTTGAAGGGTGAAGTTGCAGTATCATGGACTCCATCCGCACCTCTGCCGTCAAACTGGCCGAGACATACTTTTGTGATGACCTGCCCCTGAATGGTGTCAACTGGACCACGATCAAGAGCCACCCTGCTCTGAGCCGCACTGATCGGATCCTCCCTCTCCCCGTCTCCAACTCCGCAACCGCCAAACACATGCGAATAGCCACTTTCCTCGCCATTCTTGGATATGAGTTGCGCAATGCCATCTTCCAGCCCATCTATCTCCTACACAAATCCTCCGAGCTAAATAGATTCCTCGACCATCTGGCCGAAGAAAACGAAGAGGTCGAGGCTCACCTGCGCTCAGTACTCTTCCGGACACTTGCCGAGTACAGGAACATCACTGATTCCATCAGCACCGAATGCACCGATTCCGTGGTTAGATCCGTCGCAAGTTGCTTCGAAAGCCTTGTGCTGGAGGCCAAACGCCAGCCATTTGTTTCCGAGTTGAGGACATACTGTGCCAAGGCTTGCAAGGAGTGGGAGTACATCCAGAGGCTTGAACGACGAGTGGAATTTGAGACGGACCCAGAGGACGACGATTTGAACAACAAGAAGCTTTGGCTGCCGCTCAGCGCCAAGTCTTCATGCTCGCTCGAGACATCTCCTTCAAAAGCACACGCCAATTGCAGCACCAAGACTGCTTTGAAGGGGATCCATAAGGGAGCAGCATCGAGCGGGACGTCTTCTCCTCCTCTTCGTTCACCGGTCGAAGCCACATATTTTCTGGATGTTTTTGTGGTCTGGCCAGCTGTAACGACCGAGCAGGTGAGCGACACGGCGATATTATCTTTGGGGTACTTTGTTAGTGCCAGAGAGATCACCGCCGCGATGATGGAGCAGAGGGAGCTGTCTGCTACCAAGGACCAGCATAGGGCTGCCAGAGGTGGCAGGAGGAAGTCGAGGGCCATGTCGGTTGCTGGTCATTCCTTTGGGGAGAATGGAAATGCCACGGGTCGGTCTGTGTCTTTTTTATCCGCACAAGTTGGAAATGGGCCAAAGGGAAGCTGAGGAGTAGACCGAGAGTATCGCAATGATGGACTGATGTTTGGCCTAAACGATGATTGGATTGGGGTGATGATGGTGATGACAATGACAGTTTGATGATTTTTGACATGATCGGATTCTAATTACATGGCAGTTCATGACAAGTAGAAATAAGTAGTGATACATCACCAACCGTCGAGTACAGCATTCGAAGCAATTTGTGATGAGAACAATGTAAAATGTCAATTAAACAACCAGTGAAGCCTGTCAAGCCGGCACCACCACCACCCCGATATCGTCGACAGTAACCAACCAGCAACCCCTGAACGCAAAACGCTTGGCCAGACTTTCCCACCCAACCCCATGCGTTCCTTGAAAATGGTTTCAAGAGCCAAACAGAAAAAAAGGAAAAACACAAAATGGTTAGGGGTATTATAGAAGTTTGTGCCAGCCGTCCGTCCGTCCAGTAAAAAAGAGACACCAGAGCGCCAAGTAAGAAAAGTTTCCCCAGTTTTTGTCCAGTTTCAGAGTTGTAATGATGATTTTGCAGTTTCCATCCATTGGCATCCAGACCCGGAGAAGACAAAAAAGGAGACAACCTCGCAACTCCTGAAGAAATGCAAAAATGTCCTGTGTTACCCCCCCCCCTTTCCTTTTTCCATGTGATGATGATGCTGCTGAAAACCTGAACCGAAAAAAACCGCAAACTGGGTGTTGTGTGTATGTGTGTGTGTGTGTGTGTGCTGAGAGGGGTGTATACAAATCCGAAGCCGACAAAAAAAAAGCCAAACAGTAAGGGATATCATGTCATATCCTGACTCCTCCTCCTCCTCTCCCTTGCCACTTTCCAATCATTTATCGTCGTACTTCAAATCCTTACCCTTCTCCCCCCCACAACCGCCCCCCTACTGGGCTCCCTATTCCCGTTCATCACAGTTGGCGCGCTCTGCACGCTAACATCCCTCCTCTCCTGCTCCCTCCCCCTTGGCCCGCTGCCACTCTTCATCGTCTCAGTCGACACCTTCCTCGACAGGGTTCCCTGAGATCCAGCAGCACCACCAGGACGCCCGGCACTCCTAGCCCGGACTCTCCGATCTCTTATCTGCTCTAGAGCCTCCTCCCTCGTCATGGTCGGCGTCAGCGCCGGGTTCGTCACGTCAAAGCTTGGCTTGTCCCACTCGTTTTCACTCCCGGCTGAGGTATTCCCTCGGTTGGGAGTTTGGTATTGCTGTTCTTTTTGCATCTTCATGATCTTGGAAGCGAGGTTCGGGTCCTTGGTCTCGTCTTTGAGTGGCACCTTTGTCGTGGTTGTCACAACAGTAAGCGCGGCTTTGGCGGCGGCTTCCCGGAACCGATGAAACGAATTCGAGGTGTGAGGACGCGGAGCAGGGGCTGGTAGCTCGTTGCTGAGGGTCTTGACAGATGGCAAAGGGTCGGTCGAAGGCGCGGCAGAACGGGGGGACGGTTCCTGATGGACGGGAACAACAGGCTCTGGCACAGGATGCGGAACCGATCTATGAACCTCGACATCCGATTCCGGTTCCTCTTGCTGAAGAACCTGCTTTACTGTTGCGGCTGGGGCGGGTGCTGGAACGGTGGGAATGCTTAACGTCAACGCTGGGCTCTCCTCTCTATGGGGGGCGTCGAGCAACGACAGTAGCGATGTCCTGTCCTTATCAAGCATCGCGAAATCTGGCGGGTCAACGCTCGGCGTGCGAGAATAACGTACAGGTTGCTCAACCGGTGTAAAGAACCTGTCATTCCGAGAGCCCAGCTCCTCCCTGAGCATGTCGGTCTTGGAACGCTTTGGTGAGGCGAGATCTGGAGACGGCTCGGCGTTGCCTCCAATGATGACAGCGTCGGCAGCATCTGCGATTCTCAAGAGACTGGGTCGTTTGCGTCGGGGGCTGGATCGACGACTAGTGCTTGTGCTCCCTCGGCTTGAACTGCTTCGACGAAAGGCTTTGGCCGCGGCGCAGACTCTCAACCGGCACTCGGTCTCGAGGAACTGCACTTGCTGCACTGCCCTGTCGGCGCGCTGCTTCTCCCACTCCCATTTCCGGGTGATCTCCTCAAAGTCGGGTACATCGGACGATGATGAGCTGATGGAGGATGTCCGTGGTCGCTTGCGTGGCGTAATTCTCTCGTCGTCGGATGCGGGGCGTTTGCCCTCCTCGGCCACTAGCCGGAGCTGCTTCTCTTGTTCGACCATCGTTTTGAGCGAGTCACGTTCCTGCTCAAGTGTCTTGATCTTTTCGAGAGCCTGCTCAAGTTGGTTCTGAAGAGCTACAAGCTGGTATTTGGCGGTAAAAGCGTCCTGTGCCCGTTCAGAGCATAGCTGCTTTTCGCGATGAAGCTCCTCTTCGGTCGACCTGTGGGCGTTCCGAGAATTCTTGAGCTCTTCCTGAAGCTTGACAAAGGCACTCTGGGTCTTGAAGGTCTCCTTTCGGGCGCGACGGATCTCCTTCTCCCAGAGTTCTTTGGTGTGTTCGTGTGTCTCCTTTGCGCGTCCATAGCTCTCCTGTTTTGTTTATTCCCGCATTAGTCTTTGTCTGCTTGGCGCCCGGATTAGCTATCGGAAAAGGACCGTAAACATACCATTACTGTCTCCAGTCTCTCGCCCACTTTTCGTTCCCGTTCTCTCCCTTCCTCTACCGACCTCCTGAGCATTCTACACTCGTCACGGTAGCGGCGCATTTCGCTCTCGGCCTCCTCCCGGCCAAGCATGGCGCGCTTGAGGGCGGCATCGGCGGTCTTGCGCTCGAGTTGTTTTGATTGCACGGCGAGCGAGTTGAACTGGTTGATCTTTTCGTGAACCGAGCTGTCGCGCGCATTGTCCGTGGAAGCTCCGAGGGTCAGGCCGCGACCTCTAGTCTGGGTGGGCGAGAAGAGAGCGGGATCGCGCTCGCGTTGTTGGTTATGCGACATGGGCTGGAGGGGTGTTGTGGTGGTGGTGCCGCCACCGGCAGGACTCGACGGCATAGACATGGTCGAGTGTTGAAGGTATATGTTATTGTGGTGTCATGCAAAGCGATTCTGTAAAGGACTGATGTTGGGTTTGCGCAGTTGGTAGGTGGTTTGCCGAATGACGACAGGGTGTTGTCTTGTCTTTTTGTCTTGCGGAGGGGGTGGTGGCTTCTCCCCGTGCGTCGAAGTCTATTTACACCCTCACTCTCGTTTGTTATCAGGGTTCGGATCAAGATAAAAGCTCGTGTCGTGCCCAGAATACCATGGGTAGGATACGGTTGTGGTTGTGTGTAAAAGTGTGCTAGACCTGCACTATGAAAAATGTGCGACAAAAAAGGGTGAATGCAATGGCAGGCGGTGGTCAGTCATAAAAGTCGTGATCGCAATCTTGGGATTGATAATCTGGAAATTGTCCCACTGAGGGAGAGACAGGCCAGAGCGTTATTAATTTTACAGGGTTGCTGTATTTACCACTGACCTGCCCAATGCTTTCTTCAGGCCATTTTGACCAACCACAGCCCGGCATATTGTACTGTGGGGAGTTGCTATGGGCGACGCGTGAGCTAGCTTCGCGGTCCAAAGCGGGGCTCTCAGTCATCTGCAGCCTCGCTCCAATCCGAGATTGCGGAACGGCTCACCGAAGCAGAAGCACAGGGGGGTTTAATGGTCACTCATTGATTGCAGCAATCGCGGACCGTCAGTTCCCATCCCTCCGTCGCATCCCACTTCTCAGCCTCGCATGGCCGGTTAAAAACAACGTTGGAGATCTGGCCATACCGGACTTCTCTTCCTACATACCACCTCTTGCTGTACGGAGTACAATATCCGTTTGTCCACCGTTAAACACCCCAATTGAATCTACTTGTCCCCAAGCTCTCCTGAATCCCTCTTGTAAACCCCCCCCGATGGCCTCCCCCGAACCCGCAGTCCGGCGGCGCAAGCCCGAGGCCAAAGACTCCTCTGCCTCAGAAACCGAACAACAGCTCCCCCTCAAACGAGTTCAGACGCTCTCCTCCTCAGAATCAGAATCCACCAGCAAGAAAACATCCCAACCCGTAAAGAAGCCAAAGTCCAAGAAGAAAAAGTCCAAAGATGATGTCGACGAGTACGACACCGCCAATATCGCTCTCGACGCCCTCCGTGTCATCTCTTTCCTCTTCCTCGCCTCCTGCGGGTTGAGCTACCTCGTCTCCAACGGCGAGACCTTCTTCTGGGGCATGTCCAACCCCCCAAAGTACCTAACCAAAGCCTACTACAAGGAGCTCTTCGTGCGTTTCCCCCGCCCCCTTTCGACCCGTCCCCTTTCAGTTACTAACACCCCCCCGCAGCAAGGACCGATCTACCTCACCCCAGCTGAGCTCTCCCTCTACGACGGCACCAACCCCGACCTCCCCATCTACCTAGCAATCAACTGGACAATCTATGACGTCTCCTCCAACCGCCGCACCTACGGCCCCGGCGGCTCCTACCATTACTTTGCCGGCTGCGACGCCGCCCGCGCCTACGTCACGGGTTGCTTTGCCGAAGACCGCTCCCCCGACATGAGGGGGGTGGAAGAGATGTACCTCCCCCTGGACGACCCAGCCGTAGACAAGCACTTCTCCCGCGCGGAGCTCAAGGAGATGAAAAAGAAGGAGAGGGAGGAGGCGTTGAAAAAGGTGCACGACGGGCTGAAGCACTGGGTTGATTTTTTCGCAAAGAGCGACAAGTACAGAAAGGTCGGCTATGTCAAGATGCCCAAGGGGTGGCCGGGGACGGAGCCGAGGAGGCCGTTGTGTGAGGCGGCGGCGAAGGGGAGGAAGGTGAGGAAAATTCCGGGGCAGAAGGATGAATAAGGTTATTAGCTATATAGGTATAGTCAAGAAGCGAGTTTTGTTTTTCCGGGCTTTTTTGGGGAAGGGAACATTATGGATGTATCATATACGTGGACTTTTCTGTTTAGTCAAATTGTCATACAAAACTTCAAGCCATATTACGTTGCATTTTTCATGATCACCATACTTGGCATATATTCTTGAACGAAAAGGTTACCATAAACAACACCACATATAAATTTTTGATACAGCTAAAAAATGCAATAGAAAAACACATTGGTTTCCTTTTGCAATAAGCCCCAAGTCAAAAAAAACAATAAAAAAAGAACACCGGGGCGATATCATGCAACCACAACAAAGAATTATGTACACCAAGATATCTCCCCCTAGAATTGAACAACATAAAACGACTCCATTCACCAGGCTCTTTCTCTCTTTGGTATCATCATCCCCACTCACCCAGCCTCAAAACCCGAGGGCTAGATAGGTAGCCTCCTGTTTATCCCGTTGAAACAAGTCCCAAAAAAAATTAAATTCCTCCTCCTGCCTTTTGAAATTGAAAAAAACATCACTCTAATACCCAGGTGGTAAAAAGGACATTAAAGAAGCATGGCGACAGCACCGGCGGCAAAGAGCACAAAGGCTCCTGGCGCGGCGAGCATGCCAGCACCGGCCGTGACGCTTGGGGAGGCGCTCTCGGAGGTCTCGGTGCCGGGGGCGGTCTCGCCATCGGGGGTGGTGCCGGTGGGGGGTGTGGTGGGGGAGTCGGTGCTGCCGGTCTGGCCGCCCGAGGCGCTGCCGCCGGGGAGAATGGTCTGAGCCTGGGCGGCAAGGGCCTTGTAGTTGGCGAGGGTGCGGTTGGGGTTGGTTGCTCTGTTTTGATGTGTTAGTTTGTCATATCTTCAGTTTGAAGAGGTAGAGGGGAAAAAACGTACGGCTCGTTAATGACCATGGACATGCCGTTCTCGCAGTGACGGCCCTGAGCGCAGTAGAGCCAGAGGGGGTTGGTGTTGTTGATCTGGATGGTGTAGGTGGGGATCATGCCCATCGAGGCAGAGGCGGCCACGGGCTGGAAGCCGGAGTGGAAGCCGGTAGCGTTGCTGTGCATGGCGATGGGTTGGCATGGCTTGTCGAAGGTGGACTGAGTGACGGTGTGGTTGCCAGCGAGGAACTGGAACTGGACAAACTCGCCTGGGGCGGCCTTGATGTTGTCCGGGGAAAAGGTGAGGCTGCCGTTCTGCGCAACGGTGACAACCCAGGTTCTTTGAGCGGAGGCCAAGCTCGCGAGAGCGGCAAGGGCAAGTGTCTTGAACTGCATTTTGAGGTATATGTGTGTGTGGGTTTGTGTTGTTTGGTGATAAAATAAAAAGGGGAGGTTTGAAGCGAGTGTCCGGCTCGTCGAAAAAGAGAGTGTTTGTTAAGTTGTTTTCTGATAATAAAGCGACTGGCGCTGTGTGAATATTACAGGTCTAGCCTGGTAGTTGGTAAAGGGTCAAAAGAATGGTTGACGGCGAAGAAGAGAAGAGAGAGGAAAAAGATTAAGAAAACAGGACGACACCTGAACTGAAGACTATGGACAGATGAAGAGGAAAAAAGAGAAGGTCAGGCCAGGAGGTCTGGGACGTGCCGTGATTTAAAGCATGAATATGGTCCCGGCGGGAAAGTGAAGGATCGTCTGAAGGTGCACTCGCACGCATCCACCTGCAGCGCATCTCGAGACATCCGAATGGTAGGGGGGACAGGGGGTGCTTGCAAGGGCCGGGGGGTCCAAGGTGAGGTCTTTGAAACGTCTCGACGTTTTGACCGTAACCTCTCGGCGCTAGGCTAGGAAAGCTGCGATGCCACCAAGAAAAACCAAAGGAAATTGGTTTATATCAAGGATCAATGCTGAACGAGGTCCTTCTCGTGTTTGCAGCTGGCAATTGATGTTGTTGCGAACGCATCATGGGTTCGTCTGTGTGGTGGCAAGCTATCCTGAGATGGTGTTTTGGGGGACATGGATGAGAATCTCACTGGTTCCAGACTGCTGGGAACAAGCCATCTCTCTCCCGCCTCGATGCGGCGTTTCACTAACAACTACCCCTCGCTTGGCTGCACCAATACCTATGGCACTTTGTTAGCACCTTGTCAATGTAGTATATATTCATAGCAGCCGCCCGGATGTCTGTGTCTTCCGTGTGGCTTTGAAGGTCTTGGGCTTGCTTCTCTTGCGTGGCCAAGTCCTGACAGCAAAAGGATAAACGCCGTGGTCAAAGGAAGCGCTGCAAATGCCGGCTGACGATGAAGCCTCTGATCCAGTGCCATCGCCGGCCACAGCCCCGGGGAGCAAGCCACAGCGGTTGCTGCCCTCGTGGCCCTGGGGCGGCTGTGGCCAGCATGGAGAAGAAGTCGAGGTTGACGTCGAATTGAGTGGATTCGGACACAGATGGAGCCGAAATAAGGTTTGCTGTTGTCCAGTTGGCGCCGCTGGAAGAGCGGGTGACCGTGGAGGCTCTCCAGAAAAAACAGGGGTTGGCAGGGGGGCCGCCCACCAGACCTATGCACGGGCTTCTTCTGCCACAGAGTGCGGGTTCTGTGACGCATGTCAAACAGCTCTCGGTTTCAGCCTTCTCCCCCAAGCGCCTCGGCTCACACAGCGACATCTTCTGGTCGGCGCTTGCTGCTGGGGTTTTTTTATTTTCTGTCATCCATATCTTAGCTTTTCCCCTACGGAGTGCAGGTCCCGTAACAAGCATTCACCCTGTCGAAACATCCACGGCAAATCCAAGGAGGACTATTATTCGTAGCGTCGCTTTTGTTTCTCATTGATAGCTTTCCAAGATTCAACAGCCCGATCTACCAAAACATGCATACGCACCGACTTTTGGAGAAGCTGATGGGGGTGGTGGCGGATTCGCAGCATCTTCCTAACTCATCGTCCGAACTGACGCTTCGATTCATGGTCTCTTGTCGTTTTATGTCATGTGCCAGCATCGGAGTCATGTCTAAAGACTTGTTTGTATTAGAAGGCCTTCCTAGAGGAGGACTCCCTTCATCAATCCCCTCAAAGTAGACTTAGTCCGACTCCATCTGCCTTTTCCTAGACATTTTGTATTCTATTCCATCCCACGCCCCCAACCCCAGAAAAGCAGGAACAACAAAGCACAGGGCCAATAAACATCACCCTCCTGCATCGGTACTGGCCCGGCTTAAACAACGAACCTGTTCCGTTGCGTCTCCTGGCCGGCATCTGAAAGATGATCGGCCGGATGTTGCGTGCTGGTAAACCCCCTCTCTTCCTTACCATAACACTATCCGCTACCCATCCGCCATAAACCAACTCAACGGCGGCCATCCACTTTGCCTTTGCCCTGAAGATGCCGTATAAATAGCCTCACAACCAAAGCCCCACTGTCCATTCAGCCTTGTCGTCGGTGACCACCGTCCTGGCTCTTGCCCATATGCTGACTGTCCCAAACTCCTCCATAACCTCAAAGATCCAAAACCAACTGCGCCGCCACCTTCTCCAAATCTTCCACCTCCAAAAAAACCCCCTTCCTCTCCGCAGCCGCTCGCGCGATCGCCTCCCTCACAAAAACATCCATATACCCCGACAGAGCATTGTTAGCGTCCTTGGTGATCTTGGTTTCCTTGTGCTCAAACAGCTCGTGAACGATCTTTGAGAGTAGCTCAGGCGGGATCGACTCCCTCTCGTCGTCTTCGTCGTCTTCGTCGTCTTCGTCTTCTTCCTCCTCCTCCACTTCTGGCTGGGTTCGTCGTCTGCCAGAGTCGTTCTCCTCGTCGGAGAGTGTGGCTTTTCTCTTCTTGTTGGCACCAGTAGTGGTATTGGCTGTTGCGCGTTTACTCGAGTTGGCTGCCGTTTTTGCAGCAGCGCTGGACTTGTTAACGCTCCCGGCTGGTCGACCGCGGCCGCCCGCACCGGTAGACTGTTTTGGTGGCATGCTGATATACCTAGCAAGTCGAATAGTTGTTCTGCTAAGACTTGAGATGAAAGGTGATTTCGACGTTAGGTAGGAATATGGGGCGGTTGGGGTTTGTTTAATTAATTGAACAAGGTTGAAGTTGAAAGATTGGAATTGGGAAGCGTGACGCGACTGGCCAATTACGTAACGTGACCGTTTGTCAGGCGAAGCATCACCATTCTGGTCTTCCATCCATATCACTGGCAACCTTGGTGTTGATATATGGAAGGAGGTATATCTTTTACAAAATGACATCTCACAAAGTAGGCAAGGATGAGAAAAATCACTCTAAACCGCAAATTCAGTACTGTCAAGGATCTATGATTCGCATGCAACCAAAGGAAATAGCCAGGAGTGGCAAAGCAATCCCATCGTGACGAGGAATACACCAGGAATGGCTGAAAGAGTATAAATTACAGCGAGTAACCCTCGGCCCATCCGCGTCCCATAACGCCAGACATGCCCAATTTTAACCCGCAAGTGTTTTTCCACCGTCCCAGCACGTCCATGCGGCCACGAACGGATCCACCCTGTCTACCCATCTCTTCTTCACCAAAACCGCCACCATCCTTCCCCTGTCATTGTTGTGTTTGTACAATGGCTAAGTGCATTTAGCCGGAACCACCCTTGAAGGCCTTGCCGAACATGAGGACCTGGAGCTGGTCATAGATGGACAGGACACCAGCACCGGCGACACCACGAAGGATGTTGGCACCGGCACCCTTGAAGAGAGACTTGACACCCTCCTTGCGGACGATCTGCTGGAAGGCATCGAAAGAGGACTTGTACTTGACAGCCTCACCGGAGGTCATCATCATGCGACGACGGACGGTATCAAGGGGATAAGAGGCGATACCGGCACCGGTGGTGACGCACCAACCAAGGGCGAAAGAGGCAAGGAAGTTGTTCTGGAGGTCACCGACAAGGAGGACGGGCTTGATGGAGTCGTACATGCCGAAGTAGAGACCACGGTAGACGACAATACCGGCAACGGAAGGACCGAAGCCACGGTAGAGACCGCGGATGCCGTCAGCGGCGAGAGTCTTTCTGTAGACGTCGATGAGACCGTTGAACTGACGGGCACCGCCACCCTTGGCAGACTTGGAGTCGTTGGCCAGACGGGTACGGGCGTAGTCAAGGGAGTAGACGAAGAGGAGGGAAGTGGCACCAGCGGCCTAGAGATATCAATGTCAGCACAGGCCTCGGGCGAACAGCAGATCCAGAGCAAAACTTACACCACCGGAGGCAAGGTTACCAGCCATCCACTTGGCGTAGCCATCCTTGTCCTTCTTGTAGCCGAACATCTTCTTGAACTTGTCACGGAAAGCGAAGTTCAAGGCCTGGGTGGGGAAGTAACGGATGACGTTGGCAGTGTTGCCACGCCAGAGGGACATGACACCCTCGTCGGCGGTGACACGCTTGAAGCAGTCGGTGATACCAGCATAGCGGCGGTCGAGGCGGCCGGCCTTGATCATCTCATCCTGGAGGGTTGTTAGTGATCCCTCAGAAATGTGTGGTTGCGGGACCTGCTGCTCTCCAGGGAGGGCTGTAGCTGCTGGCACGTGACAGCGGAGATCAGATAGATCCACCGTAGCATATGCAGCAATTCTAGCCGCCCCGCCCACAAGAGAGCAGTCCGGGAGGGCAGATGTGTGCCCGGTAACAACGTACCTGGTTCTGAACGAGAAGCTTGATGCGCTCGATGGGAGCAGCAGCGGTCTTCGAGACGGCGGCGGAGACACCACCCACTGTTGTATGTTGTCAGCATGCTGTTATGAATTGCGAGGCCCAACCAACTGCGGCGCAGCGAGGGATATCCGACACCCAGCATTCTCAAAAGAGAAAGCGAATGTGAATGTGTTCGTCCGGTCGTTGATTTCGGGTTCTACGTACTCAAGAAGTCCACCACGAAGGGCTATTGCAAAACATGTTAGTTAAACTGCGCACAATTCTGATATCGTCCGTTTGGAGGGGTAACCGCTACAGCCGGTGCCCAACAGCACTCGGGAGGATGCCATCATGAAGGCCATCATCCAAGAGACCATTGTTCCGAGTCGTCGGGGTCAATTGGTGATGGCATTCATGACGACAGGGCTCCGAGGGGTTTCGTGGGCGCCGGCGTGGACGGATCCGAGGGAATTAACGGAGATGACGGCGGCAGAGAGGTTAAACTTACGGGCATGCCCAAAACGTGAGGCTTAACGTCAGACATTTTGAAGATTTCTGATCAAGTCGGCCTCGATTAGAAAAGAATGAGTGGAGAGATCTCTGCGGTGAGAGATTGGAAACGGGAAGAGATGGGGAGGTCGCGAGAATTAAATTCTGCGGACGAGAGGGTTTGGGGGGGGAGAGGGAAAAAAATTCGACAAGTGGGCCTTGGAAGAGACCAGCTTTTGAGCTTTGCGAGTCTTCCCGGCGCCCCTTGTCAGTGTGGGCACGGGCCATCGCCAGCCATCCACTGCCTTTCTGCTCCATTTCCAGCCTTATCACTGGCCGGCACAGTAGCGCTAACAGCAACGCAGCTGCCGGTTAAGCCCGAGGCTCCAGTCTTTTTCTTTCTCTGGTAGTGAGCGGCCGAAGGGGAGCCATTTTTCTGTGGCAGGATTTTGCCTGGAATTGCATCAACGACCGCCCGGGGTGCGTTGTGTGTGGGCTTCCTTCCAACTTCTCACATGCAGCAGCTGTCACCGCAAGTCCAGCCCGCCGCCTTCAAAGTGTAAACTTTCATAGACCGATTCTCAACCGAAGTTTCAAGCCCCCTTCTCCCCCTTGAAAAGTGCAAAGTGCTTTATCGCCGGGCCGGGTTTCGATCATGGTAAAAAATTCACAAGGATCGCTGCCCACTCTTCTAGCCCCGTTCGGCTGTAAAGGTTCCACGAGGCTAATAAAAAGTTTCCGATCAACGCCGCCGACAGCAACCAATTGGCCGGATCCAATTGCTATGTCTGTTCGAATTGGAGTTGGGAAAGGACCCTGAAGAACTGACAAGTTGACAGGTTATAAGCAAGGTGAACCCTCGATTTTGATATCCAGATGGCATCATCCTCCCATGTCTTGACCTCCCGGCCTGTCGGCATCCCACACTTTCCCCAGGCTTCCCGGCCTTGGCAGCGTCAAGATACCAGTGGCAAAGGTCAAACGGCACTTGCCGGACAGGGCAACGATCCTCAGCTTTTCTTTTGAGATACGGAGACATGGAAAGGCATCACGATTCTGAGATGCGGAAAATCCCTGAGGTTGTGGTGGATTTTGGTTGTTGTTTGTGCCTTCCAACGTCTGTTTGAGTGGACGAATAGAGAATGTTGTGGTTTTTTGCCAACTCATCTCAGGGCCGAGACCTCCAACCTCCGGAATGATCCGGTGTCTTGGAACCAGCAGCTGCATGAATATTACCCAACTGCCTTATTGATATACTGGCGATAATTACGGCATGACGGGCTTGCTTGGAGACCTACATGTTGGACTGAGATAAGATTTCCAACAAACAGCTTGCTCGAACAACCCTCGAACAATCGAAGAAGATCAGGACAAAGAGAGGCTCGGCGCGGCAAAGAGTCAGCAGCAATATATCATATGGACTGGAGAAGGCATCGACACACTCCACCGACACACTTTGCATATCTTTTCCTCGTCGTCGACACCCCAATGGCCAGTCTATTGCACTTAACGCGTGGTCGCGTAGTCTTCAAGTGATGTCATCAACTCGGGGGCTTCTCGGCCAGCACGAGCACAAGCACACGAAGAGGCACTGGCACAGTTGGATTGGGAATCAGTCTCGATTTCTGTCTTGAGCTGCGTGGTTCCTGCGCCCTCCGCGGCATACATCACATTCCGCTTCCAATCCCAAAGAAAGTTCTCGTCACGTCATCAGTTTTTGGGCATGCTGACTTTATTGTGTGGTATCACATCTCCATGCTCCGGGCTGCCGGGCGGAGCGGCGTTTTCTGTTCGTATCTTGATGCAATTCCGATCTAAGGAATCCTGGAGCGCTTCCGATCCCTATGCTACACCGTGCTGAAAAAAAGAACCCCTTTCCCAGTGATGTAGCCGTAAATAACCCGATGAAACCGTAAACCCCAAGCGAACCGCCGTTAACAAAAGTCGTTATTTGTCCTGCCCGTCAGGTCCGTTGAAATGAAGTCTTTGGTGGGAATATTTACTCGGCGGCGGTAACGGCGCGAGCTAGAGCGTGTCAGCACAATTCCGCTACTGTCGCGAACCATCAACCAAACATACTGTAGATCTTCATCTTGCTGTGGCTGACGACCTGCTTGATCTGGCCCTTCTCCTCCAAGTCGGCAAGGCACCTCCGGGCGAGGGAGCCGTTGATCTTGAGTCTGTCGACGAGGGTGGCGACAGTCACGAGGCGGTAGGACTGGACATCCTTATAGAGCTTGTCGGAAGTGGTCTTGTCGAGGATGACGGCGTGCTGGGCCTTGTCCTTGACTGTTGTTTTTGCCAAAGGTTAGCCATCTGCGTCTGCGTCTGCGTCTGCGTCTGCGACCGTGCCTATCGCCATCGCCCCAACCCCAATTGCAGAGGCATCAGGGCATCAAATTTTCGACATGAATGAAGCTTACCCTTTCCCTTGGACCACTTCTTCTTCTGCTTCTTCGCACCAGTTGCCGCGGGAGCCATTTTGGATGTCTGTTCTGGTGGTTTGGTGAACGGGTCAGAGGTCGAGGTCCAGCGGTCGCAATGTCAAAGGCGGGGAGTTTTTTCTGACAGAGGTTCGCTGCTCTCTGGCAAAGCTTAGGTCAACCGAGCCCTAAGGTGAATGCGGCCCCGTGAGTGGCTGGTGGGCCGCCCTGACCACCTCAAGCGGGGCCACCAAAAAATTCACGACTCCCGAACTCAGAAGACTTGCTGTGCAGCCCGCCCCAACGCCAACTTCGATCAATCCATCCACCACGACAGCCAACCACCAGCAATCATGTCTGACGCCGGCGTTGAAGTTCAGGCCTACGAGGTCCTCCCCAAGGAGGTTGCCGCTGAGGTTGGCAGCATCAAGCTCTTCAGTACGTTATTTTGCCCCATGCAGCAGACCCCCATTTCGACTGCGGGACGACTTCAACAAGCGACAAAACTCGAAGATGGGGAACTCAGACACTGACTGGTGTCAATTACAGACCGCTGGAGCTACGATGATGTCGAGATCCGGGATATCTCCTTGACGTAAGAGCCCTCTACCTTTGTCGCAAGATCAGAACCCGAGCAGGAAGCCCGATTGCGAAGTTGCGCGCGCCGATCGAACCACCGAAAGATATTCGAGATTCGTAACGCAGGCTTCACATGGTGGCTCTTGCTCTCTCTCTGGCTGGGGAATTGGAGGCTAACGGGACTTTGTGTGCTTCAGCGACTACATCCAGATCCGGGCTCCCGTCTACCTCCCTCACTCTGCCGGTCGCTATGCTGCCAAGCGTTTCCGTAAGGCCAACTGCCCCATCATTGAGCGTCTCACCAACTCCCTCATGATGCACGGCCGCAACAACGGCAAGAAGATGATGGCAGTCCGCATCGTCGCTCATGCCTTCGAGATCGTGAGCATCACCGAGCACCCAAGGAAGTTGGAGGATCTGAGAGAACTGACACCATCACGCACAGATCCACCTGATGACCGACCAGAACCCCATCCAGATTGCCGTTGACGCCATTGTCAACTGCGGTCCCCGCGAAGACAGCACCCGTATCGGCTCGGCTGGTACCGTCCGCAGACAGGCCGTCGATGTCTCTCCCCTCCGCCGCGTCAACCAGGCCATCTCTCTTCTCACCACTGGTGCCCGCGAGGCCTCTTTCCGCAACGTCAAGTCGATTGCTGAGTGCCTTGCTGAGGAGCTCATCAACGCCGCCAAGGGTTCCAGCAACTCTTATGCCATCAAGAAGAAGGATGAGTTGGAGCGTGTCGCCAAGAGCAACCGGTAAATGGTGTCTCTGGTGGAAGGCATGTGGTGCGGCGTGGAACGGATTTTACGACTTGTTTTGCAGGGATGCATTTGCCCATTACGGTCTGGGATGGCTGCACGGCACTCTTGTTAAACAGGCACAAATAGGGGTCTCTCATAAAAAGGGAGCAAATCGTCAATTTCCGAAAGGCGTCATCGGTGTCAAAAATACCATGCCATATGTGCACATGTCTTTTCTTGTGTGTGTGTGGCCTCCTCTACATCTCTTTGTATTTTTCTGTCTTTTTTTACCATAGAGATGGGGGGCTATAATCTGTGTCTCAGTGATTGGAGACCGTTTCCCCATAAATCTACGAAGTAAAAAGCAAAGAACCTTCAGTGCCCCGGTGCTCCAACGCTTGCTATCATACACATTGCAAAGATGACCTCGAGCTCAGACAGATGAACAGAGAGGTGCTTGATAAATGACCCATTTGCCAGGGGATTATCATAAGCCAGCCGAGCCAGCAGATGCTTTTCCTTGCCCTCTTGCTCCCAAAAAAACGCCATAGCCATGAAGAGTTTCTCTGTTTTGAAATAAAAGCATGCCTGGCCAGCAGAATACAGGGAAAAGGCATCAAGCCTGGACGAGAGACACTTGTACTCGCCATTCCAAAAGAGCAATAAAAACCACACCAGGCCTCCATCTCCTCAGATCAGGCAACAGTATGACCCCCCTTGCCAACCGGAACCCTCAACCACATGCCCACATGCGGGATCCCCTCCTCCCACCACTTTCCCATCTTCTCGTCCACCTTGAACCCATACCTCTCCCAGACCTTGACCGCCTCCTCCTGCGCATGAATGCAAAACAGGCCCCGCCACTTAGGCAGCTGGCCCGTCACGTCCATGCCCAGTCTGTCAAAGCCCAACACGGAAGGGCTAGGGTTGAAGATGGTGTAATTCGTCTGCATCCAGGTAATTGCGGCGCGCACAAGCTGGCCCGCGATTCCCTTGTTACGGTACTCCTTGAGGACAGCCAGACGACCGAGCTTCACGTACGGCTCCTGACCGTTGTGGAAGGTGGTGGGGAAGTCGCGTATGTAGAGGGAGTTGCGACGGTTGCCTCCTTGGATCTCCTGGGGCTGGAGGGCCTGGACCGTCTCGCTGCTTCTAGGGCGGACGGGGTCGCCGACGTTGGTGAGGAGGCCGTTTAAGTAGATGCCGCCGTTGCGGGGGTGGGCTGAGTGGGGGAAGGGGACTAGGCGGAGGGTGCCGATGGGGAGGGAGGTGGTCCTGGTGACGCGGGGGCGGACGAGCCTGCCGGTTCGGGGGTCTAGGATGGCTGGGAGGATGGTGGTGAGGACAGAGGCGTAGATTACCCAGTGGCTTTTAGAGCAGGGTGTTAGTTATGAATTCAAAAAGGGTAAACGGGGGGAGACGGTACCAGCTACGGTGGTCGTCACTGTCGAATTCGTTCTCCAAGGCAACGCCCTGTTCTTCGACGTAGACCTTCTCTCTGACGCTCATGGCATCGAGGAAAGCCTTGGGGATGTTGCCTGGCTGGTCATCGTGGGTCTTGTGCCGGTTGTAGTTCCAGAGCTGGCCTTGAGGCTTGATGAAAGAGATAAAGGGAGTGGGAGGGGCCGGATCTCTTGGAGGGCGGTCGGTTTGAGGCTCCCGGGGAGTGAATGAGCTGAAAGAGCTCGTGTCCATGGTCACTCTTGTCATGATGTCTGAGCTGGTTGTTCAAAGTAAAGGTGGCGAGTGAGTTGTAGGAACTGGCTTTGAAAAGGGAAGAGACGAAGGGCACACAGTTGTTGAATGAGTGACAGCTGAAATTGGCCGTTCTGTTGAGGGAGTGTGGTGACTAACAACCTCACACGGCCAACAGTACAATGACTGGGACGATGTCAAGATGAAGTCTGCCCAGCTACCCCTCTCGTGTGTCGCTTGGAGGGTTTAGACCTGAAAAGATGATAAGGGTGAGAAAATTTAAAGGAAGATGGAGAGCTTATCTGACTCACTATTACAGGGAAAGTCGAGAGGGGTGAGTTGGTGTTGGCATGGTTCTTTCCTTCTGGACTCCGTGCTCCGTACCTTCCCAAAGCCGCATTTTCGGCGTGCACGGATCACAATTTCGGAAAGCGCGGACCAATTTTCGGCACAGTGTGAATAGTGAGCGGGTGACTTCCGGCTGCGAGCACCGGATTGGCCGGAATAGTGGAGTCACGTTCCGGGAGGGTGATGGAAGCACGTTCCCTCTGATGATGGTTGCTGGCAGAATCACGGCATTGTTTGCAGATGTCCTCATTGGAAACTCAAGATTACCCAATGCCACAACCGAGGCCGATGTCGCAATGCTCACAGTTCAGATGGCCACAAATATCTGATCACTCCCGGGAAGGGGCCGATCAAAAGACTTTGAAGATTTGTTTGTTTGCCTTCTGGCGGTATCAATGCTCTAATGTTGATCATACATGGAGTGAAAGTACTTATTGTACCATGCAAAAGACTTATAATCTGGCTCTCCAGCATCCGCCTTGTTGCCCTCTTCCTCCCTCTGGATGTTGTCATGCTCGTTGGAGCCTGGCAGTTCCGCAAGGGTCGTGTAGTCAGGGAACGCCCCGGGAATGGATGGACTAGCTGTCTTTGAGGGCACATCGTCTGATCTCACTGCCGTTGTTGCTGGCAGTTCAACAGCAGCTGTCGTTGGCGATGTCACCTCCAGCTTCAACCTCCCAAACCCCGACATCAACCCCGACAATTTCCTCTCCTTCTCCGCCTTCTCCCTTATGTTCTCATGCATCTGCCTCGCCCACTGAGCCGACAACTTTGCCTCCCACCTCTCCTCCCCTTTCCCAAGCCCATCCATCCCGGCCTTCTCTTGCCCATCCATCTCCGCCTTTCCTTCCATCTGCCCCTGCTCTCTCTGCAGAGCAAGCACAGCCTCATCAACCCCTCTCCCCAATGGATGCCGTCTAATCAACTCGACATCCCCCCCCTCAAACACCCTCCCCGTAACCGGATTCTTAAACTCCCCCTTTCCCCTCACAATCTCCCCAACCAACTCCTCCACATCCCAAGCAAACCCATCACTCGTAGCCAAAAACCTTTCTCTCGGTATCTCTCCCACCCCCACCCCAGATTTGAACGTTGTCGAATTAACATACCCAGCCTCAGCAGAAACAGAAAACTCGTGATCAAGATGCATAGCGACATCGGCCCAGAATTGTTCGTATGTCTCCCCTTCTGGCATTGCAGATCGGAGCAAGTCCATTCGATCCCTGGCCTCTTGCTCGGCGTCGGGGGAGTCACCTTTGGCAGAGGGGCGCAGGTCGTCGATTGCTGTGCCGATTGCAGCAAAGTAGTCGTTTTTGGAGAGGCAGGCTTGGATTTCTCGGGAGAGGGCTCTGATGGGGCGGGGGGGTTTGGGGGTTTCCTCATGTTGGGAAGGGACTGGTGGGGTGAGGGCGGAGGAGAGCTTCCCGTGAAGTAGGGCTTGGAGGAATGCGGTTATGTCTAGGTTGCTTGAGCTTTCTGAGAGGCGGACGACGGGAAGGGTTTGCTGGAGGGCGAGGATTTCTCCTAGCAAAAGACTTGCTTGGGTGGTGAGGTCTGCGTGGAGGGTTGAAAATTGCTGCGAGAGAGAGGTGAATTGTTCTGGGGTTACTGTTTGCGGTCGGGGGTTCTGGGGAGGGAGGAAGCGCTGGGGAAGACCGCCGGGGGACCAGGATGAGTGGGATTGGAGAGAGGTGTGACGGGAGAGGTCGGTGTTGGCTGATGAGGGTGTTGGTTGGGGTAGTGTTTGGTTGGAGCGACGCGCGCTGCGCTGCGTGAAGAGGGAGGCCATTTTGTGTTAATATGTTGCTTCGATAAATGATGTGGACAGGTGAAGAAGACAAACATGAAGATGAAAAATCATGAAGAGAGGGGGGGCAGCCTCATGTACACCTATGCAGCAGCTCGTTAGTGCGCGCCACATTGGATCAGGCTGTCAGTCTGCCTACCTGGGGTGTAAGTGTCTGCCAAGGGGAGCTGAACTGCTAACTCGGCTGTCCCGACTGAGCGGTTACAGAGGCGCTTCTCAATAGAGTCTATGTCACAGGTATCATGTGTGCTTGTGTCTAGTGTGTGGTTCGAAGAAAGTCTTCTATTTCAGTATAGCTGATGATTGCAACCCTACCTGATACTACTCCTTGACCAACCTCCCAGCCCTCAAAGCACCAAAACTCTGCCTCAGCGCATCCCCAATAACCCTCATCCTCGGTGGCACAAACCCCTCTGGACACAACAACACATACCTCACCACCACCCCTTTCACACCCCCAAAGTCCTCACACGCAACAAACACCCTCCTGTCCATCAGAAGGCTACTTTTCCACGTAGTCTTTGTCTTCCGGCAAGTCCTCAAATCCATCGGCGGCTCATCTTCTCCTCTCTCCTCCGCCTCCCCGTCACCGCCCACAACCAACCCCTTGCACAAAATCTCCCACATGCTCCTAGTCCCCAATCCCGACCCAATAAACTTGATATTCCCAGAGCCCCCCGCACCGCCAATAAAGTCGCCAGTTCTCAGTATAAACTGCACAACCCCCTGCATAGCCGGTAATTTCGACCCACCCGGCGCAGAAATCAGACTACCACTGCCCCCAAACTGCCCGCTCATCCAAGAGAGTAAAGTCTCTCTATCTGCTGAGAGGCCATCATCTGACCCTGGGTTTTCCCGACTTAAAATCCGGGATAACGTCTCCCATGGCGAGGAGCTAACTCCCGCCAGGACAGGAAAAGAGTCAATGACCGCTCTGAGCCCATTTCTCAGTTCTGGAACAGAGACATTGGCTGAATAGACACATGCTAGTAAAAAGTCCAACGCCGGGGGGTCGGACAAGAGGTGGTGTGCTCTGACTTCTAATGGAGCAAACAAGAAGATCTCGTCACAGAACTGAGATCCGCAAGTTGCAGGAATTGGACCGGGGCGGGCGAGTTGTTCGAGGCATACCAGGCAGTGGGATAGGGGAGAGGTGAGGATGGATGAGATGAAGGTGTAGGTTCTGTCCAGTTGGAGTTGCTCTTGGATGGTGCCGCTGATGTGGTTATCTTGAGACAGCGAGGAGAGGAAGGCGGAGAGTCTGCGGCTTAGGAGGTAGGCGAATAGGGATGGTTTGGCGAAGCAGATGGTGCCGTCTGGCATGTTGAGGCCGCTTACGTGCCACAAGCCGTGAGGACGGGTGTTGCTGTCGTCGGTGGTGCTGGGGTGGTAGTGGATGCAAAAAGCTGGTTGCTGGTCTAGAAGGGATATCCTCACGAGGAGCAAGCGTGGGGAGGGATCGATGCCGATGGCTTGTCTCTTCTGGGCGGAGATCTTTTTGAGAGGGAAGCAAAGCTCCCATTGCATTTCACCGACTGGTTCGATGAAGCTGGTGAGGTGTGTAGGAATCATGGCCGCAGCTGGAGTGAAGGGTTCAACAGGAGGGGCATCTTCTACGCCGAGCTCCTCCATGAGCATAGTTGTTCGGGCCGCATCCGAACTTTGAAGTAGAACTTGCATATCGAGAAGGTTATTGGCCGCGAGAACCAGGTTTGCGTAGTCGGCCATGAGGCATTCTCCGGCAACCTGCAGACCTTGGTCGTCAACATCATCCCTTAACCCCAACAAAGCCGTGAGAGCCCAAAGGGCATTGCGACTCATGTCATCGGTGTTGATGTCTGGCGAGCGTCTCCAGCAGTAACTCAGCACCTGCGTGGCCTGACGATTCCACTTCCCAGCATCCAGCTGTTTTTCCCGAGCGCAGATACTCTCAAGGGCCACCTTCCCTTGAGGAGCAGCCCGACGTAAGCCAGCCAAAGCCAAACAGATGAGACTCAGCGTGTCTGGTTTCGGCTGAAAAAGCGACATCAGCACCGAGTCCTGCGGCAACACTTTGTTTTCGTCTTGCAGAATGTCCAATAACACAGTTGTATCTGGTATCTCTTGCAGCCACAGCCATTTTAAATCTCCCTTGCCCTCCTGGTGTAGATATGCCAATATACCAACTGCTCTTCCATAATGGTGCTGGAGCACGTCCCACCATTGATACCTTTCCGGCGTAAACCCAAGATCCGACAACGACATCCTCGAGATGCCACTGCTACCACCAACTCTTTGTTGAGAGAACAGAGCCCTGAGATCATGCACCCACTGGACGAAGTTCTGCAAAGGAAGCTCCGCGGCTGACCACGCCAGCAAGTCTCGCCTCTGTTGGAGTAACCGGAAGAACAACAGCTGATGCCAGCATTCATGAGTGTAACAGCGCAGCTGTTGACGCTGGGCCAAGAGGCGCGCAAATTCGACACACGAGGAATGACTTTCTGACCGGACCAGTGGCAGCATATCCTTGATGAGGACGATATCCTCGTTCAAGATTCGCTCGATACAGGCGTCATATACTTTGGGATCATGATGGCGTAGTGGCTCTATCTCGGTGGCAAGCTTTGCTCTTTCGGGCTCAACACCTCTTGCGTAAAATCGGATGGTCTGGCGGACGATTGCTAGCAACGCTTCGGCTGGAGGGGAGTCGCCATGGGTTTCTCCTCCAATCACCACCCTCAGGTATGCCCTGATGTCTTCGTTCATGATGTGAGATGTCCCGAGGGCCTCGAAGATCTCATCCAAGGTCTCTTTGGGTGGGAGTTGCTGTAGGCTTTGCCATAGATTCAGGGGCAGAGATCCGTGAAGCCAGTTGGCGTTCACTATAGCCACCCCAAAGTCGTGTATCCTCATGGCAAGATTCTCTGCAACGTCCGTCTCTAGTATAGAGTTGTATTCTTCCCTGGCCAACTGCATGACTCGAGCCACGTCTAAGCTGACATATCCAGAGAGCAACCGCTGAAGGTTTGGATAGACTTCCAAGATGGGAAGTGTCCTCGTCAGAGCTGTCATTCGAATGTCAAAGCCGGCTTCGTAGGTTTGTAGCCACATGAGGATCGAGTGGATGGACTCGTCATCGTCGGTCTCCAGCACTGCTTCGGTGAGGGAAAGAAGATCATTGTCCAGAGGCCTCGAGCTGTTGATACAGAGGTGTATGACGAGATTGATGGCGTGTGGGCCAGGAATACGCTGTGCGTTGTCCAGATTGGCTAGGAGGCGGTGGAGTAATAGAACGTCTCGGTTGACGACCGGTACGACGTTGAAACATCCAGGAACCGAGTCTTTCAGGCACGGATACCCTGAGCCGGTAATGTCTGGTCCTTCGAGATCAAACACATAGCACAGCTTTTGTCTCTGGGTTTCTGAAAAGGTCCCTTCTTCCCAGTTCCTTAGCCGTTCCTGGTCTGGTCTCCAGTTGGCCCAAAATATCCTGTCTGGCACTAAAGCGGACGCTACTATCTTTGCTGTGGAGGTCTCGGGCTGATTAGATACTGATCGAATCCAGGAAACTGCGGTACAGAGACTCATGTATTTCCGTTCTTGTTGCAGCATGTCCAAGTGGGTCCTGAAAGCTGTGGAAAAGTCTGTCGCGTTCAAAAAGTCGATGATGTAGGAAGGTGGAAGGATGTATGCATCAGGGCCTTCCTCCAGGGTCTGGAAAAGCTGTTTGATGGCTGGGAGAAAGTCGGTGCCCGCCAGCAGGCTCAAGAGGATTTCCGCAACTTGGCTGTCTGTTCTGTTGATGAGCAACGGGTTTGCGCGTGCACCAAGCGTCAAGCAGCTCAAGAATTTCGGGCTGGTTGCTTCTAGCTGGCATTTCTCTCTCATTGCTACCAGCAGTGTCGTGCCAACGGAGTGGGAAAGGGCGTGGAGACAGGCGACCAAACCAACTCTTTCCGAACCGTTTTCCCGCGCAGCATGTTCCAAGACCAACTCTCGAAGTAATGAATCGCATTGTGATGAACCTTGAACAAGCCCTTGCCGGTTAATAAAGGCATCTGTGGCATCCCTGAGAGCATCAAAGGGAAAATAATCGGAAGAGCCCAGCTGGAGCCTGGCACCAGTGTCGATGATTTGTCGATGCCATATTTCACGTGGTGAGCGTAGAAAATGAGCCATCGTGAGATGATTTTGCCTGTAAACCAGTCGTCGAGTCCTAGCTCATCTTGTAATAGGCTACCAGCCCCATGAGGTGATAATTTGAGGAGAGTGGATGACTCAATGGTATGAAAAGCGTTATCTTGTCGAGTAGAGGGCGTTGATGTCTGATTCCACAAGGATTGCCATCACCTGGTGGAGTTTTCTTGTGCCATGAGTCCATCTACTTGGTGTGGTCAGTGTGTCTCATGTCAATGGACAGCCACAAGGCTCCTCGAAAGATGGCATCGGGATGCTCACAAGCCGCAGCCCGGGTACCTGGTTGAGCCATGTTCTCTGGCAGACCCCATCCACAGGGGAGTCTGCCTTGGGTCAAGGTGCCATCGGCCTCCTCAACAATGTGGTGTTTGATCGGTTACTCTGGCTGAGCGAACCATTCAGCTTGGCCCGCGCTATTGCAGGCGCGTCTGTAAGAGGAAATGCGGCTTCATCCTTCTTGGCGGGATGACAAGACGGACGGCCAATGGGAGGCTCGTTCAGGTCCGACAACTTGCTTAGGTCTCGACTGCACTTGAGCTGCTGTGCCGTGATAAGAGAGGGAAGACTTGGATTCAAAGTCCCCATGCTGGGGGCCTGTAGCACGCGCACTGTGCGGCCATGAGGTGCAAGCTTGTTCTGGACTGGTGTTATCGATGGCCGGAGCCTCGTCTCGAGAACCGCCCAGAGCGACGTGAAATATGCGGCTAGACGCCACAAAGTGAGGGGTCGGCTACTTGGAGCTGACCAGAAGAATGAGAGCAATCTGGGAAACAGCGGACAATCTGGTGCCTCATTGCTGCGGCTGGAGGAGATATATTGGACGAGGTCGAGACTTGGGAAGTTGAAGTGATTCCACGCTCCCGTCGCACAGAGTGGACCACGGTGGGGCTGATTCCCTGTGGTCTAACCCTATGTGCTAACAGGTTCCCGGCAGAATCAACAGCAAATCTGTTAGTTTGTTAAGCAACGCCTAATATCATTGCTCTCATAAAGACTGCGGTTTCACAGACATCCTGTTCTTGTCTTTTTTCTTCATGGATTGGCGATGCGTTTGGACTTGGTTTGGATCTTGCTGTTGGGGTTATGAATTTAACATGAAGGGTTCTTAAGGCCACACCATTAACCCTGAGTCTTTCGTGTGAAATATGAGACCACGTAAAGAAGGTCAAGATTAAATGATGAAAGATGTTGGACTTTGAGACAATAGTCCAGGCACCTGTCTAACTAGGCGACGTGAATTAAGGCAGCAATCTGCGTTGAGGATCTAGTCGCCAACCAACCACCCATGAACCCGACGACCCGACTTGCAACTCGTACTTGACTTGAACGGGATCCCAACCTTCTACTGGGCGTGTGGATATATCTGTCCAGGCGAGATCACCTTCGTAGTTGTGGTATCCTTCCTCCCATCACCTGTCTTGTAGCACATCGGAGATACGCTGAGGAACACGGGCTTCTGCATCCCATGCTCGGCATCATTGTCATAGCAAAGCACAAAATCTTGACCTAGCAGAACCAAGGTGTTCCTTTGAGGAAACATAAGACCAAGCTCTGACCGTTGCATCCCGAATTGGAGAGCAAGTTCGCTGGCCTTGAACACCATCTTCTCAACCGTCTGTTCGATGGCTTGCGGGATTCCACCAACGCATATGCGGCGAAGTTCTGTTAGTATATTTTCGCGGACATTGTTGCGGTTCTGGAAGAATGGCGAGCTCAGGTAGTCAGACAAAGGCGAGTGAGCTTTGTCCTTCTTCGGTAGCAAGGCCGCCATGACGGCCTGGAAGGTGGACGATCTCCATTTGTTGGTCTCCTTGTCATTCCGGAGGAAATTGACGTAGTCTTCTTCAATCGTTGCCATGTCATACTCCCCAATGGGCAAGCGAACTATATTAACGAGCGACTTTGTTAGCATTGGAAAAATTGCGTAGTCGTGATCTAGACACATACCCTCAGACTTCTCCGTCCCAAGTAATTTGCGGTAGGCAATCCAGACTTCAAGAAGCCTCTGCTTCCCCTGCTGGGGACCCAAGGCACCGAGCCCGAAAGGAGCAGAAAAGAAGCCATACATCATGTGCTCCCAGAAGATGCCCTGCAACAGGAACCTCAGCTGATCCCTCCCTTCCCTCTCCAAAAACGCGCCAGGGTCTAGTTGGTTGACCTGGAAAAAGTCAACCGCAGGCAAGTTATGCGTTATTTTGCTGATGTCAAGATTGAGCTGGTCAAAGTCGACTTGAAGGTGATCATCGGTTGCCGGCCGATAGTCGTCCGAGTTGTCGACCAGGCTGCTCTCCAGCAAGCGGACCTTGTTCTCGAGATCCTTGACAGCTTGTTGTTTGTTGAGTTCCCACTGTATACCGACTTGGTTGATGAGGTCTTGACATTGAGCGTGGAATGCTTGCATCTTCTGTTCGTGATCGATCTTTTGCTGGCTCAAAGCCACCTCATGCTCCTCCGTCAGCCTCCGGAGTTTTTGGTCGTGGGCATCCTTGTACGATTGGTACTGTGTCTGCATTATGTTCTTCTCCTGTCGCAGTGTGTCGATCTCGGCTTGAAGCGTTGTTCGGACCTTCTCCGTCGCAGCAAGTTGATCGGCCTTATGACTGTCGAGTTTCCTTTTCAAGGCCTCTATTTCCGTATTAAGCTTGCCGATCTCCGCATTAAACCTGTGATGATGCCGCTTCCTCTCCTCCTGGAGCTGGAGCTGGTGTCTGTCTTTCTCTTCCTGAAGTCTTCGTTCGTGCTCCGGGTTTAGTTGCTTGAGACGGTTGTCCAAGGCCTGAAATTCCTCCCACCATTTGTTGCGTTCTGCAATGAGCTCGTCTTGGTCCTTCAAATTCTGCACCAAGCGTTCATTCTCCAACTTGATTTTCTCCACCCGTGCCGTTTGCTCTTTGTTGTAGTCCTCCCAATCTGCCACTGAGGCGAGTTGTTCGTTACAGTAGTCAATGATCATGTCAAAAGCGGTCTTTTGTTGCTCCAGGCCTTTCCACTTCTTAGCAGCCAAGTATTTCTTGATCCCTCCTTCCAACTTGATCTGTTCCCTCTCAAGCGCGTCCCTCTCGTGTTCCACTCGCTGTTTCTCGTCCTCGACCAGCTTCTTCTCATTTTCCAGTCGCCCCTTCTCGTTTTTCAGGGAACCGATGTTCTGGTGGAGAGTACCTGTGCTCTTCCTTTCGCTCTCCAAACGTTCTCTTTCGCTTTCCAAACTCTCCGTCAAGCTTGCTACCTTCTGGGTCAAGTTGGTTTTCTCAACCTTCCAGACCTCGAACTGAGCCTCCAAGTCGCGGATTCTCTCATCCTTGGTAAGTTGATCAGCAGGCTCTCCTAGGATTTGGGATTGTTGGCGTGCTCGGAAGCTCTGAGGGTCTGGGTTTTGGATAGGCAAGCTCAGTTCTCCTTGAGCCTGGGTGCTTGGAAGGGCCATCTCAAAGCTGTGATGGGCGATGCTTTTAGGTGGGACGGCTGGGGGTGGTCCTGCAGAATCTTGTAGTGTTGGTCTGTTGCCATTTTGGTTCAAGGGACCTTGGAGACCTGAATAAGACTGAGGGTTTGGTTTGAAGTATCCCGTTGGACTGGAGGACCTCGAGAGCCCCGAGGACATTGAAGGAGTGACGAGAGTTGCAGCGGGCGTACCGAAAGACGTCTGACTGACAGGCAGTCCGTTATTAGGGGAGCTAGAGGAAGGGGGAGGGCTGGAAGAAGACAGGGGATATCGTGAAAATTGTGAGTGGTAGGTGTTGTGTGGAAGTGAATAGGTGCGGGGACCGATCGTGGTTGATGGTGGCGGGAATTGTGTTACATGTTCGGGGTGGGAATCGCTGAACGGCACTTGAAGAGTGGCATTCACCGGTGAATAGGCGTCCTGAGTCGCATCCATTCGAGGACCTGTGGTAAAATTTACAGGAGGAAGAACCGGGGCGTCAGAAGGTGATGGCTGAACTGACGCGGACCGCACAGGTTGCTGAGCGCGAGCATGAGGATCACCAGAATGTGTGTTTGGTGCTGGCTGGTGTGGAAGAGCATGCTGGGGTTGGGACATCATCCGTTGGTAGTACTCTGGACATGCTTGGGAGAGCCGTTCCTTGATCACATCGGGCAGTTTCAGAAATGTTGCTGCATCGAGCTCTGATAATATTCCGACCTCCTTGTTGTTGAGATAGCCCGTAAGCTCAGGTGCTTTTGTCAACACGACAGCCAGTCTGCGCGGATGGTGGTTGGCTAAATACCGAACCCCATCTTCAGGAATTTCACATATCCTGCTTTTCGAAACTCTCTTGAGATTGTCTGAGCGGAGATGAATAAGCTGGTCGACGTCCATCGTGTTCAGCACCTCAACAGGTAACTCGTTCAGTGTCTTTTGTGATAGTTTGTTGACGACATCTGGATTGTTCTTTTGCTTGGGCTTCTCTGGTGGCCTGTCTTTCCTTCCAAAGTTGGAGACCTTTTTCTTGGTTTTGTCAAAGATGTTTCGAGCAGTAGACGATCCGCGAGGAGGAACAGCAGGCTGTAAATCCGGATATGCCGGCGTCGCGAAGTTGTTGGGTATGTTCGCCATGCTGACGACAAGGAGGTGAAATACCTAGAGAGTCAAGTTCAAAAGAAAGGAACTGAACCGTGAAGGGTGGTGATGGCATCGTACGAAGTAGCAAGACAGAGATGAGCACCAAGAAGGTGCATCACCTCCTCCGTAGCCTGATCACCCATCGGGTTATCTCGTCTCTGTGCTGCCGACCCCCCGCCAGAGCTGAAAAATGGTGCCTTTCCATTAACACCTCAGGCTTGTGTCCATGCAGTTTGTTTTGTCATTGCACACAGTGCACAAAACGGAGTGGTAACTGATTACTGCCCCTCCCCCCTCCCCTCATAGCTCCCCAGCCCAAGCTCAAGGAAGGCGCAGCATATTGCGCTAGTAGGCGCCACATGCAGCGGGGTGGTGCGCGGCGCAACCAACTCACACTTCCTCTCACCAGTCCCATCAATCCAGCCTCACCATGCGAGCGCTTCGAGTGTATCCGTCACCGACATGGATCATCCAATTGTTCAGGCCGGGGGCCCAAGGCCCAAGGCAAACCCCCTTGGAGGGGCATCATCTCTGTGTTCTGTCTGACCGGACAGCAACTTCCATATCTTCTCACCTCTTTACTTTACAGATACATGCATCTTGCTTCAAGTCTTTCTTTCTGATGCTCTGAATCACCTCGCTTCAGCCCATTGGCATTATTGGCATCATGGCTTCCTCGACACCACCCCCTCCTACCGCTAAACCGCCGCCACCTCCCCCCTTACAATCAGGCTCAACATCTGAAGCATTTGGGCAATTCACGTTCACGGGGTTACCTCCTGGACTGTTCTCAAACAAGCACACAGCTCCGCAACGAACGTCCTCTCCCGCTGCCCAGAGCACGAACGATGCCCCGGCGTCGACGGCATCCCCGTCTTCATACAAGCTCTCGGCATCAGCATATGGCTCTCAAATAAATCCCCGTCCCCCAGCTTCAGCTCCGCCATCCCAATGGCAACCCCCGGGCCCAGCAAGCTTCAGTAGCCCTATGCCGCCTCTGACAGCCCCATCATTTGGAGGTCAGGTCAATGTGAAAACCCAGGGTGGCCAGGGACAGCGATCAGTCCAACTGCAATTTGAAGGCCAACGAACGCCCGATGTCATGCCAAAACCTCCTCCACCAGCACAGCCGGCCGCTGTACCAACAGGAGAAACACGTCTGCAGATTGCTCTTGACTATGGCACCACCTACACCGGTATGTCCAGTCCCTTGATTGCCCATTAGGTAGATGTCACGCTGATGTTGCGGGCAAAACCAGGTGTTGCTTATTTGCCCGTATCTGCCAACAACTTGAAACATCGCGGGTTGGAGGAATTCACAGAAGACATCAAAGTAATCACAGCTTGGCCACCAAAGGAAGAGCAGGAAAAAGTCCCATCCCAACTGTCCTACTCCGTCACGCCTAAAGGCTGTGCACAGTATGGCTACGACATTGACGATAACTCCTTGGTGTTGAAGAAGACAAAGATTCAGCTCGAGGCAATGGGCACTCGCCTCGACGAGCTGCGGACCCTGAGCGAGTTGCTCAAGGAACTTCGCGATCTGGACCTCAGCGAGGAGGAAGTGATCGAGAACGGCATTCCCGAGCATCTTGCCAAAGAACCCGAGGAGATTGTCAAGGACTACTTAAATGAGGTTGCAGAGAAGACAGAAAAGATCATCACCACTGAGCTTGGCAGGCATGTGCTGTCAAATGTTGCCATAGACTTGGCTGTCACTCATCCAGCAGTAAGTGCTTATTTTCCCATGCCTTGTACTGTATGTGGCTAACTCATCAAGTAGATTTGGTCAGACCGAGCCCTCAACTCTACGTACCGTGCCGTTCGGGCAGCCTTTAATCATGACCTCTTCCCCAAGCTGGAGAACATTTCATTTGTCTCTGAGCCGGTTGCCTGTGCTCACTTTACGCTTCGTGAGGCATGGAAGAACAACCGGGTGCGGTTCAGAAAGGTACGAGCCCGCAGTTTATGGCTACCTTAGCCAGTGTTGAACTTGACTGATAAGGCAAAACAGAATGATTGTTTCATTGTGGTCGATGCTGGCGGTGGGACCGTTGTGAGTCTTTCCCTAGCATTCATGACAAAGACCAGGTCTAATCAGACCTGCTGTGATAGGATCTTGCTTGTTACAAAGTTGTGGACATTGACTACGAGAAGAAGGAGATGAAGCTGGACCAAGTCGGAAATCCTTTGGGTAAGCTTGCTGATTATTGTTGCCTGACTGGGCTCGCTAACTTTTTCCCAGGCGCTACTTGTGGGTCGACTTGCGTCGACGATGACTTCGAGGCTTTCGCAGCGTACCAGTTAGGGGACAAGGCCTGGCAGCAGCTCACCACGGAAGGTGTCAAGCATGCTGCTGGAGGGCATACTATCATGAGGCCTACACTTCGTGGCATACAAGAGAAGTTCCAGGTCATCAAGCACAGTTACGATGGAAAGGAGAGCGGATTAACAGCTCCTATCTATTTGCCGAAGAGCTTCCGCATCTCTGAGGAAATGAAAGGTGTCTCGAACGGAGCGCTGAGTATAACACCGTAAGTTATTGTGACCAATGTGCTGATGGCGTATTCTTACATGCCATCTACCAGGGCCGACCTGAAAAAGATGTTTGACCGATCGGTCAACAAGACTGTCTATCTTATTCAGCAAGCTGTAACTCAAATCAAGCTGGGAGAAGAGCTTCCGGTCAAGGTAAGCAATCCGCCCTCCCACGCCTGATGGCTGTGAACACACGCTAAACCTTCACAGACCGTCTTCCTTTCTGGCGGGTTTGCGCAGAATAAATACTTGATCCAAAGGGTCAAGGAGTTTTGCACCAAGCAAAAGATTGAGCTTGAAGAAGGAAACGGCTCATGGGCTGCCGTCGCCAGAGGCGCCATCATCAAGTCTCTGGGTGTCTACACTGAGAAGCCCAAGCATGTTATAAGCTGCCCACGATATTACGGCATAAAGGTGCGCAGGCCATTCGCTTCGTACGAGAACCACGCCCGCAGCGACATCGATGTCGATACCCAGGGCATCAAATGGGCAACGGACCAAATCCGTTGGTTTATCCAGAAAGGCGACGCGATTCTCCCCAACAAACCCACAGTGGCAAGATACGAATTACACTTCTCGATGAACGCAAGCGAATTCCCTGGCACACAGTTGCAGAACAAACGAGGTGGGCGCGGAGTACCACAGCAGCCGGCGGCCGTCTTTCGGGATGTTGTATTTTTGTCCTCGTCAAGAGACAAGGCACCGACAGCGATGAGCATGGTCAAAGAGGGTACGCACAGGTCATGGCAAATGTTGATGATGATTAACCCTTTGCTAATATCCAACCTAGAGTCTGAACAGATGTATACATTGAAGGTCAATTTGACCGATGTTCCACAGGCACATATTGTTCCCGTGGAGACGGGAAACAAGCAACAAGGGAGGCAGTTGCAGTTCCATGTCGTGGTTGAGATTCAGGTGTTTGACGAGGTGACTGTAAGCATTAAGAGTGGGGAGACTACATTGGCGTCGAGGAAGATAGCCTTGGAATAGGGGTAGCCCCGGATCACTGGAAATGTTGATTTCTGTTTCGCAGACCCAAGAGAAAACCCATCCATAGTGCTCTTACTTGTTGCAACAGCTTTGAGTCGGGGGTCGTGAGAATAGGTATCCAGCGGAAGAGAGCCATACCCGAAAAGTGAGAAGGGGGCAGCTGGGTTAGGCAGTGAATGTCAGCCAGCTCCAGAAAAAGACGACACCGATATCGATCCCTTTCCGTGGAGGTCTCGAACTGCGAACCATCCCCATTTCTAAGCCATCTTGAGTCTACCTTGGGGGCTAGAATTACGAGTCTGCCAATACAAAGGCTCCCTTCAGAGCCTTGTGCCAATGCCCAATCCGACTGTCGTTTGGCGCGCCCAAAGCTACCCTAGCTGCAGGCGACCTAATGCAAGCCTCAGCTCTACGTGCAGGGGTTCTAGAGCGGCTGTTCTTGCACACGGCTTACACGTTCAACTTGTACACAGTGCGGGCTGTCGAGATACATAAATACCTGTCAAGGGGGACCGGATGGGCTGCTTGGCCGCCAAAAGTCCCCTGGTGTGCCTCGGCGGCCATCAAGTCCTCGTCTTTCCCTCACCTTGCACTTGCCCCCAGTATTCTCTTTACTCTTTGGCTCCTCGGACTGGAACTTGAACTCAGAGTCAGAAATACAATCTTGCATAACCTCCTCCCTGCTGCCCCTTTGGACAGACCTCAGTCATTGACTTTGCTGTATTGTACTATTCTTTTCTGTACAATCTGTAAAGATCATCAACCATGGCCAGCCGTGTCAAAGGATGGCTTGATCGCCGAAAGAGCATGAGCTCTCTCAAAGCATCCTCCCAAGCAGCCCCGAACAATGATAACCCTTATGGGGCGGACTACAACAAATCGACTCCGAGAAACGCAGGCATGAATTCGCAGAGGTATTCTTCCATGTCTGTCTCATCTCGATACTCAGGGGCTCTTCCCGGGCGCAATAACCTTGGCCCCATCGAGGAAGACAACAACGGCGGGTTCCTGCCATATCGCCCTCCCCCTCAAAATCCCGCTCCTCCAGCAGCATCGCAATACGACCTGGGATACGGCCGCCCGGCACCGACACCGGTGCAATACTCTGCTCCTCCGGTCCCCGTTCAGTACCAGCCTGCCCCATCTTCGTATGCTCCCCCAACGCAAAGCTTCAATCAGCATCTCGGGCCAAACCAATACCAGAACCACCCGATCCCCCCGAACCCCCGACACCAAACAGTCAACACAACAGCCTGACCAACGTCTACACCAGCGGCAGCAGCAACCCCAGCTCCTACGGCGGAGGCGTGAGCACCCCCGACACCAGATACAGCAGCGACAGCCTCGGCGCCTCCAACCGCGGCTACAACAACTTCCCCCCACAGCCTCCGCAACAGCAACAGGACTCCAAACCACCACCGCCCCGCCCTTTTACCCTCAGGAAACCCCAACCCCAGCCCCAACCCGTCAACAACCCGCTCCCTAAGCCGAGCGACTTCTCCAAGCAGGCCAAAGCCTCTCCCGTCGAGGTCCAGCGGTGCATAAAGCTCCTCCGCGCCTTGTTCAAGCTCCGGATGAAGATCTGGTCCGCGCAGGAGTCCCACTGGTCAACGCACCCAAAGACGATTGAGAACATGGCACAGGCGGACGACTTGCTGAGGGATATCCAGAACATGGTCGGGGACTGGCAGAACAGCATCGCAAAGGGGCAGATGTACTGGGACGAGGAGGAGAGGGCGGAGCTGAGCGTGATTATGCAGAGCCTGAGCATGTTGAGGCCGTACGGGATGGGGGGCGGGCATGGGTTTAGGCAGCAATAGGGGGAGTGGTTGAGGTTGGGAGAGTGAAGATGATACCCATGTTTTTTTTTTCTCCCTTCCTTCTTGACCATCTGGAGAAAATGTTAGCATACACGATAGTGTTGGTGCAAAGAAGGAGGATTCATACTTGCCTTGCATACCTAGTCGGCAAACATGACGGGAATCCTATTCCTACTGGGGTGTTACTATTCTATACCAAATTCCACATAAAATACACAAACCCATCCCACCAAAACACCTGCTTGACCAGAAAAAAACAAAACAAAAAACTCCCCTACTCCCTACTCAAATCCTTCCTCTTCTTCCTCGGCCAATCCGGACAAACATCAATCACCTCCCTCGGAAACCACAGCTCCAAAAACAAAAACAGCAAATAATCCACAATCACACACAAGCAAAACAGCTTCCCCGCCCAGATCCCGCACCCGTAATACCGCTTCAGCCGATCAATCAACGCAAAACTCTGCACCCCCGACCGCCCCCTCGTCGCGCTCCAGCTATTATTCGCATTATCCCCCTCATAATACCCATAAAACTCCCCCTCCGAAATCGCACCGCAGATACCGTTATACACCCTCTCCGTCCTCACCGCGACATTCTCCCAGCTGTACATCTCCCTCACCTGCTCGTGAAACAACTCTGTGCGGACTTTGTTCGCCCTCATCGAGGCGATCGCCCTCCCCGTGGCAGCCACCAGGTCGTCCTCCTCCGGCTTGGCAAACACCGTCATGTGACTCGGCAAGACCTCCGGGATCCCACCGACCTGCGTGCAGACTACATACAAACCGCAACTTGCCGCTTCCACAATCACCGTCCCAAACGCCTCCGTCAGTGACGGATGGAGATAGATGTGTCCTCGTACCATCACGTCCCTCACCTCTTCATGACGAATCGGACCGAGCATCTCCACCCTGTCCTGGAGGACATTCTGCTCAATCATTTGCTCTAGATCAATAGATTTGGGCCCGGAGCCGGCGATGATGAAGCGGGTGTTGGGGTGGTTTTCGAGGATGCGGGGGATGGCGGCGGTGAGGAGGTCGGTGCCCTTGTTGTAAAAGAGGCGGGAGATGACCACGATGGTGATGATGTCGTGGGGACCTAAAGGGCGGGCCGGGGGTGGGTAGGAGGGGTTTTCAGAGGGGAGAGGGGTTTGAAGTTTTCGGCTACAACGGCGTTGGGGATGACCGAGACCATGAGGGGGTCGAGGGAGGCGCGAAGGACGGTGTTTTCTTTGCTGTTTGGGGGAGGGGGGGGGGGTAAGTCGTGAGGGTGGGAAAAGGGGTGAAAAGGGGGTTTACCAGGTGTGGCTCACGCAAATGACATGATCTACATCACTCAGGGTGAATTTTAGCAACTTGTTGGTGAGGATACTGGCTGCATCCGCAAAGCCAAACAGTGAATGATCGGTAAACACAGTCCGAAGACCCATGGTTCTAGCGTGGAGGATGGCTTCATGGCAAAAGTTGCTTAGACTGGCGTGACCGTGGACAATGTCGATGCGCTCGCGGAGCACGATGTTGCGGAAGATGGGGAAGAAGGAGAAGACGGTCGGGAAGGTGGCAGAGCGGAAGATGACGAGGAAGGGAACGTGGTAGACCTTGAGGCCGTTGGTGAGGTAGCGGACTCCGGTGCGGCCTTCGTAGGCGTGGGTGATGATGATGACTTTGTGGCCCCTGTCCATGAGCTTGGTTGAGAGCTGGTAGATGTGGCTCTCTACGCCGCCTGGTTGCGGGTAGAAGAAGTCGCTGACCATGGCGATGTTGTATGTGGGCGCCATTTTGAATGGGGGAAGTGTGAGATCCCTCTCATTTTTTGTGAGTTGAGGATAGTGTTATGGAGCTGTCATGAAGACAAGAGTGAGTGTCGTGAGTGAGGGTGAGATGGCTTCATCCAATGCCCCTTCAGGGGACACCAGTGATTGGATGGCGCACGCGTTGGCCTGCGGCGGTGTTTGGGAGGGCTGCCAAGAACGGGTAGATCCACCCTCGAACGGCTCGATAAGCGATAAGCAGGGATGGCAAGAGCGGTCAATGCTGGCAATTGGACGAGCCCCAGAAAAAAGTTGGGACCCCACTGCCAATTGCGCAGAGCTCGACTGAGAGCTTGGATGTCGACTTTCTTTGCGCCCGTCTCCGATTTGCAGCCAAACAAGAGTCTGATTCTCCAGCTCTTTTCTGACATCGCGAACCATTTTAATGACATTTGGGATTCTAAATACTCCAACATGTACAACAGATACATTCCCCCACCAAAACCAAAGGCGTCGCGCCCATCTGACATACCTGTGCGACCACCGCCCGTCTACCGAGATCCAGAGCCAGAGCCACTGCCGCAATGGTCGGAATATGCAGAGCCTGCCCCTGTGCCAGTACAGACTTCGTCATGGCTTCAGCCATACGCCAAGCGCATCGATGCTACAGCACAGCCAACCAAGATTGTATTCGGCGATGACGAGCCCCCAGCTCCCAGCGTGCCAGGCTCGGGCCCAGTAGACGACACACCCAAAGTGGCTACCGAAGAGGAGGAAAAGACACCCAAGAAGTCAAAGAGCAAAAAGAACAAAAATTCCAAGGGCGACGAGGGGGGGGTAGAGGAAAAGCCCAAGAAGCGGAGGAGGGTAGAGGAGGAAGATCAAGAAGACAAAGAGGAGGACACTCCAACTGTCGCCGAGGAAGCGGAGTCAACCGAGAATATCGCCAACGAAGAACAACAAGACAAGCGGAAACCAAAACGAGAAAAGAAGAAGAAGAAGCCAAAAGCCGAGGAACCAGAAGAAGACGATGATGCGGTTCGGAGCAGGCATAAATCCGTGTTTGAAAAGGTCGCAAAAGCTCTCCAGGCGCAGGCTCCTGAAGATGACAAGGACAAGATGGATGTCGATGGTGCCGAGCCAGAGCAAGAGGAGGAGCCAGTCGTGGAGCACGGCCTCGAGCCGATCCCTCAGCCAGCACCAGTCGCTTTTGACGAGTCGAAATTGACGTACGAAACATTGCCGCAATGGATTGCCTCGCCAATTCGAGTTACAGAAAGTACGACGAAATCGTTTGAGGAGTTGAAGATTGCTGCCGAGCCAGCCAAGGTTCTTCAGTCCAAGGGGTTCAAGGAGGCTTTCGCGGTGCAGACTGCCGTGTTGCCGTTATTGTTGCCAAATCCCGACAGACAAGGAGATGTGGTGGTGGCTGCTCCTACTGGTTCTGGAAAGACGTTGTCATATGTTTTGCCGATGATTCAGGACATTAGCTATGGCCGGATCACGAATCTCAGAGCGTTGATTGTGCTGCCGACTAGAGATCTTGTTCAGCAGGTACAGCAAACGTGTGAGGCATGCGCTGCTGCTTTTGCTTCAAATGGCGGGAAACGAGTCAAGATTGGGACAGCTGTGGGTAACAAGGTGTTCAAGGAGGAGCAATCGGCGATTGTGGAAAAGAAGGCGAGATATGGCGCGGCGGAAGATGCCCACTCGATGGAGGCGTTGTCAAGTTGGACTGCTAGCGAAACTATCAACCCTGAGGACTATGCCTCCAAGGTTGATGTGCTTATCTGCACGCCTGGTCGTCTGGTGGAGCATATCAAGCAGACACCGGGATTTACACTGGACTACGTTCGTTGGTTAGTGGTCGATGAAGCCGACAAGCTGCTGGCGCAGGACTTTCAGCAGTGGCTGAATCTGGTATTGGACAAGCTGAGCGTGGAACGAAGACCATCACGGCGGGTGTTCCCAAAGTCCAACAAGAAAGGTGTGCGAAAGGTCATACTGAGTGCCACCATGACGCACGATATCAGCATGTTGAATCTGCTGAAGCTTTCAAGGCCAAAACTGGTTGTGCTGGAAGGCACCAAGGCTGGCGATCAGTCGTTGCCGCCTCTGCTTAAGGAGTATGCCATCAAGGTCCGCGAGCCAAGTCTTAAGCCGCTGTACTTGGTTGACTTGCTTCAGAGCGAGCTTTTGGCCGCTGTGCCCCTGGTTGAGAAAGTTGCGGAGGAAGAGACAGCATCTGCATCTGAGAGCAGTGACTCTGATTCTGATTCTGATTCTGATTCTGATTCCGACTCTGGCTCTGACTCTGGTTCCGACTCTGGTTCCAGCTCTTCCGACTCTGATTCATCCTCGGAGTCTGAAGCTGATGAGCCAAAACCAAAAGCCAAGGCACCGGCTACCAAGGGCAAATTCGCCAGCTCTGCCCTCATCTTCACCAAATCCAACGAAGCCGCTCTCCGGCTTTCTCGCCTCTTGGCCATTTTGATACCTGGATTGGCGCATCTCATTGGCACCCTCACCTCAACCACTAAAACCATCCGTCGCACGCACACCTTACGAGCCTTCACGCAGGCCAAGCTCCGCATTCTTGTCGCCTCCGACATCGCCTCGCGTGGTCTCGATCTACCAAACCTGGAGCACGTCATCAACTACGACCTCCCCATCAGCGAAACAGCCTACGTCCACCGCGTGGGTAGGACGGCCCGTGCTGGCAGGGCAGGTGCGGCTTGGACATTGTTGGAGCATTCCGAGGCTAGACGGTTCTGGAGGGATTTTGCTGGTGAAGGAGAGGGGGCTTCTACGAATATCTTGCGCACCACGCCGGTTGAGAGGGTCCGTCTGGACAAAAAGGAGGAGAAGGGGGTTGGGGAGAAGGAGGAGGGTGCCAAGGTGGAGGATTTCAGTGAGGAGAGGGTGCAGGCTTATGAGAGGGCTTTGGCGCAGTTGCAGCAGGAGGCTACGTTTTCGAGGGGGAAGAAGGGGAAGAAGGAGGGGAGGTGACATTAGTGAAGTATATCGTGATGGGCTGTCAACGGCAGCAATAGGTGAAGGAAGATCTAATGCCAGCCTTGCATAACTTGTACAAACCTAATTCTGCACTGTCCAAAGCCTTGGAGGGTAGTTGCAATGGCTGTACATAGATGATAAGTCTAGATTCTAGAGCATTCCAATCATGGAAAGACGACCGAAACGTAACATTGTGGTATCTGTACGTAATGAGACGTCCCGGGATATCTGCCGCATTCGCCGGCTCAACGGCCCCACTTCACGGCGCCGGTCCGGCAAACCCTCCGGTCAAGCGCTGAAAAGGGACATGGGGTCAAGGAGTAGTATGAGTGAAGGAAGATGCTCCGGTCTCAGATATGCTAGTCTTATGCTGCGCGCAGCCTTCTGCTAATCTCGAACAATGAACTTCAGGCTTTGCTCTTTGATGCCAAGACACACTCTTGGCAATTAGCTAATCAGATACCGATCTGGTCTTGTGAGCGGAGATGATCTGATTGGCCAAAGCTCGCCCAAGCTCGGGCGTCGCATCAGTGGACAGGGGTCTGTGGGCGCTGTCAAGAAGATGTGAACAGCGTAGCCACTTTGGATTTTGGAACAGATTGATAGAACAAGAAACACCAGATCCCAGAGACGAAGAAGGAAGGTCATCAGACTCTTCCTCAGTTGAGGCCACATCTATAACTTTTGCTCCATTTTCTTTGCGATATCTCCTGTCGCCTGCCGCTTGCCTGCCTTTGACTCTTGCGTAGCGGTGCATTCATTCTGCCTATTCATCCACAGCAAGCTCCAAATTGGCGGGGAACTCGAACAAGTACCTTTTGGGTGACAGCTGGCTGGAGCTCTACTTTCCCACCTAACACCAGCACCACCAACACCAACACCAACATAACAACACCGACTCGATTGTTGTTTCGGCGACACACACACGCACACACTCGCCCACCATGGCGCGGCCAACATTATCGCCGTTGTCAATATTATTATCTGCCATCTTCCTCTTCTCCTCCCATGTCTTTGCCGTTTCCGCTGTCCTGGGCGTCGATCTGGGCACAGAATACATCAAGGCCGCCCTGGTAAAGCCGGGTATCCCCCTCGAGATTGTCCTGACAAAAGACTCGAGAAGAAAAGAGATCTCGGCCGTCACCTTCAAGCCCTCTCAAAATGGCCCCAAGAAGGGCACCTACCCCGAGCGCGCCTATGGCTCTGATGCCATGGCCCTTGCCCCGCGATTCCCTGGCGATTCGTTCCCAAACCTCAAGCCCCTCCTCGGTCTCCCCGTCGATGCCGCCGAGGTGAAGGAATATGCGAAGCGCCACCCAGCTCTTCAATTGGTTGCACACAAGGTCAAGGGAACCGCCGCCTTCAAGAGCGCCGGCGCATTTACACAGGAAGAGGAGGCATGGCTGGTGGAGGAACTGCTGGCGATGGAGCTCCAGGCTATCCGCGCCAACGCTGAGGAACTCGCTGGAAAGGGAAGCTCTGTCCGCTCTGTCGTCTTCAGCATTCCTCCCTTCTATACCATCGAGGAGAAGCGCGCCATCGAGTTGGCCGCTGACCTCGCTGGTCTCAAGGTCCTGTCGCTCATCACCGAGGGTCTGGCTGTGGGTCTCAACTATGCCACCAGCAGACAGTTCCCCAATGTCAACGAGGGAGGAAAGCCCGAGCACCACATGGTATTCGATATGGGTGCTGGCTCCACCACAGCTACTGTGCTCAAGTTCCAGAGCAGGACGGTCAAGGACATTGGCAAGTTTAACAAGACTGTTCAGGAAGTCCAGGTTCTTGGCAGTGGTTGGGACCGCACCCTTGGTGGTGATGCGCTCAACTACTTGATTGTTGATGACATGATCTCCAAGTTTGTCGAGTCTCCCAAGGCTCAGAAGGCTTCCGTGACGGCTGAGGGCGTCATTGCCCACGGCCGCGCCATCGCCAAGCTGACCACGTCTGCCGAAAAGGTCAGGCACGTTCTCAGTGCCAACCAGGTTACCGGTACCAGCTTCGAGGGTCTCTACGATGATATCGACTTCAAGTACAAGCTTACCCGCGCCGATTTCGAGGAGATGGCTTCGTCTCAGATTGAAAGAGTCAGCATCGCCGTTCAGAACGCGCTTACTGCTGCCGGACTTGAGGTCAAGGATCTTGACTCTGTCATTCTTCACGGCGGTGCTACCCGCACTCCTTTTGTTCAGAAGCAGCTCGAGAAGGCCCTTGGCGGTTCGGACAAGCTCCGCACCAACGTCAACTCTGATGAGGCTGCTGTTTTCGGTGCTGGCTTCAGGGCTGCCGAGATCAGCCCCAGCTTCCGTGTCAAGGAGATTCGCATCTCCGAGGCTGCTGTGTACCCTGCCGGCATGAGGTGGAACACTGACGAGGGCAAGCCCAAGCACCAGCGCCTTTGGACTGCCAGCTCGTACTTTGGCGCCCCTGCCAAGGAGCTCACCTTTACTAACAAGGAGGACTTTTCCGTCAACTTTTACCAGGCTCTTGAGTCTGCCGAGGCTGACACCAAGGTCTTGGCCACTCAGAACTTGACTGCCACTGTCGCCGAGCTTGTTGAAAAGCACAAGTGCGACAAGGCCGACGTCAAGGTCAAGGTCGGCGTCCGTCTCACCAACGAGGACGGTGAGGTGGACGTGACCAAGGTCACTGTCGAGTGCGAGACCGAGACCGCCGAGAAGGCCGGTATCGTCGATGGCGTCAAGAACCTGTTTGGTTTCGGAAAGAAGGAGCAGAAGCCGCTGGAAGGTGATTCCGAGAGCGAGTCTGCGGACGCGTCGTCGTCCCCGACCGATTCATCCTCGAGCACCACTGCCTCGTCTTCTGCCGCCTCTTCTGCCTCTGCCTCTGCCTCTGCCTCTGCTTCTGCCGACGGAAAGCCTGCCGAACCGAAAAGGGAACTAATTGTTATCCCAGTCAAATTTACTCTTGAGAAGTCTGGCATTCCCCAGCTCTCTAAGGCGGATCTTACTGCCATCAAGGACCGTCTCAAGGCTTTCCAGGCGTCTGATCGCGCTCGGAGACAGCGCGAGGAGGCGCTGAACCAGCTCGAGTCGTACACCTACAAGGTCCGGGACATTGTTGAGAATGAGGACTTTGTCCGCGTCTCGACCGCCGAGGAGCGGGCCAAGATTGAGAAGCAAAACAGCGAGGATAGTGACTGGCTGTATGGCGATGGTGCCGATGCCACCGAGAAGGTGCTCAAGCAGCGCCTGACCAACCTCCAGAAGCTTGTCACGCCTGTTCAGCAGAGGATCGAAGAGTTGGCCAAGAGACCTGAGCTTATCAAGGATCTCAAGGACGCCCTCAACAGCACCCAGCACTTTGTTGCCGACATCAAGAAGCAGATTGCCGACCACGAGGCGTTCCTTTCTGCCCAGGCTTCGGCCTCCGCCTCCTCATCCACCACCAGCACCGAGAGCTCGACCGTCACCGAAGCCCCTGCCTCGTCTGCCGACGACTTTGACGGCCTTGAGGATGAACCCAGCAGCTCTACCAAGACTGCCACGAGCATGGAGGACCTCAACAAGGACCGCGGTCCTGTTCCCCCTGTCTATGAACTGGCGGACCTGAAGGAAAGCGAGGAGCTTTATATCACCATCTCTGCCTGGCTCGAGGAGAAGCTCATCGCCCAGGAGAAGCTCGGCGAGACGGACGACCCCGTCCTGTTGGTCAAGGACCTCGTCGACCGCAGAGAGAAGCTCGACAAGGCGGGCATGGATCTCGCCATGAAGGGCGTCCGCAACTTCGAGAAGCGTGAGAAGGCCAAGAAGGCCAAGACGAAGAGCAAGACCAAGACGGCCAAGGCCAAGTCGACGTCGACGCAGAAGAACGGGAAGCCGGCGGCGCCGACTCTCAAGCTGCAGCCCGGTAAGGACGGGAAGATGCCGAGCCAGGAGGAGCTGAACGAGATGCTCAAGGAGTTCTTGGACAAGCAGCAGTTGGAGAATGAGAATCAGCAGGAGGCCAAGGAACCAGTCTTTGAGGATCCAGTGGAAAAGAAGGAGGAGGGGGGACATGATGAACTATAGAGGAGGGCGTCAAAAATATATGCATCATTCAGTTGTTTTGGGGGTTTACATGGATGGATGGAGTTTTGGCTGGGAGGTGCGAATTGCAAAGAAGTCATGTATAAATGTTGAATGTGTACAGATGGACAAATCGAGCTAGATCTTTACATGCTTTTTGATGTTTTGATGTTGAGGATTGGTGAATTAGACCCTCTCCGCCCCGGCCCAGGGGTCATGATGGGAGACTTCGACCCTTGGTCCACCACGGCTGTTATTGTCGTCTGGTTGTGTTTGTGTCTGGGCTGAGCTTGAGGTCCCTCCATAGCCATTGCCATTTTCGTGACCACCCTGCTCCTCCTCCTCCTCCACTCCCCTGTCAATATAACTCCCTTCCTCACTGTGACCCCTCCCCCCCGTCAAAAGCGGCCGTCTCCCCTGCCCTTCATCGTCCTGTCCAGTAAAAATCTCCACCACCCTCCCCAACCACACCTTTTTCCCTTGCCCCCCCCTCCGCTGTGTTTTAAACACCACCAGTGAAAGAAGCTGAACAACCCCCGCTACCACAACAACACCCAGCTCCACCCCGGTCGTTTTGTTCAGGGCGTCTTCCCACGGTCCAGCGCAGGGTGTGTGCCGGTTGAACTGCTTCTCGCAGCTGGAAACATCTCCGTTGTTGCCGCTCGAGGGAAAAGGCCAGGCCATGTCCTTGGTTGATTTGAAGCCGCAACAGGAGAGCGAGTCTTGAATCGTGCGGATGGGGGTGGCGGAGTGGGATGTCCAGAGGGATCGCCAGGTTGTTTGGAGGGCGCAGGGGAGATAGGAGGATGTGAGGGTGGCGCCGAACAGGGTGGACAAGATGATGGTGAGGAGGAGTTGGAGAGCGTTGGATAAAAGGGGGAGGAGGGGTTTGCGGGGGTGGGAGGAGGAGAAGAAGGTTAGGGAGGTGGTGAGGAGGGAGAGGAGGGGGAGGAGGATGGTGAGGATTGTGAGGGTGGGGGAGAGCGGGAGGGAGAGGGTGGTGCTTGTGTGGTGTTGGTAGCTGGGATAAAGGTTAGTGATGGCGAGGGGAGAGGGGAAACGGGGGGACAGACATGGCGAGGCCGGTGAGGGTGATGATTAGCTGGGAAAAGGGTTAGCATTGGGGTGATTAAAGGTTAGGTGGTGGCATACCAGGACGTAGAGGGTGAGGAGGAGGGCCATGGCTGCGTTGAGGGGCGCCGAAGCAGCACGTCTGGTGCAGTTTAACTCGCGATCAAAACGGTTAATATGAAGCCGAAGTGACAAGTTCAGGGACAAGAAAGGAAGAGGAACATTTGTTTTGCTTGTCGTCCAGAATTATAATCTGAAGTTTGTCGGACAGCTGCACCACGACGTCAACAGCCGGATTTTACCCCGCCCGAGGCCTACCGCAGCAAGAAGCCTCCAATCCCAACGTTTTGAGCCTCGTAAAGAGGCATACCATCGCCCGCAATATGATCTGGCTGCCTTTTACTGGGCGGATCATGTGCTGTCCGGTCCAGATTGGCTGTCTACCTACTCATATTCACACGCCCAACGAATGAGCACCGTAGAGAAATGTGACCACAAGGGCACCCCTATACAAAGAGCAGCAGCGCCAACTCAAATACCCGCGGCCAGTCAACAGCCGCAGCTGTGTTGGTGATTTTCGCTTCCAGACTGCCGGGTCAGCCAATGCTGCCTCCGCCCCCATGGTTCGCAACTGATCAAGAATGCGAGTCCTAGATTCTTCCGACCGCTCGCTCCAGTCCTGAGAGGATGCGTCCTGGTACTCATTCCATCAAAATATACACCCTCTCGCCGTGCTCAAAACTGCAGTAGACCTTGGGGACTGAAATCGATATGTTTTCGGCCACAAAGCGCATCGCGTTGGCCTCAGCCAGCGTCGTGAACGCCCCCGCCTTGATGCACCGCTTTGATGACACGCAAACAATGCCCCAGGGCGATTTTCGCAGACGGCGCATCCATCCGATAGAATTCAGTCGAAATAAAAAGAGCGTGATAAATCGATTGTAAGCCGTGTCGTTGATTGGTTTCGACTCCATGGCAACCTCTGGTGTGACGCGCGCTGATGTTTAAGTGAGAAGATGAGTTCCAAGGCCGAGCGTGTCGCGACCAACACACCGAGATGGACAGGCGGTGCCAGACATCATGTGTTTCTTTTTCGTCACTAACTCTCTTTGACAAAAAAAGGAGGCCGAGGAATAGTGAAGAGATGGATGAAGCGATTCGAGATAAACAAAATATATTTGACGTCTTCTTTGGATGTCAACCGATGAACGATCTTGGAGCTGGTGGCAACGGAACAGGTGATGGAACTGATGGAGCTTTGGGGTTAGGGTTCCTACTTGTTGTCTCGCTCACCAACACTTCAGGACCCACCATCAAAAGGGGTCACGAGATATGGTATGCTGATGCAGATTAAACTTTTACATGTTTACGCCTGCTCGATACGCCACCATTATTCTATCCCGAGCTCATATTTCCACGCACTTATCTTCGTCTCTCGCATAGCCCATATTGAGTCCTCACGCTTCTTCTGTCTCGCCTCAATCCCCTTGGCAAGATGAGCCAGTACCTTGGAGGCAAATTCATCAGATTTCCCTTCCTTCTTTTCTATATTTTTGTATATTTTACCAGCAAAACCAAAGATCTCGATCAACGATCCAGCCCTCGCGGGGCTCTTGGTTGGTGGGGATGGGTCAGGAAGGTTGACACTGGCCGGTTGTGAATAGTAAACGCCGGCAGCATGTGGATGGTAGAAGCCGTGGAGCTCTGGGTTGTAGAAGCTTGTACGATCCGGTTGAGAGCCGCTTGCCGATTCAGGTCCAGAACTTTCGGCGCCACTGCCCCCGGAACTCAGTGATGTTGGCACACTAGGGCTGAGCGAAACCCTGTGTTCGTTGAAGGGTCGTGTCGGTGATGTCGAAGCGGCGCCGTTTACCTCGCCGCTCCCCGTGAATAGCTTCTCCAAAGTGCGCCCTACTCTTGCGGGCAAATCCTCCATGTTGGCGAGGTATCTTTCAATGGCGTCTTTGGTGGAGTCTTTGACACAGTGCCTGTAGTCGCTTTGGTTGCTGTCCAAATATTGACGAAGATCGCTTCTCATGGACTGAATCTCACAATCCCTGGTATCTACATATCGAGTCGTTAGATAACGCTGTATGTCTTTGGCAGATGAATCCCAAAGTATTTACCTTGAAGGTTCTGGAGCAGCGCAACGGGCGTCAGGATAGCAACGCTTTTTTTATCTCCTGTCCATATGGCCAACTTCAGATGCTTTCTGAAATGATGCTCCCAGCCAAACCAAAGGAATATGTTGGCAAGCTCAGCGCTGCACACGCAGCTGTCGCCATGGTAGACCTCGCACTCCCGAGTAAGACCCCAAGGCCGATCGTCTCTCGAAATCGGGTCAAACTTGCAAGCTATGACATCGCGACGTCCATCTGGTCCACGCTCGCGGCTGAAGATCTGTAAGGGCAGGGTGGCGGGGTCGGGAGGGCATTCGCACACCCAAGCGCACTTGCAAAAGGAAATAAGATGCTCGAACGTGCTGGGAATATTCCCTGTTGAAGCAAGATCACTGAGAAAGCCCTGGAAGTCGCTGAGACTAACACCTGGTGTCAGGGATGTTGGATGGGGAGGTTCGCCCTGTCTCTGGAAGCTTATCTCTTCTGGTTTCCGCTCGCTGTCGACTTCGAGATAAACTATGCGCCGCTTGAGGAAAGCGCTGCGTTTCTTGACGCGCGTGACCTCATCGGGAGACCAAGAGATGAGGCGCTCGGTATGGTTGTCGTCATGTCGGAAGAGGAGTCTGCTGCATACGGGAGCGGCCATTTCTATCTATGACACTGTCAAAACGATCGCGAGAAAATGGCCAGAGCGACATGATGTGTTATCTGTTGGTCATTACAGGATTCCAGGGGTCGAATCGATGCTTTTTGTTCACCCACACTACCTAGGTAGGTACCTATGTGCCTCACAGCTTGGAAGGGTCAGAGGGAACCCAAGTCCAGAGGACCCCCCCTCCCTCCGATACCATGCATATTTGGTTTTGGTGGGGGTTCCTTTCTCGGTGTGGGCAGCGGCACCAGCCCCCGCCTTCTTTCATCCCGTTCTGATCCGGAGCTCTTCAAGGAGGGAAATGCGGACAAGCAGCGGTCGCCTTAAACTCGGTTGCAAGGAGACACCCACCCACCTCGTGGAAACGGAAATTGGTCAAAGCTGGACCGGTTTGGTTGCCGGCTGTGCTAATATTGTCGTGAAGCCTCCGTCTCCTGGCCAATCAATTCCTTATCGCAACTATCACACCTCAAGCCACCGCTTTGCCGCCCGCAGCATTGTATTTTGACGCCTTCACACCCCGGGTCCCGATCCGGGTTGGGAAGACTTTTGCACAAGGCTCAAGCTGGCTGTGCTCTCGTCTGCCGCGTCACTGCGTTTCTGAGAAGGATGACATCTTTGCTCTGGCCGGTTTGTTTGACTCGGACTGTCATCATGTCCAAATCCCATTAAATTGCGGCCCTCTTCTTACCCTCGTTTTCTGTTGTTCACATGCGCTGACATTCTAGACGGGCGGCGACCTGATTCACATGGAAAGGATGGCAGCTCCAATCTTGACGCGTGCCGATGTCACGCTTGATGTAAGTTGCTGTGCCAGAGCAGAAACCGCCATGAGACTGGAAGCTGATTAGGATATCGAACCGACTCGAACAGAAAGCTGATATCGCTTGGCTGATGATATGCTCAGCTCTTGTTTTTCTTATGGTTATATCGATCTCTATGGTTTACTCTGGGCTTGGAAGCCGGTTGTTCGCCATCACCTTGTTCAAACAGCCCCTGCTCACTGGTGCTATGATATCTTTCCAGGTACGGCAATTCCAATTTGTTCCCCACCTCACAGGTCGTCTGACCTCGACACATTCAGTGGTACTTATGGGGTTACGCCTTGACATTTACTCCTGGAAACACTTGGTTCGGCAGCCTGTCAACGGCAAATGGTCTACAGATGTCGCCCAGCGATGTCTACTCAACCAACCAAGGGTCATCAGTCACGACCAGTGAAGGGCCATCCGTCCAGCATCTTCCAGAGCTAGCCTTTGCCCTCTTTCAGGGCATGTTTGCAGCTTTTACGTAGGCCCTCGCCATCGCCCGTTCAAGACCTGATACTTGCTAACCCTAAACCAGTGCTGCTCTCATCTGCGCAGGCACAATGCAAAAGATGCACTCAGCAAGGTACCTACTTTTCGTCAGTGTATGGTCAGCTGTAATCTACAGTCCAATTGCTCGGTGGTCTTGGTACAGCGAGGGCTGGTCTCACCAACTGGGCAGTATGGACTTTGCTGGCGGCACCCCGGTGCACATAGCGAGCGGCGCCGCTGTTGCCGCCATGTCTATTTTTTACTTCTTTGAGTCCAACGGGTGGCAAAGGGCCTACTTGCACCTATCAAGTGTTACGAAAAAACGTATCAATGAAAACCTCCCATGGGCAGCGGCCATGTGGGTCAAAAGCTGGTTGTTCAACACCTCACCATGGCTCCCAGAGTACAAACAGACCGACATCATTCCAGGAAGGGATTACGAAGTATACGACGTCAACCAAGCAATCTTTGGGACTGGGTTACTTTGGTTTGGCTGGTATGTAGTTGCCCCCCAGGGCTCTTCTTTGCGGAGTCCAAAGCTTCCCCTCGTCAGACCCCATCTGACACATTCAACAGGTTCGGTTTCAATGGGGGTTCAGCACTTGGGGCAAACAGCCGGGCCGTATCTGCATGCTTGGCCACACACGTGGCAGCTTGCGCTGGCGGTACTACCACTGTGTTCCTTCACTGGGTTCTAAAACAGATATACATGAGGAGCGCCGATTATGAGCCGCGCGAGTTTAGGAGGCTCACTGCCGTGCACTTCTGCGATGGGGCTATCGCTGGGCTTGTAGCCATCACGCCAGGAAGCGGTTATGTCAGTGGCGAATCTCAAGGCTTTGACAATCTTGTATTAAGCTAACAATGCCAGGTTCCTGTTTCTACGTCGGCCATATTCGGCATTGTCTCAAGTTTTGTCGTGTACATGTTGAAACCCCTCACTTCTGATTATCTCCCAGATGACGAGCTCAAAGTGTTTCTCATACACACCGTTAGTGGTTTCATCGGAATGTTTCTGACTGGGTGTTTGGCGAGGTAGGAGAAGAATCAGTCACCTACACCGGATAAAGACTTGTATCTGACAGCTATGCAGTCAAGAAGTTGTTGAATCGGACGGCTTCTCCGTATTGACGACAGCATCGGTGTCTGAACGTCTCGGGTAAGCTTCATGGCCAGCGTAGAGACGACACAGCTACTGACAGTTACTAGAAATCAAATGAAGGATGCCTTCGCCGGGCTTGGCTACAGCTTCTCCGGCACCATTATAATTCTAATGATCGGCAGATCTATCATGTTCGCAGTGAAATGGATGCGATCAGATGAGACAAAGGACCGGGCTGCTAAAGCTTGGAGCAAGGCTAACATCTTCAAGTTTGGAACGGATGGAAGTCCGGCAATCCAAGACCGTCTGCGGGCACGGGAGCGTCATACATGGGAAGATGATGCGATGGAAGGTGGCATTCCCTTCAGTACACTTGACAACGATCGTGGCCCATCACCAAGGCAGTGGAACCGAATGGAGTGAGCCGAAAGTTGGAGTTTGGGCAGAGTGCAGAAATTGGTTCGGCGAATGATGATTCTAAGCAGATAAAGGCGCTTAATGTATGATTAGAAATGGAGGTTGTTGTTTGAATCAAAAGTCTTGAATGGCTCACGAGAGGCGACCACGATCTGAGCATCATTTTGAGACGGACTTTGGATCCCTCGTGTAATCAGTCACTGTATATCGCTGACTCATGTTCTTTTCGGGAAATTGGAAATTCCGCCAGAGCGGCCGCCACTCCAACCCCCTGAATCGAACATGAATGCGGCGTGATGACTCCCGTGGAAACAAGCCACAAAACCGTATCAAGCCAAAGTTGGCGCAAGGCGTCGATGTCCGGCTGCGTCGACCGCGAACCACAGTGGCGGCTCAGCTATCAATAGTACCTAAGGTAAGTACATCAACACAGTTCCCACGAATCAAGATGCACTTCGACACGCCGGTTATGTTTCTCTCTTATCGTCTTCACGGTCGTAGGTATGCACCCCTCTTCGGGATGATCTTGGCTACCAGGTTAGTTCCAGAGGGGGGTACCTTATGATCTACCGTAGTATAAATTGAGGCCTTGTCATATCTTAGTACTGTTATACCAGTGTGCTTCGCTTGTCTTGAATCCAAGAAGACCATTCACAAACCCAATTTATTCTCATACATTTCAGCTTACCTACAATTACCACCTATCAGCAAGGTACTCAAAATGCAATGTTTTCTGTGCGAAAAGCCCTCCAGCCCCCATCATGGGAAGCCCATGGGTCGGCGGTGCGTCAAATGCAACGACTCCTATTGTATTTCTTGCACTATTGACGATTGCCGAAACATTCCCTGTTCTGAGCATCACTCATGTTGGAACGAGCACATCGAGCAATTCACAAATGAGAAGCTCAAAGCTCTTCATCAACCAGCCAACCCGACAGCAGAAATGTTCATCAAAGCCATCACCTGTTCCAACCTTGATGATGCTCAAATCAAAGCACTCCACGGCCACGACAAGCTTGCGCGCTGGTTTAGCGTCAAGAAGGGAAAAGAAGAAGATGACAAGCCGGAACTCTGGCTGTACGACCGGTTTCGACGTCTTTGCGACCCTCATCAAACTGGAAACAGGATCACGGGGAACCATTATCCGAGCATCGTGTCGTTCATTGGAAATACATATGCTGGGAAGTCCACGGTCGTTAGGGCAATGCTTCTACTCGGACTAGCCGAGCAGAGAGCAGGAAACTCCTCGGACGCTTTGGGTCGAGAGAACGCGTTGTACAACCTGCTACAAAGTGTCTTGGACCGCCCTGAGAAGCACGAGTTGCCAGTCTCACAGGGCGGCGACGATCCCGCTACCTTTGGAGTCCACCTTTATCGCAACAACATCGCCACTCAATCAGAGCCGTCGCCAGATCCTCAATACCCCCTACTCTTAGCTGACTGTGAAGGGTTCACAGCCGATTTTGCTCTCACCAACGCTGAGAAGGCCGTCCCGGACACAGAAGATCCTGACGAGCAGGTGGAAACGAGAACCATCAAGGCCGACGACTACGGCAGAGGCAAAGCAGGGATTGACCTGTTTTACGCCCGGTTTCTCTACGCTGTCAGTGACGTTGTTGTGTTTGTCACGCAGAATCCTAAAACCAAAGGACACGACTTTCCTCGGATCCTCGAGTGGGCTGCCGGAGCAATGCTCAAGACTTTCAACCAACCGTCTGGCAAGACATTGATCGTTGTTCGCAACAAGTACACCCCAGACAAAAAGGACAGCACGCCGGAGATGCTGAAACAAGAGTTTCTGGAGTCGCAGAGCCCAGGCCTGTGGAAGAGGACCGGAGTGATTGCCACTTTTGTCGAGCGCTTCAACGCGTCCACGAGCTTGGGGTTGATGATCAGGAGTAATAACGATCTGTATCGTCAGCTCTTCCGCAGCATTCACCTTTGCTACATCCCTGACAACAACCATGTCGACAACCATGGCAAGCCAGAGAAGCTTCTTGAGCATTTCGGAAACCTCAAGCGTGTTCTTGATCGTGCGGTTGTCGAGGAGCGGGATATCAGAGCGGAGAGCTTGACCCGCTACAACGTCGCTGGGCTTTCTCTCTTTCTGTCCAACACATTTCGACATTTTTCCGAGTCGAGCACACCTCTCGACTTTTACAAGGCCACCTGTCGCGACAATCACACACCCACCAATCTCAGGGAACATATTGCCAACTTTTTGCGGCTGGCGTATGACCGTGAAAACAGGGTGAACAACAACCAGCTTGCTGGTATGGACAGCATGATTGAAAATGTCATCGCTTTGTCTCTCTTGATCCTCGCTCGGAGACGGGACTCTGCCACTTTTACCCCCGAGATCAAATTCGATCATGACTTGAGGAAGTATTGGGATGGCGGGCTGGCCTTGTACCAGCTCTTGCATGAGCAGTGCTCTTACACCTTTCTGAACTCACAAGGCGCTCTGACTCCATATAGCTGTCAAGTCCGGGGGCACGGTGGCAAGCGAGGCAAACACCAACAGCACGTCCCTCCCCCGTCCGGTCCCGGCCACAGACACAACCTCCAGCCGGTACCGGGCGACTTTGTCCCCGGTCACGACTGGAACAGAGACGTCTGGCGCCAGCGCATACGAGCTCGGTTCTGCGAGTTATACCGCAAAGTGTACCGCTCCCCCCTTCCTCCCCACCAAGACAGCTACGAACCCCAACCCGCCGGACAGTTCCAGCAACAACAACAACAACAACAACAACTCCAGCTCCGAGACCGCGAGTTCAACCATCACGGCAACCAACAAGTCGACACCTCCATCCTCAAACTCCGCCGCGAACTCACCCCCCTGAACAAACCCCTCTTCACCCAACTCCTCTCCACCAAAACCTGCCTCTCCTGCCTCCTCTCCTCCCCCGACCACGCCTCATCGTGCGGCCACGCCTTTTGCCCCCGCTGCATCCAAGAGCTCTCCACCCCCTCCCGCTGGAAAGCCGCCGCCTTCGAATTAGACTCTTGCATCCTCTGCGACGGCCAGGACGGGCACCAAACCATCCAGCTCAGACCCCGCTGCTCCGGCGTCCGCATCCTCACCCTCGACGGCGGCGGCGTCCGCGGCATCGTCGAGCTCGCCCTCGTCCAGGCGCTCGAGCAGGAAATCGGCCTGACAAACGTCCGACTGGCCGAGATGTTTGACCTCATCGTGGGGACCAGCACAGGAGGGATCGTTGCTCTCGCGCTGACCTTTCCGGGGAAGCTCCCTTCCGACCCTGCCGCCGTCACTTCTTCCCCGTTGGCGAGGCGGGGTAGCGGGATCGATACCAGGATGCAGGACATGATCGCCTTTTTCAGCAAGATCTCCACCGCGACGTTTGAGAACTCGCGGCTTGGGTGGCGGGCGCTGACGAGGGGGGCGATGGTTTTCAGGAGGGTGGAGAGTGTGTATAGCGATCGGCCCTTGCGGTCGGGGTTGGAGCAGTATTTTGGGGACAAGACGAGCCTTTTTGCGCCAACGTTCAACAGCGAGAGGGTGCTGGCTTCTGGTGCGCTTGGGTCGGGGGTGAGGGTTGCGGTGACGAGCACGAGGGATGATGGGGATACGGAGGTTGTGATTGGGAATTATAACAGGCCTTTGACTACCTATGCCACTGACAGTGTTGGTGGTGGTAGCAGCAGATCTGGTTTTGAAAGGGAGGATGATTTGGAGAAGGATTTCAAAATCTGGGAGGCGGCTATGGCCACCGCGGCGGCGCCGTTTTATTTGCCAGTGTTCAAAAGAGAATGGGGGGTGGGGGGGCAGGAGTACATTGACGGGGCGGTTTACGCCAACTGTCCGGCACGAGTGGCGATGGATGAAAAGACAAAGATTTGGTCTCGGGAGAGTGGGGAGGGGAACGGGGTGGTGCTTGATGCGCTGGTGTCGCTCGGGACGGGGAAACAAGGCCCAAAATCGGACAAGATGCCTTTTGCGAGCAACTTCAGGGGGTTTACTGCCTTGCAGAAAATGATAAAACGGCAGCTGGACACGGAGAGATTATGGGAGGGGGTGGTGGAGGGGGCGGAGCGGTCGCAAAGGGGGAGGTTGATGAGGCTGAACCCCGAACTGAAGCCAAAGTATGTGCAGCTGTATCAGTGTGAGGAGGTGCCGAGGTTGTTGAAGGAAACAGGGGAGTGGGCGGGGGTTGGTGGCCAGGGGAGGGACAAGATCAAGAATGTGGCGAGGGTGTTGATGGCGGGCATGTTCTTTTTCGATGTACCAGACTCTTATTCTCCAAGGTCTACTTTGTCTCATCAGCAGGCGTCAGGCGGACCGGATGGGAGGTTGCTTCGGGGAGCGGTGCGGTGTCGGCTGAGGCATCAGGCGCCAGCTGTGGGCGAGCTGCTGAGGAAGGTGACGAGGTTTTATCACACAGAGCTGACGACTGAGGAAGCAGCCGAGGAGGAAAAGAGCTTGGCATCGGCGGATAGACAATGGAGGACTCTGACTGACATCACCAGCGGGTCCGTCAATCCGAGGGATATGGTCAGAGTGAGGGAGCGCAATCCAGACGGAACGGGGATAGAACAGTTCAGGCTTGACTTTGAGTTGCGTGTCAGAGACAAGGCAGCTTTGCAGGCCATTGTGGTTGAATTCCAGGCCGACGACGAGAGTGACGCAAGGAGCATCAACGAGCAGGAAAATGAACGTGGCAGAGGGAAACGATTTGCGATTAGCGGGTTTCCTGTCACGCTCGCGGACCTGAATGCAAGGGGACAAAGGATATGGCTACAGTGATGTACCACGGTGGATATTTATGTCAGATAAACATTCCCAAGATTACCCCTGAGAAAGTAAACAAAGTTCCAGAGATCAGAGAGCCCCGAGAATGCATGGCAAAACAACTGCCCTCCTCAAATGTGCAAGACGAAGGCTTATCCCCAGAAAGCTTCGATTTCCGTGGCCTTGGGATGCATGACGGTGCATGTGCCGCGGTTGATCTCCTCCCCCTTCCCAGTAGACATCCACATCTGCTGTCCGCACCAGAGAATATTCTTGCGTCCCGCAGCGTCCAAAGTTAGTTCTCCAGTCACAGAGTTGACGCACCCCTTGACGAATGCGACCGAACCCCCTGCGTTGATCGAGTTCTGGATGGCATCCTTTGTGTTGACTTGTGGCCAAAGACCCCCATTCGAATTTGTTGCTACATAGAGAGCATACGTGTAGGAGTAGGGCGGAACTCCCTTGGCCAGAAGCACGCGTCCTTGGTCGTCGAGCTTGAAAAAGTATTTGTATTGTACCGACGTTGACGTGGATGTGGAAGGGGGTTGCCAAATCATCCCGCCCGTCACGGCGTTGAGCATGTTAGCATACATAGCGAGGGGCTGTCCACCGTAGTCAGTAGCCAACCCTCTAAATGCCTTTACCTGGGAAGGCGGTAAGCATGTTGCAGCGGGGAGCACTGTGGTTGTGGTCTGCGTGACTGTAACGGTGGTGTGGGCAGAAACTGTCTGAGTGACTTGGGTTGTGGCCGTTTCAAGGACTGTCTCGACATCGGTGGCGGCAGTGGTTTCGGTCAAAGAGACGTAGACGGTGTCGGTGACAGACAGTGTGGTTGGCACAGAGACGGTGATGGGGTCCGCTGTGTATGACACTGTCTCCGTAGCCGCGGATGGAGCTTCAGCCGTGACGGTTGTGGGTTCTACACCGGCACAGCTGCAAGCCTTCACGTAGGCCTCCCAAGATGGGCACTGTTCCGAGGCGTACTCTGGGATGGTGGATGGCTCAGAACCCGACAATGAAGAAGTAGGCTCTGGCTCGGGGACCAGGAGGGTGTCGCCTCGTGCCTTGACTGGATAGGCAGCACCGGTGTTCGTTGCCGTGACGGTCTGTTGGGCTGTCTCGGTAACAACCACAGTCTCAGTGTTGGTGATGAGCTGAGTGTAAGTGGCATCTGTGACGGTGGTCTGAAGGGTGAAAAGTTCAGTTTCAGTCTCGGCGGTCGTGGTGACAGTCTCGGTGAAGAAGGCCGTGTGGACAAAGGTGTTGTGCTCAGTGGGCAACTGAGTGACGGTCTCGGTAACGGTGCTCTGGGCTGGCGTGACGGTCACAGCCAGGTTGGTAGAGCAATCTTGGAGTCCATCAAGACCCGAAGAGACGACGGCTGCAGCGCAGACGGACAGGTTAGCGTCTACTTCTCCAATATCTGCTGGCTAGCTCACCCTTGAGACACTTGTTGCTGCGACAGCATGCCGCTGCTGCGACTTGGAGCCAGGTGAGACCTGACAGCAAGATGGGGCCCTGCTTCATGGCGAATGAGTGACTGAAGTGAGTGTAGGCTGGAAAACGAGTGTGAGGTGACCACAAAGCAAAGTGTGAGGAAGGGAGGTCAAGTCAAGGTTATACGAAGTAATAGTGGGTAATATCTGCTTGTCACCTTGTCCACCTCGGCGTGGAGCCTGAAGTTTGGCCTAGAACGCGATGACATGGTTGCCAGCGGCACCGAATGGTCTGGATCCTGCAGCAACGGGGCTCTCACGATGATCCATGATTGGTGTGTTGGCGTCAAAACCTGGAGAGATGCAGGGGGCAAGGATCGCCAGATTCGCCGCTAGCGATCTGAATCCCTGCAGCATAGGATAGTTTCCGAGATTTCACATCTCTTTTGGGAAGTTTGGCACGTCGCCCCACCAGCTGAAGGTTCTCGATGGCGTCCTTAGGGTTTCTGCATGCGTTGTCAATATTGTTCTTCGTTAATTTCCGTCCCTTGTTGACCTCCAGCAGCCAGGTGATGCTGGCTTGCGGCTCCGGGAGTATTGATTCAGTCGATGTCAGTGATATCAGTCAATAGCCACAATGAGATCTTATCTAATCAATCAGACACACCACATGGTCGTACTTTCCCTCAAGAATTGATACAACACAGGGAAGGTGGGGGACTCAAAGCTTTCAGAGCATTAACCAATAAAAATTATTTGTATTGTCTACCTCTAACTTCCAAGCACCAAACACCATCGAACATAAACCGAAAAACCAACCAGAAATCGGATCGAACAACCGTCAGTCCCAAAAAGAAGTATACACAACAACTTCACACTCCGATTACAACATGGCAGCAATGACACCACCGACTACAGCCGCCGCGCCCCAGTTCAACACGCTGGACAGCTTGGCGGATCCAGCCGTCACGGGCTCAGAGGGCTGAGCCTGAGGAGGAACAAAGGTGGGGACCGGGTTGGTACCATTGTGGCCACCATGGGCTGGCTGGGTAGGGGCAGGGGCGAGGCCAGTGCCAGGAACATGGGGAAGGCCAGTGCCGGGAAGATGGGGAGCACCGGAGCCCGGAACGTGGGGAGCACCGGAGCCAGGAACGTGAGGAGCGCCAGAACCGGGGACGTGGGGAGCACCAGTGCCCGGAACGTGAGGAACATCAGTGCCCGGAACGTTGGGGACACCAGCGCCTGGGGCCTGGGGCACACCAGTGGCGACGATGTGAGGCACAGTAGCCAAAGTTGTAGGCTGACCGGGGGCGAGTCCGGTAGGGAATGGAGAGGCGGTGCAGCTGCATCCAGGAACGGTGACGGGAGTGGGCAGCGGCTTGACCGGGGTGAGGGTGACGACGACAGGCGCCTCGGATGGGTTGGCAGCAGGGAAGGTGTAGGTGGCCGAGGTCTGAGGGCAGACGGAGGTGGTAGCTGTGATGACCTGGGTAACAACGGTGACGGAGCCGACAGGACACTTGGGAACTGAAGGAGGGCATGAGGTGATGGTCGAGGTCGAAGTCTCGGTGTACGTGATGGTCAGGAGGGGAGCAGCAGTGGTGGTGATGGGGAATGAACTGGTCTCCACGACCGAGGTCTCGGCGGCAGAGGTCTGGGTCGCAGTGATGGAGGGCTCAGCAACTGAGGTCTCGGTAACGGATTCGGTAGCGGTCTCGGTGGCAGACTCAGTAACAGTCTCGGTGGCCGACTCGGTAGCAGTCTCGGTGGCCGATTCGGTGGCAGTCTCAGTAGCCGACTCATACTCTGTCTCGCACTCGCTCTCTTCGGCCTCGGTAGCAGTCTCGGTGGCAGACTCGGTGGCAGATTCAGTGATGGTGGCGGACTCTGTGATGGTGGTAGACTCCTCAGTGGTGGCAGTAGCCTCCTCAGTGGTGGCAGTAGCCTCCTCAGTCATGGTAGTAGCCTCCTCAGTCGTGGTAGTAGCCTCCTCAGTCGTGGCAGTAGCCTCCTCAGTCGTGGTGGCAGACTCTTCGGTAGTGGTGGAGGTCACCTCCTCTGTGGTCGTAGCGGACTCGGTGGTAGTGGTCGAGGTCACTGGAGCTGGGCAGGCGCCGGTAACCGATGGGACAGCATCGACACCCGTACCAATAGCCACAAGAGCCTCAGCACCGCAATCTGCGGACTGAGCGAGATGGATGTTGCGGTTGTCTTGGTCGAACACGACGTAGGCAGCCCTGAGGAAGTTGGTACCAAGGACAGGGAAGCTGTCCTCATAAACTCCCAAAAGACAGGTGTCTGTGTCGGGCACACGAGACACAAAGTCGCCGAAAGGAACGCTGATGACCTTGCCATCGAAGTTGAAGTTGACAGATCCACCCTCACCCTCAGCAGGGCAATCAACAACCAAAGTCCCGTCAGCGTTAGCCGTGGCCGAAGGGAACGCCGCAACAAACTGGCTGTAGATGGACGTGGGAAGGGCAGTGAGACTCGCGCCGCTGTCGATCACGAATGGCTGACCCGCTGCACCCTCCGGCTTAGCCCAGGCATCCACAACTGAACCGTCGGCCTGTCTGACCGAGAGACCATCGAGGCGGATCCAGTATCTAGTATACCCATCAGGAGATTGCGCGGCAGGGACAATGGGGAGTTTAACCAGGTCCCCAATGAACTTGTTGGTGTCGATGCCACCGAAAATCACCGAACCGCTCTGGCTTGTAAATCCCTTCAGGTCCAGAGTCCAGGCCCGGCTGTTGATGTGTCCCTGTGTCTTGAGACTGTCGAGAACTAGGGGATACCCATTGGTCCAGCCTTGAAGGGATGGGCCGAGACCAAGAATGGCGTTCGTCGGTCCGGAACTGTCGTAGGCAACCCCAAAGATCTGTTGGGTGATCCTAGAGGCTACAGAGATACGTCAGTCAACTCGGTTTAACACAACGTCCATGATGCACAAACTTACATCCGATACCGATGTAATCGGACACATATTGCCAGTTGACATAGCCACCATTGCGCAGAGACATCGAACCTTGCACCCCAAGATCGATGAGGGAGCTCGACATGGTGAACCTCGGCTGGCTCTGGCAGAAGGATGGGCTCGATGACGTGGCACATCTAGGGTTCGCGAAGAGTTCGGGTTGCGTGGTATCGATTTGTACAGGGACATTTTGGCCAGGCGTCCCGAACTTGACGTTGATGGTGTAGAATGTACCGGCCCGCTTTGCCGAGGATTCAGTGACCAGTTGTCTCTTCGAGTGTCTGCTGAAAAGCGAACCACCCTCTTGAGCAGTCAGAGAGTGACGGACTAGCCCAGATGGCTGAACCGAGGCATTGTCGGTTGCAAGAGCCGCAGCCGGAAGGAGGGCGAGGAGCGACAAGAGTCTGGAGGAAGGCATGGTGAAGTGGTATCAATGAATGACTGGGGCAGGCTGGGAAAGAGTGGAACGGACAGAAAGTGTCCTGGGTTCAAAGAATGAATGACAGTTGCCTGGCCTGAGAGAGAAGAGAGCAGCTTGCATTGGGGCTGGCCATGGTGTTTATAGTCCTCAGACCGGTTTGCTGTTGTCTCTCAAACAGGGATTGCTTGGCTAAGCATCTATCGCGGTCTGGACTCTGTAAGTCAATAAACAGGGGGTCATCCAGGGGTTCAGCTCGTCAGCGGACATTACAGCTGTGCACGCTAACCAAAACCGGGGCTGCTGCCAATAGTGGATGGGGCACACAACAACAATTTCCCGGGGGCGGCTGCATTGAACCGCGTGGTTGGGACAACAAGTCACTGTTGTTCGGAGTTTTCAGTCCGTCTGGCTGTTGCCGCCCTCCGGCTCCGGAAAGTCCCACTATTCCCGGATGTCAAACGGAGGACGGATCGGCGTCGCAGTGCAAAAAGCTTATGGTGACATGGGTGAGCCTCACCGAACGCGAGGAATACGGACAGTGCAACGGAACGTGGCGAAGCCGACCATGGCCACGACCCACATGACACCCTCAAACAAGCACTGCCGAGACTGCCCTAAACTTTATAACAACATCACGCCTACTTTCCGTCTATATTAATTTTAACACCGGCATCTTTCTTCATCAGCGTTATATTTTATTATGATCCGTCCAAACGAAGCAAAAGCCTCGCCAGACCTCTCCATCCACCTCCATGCGCCCACCCCGAACAGAACCGTCTTCTTCCCCGGCGAAAAAATCACGGGTCAGATCCGAAGACAAGAGCACATTGTCCGCCCAGAAGTATGGCTCATCCTCTTCCTCCACGGCCGGTCCGTCGCACGCATCGAGAAGACCACCGGTTCGGGCGAAAGCCAAACAACGCACCACTACAACACAGAATACACCCTCTTCCCTCGCCAGCAAGTAACATGCATCAACGGAAGCCCGGTGCATATTCCCCCAAACAGCCCTGAAGGGCAAGCGTGGAATTTCCAGGTGCAGATCCCTCCCCATTGCCTCAACCCGAAGTTGGCAAACGCGACAAAGGAGGACGGCTGGTGGGCGCGCAACAAGCAGGATCCAGAAATGGCGTTTGTCCCACTTCAGACTCCGCAAATTCCCCTGCCCTGCTCGGTGATGTCGCACCAAGGGCGTGGATCGAGCAAGCAGGCGACGTGGGTGGAGTATTGGCTCGAGGCGTTTTTATATGACAAGGCGCCGTTTCACAATAGTAATGTTAAGCATGTGGCCAAGTCTAGGTTGCCGGTGGCGGTGTACTCGATGCCGTTGGCGGGTGTGCAGACGGTGAAGATGCTCAGGTTTTGGTCGGCGAATCAAGTGATACGATCGCAGCGGTTGCTGGCTGGACGGGAGGGGGATAAGCTGAGTGTTAAGGAGAAGATGCTCAAGATGGTGAGGAGTTCGAGAGTGCCGAGGTTGGGGTTCAGGGTTTTGGTTGATTTACCCGCGGGGATACAGTTGGGGGAGCTGCTTGGGGGGTTGAAGGTCGGGGTGTGGAAGTTGCATGAGCTTACTGCTGGGTTGGGGGATAACAGTGAGGAGGAGGATGAGAGACACCCCGAGGAGAAAAACAAGGGGAAGGTGACGAAGACGGAAGAAGCGGAAGGAGAGAGACTTCCGGGTTATGAGCAAGGTGAGAGCTCTACTATCCGAGCAGCACGGCCTTCCCATGAGCAACCGCACGCCGCCTCAGAAAACGACATCAAAATCCGTCTCGTCAGCCTCAAAATCAAGATCAAGGCCACCACGTCTGTTTCGGCGAAGGGGAGCGTGCTCGATAAGCATGACATGACGAAGGAAACCGACATTGCCAGACTTGAACTTAGTACGCCCTCTCTGGGCTTGCCGGGTGGTGATGGAAACGGGATTGAAATCCCTTTTATCAGCGAAGAGACCCGGTACGAGCAACAACTGCCTCAAACTGAAGACGCACCGCCACCGGCGTATTCCGACAGTGGGAAAATGATGGATTTGGGCGCTTCGCTGGGGATAAGGTTCAGTATGAAGTGGCTTGAGATTTGCGGGAAGAGGTATTCAATTGAGCAGTATCGAGGCGGGACATGGAGTTGGGGGGGCCAGGGGGATCTGGTTCCGGATTTCACGACGTTTAATATCCAGAGGGGGTATACGCTTGTGGTCAAGTTGGGACTGGAGGTGGTGAAGGAGCGGGTGGAGGTTAGGTTTGCGAGGAAGGTTGAGGTTTTGGGCGCGACGGGGTACTCGTCTTGAATTACGGGGCTCTTCAAAGGGCCAGCGTTGTGGTCTTTGCGTTACGGATATGACGGGCTTTTTTGCTTTGTGTTTTGAAATCATTGATTGTCTTAATGGGTATCTGGACAGGTGATTTTTATATTTGGGTTTTCTTTTGGGGGGCGGAGATGGGATCACATGCGTAGGACTGGTTTGGATATCCGGCTTCGGGGCGTTTTGCTGAGGGTATTTCATAACATAGATATTCTGCGTTTATCATCCATCATTCATCAAGGAGATATTACATCTACAATCTATCTACTACCTCAATTCTATCTGCACACGATTACACTCCATAATGTAGCAAGCACCAGGCTTCTCACCCGTTCCCACAGTATCAATTCTGAATAAATTACCTATACCCCTGCCCGTCCATCTCCGCCGGTCGGTTGTTGTACCTCTGATTCGTACCGTCGTCCATCTCCTGCGCATTCACCGTCCTCTCCCACGCAGAAGGCAGCTCCTTTGGCGCAGTCCCGTAGACGTAGCCGGTACCGTTGTTGCCGTTTACCTCGGTGACAGCAGTGCTCCAGTTGCTCTGCGGTGTGTGATGCTCATAACTGCCGCCCTGCCCTTGCTTGTACTTTTTGAGCTTGTAAGCCATAAACACCACCGCGATGAGCAGTATCGTACCGGCCACAGCTCCAACAGCAATACCGGCTTTGGCGCCGGTGGTGAGACCTTCTGATGCTGGCGGGACTGGTGAAGGCGAGGTGTTGGATTCGGGTGGGACGGAAAAGTCGGGCGTTGAAGATGGGGATGGGGAGGCAGTTTCCCGGTTTGATGTAGAGTCTGTCTTTGTGTCCGAGACTGTCTCGATTGCTGTTGTCGATGTCGAAACCCGCGTTGACGAAGACCTGCTTGTCGTTGATGTGGCAAGGGCCTCCAAAACGACGAACTTCTTCGAAGACTTTGACCACTCCGCCCAGACTTTTGGCCGCGAGGGAAAGACGTCAAACTGGCCGTTCCCACTGTCGCAACAGCCGGCGTCTCCTGGGCAGCAGAAGACAGTGTCGGTATTGGTGACGTTGGAGCAGGAGACGATGTCGCCCGGGGTTCCGTTTCCGCATGGTTTCGGGCAGTCGGCGGAAGGAAAGGATGAATCGGTGCATGAGCCCCTGACGAGTTCCTGTCTTGGGCCACGGCAGTATTTGTTTGTCATGCATGTGTACCCTTTATCGCCATTGCAGCAGACTGACGCGCCATTCGCGTCTTGGTTGCACGGGAAGTCGCCGGGGGCTTCGTCGCCGTTGGGGTAGAAGCATTTGCTGACAGCTTGCTGCGAGAGCACGCGGTGGTTTGTGAGTATCGCGAGGAAGAATAGGAGGAATGTGAAGGATGCCATCCTTACAGGACGGTCTCTGCCGTGTGATGTTGAACAAGAACAGGACCGAGGAAGAAAACTGGAAAAGAGTCGTACCTTGTAAGGCTCAGGCGAAGCGGCGCAGTCGAGAAGAATGCGATCTTCGCACCCCTGTGTGTAACCGCTTAATCCACTTCATGCTGGTAGGCGGTGCAAGCTGATGGCGGCAGTGATGTTCACGGTATCATTGGCTCGTTTCGCTTGCCGTGGCGGCTGTTGGTTCTACACCTCTGCCACGGTTATTGTTGTTAGCGTGACAGGGGTCTTTTGGTGCAAATAGCCCTGGCCGCACTAACAACAATCTCGTTGGTAGAGGTTGTAGGTAGCAATGGCGAGACTTATAACCCAGTTTGGATACTGAATAAGGGGCGATCTATGGGGCTGGGACTCAACATCTGCGACCCCCAAATTGAGACCGCAAACGTGTGGACAGGGATGCATAGCTGGCACGGCCAAATATTAGGCCACCGAGTGGCCAAAACACCACCAAAAAACCGGCAGGAACCGGGCAGGATCAACCCCGACGACGGCCAGGTTGGCGATGCTTGGCGGTGCAACCAAAGGTCAAGAATGGTGAGGTGGTGTGCCAAGCTTAACCTCGCAGCCCCCACTTTTATCCGCATCTGCAGGTCCCGGCAGCCGGGTGATTTCCTCCGCCCCGAAGAAGTGGTGTCGTCATACACCTTGCACATCGAACCCTCATGACCACCACCAATGTTAAGAGAACCTGTAACAACTCTCTCATGCCTGCCAATGAGACAATTTGTGTTCCCAAGCCGTGTAGGAAACTTCCTGATCTTCCCATCTTGCCCAGGCAGCCATAGCATCCTTTCCGGTCCTCAAGTCGCACTTATAGTCTGCTCATTACCCCAATTGCAACCGGCAAAGATGGCACTCTCAACCCTTTCTCTTTCCACCCGAACGACGGCTAGGGCCATTCAAAGAAATTTCATAGCTAAACAACCAACAGCTTCGCGCCTGTCATTTCCCGTATGTGGTGACGTCACCAGACCATTAACAGCACCCTTCGCAACCGCCTATATGCACACAGCTGTTTCATCTCGAACAAATACCTCCCCATCCTCCTCCCGCAACACCTCACCAAGACTCCAATTCTTCCCTCGCTACTCTCAAGTCAACAAGTTTCCCCTCGCCGCAACCATGGCCACTATTGCCAGTTCAAACCCTCAGCACACGATGCAGACCTCGGGGGCCGCCGACTCGGTTTGGGTCCACAAGGTCCCCTACGATCAATACCCCAAGTTTCACACCCTCGACCGCAATCTCGAGACAGATGTAGCCGTCATCGGTGCCGGCATCTCTGGCATCACGACCGCCTACGAGCTCGTCCGCCGCGGCAAGAATGTTGTCATGCTTGAGGCACGTGATGTGCTTTCTGGTGAGACAGGTCGCACATCCGGCCATCTGACCAACGACTTGGACGATGGTTTCGTTGAGATTGCAAAGAAGCACGGGGAGGGTGGTGCCAAGATTGCCGCCGAGAGTCATGCCTGGGCGAGGGACAGGATTGGGCAGATCGCCCAAGAGCTTGGGATTGAGTGTGAATACCGTCGTTTGCCTGCTTACGACATTAGCCAGTTTCCTGTTGGGCATGAGAAGCATGACCAGGAGATCGATGAGCTGAAACAGGAGACCGAAATGCAGAAGAAGATCGGCATGCACACCAGGTTTGATGTGAGTTGATTATAATGTCTTCAAGTGGAAACATGATTCGAATATTTGCTAACCAATCTGGCCCGAAAAACAGCCCAATCTGAAGGTCAAAGGTTGGAGTGGCAACATCGACCAGCGAGGTGGTATGGTGGTTGACAATCAGGCGACCTTTCATCCAACCCAGTATCTCGTTGGTGTGCTCAACTGGCTGAAGCAGCAGCCCAATTTCCAGTGCTACACCCGCACTCGGGTCATGTCGGTCGCGGAAAAGGGTGTCGAAGTTCTTGGCCTCGGCCACAAGAGGGTCGAGATTCAGACGGAGAATGGGCACACGGTGAAGGCCGAGAATGCCGTGGAGGCGACGTGCGTGCCGCTGCAGAAGCTGTCGGTCATTACCGAGTTGGAGTTCTACCGGAGTTACTGCATTGCCATCCGCGTACCCAAAGGCAGCATCGAGGACTGCCTACTGTATGACAATGCCGAGGAGTACAAGTACGTACGCTTGACAGCTTGCGACGACAAGGATGACTACTTGGTTGTTGGCGGCTGCGATCACAAAGTTGGCCAGGAGGAGACAACACCGCGGTATGCTGAGCTGGAGCAGTGGACTCGTGAGCGGTTTCCTCAGGCTGGTAAGATTGATTACCAGTGGAGCGGGCAGATCTTTGAGCCAGTCGACTTCTTGGGATTCATCGGCAAGAATCAGGGCTGTGATAAGATTTACATCGTGACGGGAGACTCTGGCGATGGACTGACACACGGGACGCTTGCTGGGAAGCTCATTGCGGACGAGATCGAGGGCAACACAGTCACCAACGATTGGGCCACGCTGTATGCGCCGAACCGGCTCGCGAGTATCCTCAAGAGCTTGCCGAGCTTGATCTCGCACGACTTGCAGATCAATGCCCAGTACAAGCGCTTTCTGCAGAGCGACATCACCGATATTGAGGATCTCGCGCCTGGCTGCGGCGGTGTGTTGAATCCGGTAAGTTTAGTCAGACTTTGTAAAGTGTAAGTCCGGTGACTAACAGAGCATTAGAAAACCAAGAAGCCCATGGCTGTCTACAAGGACGAGAACGGTCAGGTGCATACGTACAGTGCTCTCTGCCCTCACCTCAAGGGTGTAGTTTGCTGGAACTCTGCTGAGAAGAGCTTTGACTGCCCGGTGCATGGCAGTCGCTTCTCCAAGGAGGGCATCTGTGTGACTGGACCTGCGAAGGCGAACCTGTCGCCGATGGACAAGGGTGGGGAGGTTGACCAGGGCATTGCTGTCGGGGCGGAATAAACCATTGAGCCAGGCTCGACATGACGTGACATCAAAATTTGGCGTTCAGGCGTCTGGCCGATTTGTAATATACCTAACTAGGATAAGAGGAAGGGGAAGGAGTAATCAAGATTATCAGATTTTGCAAGGTCCCCGTTCTGTGGGCCTACTGCAAATCTAAATACCTGCCAGATGTAGCTTGATCCAGCTACCTTACCTATTTAATTAGTTACTACTTTCATTCTGCCCTTTAACCATCTACCTTTCCACCAACTCATCCCTTCGTGATCAGTCCGGCATATTCCCACGATCAACAGCAATTATGAAATGGTGCCCGCGAGAAGAACAGCACAGCACGTTCCTCAACGACTACGGCGATGGAGCACATCCAGAGGTTTCGAGGGGCTCTCATGCCGAACCACCAGGGATCAACCGATCCAGCACAATCACAATGCCAGCTTTTTCTGTCTAGACGCCAAGAAACTCGGTCTCCTCTTGATCATGGATGGTACACGTCTCGGGTTTGCATTGGTATCCAAGCAGAACGACATGACACTGGAGGGCATCTTTCGCCCAATGGATGTCTTTTGGATCGCCTAATGGGTGAAGCTATAGTGTTCAAGGATCCTGCCTTTGGGGAAATTTTTTCTTACGAAATGAAGCAACGTGGAATGCTTGTTGCCAACAACAGGATCTTGGAGGCCCAATTCGAAGTCCTCTTCAGAGATCGGCCTTTCGGCGATCGACTCTTTCTACAACTCGCGAAAGTCGCTAATGGTAACGCGCATGAGATGGCAGAACATTTCAGCAATATGCTTTACGATTGGGAGCTATGGAAGTAGTTGGAGACCAACCAAGTGTGTGTTGAGTTTGAGCAACCGCTCGTTGAGCACCTCAAAAGAGCTTTGATTTTCTGATTGACAGTAACGGACGGTTTGTGCGTCTTGTCACTTCTTGGGCTACTAGGCGCTCGGATATCCGGAGGCTTTTATCGGCAGTGGACAAATGGACAGACGAAAATCACCCTGCGCCTGATTCGGATTCGGATTGAGCGTTGAGCTTCTTTGGCATAAGAGGTCTTCACGGATTCTAGAGAAGAGAGTTTTCAACTCGATTACATCTCAATACAACATCGGTGATTTCTCACTCAAAACTGACTTTCAAAAGTCTTTTCGAGAGGCAAAGTGACCATGTTCGTTCTTACGTAGATCCTGTGAAGCTGAACCTTGAGCTCGCCACTTTACATGTACCTCACGCTGGCGGAAGCAATCTTCATCGATCAAAGAACTACCGTTAAGGGGCCTCCATAACCACGAGACATTGATTCTTCCTCATAACTCGTGCCAGACTGTCAACTAGATATTCCTTGAGCTGGTCCGATGCTCATCCAGAAACGTCACCAGTGTAACATCTGCCTTTGGATGCCCAATCAACTTTCCCGTCACCGGCTGGGGACCCTTCTCTTTCCTCGGAACCACAATTCGGGACAGGCAATAATGAGACTACTGAAGAAGCCGGAAGCCAAGTCTTAAAAGTTGGTCGAATGGGTTACGGACCTCCTGCGAGATGGCAAAAAGCTTTGTCAAGGCTGAGGCGGGACGCTCGATCCTTTTTCAGGAGGAGCGATGCAGCCAGATGGTACATGTGCGACTTTCTGATCGGGACAGGCAGTATTTCAAGGCGAGGGGCTGATTACTTCAGGCGGACTTTGGACGCGCTGACCAGACCGCCCATCGGTGGCCCTGATATTGAGGCGGAGTACCTGAAAACTCTTTGCACTGTGTATTCTGCAGCCTCGAAACATACAACCAGGCTGTTGGCCCTATCCTATAACACAGCCACCTCCATATGCCATCACTGGAAGGCACGGCGCGGTTGGTAGTGGCCCGTGCGCTGTCCACTATCACAACAAACCAAAATGCTATTCCAGGTTCGTTTCAATCAGAGTGCTTTGGGTCTGCTGTATATCCCAGCCATTTTCCCCCAGTTTTCTGGTGCCTTGCGAGGGAATATTCGGTTTACATTCAGAATTTCTCTACCTTAGTCTTCCCGCGACGACTCCCTCAAGCCACATCGCAATTCCCAGCGAGCGGGTCTCCACTTTCCCTCATGTCAGGTCTCGATGCGCTGCTCAACCGGCCACGTCCCAGCGCCTGGCAGCGATTTGTTCAACAGCCATGCATTTTCCTCGCGCACAAGCTCTACACGTGGAGACAAATTATTCCCATACAACCGATACACCCCGTCTCAGTTGTTTGTATTTCCGACACCCACAACAGTCAACCCGCGCTGCCGGACGGTGACATCCTCATCCACGCCGGCGACCTTACGCAGTCGGGATCCTTACAGGAACTGCAGACTGCAGTTACATGGCTGCGCGCCCAGTCACACCCTGTCAAGATCGTCGTTGCAGGAAACCATGACTTACTCCTCGACGAATCCTATACAGGCCATCGCGGCGATAACTTCAATGCAGGAAAGGCGGCTGGCAAGATGATCAACTGGGGCGATATCATCTATCTCGAGAACAGTGAGGCGACCGTTACCTGCGCCAACGGTCGCCAACTACGCGTTTACGGCAGTCCTCGCTCCCCTCGCCATGGGAACTGGGCCTTCCAGTATCCCCGCAGCAAAGACGTCTGGACGGGAGCGACACCAAAAGGTGTCGATATACTGATTACCCATGGGCCTCCGCGTGCACATCTCGATCTGCAAAGACTAGGTTGTGACTACCTGCTGCGGGAACTATGGCGAGTTCGCCCCAAGTTGCATGTGTTTGGACATGTTCATGAGGGTGCGGGTACGGAGTGGCTGCAGTTTGATGGGTTGCAGAGAGCATATGAAGATACTGTAATTACCGGCGGTGGGTTCTGGAATCTTTTATGGACGCTGAAGGCGTTTTTACTCACACTTTTCGGCACTGCTGCCGAGGCGAAACACCTGCTTGTTAATGCAGCGATGGTAGGCGGCCTACGGGATGACGAGCGAAGGCGACCGGTCAAGGTGATGATATAGCATTGTATGTACATATAGACGGGCGAAGAAACGACACGGGGGGTATCTATGTACTACTTTTATACAAAAAGTACGTGAGGCTCCTCCGCAATGATATTCATGTCCAAAAATCGCTTGCTCCTGCTCTCCTCCCCCGGCTGCTTACCGGACTTATCTGGTATAATCAAAGTCTGCCGCAACGCCGGCACCTTTGCCACCCAGGCCGGTTCCGTTTCCAGGACAATCTCCCGGGCTTTCAACGCATTCTCCGCTGCGGCGCCAGTGATAATAGCGGGACTGCCGCGCGGCAGTCCGCGCTCAATTAGACGGTTGAATGCCGTTACTAGATATGATGGCAAGACAGCGAGGATGGCGTACCGCTCCGGGTCTGGGTCGATAGGGTCCGGGATGTCGGAAACAGCCCACGATGGTTGGTTATAGAAGTACTCGATTTCAGATCGCAGGCCGGTGATGTACCCGGTGACCAGATACTCGTACATGCGGTACAGGGATGCTGTGGGGGTCTTGCCTTTGCTGTGTGCTGGTTGTCCCTTGCGTTCATCTCGGTGATCCAAGAGCCATGCCACTGTTGGGGCAGTGGTGTCGGCGGTTGCGTTGTTCGGCTCCCGGCGGAAGACCTTGGAAATGGCACGCGCAAGGTTAGACATTTTGGATGAAATTGTTGGAGATCTGATGCGAGGGGAATTTGTAGTCAATGAGGAAGGACAGTGAGCGGAACGTGAAGAGACAACGGAGTAAGGATTTTAGATGTTGGCAGGTTGAAGATGTTGCTAGGTTGAAGCTGTTGGTGGGTTGAAGCTGTTGGTAGGTTGAAGTTGTTGGCAGGTTGAAGCTGTTGGCAGGCGTTGAAGAGGAAGTTTAGCCGCCCGCAATGCGGCACAGTGCAGCTGTCACTGTATAGGTTTGACAGCCCCGTTCGGCCGGGCATCAAGCGAACCCTGCCTTGTTCCATCTGCTAGCAGATGGGCAGGCCGTTCCGCCCAGAATGATATTTTAGGATCACATTCGTCTGGTTCCTTACCCCTTATTATCGAGAATGAGCCTTGCCGCGACCCTCGAGCCTGATTATAAAACCAACCGATACTGGCGCTAGGCTCGCGTTGGCCCGAGACTACGACGTCGCGCTGTATGAAGACCAGCGTCCACATGATGTCGAAAGATGAGGCTATATCGAGGGTTAAGAGTCCTAAATATGGACGGAGACTGGGATGTTGATGAGGATAAAAGGTCTACAACTTGACTAGTTCGGATGTCAAACCAGAAACCTGAACAGCAGCCTTCTTGACATTTGTTATTTCACGATCTACCTCTCTCATCCAGTCCCAACCTTCATACCTCCCTTATCGCTTGCAGCCGCCGTGTAAAGCCTCGTCCGTCCATCATGGGTCAACAGTATTCTCGCCTGCGACAACGGCGCAATGCCGACCGACTCCGTGATCTGGCACCACGGAGAACCTCCGGACGTGAGGATGCCCTCCCCAATCTGGACTATCAAACGCTTTGGAATGCCCTCAACAACGTTGCTGCTTACATCAACCGTCGCAATGGCAACGTGACGGTAATCGCAGTCGGCGGCGCTGTCAACACCATCCACTTGCGAAGCCGCAATGCAACACACGACGTTGACTTTTTCAACAACCAGTTGACGGTCAATGATTACGAGCTTCTGATCAATGGTGCCAAGGATGCGGTTAGGCGTGACCGGCGGCTCACCGAGGAGTGGTTCAACAACCGCACCATTTTCTTCATCCCCCAGGAACGGCGCGATGAACTGACGGAGGAGGCCCTCCTCATCCACGAAGTCATCTTCCGCGCGGCGGGCCTGACCGTGCTGGCGGCACCATGGCAGTACTCCTTCTCCTGCAAGGTGGACCGTCTATCCGGGGGCGGACTCAATAGTGCGCAGAGCTATGATCTCGACGATGCCGTGCAGTATATACATCGTTATCTGCTGCAGCGCGGTGGAAGACAGGTGAACAAGTCGACAGTGCGGGGGTGGTTTGTGCATTATCAACTGCAGTGGACGCACGCCAATGAAACTGTGATTGCGCGTGTGAATGCGGCCTATCGGGCCAGGTTCCATGTGAATTACGATGTCATTGTGTGAAATGATTTCAGTTGGCATTGGGGATGTGCAGCAGGCTGCATACTCTTGATTTCTCTCAAATAGATGGGGGAGGGGGGGCATATAGGCGTCCTGGAGTATATTCCTCGGATATCTAACCTAGTTTTATCCTAGCATATGGTCTGTAATACACTCTTTTTTTGTGTCTGGTATCATCCGTGACCTTATGTAAATTCTGGGAAGAATTATCATACAAGGTTAAATGACATTGTGGTTTCAGTTTGGGGTGCCAGGAAGCCATCTGTAAGCCACTATGATCTTGGTATTCGTTTTCTACTCCCTCAACTAGAGTTGAAGCAATTTACAGCTTTCCGTGCGGCACAGGGCTGAGAGGGCGTGCGAGTTGTGCGCTAGGTGTGCAACGAGGGTTTAGCACCGGTGTAGATCATGTTGGCTTCAACTGGTGTGAATTGTCCAGATCAACGTAGGCTAATACCTAACAACATAATCGACGCTGCACATAATCAGACTCCCATATCCCGCAGCCAGCCATGATTGCTAAATGTGGTGCCGATGCCGGCAACGCCGACCATATTGCCCAGGGCAAGGTTATGAAGATGGCTGAGCAGTCGAAAACCTGTGGCAGAGAAGTCTAGAGCCAGCATCTGCCAGGGGCGGCCTCCATCATACGGTAGGTTGAACACCGGCTGAATCGAGTTAGGGACTTACTTGAGACATTTGATTTTTATCAAGTTGGCCTCCTGTCCCATGCCACCTCGTCTCGGCAAGATGGTTCATGGTTTGCATGTTTGTTGAGTCTGAATTTGAATAAATTCCATCTTAGGTAGCTGCTTCCAGATCAGTTGATATTCTAACTACTCGAAACAGCTGCTGACTTGCGCTCTCCATATCCAAGGTCTCGGCTGTACGCCGTTCTGCTCTTTGGCCTCAGTTTCTTGCGAACAGGATGAGGGTTGACTGTAGACCTGTGAGGCAGCCTATTCTCCAAGGCCAGGGCGATCACTTCATTTGGATCAGTTGAAGTCTTTCCACATGTTGTCTTACGAGCGCCTATTATGTCTTGAAGTAAATGATAGCTGAGAACGGCTATGTGGAGTTGAGACCATAGAACAGTATATAAATTAAAATTTGGGAATGAGTTGGGAAGGCAATCGCATTTGGCGAGGGAAGATGCCATACTTATAGAAATTACAAGAGCATGAGTATGGCGTATCAGTGGGACGCTGAAGACCCCGGGAATGCCCCTCAGTTGAAAGGGATTTTCAAGGAGCATAAAGTCAATTCGTCTTTTATAATAGGCAGAATTCCCAACATGACCCATGTTCGGCATAACTGCACAAGGAAATTGACATGGTACAACATGCCGCCATACTAGATGAGGCTCAAAGTGTATCCCTCAGCCGCTAAATAACACAAAGGTCTCTGTAGAGGTTGTTTCCCAAACAGTTACCTTGAACGCATGTCCATCTTCAGTTGTGGCCCACAATTCATGGTACGGCAAAATACATGAAGTTCCCTGGCTACTCGCGCTTCCCATACTTCTCTGTGAGGTGATCAAGCAGTTGCTCACCCGTCTTGAACTCCCAAGCATCAATCCCCTGATTGTTGTTGACAATCACCTCGACACCATCAGCGATATCCCAAAATGCATCACCATCGAGAAAAAAGAGGATAAGTTATAGTAAATCTTTTCCTTTTCGGTCCTGAAGGCATCAGGCTGGTCTGCCCAGGCGCGGGTGATTGCACGCTTCCAGAGCATGAAGTCGAAGTACCGGATGTACTTATTTGGCTCGGAGCCGTCAAAGCGAGTGGGCTCTTTGATGCCCTCCTTGTCCTGAGTGGTTATGCCTTGTTGCTGGTGCTTGCCAACACTGACCTCGAGGTCGACAACCTGCTTCTTCAAGTTGTTGACTTCATTCTTGAGATTGGTATTCTCGTTCTTCAGCTCGCGGATCTGCTTGTTGCCGTGTCCGGCCAACTGGTTCCAAATGGCAAGCAAGCTACCCAGACCGCTAGGGCGAGCAATATGAGGGTGATGAATGTTGACCCCCAAGTAGTGAAGCACGTCAAACCTGGATAGTATCTTGGGCTGGCTCTCGATGGTTGAATGAATGTCTCGGTAGAACGGCAGCGCTTTCAAGAGTTCACTACGAATATTGATAACGTTCTGGGTAGTCGGTCTCTAAAAAGATTTCTGTCTCGTCCGAACATAGTTAGCCCAAAATCAGGCTCGCTTCACCCTCGGCTTACCCTTAGCTTACCTTAAGCTTACTACCGCTTACTTTACGCTTGCCCTACACTCTCCACTCTCTAAAAACGATAACTTTACATAACGCCTTATATCTATGTTTAGAGCCTCCCTCTCCGATAGAGACGAATCCTCTACCAAAACGGAGACTAAGAAATAGGCTCGCCAGCATATTTATTCTCCGTAAAAAAAAAACTCTATATTATGGTAGCCATTTTGTCACAGTTAACCCAACGGCAGGTCGCACAGTATGTTGGGCGCAGGACGTCCCCAGCCAATCATTTGGAAAGTCAGGAGACAGCCAATTGGGGGCTGGCCAGAAGTGCTATGGCGCCAAGACCCACGAGCACTCTGCAGGATGCAAGATACTCGGGGTAATCGAAGGCATAGCACGACGAGCACTCTACGGGATGCGATGTGCTAGGAGTGATCGGGGCCATAGCAGAATGAGCACTTCGGGGCCCCAAGGTCTATATATACGGAGGAACTGGCTGGTGTAGACAGACAGTTCCGCAGTATGCAATACAAGTCACAATCGTTAGTACTCAGACTGTTGTGATTGAGGCAAGCCATTGTTGTGCACTGTTTAGCTGCACCGAACCAGTTGTCAGAAGTTACCTTCAACCCGTATCCCTTTCAGAGGTTCTGTACAGGGGTTCGTCACAGTCCCCTTGTAGGGCAGGAAGTACTTCTACTTGGTCAGTCTGTTAATAGCTGTGAGGATGCTATTATATTTAACGTCGGTGACCGGGTCTCTGGAGACTAGTAATTTCGTGGTTAAGTGTCTGGTTACTAAGCTGTATAAATAATTGTTTTGCTAATGGTTATGGTTCTAGAAAACCGTAAAGCTTATGTTTCTTTACTTTTATTCTTTTGCTAAGGTTATATCCCCGTAGCGTTCCCTCCATACTTTCCTTAATCTTGGCCTCTTTAAAATTTATTTAATCTTTCCTATTGTTTTATTTATTCTTATATGTCCCCCCGAGTTTTAGCTCGTGGACCTCCTGAATCAATGTCTTCCGTTGTCCCGGCTCGATGTAAGCCCAGTTGTGACATCCCGGGCCAGAGTCGGTAATTGTCGTCGTTTTAGATCGTCGAAGATTCCAGCTTAGCCTATCGCTCCTAATCGTCGCTGCTGATATTACTTTGATAATTTTTGGCTGTTGATTCTTCTCAGTATACCGCGCAATACCTAGCCCACTACTGAAGCGGGTGCCTTAATATTCCTTCTATTATTTCTTACCGTAAGGATGGTGATTTTTCCGGTCATTTTTCCGGTGATTTCTTCGTAGTGATCCATCCTTCTGCTCAGCGCATCCGCTCTTGTGTTATCGGAGCCTTTCTTATAGTGGATCTGGAAATTAAATTTTGATAAGAATTCGGACCATCTAGTTTGTTTTGCATTGAGGACCTTAGGTGGTGGTGAAGTATTTCAGGTTTTTGTGGTCCGTGTAGACCTAGAACTCGTGGTTGGTAGCGCTGAGGTATGGTCTCCACTCCTCTAAGGCCTCGCTAATGGCAAATAGCTCTTTCTATTATGTATCGTGTAGTTCTTGCGTAGTCCCTCCAATTTCTTCGAAAAGAAGGCTACTGGGTGTAACTTCCCATCTTTGCCTCCAATGGCGGAGTCTGAGGCATCCGTCTCGACCTCGAACGGTCGTCATGGATCTAGAAGTAAGAACGTTAGGAAGAGTACGCTAATAAAGAACGCTAGACAGCTAAACAATTCCGTGTTAGGAATAAGGTATGTTACGATTATAGTAGATGAAAACAGATGGACCTCCGGCGAAACTCGATTGGCTGAACGCTAGATATACACGTGTATTATCACTAAGCCGATCGGCTCCTATGCCTATCGACTGTATACTCAACTAGGGATTTATAACGTCTTCCGAATTATATATTAAAAAGGGCAGTGGAACACTCTTTAGCATCACAAAAACAGGACGATACCCAGCCTCCAACCCTGATCGGAATCAACGGCGATGGAGAAGAGAAAGTAGAGTAGCAAGTGGAGGAGATCTTGAAGGTAAAGAAAGTAAGGGGAAGGACAGAGCTCCTGATAAAATGGTCTAGCTATGCTAAGCCTATATAGGAACCCCTAAGTAACTTCGAGGAAACGGAGGCGCTAGATATATTCGAGGAGAAATACGGAAAGGGCTCCCCTCCCTAATCGGACATCCTAGGAGAGGAGGGGGGTAATGTGACGGGATAAGTCCTGGCATATGTAGACCTCGACAACCCTCGGCAACACTCTTGATGAAGCTATTCCGAACTTACATAGCTACATACACAAACCACTACACTAGAACCTTCTATCGCCGCGTACTGGCCAACGCGTAGCTATATTAGAGGCTCATATCCTCAAAACTTCTCTTTCTTTTTTCATTTTCTTCTCCAAGTGTAGTGTACTCGTAGAGTGGCCTAGCTAGTTACAATACACTACCTTGAGACCGTTGATTGGCGCCGACAAAATCCCTCCAGCTCCCCTAAATTCGGCCAGCGATTACTGTGGAGTCGTAGCTCTGACGTGATGAGCTATACGCCCAAATATTCGGCGTATACGAGAGCTTTTCTTCTTGTCCGGCCCATATAAATTCAAGGCGCGTAAAGATCTTTCGGCAGAGGGATGAGCTTGGCCTAGTACCTTGCGCTGCAACTGGAAACAGTCCTGAATTATAGCTAACGCTTTAGGACGTCGCTGTCGGCTATTCCAGGTAAGGGCGCGGTCGTGCATGGCCTGGAGAGTGTTAGGATGCTTGTCGCCGAGAACGTCGCGCCGCAGTACCAGCACTTCCACTAATATCTTCTCCACCTCCTTATACCTCCCTTGAGCATGATATGTGGTGGCCAGCGACGCCATACTCCAGATCGTGTCAGGGATGTTTGTCTCCGAGAACGTTATGCCGTAGTGCCAGCACTTCCACTTTAATCTTCTCCGCTTCCTCATACCTCCCCTGAGTATAGTATGTGGTGGCTAGCTCCGCCATGCTCCTGATCGTGTCAGGATGCTTGTCACCGAGAACGTCGCGCTGCAGTGCCAGCACTTCCATGTAATTCTTCTCCGCCTCCTCATACCTCCCCTGATTATGGTATGTGGCGGCCAGACTCGCCATACTCCAGATCGTGTCAGGATGCTTGTCGCCGAGAAGTTCCCTCCGATACTCATAGGCTCTTAGGTCCACAGGCTCCCGCTCTCTCCACCTCCCACGGTCATACAGATAGTCCGACACTCGAGTCAACAGCGCCGCTGCCTCTACCCCACCCCTACACAACCCGGCCCATCCGGCCGCAAGCTGCGCATGTCTAAGATATCTCTCGCACTCTCCCCATAATTCTCGTCGCCTCTCCGGAAATAGAGATGTGGCAGCATGAAGAGCTACCTCCGAAAAATGCCATTGGTCCGTCCGCCGATCCTCTTGGCTTAAGCTATACTGTGTAGCCTCCTGCACGAGTTTGTGCATCTCGTAGGCCCCGTACCGTTCGTCGGACGTGCGCGGACGTAGGAACGAAAAGTGTTGTAGAAGAACTATTGCTGCTAGGACTTTGTTATCATCGTCCTGGTGCTCGTCTTGGTGCTCGTACTGGTCCTTGATGCATACGGACTTCGCGCTTGCGGTTTTTTCATATCTGGTCGGTCTTGCTGTTATCTCGGCTGCCTTCGCCACCAACTCCAACGGGATGTTTTGGTTATCTACAAATGCAAGCGAGTGGAGGATATTGTAGGCCATCTGGTTCTCCTGTCGGATGTGCTCGATTGAGATACCCCACGTCTGCATGACGCTGTTCGACACATCCGCTCTGCGGTGTCGGTCGAACTCCGTCTTGCTGAACAGTTGCCATCTCTTTATACGTCTCTTTAGCTTTGATAAATACTCGCCGATTGGGATGGCCGTCCTTCCCATATATGCTGCCGCCTGTGATACCGCGAGCGGGAGCAAGTCGAGCTCGGCAAGTAGCGCCATGGCGTTGTGGGACTCCTCCTCGGCAATCTCTCTACACATGACCGTTTCGAGCAATATCTTCGCCTCTCCCTCCGTCATGCTAGCGACATTGATCGCTCGTCGGCCGCCCACAAGGCTGCCGCGGATCCGCTTATCACGACTTGTCCACAGCACCGTCCCTGCGGGGCCCCGGGGCACGAAATCATACAGACTTTGCTTCTCTTCTGTGTCCTGACCTTGGTCTCTGCCTGATTGTGTCCGGCCCACCCCAAACACAGCGAGGTTGTCGGCGTTATCGAGAATAAGCAGCCAGCACGGGCTCGCCTCGATCCGCTCACGCACGGCCATTAACAACTCCGGACCATTCAGACCATCCGCCAGGCCCAGCCTCTTCGCAATTACCTTGTAGTCCTGCGTAAATGTCGTCTCGTTGTCGGCGTGGACCCAGAACACAGAGCAGGCGGGGTCACGGCTCCGGCGGTAGGCATACTCGAGCGCAATCTGCGTTTTGCTTTTCCGGTCAGCGGATGCAGTGTAATTTAGTGGCAGACTTACCCGGAGCCGCCGAGACCCCAGAGCGCCGCGCTCTGGTAGTCGGGCGAGGGGGGTAGAAGCTGGTCGAGCTCGGCGAAGATGTAGCGGTCCACTACGTCCTCATTGCGCGGGAACGGGATAATCCGCTGCGCAGCGTGCTGTTTCGCCTGTGTTTCATCTGTCTTACTGTCAGTTGCCGTCTATCGTTAGCGTAGAACAGATAGACGTTGGCTTACGATGGATGTGGAAAGATCCGTTAACGTGACCCTGGAACAGCAAGCCGCCGTGGGAAGCTTCCGCATTCCCAAAACACTGCTCCACATGTTGCCCCGCCCGCGCCATTGCGTTAGTTGACGGAATTCTCTCGGACGTGATGTGAAATAATTTTATAACTGAGACGCGCTGGCCGCTGGATGAAGATCACTGCAGAGACGAAGTAATGCTTTTGGAAACGAACATAATGCTAGTAAGAACGATAACTGCACGAACCTGGCGCGTAAGCTGGCTGGAGAGATCACGTGGGAAGAGGCATTACGGGCGCTACGGGCGACTGAGGGCGGAGTGCGGCTGAGCCATGGAAACCGCCCATCACATAATGTGACGAACCCTCGATCAGGACCTCTGAGGGATACTAGATCAAAGGCGACTCCTGAATACCGGTTCGGTGTAGCCAAATGGCGCACAACAATGATCAACAATTGTCTCTTACAAACGCTAGGCCGGAGAGCTTACAGCTTGTCAAATACAATATGGGGCCCAAAAAAGGTGTCAATTCTGGTGTTCTACGAGGGAGAGTTTCCCAGGTGGCTAGTTGAGGCCAAACCTGGTGGCTCAGGTCCCACTGCCAAGATATTAACCCCTTAACAGCGGGTCCCTTTGACTAATTTGACACAGCTTACACCACTGACCCTGTTTGTTTGTCTACATCTCCTTGGGCTTTATTATTGTTAGTGCGGCAGGGGTCATTATATAGCAACTTCCACCAAAATCCCTGTCACGCTAACAATAAGTACCGTGGAGAAGGTGTACCTCTGGGGGTATTTTCAACAGGGTTTTGATCATGAGGAATCTTACCGAGATGTTAAAACTGCAACTTTCCAGGGCATTAGCGTGCACGTCACCATATATAACCGCTGGAATCTGGATTGATCCAAGCTGCCAACTTGGATCACTTGTAGCGAAAGGATTCCTTATCAAGGATCTTGAGACCACTGAATGTTTTTTTAACTGAACTGAACTACCAAGCCCTGATTCCAGCCTTGATTCCAGCCTTTGTCACACCCAATGTCAACGAACTCCTCTCCAACATTCTGTCACACGGCAACTAACCAATCATCCACGGCCACATCAACATCAGATCACCATCAGGCCTCCATGAGGGGTAACTGCAGGCTCTAAGCCACTCGTTAGGAAGTAAGGCATCAATACCTGTTCGATAGACAACAGTCAAAGAACTGGAGTCCACTGAAGATTATTAGTCTGAATTGAACCAATATTCTAAACCCTGATATTACAGCCCTTGTCACACATTCTTCTTCACGGATTATGGATCCCCTCAGCGTTACTGCCAGTGCAGTAACCCTTGCCACTGCCGCGTTACAGAGCGCTAAGGCTCTTCACGACCTGATTGATGGACTCGCGGATGCGCCACATTCTGTTTCGCAGAGCAAGAACCTTCTTTCTCAGACCCAAACAACATTAGGAACTCTAGCGCGAACACTCGAAACGAATTGTGCGCCTGACACAGTCGATTCCGTTCTCAAGGAGATAGAGCTTAACAAGGTGTTGGAGTCGACAAAATCTATTTGTCAAGGATTCACAGCTGCCATTACAAGAGTTACCAGCCATTCAACGGATTCGCATTTCAGCAAACGCGACAGACTCGCCGTATACTTTAAAGACACAAAGATAAATAAACTAAACAAAGATTTGGCAGACTGTCAAAGAACCATCACGATGGTTCTATCTTCAATCACGCTGTACAGGTCCCACTCATTTAACCGAGAAACTCCACTAACACAGAATAGGATTGTTTCGAGCCGCACCTCTGGGAATATCGATCAGCTTCGGACTCAATTCGCTACACAGGAGCAGGCTCTAGCCAATTTGAGTGCACAACTATCGATAAGAGAACCAGAGCCACAAGCAGATGACGACGGCATAGCTGCTGAGGGAGACTCGAGCGCGCGGTTAACGGACAGCCTTAGAGATGTCTGCCAGAAGACTCTGTCGGTGACCCGCGCATGGCGTACTGGGCAGAAGTTTGGTGATATGAAGACAGACGACCATTCGATTGCTATGCAAGGGATAGTCGGCGTGGCACAGCCAGGCGTGGACCAGTCGTTTGGCAGCTTAACGACCACGAAGAGTAGCCGTGCATTTCAAGGGCAAATGGATGCAGGCTCTTTTAGCAACCTCTTCAGCAAATGATGTTGGTTTTCCTACGTAACTGGAAACTGCAGTTAGCCACGGTCTTAAGAAGTTTTCTTCTTACTATCATCTCCTTGCATTTAGCCCCATCTCAATACACATGACCTAATCAATAATAGGTCTGCCCATGCCGCCTGTGGCTTATTTGCTCGCTTCACTTTCCAACAACTGGCCCAGGACTTGGAGTTTACTGTGCTGTTGGTCGTAGCCAAGGCCTGTTGGTGGCTACGTGTGACATCAACCCAGTATCGCTCTCAGAGGTTCTGATCATCGGTTCGTCACACTCCTTGACACTCTCATGTTGCAGCGGATGATGCTTCCAAAGAAGAAGAGAATCCACGAGGGAAATAGCCTTAAGAATCCGGAAGTGTAGTTTCATCCACAATCACCTACAGACTTATTGTGTATCGCCATTAGAAGCTATTTATGGCTTCAATAAAGGCAGCGGTTCCCTATGCCTTGTTGCCCAGGTTAAAACGTAGAACCTGTTTCTAGCTCCAGCAAAGGCAGAACATCGCTGCCTACACAGGCAAAATGAAAAAAGACGTTTCCGGCTTTAGCAGAAGGCTGGGATTTCATGTCATCATCCTTGTCACGGATAGCACAGGTTGACAGGTCAATCGTAGTGGTATTCAGCTAAGCTACAGTCTACGCTCTATTGCGCCTGGTACAGACAGGCTCTATTGTCAAGACGTAGCTTAAAGAGCTACCAACAGATCTCACGGCAGCGAGATGCAGAGTCTTTTTGGTCGCATTTGCAGTATATAAACTCACGGATTGATGGAGAAATACAAGTTCTAGTACAAGCTTACAAGTGCGACTGAGACAAGCCTATTGTTGTGCACCTTTTGGCTGCACCGATCTATCATTTAGAAGTTACCTTCAACTGTGTCTCTTTCAGAGGTTCTGGATAGGGGATAGTCACACCGAGCCGTCCTCGGACCCACTTCGGCTCAGGGCGATGCTCACTGCGCTCACTCTTTGCTCAGCTTCTGAGACTAATACGAACTGAGCCAAAAAATGTTGTCGGGTGACTATACAGGTATGTAGCGGGTAACGGAACAAAATCCTTCATTGACGATCTTGTTCCTGGAAACCGGACCATTGATGTATGTCCGTCCCTTATTTTCTCAGCATTTTTGGCCACTGCCTAACCTATGGTAATAGCACCTGAACGACGAATTCCGCCATGTCTGCAACAGAATACAAATATGGTCCTTTTTCGAAAGCGTTCCGATGAGCTTTGGCCTTGTTGTGGAAAAGGAATCTGCTGTTCTCGGTTGGTTGCACATCCGACCACTTTCAAGCTGATTGTTGTCTAACTCTGACGCTAAAGGGCTTCCTGGAGAGCATGTTCGATACATGGAGGCCGACCACCGCCATCTCTGCAAATTTGACAGCCCCACTAGTCCAAATTACTTGGTCTTATGTAATTCTTTCCTTTCCACCATCAAGCAACTGGAATTAAAGAGTAGGTGGTCACTTTCAGAAATGATGATGGTTTAGACGTTGACTAAACACGTTTCAACAGCCTGGGACTAACCGACAAATCTGCATCGGTCACAGATGAAACAGATCTCCTCACTTCTTCGGATTGAGAAACGGCCAGAGTCAATCTTGCCCTCAACGAGAAGCAGCACCGTGGTTCGTGCCAGTGATTGACCAGCAACGATGTTTTCCAAGCATGGGTCTCCTCTCGTCAAGGAATCCTCAACCCTGATGGCACACGGCTACTGATTGCCTACGAGAATAGAGCCAGGCTGATTTCTGTCATCCTCAGGCTCGGCTGGAAGATGATGGGGCGACTGGTGACGAAGTGCGCACCGACAAGTATGGGGATGCTACTGACGACGACATGGACGATCACGAGGTAGTCCAAACCGTCGAACTAGGCGCTTTTTGGGGAACTGACCCATCCGACACCGACCGCTTGCTCGCCATACACGGAAACGGAACGACACACCTTTTTGACTGGTCTTCTATTAGCCAGCTAGGCGAACCCGTCAGCCTCGAAATCCCAGAAGCACTTTGCCCATTTCTCGGTCTCTCAGACTCGTGGGTCTCACATCCGAAATCTCGATACTATGTTCTCAAAACATGCGGGCAATGACAAGGAGCATCTAATGGCTTTGCTGTGCTAGACACGGCAAAATTTGCAGGCGGTGTTCAGCAGGAGGTAACGGCGCTCCAACATCGGGCATTTGAGAATGTCGAGGTACTCAGGTTTGTCGGGATCCTTCGGTCGACTTTGTTTTTTCTTGACACGAAGCAGTGGGTGTGTTCGATGAGTGTGAAGAATCTGGGGGAAACGACACATTATTCGAGGCACTTTTTTATTCCGCCGACGTGGCACACGGGGGATAACATACCTGTGATTGGGATTGTGTCGAAGGGTTTGATGACTATTGCGGTGGGGTCACAGTTGGTGTGGGTGAATGGGTGTATGGAGTTTGATGAGAAGGTGCTGCTGGTTGCTGTGTGAGGCGAGGCCTGGGTGATGATAGCAAAGAGGCCTTAAAAGATGCTTGAGAAACCCTTCAGACATCATCATCTATTCACTGCAGTTTCTCTGTTTCCCCGGCGTTGCAGGCTCCTATTATGCCTCCCTGAACGATTGAAGCAAGATTGGTCAAGTCGTAGGATAAGCAGTTCCAAGCCTGGGTTAGGGTTACCACCCCAAATCACCCCCTTGGCACCACTTGGACCCATCTCACCATCTTGGCCCCAAGGCCCCCAATGATACGCTGTTGATGACCCCTGCAAACGGAGCCGAAGCCCCTGTCTAGCTCCACCCATCGTCATCCCCAATCCCCATTCCAACTTTCTCGCGTTTTGAACCTTTTGAACTCTACAACATCCCTCTCCCAAGATGACCCCGCGACAGCACCACCACAACCGTCGCCTCCGCCCAAAACGATGAAATTTCTCCTCCATCCTTCCCTCCAAGCCATACCGCGCCGCCTGCCCCGCTCCCGTCGCGTGAACCTCGTGTTCAGACTCTCGGCGCTGATACTCCTGCTCTCCGTCCTCGAGGCCTTCTACCACAGCCAGGTGTCGCTGTCGATCCCCCGACCGGCCGAACATCATAATCTTGACGAGCCGTTCTCGATTGGATGTCAGGATGTTTCCAAGCTGGTGACGCGGCCGCGGGAGAGCGCGGTGCTGGTTATGCTGGCGAGGAACAGCGAGCTCAAGGAGGCGAGGAAGACGGTGGAGAATGTGGAGGAGAGGTTTAACAAGTGGTTCAACTACCCGGTGCTGTTTCTGAACAATGAGCCCTGGAGCGAGGAGTTTGTCAGGGGGATGAAGGAGGTTGTGAGTGGAGAGGTGAGGTTTGAGGTCATACCCGAGGGGATATGGGGACCGACTGCGGGGTTGACGGAGGAGGTGGTGGGGGAGTATTTGAGGAAGCAGAAGGAAGAGGGGGTGTATAAGGGGGAGATTGAGGGGTATCATCATATGTGTCGGTTTTATTCTGGGTGTGTTTTCACTCTCTCTTCTCACGAGATGGCTCGAAACTAACGTCATGTGTCAACAGTGAATTCTACAACCTCGACGCCCTGAAAGAATACAAATACTACTGGCGCCTCGAGCCAGGCGTCAGCTACGGCTGCTCCCTCACCTACGACCCCTTCGTCATGATGGCCGACCGCGGCAAAAAATACGGCTACACTGTCGCCCTCTGGGAGGAACCCAACACGTGCCCCTCGTTATTCCGAACCGTCGACGAGTTCCGAACGCAAAACAACATCCCCATGCACCCCAACTGGAAAGCCATGATTGACGAGGAGACGAACTGGCTGCTGAAACCGGCGCCCATCCGCTGGCTGCTTGGGAAGGTCCTCCGTCGAGAACACTACGACATCAAGGGCGAGAAGTGGAATTTGTGTCACTATTGGTCCAACTTTGAAATTGCAGACTTGGATTTCTTCAGAGGGGAACAATACCAGAAACTGTTTAGACATTTGGATAAAACGGGGGGTTTTTACCGGGAGAGGTGGGGAGATGCGCCGATTCACTCGCTGGCGGTGCACTTGCTGCTTGGGGCGGAGGAGATGCATCATTTTAGTGATGTTGGGTATTATCATGAGCCTTTTTGGCAGTGTCCTCAGAATGCCAAGGGGAAGCAGCTTTTGGATAATGAGATGATTGGCAAGGCACCGAAGGGGATGGGTGAGGAGCAGGAAGGGGGCCATGGGTGTAGGTGTGAGTGCGGGTTGGGGAAGAAGGGAGACTGGAGGAGGAGGAATAATAGGGGGATTTGTCTGGAGAAGTTGCAGAGGCCGGCGGCGTATGTGAGGCCTAGTTGGTGGGATTTGAGGAGGAGGAGGTGGCCGTATTCGGTTGGGTTTGATGAGGAGGGGAGATATGTGATGTAGGGCTGATCTGGTGCCGTTTCTTCAGCTCTTGGATAGAGGTTGTATAAGAGAAAAAGGCTGGATCAAGGGCGTTCTTTGATATCTAGAATGATACCTCCCGAAATTCACTCCTTGTCATCATCTCCAGGGCTCCTTATAAAGAACATCATACTCCAGCATCAAAATCCCCGTCTCTTTCCTCTCACATCCCCTCAACTCCAACCTCCACCCATCCTCTCTTCCCTTTCCCTCAAACATCTTCACCCCCTCCCCCAGCAACACCGGCATAACCGCCACCTCCACCGTGTCAACCAGTCCCAACCTCAGCATCTCCCCCGCCAACTTGCCCCCACCCATGAGCCAGATATCACCATCCTTTCCCCCCTCCCTCCCCTTGAGCGCCCTGACAAAAGACTCCACCTCCCCTAGCTTCACAACCTCAACCTGTGTCTCCAGATCTCGATCCAGGGTGTCGCCAACAACAACCACGCTCCCTGTTTTGTAGTAAGCCCGCAACGGGTTCTCTGCGGGGTCCATGGCAAGATATGCCTCGTGTGTTGTCCGGCCCATGACAAAGCAGCCGAACTGGGCGTACAGGCTATCGAAATCAATCGTCTTGTCGTCGACGATCCAGCTGTAGGAGCCGGTGGGGGTGGCTATGAAGCCGTCGAGCGAGGCGGCGAGGTTGTACCGGACTTTGCGGGGCATGGTGGGTAGGTGGAGGGATGTTGTTTGGTTCAACGTGTGAAGGGTGATGATGTGACGGAATTGAAGATGGGGGGCGGGAGGGATGGAAGAGATGTCGATTTAAGGTTGATGGAACTTGACATATTTTGGTATCAACATAAGAGCCGGCTCTGAATGGTGGCCTGCTACTCACTACTTAGGCAGACGCTGCACGACGTATGGTTGGATGCAGGGTAGGTAATATCGGAGGAGCATTACCCCGGCTGCCAAGTCATAAAGGGCTTTGGAAAAGACATGCACTATGAACCCATGTGTAATGAAATAGAGTTTACTTTTTGAAATAAGGCTTCAATTGTATTGTACACACCATGCACAGGCCACCGTGACTTGCTCTCTCGTACACAAAAACAGCATTTGTATAAATCAAATTTTTACACAGAACGCCAACACAAAACCGGGTATATCCATCACTGTCGTGTATAAGCTAAAACATCTAATCATACCACCGCATACTTCGAGTACAGCTCCTTCAAGTCGTTAAAGTTTGTAACGAACCGCTGCCGAGCTAAATCATGTCAGATACTTCAAGTTGCAAGTTGTAACAGACACAGAAGCACACATACCTTGGACACTGCCAAACTCAATAGTCACAAGCTTCAATTTCTTGACCTGCTTCATACCACCCTTGCTCAAATCATTGTACTGTTGAAACCTGCCAGCACTGGCCAGATTCCACGTTGAGGCCCCTTCTGTCCCACCCCCGTTGTTCTTCTTCTTATTGTTGACACTTTTCGTGTCTTCGGGAGCGGCTGTCTCCTTGGCATAGATTTTGTCTCGTCCTCCCGCAGGCTGAAGCACGACTTGGCAGCACTGTGATGGAGCTGCTTGTTGGCGTGCTTGAGGATGTTCAGACCGTCCCTGGCGGCATTTGCAGAGGTCCGGGTTGATTCGAATATTTGAATTGACTGCTCATATCAGCTGAAGCTAGAAAGTAAAACCGGAAGGAAACATACTGTCAATGGCCAGCAGACTACTTGGCTCTGCTGATGTTCTTCCTCTGATGAAGAGCACCAAGCGAGGTGGCTCAGGAGCCTGAATGATGCATCCCATGGTTCCTCGAGGTCCCACTTGAATCATAGCAGCAGACTGGGTGGTGCTTGCGACGGAGACCGCTGAAGATTGAGATGTTACGGAAAATGCGACTGATGGGCGCCGCGGAAGCGGGCGGTTGGTGTTTGCATTGGACCTCTGGACCGGCGAAACGGGGGAGGTTAACGTGGTTTGAAAATCGTCACTCTGAGTTGAATAGCGTTGAGGAACGGGCGATGACTGAGTTGCCCCACCGACTTGAGCCAGGAGCATGGGATGTTGCCAGGGGGAGTTGGAATTGCAGCTGTTTCCTGAGAATCTGTTGTTGCTGTTAGGGAAAGGCGTTTGCCGGAATGAAGACATGATCGGGGGCGGTGTCTCAACACTCTGGCTGGAACTGGTTGGACTAGTTGCGGGGGTTAGGGCAGGCTCTTGTGACAGGGTCAGCCTCGAGAAAGAATCCAATGGAGGCAAAACTGGTGGCGGTGTGCTCGGGTTGAAACCCATGCCAGGTAGATTTCTCAAGGTGCTGGTGGAGGAGGTCAGAATTTCTTTTGGCAAGGCTCGGCCAGTCGGTCTAACAGTCGAAGACCATAGCTGCACCCGTCCTGTGCTTCGTCGTTGTGTTCCTCGCAGGACCCCTTCTGCTTGCTGCAGAATTATCTTGGCTCCAAAAAGATCATCAACCACTCTGTAACCGGTAAAGAATTGCTGCAAGTCGAAGAGGGCGCCCTTGGTGTGAAACGCCAACCTAAAGCCAGCTTGTCCACCCAGGTGGCTGGGATTTATGATTATGGAATAAAAGTCGTTGCCTTGAACCAGCGAATCATCCGATGGTATCACCATGAGACTTGTGCGGTCGACCTGGTAGACTGTGTCTCTGTTGGCTACACATGTGATCATTGTCAGTTGCTGGTTATTCTTTGCGTCGTGTTGCCATATCTCCAGATATTGCTCGGCAGTATTGTGATCTTGCAAACGACTGGTACAAGTTAGTAACACGCAGTACAGGTTCTTAGGTCTCAACATACCAGGTGAAGATCTTCTCGCCCCTCCTGGGATCGTTCTCGTCATACTGTGGTGGCCTCCAACCACAATGCTCATCCCAGCTATGCTGTTCCCTGTGTAAAGCCTCTTGCACCTGAGCCCAGGTTGGAACCTGACTTCCATTCTGAGCCAGTGCATCATGAGCATCGAATATCCTCTAATATATGGTTAGACTGGGGAGTGTTCAAGATCATGAATGACAGGCGCCTACCTCTCCTAGCTTGTGCAGATATCTCTGCACCGTCATGCCAAGACGCGGAAAGTGTGCCTCCAAGTCATCAATAGTCGCCCTGGAGGAGACTTCCATGCATTCATTGCCCGACCTAGTGGCCTGAAGTGTCCAGTAAGCTCGGATCATGTTGGCAATCTGCGATACCAGGATCTGCTCGGCAGGTTGCTCGACTCTTCTCCTGGCGTGCCAGCATGTGGCCCTATCGAGATAGAAGATGGTTTCATCTATGCCTTGTGCGAGGGGCATGCTGCTTAGACTTCCGTGTTTCGAGATGGCAATGGCCACCAACAAATCCTCCAAGGGCTGTGGAATTTCAAGAACCCGCTCCGGCTCGGCTGGCCGGGGCTGGCCGAGCATTACCGATAGTCTCGCCTCAAGTAAGTCAAAACGTTGTAGGAGTAGCTCGCCAACCCCTACAATCAGCCTCCGAGTGCCATCACTGGTCTCACTGGGGTTCAGTCAGCACTGCTCAAAGTAGCAACATAAAAACAAGGAGGCATACATTTCTAGAGCCTTGAAGGCTACTGAAAGTTTTATGTTCAAGAAAGCAATACGCTCCCTCAGCATCATGACCTCGTCCTTGACGAGGAGAAACCATCGCCAGTTGTAGATCGGGCCTCGGTTGCGGCCATATGTAGAATGACGTTCGAAGAGTCGTAAGCACTCCTCAAGGACGCCGGTGAAATTGCCGAGCACATGGTGGAAGTTGTTGGCAGCAGCGGTAGTCGGTCTATTGTTGAGGAGTGAACCACGATCGGCTTGGTCAATGGCGCCAGCGAGGTTGAGAAGACTGATTCTCAGGTCCTTGATGTCCTGTCCGAACTCGAGGTATTGTTCGTGAGCGTCATGGATGTCACTCCATCCAATCTCAATAACCCTGTAGGCGAGAGCAAGAGCACCGTGAATCTGCGATATCTCAAAGGGCAGCGACATCGCTCCGCATGGATCGAGGCACGGAATGCAGACAGATCAAAGACAGGTCCATAGGTGTGGGGAGCATAGACAAGATGGGCAGGTGGGAGGGGCTCAGTTAAACGGCCCTAGCCCTTCAGTGGAGCGGGAAAGCAGAGAGGAAAGGACGAGGAGACGAAAGAGGGAAGAGACGCACCCCGCATTCTTTCCTTCCCGGCATTGCTCACCTGGAGCCTTGTTAACGTAAACATGGCATTTTCCGTCGTCCGCCCTGGAAATCTAAAGAATCCGCTTAACATCAATCGAATATCGCAGGAGGCGCACGCATCGGCCCAGGCACAGACAGCAACTTGCAGCGTCGCAAGGCAGATTCCCTCGGAGGCTTTCAAAATTAATTCGGTCACCGGGTTCCAGATGCGCCTACCGATGCGGGTGGCTGAAAGCACTGGACGGTGCAGCTCTGCTGGCTTCAGCTGAAGGTCTAGAACCAGGAAATCCCGCTTCACTTCTCATCATGGCATCGCTCGTCTGCACTGAGTCCAATCGGCTCCCGGTGTTAGTCAATAATTCTAAAACACAGTGGCTCATTTGCTATCACATCATGCAGGAGGCAGCCCATGCCTGTGCTCTCTCGGTGTCTATGGCGGGCATGGCGAGTTTTGCTCTGGTGACCAGACAAGGCTCTGAGAGACCACTGGAAGTGAACAAGACTGAGCTCCCCCGCATCCAAGAAGAAGAGCTGAGACGATGTCCTGTCTCCCATAAGCTCTGGGTACCCCAGATTCCCAAGATCCGTTCACCCTGATTCTCGACAACATATCACGACTCAAGTCTACCATGGTGGTGGCTTTACCTTTGATATAGCAGTATTACACCATGTATCAACAAACAGCCACGGCCGAGCCGGATCCGAGCATAGGATTTGGCTTCAATCAGGCTCAACCTCCACCAGAGGCCCCAGACTGGTCCCCAGGATTGGATCCCCAAGATCAACAAGCTCTTTATGAAGCAAGAGAAGACCATGACGCCATTGTCGAAGAGATCCCATCAGAGAAAGACAGTCTGGGTCGCTTCTCGGTACTCTGCCTGATATTCAACCGCATGATCGGATCTGGAATCTTCAACGCTTCGTCGCAGATTTTCTACAATACCCAGAGTGTTGCCGTTACCCTACTGCTGTGGCTTTTCGGTGTTGCTGTCGCCTTATCGGGTATCATTCTCTATATCGAGTTGGGCTTGACAGTCCCAAGGTGGCAGAGACCGGATGGTACAAAGATTTCAACCCCAAGAAGTGGAGGTGAACTGCCCTATGTAAGTCTTGCGCTTCACGAGATTATTTTGAACAAATAGCTGACAAAGTTTAGTTGAACTACTTCCTCAAGCTTCCTCGGTTTCTGGCCACATGTCTGTTCGGAGTATCCTTCCTTGTCTTTGGCAACACGGCGACCAACTCGATTGCTTTTGCTGCTGCCGTCCTTCAAGCATCAGACACCAGCCAAACAGCCGGCCGAATGGTGGCCATTGCTTTGGCTGTCAATACCTTCTCTTGTCTACTCCACAGCATGTCTCGAAAATGGGGTATCCGTCTCAACAATGTTTTAGGCTCTCTTAAAGTGACTATGCTTGTCATCATGGTCATCTTCGGACTTCGTTGGCTAAATCTGGATGTGGCAAGAGACAACTTTGATTCGAGCACATCCTTGAAGAGAGCCGATAACACTCAATGGGGAGTTTACAAGTATGCAGAGGCAATGATCTACGCAATCTTCCCTTTTGGCGGATTTCATCAGGCCAACTACGTATGTTTAACTTGTTGAATCTGCTATCAAAACCCAGGTAATAACTTACAAATGATAGGTTCTGGCTGAGATCAAGGCACCGCACAAGAACTTTGCCCGAACATCGGGTTACGGAGTGCTGTTTATTTGCTGCCTCTTTATGACCATCACCATTCTCTACGTAGGATATCCTCTCCTTTTTTTGGCGTCAGCTCTGTTCTCTTAAGCTAACAATCACTTACAAAGGCCGCCAACATCCCCAAAGCAGACCTCTTCACAGCTGACCTCGACATTGCCTTCAATTTCTTCAAGCGCACCGTCGGGTCTGGCGTAGCTGAAAGCAAAATCAAGGCCGCCTGCGGCTCGCTACGCGCCCTATCTGCTATCGGGAACGTCATTGTTTTCACTTTTACCGCCGCCCGTGTCAAGCAAGAAGTTGCCAAGGAAGGTGTTCTCCCTGGCAGCATTTATCTTGCTTCTTCCTATGAGTTCACCTTTCGCCATGGGTTCAGACGCATCCCAGACCATCAAGCCGGTGGGTTCTTGCATACGGAAAAGTCACCCGCTGCAGCTTTGGCGTTGCACTGGACTGTTACTTCTGTTCTAATCCTTGCCGCCATGTTGTCGACTGACAGTGTGGTGTTCTCGCATCTACCGGGTTATTCGCTTCTGTTGATGGCGTATGCTTACGGCCTGGATGTGATTTGGTTTTCGTGTATTGGGGTGGGGATGCTGTATCTTCGTTTGTGGCCTGGATCAAACTGGCGATACAAGTCTCCCATTCCGCATGTTTTGGGGGTCATTGCGGCGGTCATCTTTACTGCTACCAACATTGTGCCGCTTGTCACGATTTGGGTCTATGATCCTGCGCAGAGATATATTGCTCACTCGAGTGACAGGGTGGATTGGTTTGCGCCGCAGATGACTGCCATGGCAGTATTAGTAGCGGCGGCACTCTACTGGGTTGGCTTTAGGGTTTGGCTGTGGCAAAAGAGGGTGAGAGAGGGAGTTGTGTGGGAGGTGGTGAGGACGCCTATCTTTTGGGCTGGATCACAAGGGCAAGGTCAAGCTCAGCAGCAAGGGGGTGCTCAGGGGCAGCCGCAGCTGGTGCAGATTTATGAGATCATTCGGTTCAAGTGGAGGGTTTGGACTGGGGATGAGGAAGAGGGTCGGGGGTCCGGGAAGCCGGAGGGACCGCAGCAGGGAGGGTTCTGGGAGGGGGAGGTGCCAGTGGATAATAGTTATGGGAATGGGGGTGGGGGGTATGCTACTGGGAACAACTATGGGAGTGGGAGTGGGAACCTGCTGAACCAGAACCAACAACAGGGGTATCAGGGTCACGGGCAGGGGTATTAAGGGCATTTCAGAGGCTTTTGTTTTGGTTATATTTTCTGTTTCAAGCAAATTTTGAGCTGCATATGAATCGGTGCCTCTCCTTACTCTTGTTATGCAGACCCGCCTGCTGTCAGTGTCGGTGTCCCCTCTTTATAAGAGAGAACAGTCAACACATTCAGGCCTGTGGCTCACTATTACGACGAGGACGCAAGTTATTGAACAATTGATATATCACCCCATTTCTCGCCTCTATCAGCGAAGTAGTTTCTCTTCGCCCCTGGGCGCTTCGCGGTTGCGACGACATGAGGAACGACGTTGGGTCTGAACAAGGTCCTTTCAGGCAGCTGTCGTGACTGATGGTTGTGCTCGACTCGCTTGGCCTCGCTTTTCTTTTTCGTCCCAGTCTGTTCCCGCTGGTGTAATCTTGATATTGTGAAGATGAAAGGAAAATCCAAAGTGATTTCATATATCCTCGCTGCCGCCAGTTTGTGCCATTTGGCCGGTTGGTGATGTGGCGGTATTCTAGGAGCAAGCTTCATCAAACAAGAGGCGTGGTGGCGGAGTGGTCTAACGCGCAAGACTAGAAATCTTGTTCCTTCGGGAGCGTCTGTTCGAATCAGGCCCACGTCGAGATGAATATTCCACACTTTTGGTGTGTCGTGGGGTGTGGGTTTTTTTTGTGGTAGGGGGTCCCCTCTTTTTTTCGGTGTTGACGCTTTTGGACTTGACTCGCGGGCATAACATTTTGTCCTTTTGGGAATCACAGTTCAATGAAGAGCTGGAAACATCAAGAGGAAAGTTAAAAAAAAAACACTGTTTGCCTTAATAGAAAAAATAGTGCGAGGGAAGCGTTTATGACCCTGAAAGCCCCTTTTCTTATTTATACCCCGAATCGCCGTCGACACACTTTATTTGTTTTGCCACCTACGCCGGCAAATAAACAAAACAAAACTTCTCAACAACAATATCCCTCCCACAGCAGGGGTGTGATGTAAAAATCACCAAAAGCTAAGTGTGGTTTACTCTCCCGCCGGGAATTGAACCCGGGTCTCGAGCGTTGACAACTGAGAGATGACAAGCTCACATACTGACCACTATACTACGGAAGATTTATGAGTGTGGGCACCCATCGTAGCTTGTCTCCTGGGGGTGGAATTGGTGCTCATGATGGTCGCTACCTGTTACCTACACCATCCGCACATAACACCGGGAATGGTGCGGGAAGTGGTGATTGAGTGGGTTGTGTGAGCTGTGTGAAGTTGTGTCACCACCCCACCTCCGCAGGGCAGTGTTTCGTTGATCAGAAAGTCCGTCCCGTGATTGCTGTGGTTATGGCCAGCGAAATGGAGATAAGCAAGCTCCTCCTCTGCGCTTTTGCGCAAACATCATCTTCCTCGCTCACTAGCTGTATAATCACCTCCCAACTGACAGCAGAGCCTCATCTCCCCTCTATCTCATCACGCTCACTGTCACGATGGAGCTTGGCCTCTTCTTGGTGGCAAAATGAGGGGGAGACTGTCCCCCGCATTTGCCATCAAAGTCAGCACCGCATGCAAGCTGAAACAAGGTGTTCCATCTGCAGAGGTGTCGTATAGAGGGATCTGAGGAAGGATCTCTGCATCTGCCGTAACGTACCCATCCCCCCACTTTCAGTTCCGGGACTTTGGAGACTTTTCCTTACAGCATTCTGCGTCACGGCATTTGTATGATGCTCGCAACTTGAACCAATTAAACAGCCCTGACTGACCGAATTTTAATGTTGTTGTCTCACACTGGCTTTGTGATATCCTAATTTGCCGTGTCCAGGTTCTTTCGTGGTGGTTGTCGTTGTTGTTGCTGTTGTTGTTGTTGTGGTGGTGGTGGTAGACATGAACGATGGGGTGACGTGGTGCCATCTCCTTCGCCCCCTCCGCGAACTCCAATCCCCCAAGCCAATTTAATTTGGCCGTTCATGCCTTTTATGCAATAAACATCTTTCCTGTCGCTCCTCAGCCAGCCGGATGACCGGGAGGACCGGATAGGATGATGCAATAGATGCCTTGATATACATATCTCGTCAGAGCTAAGCTAGCTGGCCGCGGGGGATGCGGCCGGGAAGCCTGCTGAATGTGATAAGATACGGACGTGTAAAAAGATTATGCGGGGGAGGGGTAATTCATGAGGGTGACGGGAGTCGGGGGCTGAAATGGAGGGGTAGGTGATGGAGCGATTGGGTTGTTTGGTTGGTTCATGAGGATGATGGTCAAGAAAAGCCTTGCATGATGTTCAACTATCGTACTGATACCACTTTCCTGATCAACAGAGTAAAAGAAAACAAAAGGAAAAATCTCGGCATGATACCCAATAATGAGTGTCCCCACGGTCCATTGCAAATGACATGACGAAGAATAGGAGACACGAATGATCGAGGCAATGAGATGGACAAGCATGTGAAACACGCCAAACAGACCGACAATGACCTACAAATACCGCGGGTACATCGGAGCAGCGCCAACAGCAGCACCCATAACAGCCCCAGCAACCTGATGAAGGCCAGAGCTGGAAGTGATCTCCCTGTCTGAGACAGGATTCGTAAAGTAGGCCGAGTCAGCGCTGAAGATATCATTCCCACAGCCCAGGCCCATGTGGCTCGCATCAGCCAAGAAATTGTCCAGAGAAAGAGGCCCGCTCATCATGTCAGCCCAGAACTCTCCGCTGTGTGGGTTGTCCCTCCACTCATCCATCACTTCATTGTAACTCGCAGGCTTCACATCGACCTCTGGGCTGGATGCCCGGGCGGAAACCGACGGCGGAGGAGACGACGGCGCTGCACCTCCGGGCGGGAACAGATGCTGCTGCTCCTCCCTAAAGATCCAGGTGCGCAGGACCTGGCTTTCCACCACCTTGGCGACCTCAATCGACTTTTGGTTCATCTTCTCTGCAAAGTCCTCAAAGTACTTGTCGATGTACTGCTGCAACAGAGGCTTGATCAGTCTGGGTACCTCCTGCCGGGCAAACGTCTTGAACTCCTCCCAGTTTCTGGACGACCCTCCATTATCGTTATCCGGGCCTGTCCCATCCGAGTCATCATAGTAGGGAGATGGAATCTTCTCGCCAGGGAAGAGAATCCGATACATCTCCCGCCACTTATCCTCCTCAGAAAGCCCAGCCTTGGCCCTAGCATGCAAGAGCTTGTCCTTTTCCTCCGTGATGACATCAGGTATATTGTGCTTCTCGAGCTTGCACGGCTCCTCAGACCGCTGGTGATCCTTGAGAGCGGCCTCATCCTCAAACTGCTCAAAGCACCTCGCGCAAGAGTTCTTAGCCGAGTGGCGACGATATAGATGCTCCTTCACCCGGTGGACGTCCTTCCACCCGGGGCCACAGCAGGTCTTGACATGCTTGTACTTTGCCGCGTTGTGCTTAAAGAACGGACAGGCGAACCGGCGTCCCGCTGCCGGGTCTTGCTTCAGCTTCTTCTTGTTTCGCGTGTCGATAGCGTCGTCGGTGGTGGTGGTGGCGGCGCCGGCAGCGACGCGGTCGTCAACAGCAGCAGTGTCCTGGTCGTCTCTCGCCCGCTTCGCCACACGGCGCCTTGGTGCTGTTGGAACGGGGTTTTCAAGGCATTCGTCCAATTTCTTGAGGATGAGAGCCATAGATCTGTCTAGAATCTCTTTCTTTTTCTTTGCGAGGAATAACTCCGAAGGTGTCGGGTGACTTGAGCCGCGGGATGCCATGAAGTTGACAGGGTCGAATCTGTTCTACGCTGAGGACCCTGGATCTCGTGACATGAGATTCAGGCCATACGTAACGGTGGTGAATCTCTGTTCGGCTGGGTTTCTGTGTCTGAAGCTTTGTTCTGAGTGCGGGTGTTGATACTGGCGGGGGGTCACACAACCCGATGAGGTCGTGACGATGGCTTATAAGTGAGGGGAAGTAGGCCGAAGAAAGGATTGTGTTGAGCCGAGTAGCAGCTGGACCACAAAATGAACTGATGCGTGTCAATAATGCTTCAAATGTGATGTCGAACCCAAATAACGTCAGGTGGGCCTGAGGAAGAAGCAAGTCTCCATTGTAAAACCCATGACTCTGAGACGGCTTTATATACATGAGCTGCGATCCGTTTGCGCAAATGCGGAGAAGAAGCAGAACTCGGGGCTTGCTATTACACACCTTTCCTCCGGCTCCCGAGAAGATCAGAGCACGCTTTCTCCAATGGCGTGCTCCCACTCGGGGCGCATGCATCGGCAGAGTTGAACCACCCCAAGGCCGTTCAAGCATTGGACAGGACATCCGATGACACGCAGTACAGGCCCAACAGGGAAAACCACGCGCGTGCCTAGTGGTATGCCTATCCATCTGCATTCCCCAGCGGTGGCTATGCGTGCGCAAGTACTTCCAAGTGCTCAAATGCGACAGATCTCCTGTCACTTGAGGATCTTCTGGGACTGTAGATAAGGCTGAGAGCGGGGAAGGGACCAACACTATTCCGAATCGGCCGGCTCGGCAGCGTGGTGTTAATGCAAGAGATACCTCGCATCGAATTGATCCGGCGATGACGCACAGCGCCCAAAGTCAGGGACTTGGAGAGCCGACAAAAGATTCGGAGAAACCAAGTGAAAGGATAGGACCGGTCCCTTGATCAGACGCGCTCAATTGCGAACAGCAACCCGCGTCCTGAACCGAACATGTGATGGCCAAACCGCCAACTCAGAGACATCACAGCCTCGTCAGGCAGAGCATGTCGTGGTAAAGATGAGTCGTGTGCCATTCAGGGCGCTTGTTTAAGGGTCGAACACTTGTTCTCCATGTGCTCAAACGCGTGATACTGGATAGAGCACGTCAATATGCGACCAAGCTTCCAAAAAGGATCACCAAGAACGCCAGGTAACCTCATGAGAATGGGAATAACGAGATGGAGTCCAACAGATAAAAGGCGACGGTTTCCTCAAGAAACACAGACTTCCAAACCGTCAAACCAACCAACACACGCCTGAGCAGCCACCAAGCAGCCGAGAAGAAATAATTTGCCTTCCAAAACAAAACTCAAAATGTCGCAAAGAATGGGATCAGGCCTTCAGCTGTCCGGTGATGAGTAAGTTGACTTGATTCTGACTTCCAAGGAATGCCGATACTGATATTGCCGAAGAAGAACAACGACCAGCGAACCCTCCTACTCGCTGCAAAAATATCTCCACAGCAACGGAGAAATCCAGGATCGGCTGCTGAAAGGGCTGAACATGGCCGACATCTTGAGCCGGGCCCGAGCAGTGAAGGATGAAGTTGACACCTTGATGGATGAGATCTCGCCATCGTCGGAAAGCTCGAGCTAAGCCTAGCTGGTGGTTGATAGGTGTATTTGGGACTGTATTATAGGAGTTAAGAGCTGCTAGCGAGTCAATATTACCAAACATTACTGAACTGGGTTCTGAACGGGGCCTTGTTGCGGTGCTGGCGGGGGTGGTGGTTGCGCTGGCTCGTTTGCTGACTGCTGTCCTGGTTGAGGTGCAGGCTGTGGTGCTGGAGGTGGTGGAGGAGGAGGAGGAGGTAGAGGCTCAAAATTGGAAATCGGCCCAAACGCCTGGCAACCTTGTCAGTCAACAGCCTGGGAAAGATCTGATCAACTTACCGCAGAATCAAGATCAATCCAATCGGTCGTCTTCCATTTGTCCCACAGACGGTATACCAATGGGGGAGGCGGTGGTTCAGCAACTTCAGCAGGTGGATGATTCGGGAGAGCATGACGGGCCAAATCAGCTTCCCAGTGGGCACGTAATGCATCTTCCAAGAGTTGCTCATTGGGAGATTGGACATCCGCATCATCACTGCCCCCCTGGCCTTGCCCTGCAACCTGAGCCTGGGCCTGACTCTGTTCCGCCGGCGTTCGTCCAGCCCCAGTCACTTGGCGAGCCGCCTCATCTCGAAGCTCTTCCAAGATGATGGCCCATCTACGCGAGGGCGAATAGCGATTTGTTTGTTTCAAGAGCGCGCCAATGGCCTTTTCTGCGGTCTCGGTGAGTAAGGAGTCCATCTTGCCGTATCCCCTAAAGTGAGTGCCTCCGTACATGGCTTGCCGAGTTCGGATGTGCGGGAGAAGGAAAATAACGGCGGCTGCGCAGAAGCAGACGTGGTGCGCGAAGAAAATGGACTGGAAGTGGCTCTTGTCCCTCTTCTCCTGATCTCTAGCCAATGCGAGGCACATATTCAAAGCTATACGAGCGGCGTCAAGCAGTTTGCGCACAGCAGAATCGGCAGCCTGTTTCTTTTCGGCATCGGCCGAGTATGGTGCTGTCATGAACGGACGATAGACGAGAATGGCGGCGTGGCAATGAGCCAGGGTCAAGAGAGTGGACTGTCGACGGAAAATGGTGTGCAACATGGAAGGCTTGAGATGGCACATCATGAAGGGTAGCTGCTCTTTCCACTGTTCCAATTCGTTCCCTAGTCGTGTAGCGCTCTCCAACCTCCAGTCATTGGGTATCTCGCGAAACGTGTACACGTCTCGCATAATCTTATCGATGATCTGGTTCAACTTGGCCTGCTCAGTGCCAGCCTCCAAGTAGCAGTCGCCCAGGTGTGGCCGGAAAGGGCCTTCGGGACCCATATCTTCGTCGTTGACAGGATCCGGGAACTCCTGGTCAACTGCTTCATTGGAAAAATGGCAGGGCCTTCCAGACATCAACGAAATCTCCTTGTCAATGATGTAGGCGGTCCAAAACGTGCGCCTCTCGCACTGGATCTTTGCGTAATCTGGGTTGACTGTCATATCCCGACCCAGGCCTCGATTTCGGCCTCGTCTGCGATGGAGGCCGAGCTGAGTCAGCATGTGGACGGCATTGCCAAAGATATACCAAGCTTGGCTCAGTCGACATGTGCAAAGGAGATACAGGACTTGGAGGAGACGAGCTTGGATGGATTCCAGCTTTGGTGGGCCCGGCTCAGAGTCTGTGAGACGAATGGTTGCCAGGAACAGTTGGTCTCCCATGTTGAGCGTCCAGAGACGATCCCACATCTTTTGTTTAACGGCTTCTCGCCATGGTCGGTCGTAAAACATTGTGCCAATAGACATGCACATGAGCGCAATGGTGGCTTTTGCCGGGCCAAGATCCTTCTCCAGGGGTGAGTTTGCAGTCCAGTTCTTCCATACCCTTTCCAACCAGGACTTGACGGTGGGCCGGTGTAGAAAGTGAAAGGTCTCGGTCCAGCCGTTCTGAAAAGCGTTGAGCATCTCGAACCATTTGGCCGGACTCTCAGGAAAAGCCAGCGGCAACGTAGTGTCGAAAGGCTGGTCACTAGGCGGCATGACGAGGTCGCCAGGGACACCATATTCTTGTCCGTAGCTAGTGGGTATTTTCTGGTAGCGGGCCATCCTCTCCCAGGCTTTGTGAAGAAAAGCCAGGGGTGGTGTCTCGGGATCCGCATATCGATTTGTGAGCATGTAGTTCTCGTGATCCTGAAGTGGAATGCGCCTGACTGCAAATGTACCTCCATATTCAGTAGAGTCGTTCTCCGGCAGCTCTGTTTCATCAGCCTCTGCTTCTGAGGCCTCACCCTCGCCTTCGCCTTCCTCACCGCCCTCGCCCGGTGGCATCGAGTCTCGCTGTTTTGCACGTAGCTTGAAGGTGCATGCAACACGGCTGTTGAAGCAGTTCTCGCATGGTAGCTTGCCCGAGCAAGACACCTTTTGAGTTCGACAGAGATCACAGGCACGTAGAGCCCAACTTCTGTCACGGACTTCCCTCCCAAACTCGTCAACTGGCTGGGCGAGGTTACGGGCTTGGCCATCGGCGGGAGGAGGGGGCGGTGTCTTTGCAATGCCCCTGATATAGGGTCTGTCATAGGTACACACCCTGTCGCGCTTGGTGCAGTTGTTGCATGGCTTGAAGCCACTGCATTTCATACGCTTGCCATGGCATTGATCACAGGAGCGGGAGATGCGCTGCTTCTTTTCCTTGGGAGAGTCTGTCGTCCCATTGGCATCTCCTTCGGCAGCATTGGACTTTCGCTTGCCCTTCTTCGGACCAGGCTCGGCAATGCGTGTTTCTGGCAGGGCATTGCGGTGGACAGGGGGCGCAAAGGGCACCTCGAGCGAGGCATAGGTGGGTGGAGCAAACTGCTGTTGGGTATGTTGGTGCTGATCGGCCATTGTCGTCGTCGCAGTTGGCGGCGAGACTCTCGCAGCTGTCGGAGCGCGTCGACGCGTCGTTATGATCGGGTTGACGGATAGACGGCGCTAGCCCCCACCACTCAAAATGCCACGAATTTCTCCTGTCAAAGAGTGGGGTCTGGGTTATGTGTACCATAGCTGACTAAGCTTCAAGCCTACCCGAACCGGCTAAGCTACCCGGTGGGTAAGGGTTTCTTTCGGCACTGGGATGATGGATCAGAGCTGTTGCTTGGATGTGCTCTCATCGCTATATAGTATTGTCCTCAAGTTTGGCATTTTCCTTAACTCTAGCAACCGTCAATTGTTGATTCTGGACTTCGTGGACTTCAATCAATATATCCCCGCCGTAGGCCCACGCCCGATGACAGCCGTGCGCTCCTTCCCGGTTCGGCAGTTCCTGGGTTGCTCGGCCCACCATCAGCTGCCGATTGGCCACCGTGAGCTTCCATCTGGCGTCTTAAAAAGTTATCCAGACACAAGATAGTCGTGTTATCAACACCTTCAAAGACATCAATGTCTGGTCACGAGCGCTTCCTCCTCTCGATCTCCTATTTTCACGCTTCTAGATAATTTCAGCCAATGTGATGGCTGTTGTATGTCAAAACGGTTTCCATCTGCCTTCCACAAGGGCTTCGATGGAATTTCTCCAATTCTAGGCGAGCGGGCCCCGTGGACCGTGGGGGGTTCTTTGTTACGTCACCCGCGCAGTGATTCTCGACCTCTTTGCGCCTCGTATTTCCAACCTCCCGGCGTCCCCCGCAAACGGTGACGGTTTTGGTTTCATGCAGCGGTCACATGGAGAGCTCTAGGCGGGGTACATGGTGCATTCTACCGATATTCCATCAGTTCCGTGACTTGACCTCAATTCGAAAATATAACAGAACAGCCACAAGCCGTTGTAATATTTTGACTCTCCCACCTTGTGTCCATTATACAGTTCACATATCGTCAACCACTCTACCACCATGTCGCCCGCTACCATTCGCCTCGGCACAGCTTCTCCCAGCACACAAGCTAGCACTCCCGAAACCATTGCTCAGCTGGAACAGATCGCCCGTCGTGCCGCATCGAAAAAGATTGACATTCTCCTGCTCCCGGAAGCTTACATCGGAGGATACCCTCGCGGAACGCACTTTGGCTGTGTCATTGGCTCGCGCACAGCCGAGGGCAGAGAAGAATATCTCCGATACTTCCAAAACGCCGTTGACTTGGGTGATACCGTTGGTGATGGAGCCGGTGCTGGGGAAGCATGGATCAAACGTGCCTTGCCGGGAGATGCTGTCCCCGGGTCGAACGAGAACAGCAAGGAGCCTGCTGCGAACAAACGGGGTGATGGCACCAGGGAACAACTCGAGAGAATTGCTCGTGAAACCGGAGTATTCATTGTCACTGGCCTGATAGAAAAGACCGGAGGGTCCATGTATTGCTCGGTTGTATATGTTTGCCCAAAGCAAGGAATCATCGGCAAGCGCAGAAAGGTCATGCCTGTTAGTTACCCCTTTTTGATCCCCTTTTCCTTTCCAATACTAACGCCCCAGACAGACCGGCACCGAACGCCTGGTCTGGGCTCAAGGCTCCCCAGCCACCCTCCGCGCAGTAAGCACCACCATCCGCGGCGTCCGCATCAACCTCGGCGCAGCCATCTGCTGGGAGAACTACATGCCTTTGGTTCGACAATCCCTCTACAGCCAAAACATCAACCTCTACCTCGCCCCCACCGCTGACGGGAGAGACACCTGGCTATCCCTGATGAGGACAGTAGCCATCGAAGGCCGCTGTTTCGTCATCTCCTCCAACATGGCCGTCCCCCCTCCTTCTATCCCTCAACAAATTCCCAACAACCACCCAGATTCCTCCTCAGCCATCCTAACCGAAGAACCCGATCATGAAAACCCCCACGACGACCACACCCCCATCTTCTCCGACCACCACCCCTCCCCCTTCGCACCCAAACATCACAGCAACCGCCGGGCCTCATGCCTAACAGAAGAAGGCTTTGAAATCGCCCTCCCTCGTTCAAAATCCCCCGGCACCCCCACCACTACCACAACCACACGCCGCGCCACCCCCCCCCCACCCGCACAACCACCTCAACAGTAAACACCCTCTCCCCTCCTCCAAGCGCAGAACTTCAGTCTTCGACAAAGACGGCAACGAGATTGTGCTCTGCTGCAAAAAGCCTTCCCACGTTACCAACTCCCAAACCCAGCCTATGGTCCCTCCCGCTCCCAAACTGACAAACTCCAGCAGCGCGGAATGGGTCTCCAGGGGTGGATCAAGCATAATCTCCCCCTTTGGAGAGGTCCTCTCCGGTCCCCAATGGGAGGATAACACCGGCCTCATCTGCACCGACGTCGACTTTGAGGATTGCATCAGGGGACGCCTGGACCTGGACACGGCGGGGAGTTACTCGAGGAATGATTCGTTCGAGTTTGGGGTCAGGGGCTTGGATTTGAGTCCTTTGCCCTATTGAACTAACTAACCAACTTTTTGGCACCATATATAACAAACAGCCCCTGGGCTAAATTCATGAAATCAATAGGTTTTTGTGTAACTGTATTTTTTTGACAGCGCTGGGGTATCATGGGTTTTCATCTTTGTATAAACTCGAGAAATGAAGAAACAAACAAACAAGTCAACCCCGTCGAGTAGAAAGAAAATGCTTGCGCAATCCTTGCTATTTGTCTGTTTTGATAAAAAGTCATGAAAGAAACAAAAACAGGAATGGATATCGATACTGAAACTGAAATTGAGAGAGAACACAAACCGAGAGACGACAAAGAAAAACCCAAGGAAAACACCATTACCGCCCACTTTCCTATCCTGCTATTCGTTGCCATGAAACGAGACAAAATGCAACGCGTGAAACAAAAAACTCCAGACTACCTCCCTTGCCCCCAAAGAAACACAAGCCGCTGTCCCATCCCCCTTTCATGTCATGACCCCTTTACTCCTTGGTAGTCCCAGCCCCAGCACTCCCACTCCCCCCCTCCTCAACATACCCCTGCACCTCCCTCGCACTCGTCAACGGACTCGGTGCCGCGGCCACAGCACTATCCCCCCTCCCAAACCCAATACTCCCATTGATACTCTCCGCCCTCCCATGTCCCAACAGCCCGCTCCTCACACTGGCAGTATCCCTATCAGCACCAACCACACTTCCAAGGCCCTGCTTCGCATAAAAGCTATTCCTCTCACTGCTCACCCCGAAATTCCCCGTCGTGGCACTGTAGATGCTCGCCCGCTCACCTCCGACCCCACCGGTCCCCGTCCTGTGGAGCCCCGGGGTGGTGGGGATGCCGGGATTTTCCAAGTTGGCGCTTAGCACGCTCAATGGCAGGGATTCCCTGCTTCCTCCCCACAGAGACGAAGGAGCCAGCGCCCGCACCGAGGCGTCTGTGTCGAATGAACGGCGGCGGCCGCGCTTGGAGGAGGAGGCAAGTGTGAGGATGGAAGCGTTGTCGGTGAGGAGGTTGTTAGCTGTGGCGGTGTGATAGGTTGTCGGGTGGCCCGTGGTGGAATTGGCGCTGGCGGTTGCGAGGTGGGCGGGGATAGCGGAGGCGGGGGAGGCGGTCGGAAAGGGCTGGTTGAAGTGAATGATGTGCGAGTTGGATTGGTTGCCGTTGCTGGCTGGGGTTGTGTTTTGGGGGCCACCGCCGGCCGTGTTTGGCGCCGCGGTTTGGATTGTTGTGAGGGTTGTGGTTAAAGACCTGACGGAAGGCGCCGGGGATGAGAAGGTGCTATCGCCGCCTCGCCGGCCGTTCACAGTGTAGGTTGTGTTGGTGATTGATGGTACTCCGCGCGACGTCGCCGTCATTGATCGTGATGTGTCGTGCTCGGTCGATACGGTTGGTGCCATGGAGCGAGCTCCCACTGTGGGTGGTGGTTGCCCCTCGTCGGATATTCTGACTGAAGCATTTTGATCGCCCGACACAATGCTGAATGATCTTCTGCTAGGATCCGTGGATTCTGTGTACTGGCTCTCTCTATTCGTGGTAGCAGGCGGAAGGCGACCGGACTCGGGGTATGGGTTGTTGTTCTTGGATGGGCGCAGTTTTGCGCTGTCTTTTGTGTGTCGGTGACCCTCACCATTGGAGGAAGATTTCAGGTTGGCCAGTTTCTTCATCAACGTGGAGAACGGCCGTCGTCGACCTGATCGACCTGAGCGACCCAACATCATGTCAGCTTTTGCTTATCGCTAGAACGAGCGAAATAAGAGAAGGTCTGAATCACCATGAGAAGTAGTCGCAGTCTCCGTCATCGCAGTATCTGGGACGCTAGAAGCGGGGGAAAGGTTTCGGCCTTGCGCAAAGAGAGGACCAGGAAGGTTGGATGCACGTAGGTGGTCGTTATCGGGGATAGCAGGTCAAGATTCTGGTCGCGGTTGCCGGAGGGGTGTTGGAATCTGGTACACGTCGGGTAGTAAAGAAAGCAGATGATATGTTGGTCGAGTGCGGTCGTTGTGGATGGGAAAAGATAAAGCGAGGTGTCGAGCAGGTTTACTTTTTGTTGCTGTCAATGGGGCGGTTCATGAATTGTTTGCAAAGCCGTGCGGAGAGGTCGCACAGACCGTGGCGTTGTCGGATCACCCAAGACGATAACTGAGTGGTTTCGCAGGTGGCGCGTAAGTGAGACGGGTGAAATGGATGGCTTGGAAGGTTGCGGGAAGAGGGCGATGATGTCGGTATTGAACAATGGCAGAAGCCAAGAAGGGTCGTTGTTCTCCAGCAGAAGCTCAAGCGGAAACATCCCAAGCTTTCGGTTGTCGTTCCGCACGCTCCACGCTCCACAGGGGGTTCAGTGACGAAGCCGGGCCCCAGGGTGCCGACACAAGATGGTGTGGGGCCCATCCACAACGCTCTTGGCACAACACAGTGATCACGTGGGAGTCCATCCACACCCTCACTTTCCCATTTTACGACTCCCTTTTTGGACAGTCTTCTGCTGTTGTGTTGCATCTGATCAAGGTTGGATGCAGGACAACTCACTGGCTGGGTAGCGAGATGTCGGGTTCACAACCGCCATGTCGATACAGCAACTGCCCGGGGACGTTGTTGCTCAAATCAAATCATCCACTATCATTACCTCGCTGAACACTGCCGTCTGTGGTCTGCTTCGAAATTCTTTGGATGCCAGATCTACGAAGATCAACATCTCAGTTGACTATGGGCGTGGAAGCTGCTCTGTCGAAGACAACGGTGTTGGCATTCCTCCATCCAATTTTCGGGAGGGTGGGGGGCTAGGCCAACTGCACTGTACGTCATCCGCCGCTCAAGCAATGTTTTGTTGTTCGGCCCAACTAACATCGTTGCTCTAGATACTTCAAAATACCCGCCGTCCGCAGACTGTCACGGCAAACATGGCGAGTTCCTGGCATCTCTAGGCGCTCTCTCTTTGTTGACCGTCACGTCACATCACCGTGATTACCGGTCACACAACTCGCTTACCATACACAAGTCCAACGTGGTGACACGGAATGTTCCAGCCCTGCCTGAACAGCGCATATTGGACTTTTCCAGCGGGACTCGTGTTGTCGTCCGTGATCTTTTCGGCTACCTGCCTGTCCGCGTCAAGCAGAGAGCTACAGAAGTGGAGCGATTGGGCACAAGTAGGTATTTCGATCAGCTGATCCACGAAGCCGTTGCTCTTCTGCTTGCTTGGCCAGGAGAGGTGGCTGTAAATCTCCAGGATTCGATTGCTCGAAGAACAGTGTCTCTCCAGACATCTCCACTTGCTGATATCGAGAAACACCATTTACTGTCAGCTCGGGATGTTCTTTTGCGAACACCCAAGCTTCTTCTTGCAGCGTCCTTGTTGGACCAAGAGAATCCGAAGTCGTGGGTCTCGATTGGTGCCACTGCTCCAGGCATTACCGTGAGAGGCTGCGTGTCACTGGAACCAGCAGCTACGAAGAGAGTGCAGTTCATCGCTCTCGGCATCCAGCCATCCCTCAACGAAGGTCACTCAAACTTCCTCTACGATGAAGTCAACAATGTGTTTGCCAACTCCAGCTTCGGTACCATCGAAGAAGCTGGCGTTGATGACGACGGTTGTCCACAGAAGATGGCTGGCTTCACCCGCAAAGAGCTGAAGCCAAGAAAAGGCGTGGACCGATGGCCCATGTTTTTTCTCCAGATCATATTAGAGCACGGGTTGGGTTCTGTGGATGCGAATGACTTTCTAGATGAAAGGCGGCCGAATCTCTCCATCATTGTTGACCTGCTTCAAGTGATGGCATATGAGTTCTTGAAGAAGCACATGTTTCGACCAAGGTCTGTTCACGCCATTAAGCAGCTCAAAACTGGAACGGTCTCTGGTTCTGATTTTGCTTTCGAGACGAACCGAAAATCAGCTTCGCAGCTGCCGGTAGCCAGGTCTGCTTCGAGACTAAGTGTTCGCACAAAGGCTTCAAGGAAGTCGACCACACGGGACACCGAGACACGCTCTGCATCACCATTTTCATCATGGCCCAAAACCAAGCATGCCGTCCAGCCACAAATTGAACTCAAGAGAGCAGTGTCATTGCCTATGGGTCGCACCTCGAGTGGCACGTCTATAGCCGGCTGTTCCAATGCCATCTCGGATGGTTCAGAGACAGTTGAAAAGCCGCATGATCCAGTCGCAGATACATCTGCTGAGCCAATGATCTGGATTGACCCTGTTACCAAAATCAAGTCGATAATTGATCCACGGACTGGTTTTGCGATGAGGCCCAAACAGGGTTCCAATAAAAGGCCGAGCCTTGATCGGAGAAGAAGCTCAACAGCGCTCAGGGACTGGAAACCTAGCACAAACACCCGGGGCCGGTCCTTTTTCTTGCCAACGGAACGGCCCATCCCTAGGCTACCCCAGGAATCAGACACGCTTGGCTGCGAAGGAGGTGAACATGGCTGCCATGGGCTTGGGGTAATTACCCTCGAGAACAGCAATAACAGTGTTTCGACTGCTCTGGAAGGGAGAATATCCAAAGACACGCTACGAAAAGCCGAAGTGGTGAATCAAGTGGATGAAAAGTTTGTGTTGGTGAAAGTCTTCAACCAGGCTGGAACAGTCCACAGAAGAGATCTCGTCGATTCTCCGCTGCTGGTGATCATAGACCAACATGCCGCTGACGAGCGTTACCGGGTTGAAGCTCTGCTGAAAGAGTACTTCGTGCCGGACCCAGATGACGGCAGGAGTTTGGTGGCGGCCAGAACGCATTTGGACAAGAAGTTGTTCTTTGACTTGTCTAGGCAAGAAGGAGAGCTGCTTGTGAGGTTCAAAAGGCATTTTGCTTATTGGGGTGTTATCTACGACGTGACAACCCACGACCAGGCATCGAGGGTCACGGTGGAGGTTCAGGCCTTGCCGCCCAGTATAGTGGAACGGTGCCGTCTTGAACCCAGGCTTCTTGTTGAACTGCTCCGGAATGAGATCTGGAAGCTGCATGAAAACCCCAGCAAACAGGCTGGCATCGTGCCACGGCTCCCGATCGGTGACGAGGCCAATCATCAGTGGTTCTCCAGGTTCCACAACTGTCCAGAGGGAATCATTGAGTTGATCCACTCCAGGGCTTGCCGAAGTAAGTTCGCCTTGGTAGGCTACTAGTGACAAAGGCTGAAGCTAACCGGTACTTTCAGGCAGTATCATGTTCAATGACGTCCTGACCAAGGAGCAATGCTTTCAGCTAGTGCAGAAACTGGCTGCATGCGCCTTCCCGTTCCAATGTGCCCACGGCAGGCCGTCGATGGTGCCTCTGGTGCATCTCGGGCCGAGCAGCAGTGTCGGGTCTTTCGGCATGGCCAGGGAAAAGAATGGGAAGAAACGGCTGTTGTGTGATATCCGGAAGTGGAAGGACAGTGTGGGAAGGGCGAATCAGACCTGAGAGCGTAACTGTGTAGTAGCATAATAGTAAGGGTGTGGTGATTCTTTTGGCAAAATGGGATAAGACGGAATGAGTCACACTTGGAGCAACCCACCTTCGTAGAGGCCGTTTCGGACCTTGATACTCAACAACAACAGCTCAACAAGCTGCGTGGCGCAGCGGAAGCGCGCCGGGCTCATAACCCGGAGGTCACTCGATCGAAACGAGTCGCAGCTAACTCTTTTGCATTTTTTTTTTCACAATTCAACTCTTTTGCGGGCCTCCATCGAGGATCTTTTCATTTTTGGTAGCTTTCTGGGGTTGGCTTGTTACTGAGCTGCCTTACTGGGTTAGGGTTACTTTGAGATAATGGTTATCTAATCAACTGCCAAGGCCATGTGTGGGGAGCTTGGAGCTCCAACCCCAACAAGGTCCCCAAACAGGCGTCACAAGCTCTCCAGGCCGCACATCAACAACTGGAGCGCATTCGTAGACATATTCTCTACTTTGCGCCCTTACTTTTTTTCTCTTCACCGCTCCAAGTTGACCTTATACAGCAGCGAAAAAGCTGAAAGATGCCACCATGGCGCTAACGGTTTGTCGTTCCCTTTCCCATGCACTCTTACATCTGTCCCAGCGACGACTAACACGATGTCTGTCTGTCAATTAGTGGCGCTCCTTTGACTTTTTCGAGTCGACCCCCATCACCCCCTCGGACCCGACCTCCCGCTCCTTCTTCGACAACCCTTCCCACTTCTCCCAGTCCGTCGCCTCTGTCTGCTCCGGGTCGGAATCCTTGTTCCTAGGCGGCTTCGACGGCACGGTGCGGATCATCGGGCCCAACTTCAAGATCTTGAGGGAGTTCACCGCCTACGACAATGGCTCCTCGGTCACCCACATGCGGCAGGTGGAGGGGACCAGTTTGCTGGTTACTATTGGGGAGGGAGGCGCGGGGGAGGATCTGGAGCCGGGGCAGCCGGTGGTGAGGGTGTGGAGTTTGGATAAGGTTAATAAAAAGGATGGGAACCCCGGGTTGCTGAGTAGTGTTGTCGTGAATAACGGGAAGAGGCCTTTTCCCATTTCGGCGTTTACGGCGACGGATGATCTGACGCAGTTGGCGGTTGGGTTTGCGAATGGGGCGGTGGTGGTGGTGAGGGGGGATTTGATTCATGATTTGGGGACGAAGCAGAGGGTGATTTATGAGAGTGATGAGCCGATTACGGGGGTGGAGATGCATGTTGATGGTGGGGTGGGGTTGACGACGCTGTTTGTGGCTACGACGGCGAGGGTGTTGAAAGTGGTGATCAGTGGGAAGGGGCATGGGCAACCCCCTAAAACGGTGGAGGATGAGGGGTGTGGGGTGGGTTGTATGGTTGTTGATAGGAGGTCGGGGGAGATTGTGGTGGCGAGGGAGGATGCCGTGTATTATTACACGCTGGAGGGGAGGGGGCCGCCGACGGCGTATGAGGGGGCGAAGAAGCTGGTTGCCGTGTATGGGGACTATATTGCGGTGGTGTCGCCGCCGACGCCGGCGGGGGAGGCGGATACGACGAGGAGGAGGTTTTGGGGGGGTGCGGCGGATAGTATTTATACTTTTACGTTGATACATCCGGAGCTGAGGATTATTGCGCACAGTGAGACGGTGTTGGCGGATGTGAAGCATATTTTTGCGTTGTGGGCGGATTTGTATATGCTGACGCTGGATGGAAAGGTTTGTTGCTCTTGGGAAGTAAGAGAGGATGATGGCTAATGTGACGATAAACAGATCTTCCGGTATCATGAAAAGACGCTGCAGCAACGGTTGGACATGCTCTATCAGCGCAATCTCTATACCCTTGCCGTGGACCTAGCTCAAAAGTGCGGGATGGACGCTCAGCAACAGAATATCATTTACCGGAAATATGGGGATTACCTTTACCAAAAGGGCAATTACGACGAGGCCATGACGCAGTACATCAAGGCCATAGACAGCACAGAGCCATCACAGGTCATCAGAAAGTTCCTCGACACGCAGAGGATACACAACTTGATCGAGTATCTGGAGGAGTTGCATGAGCATCACAAGGCGACATCAGATCACACAACTCTGTTGCTGAACTGTTACGCCAAGCTGAAGGATATTGACAAGCTGGAAAAGTTCATCAAGTCTGAAGGGGATCTCAAGTTTGACCTTGATACAGCTATCTCGATGTGCCGGCAGGGTGGCTACTACGAGCAAGCAGCATATCTTGCCAAGAAGCACGGGGAGCATGATCTCGTGGTGGATATCCTCATCGAGGATTCTCATGCCTACAATGAGGCGCTGGATTTCATCTGGCATCTGGATCCAGAGACAGCACACCCCTGTCTGATGAAGTATGCCCGTGTTCTGATCGAACACTGCCCATCGGATGCTACGCAGCTCTTCATCGACTATCACACCGGCAAGTATAAGCCACGAGTGGATGCCCCCATCACAGCCGAGGCCGCCCCTGTAACGACAAACGGAGGGTTTGCAGCGGGAGCGGCCAATGCCGTTTCCAACCTCAGCAGTTTGCTACCACTGCCGTACATGAACACGGCGGTGCTAGCAAGCAATAACAATGCCAATGCAAAGCCAACAGTGGGCGACATGTCCCTCAAGCAAGAGGCCATCGCCATCAAGTACACCCCTCCCAAACCACGAACGGCCTTTTCATCCTTTATCGACCACCCAGACGAGTTCATCGTCTTTCTCGAAGCCTGCCTCCAAGATGACGCCCTGTCAAAAGAAGACAAAACGGACATTTACACCACCCTGTTTGAGATGTACCTCCACAAATCCAACGAAAAGAAATCCGACGCCCACCGCGAGAAGTGGGAGGCCAAGGCCAAGTCCCTGATCGAAGCCGACAAATCCCTACCAGCAACGCAAGAGAAACCCCAGATTGAAAACTCCAACGTCCTTTTGCTCTCTCACCTTTCCAACTTTAGGGATGGAACCACGCTGGTGAAGGAGCAGTCGGGTTTGCTGTTTGACATTTTTCGCTCTTATACATCAGCAAAGGACACCAAGGGGGCGATCAAGGCGCTGGCTAAATACGGGCCGGAAGAACCGCAACTCTACCCCGCGGCGTTGTCGTATCTGACGTCTGACGCGAAGATTCTTGACGAAGCAGGGCCGGATGAGCTGGCGGCTGTGCTGGATAGGATTGATAAGGGGGGTTTGATGGCCCCGCTGCAGGTGGTGCAGACACTGTCGAAGAACAGTGTCGCGAGCATGGGGATGATCAAGCCCTACCTGGCCAAGAGGATAGAGGCTGAGCGGTTGGACATTCAAGAAAATAAACGTGTGGTCAGCCAGTTCAGGACGGAGACGATGGCGAGGAGGCAGGAGATTGCTGATCTGGGGGGGAAGCCGGCCGTGTTTCAGGCTACGAGGTGTGGGCAGTGCGGTGGGGGGTTGGAGCTGCCGGTGGTGCACTTTTTGTGCAAGCATAGTTTTCACAGGAGGTGTTTGCGGGTTACCGGGGGAGGGGAGGGGGATGATAATGTGGGGGAGTGTCCGATCTGCGTGGTGGATAATGCGACGATCAGGGCGTTGAAGAAGAGCCAGGAAGAGAATAGTGAGAGGCATGAGTTGTTTAAGGCTGATTTGGAGGGGAGTGAGGATCGGTTCAAGACGGTGGCGGAATGGTTTGGAAGGGGGGTGATGGGGGCTGGGGGGGAGTAGATGGGGAGGGTATGATAATGATCATGTTGGTTTTTTGGGATCGGATGTTTTTTTTTCTGATGTTATTGCTTATCTACCACATACCATCCATACTCGGGCTTGCCAAACACAAACGCAGCATGGTCCAAGACCAAAGGCTTGCCCCCATCCCTGCAATGCTTCAGCTCCTTGAGCTTCGTCTTTAAACTCTTGTTGATCCCCCTTATCGGTCCCGTCGCCAACATGTCGTCCCCCAACAACCACTTGCATATGCTCCCCACGCTCTCGTTGCGGAGGGTCAGCGACTTGCCGTTCTCGATGCGGAAGTTGATGTAGTGTTTCCACTCGCGGAGGTCGCAGTACTTGGGGACTTCGTGGATTTTTTGCTTCAACAAAAAGTTGAGCGAGGCGGTGTGGTCCTCGGAGCGGAAGAGGGGGGAGTCGGTTTGGAGGTCGAGGATTTCTGAGTGGCGGGCTGTGAGAGTGAGGAAGAACTAGAAGGGGGGTTAGGTTACCGTTGGTAGAGGGAACAAAAAAGGGTTGGGCTTACGTTTGATGGAGGGTGGGGACGTGGTCGGGGGTCTTCGGGGGTTGGGTGGGAGGCGAGGCGGAATTTAGGGGTGGATTCCCAGAGCCATTTTGGGGACTGATGGTGATGTTAGTATTTGACGTAGGGTATGGTAGGGGGGAGAACGGACCAGTAGCTCTTGAACCCCTTTCCAAATATTGTCATGGTTCAGCGCCTCTTGCTGTTCCACCCCTTTCACCTCAGCCGACTGGCTATCCGGATACATGGTCATGAACTGGTCGATAACGGCCTTGTAGAAGTCGGCATTATCCTCCACTCCCACGTTGCAGACTGGGCTCCGGACACTTTCCACGCCCTGGGCGGCGATATATGGTGCTGCTGGGCTGCGCAACAACCCCGAGATATCGCTCAAGTCAGAGTTGAGAAGTAATGTACCATGGTGCAACGCGCGCTTGCCCGTCAACTTGTACGCCGAACCCGAGATTTTGTATGTCGACGGCGCAGGCTCGGGTCCTTCGGCATCTTGCGCTTCCTGAACAATATCATGTCTTTCGTTGACCTTGACACCCTTTATTCCCATATTCTTCAGCGCTTCCACCACCATGAGCGCGTGCTTATCCCTATCGAAGACATCCTTGGGGCAGATGACGGACCAGTTCGCGTTGCCGTGATCATGGACGACGGTTCCCCCTCCTGAGCGCCGGCGGACGAGGTGGTGCTTGAGCTGGCCGAATTTTATTCTTGTCTGTGCTAGTTGTGGAAGGTTGACTTCAGTCCAGGGGTTTTGGTTGCGGCCAATTACCACGCATGGGTCGTTTGTGTAGAGGAAGAGGATGGTCGAGTCGGGGTCGGACTTTTCGAGGAGGTGGTGCTCGATGGAGAGGTTGAGGTATGGGTTGGCTGAGCTGGAGGTGTAGATTTGGAACTTTTGGGAGATTGCTTTGGTGGTTATTGGCCGAGCGCACCTCGTTGATAATATGGAGCGTATGCGCCAGGCATTTCGGAGGGCAGGTGTGGCCATTGGATGGGCCTGGGGGATGTTGGAAGGGGGGTGTCTGCGAAGATAAGGTACATAAATAAAAAGAACCTCAACGGCCTGTACCCAAAAAAGGCAGCCGGGGCCCTGGAACCAGGAACGGTCAGGGATTCGCTAGCGCCTCTTCCCCCCCCCCGGCACGGGACCGTTGATCCCTGCGACAGAGCCAAGAAGCACCCAAGTCAAATCGATGCGGGGAGCCGATGACGGAGACAGCATGGAGGGGCTCTGGCGGGTATGAGCTTTTCCATATGGCGTGTGCTGTGTGCGCTGCTCCCCAAAAATTTAGCCAGCATCGTGCCACTGACTCACCGACACACGTTTGACCAGACGGAACAAAGAAGAAAGGCCGAGTTTTTGTTAATTTGGGTAGATTTGGTACTAGACAGTCGAGTACTCATCCCCATTTTTGTACCACCACTAAGACCGCAACATAATGGACGGAAACACATTTGGAAAGGGCTTCACAGTCACCACGTATGTGTCTTCACTGCCATGCGCCAGAGCACATCACCACTAACACACGGCTTGCACACAGCTGGGGCGAGTCCCACGGAAAGTCGGTCGGATGCACAATTGGAAATGTTCCTGCTCAGCTGAGAATCACCGAGGCCGATGTTCAGCCACAATTGACCCGCCGCCGTCCTGGCCAGAGCGCCATCACAACCCCCCGCGACGAGAAGGACAGAGTTGAGATCCAGTCTGGTGTTCAAAATGGCCTCTCCCTCGGCCTCCCCATGATGATGGTGGTCAAGAACGAGGATCAGCGCCCCAAGGGTAGGCACTGCCGAGTTCAGCATGTTGTTTGGCGTGACATTGACACTGGTGTGCAGACTACGGAAACAAGACCATGGACATGTACCCAAGGCCCAGCCATGCCGACTTCACCACCCAGGCGAAATACGGAATCAAGTCGGAAAGTGGAGGTGGCAGAAGCAGTGCCCGCGAGACCATCGCCCGTGTCGCTGCCGGCGCTGTTGCCGAGAAGTACATGATGGACGCCTTCGGCATCGAGATCGTTGCGTTCACCAGCTCCATCGGCGGCATCGACCTCTTTCCCCCTACCCCTGAGCACCCAACCCCCGTCACCGACCCCAAGTTCCACGAGTTCCTCGACAACATCTCTCGCGAGACCGTCGACAAGTTCCTCCCCGTCCGCTGCCCCGATCAGGCCATCTCCGACAAGATGGTCCAGTTGATCACCGAATTCAAGGACCGCAACGACAGCATCGGCGGCACCGTCACCTGCGTCGTCCGCAACGTCCCCGTCGGTCTCGGCGAGCCTGCCTTCGACAAGCTCGAGGCCATGCTCGCCCACGCTATGCTCAGCATTCCCGCCACCAAGAGCTTCGAGATCGGATCCGGCCTCACAGCCTGCACCACCCCGGGCTCCATCCACAACGACCCCTTCGTCTCTACCAAGGGCAGAGAGGTCCCACCATCAGTCGCCAAGAGCGGCGCCTACCTCAAGGGATTCACCCGTCCCAAGCTCACCACCAAGACCAACTTCTCTGGTGGCATCCAGGGTGGCATCACCAACGGTGCTCCTATTTACTTCAAGGTCGGCTTCAAGCCCCCTGCCACCATTGGCCAGGACCAGCTCACTGCAACCTACGACGGCGAGTCAGAGGGTGTTTTGGCCGCCAAGGGGAGACACGACCCCTGCGTCGTGCCCCGTGCTATTCCCATTGTTGAGGCCATGGCTGCTATCACTGTGATGGATGCGCTCGTCAGACATTTCGGTCCCAAGACTCTGAGCCAGTACCTCCCTTACTACAGGGAACCAAATGAGAAGGGCGAGGCGCAGGTTGCGGCACCGGATGATCAGCTTTAAGGGTTGATTGGGAGATCAAGGAGAAATAGAGGTGGTTGAAGAGAGGAGGATATGGGGCGATGAAATCAAGATTTTTAAGAATTCGAAATGTACATGCAAGCGTTGTCATGATTAGAGCAAGATTGGGGTGGGCAAAAAGGCGAGGCAGACAAAAGAGACAGTAGGCAGCGCGGGCGCGGAAAAGCAAATGGTTGTTTTTTTCGTTGGTTGTGGTCTAAAAAAGAATTGGTTATGATGATATCATGCAGTATTGTTATTTCTGATCCGTGTCTGTTCAAGCCATACGTGCTCAGAAGCATCTAGCTCTAAGAACAGACGTAGTCCCACACCCAGACGTTGTATCAAGCCAGGGTGGGATTTGACCATCCATCAAGGTTGACTCCCATCCCCTCGTCACCACAAAGCGCTGAGCAAGGGGAAAAGAGAGATAGCATCCTCATCCCCAGTCCGAAGACCAGACCAGGGATGAGAATACGGCAGTGAAGCACCACCATATTGATCGATAGGCCACGAGCTCTTGCTGGAAGAAGTGTGATACCAGCATGGCTTGGTCAAAGCTTCAAGTATATCACCCTGCTGGGTGATGGGAGAGGAGAAAGAGATTTATGGGTGAGGGTGGGTGAGAAGTGGTGACGTAGGGGTTTGGAGGGTTGGGGATGGGGAGGTTGTGGAGGAGGAGGGATGGTTATCTGGGGAAGGGGGTTGGGTTGGGAATGGAAGAAGTGGCGGAGATGACTGAGGTGCCCGTCGAGTTGGGGCATTACGACCGCCCAGGTGAGGTAAGAGCGCTCTTGAAATCTGACAACTGGTAACCGAAGACAGGGGGCAGACTCGAGGAAGGAACGGGGTGGGTTCACTGGTTGGGGGACCTCTTACTTAATTCCGGCGAGTTACCTGGTTTGCCATCTGGCGCTCTTTTCGGGAACGTTGATTGTCACTTCAGTCAGATGAGCTGAGATGGGTATGGGGTATAAACTACTCGCCAACAGAGTTGGAAAGGCCATGGCTTCTCTTACCAAATTTGTAACGACGCTGGCGATATTAAGTCTGGTTTGGGATGTGGAGGGGGAGGGGGGGTAAGCAAGTCAAACTTTCACATCATTCCCCTCGAACTTGTGATTGCTTGAGTTACGTGGTCTCCAAGGATAGCCGACAGGCGTTGAAAGGTAATACGTAGGCTTTTTGAGTTATCAGGGTATCCCGAGGGAAGAATTGTGGAAGCGGTGACTTGAGATGTAGGTATTATCCTTGAGAATGAATAAAGGCCACGCCTGATCAAAGTATAAAGACCTCAAGCAACACATTGAGCCAACCTGGATGCGATATCCGTGCCGAACTTTGCAGGGTTGTCGAGTGAACTCTTCTCACCCAGGGCGATACAGTCGCGGATGACGTCTGCAAAGATCTTGCCCACCATCCTGCACGAAAATTGTCAGCTCACTGCTCATTATCTTGGGGTAGATGGCTTGACACTCACCTATCCAACGTAGGTTTAAGGGAAAGCGCTCGGATGACCTTGTAAGACGCTTCTCTGCTCCCGGGATCGTGCTCAATTTGTTTGTCTATCGTTGTCCAGAGCGCCAATTCAAGCAAGACACAGCCCAGACTATAGAGATCATAGAGGCGTCGATAGGCTATCTGAGGGTCGTTGCGTCTTGCTGGATGCTCGTAGTAGTCGAGTTTCAAGTTGATACCAGAAGCTGCGCCGTTGCTATAACCAGCGATGAAAGGACTCGAAAGGTCAAAAACTCTGTGGGCGGCTTGGGTCGAGGATTCGTCGCCAATACTGCCCAGAGGGAAGAACAAAATGTTGTTGGGTCGGATGTTCCTATGTAAACGATTAGCCGTGTCAGGCTTGAAGTGTGATGGGGCAACATACTTGTGCGCCCAGTCTACGGCGTGCATCATGTGGACAGCATCAACAAGCTTCTTGGCAATGTCGAACCTCACGCCTAGGTCCAGACCATCCCGGGTTTTGATGAGCTGTCTCAAGTTGATGGGCATCCGTCGTTCCGAGATGGCTCCTGGTGGCAATGGTTGAGGAAGATTAGTTCGGATATTGATGGGCGGTTTTAGGACAAAACCAAGCCGGTTGGTGCGTTGTAGGTCGTCTAATATTCCATAGGAGTCAAGCATAGACATCTCGTCTGGCTTGGGAACATTCAATAGAAGTGCCAGTTTCTCAATCTCCCGTCTTTTGCCTGAAACCTGTGCGTTCTGCACCCATTCTATGAGCGCAACTCGGTGATCACCTTTCTTTGGATAATCGTAAAGAAGCGCCATTGTGGACGTGCCGCGACTGTCTACTCTGTAGTTGTCTGTCATGTGAAACGAACTGGCTCCAAACACATGGGGTCTTCCAGGAGCCCCTTGGATGGCATGGGCTCGCAAGTTGATCATCTTTGCCAACGAACGATAGTTACCAGCACTCACTGAGTCTCGTGAGGTCTCAGACTCCCGCGTGTAGGCGGCGAGAAGTTTATCTAGTTGATCTCCCGTCAGCTGATTGAGGTTGTCGTATATGCCCTTGTTTAGACGGGCCAGTTCCAAGGGCTGGCCATAACCCCATAAGACCTCATTGAACTCTCGGAATCTTGCAATCAGTTCATCGACGCCCTTTCCACCGCTTACCAGTGAGAACTGGATTCTTCTCATCACCAATAAGTTGGTGTTGCATTTGGCCTCGAAGCGGTTGATGTTTTGCGGGTCGAGGTCAGCATTGGTTTCAAAGTGAAAATCGTCAAGGTGTTGAATTCGGTGGTCCGTGGGTATCAGCTTCTTGATCTCGAAGCCATATCGGTCAAGGCCTTTGATGTCAAAGAACAGGCGAGAGTTGAGAGCCAGCTGACGCAGCACAGCTTTGGCGCTCACTGGGTTGTCCTGGGCGTAGTGTTTAAACTTTCGTTCTCGAGTTTCGGAGGGCCCCCATATTTCACACCATGACCGGAAATTCTGTAGATATTTGTTAGTAGATACCTTATCTACTGACCATGTTAGGACGGCAGGTATCATACGTTTTGATGATTCTGAATCCGTATCCGTTGCTCGCTCAGTTTCTGCTCTAGCTGTACAACATCTTTGATCAAAACGAATCCGGCTATTGTTTGTTAGAGCTCTCGGACTATTACACCGATATATCCAGGTAAAGAATTCATACCGTTGCAAAGAGGAATCAACTGAAAGACGCCTGCAACAATGTTCGCGACCTCAGCCATTGTTGCTGGGAAAATTCAGGATGAGATGACGAGGAGGGAAGAGTATCGGCAGCATTGTGCTTGGGTTAGAGCAGATGATATAGAGGCTATCAAGCGGGGTATATGCACAAGATGTGCGTCTTCGCCAGTTCTTGCTGTTGGCTGTACACTGTGATGCCTGATGAAGAGGCACAGCAGGTTGACACTAATCCATAACCCTAACCCGATCTTGAGGTGGTTGTTGCGCAGTCATCCCGGCCACTGATGCAGGAAGGAAAGCTAGGATCCACTTAAGTTTAATGACAGCAACGGGCCATCTTGGATGCTTCGACTTCAACCGGCTTGGGTTGTAAGAAAAGATATTCAAGATAAGACTGAAAATGTTCTTTTCCTACCCTCGACTCAAATGATACTGAACATCGAGTCAAGTTGCACTTGTGAAAGCTTCCAGCAAGTCCAGACCACCTCCACCGGGGTGCGGATAAGCACAGACCCACTGATGCGTAGTGTGGGGAATTGGCTGATGGAGCAAATCCGAAAGGGTCTGAGCGTTTAGCATCAGTTCTCCCACGTAGCGTGCCATCTTCCAGATCAGTATTCCAGGTTTTGTGTGTGTGTGTGTGTGTGTGTGTGTTGGACGGTGAGGGAGATACGATACGGCCTTGATAGATCAGACTGCTGACCATCACGGGGTGAGGAGCAGGCATCAGAACAACAGTTGTTGACTCTGATGAGGGACAGCTCCACACAAACAAGCATCAGCTCAGGGGTAAGTCGCTCGACGGGCCGCAGCCGCAGAGGTACACGCAGATCAGCCAATTTGGGAAGAAGACGTCCATCGATCGAGTTGTCATATTGTGAGACATGGAGTTTACCGCTGCAGGAAGAAAACTTGGGAAAAAAAGAAACTAGATCACAAAAAATCTTCTTCAGCACAGCACAGCACATCTGCTGGCGCCAAACAGCCCAGGTCAATAGGTAAACTGCTACTACACTACTACAAACAGAGAGCGTGCCAACCTTTTCAACAAAACGCGCTCTCGGAGAGAGTCCAGTGTCGGAACCTTAATTGCTAAACCCCCAAAGATTTGATCAACAAGTGTGGTCGGCAGAGACATTCTCAGTCCATCAATTTGTCCAGTGCCAAATCGAGACCCCTGCAAAAGTGGCTTCCCCTCTCCCGCTGTTCAACTCCAACGCACATCGATTTGCTTCAGGGGTGAGCTCTTCCTACCGACCTTAATTCCCTTCGCTCGCTCCTTCTCGCCAATTTCGCCATTCCCACACTCGTTTCCCCCCCCAGGCTTCCAAACGTTCCGTGGTGTGCAGAGCCCGGAAGTCCGCCCAACTGGAAGCTTGCTAAAATCAATAATCCCTAAAAGAAATAGAGGTGACATCGCAGCAAACCCGACCCAGACAGCCCCTTCCCTGCGCCGCTGCCGTGCCCGCTCTCCCCAGCAGCGTCGACGTCAAAGCTTTTTCCGACATCTTTTGAGAAATACAGACAGACAGACAGACAGACGACCCTCTCACGAGCACGACGACGATTCGACCACGTGCACCGGCCCGTCAATATCGTCCCGACCGACCGACCGACGCAAAATCATCATTTTGGGACGGTCCCAGGCGACCCCATCGCTCTCTTGACGGGAAAGGCGCACGCGCAATCGCCTTTTAATTCTCTCCAGGGACCATCCCCGAATCATATTTCCCCAACTGCGCTGCGCTCGTCACTTTCAACTCGCGACTTGAGAGACCATAGATGCCTTCCGGCTGGACACAATGCCCTGGCAACCGCTGCCTCGCATCGCCTTCGCCGTAGCGACCTACCCCTTCGCTGCCTCGAGTCCCGCCGACTTACCCCTCGAATTGGGCGACGAGCTGTACATCATTGAAGAGACACCCGACGGTGATTGGTTTCGCGGGTACCTGGTGTCACCACCGAGTCTGCTTGCCGGTTTAACAAGCGTAAAGGGCCACACCCTCGAGGCCCGCGTATTCAGCGGCATCTTTCCGCGGAGTTGTGTCGAAGTACGCGAAGTGCTCGGCGAGAGCGACGAAACAGACGACAATGAGGCCGACAGCGAGGATGGCGTCGCGACAGACCCCCTATACATAGGCAGCGATTCTGCCAAGGGTGGATTGGTTCCCAATGGCGAGAAAAAGAGGAGGAAAGACAGGAATAGGGGCCTGCAGAAGAATGGGTTGCTTTCGGTGCCAGTGCGACGGGATCCAAATGCGCCTCGTCAGCCAGCCCCAGTACCAATGCTCAAGATTGGTGACGAGACGCCCACCTCAGCCTCGGAACCGCTCATCGACGAGATCGCGTCGTGCCTGCGAGAATGGCACTCGACCAACCTCCACGAGCTACTCCTGACCCGTCAATACGCCAAACTCGACAATCTTTCACAGCTTATAGTTACGCTGAACTTCTCGAGACAACAGTTTTTGCACGATGTACTTACGACGTGGGAATACGAAAATCTGCGCGAGAAGACGGTTTGGGACTTGGTTCGGGTCAACAAGCTATGCGGTGGGGAGGTTATCGTGCGCGATCCGCACGCCCGAGGGAGGGTATTGACTGGAGACGATTCGGTGGTAGAAATAACGAGGTTGCAGTCCATCATGAGCCTGTTGGACGAGACACCCACGCCCCAGATCGAACTGACGGCGCTCCACCACCTAATGGTAGACATCAAGGGGCTGGCAGGCGCATCCACCGAGGCGACCACTCTGGTTTTGTATCTGGCGACCAAGACGGGAGGCGGCAAGCTCACCACCATATCCGAAAGCTACATCGTCGAAATGCCTGGCGGTGGGCAGATGGGCCAACTGACGAGAAACAACCAAATGCGGACGCTTTTTGCTGATCTTACTGCCGCTGAGATTGGAGATGTTTCGTCGATAGATTCCGAATTGTTCCTCATTGTCAAGATTCGCGCGCCGCAACAGGTGGTTGCTGCTAAGCCTAGCTCTAGGTCTGGTTCGATGTCGCAGAGCTTGCCACAATTCTCCAAGGATCCAACAAAACCACCATTGTCTTCCGGGAACAAGTCAATGCGCCGGAGCTTGATGTGGGCGGGTAAGAGCACAAGGTCCGCATTCTCCAGAGGCAACAATAAGCTTGATTCGCTATCTGAGCAGCCGGAGGAAATAGCATCACCCACCACAGCAGGGGCCGAGAGCAGAGATGGCCATCCGCCGAGCACAGCCAATTCCAAGAACGGGCGGTCTTCCGTAGACGGATACGTTACCCAGACTGCTGACAGGACAGTGGGTGTTGGCTTGCTCAGGCTGAACTCTACCATGAAGCAGGAGGATGAGGTGGAACATATCGTGACCCTGTGGGCCCCGTCTGCCCGGTTTGCGACAGAGCGTGGAGACGGAGAGGAATGGGACCCGGTAATACGTGAGGTCCTGGATAGCAAGCCCGGCTCTTATGAGAAGTCGAGGAGAGCCGAGCGGCTCCAGGTACATTTGCGTGCCTTCAATAACCCGGATGCGGATGTGCTCATCAAAGCCACCCCCACCGTGTTGGCGGGCATCTGCAAAACAAACAAGATGGGATTCTCAGGGGCGCCAACAAAACCGAGGTCTGACATCTATTTAACAATCGACGAGGCGGCCCTGACCCGCCAAACGCTATTGTCTCGATATGGCGGCAGCCCGGCATCCCTTCCGAGTAGTATTCACGGGAACAATCTGCAGCTCACACTCGAAGTGAGGAGGCACTCAGGCGAGCGCATCGACAATTGCATATTCCCGTCTTCCAATACCGAGTGCATCAGCACTTGGAAGACGGTTGCTGCCGAGCGTGGGGAGCCATGGAAACAAACCATCAAGCTGGTGATCGCGCCAGCGGATGTGCACCAAGCCCATGTTGTCATGCAGCTTGCGGATGCACCCAACAGCGCCTTTGCAGTCGCATACATGCCCCTATGGGATCAGCAAGCCTTCATCCACGATGGTTCTCACTCTTTGGTTCTCTACCGGTTGGACGAAAACACCGTCTCTGCACAGCAAAATGCGCAGGGCAAGGGCGGGTATCTCAGCCTGCCGTTTGCTTTCAGGGGCAGGGAGGAGCACCAGGCAGAAGTGACCGGCCCAATCGCCATGGTTCGCGTGGAGACATATCTTTGCAGCACAAGGTTTTCCCAGGACAAGATCATGTTGAGACTACTGGGGTGGAAGGACTCTGCGCAGGAAGCAATTCCTGATCTTCTGAAGCAGTTCATCTTTGTGGCCGAGATTGAGGTTGTCAAGTTGCTCAACGATGTTCTGGATGCCTTGTTTGGAATTCTCGTCGCCTACTCTGGTAACGATGACTATGAGGACCTCGTCTTCACCGCGCTGGTTAGGGTGCTCGACATTGTACACGATCGACGATTCAACCTGTCTCCGTTGGTCGACCAGTATGCTGAGAGCAAGTTCAACTATCCGTTTGCGACGCCTTGCCTGGTCAGATCGTTTACTCGACTTTTGTCCAAGCCAACTGAACCAGAAACGGCAAGGAAACTGCGCGCTACCTTCAAGGTGGCACGGCATATTCTCAAGTTCATCACGCATGCCCGCGGCCAGCAAAAGGTCAAGGAGGCCGGCATTGGGATCACCAGTACAAACCCCGGGTTCACGCGCCACCTTCGAAGCATCTTCAAGGCCCTCGATGCCATGATGCGGAGTACAGCACCGGTATTGGTGGGAAGCCAGACGCTTGCTGTTCAGCATTTTCACACTTGGCTCCCAGAGCTGGCTGGACTGTTGACCACGGAAGAGATTCTCCATATTGCTATTGACTTTATGGATTCTTGCTCCATGGTCAAGGGCAAACTTGTCCTGTACAAGCTGGTTCTCATCATCAACTATGCCAAGCTGGACATCTTTTCTCACCCAGAACAGCGGTCTGCCCTGAGCGCCAATACCGTCAGGTGGATTGCACCGCACTGGGGGTACACCGATGAGGTTACCGAGCAATGGAAGGATCAGGTTCGGCTATGCTGTTCCGTCCTCGCCAGCCAGGTTGAACACCTTGGCCCTGAAATTCCCGACTACATCCCCAAGATCATCCAGTCCTACCTCGCCCTCAACGCTATTTCGAAGAAGCCAAAAGATCGTCTATCTCTGTTGTTCCCCACCTCATACCCCTTCCCCAGCAAAGCGATCACCGGAGAGGTGGTGTTTGACGAGGCGCTTATCGAGCTATCTGCCGTCTTGTCGGCGCTTTCTACTTCGCCAAGTGGAATGCAACTTGAGCTGGCAGAAGACGACCTCAATATCGTGGTGGAGAACTCGCTGCGGGTGCACATGAGTATCCTCCAGGGCGAGACGTTTCCTTCCAACTGGCTCAGCGTGCACATCTTTCACCACAAGTCAACTATGCGGACATTGCAGTACCTCGCCAGCATCCTGCTCGAGTCCTTCTTACCACATCCTGATGAGGCCGAGAACTTCAGCACCGAGCTGTGGAAGCTCTTCTTCACCACGCTTCTCAAACTGGTCGGCAGCCCATCTCTTGCGCTCGAGACATTTCCCGAGCAAAAGCGCCGGGCCGTATGGAAGATTGCCGGTGATGTCCGGGAACACGGTGCCGAGCTCCTCCGCAGGACATGGGAGGCCATTGGCTGGGAGACGAGCCTTGAGGAGCGTGCTCGCTACGGTCTTTCCAAGATGGGCGGTTATCAAGTCCAGTACGTGCCGACATTGGTTGGGCCCATTGTTGAGCTTTGCTTGAGTGTCCACGAGGGGCTGCGACGCATGGCTGTCGAGGTGCTTCAGACGATGATTGTCAGCGAGTGGACTCTGAGCGAGGACCTCAGCGTCATACAAACGGAGATGATAGACTGTCTGGATGTGTATTTCAAGGAGAAGCCGCTGACGGAGAGCATCTTGCAGAAGCTGTTTGTTGGAGAATTACTAGAGCGGTTTGAGCCATTGAGCAGGCTGAAAGACGAGCCACTCTACCAGGCCATCAGAGAACTTATGGGCACGGTGGACGACTTCTTGGATCTTCTGGTTGCTGTCCACAGTGGTGATGGATCGGGCGAGGCATCACACCTCATCCACCGTTTGAGATTGATGGAATTCCTCAGGGATATGCAGAAGGAGGAGATATTCATCCGCTACGTGCACCAACTGGCGAACCTGCAGGCCGAGGCGAGGAATCACGCTGAAGCCGGCCTGGCGCTGAGGCTACATGCCGATTTGTACGACTGGGACCCCCTTCGAACAACACCACCGCTGCCGGACCCCGAGTTCCCTGCGCAGACTCACTTTGAAAGAAAAGAGCGGATCTACTTTGACATGATCAAGCACTTTGAGGACGGCGAAGCATGGAGTAGCGCGTTGGCGGCATACAAAGAGCTCCAGCAACAGTATGAGACCAACATCTTTGACTTTGCCAAGCTTGCCCGCACCGAAAGGGCCATCGCCAACATTTACGAGACCATCGCCAAGAGCGACAGGCTGGTGCCCAAGTACTTCAAGGTCATCTACAAGGGCTTGGGCTTCCCGGCTAATGTCCGCGACAAGGAGTTTGTCTTTGAAGCCACCCCTGCCGAACGGACTGCCGGGTTTACCGACAGAATGCAAGAGATGTACCCATCTGCTCAGATTGTGCTTAGTGACCAGATCGACGATGTGGAGGGTCAGTTCTTGGTGGTCTCCGCACTGAGTCCTCACCGCGACCTGGGGCATCATGTCTTCCAGCGCGCCAGGGTTCCGCAGATCATCAGGGACTATCTTGTCTCTGCTCACCCTCAAGAGTTTTCTGTTAGTAGCAGGAGGAACACCACCGGGCCTGTGGAGGAACACTGCGCCGAAAAGATTATCTACACGACTGCGGAGCCATTCCCGACGATTCTGAGGAGGAGTGAGATTGTTGCCGTGCGTGAGGTCAGGTTATCAGCCAGAGAGACTGCTCTGGAGAGAATCGTGCGAAAGACGGCCGAGATGTCTATTCTAGAGCGCAAGATATCAGAAGGCGAAGGGGGCGACGAGGCTGTGCAACTGCTGTTTGATGCTGTGGGCATCAGCGTCAACCCAAATTCCGAGAGCAGCGTGGTTTGCTACCGGGACTTGATTCCCGGCATGACCAGGCACGGGGCACAATCACCTGCAAAGGACAGCGAGCTGGATGAGGAGGAGTATGAGCCGCCTGAGCTGAACCCTCAGGAGAATGCCATCAAGATGGCGTTGGTTGATCATGCTATCTTGCTCAAGAGGTGCTTGGCCACTCTCTCAAAGACTGGTGTTGAGGTTCTCACGCGACATGTTGAGGATCTTCAAAAGTGTAAGTTCTTCCCTTCCTTCGACTGACTGTTGGGAGATACATGCTGACGGTATTTGTTGCTGCAGACTTTGAGACGACATATGCCACAGAGATCGCACTGTTCACGCCAGCTGCCCCGCCTGTTCGTGAGGCAAGCACTACGCCCTCACCAACATGGCCGCGCTCCCCTCCGTCGACTGTCGGCGGTATCCCTCACCTTTCCAAGCCCTCGATCAGCGGCATGTCTGCTATCACCGGAGTAGAAGAGGCTGCCGTCATCAGACCGGTATCGATCCGCCAAGGCCGCGGCGCCCGCCTAAGCTTCCTCGGTGGCCGCAAGAAGGAGCTTTCCAAGGATGGCTCCCCACCATTACCCACTATCAACGGTGACGTGCAAGAGGACTCGCCCAAAGACAGCGCCGCCAACACCAAGGAAAACCGCCGCAGCTTCATCTCGGGCTTTCGCACCCAAACTGTAGCCTCGAACGACGCCCGGCCTAGTCTTACGGTCCAGACCAACGGCATGGACGGGGCCGGCTTCTCCATCTCACCAGGTGGTATCACGGGGGGCAGCCATCTCACAACCGCGACGACGACAACCAATAATGACTGGGTGACGGACTCGGCCGGGGTCAGCTTCATGGGTGGCCTGAGTGGTACCGCTACGGCGGTTGAATCCCCGCATGGCAACGGCGAAAAGACGCCTAGGGAGAGCACTAATAGCAGCAGTACTATGGGGGGGAGCGTGAGGAAGCGGCTGAGCTTGCTGAGGCTGGGGAAGAAGAGTAGTAAGGATAATGCCAAGCAGCAGGCGGGAGTGGTGGGGCTCGGGGGCGTTGATGAGGAGTAGGCTGCCTGTCGGGTTCTGGCTTTGGGGGACATTGCTGTGAAGGAGGATCATCTGATGATGCAGAGGAGAGGGTGGGTATGAGCAAGCATTGTAGGAAAGATAAAAGGGGTGGTGGTGTGCTTGATTCTTCGTTTGACAAGGACCTTTTTTTTTTTTTTTTTTTTTTTTTCGTTTCTTTTGTGGATTTTCTTTTTCAAGGTCAATTCTTTCTTTTCAGTACAGACACTACCACGCTTTCTTCTTATTGTGTGGTTTGTGGAGGAGGGGTTTTGTTTGGATTATTGCGAGATTGGGGGAGGCATATACCAGTGCTTTTTTTTTTTGTTGTTCTTGTTTGTTTTTTAATTCTACAGATTTATTATTGCTGTTGTATTGGGAACTTTTTTTGTAAATAGGAGGAAGGGAAGGAGGGAGGGGAAGGGAAAGGGAAAGAATGGTGTTCTGGATAGCATTCTTGGTGTTGTGCGTGGCAACAACTGTTGACAAGATGAGTAGAAATCTTGTTTATTTCCTGTTCCTGTTACTTTTCGTTCGTTTCCAATTTTTCTTTTTTTCTGCATGTGTTGTATTTTTGTTGCATTACTTGTTGTGTATACCGCAAAAAGAAAGCGAGTGAGATTGGAGATGAAGGGAAGGGAGGAAGCACCATGTATTTTGTGTATATTTATGTTGTCCTGTATGTTTTACATGTGTACGCAGTGGTGGTGGTGGTGGTGGTGGTGGTGTGTAGGTTTGACTGGCGATGAGTTGTTGAGAGAAGAGGACCGATTCACGTTGAGTTTACAGACATTGATCAAAAGACATGTGTCGCACAGACACTCTATTTATCCTATCTATATAAACCAGGGGAAAAACTGGTCTCTTTGGTGAGGGGAGCTAAAATGTCAAGCCGGACGAGAACCGGCTAAAGTCTGAAGTGCCGGCTGGGGTTGGATGCAACCTGGTCTGGACTATGGTCGGTTGAGATAAGCTTTTTCGCGGGTTGTGGGGGAAGGCTGGGAGAGGAAGTGCATTTTTGGCGGGTGATATAGAAAGGTGAAGCGAATGGGACGGTTGGCGGAGGGGGTTCCGTGGTGGGGATGGATTCTGTTTCTAGTTGGTAAAAGAAAAAGGCAAGGTGGAGTGATGGTTGAGCATCTGGAGATCAGGGGGAAGGGTCTTTGGGTAGGTAGGTAGTGACCACAAGATCGAAGGTGTATCCTCCTCCTCTTGGAGTGGCCGTCAACAGGTAAACAGTGATGAAGCTGGGGCAAAACCATTCTCTGAATAACACAGTGCTGGGTTTTGGGCCAACGCTGAACAGCTTACGCGTCCAGCGTCGTCCCTCCCACCGTTCTCGACTAGCTCCACCTCACGATCGACCACTCGCCCCCATCTTAAAGCGAGCTCGTCCCGTCCCGATTTCCCGGGCCAGGCCACGGAGCCTAGACTTCCACCCAGGAAGGAAACGAGGTAACCTCGTGGGTGTACCAGGGTTTCAGACTAATGCAGGCACTATAACAACACAGGCAAACTGCCGGGCTAGATCCACGGTTTCCAAGGGGGATATTTCCACCAGTTGTTGATGGGAAATGCGGCCACCGTTGGTTTAGCTGAGATGGATCTGAAATCATGATAACAAATGGAATGTTGCCTTGGTGATATGACAAGCCATCAATAACCATCTTTTGCTCACCGCTTGCCTCATCACACATCACCCACTGGATGTTATCTCTCCCCAACCCCACCTGCCTCCATCATGTCCCCTCGTGCCTTCCCTTTGTAGATCCTGTGGCACCACTACCACCGAAGAAGCCATGACCTCCCGCTCCCGGTACCGTCTCCTCTTTGCCGTCTCTTGCGTTCTGTTCACCTACTCCTTCCTCAACCACCACAAGTTTCCCCTAAACTTTGACATCCTCTGGCCGGATCAACAATCATCACGACGATCAGCCCCGCCAATAGAAGAACGCCAACAAGTCCCGCTCGCGTCACTTGAATCCTCGTTTTTTACCTGGTCAGATCCCGACGCACCACCAATCCCGAAGCCACCGTACAAACCTGAGCTTGAAGAGTCACCACCCATACCGGATCCGTTCCCTTTGTTGTCTGAATACCCGGCTCCGCCGAAGAAGTTCCTGTTGCAGCATGTCCCCAAACCGCCGACAGGGCAATCGAAAGAGGAGGCGCCGCTCTTGATAGGGTTCACCCGGAACTGGCCTCTGTTGTTGCAATGCGTCACGAGCTACATCGCTGCAGGGTGGCCACCGAGCAGCATTTATGTTGTGGAAAACACCGGGACCATGTTTAGCAATAGGCAGGGGCGGTTGACGTTGCAGAATCCGTTTTACTTGAATCATACCCAGCTGGGGATGTTGGGGGTGAATGTCATCATTGTCAGTTTCCTGTCTTTTCTTTTGATTGCGTAGAATGGGAGGTATACTAAACAGCACCAAAAAAAAAAAAAAGACACCCACCCTGTTGACCTTTGCCCAACTCCAAAACTTTTACCTCTGGTATGCCCCCCCTTTCCTCTCTCTCCTCACGGAGACTAACCACCCCCAAAGGACGGCTCTCAACCGCAACTGGGACTACTTCTTCTGGTCCCATCAAGACCTCCTCGTCTTTTCACCACCCGGTGACCCTTCATCCACTCTCTACTCAAACGTTTTGTCGGTCATGCAGTACCTCAAAACCCCCGCCGCTCCCAGGTGGGCTCATCACTTCTTCGCCTACGACCATTTGACCCTCGTCAACACTGCCTCCGTCTTGTCCACCGGGGGCTGGGACACCCAAATCCCCTTTTACTCCACCGACTGCGACATGTACACCCGCCTGATGTGGGCTGGCTTCTGGCAAGGGGAGTCGCCCGATGTAGGGCGCATCTTTGACGTCAAGACAGTGGTAGATGACTTTGCTGCGCTACTGTCACTACCGGGTTACCAAGCGAGTTTCAACGGGACGGTGTATGAGGATCCGATTGAGCTGGGGGAGGTGATGCAGGATGTAAAGTACAACCATAGCAACGACAACTCGGGGAGGAATACCTGGCAGCTGAGGCAGAGGGGGGGGCAAGACGAGCCGTTCTATCGGGACGCGGTTGGGTTTGAGGTGGGGACGCAGATGACGATTGAGTTGGGGAGGAAGGTGTTTGCGGAGAAGTGGGGGCATAGGGGGTGTGATATTGCGTTGATGGAGGGGATCGAGAGTGGGGATGCGTGGAGGTTGGAGAGGGATTGGGAGGAGGGGGACGGGGAGGAGGATAGTTGGTAGTCTTTTTCTTAGTTTAAGGGAATAAGTTTTCCTGAAATACAACTGCACAACACTAGGTGATGATTAGAGGAAGAAACGCTTTACTGTGCGGAGTATGGGATAGTAAAGAGAAAAAAAAAAAAAAAAAAAAAAAAAAAAAAAGGAAACGCTGGACACGCCGCCCTGGAAAATCAAAAACGCTGCTGTGTGGACGGGCCAGAAGTCAAACCTGGGTCTTCGCTTAAACTCGGGAGTGTAGTAACCGCTATACCACCGAGCCACGGAAATTGAATCGGAATTGGAAAGTATATACCCTCTCCTAGCTGGGTCCATGTGGCTTGTTGGAGTGCTAAGGGTGACGGTTGTAGGTTGGGACTTGCCGGCTGGTAAGAACGCTGTTTGTTTGGAAGAGGTAATAGTCTCGAGAGTTGTGCTGCTGTTTTGCTGTTTTTGGATCTGTAAGATGGTCTACTGCTACCCTCGGCACTTAGCTCATCGTGCCTGTAGCTACTGCCTGGCCTGTGAAGACCACACTCCTAACTCCTCCCCCTACTTAATCTTCATCCTGAATGCTCCTCAACACAGTGTGAAATTCGGAGCTGTTTTTTGATGCCATGCCCAGCCCAGACTGAACACCGACACTGACATAAACCGGGCATGAAACAACAACTCAACAGAATGAATACGAAAGTCGTGAGAATGTCACCTTGATCACCCTATCATAAGTACAAAGAGTAGTTACAATTCAGCTCAAAGCCTATCAAGTCAATTCTTTTTACTGCTATGCTTACTTGCTATGCTGACATCAAACGACACAAACACCAAATGCCCCCCCCCCCGTTTCCCCATCCCTTCCCCAAAGAAAGACAAAAAAACAAAAGCCTCCTCCTCCTTTTTTCATCGCTGAACCCACAAATTTAATTCATCCAACAATTTCCCATACGTACAAGACCACATCAGATCATATCCGACAGAAACATATAAGTACCTTACGTTTCGTAATCCATCATGAAAGAACCTCCCCCCACCACCACCATCAGACAAAAGAAATTACCAGTCCCATGTAGACAAACTTCCCCTTAAAAAATAGACATCATCCCCCTCTTGTAAAAGGACTCACCAAAACCTCCTCCTCGTAGCCGTAGCCTTCTTTGTCTCGGTGGTCGTCGTCTTGCTCTCTTCCTCCCCCTCCACAGGCAGCGAAACAGTAATCTTCACCGTCTCAGTCTCATAAACAGTCTGCTCCACCGTCTGCGGTATGGCAGTCACAACCCTCGACACAGTCTGCGTCTTGGTCACCACGCTGACCCGCACAATCTCCGTCACCGTCTCGAACACGCGCACAGTCTTGTGCTGCGTGACAAAAGGGCCGGGGATAAAGTCGATAACGGTCGAGTGCCTCTTCCCAATGACGACCTGCTCCAGACCGCCGTACTCTTCACTGCCACCAGGTTTCTTCCCAACGACGACTTGCTCAAGACCAGACTCTTGCGGGGGTGCGTCGGCCTTCTTCCCGCCGGCGGCAACGACCTGCTCAAGACCATATTCCTCCGCTTCCGGCTTCGGTGCCTCAGCCCCGAAGACTTCCACCCCCCTCTCACCATCGGCAACAGCGCCGGTTGGACTTTCATCGTCTGATTTAGGTGCGGTCCCGTAAACCTCAACCCCGGACTCGGGCTTCTCGGCGGCGGGCTCGGCGGCGGGCTCGGCGGGCAGCGGAACGGCGACATCATCCTGTGCTGACTGAGCCACAGCATTGACCGCCGCCGATGCGAGAACAAGCTCCGCACTAGATTCAGTAACCGCGGCAACCGGAGCCTCAGAGACGTTATTCTCCGCCTCCGCCTCCGCCTCCTCCTCCTCCTCCGCAACTTCAATCGACGGAACCTCACGCTCAACCTCAACAGCAGGCGTCTCCTCAACAACCACACTCTGAGCCTGAACAGGCGGATCAGAAGCAACACCATAAACAACACCCCCCAAGCCCATCGAACCATCCTCGGTACTAGCCAAACCCGCAGTCGCCTCGGGCACGCTCGCCTCAATCTTCGCCTCCGGCACCTTCTCAACACCATAATTCTCCGGCCTCGGCTCAGACTTGTACGTGGCAGGCGCCAAGTCCTGCTGTCGATTCCCCAGCCCAATCACAACCACAAGCAACACCAACACGACAATAGCCACATTCTTCGGGTCGTTGAAAAAGTCCCTAGCCACCAGCGCGCCCGCCTTGACATATGTCCACCCATCCTTCACCGTCTCATTCCCGTTATCCAACGCCACCCTAAACGCCTCGGTGAGTAAATCGATAAATCCCGCGTTTTGGAGCTCCCGCTGACGTTTCTGCGCTCGCTCAGCCTGTCGGCGCTCGTACTCGGCTCGGCGTTCGCGAATGACTTCAGAGGGTGAGAGGGGCGTGGGAGGCGCAATGTACGAGTCGGGGTGTCGGTCGCGGAGGGTCGATGACTGATCGAGGCTAGACGTTGGCGTGATGGCTATGAGAGCTTGGGATACCGGAACAGACCCGTAACCTTCACCGACCGAGGGCGCTGGTCTTGCAAAAGGTGCACGCTCGGCAGCCGGTTCTGGGGTTGGGATCGGTTCAGGCGGGGGCATGTCGCCATAGATTTCGCGCATCCGCTCTTCGTCGCGACGTCGACGCTCTTCAGATGTGTCAAGGCCGTCTTGTGCCGCGCGGGGACGCGATGATGACGGGGGCTGCAGGAACTCTGGTGAGGTCACCCGATCGAAGGGTTCCATTGGTGGCTCAGGTGTCGATGGCTGGACTTCGACATGCAGACCAGAAGAGGGCCGCGAGCCATGCAGACCAGACGTCGGGCGAGATCGTTGGGCATCGGCTTGCGCCTCTGGAGTGAGCCCTGACTTGGCCGCAGCCTCGGCATCCAGCAACAGGTCTCTCTGTCGTTGCTCCTCCTGCTCAAGCTGGAAGACGGCCACCTTTTCGAGCTCATGCTGCATTGCTGGGGTGAGAATCAGTTCGACCTCGCAGTCCACCCGCTCCATTTCCCTCCAGCAGGCTTCCCAGGCGCCGGATTTCATGAGTCCGTTGCTAGCGTACACCTTTACCCGGTAAATCTTGCTGGAGCCCAGCTTCTCATAGCGGATCTCGGTCTTGCATTCCTTACACCAATGCCGGTTATCCTCAGTTGACTTTGGGTATTCCAACTCGCCTTCCTCATCGTCTTCGGCCGTCACGTTGGCTGGACCGAGATAGTGCCCGCATTCCAAGATCCTGGCTCTTCTCTTGAATGGTAGCTCGAGAGCTTCGAGGAGACGCTCTTCAAGCACCTCGAAATCGTTCTGCGGATGTGGGAGAAGAATACCGCGCTCGAGAACAGTGTCGCCCAGTCGGTCCTGCAGATCACGCCACGAATCGCGCAAGGCCTTGATTTCGTCCGAGGCCACATAGGGAAGCCCCCCTTCGTCGATGGTCCTACCGCTGACGAGATCGAGCCCATTAAGCGTCTCGCCCCAGACCCAGCGAAGAGGCAGGAGGGTAACGTGGAGAAGAACGAGGGGAGCCTCTGTTCGGACCTTGAAACGGCTCGGTGTTGTTCGCCCCTTGGGAGAGTATTGTACCTGGACGGTGGGACTGCCGACCCGGGATACTGTGGGAAACATGACGGGCGTTCCGCTGTGTCGCTTGTTCGGCCTGGCGGAGCTTCCGTCGAACAATGAAGGTGTGGGAGAGCCCGTCTGCAATGCGCGGACTTCGGAGGGGGTGCGAATCGACGAGCGGGCCGACCGAGTCGACACGCCGGACACGATCCTATCGGAGTTCCTGCTTTCGGACGTCCTACTCGAGGCGCACGACTGTCGACGAGATTGGCTGTCCTTTCCTTGGGGTGTCTTGGAATCAGAATCGTGCCCTCCATCTACCGACCCGACGGAACTGTGGCTGCGGGACCCATGCTCGCTAAATACGTCGTCGCCGTGGTGGGAGCTGTTATCGGCGGTGTCCTCGCTGGCGGTGCGAGAGTGGAGGTGCTGGCGGAGCAGCGAGCTTGTGGATTCTCGTCGGTTGGGGCTATCCCGACCGCTATATGTGCTCGTCGCGTCCGACTCTTCCCCCTCGATGTCTTCGGCTGTGGTGGCGCGAGGTTTTGTCTCGGGAGCTACGGTCTCTCGCTTTTCCGGGTCCTGCTCCAGCTTCGATGCGACGACGGTCAGCAAACGCCTTCCACGGATACAATGGACGGCGGGGAAATCTACCTCTGTGGACAGCGGCACCTGTGCCGCTCGTGTGTCGTCATCGGCCATGTCTCGGTCGCTGGGGTCTACAAAGATTGCAAAATCCAGAGGTGGTGGCTCTTTGAGCTTCCGGGGCATACTTTGTGTGTGTTTATAGATACCAGCCACCACTTGGACGCTCGGGCAACGAACCGAAAAGCCGGTGCAGCAGCATTGGTCGAATCAAGTTCCACCGGGTGGAGAGGCTAGACTCGGCGATGCGCTGGCAGTCGGCAAGGGGAGGATGACGGGAGGATCCGACTGGTGTGGCCGGGTCTGGTGGTGGTCGGGCACAAAGTGACAGGCGGCGGCAGCAGGGGGCGGGGGCGGGAAAGGCGGTGACGGGTGCTGTGACAGGAGGAGGAGAGCTTTCTCTGCCAGTACACCCAAGTCTTGCATTGGGTGGGCGAGGTAAACAAACAGTTGCCAGGTCGACACAGCCCCGCATTTATCTCAGGTCTTGGCCCAGACCACCCAACGGCGAGTGTGCAAGTGAATATCATATTGGTGTTCCACCGCATTCGAACCGCTGGATACACAGCTGCTTGATGTGGCGCCTCATTGCTCCGGGCTGGGATGAATTGACTTTGCATCGACATTCCATGCCTGGACGTTCAGCAGTAGGGAGCATTGACAGGTGCAGGGTTCCGAGTTGGATGAACTTGACAGCTGCGGAACCTGACGTCATGTCTTGGCGTGTCTTCTCTGCTCCTCGTAAGAATAAGCATTTTCGAAGGAAATCTTAGATGGGAGATGAGGTGCTGTCTTGGTGAAAGGCATTGAAGTGGTAGAGATGGTACGATACAGGCACTCAGCATAATACCTTGCTACGTGTTCTCCCTTCGTCCATGGTTGAAGAGGGGGCAATCCACCAACCCTACAAAAAGCCATTTATAATCCGAGTACCGCTGTCCGATAACAAGCAGATAAACCCCTCAACATGGCCCTGTCAATTCCTGCCTTATTCCATCCCAATGTTGGATGCTGCGCCTTGACCAGGCGTCCAGACCGAAGGCTCACCGCCCCGATGTCACCCTCCGTCCCACTCCCAAGGGCTCGGGCTCCGAGTATCCCACACATGGGGGGGGGAGGGGGCTGCCCGAACTGGCCATGACGTCCAAGTAAGCTTCCAAGTTTCCAACAGATGGGATTCCGCCTGCCCCTGCCGAGCCTGGTTTACCGTCGAACCCAATCTAGGCCCAGATCTCTATCTGAGTCGAGCATCTGGCAACCTGCTTAAAACCACATCCTACCCCTCGAGTCCCCTAGCCTTAATCTTTCTTTTATTTATTCATTTTCTACCCTTTACATCAAACAACAACATCAATCAACATGGGTGGCAACCCCGAACGCACCCCCTCCCCCTCCAGGCGGGAGCCTACACCAGAGAACATGACCATGATGCAAGGCTTCGAATGGTACATCCCCGCCGACCAACAACACTGGGCCCGCCTCACGAAAGCCCTCCCCCAGCTGAAAGAATTCGGCATCGACAACATCTGGATCCCCCCCGGATGCAAAGCCTCCTCCAAAAACGGCAACGGCTACGACATCTACGACCTCTACGACCTGGGCGAGTTTGACCAAAAGGGCACCATCTCCACGAAATGGGGCACCAAAAGGGAGCTCGTCAGTCTTTGCAATAAAGCGAAGGAGCTCGGCGTGGGGATCTACTGGGATGCGGTCCTCAACCACAAGATGGGCGCTGATCACAAGGAGCGGTGTCCTGTTGTCGAGGTTGACGAGAATGATAGGACGAGGGTGGTCAGTGGCAAGTATGAGATTGATGCCTGGGTTGGGTTTGAGTTTCCGGGACGAAAGGAGCAGTACAGCAGGATGAAGTGGCATTGGTATCATTTTACCGGGGTGGATTTTAACGCCGAGAATGGGAAGAAGGCGATATACAAGATTGCGGGTGAGCAAGGGGAGGGATGGGCGAGTGAGTGGGATGGGGATGTCGATGATGAGAAGGGGAATTATGATTTCCTCATGGGCTCCGACATCAACCATGAGCACCCTGAGGTGAGGGAGGACATCATGCGGTGGGGGAGCTGGCTTGCGAATGAGATTCCGATCAAGGGGATTCGGTTTGATGCTGTCAAGCACTTTAGCGAGGATTTTTTGCGCGAGTTTATTAAGAATATGGACGAGGAATTTGGGCCGGGGTGGTTCTTTGTGGGGGAGTTTTGGAAGGATTCGTTGCAGGACATGGTGAGATGCTTTTGCTATTCAGAGCTCATGGTACTACTGGCTAACATGGCTTTAGAACGACTACCTGGCAAGGATGAAGTACAAGTTCTCCTTGTTTGACGCGCCATTGGTTCATAACTTTAGCGACATCAGCAGGGCCAATGGGGCTGACCTCAGAAAGGTGTTTGACGACACCTTGGTCCAGGCGCAGCCTGTCTCGGCGGTTGTAAGTCACTTCCTTGGCACTTGCTGAAGCCGACACTAACCAGTTAGACATTGGTGATGAACCACGACACCCAACCCTACCAGGCCCTCGAAGCTCCCATTGAGGGCTGGTTCAAGCCTCTGGCCTATGCTCTCATCCTCCTGCGCGACCAAGGCTACCCTTGCGTGTGGTACGGTGACTTGTACGGCATCCAAGGCGAGCACACCTTCCCTCCCTCCTGCGGTGGTGATCTCCCGAGGATCATGCTAGCCCGCAAGCTGTATTCGTACGGCCAGCAAGCCGACTACTTTGACTACCCTACCTGCATCGGCTGGGTGCGGTATGGTACCTGGGACAGGCCGTTTGGCTGTGCCGTGGTCATGAGCAACGCTGGGCCGGGAAGCAAGAGAATGCATGTTGGTGAGATGCACGCGGGGGAGGTATGGACTGATGTTATGGGGTGGAATGATGCCAAGATCAAGATTGGGGATGATGGGTTTGGTGAGTTTGTGTGTGGGCAGACGAGCGTGAGTATTTGGGTGAATGAGAAGGCGAAGGATCGGGCGAGGTTTGAGAAGGAGTTGTAAGTTTTATTTTCTGGTATGCTTTGAGGGTACAATTACGGTTTGGCTAACAGTGGACAGTGATGCCGACATCTACAGGATACCCTATGACGAGTCGGGCTCTACCTCTTCGTAGGCCTGTGATCACAAGTGTACCCATGACGGGGTCGTAAGCGAGGGCTACAGTTGAATAGAATAGACAACTATCAAGACGGTGTCCCACCAACTCGGTTGTTGATTGTTTGGAATGCTTCGTCAGTGCGTTGAAACCAACTTCCCTTTTGGGTTGTCGAGGGCTATATGTGAAGCGGTCCAATTACGTGTCCTGCAAAGTGTCAACAAGAAGCCAACTTACATGTGTTGTGAATGGGGGTGTGTCGTGGTTATATTGCATACCGGTACTTTACCCGGATTGAGCCCTTTGCACCGCAATGCTAACCGACGTATCGGCAGGCAACTCGGCACCTTCCTGGTCTTGTAACGGACGAGTTGTAAGAAGTCAGGTAACACCAGATGTGGAGGAGGAAGATTGGGACCCCCTGTTGATATCGGAGGCATGATTGCCGATTTGTTGTTCCCCTCTCTCCAAACTATGCAAGAGATAATATCACGACGTATTACGCGTCTTTCTTGGTCTGCAACAGTCCAACGAATCTCGGCTGGGAGAATGGCGATCTAAATCTTGGATTCAGGTGAGGGGGGTTGGGGGGGGTTTGTTGGGTATAATAGGGTCCAACTGCCACCAAGGTCTATGAGTTCGTGTTGGTTTGATAGGCACATCCCAACATTGAGCTGCGTACCCTACCTCACGCGCAAAGATGTTAGGCCAACTCCTGGTTGCTGCCCTGGCGGCAGGCAATGCCCTTGCCGCGCCGACAGCAGTTGAGAAACGCCAGACCTCCAACAAATGCACCAACCCCCGGATCCGAAAAGCATGGCACAAGCTCACCGACACAGAGAAGCAAACCTACCTCGACGCCGAGCTCTGCCTCATGAACCACCCCGCCACTCTCGGCCTGCGCGGCGCAAAGACCAAGTACGACGAGTTGACCTCTGTGCACATTCTCGAGTCTGAAATCTCCCATTTTGTTGTATGTTCCCTTCTTCGCCCCCCCCACCCAACCCCCCCTTTTCACCCCTTTTTGTCCCATCTGACCCCTCCCTAGGGCGCCTTCCTCCCCTTCCACCGCCTCTACATCCACGCCCACGACGTCACCCTCCGCTCGCTATGCAACTACACCGGCCCCCACCCCTACTGGGACGAAACCCACGACTACACCTCCTTCACAACCTCGGACATGTTCTCCACCACCTCCCCCTCCTTCGGCGGCAACGGCGTCGGCGCCACCCAGTGCATCGAGACGGGGCCCTTTGCGGACTACCGCTCCGTTTTGGGTCCTGGGTTCAGGATCTCGCCTGATAATCCAAAGTGCATCACCCGTAACATCAACAACTTTGCCGCCAGCGGTGCCTCACCGGAGATTGTAGCCGGGTGTTTGGGACAGGAGGACTGGTTGTCTTTCTGGGCTTGCGCCGAGGGTAGACCTCACGGGGCGGGACACGGCGGGGTGGGGGCCGAGATGGGCAATCCGATCAGTAGCCCTAGCGATCCGACCTTTTGGATGCATCATGCTTGGTTGGATCGGCTGTGGGCGCAGTGGCAGGATTTGAGGCCGGAGGTTAGGCTGGGGGAGATGGGGGGGAATAATAGGATGAGGAATGGGTTTGGGGCCGGGCCGCCTAATGGTGGGTTCCCTGGGGGAGGTGAGGGTGGTGGTGGTGGTGGGTTTCCTGGGTTCCCGCCTGGGAATGGGACTTTCCCTGGGTTTCCCGGGGGTGGTGGTGGGTTTGGAGGGGGCCCAGGGTTTGGGAACCCGGAGGATCTGACCAGGCCGGAGGATGTACCGTGAGTGTTTTCTGATCTGTTTGTGGTTGAGGGGAGACAAAGCTGACTGAGATTGTGTGAAAATAGGGAGGCGATTGTGGAGGGTGATAATGGGGGGAATGTGACGACGCTGGGACACGTGCTGCATATGCATGGGCTTATTCCGGATGCTACGATTGCTGATGTGATGGATACCAGGGGGGAGCTGTTGTGCTTTGAGTATGATTGATAAAGCTGGCTGCAGTTTCCATAGCACTCCTCGAGACATCCCGTTCAATATGGTGAGAGTCTACAACATTACGCTCTGCCAACAGGATAAGAGTATTTGATTTATTTATGTACACAAGATACAGATTGAAGATCTAACAGGCGTCCGTCATAATGGGATGGATTGGAATCCTGGCCTCGACCTCGGCAGGCTCGTGTTTGCAATCCGAGGAAAAGATTCATCAGTAGACCGATGCCTTCGATTTGTCCGCCCCTGACCATATGGAACGAGCTCCCTACCCTTGGCCCCCGGGTCTCCCTTCGGCCTATTCTCGACAACCTCCAACTGTAAGGATCGACCTATTTTTGTCCTCCCAAAGAAATCTAGTGCTTTACTAGGTAGACTGGCGGTAACGGTGAATTGCCTTCTGTCGATCACCACCTGAGTTTGATTTGATGCTTCAAGTACTTGAGGGTGGTCCAAACCCAAGTCTTCCCAGTGCAGCATATCCCCTGGGGCTCGACGACGAAATATGTATGCTGTAGCAGCGGTATGCTTCGCAGTCTCCAGAATGTAGATCCGTACCTGGTCCTCCCCCTCCCGCCGATACAGCACAGTGAAGCGGGTGCGCTTTCCTCCAACATCACCCTCAAGAAGAAAGGCACCGACAAGATATGTTGGAAGATGGAACTGAATCATGTCCTGATCGTCCCAATAACCAGACGGGATGGTGTGTTTCATGCTCCACTCAGGAATCGAGACCTCAGTGCAGCGTTTGCGAAATGCCAATAGTGTATCATTATCGAGTGGTCGTGTATCGGTCACGAAATGGCAGGTGGCTATATCCGTTTTCAAAAGAGACTTGTTTTCTGTCCCGCTGATCATCTTGAGCGGCCGTGATTTTCGAAGGAAGAGAGATTCTCCGATCTTTCTCAGCTGGATCCCCAAATACGCCCCAGAGCCACGAGACAGGAATCCAACCATGAAAACGTATTCTCTCTTGAGACTTTCGTTTGCGCCCGCTGGTTGATCGTTCTTCAGGGGCATTCGATGAAAAAATATGTCTTGCAGTTGTATGCCTCTGTTGGTGAGGACGAACTGGGGATTGTGGGATGTCGATGGTCTCCAGACACAGACATGCTCGCACAGCGCGAATGCTTGTGGCGATGCGGCGAGCACACCACAGTGTCCCTCTTGGACCTCCTCCCGCGTCGGCTGCCACGCGAAGATTGTGATGTCGTTACTGCGCTTGATGAGCTCCTCCTGCAGCCGACGAAAAGCCATTTTCCCTTCACCATATATGAGCGGCATGTTTACCTCGAGGATTCCAAAAAGGCAATACGCCTCGTCTTCTACACGTGTCGTTGTTCGTGACGAAGCCCAGGATAGTCTTTGGGCTACCGAATACTCGGAACTTCGATGATTCCCCAACAGGAGGTCCTCCGGAATTTTTGTAGCTGCCGAGAGTACGTCGCTGTCTCGAGGCTTCTGGCCACAAAGTTTCCATTTGCTATCATAAAATTCAACTCTTTTTGGTGCAATCAACTCTTGAAGGGTCCATCCCCGGGTGATCCATCTGGAGAACCGGACACCAGTCCCAAAGTCGACTCCCGACTCCATGTCGGCGAGATGTACGACGCAGACCACTGCCCTTTGGTACCACTGGAACATGGAGTTGATGCTCTCGGTCAGCTCGGCACTGCTGGTCTTGTCAATGCAACAAGTGTCGATCCAGACATAGTCTATGGCCTTGGAGCGGGCCAGTCGACATGTCTGTGTGATTTTGGCGTAGCCAGACTTGCCCAGGTGCAGGTGGGGTTGTTGCATGTCTCGAAAGGTGACTTCATCTTCTCCCCAGGTGTGTGATAGAATCAAATAGGGAGGAAGGGGCTTCTCGAAGAACTCTTCAAAGCGCAAAGTGTTGGCGTTTATTAACCGCATGATGAGGAAGTCTGGGAAATGCAATGGTAGCAGTCGTCAAAACAAAGGAAAAATCCGGGTGCTCGAGTCCCCTAAGGTCAGGTCGATTTCTTTTAATCCAACAGGTGGTCAACCCCGCATGAATGTGGCTGCGGCTGTGTGCCTGGTTGTCATCGAAGGCGCATCAATAGGCACACCGTCGGCGGTAATGGAAGTTGCGGTTGGGCATGGCGAGCCTCTGTCAATGCCGTGCTTTGCAAGAATGCTCTCAATGCTCATGTCGTGGGCGTGCGACGAGGCAATGGTTTTCTGAAAAAAAAAAAAAAAAAAAGCCTCTTCTTGTCTTCCTGCACATGTCAGCAAGATGTTTGAGATGGAACGCGGGAAAGTTCACCGATCGCGACTTGACGGGATAGAAATGGTGCATCTCCACGCAGCAGGAAGGGAGCCTGGAGCGTAACACCTGAGGTGATGCAGGTGTCGAATCTGCAGCTCTGCTAGTTGTTGCGGCACGGTTCCCCATCTAGGTGCCGTGCTTGTCTGTCTCGGTCTAGGTATTGGCACGCGGAGTTTCCGCCATCCTGCTCAAACCATCTTGATGGGTTGAATACTGCCTACCTACGTCATTTTCAGGTTCATTCTGTGCTGTTTTGTTTCGACACTATCTTTCTTGTGCTGAGGGGTCATTCATTGGTGTGTACTTTAGGTAGCACCAGTAGCTTGTTCATCAGATGCAGTAATGAGTTTCCTACAGCTATCTCTCATAAGCGGGAGCCATTGGGCATCAATTCCGTCGGTCCACTATTCTTATTCGACATCAACATAGAATATAGGGCTCCTTAGACTTATGATGGTTGGTTTGTCAACATCTGCCGTGTCTCATGACCGAGATATTTCGCTTGACAACGACACCGAAGCACCTGAACTGCCATGCACGATATGTGAGGGGCAACACCCTCCCAACCCACGCCTATGCGGCAACTGTCAGTCTTGGAATGATCTCCTCCACCTTCGAATTTGCGACGAGCCCAGCTACCTGAAGTTGGACGCTTATCGTTTCATGAACCGCGGGTCTCAGGGGCCTAGAGGTGTTCACCCACACACATTCGACGACATAGCATACCAGGACCTCAATGCCTTCAAAGGTCGTCAAGGCTGTATGATATGTCAGCTCGTCAGCGACTCAGTTCAACATTTCGGCCAGCAGCATATTTCTAATGGCTCAAAATCTGCCCTCAAGTTTGGTCTGTGGAGGCCATTCCTGATGAGGCATGTTGCCTCAACAGCCTACACAGATTCGTCAACTCTCACAGCAGCACCATCGCCGAACCCCTCGCTTACAGGCCAAATCTGTATTCTACCCGGCGTCATCCTTACTCAAAGCAACGGGACCTCTTCATTCACACCCCTCGTCCTCAAGCTGGTGCTTTATTACCGCCACGACAGCTACGATCTCCAGCATGTCGAAAAATGGATGCCAAATCCCATCTCACTCCCCAACTTGACCGCATGGTTAGACGACTGCCGACACAACCACGGAGACGAATGTAACGACCTCCTCATGCCAATGGTGGCACCGCCGGGTCTCCGATTGATAGACACCCAACTCAACAGGATCGTGGACTGGACAGCACCCAACGCAGACTATGTCGCGCTTAGCTACTGCTGGGCGGCAGCCACTCCAGAAACAACCTCTCCAACCCCAGCAGATGACCTCCAACTTCAGCTCGACAACATTGACCAACTTTCTCGTGATCACGGTCTCGATATCAGCCGTCTTCCCCCAGTCCTGGCAGATGCAATCCAACTCTGCCGCGACCTCGGCAAACGCTACCTCTGGGTCGACAGACTCTGCATCATCCAGGACGACGCAAAAAGCAAACACTCCCAAATCACCGCCATGGATCGCGTCTACCACATGGCAGATTTCACCATTGTTGCCTTGAGTTCCAAACCCGGACTCCCGGGTGTTTCCTCCCGCCCCAAAGACACTTCCCCCGAAGCCCTTTACGGCCTATGGGACGGCCCGTTTGAAAGCTCCATCGGGCTTGCCTATGGCCCTGCAGCAGACAGAGCTATCAGAGGCTCAAGATGGGATGCAAGGGGGTGGACATTTCAGGAACGAAAGCTGTCCAGAAGGTTGGTGTTTGTTGATGATCAGCGCGCGTATTTTAGCTGTTACCAAGGTGCAAGATGGGAGCATGACACCCGGGTGGGGGCCGACACAGTCCATGACTCTTCCACCTCGGGGCTGCAAGTTGAACCAAGTTTTGTTGCCTACGCCTGCTGCGCGATTCCTTACTCCATGAGGGAACTGTCCTTCAGAAGTGATATCCTCAACGCGTTTGCCGGGGTGGGAAATGTGCTCTCGTCACGAATGGAAACGGAGATGTTGTTTGGGATTCCGGAGCGGTATCTCCTCCAGGGGCTGCTATGGCGGTCAGATGATTTTGCCGTCGGGAGGGATGAAACGTTGGGGATCCCGAGTTGGAGCTGGGCGAGCTGGGACGGGATAGTGGATTACGGGCCTGGGTTTAGGGCTACGTTTGGGTTGAGGGGGGAGGGGGGTGGGAGTGCTGGCACGCCGAATCTGTATGGACCCGGGCTGAGGTATTTTAGGGGGTATTACCCCTCTGACGTGGGGAATTTGGTGACGTTTTGGTATTCTGATAAGAGGCAGGTGAGGAGGGTGGTAGAAGACAAGACTTGGTTCGGGTTAGACTACATGACTGAGGAAGAGTTTTGGGATTATTTGGATGAGGAGTGGGTGAGGGGGGATAGGCTGGCGGAGAGGGGGGAGTGGGAGACGAGGGCGCATTCGTGGAGGGGGTGTTGCCATAATCCTTGGAAGGCGAGACAGTACGAGGGGATAAGTGATGAAGCGAGGGGGAAAGGGGAAAGGATCCCGGGGTCGCTGGTGTTTACCACGACTTGCGCGTCGCTGTGGCTTCACCCGGCGAAACAGACATTGTTCAACACGCCTGCTACGGCTGTCTGCTTTGACATGATGACCTCCGCCCCGAAGCCAGATACGAACATCGACAAGCTTCCCTTCGTTGGGAGGACAATGCTCATGGAGAAGCAGTGGGCTGAGCAGATATTTGATGATCCAAGCAGGACGTACCGCGTCGTGGTTATCGGGGCTGGGGTGGCGTGGGATGTTCGGAGTTATGGTCAACCTGGGTGGAAGGAGTTCGCGCCAGGAGCTCCATGGGGTCTCTGTGTTTTGATAACGGAAGAGATAGATGGGGTACTCTACCGTCTAGCCAGCGGTGTAGTCGACCTCATCGCTTGGACAGATTTGAGACCATCATGGGAGTCAGTGGTGCTTGGATAAGGAGGACAGTTAGATAACCCTAACCCTTGATATGCCCCCTTTTGTGGATTTTCCATCATCGGACCAACTTCGTCAATATGACTTCTATAGCACCCAACAGGATATCCTATCCCGAGATCGGCAGATAAAGCCAAACACGAAGTCGATCCCCAATGATCTGTGGGATTCCAAAACCTTGATGCGGGCGCCTGTGGCCGTCGATCGAGCCATGATCTGCCGAAGCACCACTCACAAACGACGCTGTGAGCACAGCCACACAGCCACAAGTAATGCCCAAATGGGCAAGTGTGGCAAAGTTCCGACTGACAGCACACTGACGCCACAGCTATCCCGCACGCATGCTGAGCCACATGTCAAAGAGAAGGTTGTGGCGCACACACAACTGATGTCACTCTCTTTGAACCTGTTTTCGAGACCAGAGACCGACGGGCGGATGGCAGTGACGGGAGAGGCATGGTTATGCGCCGGGAGTCCCGATGAATTTTCTGTTGGGATGGGAAAACAAGTCATGCAGGGAAAGACTCTGAAATAGGCAACATGACATCGATACCCGTTCTTTGCAAGGCATGATGCTTCATGACCTGCGAGGGTTTGATAGGGGCTTTTCGCTCTAGTGTAGGCACTCACTGACACTGCTGAAGGTTTGACTTTGTGCAAACGGACTCAAGATCACGGTGCCTTGCCAGGGGACCGGAATAGAACATGCGCTACCCTGCGGAGACGCTAGCTTCGGGCTTATTGATGCTGCTGGCGGTCTGGGCTATTTGCTGTTCGGTGGTTCGTGTTTGAAGCATCCAATTTCATGTCTTGCAAAAGGTGACGAGACCGACAAAGGCGAGGTTTGGCATGCAGTTCGAATACACGTATTATGTCGGCGGTGGTGTGACAGTAGTCTCCTTACCATCGCAGACTTCCACAGCCTCAATCGTCAATCTCGGCTACTACCATTCTGGGGATGATGGGGGTTGAATTGGATGTTGTGCCGCTGGTGATAATAATGCGGGAGTTCCCGTTGAATTGGGAGGCCGCCGGCAGCCTCGTGTCTCTTGTGGCTTTCATCAGGAGATGGTATGGGACGAGGAATGCTCAAGCCTCATCAAAGGTCCCCGTCTGATTTGGTTGCATGTCGTCGGCAGTGAAAAGTGTGGAGTGTGGGTTTATGATGGAAGAGATCTGGGGCTGTTGCTATTTTTGTTCGCACAGTCATCAAGCGCGCCAAGAGCTGTGGCTAGTGAAGGTGCCGATCTGCAGAAAAGAAGGGAGAGAAAGGTTCCACAAGGCTGGGGGGGTCGGTAGATCGGCGGCTTGGAAGCCCCGACAACAGAAAACAGAGCAGTCGGTTGAAACGACGTTTTACGCTCCCCGTGTCCGGTGCGGGAATGGGGGGTTGATCTTGTTCACCGAAGACGGGATTTCGTTCCGTTGCAAGCGCCCGGTCGCTCGGTGGGCGCCACGTCCGTTTACCGTTCCGGTCTTGCTCCCGGAGTTGAGACAGGGGCACTGTAGCTGCTTTGTCCTGCTGTTCCGGTGATGCATTCTGCAACTCTGGCTATTTTTGTGGTGGCCAAACACCCAAAGTCTTCATTCAATGTCTGCTGAGGGATGGGATGGAAAAGCCTATCTGCGAGGCGGTGTTTGGCTCGTCTAGCTACTGATAGTCCATCAGCTATCAGCTGGCTTCGCAAGTAAAGAGTCTTCTACATAGTGTAGGGAGAGAATGGAGCCCAACGGGGCGATGGGGCCGGCGGTTGTTGCATGAAACTCCACATTGGACGTTTTGTTTTACAAACGGGGCCATCGAGGTTCTTGTGCCATTTCAACAGCTCGGAATTATCAGGGGTTGCGAGCGCGGAGAGTATCACGTCTAATAAGTCCCAGCCAGTGGAGGATCCTCTGCTAGTTTGGGTGGGATGCACATGTTAGTCATGCTGTCAAAGTTTCAGAATGCTCCCCCCAACACGAATATCAGTACCAAGAGCGAATGGGTAGCAAAGAAGCTAGGAGGCTGTGCAGATGCTTGTTGACCAACAGGATTGCACAATTTCTGAGTTGATATCTGCACTGCCCGGATGGCGACCCGCTGTTTTCTGGTGTTTTGACCCCATTGTGTCCGACATGTCCGTCCATCCGCCGAGAACTGCCTCCCGTCCGCACAATTGAGCAATGAACCGGGAATGAGAATGAGAATGAAGATAGAGACAGAGTCAAGAGGCTCAAACAGCTTCCCCGCACCGAGGTAGTCGTCACAAAGGTGCTGTCAACGTCAACTTGTGCAGCGAGTCGTCAAGGCATCAATTTTGGGGCCTTTTGCACACCGTCAGCAAGCTGTCCTTCTTCCCAAAGGAGCAGTCGGCTTCGTCACCCTCAGACCGCAGCCGCAGGGGAGAAGACTAGAAGGAATTTGGCCGAGGTACTCAAAGAGCACAGCAGAAAACGGTGGGAAACAAGGTACCGGCTGTTAGCAGGGCTGCTCCTCCAATTGGGCGAGGGGTGCTCTGGGCATTGGATTACGCGTCCCCCCCCTCACAGAGCGACACAATCCCTGTCAGCCTGCATTGGTTCGTCCAACCAGACCCACTCCCTGCAACGGGATGCCAAGCGCCCCGGCCACTGCCCAAACCGCTGGCCTTCCCAGGCACCCAGAGACTGAAAATCCCCCCAACTCCCACAACCCGCACCCCTTCCCTCCAACACCTGCTCCGGCTGCCCCTTTGAAAACTACAACAAACCACCTGCCTGCTACAAATCCACGAAACCACGCAATTCTCGACGACAACAAACACGTCGACGCCGAGAACACCTACCTCCCTGACCTACTGATCAGTCACTCCTGACCTGATCACTGCAGTCCTATTTCCCCTGGGGGGCAAGCTATGTCAGGGCCTATGTCAACGAGCCCGGCTGCGACGCAGCCTGGGTTGATTGATACCCTCGATTCTTTTGTCGACTTTTCCGACTACGACACCAACAACCTCTACCAGTCTCCCTCTCTTTCACCTGCCGGCTCGAACAAGGGCGTGTTTGCGCGACCGATCAAGGCCGAGACAACAACGGCAAACACCCTGCTCCAGACCAACCAGACGCTAAGCGGGCCCAGCCACCAGTACGACCTCTACAAACAACAAACCGGTATTGTTCCCGGAGCCATCGCAACAACCTTTTCGCTCAACCAGCCCAACACCCATCTTCAAGGATACAACACCGGATTCGGGAGTTTTGATTATCTCAACATGGGCACCAACGATGAGTTGTTCGATTTTAACACGGCGCCGTCGCAGGGGTCGATGACGTCGCCCGAGTTGGACACCATGGACTTCGACTCGCCCTCATCGGATCCGACCTTCTTCTACGAGTCCACCATCAACCCGAGCAACATCGGTCCACAGGAGCCATCCGGGCTGTCCTCGCCGCCGCCTCAGGTGTTCCAGCCCGGTCGCGTTTGGCCCGGCATGCACCAACAGGCAGCCTTGGCCAAGCAGCAGCAGCAGCAGCAACAACAACAGCAACAGCAACAGCAAAGACAGCGTGCGCAGGTTCAACAGCAACAAAACAAGTCCGCACAGAAGGCCAAGTCACCGCAGGCCAGCGACCCTATTGTCGAGCAGAAGATTACTCAGCTTCTTAACTCTATGCGCGCCAAGACCTCAGAGGAGCCCTCCCAGAACAATACCGTCCTCAACATCCCCCGCCCAAAGAAGGACGAGGACGACATGGATGAGGATGAGAGGCTGCTCGCAAGTGAAGAGGGCAAGAAGCTTAGCAGCAAGGAAAGACGACAGCTCAGAAATAAGGTGTCCGCCCGTGCTTTCAGATCCAGGAGAAAGGGTAAGTGCATCAACGTGTTGTTCATCATGAGCATATCACTAACACCCTCACAGAATACATCACCCAGCTTGAAAGTGAAATCGCCAACAAGGTCACCGAGAATGGCGATCTTCGTGCCCAGAACCGCGCCCTGATTGATGAGAACAAGCGTCTCACCGACCTCACACGGATGCTTCTTGGCTCTCCCTCCTTCTCTGATTTCCTCAACCAGTTGAGCGCAAATCCTCAGATGCTTCCCCAGTCTCAGCCTCAGCAGACCTCCCAACCAGAGCAGCAGCGCCAGTTGCCCAAGGACATCAACCCATATGCCGCTCAACAACAGCTCCACAACCAGCAAATCGGTCTTGCCATGGTTCCTGACCAGGTTGACTTCTCCTCGCTGGTAAACATGGAGCCCAGCGATGGCTTCTCATACCAGCCCCAGGTCTTTGCTGTCCTCGAGACCCCCGAGCCCATCTTTGATGCCAACCTTCTCTCTGGCAAGACCAGCAACTTTGTTGGTCAACAGTTCGATTCGGACGATGATGACAAAGACATGCCCGTCATCGAGCAGGCACCGACCCTCGCCGAGGCCAAGAAGCAAGAGCCCGCTCCCATCAATGAGGAGTTTGAGAATAACCCCGATTTCGTCCTCTACCACGACTCTCCTGCTCCTACCAAGTCAATGACAAGCCCAGTTGAACTTGACGTCGAGTCTCTCTCCCAGTCCGTGTCTGAACTGGACACCTTCAGTGGCATTGAACCCGAGAAGGCACTCAGCCGGTACGAACTGGTGAACACTACCGAGGATGAAGCGGTTGCGGACAGGGCTGTCACAAGGATACAACGGCTTACCTCCAAGTTGGATTGTATCGCATCCAGGTTGGAGATGTTGGGTGTCGGCTTGTAGAAGCGCTTGATTGCTGCCTGAGCTCTTGGGATTACTTTTTTTTGTGCATATCCTTTCTGGATCTTCCGTATATTCTTTTATTCGTTTTGAGGTTGATGAGAGCTCATCAAGGGCGTTTGGAGCGAGCGGGCGGTTACCCTTGGGTTTTCCTTTTGGCACAAGGTCTTGGGCTTTATTGCAAGGACGTCATCCTTACACAGGCCAAAACGGCGACATGCGATGTATTTCTTTTTTTTCGCTTGGAAGAATGACTGGGTGTATGACGATTGATGATGGGGAGGTTCCTTGAGAGACTATTTGGGAGCTCTACATGTGAGGAAAGAAAGCAAAGAGCTGGATGAGCGTACTACGGATGAAAACATTCGGTAGAGGTTTTTTTTTTTTTTTTTGGCGAGATAGCGAGGGATAAGGACCAATGTAACTGAATGCACTATACACTAGGTATATGTGCCTCAACTCCGTTAATTTGCATATCATCTAATTCTTGTTCCGTCTTGTTCTCATGTGACTTGAAGGTACTGTTTATGGAAAGCTTGCACTCACTGGATTTAAGGATGGGGGGTTCCTGAATCATTGGATGAACGCCTGCAGAGTGGCCCCGCACCAGCTTGGGGAAGCCCCACTGAAAAGTAGCCGATAAGCCTTATCGCAGTCCTGGTCTGCCAGCAACAAAGTAAAAAAATCTAGACTGACAGTCAACAACCACCGTCCAATACACCCAATCCAACCGCCCATCAATCGCCAGCACCGCCGCTGTCGCCTTGGGAAAAGATGCCAAAAAGAAAGGTTGCCGCGCTCGAAAAGGTCGAGGCTGACCTGGTCAGTTTGCAATACAAGATCCGCAGAGATCCCAGGTGTGCCGCATTTCCAACCCTCTTTCGCCAATTGATCGCTAACTAGAAGCTTTCGCAATCGACAGGTCTTATGCGCAGGAATTTTACGACCAATGGCTCGCCTACGACGCCCAGCGCCAGATTTTCGTCTCCTCTCCCGCCACGGCTTCTAATGAGGACGTCAAGAAGTTCCACGACTTGGTCGATCTTGTCGCGCACGTCGCGAACCTCTACCCCGAGATTACCGCCCCATTTCCGGATCATCTGAAGGAGTTGCTCAACCAGCACCATGCCGTTCTCGACAAGGAGCTCAGGGAGAAGATTGTGGGCAGCTTGGTGCTGCTGAAGAGGAAGGATGTGATCGACTCGACGAGCCTGCTGACGACGCTATTTCCTATTTTGATCAACACACCAAGCAAGACGCTCCGATCTCTGCTGTACACCAAGATTATCAGCGATTTGAGGGAGGCAAACAACAAGACCACGAATCACAAGTTGAACCGGACGATTCAGACGGTGCTGCACAATTTGGTCACGTCTGACAGGACTTCGACCAAGGGAATGTGGGCTTGCCGTATCACGAGGGAATTGTGGAGAAGACAGGTCTGGAACGATGCGCGACCGGTCGATGTCATGAAGGAGGCCTGCTTGAGCGACAATGAGAAGGTTGTGGTGGGTGGTGTGAGATTCTTTCTGGGCGGTGACAAGGAGAGAGAGGAGGCGTTGGAAGATGATGCCAGTGATGATGATGTTGATCTTAAGAAGGTCAAGCATCAGGGGACGATCAACAAGAAGACCAAGAAGAGGTCGAAGCAGTATGAGAAGGCGATCGAAAAGATCAAAAAGTACGTGTTGACGAAACAAGAGACCCGAAGCAAGGTAGTGGCTAACACAACAACATTAGGCAAGAAAAGAAGAAGCATGCACCACATCCCCTTAACTTCTCGGCGCTCCATCTTATCCACGACCCTCAGGGCTTCGCCGAGAAGCTCTTCCAGAAGCACCTCCAGAACACCAAGAACAAGTTCTCTCTCGAGAACAAGCTTCTTGTCCTCCAGCTTGTGACCCGTTTGGTCGGTCTGCACAAGCTGACCATCATCTCGCTCTACTCCTGGTTCGTCAAGTACCTGTCACCCAAACAGGCCAACGTCACCTCTTTCCTGGCTTCCCTGGCCCAGGCAACACACAACCTCGTCCCACCCGATGCCATTGAGCCATTGATTGTGAAGATCGCCAACGAGTTTGTCTCGGAAGCTTCAGCAGTTGAGGTGTGCGCGGCAGGTATCAATTCCATCAGGGAGGTGGCCATGCGCCAACCGCTGTGCATGAACGAGACCCTCCTCCAGGATCTGGTCATGTACCAAAAGAGCAAGGATAAGGGTGTTGTTATGGCTGCCAAGGGTTTGCAGTCACTCTACAGAGAGGTCTACCCCGAGTTGCTGCAAAAGAAGTTCCGCGGCAAGCAAGCCACCATGGACTTGAGATCAGGCGAGATCAAGCTGCGCAGGTTCGGCGAGGAAGAAGAGGGCGGTATCGAGGGTCTGGAGTTGTTGGCCCGGTACAAGGAGGAGCAAAAGAAGAAGAAGGCCGCCGAAGAGGCAGAAGAGGATGAGAACGGCGAGAAGAAGGCGAAGAAGGACGACGATGAGGAGGATGACGGGTTCAACTCTGACGAGTGGGAGATTGGTTCTACGGACAGCGAATCCTCGGGCGGGTGGATCGACGTCAGCAGTGACGAGGAAGATGACGGGCCTGCCAAGAAGAAGGCGAGGAAGAGCAAGGGCGGTGATGATGACGATGACGATGAGGCGCCCGACCTTGTGGAAAAGGAAGACCCGGCGGCTGAGGCGGAAAGGATAACGAAGCTTGCCACGACGACCATTTTGACGCCGGCTGATTTGGCCAAGCTCCAGGAACTTCGTCGGGAGGCCAAGCTTGACAAGATGCTGGGCACGACGCAGTCCAAGCGCAAGAAGGAGCTTATCGAGAAGCACATTGAGGACGGGGTTACAGCTGAGGATATCGAGCTTCCGGCCATGTTGGGCAAGAAGTCGACCAAGGAGGAGAGGGTGGCTCTTGCGAGAGATGGCAAGCCAGGCAGGGAGGAACACAAATCTACTCAGGCCATCAGGAAGAGCAAGAAGGAGGCCGAGGGCAAGAGCACGACCAACAAGGAGAAGGCGAGGAAGAAGAATTTCTTGATGACGATTGGCAAGGCGAGGGCCAAGAACAAGAGGAGTTTGGTCGAGACGAAGAAGGCGTTGACGAATCACATTGCCAAGAGCAAGCAGGGCGGGAGAAGAAGGAACGGTGTTTAATCATTTTGGATGTGTCTACCTAGCTGTGTTTACGAAGAGTGTGTGTGGGTTGGAAAATAAACATCAAGCATGTTATTGCACCTTTTGTATCACAAATTCTTCTCGCTCGCATCATGACCAGTCCGAGCCCCCTCCCATTCCTCCTCCACTCTGCTTCATCTGATTCACAAAAAAATTGGACACACCTCCACAGCCCCCGCTGGGAACCATGTCGTACTCCCTGCACGTCTCGCACCTCCCGCAATGCCACGCCTTGAGCCTGTTGCACTCGCCGCACTCTGGACAGTGCCAAATCTCAAGCATGCTTTCCCAGCTCTTGAGACAAAAAGGAATAAAACTCACCTGAGACCCGAGGTGGACATCATCTCTGGGCAATGCTTTCATTCTGCGGCACCCACCAACAGCAATTCGCTTCGCGACCTCTTGCTTTCAGGGTTTGTCCTCTGGTAGTTTCTTGACTTGTTCAAAGTCGCGGAGCCATTGGGTCAGGCTTTTCCCGTCTTCGTCCAAGATTTCCCCGTGCATCTCAAACCTATCGATGAATGGGCGGAGTTTTTGGAGGAGGGTCCGGAAGAGGGAGGAGGGTGTCATGGAGGTGACGGCGGGGGAGGTGCGGTTGCGGAGGAGGTAGGTGGCGAAGCAGGCGTTGGAGTGGATTTTATTGCTGTTGTTGTCGTCGACATCGCTGAATACCCCGGGCGATGATGGTATCGAGGGGCTTTCCGGGGGAAAAGGGGGTTATTGCAGGTTGGGGGTTGCTGTTGGGGTGGGGAGGGGTGGCAGTTGCACTGTGGGTTGCAGGGGTGGCCGAGTTTGGCGCAGAGGCAGGTGGTGGTTGGGCTGCAGTGGGTGGAGAGGAGGCATTGGCGGGTGAGGTTTGCGGTGTCGATGGGGGTGGTGAGTGGGATCTGGGGATGGGGAGGTTAGTCTTGGGATGGTGGGTGGGTGGAAAGAGGGGAGAGGGGGGTTAACTACCTCGGTAATGACATATTGCTGTTGGGAGGATGACCTGTGGTTGGGAGGTGGCTCTGGGCCGAAGACGGGAGGTGGGGAGAGTGAGGTAGCTGAGTACGTAGCTGGGAAGCGGGAAAGATAATTGCTGTTTCCTGTGGGGTGGCAATGTAAGGTCGAAGATGGTGTGTTTGAGTCGTCGAGGGCAAACCAGGACTTTGTAGACGACGGTACACGCTACTCTGGCATTCCCCACTTCACCTCCGTCATGGACACGAAAGGGCTGCGTCTATGATGAACTTGGGAAAAAGTTAGGTAGCTGAATCGCAGGGGAAAGGCTGTGGACTCTACTTACCTGGGGGGAAGGGGGGGAGGATCACAGGCCAAAGAATATGGTGGCTCGTCGTGTGGTCATTTGGTCCCATGACGCAGCAACTAGACTAAAATACTTGCGTGAGCACTGAGTGCGCGCTGAAAATGGCCGGCGTCGTCGCCAACTGTGTTGGTGTTGAGGTTGTGCGAGGAGAAACATGCCTAGTTTACAGACAACCATGACTGTACCTATCGTCGACTTCGTTGGTGTTCTATCATGATCGCACTGAAATATTGATATTTATTAATATTTGTTGATATGTTTTCACATTCTTCAATCACTCCTGTAACTTACGCAGTCCCAACACGGCTTGCCCCACTCATTCTTAACCTCATGAACCATTCAAAGCCCTTCTCGCATCCTTCTTCCAGTCTTCTCAGAACCCTGTCAAGGACTTCTACCCCCCCAAGCGCCCGAGGCCAGATCCTATCAACAACCCCCCATCGTGTCCTCAAACAACCTACTAGTCCCCCTCTGCGACGTCACAGTCAGCACATCATGAAAAGAATGAAGCTACAATTGATATTCTGAATAGGCTACTGACTACTGGCCTAAGACCTAGCTAACATACAGGGTGGTGGCGGACTGGTCTACTCTTCATGACTTTTTCGGGATTCGGAAACAGGGGTCATGGGGCCTCCCTCATTAGAATAAAGAGGCCATGGGAATCGTCAATGTCCTAAAACTTCCTATGTACATGCCGTAGGTCTAAATATGTTGAAGCGGCTAAGTTTAGAGGTCTATATACAGTTACTTTCCTCTTTGGTGATATCTTGATACAGGCCCCAACTTGCACTGGAGCCTTTTGGATCGAGTCTGGATCGAGTCTGGACCGACTCTACATCCGGCCTCTGAAACCCTCTACCCGTCTCATCCTTATAACCAAAGCCATACTGTAGTTACACCCTCCACTCCCTCCCTACCCCAGGCCTTCCAACAACACCCCAATCCCTCCTCCCAGTCAACAGAACCCTGCAAGCCTCCGCCCTGGCATACAGGCTTATGTCCCCCTTGCCAGTACCCTTCCCTCTATCTCCCCTCCCAGCCGCCTTGCAAACTTCATCCACCACCTCCAACACCCCCCTCCCATCCACATCTCGGGCGTGAACATTGGCTCCATGTTCCAACAGTGTTGTTAGTGCTACCTTCCTGCCCAGCCTAGCCGCCACCAACAAGGCTGTCTCGCCCCTTCTGTTCCTAGCCTCGATCTTGCACCCCTTCGCTCGAATGATAGTTTCAAGAATGGCGAGTAATGTCTTTGATTTGTCGTCCTGGTCGTCTGGAATATGTGTGATGAAAGCCATAAGAGGTGTGTTGCCTGACTTGTCATAGGCGTTGACATCGACGTGTGAATGGTGGAGAAGGCCAGTGAGATGGCGAAGTCGAGTCGTGAGGGTAGATTCGTTCGAGACGGTCGAAGCAGAAGCGGTGGAGGAAGGCGAAGGTGATGGAAAAGAAGTGATTGACTCTTTGGAAGAGTCTAGTTTTCGTTTGAGACTGGGTCGCTGGTGGATGGAAGGGGCGCCGACAGAAGAAGAGACATGGCGGTTCATGGACTGCTGGTTGAGAATAGCCTCTGCAAGACAGTGTAATCCGTTACGGCCTTCAGCGTCCTCCACCTGTGGGTTGTTGTAGGATGACTGGATGACTTCGACAAGACGAGCATGATAGGCTAAGAACGAGTCGTTGTCGCTAGGAGAGGCAGAATGACCGCGTGAAGGACCAGCGGAACTGGAAAGGTATTCAACTTGAGGTGAAAGGTTATTTCCTCTTCTTGGGGGAATATATGGGCCTTGGTCGCCCGTGATGCCGCTGCCAAGAGGATTGAAGCCGAAGGCATCACGGCGGGCTGCCCGAAGAGAGTTGAACGGAGAGAAGAGGTTGGCAAGGGCTTCCGGGTCCCGAACGAGGGAATGGGCGCGGTGAAAGAAGGTGCGCCCATACACATCGGTCTCGTGAACAAGGTCTGGAACTAAGTCTCTGATGTGTGAAAGAAGTTGTTTCAGTAGTGTCGACGGGTCTGTAAGGTTGAGGAACCACTCCAGGTTGAGCGTATGGAGAAATGTTTGGCCAGCAGTGTTCGCAATCTTCAGGGTTTCGACATCGCAGTTGAGCACCATTCTGAAGAGGGTGTCTTGGTACCCTTCTAGCGTGGCGAAGAGGTGTAGAGGCGTGTTCCCGAAACTGTCAAGGAGGCTGAGACTACCTGGAGAAGGATGATTAAGAACATGGCGTGCACGCACACTCAATTCACCCGTCGGCATCAACCAAGAGTTCTGGTCCAGCGAAGTATCACCGGCGATGGAGCACCAACAGTCACCGACTCCATGTTGCTGCCCTGGAAAGTCGGCACAGTTCCGTCTGTGCGCGCTCAAAAAGTCTCCTGGTACTGCGAAGGCCGGCTCGGGGAAGGCTTCGAATGGCTCGTTACTGATCCCCAACTCAGAAAGTTCGTCTTGCCCAGACGTGTCACTGAGAGCCGCAGAAGGTCGGCGGCCAGTAGATAATTCGTCTTGTGAACTTCCAGCAATAGTAAAGTCTCTAATCAACGATGTGATTTGGTGGGCGAAGTGCGTGGAACAGTCTGATAGCCTCCTCTTGAGGTCTTGGACCATGGCTGAACCTCTGTCACTAGAGCCCGCAAAGTCGGTGACGTCTGTCGTCCGAGCGCTCAGGGGTATCGACCATCGAATGGGACTAAGGAGTGCGTCGGGCGAACCAGCAAAGTCAAAGGAAGGGCCTTCCTCTACCCTACGGCTTGAGCCGGATACTGACGAAATTTCAGTCCTTGCCAGATTGTGTTCCTTCTGCAAATGAAAAATATTGTTAGCAGAATTCCCAGCTTTTGGTCCACGGTACCACCACTAACCTCGCCATACAAGGCGTCTATGGTTGCTCCATGAAGGCTTGATTCGTAGGCTGGAACTGCCGTCTTCTTTCTTCGGCGAGTGACAGAGGCAGCAAGATTACTGATGCGTTGGTTCATTTCAATCCTTGACTCGGGCCGAAGATATCGGGGGTCGTTGTCCAGCATTTTGTGAATCGTCTTTTGAGCTGAATTCTTCCTGCAAAAACTGTCAGCGCCGTGTAGAGCCCTGCAAACTCCCGATCCCCGCACCTCGGTTTGAAGACGTCATCTTCAAGCACCCGGATAATCCTCTCGATGGAAAGTGTCGTATAGAGGTATAGCCTAGCCAGCTTTCGTGATCGTGAAACTGTCCATTGCGGTGGTCGTCCGATCCGAGAGCCTTCTCTGGACGGCGCAGTCGTAACAGAGCCTGGTGACGGTGAGGAGGCCATACTGTCGAACACGCAAGGCTTGGGAAAGCTGCTTGAGCATGGTCGACGGCGGTTGATGGGGAACGGAACCTGATATTCATTGATCTCGACGTGCTCGAACGTATCTAGTCCATAGAGACCATACATGACGAGGCCGGGCTGTCCTTGGCCTGATCCAAGATGAGCCATCATGTCTGCAGGCATAATCGTCGATATCGAGATAGGTAAAGGTGATATTCCGGCCTGGGCCATTGTTAAATGCGGACAATTCCGAGTGTTTATTTGATCAAGGGCAGTAAAAGGAGCAGTAGAGTCCCCTGGTCTGTTCGTGGGGTCAATGTGGGGAGTTGGTCGCAGACGGAGTTGAACATGGTCCGTAAAAGGGTGGTGATGGGCAGCTGGGGGGGAGGAAGACAGATGTGGTTCAGCCAGGGGGAGCCAGATGGGCCCAAAGGGGCCTGATGCAGAGGTACCTGTTCCTGTGGGATGAGATTGGTGCGAGGCACGGGTATCCCGCTAAGTATAAAAAGTCGGATGCAACGTCGAAGGCTTCTGTGTAGCTTCCACGCAGCTTCCATGCATGTTCCAGAAGTACGTCCCCTGTATAGTGACGGCGCGGACCAACGCGGCGACGTCTGTGCCGCCTTGGGGCTCCTTTGCGAAGCCAATGGATTGGACAGGGGTTGGCAACCACCAGATCGCATCAAGCCGCTGGCCTTCATGCCTCTCTGACAGGCGGTAAGAGAATATGAGTGTGTGAAACCTTGGGAAACATTAAACATGCATTTCAGCGCTCTCTCACAACACCCTCACCACGTGTTGTGTTATTTGGGTTGCACCGAGTGGTGATATTTTGGTCTGTCGCTACCTAAGGCGAACCATGATGTCGGATGATACCGTAGCGGGCGTATACCAGGCCGAATACGTGCTGGAGCCGTTGATAGATGCTGGCCTGGCTGTACATAGTTTGCGAGAGGTTGCAAATGGGAATGACACGGGGGGGATGCCGGGGATGACGAGAGCAGATCTCGGCTGCAGGAGGAAACTCCTTCTAGAAGGCTTCCATGCATGCGCCGCCATATTGCTTGACAAGGGTCTGTTGCGGCCCACAGCTTGTTTCCAGAGGTTTTCATTATGCCGCCAAGTATATGGCCGGCCTTGTTTGCACCTCTTTTCTGCGGCTGGAACCTATCGCTAGCTATCAGGGCGCCCAAGCGACGGAATGACCGAATTGGCAGACAGATGCTCAGCGGAAACAGCGCTTAACTAACCGGCGTGTCCGCACCACTCAAATAGGTTTCCATTTGCCTTCAAAACTGCCACGAAGTCGTCTTCAAGTTTGTGTCGTTTCTACCACTGGTTGTCATCAATTTGTCGATTCATGCTGAGTCGGCGCTTGACATCCGCAAACGTTTAGAGGAGCATATGTTGCGCAGCAGGTCTGTGCTGTGGTGATGGCCAACCAAGAAACGGACGGACGAAGTTACGCGACTAGAGCGACAGGGCAGCGGAAGACGGGGTAGAAAAATAATGATGGGATTGATTTCTTGCGCCGAGAGGTCTGTGATATTCCACTTCCAGATTGTATCGCCCAATCGGTCGATCATGTGGATGATGGAACCCGACTGAAGATTGGGAAACTGCCGGTGAATTTAGACTCTAACCCCACAAACTGGATGGAAGCCACGGGTGGTGACCTCCATGGTTCCTTCCCCCGAGATGTGCCAGACCAGCACTGGAGCCTGGTGACTTACATAAGAAGAATTAGGCACCAACGAAACGAGATAAGCTCTCGATGACTGCCGGGCAGCTGATCAAAGCAGGAAAGAATCAAAGCCTCAGCTTTAGCTTCGGCTTTCTTACTGTCACTCACTTTGCAAACGTCCTGCTTCAACTCATCTCTGACAGTACCCTGGCGCAAGCCTATCTACACTCAATAACCCCGTATGCATCACTGCGGCATCGTTTGACGCCTTCGGAACCTTGTTTCTGAAGGTAACATCACCATCCATTCATTCACTAAAGGGAAGTCGAACTTGAACCACAACTTCCTCAACCGGTACCTACAGATGCCCCCCTCACTTGTTGTTACATTGGGCTTATTTGGGGCGGCTAGACCCGTGTTTCGGTAGCCCCCAATAAAAAGAATTGACATCTAGGCACTTTACCGCTTCATAATCCATTCATGAGGAGTCGACATGAAGCTGTACCACATTCATCCGCACGACTCCAAACGAACGCACTCACCCGAAACTCAAGATTCAAGAAGAAAGCCTTTTTATATATACTGAGCAACCCACTCGTTTATGAACACTCGGAACATCACCGGCAGCCATTCACCCAAACCCCCCTGGCTATCCGTGACCCCCACTCCCTAGCGGGTAAGAAACCGGGCGGCCGCCTCAACGCACTGTGCCGCTGGAGGCTCCGTTGCCACCACCAGATCTTACCCGCCCCGCACTCCTGCCTCGAGTCGGAGATTATGTCAACACACTAGGCGATCAAGCCGAAGAATCTCAACAGGGTCTGCTCGTCGACAGAGGGAGCATGTCCAACACCATTGCCAAAGAAGCCCTGGAGCTTGGTACCGTCGCCATAGATGTGCTGAGTGAATTGCGATGAGGGAACACCTTGGACCTGGCGGGTGAGCGATACGCCAAGGACGTTTGACCACTGCTTCAACGCCTCAGTGGCGCATTGCGGGCGAACAAGAGTATCGGCGTTTCCGTGGGTAATCATCATACGGGGACGACGGCCGTTGTATCCTGGGTACGAGTTGCGGACAAAGGCGCCCCACTGCTCGGGAGTCTTTTGGAGACCCTGGGCACAGGTCTGGTTGGGGCTGAAGGGGGTAGCTCCACCGGCACCTGTAGAGAAAAGAGTCGACTTGTCAGCACAGCCTTTGAGGACAGCAAACAACATCCGAGCCACAACAGGCAAAAAGCAGAGACAAAACAGTTGCACATACCAGCGAAGCAGGCGTGGGCGGTGCCAGAGTAGGCAGCACCAGCCTCGAACACCTCGGGGTAGGAACCAGCCATCACGTTGGTCATCATGCCACCGCTGGAGAAGCCCATGACATAGACCTTCTCCCGGTTGCCGTTGTACCGGTCAAGAGTGTAGTTGACCATGGAGATGATGCCACCCGCATCGCCGCCTCCATTGTGGGTAAGACTGGCAGGGTTGTGGACATCCCAGCAGTTGCTCTGGTTCGGGGTGCTAGGGTAGATGAGGATGAAGCCGTTTTGGTCGGCGAACGAAGGCAGTCTGGTGCCACTGAACCACTGCTGGCCAGTACCTCCGCAAGGATGAAGCTGTGGAACAACACCTATCGTTAGCAAACAAGCAGCGAAACAGGAGGCGTGTTCCAAGTACTTACCGCCACAATGATGGCAGGGTTGGTGGCCACGCGATCCGGGACGTAGATGTACATCTGGATTCTGGTGGGATTGTTGCCAAAGTTTTGGACCTGTTGCAGAGAAGCACCAAAGGCGGTCTGCGCCATGGCGGCGAAACCAAAAAGGGACTTGAACATCATGATGGGCAAGTGGGAAGAGGAGGACTCTGGTGGGTGTTTGAGTGATGGCTGCTGTCACAAACATCAAACCAGGGCGCAACACTTCAAGATATATATACCCATCATTCTTCATCGTCGTCGACCTGTCGTCAATCATGCCGCCCAGCCCACGACCTTCGATATGACTTTCTTGTCTCGCTTCTACCCCCAAAATGTCACGGTTACACTACGCTAGGCACTGGGATCGAAATCGGCAGGTTAAAACAACGTCCAAGCCGCAGACACGGCGGAACATACAAGCGAGATTGCCCAATTGGGGTGTCCAGAGCCGGCGATCAAGCGGGTAAATCATCAACGTGACACCAAGACCCTCCGCACGCACTTGAGCCGTCAACCTGGTCCAAGATGGCACCCGCATATAAGAGGCTCTCTAAGACACCCCAACTGCCAAAGTTGGGGAAGCGATATCACCATCCAAGATTCGGCATCTGATATCGGCATCTACCCCCGCATAGAGCGTCTCTCTCTCACCTTTCCCTCCCCCTTTGCCACGCTGAGCTTGTTTCTATCCCCCGCGTCTACTCCCTGTACAAATTACCAATGCGGCCTCGGAGTTGTCGGACCTTCCCCACAAACCTGTCTGCCACGTCTAGTTTCAATGCATACGTCACAAGCCTTTGGAAGTCTTGTTCAGCCAGAGATGAAGCCCATTTTACCAGTTTTCGGGTTTTGACTACGGCAAGTTCTGTCACTACAGTCAATACTCCACTCTGGCCTCTACTTCTTTCGGGTCCTTGATGGCCGATGAACAAACGGCAAGCGCGCCAACAGCAGCATCTCATTCCCAAGAGCGTGGATAATTCCTCTAGCCATGGCCAAAACGCAGATAAAGAGCCTCGCCCCTCGAGATGCCGGAGTTACTGCCGATGTTGTTCAAAGTTGCATGATGAGTTGGGCACCCTCCGAAGAGCCTGAAGTCACGAATTGGATACCAGACTCGGCCGTGATCACCAGTTCACGACCCTCTCCGCTTCTTGACAACGACAAAAACGATAGCAGCCCAGAGGTTGGCATCGGGGTTGAGGGCACGTTCCGGTATGGGTGGCAAGATGCATTGTACGGAGTCACTAGGAAACGTTAGTATTCCCAGAGACTCACGCATGGGCTTGTCGAACAATCCCCGGAACAACACTGAAGAAAAGGTGTTGTCTCTTCACCGTTGCACCCTGATCCTGGAACAGAGTTTAGCTAGCCCATCCATGTTCGTGGAACCAGGAGAAGATCGAAGCTAAATCGACAACGGTTTCTGTTTTTACAGAAGCTAGCCAGAAGCTCCACGCTTGGAAAGCACTAACCCTCCAAGTCAAGAACGGCACCTTTACCCGCTTTTTGGAAGTTCAACGTCTTGAACTACTGTAGTCTTGAGCAGTTTCAGATTATCTGCTGTTTCTTCCCAGGTTGGGGGCTGGTCTCTGCAGAAACTCGGCCTTCCAGTCGGAAAAGCGTTCTCAGATGGCTTGCATCAATGCAAACGCTACTAGATGCTAGCTGCATTGAAGTTTTGGACCTGCTTCTTCAAATCTTCTCTTTCACCCCAGCTGATCAAAATTCGGTTTAACTCTGTCTGATCTAGAAGCTGGCTGCGTCGGAGGCCGGGGAGGTATGTCATTGTTCGTCTCGTCCCTACTCCCAGCCATGACTCTTTGACAATATCGTCGTCATCACTTGTGCCGCGCTTCCGCAAGCGTGATTCCAAGAGACTGGTATACGGATCGTTCATGTTATATACACTGCATCAAACGTCTCCCTTCAACTTCTTCTCAGCATCCTTCACTTAATACACACTAATACCCCTTCCCCTATTCCCACACTCGTTTTATAAGCAGCTTTCATAGCCCATTCCCCAGCACCAACAAGACAAGAACCAACAAAACAACAAAAGCCAAAATGCGCACCTCTACCCTCCTCGCCACTGTCTCCGCTCTGGCCCTTACCGCCACCGCAGCGCCCGCCTTGACCTCCCCATCCAACCAAATGAACCCCCTCCTCAAGGAACGTCAACAATGCGGGACCATCTACCCCAACCTCCGCAACTCCCCCACCGCCCCCCCTCCCTACCAAGTCTTCATCTCCTCCGCCGACGCCTCCGGTATTGAGATCGGCTTTTCCATTCCCTCCTCAGTCGTCTCCGCCGGCACCGGACCCTGCGAGCTGGTCCTCGATCTGTCTTCTTCCCAAGCTGCTGTCTACGGATCAGCACAGGTCAATGTTTACGCTCTTGACGGCCCAGATGCGAATGCTTTGGTCGGCACGACTCAGTTCTACCAGGGGAGCAAGGCTAGCATCAGCAGCTGGGCTTGCAGAGAGCAGATGTGCTTCAGACTGGAGGTTGCGGAGGAGTCGGAGGGGAAGCAGGTCAGCTTTGAGGAGGTGGCTGTCCAGGGAGCGGGTTTCTGGATGAAGTATGGCTGCTAGGTTGTGACAGAAGGAGGAGGAGGAGGAGCATTTTGTCACTTTAGCGATGCGGCTTCAGCATTGATACCCCTTTTTTCACAACACATTCTTCACTCACCGCACAACCAGCACTAATATCACTTAATACATTGCACCTAATACCATCACCACCAGTTCATTCCCCCAGCGTTTTGGACGAGATTTTGTTGTACGATAGGAGGATATAATCTTTGTAATGGAGGGGTCAAGCTGCGAGCAGGTTAGTCCCTAGAAGGACATTCTTTTGGTGGCGGTTCTTTTCACCTTTGAATAGACTCTACATTCATTCGCCATATTTATGTTCCTCTGAGGGTGTAGGGATCTTGATGGCCACTAAATGACTTTCCAAGATTGTGGATAGGCCTATTCCTTATTGAAGACAGCAAGGAAAGTGTAAGTTGACGTCTAACTATACCTTTGCTGACTTGCATTACGAGCCATTGTCCCATCCATTAATACCCTGGTCAACATTCGTCCCAGTACAACCATATATTTCTTGAAAATTAAGCTTCAAGTTCAAAATCTACCTAACTTGTGCTGGGTACCAAGGATTAAAATAGAGAGATATAGCGCAGCGACCGGGTTGATAAGCTAGTCTACCTTAGGTGTTAATTGTTGCTGCCTACGCGCCCATGCAATTCATCGAGCGCACCCCCACCCGGGCATGGAAGCTTTAAATACCGGGCCACGCCTCATTCGCGAGGGTTCTAATTGCGGCTAACTGCGGCGTTTCTCGTTGAAAGGGTTTCAATGCCAGGGATTGGATTGCGAGGGCTTTAATTGCAAACGTGTGAGCGCTGATGTGGTGATGATGTGTAAGGCCCAGGGAACAGCCCTAGCCTCCATGGGGGTTGATGTCTACGGTCACTATGAAAAGGGGTGATTTCCTGCTAGAAGTTAGGTACTTGTTCATGTTTCTTCTAATCCTAGGTCGAAGTTACATTACTACGACACAAATGATTCCAGGACATGATCCCAGAACGGCGGAAACCTACCACAAGCACAATGCAGAGTATAAACCCCGACTTGAACACTCGCTACCAAGTCCAGGGCTTCCCACATAACCGACAATATCCCGGACTCCCCCCGAAATATACCTGGGACGGACAGAAGCAAAGCTATTGCCCACGAAACTTGCAGATCAAATCAGCATCGGGCAAGTTCGAGCTGAAGAACAAATATGGTTACGTATTCTCTCATCGCGGACTATACGAACGTGCCTCAGAGATCATCGATAACTCTTTCGCTGCAATCGCCAATGAAACAAGCCAGGGTCTCTTTCTACACGAGGTGGACGCGGTTGTTTTGGATAGGCTGGACCGCGCATTCATAGCCCATGAATTGTACCCGAAGCGCATCGCGAACCTGGATGAGATTTGGGACGCCTATTCTTTTCACCAAATAGTTACAACGGGTCTCGTAACAAGGGGTGTCGAGGCGGGACCGGTATCACGAAAGCAGGCACATGATGATGGCCACCTGAGGTCGAGCCCTAGCCCGGACGCTAGGATACTAACATGCCACAGACGCTGAGGAAATGCCATCGCATACAGCCTTCGCCAGCACATACCTGAACGCCGAAGCAGATATACCAGGTCTCTTGGAGATGTTCTGGAACGAAACGCGCAACCCCGTGGGACGCACTCTGCAAATCGACTTCAGAAACAAGGACTTTGCCAAGGCAATCCCTTACTACCCCTTTCACATCTCCAAGACGCAATTCCCCACATCGGAAAACTCACGAGCTTTGCAGCACACGCTGGCCTGGAAAATGTTTGAATCCACGATGCTGAAGGGTTACAACTGCAACTTCAAATCTTTCGATGCCCTTCGCGTGAAGATTGAGAGGGAGTCGAACGAGACGTTTGGGCGAAACTGCTTCAAACTGCAGCATCTTCACTTGTTTCCCCCGTTGATGGTGGTCTTTTACGCGGACCCGATCGTCGACCTGGCAAAGAACACGCGGCCGGCAAATCCTCTATGGGGCAGACGGAGCTACGAGCACGTTTACAGTGTGTGTCTGAAGCAGATCGAATCCATTGTCGGTATTGACACGGGAGTTCCTGGGATGCCTTACAGTTTTATTCTGGAAATCTGTCACAGTGGCCTCGGCCTGAATTATGACAGGGCCAAGAATACCGCCAGAAACCCGCTCGATGATGAGTTGCTGGTTGACGAGAAAGTCATCTTTGAAAGTCTCGTCGATCGGGTCATGATCGATGTCAGTTTGAAACCACAGGAGGAAACACCCAGACCTGCTATTTTCGTCTTGCACGCGCTTGCCTGATGTAATAACCACGGAGGGGGCATACAAGGCGTATTTTCAGGACGCGGAATTGAGGCGCTTCGAAGATGGGGAAGCAGGACTTTCAGCCAAACTACGGGCCCTCCCCGGGGGCCTGTATCCGCGGAGTCATCTGGCGATCCGATGGTAGAGATCCCCGCTCGGACCTGGATGGACAAGGAAGGGGAGATGGACCGATCACGGTTGATGGACATGTCTTACGAGCAGTGGATCACGACTTGTGCGAGCCCCGAGGTTCGAGCTGGCCTCTTGGCACTCAACCAGCATGGGTTTCTGGCAAACAGATTTGTCCCCAGAGAACCCGCTGGAGAGTAAACAGGATGCAATTGACAAGGTCACAAACTGGAAAAGGGACTTGCAATTCTCCATGGAAAGCCCGAACGAAGAGCCTGTGACTGCAACCAACAGCTGGAGCGCATACAAGGCAGCATCACGGGGCGAAGTGGGTCGACTTCGCGTACTGATTGCACGGCGCGCCTCCCTCAACGACTCCACGGGGAGATATGGCACTCCTTTGGCGGTAGCATCAGCGAGACGCCACGGTGCGATTGTCCAGTTACTGCTGGATGCAGGGGCTGACATCACGTTTGAACAAAAATGGGGTTCCTCCTTTGAAATCTCAAGCTTGTATGGTTCTCCTCTAGAACTTGCGTCCTACTACGGCCACAGCCATATCGTGGAGATTCTTCTCAAAAGGCTGGAGGCGGAAATGGATTTAACCCACCAACCAACAAAAAACCAATACATCCGGGCCGCACTCCATCAAGCATCTGAGCAGGGACATGAAGAAGTTGTGCGTCAGTTGCTCGACGCAGGAGCAGACATGGAATCTCTCGGAAATCGTTATCAGGCGACCGCGCTGCAGATAGCCTCTTCCCGCGGTCACGTCAGCATAGTTAAAGCACTCCTCAACAACAACGCCAACGTCAACACCCACGGAACACGATATTGCACCGCACTACGCGCAGCATGCAGACACGGACACGTTGATGTAGCCCAGCTCCTCCTCCACCACGGCGCCATTGTCGATTTCCCGCCAGAAACGTGGTTTAGCCAAGAAATCCGCACGCTCCTCCAAACAAGCGGCAACAGATCAGCACCTGGACCGTGTACAGGCCCAACGACAGAACCAAGCTTAACACCAGAACAACACATTCCCGGAGAACTCCGCTTTGGCAACCTAAGCTGGCTGGCGAAGCACGTATTCGAAATAACTCCGCTGGTTGACACCATGAAGAGCAACGGATGGCCGAGACGAAACCCTCGGTGGCATCTGTCGAATTTATCCCATTCCCCCTGACCACTACAAGGTAGTGGCTCGGGGGGAGGAGAAGAGGAGACGACGGCGCGAAGAGGAAGTCTTGAAGCGAATCAAGAATTGGACGGCAGGTTTGACGAACGTAGAAGCGCCGACAAAGTATCACCTCAAGCAAAAGCGACAGCGCGTTGAGAGGAAAATTGAGAGCTGTTGTGGGTGTTTGCTCTGCGTCTTCGACAAGCAGGCTCACGAGTCGTTTGAGGGGATGGTACAGGCGTATAATACAGAGCTTGCTGATCCGGTTGCTTTTACGCTGAAGCAGATGAGGGATCGATGTCTGAGCGAGGAGAGAGTAAGGCTTGAGGCGGAGGTTAAGTAGAGGGACTTGGGAGGGGTGGGTTAGAGGACTAGGGGGGGATGTACTTAGCTAATAGTTTTGTAACCTAGATTCACCGTGAAAATACCTAGAGATGTGTCCTTGTATGTTCTGCCTTATGTGCTGTAGTCCATCGTGATGATGGCAACCCTCAAGCGGTGCTATCGCTGCCTCGATCGTCGGTTATTAAACGAGTTATCAAGTTTCTGCAATTGTCTTTCAGGTGTATTACATTTGCTGCGCAGTATCTAGCGGCGTCCCCTTGTCCTGTTGTGTGGACATGATGGGTTGAATCCAGTGATACAGTAGCCACCCGCTGTAGAATCGACTGGGGCTGGGTAAGTTGATCGACGGGTTCGAGAAAACCTCCAGGGCTGTATTTCACGGCAGAGATGATTTAGTGAATCGGCTTTCCTGACCTCAAAGTCAGATTAACAAGCGCAACCATACTAACAACTGCTCCGACTGCCCCCATTATATTGCACGGAAAATGATGAGCATCGGAGTAGGAGATCGATGGACCGTATGTAGCTTGTACCATGAAGATGAGAGGGAGGACCACCGCTATAGGTGCGCACGAGAAGAGTTGGAAGATTATCCACATTTAAGTCTTGCCCCACAGTAAACTGCCCATCTTGTTCATTTTCGTCACCAGGATGTTCTCCGCTTAAGAAGCATAAAGGGTTTATTTCCAGAAGACTAAACTGAGAATATACCACATAAAACCCTTGGTTCGTGGAACATGAAGGAAGGGGTAGCGGTATAAATATTATTTGGCGTCAAAAGTAAAGTAGATAGGTAGGTACCCACTCAACGATATAGAACATGCAACCTGTGCTGAGAATTCCATCTTATTTTACACACCACCCAAAGAAATCCAGTAAATACCCAGAACAATTGTAACCGCACATCTTTCGGCTCCCTTTCCCTTTCAGTTCCACTCGCCAGTGCTTGAAGTTGGCTTGACTAACAGTCCCCACGAACCACATTCGTGCACTGGGCTTAAATAGGTACACCGTATGAGCCACACGGTGCGGGTAGGCTTGCCCACCGTTACACCCGCGGCACGCTGACCAAGAACCGGGATGACGGAGCCGAACCACATTGCTGGGAACACCACAAGGCCGGCTGCCATCCACGATTGGCACGCGAGGATAGGTTGTTTGCGTCTCCGGAAATGCGACATCTGGGAAGGCGGTGGTTTCGAGCGGGCCAATACTGGGTTCAGCGGGTCCGCAAAAGTGGTGAAGAACATCGAAGAGAGTTGGGAAGGTGCCACTGGATGAGAATTGCATCTCGGTGATAACCCGCGATGGAAAAACATCGGGAGGAAAGAGGACTGTCATGATGTCGGTGAATGGGGTGGGCGGGCCCCCGCAGCCACCAGCAATCAATATGGCATCCATCGGTTGGTTGATGCGTTATTAAGCCTTAACGGGCCCGGCTTATTGGCATAGTGATATGCAGATGGAACCTGTTATTGGTCGAGAGAGACGCCAACCCCAAAGGGAAAGAAAGATCAATTGCCGGCGGCAAATGAAGCATTAAAAGTCTGTATAGCTTCATTTGCCTTTTGGAGGTGGATTCGGGTGCGGGTCTTTAGGTCTGCATTGGAACCAACCAATCTGCCGTACGCAATTGGATCGGCGAGGTCGCTTTGCTGGAGGAAGGTGTTGAGGCAATCCGAGATGAAGGTCATAGCTTGTGGGGAAGGGGCTTGGTCCGTGCGTGGAGGTCTTGAAATGTGTGAGTGGTCGCGGAAAGATCGGACGGATATCAAGTGATTGGCATCTGAATGACAAGGAAAGAACACAAACAAAGACATGGTAGTATTTATGGACCCGAGAGAAAAGCAGCCCACTGGGGTATGATGGGGAAAGAAGGACAATGGGAAAAATTGCAACCTACATTTGCCCTTCCACGGGTGGAGGGTTGTTGTCAGGTAGAAGATGCTGCATCGTGGGGCGGAGAGCGATTGATGGTTGGGGCTGGAAAGATCCGGGTCAACCGACGAAGTGAGCTGGAGAAGTTAGAAGGGAGAGCACAATCTACTTGGATAAGAATGGAAGAAGGTTGCTAAAACAGCTCGGGAATCTTGAACGACTTCCAAAAAACCTGTAAGTGCTCAACTTGAACAGAATGGAAGGATATGGCTACCGTGATATAGGAGATCGAGGGAATGCTTCTTATTTGAAAGACTGGTCGAGCGGATCTAAACGTGCGCGCGCCCGCGCAGCAAGACCCTTGCCATCCATGGCAAGTTGTATGGTTGTGAGAAAGTGAGATGCTTACACTTACGCAGCAGATAACCCTAACCCTCAACTGCCCCTAAAAAGCGGCGAGAGGTGAGGTTGTTGGGTGCCTTGTGGTTTGCAACGTGGTTCGCAAATGGTCCGCCATGATCAAGCAGAGCCGCAATACTTGGCGGACAGAGGTAAGGGGACTCCTCTCTTCACTGGTGGGTTTTTTTGACTCTGACCAACTATGGACACCACCTTCGACCGCGCGCTTCTAATCAACACCCTTTTTTGCCATACATCAACACACGGCTGCAGCCTCTGAACATCAAACCTGCCAATTTAAAGATTTTGAGCGCAATGCATTCCTAGAAATTCTCTTGAAACCTCTCCATCGACGTCGCCTCCGATTTCGACATTCTGCAGATGTCTGAATCAACATGACAATCCCAGCGGCCTTTGGCGTCAGTTCCAACCATCTTCCCATCCTCGACTTCTCGAGGACGACAATGCTTTCACCCTGCCAATGCGACTCCGTACATCCTGCCGATAGGTTCAGCTTCACAGAACCTCGTGGAAACGATTGAGCTCATGAAAGGACTGCATCACGGCCACAACAGCACGGGAACGAGCGATGACTGAATGGGACAATACTGGGCTGACGCCAGGCTCGCCGGCGCGATGGGCTCGCGAATACGCTTTTCCACGTCCCAGAAATGCCGTTTCGGTCCTTTCAGTCGAGCTTCTCAGACATCTCCTCATCATCGCCACTGCAAGCCGCCTCTCGACTGGCTTCCAAATATGCAATGCCCGCGCGCATGTGGAGACATGAAGTCCACGCTCACTCTCCTGTTACGCGACATACCATCGGTCCAGCGTTGTACATACCAGACAAAACTGCGATGGGTTAAAGTACTGTGGAAATAGACCCTCGACCCCGCGAAACTGGACGAACTCCCCAGCATTACCTGATTGGCTGCAAGGCAAAAGCTGTATCCTTTCTACAGCGCAATCTGACATCACGCTTGAGTTTGACAAGCGTTTTCCTCGGCCTCGGCTGGTTTCAATTTCGAGCACTGCCAACTCTCGGCCCTGCGCGTTCCCCGATATCGACCGCATGAACTCGATTCATGGGCGACTTCCTGTCCCTCTCATGCGACCTCACCCTCGCTTAGACTACGACGCTATCAGACTATCCGCAGTCGCCCATGCCGATCATCAGCAAAAACCGCTGTTCCCCTCCTACTTGACAATATCAATCCAACTCTCGTATGTTCTGTTGGAGGCAGCACAATGAAAGTGGGCATGCTTGTCTGCCTGGTCATGTCCTCAGAACAGTGTTCATATTTGTTGCACGATCTCCCAGACCCTCACTGTTTCCAAGTCGACGACGCGCAACGGGGAAATGGAGCCCTTTTTTTGGCGCCCCTTGCGACTTGGCCCGCAAAGCAGGCGAAGATGAATTTCTTTGTTTTATTACCGGGGCGAATTATCCTTCTTTGTGGCCTTCCACTTGGCTTGCATAGACAATGCCTATTGTGCTTCCGATCAAACATTGAATTTGGCCGCCGGAGTATCATGGCAATGTCTCGTATAAAAGACCAGCGCATACCCCTCTCATACGGTTTCTTTTCGAATCATCATTTTTTTCAGTACGCCTCAACACCGAAATCAGTACACAGCTACAACATACTATCGAACTTTTCCACCATGGCTTCTGCTCAGGACGTCTTAATCTCCCTCCCAGTGGATATTCTCATCGACATTATTTCCTGCCTCGATCCCGTTTCTCTCATCGCCCTTTCTCAAACCTCCAAGGGCCTTCGCGACTTTATCAACCCTATTGAACATGACTTTCAACAGCGCCTACTCGCTCTCGAACTTCTTCCCAAGAATGGTGGCCCGGAGCTGGACGACTACCCAGGCTACCCATTTCGGCACCCGAAATTTTATCTTTTACACGAGACCATACCACAGATGACAAACCGTGGCCGGGACTGGTGGGCTAGCAGCTGGTACGCTTGTTTCGGTTGCATGAAACTTCTCTCGAATGCCATGTTTGATGACAGTGAGTTGTTCAACACAGCCACAAGGAAACCTTGGATGAGAAGTTCCGAAGTGCAAAAGATGGCCCTCACAGATTGGAAACTTGCAACTACAACAGAGAGCAGGCTCTCATCGATTCAGAGGCGAGCGGAGCAAGACAGAGAACCCACCGAGCAGTACCGGCAGCAGTATCAGACGTCCTTCCACTGGATCAAAGCAGTGAACAGGGAACTGAATGATGACGAAGATGTAGAGGAAGTTCGCAGGAAGCACGAAAACTGCATTGAAGAGACAAACCCTCACATCGTCGGCAAGGCTCGTCACGAACGGAGGTGCGTGGAGTGTAAGTTCCAGCGCAACCTCTACCGTGACCGCCCTGCCCATCAGCTTTTTGTGGTAACACCGATGCCCCAATCATTTTCTCCCGAAAGGACGTGGGTTAGGGGTTGGACTTCAACAGGCTGTTCCCCGGTCTCTTGCCAAAAGTATTGGTACCACCCAACTTGAAGCGGATACCGGCTCATTTGTGCTCCATGCAAGAGTGGCACTTCGTTGATGAGCCGCTGCATCCTGATATCCTGAAGACGGATTCTGAAGACGCGGAACCTGAAGACGCGGAATCTGAAGACGCGGAATCTGCAGCTGAACCTCAACAGCTTCCACTGCGGGTCAGATGTTCAAGCTGTGAAAAATGGCAACCAACTGTCGCATTTGGAATGACTGTGTTGTGGCCACTTCGCCATTTCAGCCAGCTCAGGCTGGACCACCAAGGGTCACCTTTGTGTCATTACTGTCACGTCAAGGCCCACGGCAAAACTGCAACGGCAGCAAGATTGTACCAACCAGCCGAGAAGATTATCGACACGGAAATTTACCCGCAACTTGACCACCTTGCAGAAGGGTGGGAGCAAAACTTGGGCCTGATACGCAAAGTAATGGCGAAAACAGACCTAGAGGAGACATGGAACGAGCTGGTCACGCTCCATGATGATTCAGATAGCGATGAGCTCAGGCGGGTTCTAGACTAGAATGCTCTGGGACCCTCTCCCACTATCAATCTCAAAGACAGAATCGAGTTCAAACACATTCACACCCTGTCATTGCGCAAGCGCTTGGCTCGGGATAGCCTGGTCCCATTTTGGGACAGGATCAACGGATTGCGTACGGTTGAAACTATTTTCGGGCTGCATTTCTTTCTGGAACAATGGGATGGGTATGATATATGCCAACAGTCTGTCATTCACATGAGAACCGCGTTGGACAAGCTCATCGAGGCCAGGGCTGCCGGTAATCATGACCTCATTCTCACTATGCTGACGGCGCCAGATGAGTACGGTCGGAATATCTTGGAGTAGAGGAAAGGAACTTGCTGATCGTAGGTTTCAAGGTAAGTGCTTGGATTTCAGTTATGCATACGGTAAGTTTGATATCGGCCCAGGTAGGTGACTTTGTTGTCTAGAGTCTAACGTAATATATAAATAATACTTTGCTCACAACTTTGCGTGTTTGTGCTCCTTAGAATGATGATCTCACAGTCGAATGGAACCGACTAACTAACTCCTGTGCAAACTCAAATTTCGACATGCGTAAAGACTGAAGGTAGGTACCGTGCACATGCATCTAACCTATCCGTGCTTTGTGGTGGGAGAAAGCGGGATATAATTGGCTCCACAAAAAGATATTCTATCTACCCACCCATCTGCTATAAATCAACAGAAACCAAGTCCACACCCCTCTAACCAATTACACCCCCGCCATGTCATCATATGCGTTGTGCCTGTTTGCATTTGTTGTCGTGTGCCATTGATGAACCGCCTCTTTCTCCTCGTGCTATCCCTAAAATCACAATCCAAAAAGTTTAAACTGGAGAAAGGAGATCCCTGACAAGAAACTGAAACCATTCGTATCCACTTTTGACGTCAGCTCGCTCGCCCGTGAAGCTTGCACCAAGCGCAGACACCATATAGTGCCTTTTTTGTGTTTTTTTTTTTTTTTCGGAAGCCAAGTGCTGCAGGAAAAATTAAAATAAGAAGAGTAGGAGGGAATCAAACAGGATGTGATGTTTTTTTTTTTTTTTCAAATTTCTTTTTTTTTTTTAAATTTTTTTTCCAAATTTTTTTCCGTTTATAAGTGATGAGAGTAGAAATGAGAGAAATTATATAGATGTAGCTGTTGGATGGGAGAATGGGGGTGGTGTTGTTTGTCGATGGCTATGTCGAGGAGCTGGTGGGAAAAGATGGCTTTCACACATCTCCAGCGACAATTTTCGCTTTTGCTGGAAGATGAAAAGAAGTACCAGGCAGGCAGGGCAGGGGCCGCCCGGCGGCGGGGTGCGGAATAGAAGTTGTTGGCACACCACCCCCAAAACAGGTAGCCACCCCTCCCCTGTTGCATCGAGTTGATTGGCTGGATCATGGGAGTTGAAGCTGCGAAACCGGACACACTTTGCACGCCCAGCCCAATCTCCCTTCAGCGCTCTTCATCACCGCCTGCAAAAGCAATCTCGAACTGCGCGATGGCAGCGTGTGCGCGTGCTTCGTAGAAAGGGACGCACGAGTCTTCATCGAAATGGACTTCATGTTCCGGCACTCTACTATGAATAGTGCCATCGTCGAACATGTCTTGCTCAATGAAGCCCTCGAGTTGGTGCAATGATGTGGTGGTGCTTGTTGCGGTGATGCTGAAAGTAGTCGTGCTGCTGAGGCTGTTGGAGCTTTGGAGTTGGGAGCGACCAAGGGTTGCGCTGGATAGAGTTGGACTGCTCACCTCGATGCTGATAAATAAGAAAATTTATTAGATCACACAACTTGACATTGGGAGCTCGAACGGAAACAAAACATACCGAAGTTTCGAGGAGGAAGATGTTGAAGGGGTAGACATCTTTTGGGAATGGTTCCACTGAGATAGAGCAGAGTCAGGAAGGTGAGTTTGCAGTCGTGTAGGTGAATGAAAGCGACAAAGGGGGGTGCTCTGGGACAACTATCCAGTCGTCGGCACAAAATAAATAGAGACGGTTCTACGAGGATCCTTAACGGTGTAGGAGGATGTGAAGATATGGTCAGGAACTGACAGAAGGTGGAGTCCCATTTACCACTGTCACGGGAAGCCAGCAAAAAAATCTTGGCACACGCTGCCCACATTGTCGATACATGCAAGACGGCGGCCCAGCTAAGCAAGCTACGCACTCGCAGATCCGGCTGGCCATGAAACAATCGGGTCCTCGGCGCTTACTTACCCATTACGAAATGATATACCACTGGTACCTATAAGATTCCGTCCTGATCGTTTAGTTACAGCGCCATTCTATCTGCAAGCAGAGTGGGGGACAAAGCTCCGGGGGCAGGCTTAAGTCCATAACGATGGTTGGTAGCACAACAGCAATTGCGGAATAGTGACGAGCGTGGCCTATGCATGCAATGTTACCGACAAGCATAGTATCAAGTCGCACCTGCTCTACTAGTTGCACCGATCAAGGAGAAATTATATAACTAATTGCCGATTGTCTTCGGGGTACGAGACGGTACACTATATGTATGGGGGATATTTATCCATCTACCAATTCCTGCATGAGACAGCCTTGTTCTGTTCGATATTAGGTATTGCTTTCTCACCAATAGACTATCTGTAAGTGCGGGTCGCACCGAGGTATCGCTAGACTTGCTTATACCAAAAGGACGAACTAGGTACAATGGATGTCTTGAACAGCAGGAGTTAAGACTACTAGATTACAGTGACGGGAGCATGAGTTTTTTTTTAAAAAAAAATAAGAGTATTGTACAAACATTATTCAAGTTGAGAAACTGGTCCATCCAGCCTGCTAGCTACCCACATAAAACGCCGATCAACCGTTGCAACGGACCGAGAAGAAACAAAGATCCAAATTTTTTTTCGTCGTAGCTTCAGCCAATCATCAATTTCATCACATATTTCGCGCCGCCAACAGCCTCCGAGCTCCGCATGACTGACCATGAATTCCGCGCCGGAAATGTGGGTCTGCTCCGGTGTGTTACCCGAGCTTTGCTCCGCCAACAGCCTCCGAGTTCCACATGACTGACCATGAATTCCGCGCCGGAAATGTGGGTCTGCTCCGGTGTGTCACCCGAGCGCTCCGCGCCGCCTGAGAATGATCAGTACCGTGCCGCAAAAAGAGAAAAATCCCTCTCTCTACCGATTCTCGGTAAATTCAGTGTCAAAAGCATCCGCGGCCTTGGAAGCATAGGCAGTCGACTCTTTCTTGGGGGATGTGATAGCCGAAGAAAGGGACGACGCCGACGACGGGGTTGATGTTGGATGGTAGCCAGAGTGACAACGGCAGTACATGTTTGCTCCGTCTCTGGGAGACTCGGCAAGGTAGTACTCCAACATGGCGTTGTTGCGCTTCTTCTTGGGTGACACTTTCTTGATTGCGGAAGGGGTGACGGTTGATGGTGCCTGGGTTGAGAGAGGCTGGGGGTATTGAGAGCTACAAGCAGAAAATAACTGTTAAAATCATGTTGGAAGAGTGGGATACGAGGCAAGTAAAATGACGACCAACATTGACTTTTTGGTGTTGTGTGTTACTGAGGTGCTAAGATTGGGGTTGGAGGTAGAGGGCATGGTGAATATGGAGCTGCTGTCTGTGATGGGATACAATGTGACACGAGCAAGTAAAACTTGACTCTGGAAAAAGCTTCGAATCGTGAGATGAAAGGAACTTTGGGATGAAAAAAGGGAATGATGTTTTCTCACCTAGAAAAGAGCTGGAGGTGATCGATATATAGCTAGCAAGACACCGTTGTACGTTTACTTGCGCAGGTGGGCTCACTGCCGCACGGATGCATAAGGTGTGCATGTTGGACCGCCTCCCACCCCTCCCCCCGGCACGCGCGTGCAGCGATGGATCACGGCTACGCTACTTCGGATGGTTGTGATTGATCCAGCAGTTTGGCTCAACTTGCGCTGGAACCCCCATCTGGTAGGTAGACAGTGACCAAAGATTCATCGTGCGTGGGCTTGGAAATGGCTACATAGTGCTCAAGATACCTCATTGAACCACCATCAATTGAAATTCACTGGGGAGATGACCACAGGTGTTTTTGTTGGTTTTCGGCAAGAGGGAATGGTTATCAAAATTTTCCATATAATAAGTTTCGTAAAGTCTTGAGCTACCAGGTAGCACACTACACGGTTAGACACGAGACGAGTGTGGCGGGAGCGAAATCAAGACACCTCCTCTTCTGGGCTTCGCAGCAAGCTGCCCCGCACGCGCGACCAAAATCACCACAGCCGGCAGAGTGGCGGGGGGGTGTATGACCGCATCCTTATCTATCCACTCACTACCCCGTTCATTGTTTATGTTTACCTTCTACATTTATCTCAACTCCCTATTAATAGCGATCGACTCAACTTTGACTGGATAACAGAGACTACGGGACTCTAAGTTGCAAACATCTACAGCTTGCTTCCAAGGCTTAAGTTATGAGCCCGTATTATGGTACGAAAGCTTCCTGTTAATTCATGGTGCATGACCAGCAGGGCTGATAAGGCCGGAGAGCGGCCACAATGGAAGGCGGGCATGCACCAAGGCAACTTTCGGACCAGCTACAGGGCCCCACCCTCTCACTGCATGCGCTTGATGGGTGCTCATCCAATCAAATCCATGAGCCTGGAAAGTATTCCTGATCGGAGAGGATATCTGATCTCGAGTGTTCGAGATGATCTGCAATAACGGCTGCACTTCGACAAAATAGTATGCACATGCATGTGTCCCGCCTCGCACCTCGAAATCACTCGGCAGCTCCTTGCGGCTTTGTTATGTGTAGACCTATTTGAGCAGCGTAGGTATCTAGAGCGTCCGGGATGTAATTACCAAATTGTAGCCCGACGTCACGGTAGGGTACCTGACTGTGTTGCTTACTCTGCAGGATGTACCCATGATCAAATACCTGCCCGTCTATTTACCTCGATCCTATGCGTATCGTACCACAAATAATGCAGATGGAATCCGGCATAGCAAGCCCGCTTGCTGTATCCAGCTGGCGATGACCGGGCTGCATCGAATGCCGCTGCGGTGGGATGTAGAAAGGGATGTAGGAAGAGGAGAAGCGATGACCTGCGATGTCAAGAATGTATCCCAGGAGTAGTAAAAGTCTCAACTTGACAGGCAGACAGGGCCCAGGCTAGTAAACAAGCGGTCATGCCATGCAAGTCGCATCCTCCGCAGTCTGTACGCTATCAATCTTGGACTGCAGATATCCCATGTGGGCTTGCCTAAATCAGCGTTCATCCGATTCAAACTTGTTCCCTTAAAAAGCTGCAAGTGCACCCCTTTTCGGTCAACTGCCAGCGCAGATTGTCGGTGGGCAGGCTAATCCCAAAGGAAAAAACCGAGCGGGAACATGCATAGGCCTCCCAAAGCGGCATGGTGCAGATTTGGGTGACACGTACCGGCAGTCTGGTATGCATGAACGTTGGCGGGTGTCCAAGAGCAACCTGACAGATGTTGGACAAGTGGCAGTTAGGTGACTGAAAGCTTACAGAAGTAATTACGCAGTACCGCGATGAGCGCTATTGTGTCGTGTAATTATCCTGTTTCGCGTGGTATTGGTGTGTATTCTGAGAGCCTTCATAGCGGAGAAGTAATGGGAGACAATAATATCGCAGCACGAGTAATAAGTCATCGGTAAACGTCGCGGTGATGTGTGCAAATACTGCTGCTTACAGTGCAGATTTCCATTCTATTGACTTTGCTGGTCCAGGGTAGCTCTCGACACAGGATTTTGAGGGAGGCCGAAGAGCACGGATAACCTCAGGTATTTACCAAATATTATAGCGATTCGAACCTTGTCCTCAATAAACCAACTCTGAAATTGTAAACTGAAAGCTAAAATGTACGGATGAAAGCTTATTCTTAACACGGTGTCGCTAGTGGTCTTCCCAAGAGCGGTGTGCCAATTCTCTCTCTGCAAGAGCAAGAACGACAACGGCCGCTATGCAAAACACCGAAAGAAGTGCAAACTTGGCCCCCACGTGTTCTTCCAGCCATTCATACCCCGCAAATGATAACCGTCAAAGTTTCATCTACCCTCGCTACCCCAGTCGATCCCGGCCATTCGTCCCCACTCTATAAAACTAGGAAAGAACAGATTGTGTAAGTCATAATATCGCTGGCTCTGGATTGGACCCAGACATCTAGGTACCTGTCAAACAACTTGTGTTGACCATCATCTAAGCGGATGCACCAAGGAGAAAAATAGAGCGGCAAAGCTCAATTAGATAAGAAGCAACACCATGATCATAATGCAAAATCGAATAAAAAAAAAGAAAAAGAAAAGAAAAAATGAGTCCTCTTTCCCGCTCATGGCAGTTGTTCGGTGTGAAGTTGGCGCAAACTACATGATGCTGTCTCGAGATTGACGGGAATTAGACGGGTTTATCGATGGTGTTGGGTTCGGGGTCGAACCGCTGGTCAAAGTTGTCAATCAGCTGCTGGGCTTTGACGGTGTAACAACCGATGCGGCTATAGGGATTGGGGTGCTGGTGGGGTGCGTCTTGGAAACGGCTATGCAGCGAGCTGTCCGCATCGAAGCTTGAAGAGGTGAAGGCAGATGCAAGAATGTCGGAATTGCGTGCTGCAGTTGGCTCAGTTTGGATCTCCTCGGGCTTTGGACTTGTGGTTGGCATTGGCGGGCTATTGTTGTGCGAACTAGCTGTAGACTCGTGCTTGTCGTTGTTACCAAAGATGTCGGTGTTGTGAGTGGCAGAGGTTGTCCGCGGTGTCAAGATGGGATTGCTGGACTGGCTACGGGAGAAAAGGTTAGCAAGCCTGGCTGCTTTAAGATTCAAAAAGATTCATGCTGTGCGGTGAAAAGATTGCGGTTGGGTAAGGCGTCGTGGATAGGTGAATCTCACCTTGAGAAGTCCGATGAAGTGTTTGCTTCCATCTTGAAGAGCGATAAGGATATCGTTAGGTGTAGATCTATTAGATGGCTGATTGAAAGCGTTGCAAATCACACGGCTACTGCCAAAATAGAAGCGAGAACATCATATATTTATAGGGAAGTTTCAGTGGACGATAGGAGGGGAGTGTGGTGACTGAAGAGGTGTAAAGCCGGGCAGCTTAGCTGGGTAAGTTTCCAAGTTGACCAATTGGCCCTGCAGCCGGCAGCTACCCGACCGCCAAGACTAGCTCCTTCTCGATACCTTCCCTGCTACTTTACTGGCCCCCTGCTTCCCCTGCTCCAGGTATCTAAGCCTTTTAGAAGTGATCTAGTGGGGTCGCACCCAGTGTGTGGAATATTCTCTCCCCACTGTGGTGAGTGTTTAGGTTGCAATGGCCTCGGCTGAACCTGACCCCCGCCGGGACTATCACAGCAGCGAAACACACGCCCAACCAGCACTGGCTTGGCAACCCCTCCACCAGCAGCACAAGGCGTGATGCAACCCGACGCATTTTTGGTCCACGAAACTTGTCTCTTCGGGATTATGTGGACGGGTGTCGTCGATCAGAATCCGAATATTGTAGCAGCCATCCACCCCTCCTTCACCCCCTGATGACCTCCCTGACCCTTGTCGAACGTGGCTCCGAGGCTCCTGTGTGCCCCCGAGCCCCTGTCAACCCTGCCCCGGTCCCCCTCCATGTTCACCGCAGTGGAACCCTATGTTCGCTGAAGAGGCCCCAGTCTATTCAGACCCCCCCCTTCCTCACCAACTCCCTCAACCTCCTCACCGCCCTCAAGAGAATCCTCTCCATCACCACCGACCTCCAAACAGGACCTTACTCCCGCACCGGCACGGTGTCCTACGCTCCCTACCAATTCCAACGCCTAACCACAACCTCAGCCGAAACCCTCCCCAACGCCGGCTCCGGTCCCCCCACACATCATCTGAGTTTTGCAGATGATCGTGATCCATTGCCAGAGAAAGGGCAAAACTGCACCTGCTAAACAATCACACCCCATCAAAAAAGCTGGTCTGGTACCCAACGCTGTATCGTTGTGCGCCAGCTACCTGTCTCTCTATGCGTTAGTTGTCAGGCTTTCGAGAACAGCATGTCTTTACCCTCTCCCCGGCACACACTAATACATGTGCAGCGTGATTCCAACCTGCCAATTGCTATTCCTGTGGTTGATAGGGTTCGATCCGAAGTGAAAGGGAGTAGGAGAAACAACAACAAGCGGTCGCACTCAAGGTGATGAGCAACAGCGCAGTCTAAGGAGCGCAGGCAACCAGACACGGGAGTGAGGCAAAGAGGCCCGGGGGAGGGGCGTGGCTCTTCAACAAAAGGCTGCGCTGTAGACACACCACCCCGCAGCACCAGCTTTATCTACCCCATTAGCTGCACTGCTGCAATGGCAGCATTACCCGCAGGGTTATCAGTATGCAACCGCCCTCAGCAGCAGCAAGGTGTACGATAACCGCGCGCAAGGGGCTAGGGGGTGTGCTTGTTCTAGAAAATAGAAAGCTGTGCCTCGCACGGCGCCGGCCAAGATCTAGCGAAGAGCGACTAGGAAAAAAGGAAGGGGCAACGGCAACTCTAAGCAGTGGAGCAAAGCCGCACCCACAACGGCGTCTGATAGGTATACCTCGGGTGGGCTAAGAAGATGGGGTCCTGCATCTGGGATTTGGCAAATTTTTCCGTTTCTGGATATCTCCTCTTTATCAAATGTCGGGGTTCGATCAGGAGTCTTGTCAACGCATCAAATCAGGCATCGGGTCAACTCACCGACCGGAACAATACCGGCTGCCGCGACTACGGAGAGTCTGACGAAACACTGGCGATAGGACAGTATGTTGAGGGGCCGCTCTTATTGGCGGCTGGGTCCTCTTTATTGCACCAAGGCGTGTGTTCGGTCAGATGCTGTCATGAGCAGGCAAGATGGGAGTGGTAAACCGGGTGCGGCGTTGCGGAGTATTGATCTGCTTCCGTTGAAGTGCATGCAAACCCTCGCCTCGAGCTCTCCGACCTTCGTGGAGTTTTGCCCGCTGGTTATCCGGGCCCCGTCAGATCGTACGCGGCACGGGCAAAGGGTGAGAGCAGCGATGCTGAGATTCACCGCACAGACGCCTGGAACTGTTTCCAGGTTGTCGCCGATAATCCTCGCAAGCCTCGTCCCCGCCGGTTCGTGGTCTACCAGCTCTCACTAGAGGCGCAGAATGGCGGGCAGTTGTGCGTCACTGTTGACCGTCGTTCAGCTGGTCTGGGCTTCTCTATCCATGCTCCAGGTCCCGGGTGACAAATTCATCCGAAAAACCTGAAAGGCTGGGTGCTGTCTTCCAAAAGTCCTTTTGCAGCAGTCAGGCTCGGACGTGGGGGCGTGGGCAATGCCCCAAGAAAAACCATCCGCTCTTTGGGCTGCAGAATGGCGGATGAGCAAAGAGTTTCCATTCCCAGGTTGACCTGAGATGGATGTTAGAAGGCGGGGTCCAGGGCCCGACGGTCAAGGGTTGACGTGCGCTGTTCAGCTCGGAGGGGCCTCCGGCATCTCCGCTTGAAAGAGCGCGGTCGCCTGCGTTGGAGACCATTGACTACCATGCAGCGAAAAAGTTTCACCGAAAGAAGAGAGAGAATACTAAGCCAATTTTAGATGAGTTGTTATTGAGGATTGAACCCTGCAGACCTGGGGACAAAGAACAAGATGGAAAACACCAACAATACGATTGTAGAATTTGCGCTGGTAGAAGCCCACATTCGACAGCGGGAACCCTACCAAAAGTTTATTTTTGGCGGCTTCACAGAGAAAGCACAAGTCTTTGTTGACCATCGGCATAGCAGAGCCTCAAGGCAGCAATAATCTCACTTGACACACTATCGAATGCGAAAATAAAAATAAAACTAAGGTTATTCAATAGTTATCCTGGCAGAACCAAATCTCCCCACCATGATCAGCGATCAAGTGCTGCACTGTCTTCGTCAGTGTAGCTATTAATAGTGGGTCTACCTCCAGGATCTCCAGCCCCCGTTGCGCCAACCAGACAGGCCAATAGAAAGAACAGAAAAATAAAAGAATAAAAAAGCACAAGCAAGAGATACACTCGAAAAAAAAGGCCGCCATCAAGGTAGCCTGGGCTCCAAGTCCTGTAAAATGGCGCGCATTCTTGCCCTTCCCCGTGCACGGCTTCTCGCAACCAGTCTCTCGGTCGGCATGGGACTCCCAAACGGCACAGCATGGCCGCCCAACGCTGCTCGCCTCCATCGCCTCCAGATCAAGATCCACGAGATCTCACGCCGAAATGATGGTTCCTCACGGCGAGGATTGAGGAACCTGTGCATGATGTAGTCTGGCTCGTATGATGCTTCGCCGGTTCTCGTGATTGTCGACAGCCGCCGCTCCAGGGTCTGGAATTGCACCATGATGTTGTTGCGTCACTGCCTGTGTGATTGGACAGTGTCAATTTAAGAAACGGGTGGGGTGAGACCAGGTCCCTGGGTGGAGATCTCCCGCTCGTGAGCAGCCAGACGGAGATAAAGATTGTGATGTGTAATTAGCAACTTGAACTTACTTATGAGAACAGATCCAGATTTTGCGTCTATTCGACAAAGAAAATGACGAGAATGCAGAAAACCTTTGCACTGGGACTCCAAGTTCTTCCAAGATCTTTTTGTTGAAGATGGCCTGTTGAAGAGGACTTGGAAAGCCAAAGGACCTGGGAATCCAACGTGCTGTGAAGAAACAGCGGACTAGTGTTGAAGGACGTAGAACGAGCAACTAATGCCAGTACGGATTGATGAATCTCTGAATAGATGATGAAGTCCCTGATCAACAAACTTCAAGCGAAAAGTTTGGGAACAACCTGGCTATTTATCAGACACTTGGGTGAGAGCCTTCTCCTCCATGACCAACGCGGCCCTTTCCCCAGCACCCAAGATGCCAACCCACCTAATGCTCAAGGTTCAATCCGGGGATTGGCGAGTCTGAAGGATGGCTTGGCCTGCATTTTCCGTGGATGCTTTCGACCAATCACGCAGCAAAGACGCCTGGTTCGAGGTTCCTGCAGTCATTGGTCTCGAAGTCGATCGGTACCTTGTGCCAAAACCCGCACGACAAGGGGAGGAAGGCCAGCTCTCGTCCAATTGACCTCACTGTCAAAATCTTAGCTCACGAAACGGCCGGCCCACACACACACACAGCCGAAAGAAAAGCCATCTTTCCTCCAATTTGGCACTCTCTTCAACGATTTGTGCGGCCATGTATCCCAGGTAGTGTGCCTTGCCGTTGCGGTGCATTTGGGTAATCACCACCACCGTTCTCGACTGATTCTGAGACAGAACAAAACTCACCAAGCTGTGTGGAGGGATTCTGAGGTCAACAACTGCAGCACCCGTGACTTGGATGATCAGCGAGAAATGCATGAATGGCACCATTGGTTCATGTACCTCGAGCGAATGAGGGTGGGAGCGCACAAGATTGGGTCAACGTTGGGCAGGCGTGTCCCAAGCAAAGAAGTGGCAGACGCGTCCCGCTGCCCATTCGCCCACCAATCATCTGCACACCACATCGGCTGTCCAATTCAGCCAAACGTCGAGCTTCTTTCTTTTTGCAGAACCATGCGACAGCTTTTCTTTTCCGCTCACATCCGCATCCCGTCATCCGGCCCACAGGAAACAAACGGTACCTGTGCCCGTAGACTCGGAGTCGTTTCAAGATGAGAACCAATCTTGCACCCAGCTTCCAGGCTACTACCCAACCCAGCGAATGGCATCTCGGCCGCGATACGAATTTTGTTTCAAGCTACAGCCCAGTGATGTCATGCTGTAGTGTGTTGTGTGTTCAGGCTGACAAAGGGTTGCCTCGGTGGTCCAGACCCGGTCCCGGATTCAATGCCAAGAAAACCTGGGCAGTGAGTTGGGTGGTGAAACCAGATGACAGACGATGTAAGAAAAAATGCCCCTGGATGGCATATGCAGGCATTCGGACAAGCTGCATGGTCTCGTGTTGATTCTGATGCAGAACGGCATGCGAGACATTGATTACGAGGATTGTAACTGACAACTGGTTGCCATAGATGACACGGGAGTCAAGACCCAAAGCGGGAGTCAAGACCGCGCAAGGCTGGCCTTCCAACGGTCCTCGCCGCCCCGCATCAGCCAACCCCGAGATCTCGGCTTCCAAAATCCCCGGCAGTGATTGTTCGGTGGGCAGCACCAGGGACCCTGGACCCTGTCCCGTCACTCATCGCAGATCATCTACCGTCAAAGACGACGTCGACACCGCTCGGGACAATTCCATCCCGTCAACAGATGCTATCATCAATGAGCTTGCGCGGCCCCTACCTGCTTGCTACCTTTGTCTAAAGCAATATCAGGTCATAACATTGCTTTCCAACCATGAGGTGGCAGCCAAGCCAAGGGTTATCGCACGACATTCTTTCGACCCCTCGGAAACAGTAGGATGCCGAGGAGTCGACCACTGGAGCGCGCAATCGATGTCGCCACCCGCTACCTCCAGCCTTACAGAGGATACTGACGGTGTAACCGGTGAGGTTTACTTTTGTTGGCAACCGACATGGCGCAAACTGGCAGGCGCCCGCTCTCGAGGTACCTGCTGCTGCCAATGCAGTACCGTCTCGATTTGGCTTGGCGAGACCTGTCAGGCAACCAGGCTTGCAGAAAAAAGGTTTGCAGAAAAAAGGCTTGCGCGAGCTCACGAGGGCAAAACACGATGTTTCAAGTCCCCAGAATGGGAACTGGCCTTTTGTGACACTGCAGCACAGACACCACCACTGAGGTGTGATCGGTTTTATGCTCCCGAGGTCCGCTTGCCCAGCGTCTTTTTGAACTGCCCAGCCCCTGAAGTTACCCGCGCAAGCCGAATTGTCAGCTCTCATTGGAGGCAGGCGATATGCAAAAGGCCTTGCGGAAACGTCGTCATGCATGAAACAATGTTGTGTTTCTGTCCTCATTTTCCCCGTTTAGAAATAGTTGAACCGGATGCCATCGCTACAGCCATTCGTCTCACTGGATTCATCATGGCTTTCCAATCAGATGCCATGTCAAGTGCTTGCAACACCTCGGCTTCTTGATGCAGGTAGTAGCCCATTGCACTAGCGTTAGTTCTGGTCACCGTTTCTCGGCCCCATCTTGTGTCTTCTACATCGGCTCCGATCGTTCGACTGTGCCCTACGAAACCCGGCATGTGTCGGTACCAAGTGACGCGTGGTACGTCTGACAAACATGGGTTCGACGAGGTCATGTTTAGACATGTTTTGTAATCCCTTGTCTCTCGCTGGACATGCAGCCATCTTTTTTCCGGAAGACGTACCATTCGACAGGGCATTCTTGTCACCGGGCGTGTAATACACTACATGGATGGTTTAGAAATGCCGAAGCTGCAGGAAACCGGACCGAGTCGAACCCAAGGTTGCCCAGGCTTCATTCAGAGAACCCAGTCCTGGTTTTTCCAAGTAATGGCTTATTCACCCCGAGCTCCCGGCCGGCTTTTCTTGCCCTAGTCTGCCTTGGCTTTACAACCCTGTCAGCTGTCACCCAGGATCTGACGCGCACGCACACAAGAATCTGCTACAACCCGCTCACCCGGCAGCCCTATCGGACCATTGTCTTGTTTTGTCCCCAAACTCCGAAATAGTTTAAACTGTGTTAGCACTGAGATCCCGAATCTTAGGTTACCCCGGGCTTCGGGATTAGAAAACGGATGGCCAAGACATTGTACAGCCATCATTAGTCCACACTTTATCATAGTCTCAGACCTAGGAAAACAGCTCCGACATATCTGTCATTGCTGACGTGTTTCAGCAGTTTTCTCCTTGATCGCTGCGAGGCTACATACCTTCAATGCCTCTGCCGAGAATGGGCCGACAATGTAGTTAGGAGGTTGTCTGGTCCAATGACGCTTGTGCTCCCGGACAAATTCGCTGAGAGGAGTTCCGCCCAGGACCAACAACGATCTAGATACGCCGAGCCTGGTGTAGCCTGGCGGCGCTGTCTCGACACCATGCCAAGCCAAGTGAGCACCAACCCTCGAGCCTTTCCTCTCTCTGCACACCGTAAACAGAGGCTTTTGCTCAGTTGAGCATCATGTCATATGTAGCAACAACTCAAATGGGGGAGTTGGGTAGGTATGCAGATAGGTAAGGTGAGGTTGGTGGGGTGATTTTCGAGCCATAAAACTGGCAAACGCCGCATGAGGGCATTTTGGAGGTGGGTGAGAAAACAAGCGGCCTCCCGTCCCCGCACCCTCCGCACTGGCAATTGCGCACAGTGTTCAATCTACAAAATAAGGTTGGCCGCATTTTAGAGTTGGCTGCCGGCGCTAGGATTAATGGGTTCTCGTCTAGTTGCCTTATCTAACATCTTTATTCCTCAGCATCATGACTAGGTACCTAACAACGATCTAGGCAACTATAACGTTGGAACGGGGACAGCTCAGGTACCATGCATGACAGTGGGCACCGTCGTCCCACAACTGATCCAGAGAATTTCTGCGTGACCATGAGAAATCAATATCTCAGCTCATGATGCTTCTCTTCGGTTCACTCCTCATTCATGCAACTCACCCCACCTTCTCCTCTCAGTCCACCCTCGCTCTACGCCTCTTCCATTCAGGTTCCGGCTCTTAATTGCTTACATGATCAACTTCTCACTCGGCCGCTTTAACCCCCAGCAAAATCTCATCTCAACCCCCACTGTTCACATAACCTCCAACCTCCAACCCCCACCTCGACCCCCAAGTTCTCAACCTCTCCCACCTTAACCCCCCACATCAAGTCCCACAAACTAACCAACCCCCTACAGCAACCCTCCACCGAACCTCTCATTTTGAAGTAGCCAAAATTGGCCCCAAGTCGATGCTTTAAAGACTCTGCACAGCAAAGAATACCGGGTGCTGCCTTTGAAGGAACCTTACAGACATCTTCCGTCCCATACTTGTAGCTGGGCGCAAGACAAAGGTAAAAACAGCTTTCTCGTTGATTGTTTGTGCTGCAAGCACATCATTCTTGGGTATAGCATTGGCAGATATCCCCACTTAGGTAAGATTCACATCTAACAAAACTTGAGTCTTATTGACAACCCAGTTTTTATTGTGGGTTTGGTGAATACGCAAGGCGGCGGCGGAATCAGTGTCAATACCGAGAAAAATATGGTCGATTCCTTGAAGGAAATCGCCATGTTCTTTCTTCGACGGGTATCCCCTCTTTCTCATCTGTTCAGCCACCTTCCTTTCACTTTATCGTCATCTTGTTCTTTTCCAATAGTCTGAATAAATCCCGTCTGTTACCCAAGAATAACACTCAATTTCTCCCCACAATTCCTCTCCCAAACCTCCCTCGCCACCCTCCCAGCAGCCTTCCGATATGCGATACCACCCCTCCGCTCAATCCACAAAACATTATAAAACCGGTAATCCTCCCCCTTACGCCCCCACGGCGGTGCTGCTCGCGAGTGAGCTGTCTCTACCGCCGCCGCACGCCTAGGCCTAAACGTCAACGGCGCCGTCTCGGAACCTGTACCATCCTCATCATCCGAAGGCGGGTCTCGCACAAAACTGTGCTCCATGCGTGGGTAATCGGCCGACTTCAACAGGTCGACGCGTTCTTCATACGACGAAAATGTCTCATCCCACCCCATGGATCCCAACGATATGGCCATCAGCTCTATCTCCTGGCCGGGTCTGATCTCGGTGTCGTCGTCCATGATTCGTAACAGCCCGGCAGGCTGGCCGTCGGCATCAGCAAGGGAGACGACTCGACATAATTCTTCTCCTTTCGGTCCGCCGTGGAACTTGTCGAGGGACGTGAATGGCACGTGGAGCAAAGATATACGGGACTCCTCGCGCTTCACTTGGTCTGACGACTTTCGGCTGAGAATTGACTGGATCTTGAAACATCCCGTCGTTGCTTCACAGTGGAGGTACGGCCAGTTTTGGGGGTGGGCCGTGGGCTTCCTTCCTGGGTTCACCATCGGGATGGGATGACAGAACAGCTTGCTAGGATCTGAAATGTGGGTGAACGTGTAGAATAGCTTAGGGTCGAGCTTGGGCGAGCGCGTGTCACAGTATGTCCACGTGCTATTCCTGGGAGGAGGGTACCTGATGTCGTGGCGTGACCAACCCGGAGGGGTATCCCAGTCGCCCCAGTCCAGGAAGCGTCTGCAATAGTCTTCCAGAATCCTTGACTCGGGCAGTTTCCTTTCGAGGCGCAGGTCCTCCGACAAAACTGACCACGTCACAACTGGTTTAGTCCGCATTTGTGGACGTAGCCACTCCAGAGAGCGCACATGCAAGCTCTCCGGATCGACAACAGCGTGCCAGCCGCACCATGACCAAGATGGGAGGTTGGTTTTGGGCATGTCCGCATCCTCGGATCTCCCTTGCGTCCATACTCTTCGTTTGCCCCTGCTGAATGGCTGCCACAGTAGCGCGGCATCCAGAAACAGAACAGGTAGACCACCGACGAACCCACCAGGAAAGGTGTGTGAGAGTTCGTTGATGATTCCCATAAAGGCTGACAGGACATCCTGCGCATATGTCAGGTCACGGCCGCTGTAGAGGCAGACAAGCTCTCTGTAAAGTCTAAAGTCGGCGAAGGCGGTCGATGGCACCGTAACCGCCATCTCATGGTTATCAATCTGTTTCTGAGAGTATGCGTCATATCCCTCGCCTGCTTCCTTCCGAGGGCCAGAGCTCTCATAGCTCCATAAAGAGTTCCGACAGTCCCAAAATACATCCCCGTTCACGAAGATGATGGAGCGTCGCGAAAGAACCTGTTCCTGGAATGTCCACCCTCGCGTAGCCCATTTGGACTTTAGGAGCTTTTCGTAGAGATAGCTGTGGAAGAGGGAAACCCCCATGGGTGAACGGTGCCGCCGGTCGAGATTGACATACAAGCCTGGCGAAGCAGCAGCGATGATGGTGAAGTAAGCTCCGGAGTAGATGTTGTCCATGTTCTCGATCTCGCTTCGTTTCATCCTCCCATCTTGCACGATACACAGACGATCAACCCACAGGTATCTTTCCCCTAGCTGCTTGACAAGATCGATGGCGTCGCTGATAACTTCGGGGAGGAAGCCCTGCTTCATGCCATCAAGGAAGCCGCTCTTTTGGAACTGACGTAGGTTGCCGGTCCACAGCTCGAGGGTGAGCTTCTCACTCTCAATCGTCGACCAGACGTAGCTGAGAGCCACGTAGCGGGAGGCTGTGCTGCCAGGCACGATACAACCATTCCGTAGGTCAAGAACCCATGACGGGATTTCGTGAGGTTTGCGATGCTGATTCGGCGTCGGTGGGCAATCGGTGTGCAGGCGGTCGCAATTGTGGATCCAGTGACGGATGTTGCGAAAGTCTGACGATGGTAAAGACATGGCTGTCTAGGGTAGTGCAATGGTGGAGACTTCAATCATGGAAGATCTTAGCTTTTAAAGTAAAATGGGCAGGAAAGAGGTACCCGAAGAAACACTTTGGTAGATGCCTAACCCCGCAGCTTACTCTTGAGACATCTATGGTCAGGGTCAGTTTCGTATCCACCCAAGGGCCTAAAATCTTACGTATATCTTGCTGATATTATCATCTGCCTTCTCACCTGAAATCTTATCTACAGTCTTATTTGAATAGCCCTGACTTTGATAATCCAAGTCAGCAAAGTTAATTACCCCATTACAAAGAAAATAAGCCCCACATATACCCGAGTCATGTTTCACCCACGACAACCCTGCACTTATCCCCTCACCCATACCATTCCTGCATTATTCCATCCCTGCACATTCTATCCCATCTTCCCATGCACAAATTATCAGCTCATAGTCCTAGTAATAACCGGCACACCGTCCCTTCCTGCTGCCTCTCCTTCCTCGTCACTACCTCCCAACTCAGTGATATCATCACAAACCCCGAAAACAGTCTTGTGCTCAAATTCCAAGAACCCACTCAGCACCACAACCTCATCCCTGTACACCATCGCAACCGACGACCCTTTGCTCACAACCTTTGCCATTGGGCCCTGTCCATCTGCCGTTTGCCAGACAGACGGGATGAAGAAGTGTCTTGTGTATGATTTGGAAGATGGCAAGTTCTTGAGAGAGATCGAGCAGACCCAGCCGCGACCTGAGATGAAGTACAGAGTGGATTTATGCAAGCCGAGTATTGATTTGATCGGGGAGAGGAGTTTGCGGGTGACGAGGGACACCTCAACACTGGGGGCTGGGCTGACGGGAGATATCTTGGAGAGGTCAAGGGTCAGAAAGCCTATCTCTGGGACCGAGGAGAGTTTCGAAGAGGTGGTTGGCATGTCAATTGTTTGGTAGATTGTGGAAAGACCTGGTCGTGAGAGCCAATCGTCGGAGAGGATAAAGTCATGGCTGTGAGATAGTTCGGGGGGGGGGTGGATAATTATGCCATTTGGCGGACTCTGCCGTTCAAGCGTCTTCCAGAGGAATACGTGGAGCATGTCGTGGTCAAACAGCAGCAGTCGGTCAGAGTCGGTGGGATGGGCGAGCCATCGGGCAGGGCCCATGGAGTTTGTTGTTTGAATAACGGTGGGCTCTTGTTTTGGCTCGCCTTCAACGGTGGAAATGGTGTGCATCTCCTCTCCTGACTGGGTCGATACCAGGAATGACGTCCCATCGGGACTGATGAGAGCCTGCAAGACATGATCCGACGCTCGAAAGTCAAGGATATGCTCGAACTGCGAGCTTTGCTGCCCAAGTTCTTGTTTGAGCTTCTCCACTGGACTTGTTGACTTTGAAGAAGATGATAACCTCGGAAGAGTAATCCTTGTTGCAATGCATCTTCGCGAAGCATCAACACTGAACAAAACTTTCGACTGCGCATGCCACTCGAGATGCCGGATTTCAACCATGCGTGCGTGGAATTGAAACTCCGCGCATACCTTTCCAGTGGTAATATCGTGCAGTGTAATAGCGCCCTCTTCACGGCCACAAAAGACAAAATTTGAATCTCCAGCCTGAGCCATCACAGTTATCTCGTTGCTCCCCTCAAACGTTCGCGTGCAGACTAAGTTGGAAGAGGTCGAGGTGAAGTAGTCGTCGGTGACATCACTCGAGCCGTCATCCGTTAGGTTCTTCTTGATGAGAACTGAGGGCTCCCAAACGTTGCAGGTATTTCCCCTCAAGTCAAAGAACCTAAGGCTATTGGAAGCGAAGACAATACCCATGATTCTTTCGTCCATCGATTCGATTCGACACAACTGCCTCAACCCGTCGAATGCGAAGAGAGTGATAACACACTCGCTATCTCCAGCAGCCAAGGTTTGCCCGTCGGGAGAAGCCGCCAGTGTGTGGGCATTGAGATGGTGCGTGCTTTTTTGCTGAAGCGTCCATGGATCAAAGGTGACTAGATCTCCGTCCTGGTATGCAACTGCCATCAAGCTCTGCTCAACATTCGGATTGAATGCAACATCCAACACCTGGGACGGTAGGCCTTGACCATCTTCATACCCCTCCTTCTCAAATGCTTCCATCCCGTCTTCGTTGTCGTAATAAGACACTTGAAGGTGTGAGCTGCGGTAGGCGACAGCAGCGATTCCCAGCGATGGGCATATCTTGACCAACATGGGATTAGTCTTCTTCTGGTTGTTAGGTTTGTACCTTTCTCCACCTTCGCCATCAGACTCCGAATCCGAGGAGGAAGAGCTAGAGCCGTCTTCGTTGGTTAGTGCTAGGCAGTCTAGACGAGCGCCGCCCTTGGACCTGTATACATAGACCTCTCCACTTCTCAGTGGCACATAAATCTTGGAGTCGTCTGGGCTGAACTCAATACTGAGTGGTTGCTCGGGCATGTTGACACTCCAGAGCAGAGTCTGTCTCGGACCCCAAACCTTTACCGTCTTGAGGCCAGCAGTAACCAGGATACCCGTCAAGTGGCCGTTTGCCAGTTTGCGGACAGGCTCACCATGTCTGAAAGTGTTGAGAAGCTCGAAAGTACTTTGACGATACACCTTGACCACTCCGTCTCCAAGGCCGACGGCAAAGAATTGATCACCGCAAGCAATGGACATGACTCTAGTGGCAAACGAAAGAGAGCTCAGCCGCTCGTCCCAGTCGGTATTGAAATTGCATATGACCTTCTGCCTGAACTGCGTTCTAGCAAATTTCCAGTGAATGATGCTGGAAGTTGGACAAAGCAATGGGACGAGAGAATAGATGCATGAAGGAGTGTTGACGAGATTCGGGCCGTAGATGGCTGACAGCCTCAGTAGATCTTCGACAAATCGTGAAACAAGTTGGTAATCAGAGTCGATGGGCGAGCAGGTGGCTACCTGCTTCTTGAGGTACGCCTTCAGGTTCTGTATCGTTCGCATGATGAGTGCCAAACGGCCCGTTTTCGCAATGCGCTCAATCCACGTCAAGATGTTGGACGAGAAAAAGGATCCGAGAAGTGGCAGCAACTCCAGTGTCTCGTCCGAAGGCGAGCAATGTGCGAGGTGGTAACTGAAGTTGGCACATGCATACTCGTCGAAGGCCGTGTCGTTGGCGCCAGCGCTGTTGTTTTTGAACGAAGGCACACGGCGAGTCCGAGGTGGGTTGAAATTGCGCCCGTTGAGGTGGGTAAGGCAAAGTTCTGCTATACGAGCGTGAGACCCGGCACGAGGTATGTAGTAGTCCGATTGCTCGCCAGTAAGAAACTCCTTGACTGTCTGATGCATGACTTGGACGTAGTTGTTGTCGACAGTAATCATGTTGCCACATATCTGGGCAAATCTGTCCGACGTCCTAAGCGTCTGGTTAATATCCAGCCTGACTGCTTCTCTCAGTTCATCGGTTGTCAGGGGCTTGCGAGCACAAACCACCCAGGTGAGAATGCACTGTGCCAGCTCCGCATTTGGAGACTCAATAATGTTCTTCAGAATGTCGTTGTACATTCCACTCATCTCCTTTGGGACTTGGTCCAGGGTATTTCTCATCGCTTCGATGCTGTGAGCGTCATCTAGACGCGTCATAATAAGGGAAGCCCATAGAAATATCCCATTTGACTTTTCGATGATCTCCGCTACCAGGTCGCTCTCATCTTGATCTTGTTCATGGAAGTCTTCGATGATGGTGGGCGAAAGCCTCGCCCTTACGAAGGCCTCGATATCTCTCAATGACGCTGCTTGGCCAGTGTGTATCTCGCTTCTCAGCACTCGCTCCTGATTCAGCAACCTTTCCACATGACCGTTGGGCCGGCTGGTAATGAGGATTCTCAGTGGGACTGTCGGCTCGATTCTCGCAAGCATCGCGACCAAGGTCGCCAGCAGTCGTGATTGACACTCGTCCAAAGCATCAATCACCCAGTACTGTGGTTGAGAAAATGCCATTTTGAAGATCCGCCCAAGGAAAATGTTGTTCCACACCATAACATGATCGCTGTGACAATCAACCACTTCTCCCTCCTCTATCATGGACAGGAATGTGTGTCGGACCTGGAAGTTGGACTCGGCCATCTGAAGAGCCAGTGATAGGAGGAGCTGGGTCAGACTGGGCTTTTCGTTGTTCTTGAAGAAGAAGTAGGCACAGTCGAGGTTGAAGGATTCGAGGTATTTGATAACATGTGTAGAAGCCACAGATTTTCCAGATCCCGGTGGGCCATTGAGCCACAAGAATCGAGGAGTGACTTTGGTGGGACCGGCTGTGATGGCTTTGACGGTAGGATTGGCGTCCATGAGGTCGCACTCCAGCCATTCAAGGAATGATGGGTGGGAGGTTAACCATTCGCAGGATCCTTGGTGCAGTCTGTCGTAGACCCGCATAAAGTCGCCATCTGGACGTTCTGCAATGTCAAATGTGCTGGCTATTTGTTTGATCTGAGTCCTGTGGTTGTCAAACTTGTCGGAGATATCTGCTTTTGTCAGCTGCTATCATAATTCAAACTACAAGAGTATGTACTTACACTCCTTTTCAATCTCTTCGATTGTTGTGTTGAAGCAACGAAGGAGAATGTTGTAATTCGGGTCCTCGGTCGAGTCAAACTTGACCAGACGACGATGGTCGGCTTGTAGATACTGAGTGTGCTCCCCGGGTAGCCCTAGCAGGTGTTAGTTGCCAGGTCATTTGTTTGGCAGCAGAGCAACATACCCATCACAGCAGACTCTTTTTCTACCACCACAACATTGGTTGGCCCTGCAGCGGTAGGAATACCTTCGAAGAATGACCACAGTCCAACATCGCTACACACATGTCTAAATTCGTCATTGATAGCCTGGGTTGTCAGCATCGGCATGCCGAGAATACTAGCGGACTTCAAGCTCACCTGTAATGTCCCTGATCCTGGGATGAGCTCCTTGACAAAGGCCTTGGATCCAGAGCCGAGCGACATTGCAATAAATGTTGAGACAAAGGAACTGGAATCAGCGCCTCTGTGGGGAGTTCCCAAGAAATAAAGACTGTGAATCCTACCGGCAATTTCGGCGTAAATCGGGTCTCTTCTAGCTAGGAGATATGCCTTCTTAACAACAAGACCACCCATACTATGAGCAACCAGGACGATAGGCGTCTGTGTCTATGTCAGCTCCAGGTTTCGATGTCAAAAGTCTAGGTAGAAGCGACTTACATTTCCATTCTTCTTAAGATGTGGCGCGTTGTACAAATCTGCCAATAAAGCTTGTCCGAAATCGTGGATGGTCAGGGAGCTTTGCTGTGATTTTGACCAGTCCGAGTCATATCCGAAACTGTGGATGCGAACGTGCTTGAAGCCCGCCTCTGATGGCAACCACTCTTTGGGCCAGAATGTTGTCGGGTCTGATGAGGCGCTCCATGATCTCTTTGAGCCACCGTTCAGTCCGTGGACCTGTAGTATATATTAGTAAGGGCTGTAGATAAGAGTTAGGAGCTGCTCACAAATACGAAATCAACCCGCGGCTCCGATGGGTCATGCAGTAATGTCAGCCCCAGTGCCCCTTTCGAATTCTCTGGAGACGGTGTGTTGGACCGCGCTCCTGGAGATGATGCTCTTCTCAAGCTTTGCAATCTGCCCCGAAATCTACTTGGCGACGGTAATCGGTCCTTGTCTCCCGGTCCGGGGAGATTGGGCACACCCAGGCGATCTCTGTCTTCGGTACTCCATGTTGAGGATGCTTGCCAGGTTTGAGCCTGGTATATGTCAGTCAACGCTGTGTACCCATGAGAACACCAGTCACTTACATGAGACGCGAACATTGTTGTAGTTTTGTCTTTCCTGTTGTCTGTTGAGCTGCAGAAGGGTAACCTGTGATATTAATGAGCAAGGTAGTATTGAGTGGTGTATGTCATGAGTGATCAGCCGCTTTCACTAAGATCACCACAGTATCACGAATATCATGTGCAAGATCAGAATTGGCATTGAAACAAAGTTTTGATAGAGGAGAAAAAAGGACGACAGGTGGGAACCATCACGTCAAGAGTCTAGACCCAGCCTCCACATCGCCCATCGGGACACCCAAAGCCCCGAGACAACCGATCCATTGTCAGCAGCTTCATTGGTATAGACGGCCGAGAGAAGGCGAGCTTGGTGTTTCCCGCGTTCGAGGCCACTCGGTGAGCACAGTCTGAGGTGGTCCCTTTCTGGTCAATTGGGCTAGCGAGTCCATCTATCAGCGAGTAAAAGCAAGAATGTGGGGGACAAGGCAAGGGGCATTGCTGGATATGTGCTTCACGATGGACTGTTTGAAACGGTCTTTGGGTCTCAGACTGGGTTTGGCGTGCAGTTGTGCCCATCGGGTATTGAAGGGCCTGCGCCGCTTGCTGGTGGCAGTGATCCTTTGGGGTTTGGCCTGTAAACTTGGCCTGCAGGTAGAACAGTGTGGGGGACCTCCAGGAGGATAACCCGGAAGACGCATGGACAAGAGATTTCCAGATCATGGCTGATTTTTTATTTTTATTTTCGAGGAATCATCGCGCACAAAATGGCAGACAAGAAGCGGAGTTAGCCATCAATCTACTCGAAAGAAAAGGAAGGCGCAAACTCGCCCCCAAAGAATGACCATTGGCAGGTGCCCCGCAGTCCCGTCACCATTGCTTTCTTGTCTTCCAAATTCCCGAAATAACTTCTTTACAAATACTGAATTCTTCGCCAACTCTTGCGCCTATCTTTGTTTTTCTCGCACAGTATTCAATGTTGGTGATCTGCTTAGCCAACATGTGAAACGCCGGCAGGTGACCATTGGACCAAGTTGGGGGGCCGAAACAACGACCAGCAATTGGCCGTCATCCAAACATACCTGCACCACATCCCCCGACGGCCCAACCCGCAAACCCTTGCTAACCTCATCCGAGCACATCTTGAGCAATTATTGTGGGCCATGATAGCATCCACGGCTCCCAAATGGTCGCCTTGTTCGGTCAAGCATCAACATGGGTTGGTGCTCTTCCCCCTCACCGGGAATGAGGCGCGTGTCCAGTTTCCGAGCGAGCTATGACTAAAAGACAGATGACCCCTCACAGTCTAGACCACGGTTTGTCTGCTTTCATTCTGTCTCTTGTTTACTGTTGATATCCCTTGGTTGTAGATCGGATCATCACAAGTTGAATCTTGAACGCAATGGCTACTGATGTGAGAAACGTGGAGGAGAAGCTGGATGAGAACCTTCTTGCCGGTATGTTGTCCCTTATTCAAATTACACCACTCACTATGAGTACTAACATCACCAGCCCTCCCTGAGGGTGGCAAGGTGGTCTCTGTGACCCCGTCTGGGATGAGTGACTATTGCAACACCTTTCGGATCGAGGTCTCCATGCCGGATGGAAGCAGTCAGGTGTTTTTTGAGAAGGTTGCTAACCCAGAAACAAGTACTGTGTATCAATGACTGACTGACAATCGTACAGGAAGCTTCTGGCAAAGAGGGCCTAGAACTGATGGAATCCGCCTGGACCTCCGAAAACACCACCTACGAGTTTATTCCAGAGCACGTGCCCCGCCCGGTCAAAAAGGGCTCCTACAAATTTCGTCCAGACAGGCACTTCTTCCTGGCTGAATTCATCGAGATGATCGAGGACGATATTCCCCGTCCCGAGTCCTACATGACAGCCATTGCGGCTTTGCACTCCCGCAGCATGGGCAAGTCCCCCAACGGCAAGTTTGGGTTTCCCGTCAACACCAGATTTGGCAACCTGGAGCAGGACAACAGCTGGACGGGCACTTGGGAGGAGTACTGGACACGACAAATGAAGGACTTTCTCCAGCGTGAAGATGCCTCCCATGATGGGGAGCACCATGCTGAGCTAGAGAGACTACGGCCTTTGTTCTTCGAAAAGGTTCTTCCTCGGTTTCTGCGACCCTTGGAGAGCGATGGACGTTCAGTAACGCCTTGTCTTATTCACGCTGACCTCTGGCCTGGCAACGTCAAGTATCAGACTGATGGCGAGACGGTCTGTGTCTACGATGCCTGCGCCATGTGGGGGCATAACGAAGTTGATTTGGGTGTTTTTCGCAACCCACGGTACCCACTCGGCAAACCGTATCTGAAGGAGTACTGGAAGCACGTACCTATTTCGGAACCCGAGGAGGATGTTGACAGCAGGAATACCCTCTACATGCTGAGGAACCAGATTTTGCTGTCAACCTTGTATCCGCACGATCACAAGCTCCGCGAGATGTGAGTAAAGAAATCCATCGCAGTCTATCCATGATGTGCTAACGATTTCTCAGCGTCGTGAGCAATATGAAGCTGCTGGTAGACAAAGTCGAGGCCGAGGAAGCTGCTAAGAGTGGTCCTCAGACTTCTACTTACCAATCTCGTCTCTGAGCTGATGTAGCGTGTCAATGGGCAGTAGAGAGAGGTCGTGTGGAAGCTAATAGTGCTAACTAGGAGTAAGGGTGCATATCTTTGATCAAGGCAACTCCACATTTTGTCTAGGGTGGAGTATTTTGAACATTTACTTCAGGTTCAACAATACATAATGAATGTAATGTTCCGTTGCCCAGAAATGCCATCTCTCCTCAAATCCCCGCATCAGAACAAGTTTGGTCACAAGGAACATGCCACCAACTGAGCCCTCGGGCCGGGTATCGGCAGCAGGGACCGTATCCGTGACATTACTGCACCTCGTGCATACCGGAACCCTTTTGTGTATGCAAGTCCCCGGCTCCCCGGCGCAGCGTTGGGTGTTGTGATTCGCAAGTCACCCGGAACAACTGCGCCGCCCCGGATGACGGCCACCGCGTGAGGCCGCACACCGGACCAACTGCACTTTTTGTCTGGTAATAATAGGAGGAGGTGCCAACAAAAGCAGGCCTGTTTCTTTCTTGGGCAGCAGAAGTGCATATCTTGGTTTGTTGTTGCACCTGGGTGGTTGACACTTCTGGTTTCAACATTGTCGACGTTCAACAACACAGGAAGATGGCATCACTAGGCACCTCAGTCCTCAAACCACCTCTCACCTCCTCCACCCCCGCCTCCAGCCGTCCCGGCACCAGCAGCGCAAACTCCTCCGCCCCAGAACTCACCACCACCATCACGATCCTCCCCTCCAAGCCCGACTTTCCCCCGTTTGATCCCAAACCACCCATGCAAAATGACTTCAACCCCAATCTTGAACCCCCACCCCCGTATTCCATCTTTTCTCCCCGTCAAAAACTCGTAGTTACCCTCCTCGTCTCTTTCGCTGCCATGTTCTCCACGCTCTCCTCGTTCATTTACTACCCCGCTCTTGTCCCTTTGTCGGAATCGTTTGGGGTTTCGCTGGGGTTGATCCAACTGACAATTACCTCCTATCTCATCATGGCCGGCATAGCGCCGGCATTCATGGGCGACATGGCTGACCAGAGTGGACGAAGGCCGGTGTATATGCTCATGTTCAGTCTCATGATATCAGCCAACGTCGGGATCTCGGTTGTGGAAAGGTGGGAGGGGTTGTTGGTTTTGAGGATGGTGCAGAGTGCGGGAGGGAGTGGGCTTTACGGGGGCGGGTACGGGGTTATTGCTGATGTTGCGGTCGCGGAGGAGAGGGGGGGGTTGGTGGGGGTTTTGCTGTTGATGACCGATGTTGCTACCAGTCTCGGGCCGGTGGTTGGGGGTGGGTTGACCCAGGGGTTGGGGTGGAGGTGGATTTTCTGGTTTTTGGTTATCCTAACTGGATCGTGGTTCATTGTGATTTTGATATTCTTGCCGGAGACGCAGAGGGGGCTGGTGGGTGATGGATCGAGGAGGGTGGAAGGGTGGGTTTATCAGAGCTTTTGGAGTGTGTTTTACTTCAAGAAGAGGAAGGGGAAGAAAGGCACGGAAGCGGTGGTTGTTGGGGAGAAGATGGAGAGGGAGGGGGAAGAGGAGAGGAAGTTTAGGTTTCCGAATCCGCTGGCTTGTTTGCCGGTGCTGGCGGATAGGGGGTCGTTGGTGGTGATTTTGATTACGGCGATCAACTATGCTGTCAAGGCGGCGCTGCAGACGAGTTTGGATGCTCAGGCCACGGAAATTTATGGATTGAGTTATCTGCAGGCCGGACTGGTGTATTTACCTAGTGGGGTTGGTGGTGGGTTTGGGAGCTTTTTTGCTGGTGAGTTACTTCTTTACTTGGTCAGGGGAGGGGCGCGGGCTAACGTGATAACAGGAAGATTTGTCGACTGGAATTACAAGAGGACGGTCAAAAGAGGTGGAGATGAAGATTTCGACAAGAACTCTCCCGGCTTTCCTCTCGAAAAGACCAGATTAGAGGGCGTCTACACACTTCATGCCATCACTGTTTTGGGGATCATAGGATATGGTCTAGCGTTGAAGTTCAGGGCAGTAAGTTGTCTGTTCGTTTGTTGTCTGCATTCTTCTGAGAACTGACAATTTCCTTATAGCACCTTGCCGTGACGCTTCTTATGCAACTCTTGACCGGCACCTCAACCGCCGCAACCTTTGTGGTACGTTTCCCAGAGTTTTCCCTCCTACCTGGTACTGATCGTAATGTTGTACAGCTGTGTGGGACCCTCCTGACAGATCTCAACATGAACAGATCTGCCACCGCCCAGGCAGCCAGTAATCTGGTCAGATGTCTCTTTGCGGGCGGTGCTGTCGCCGTCTTGCAGCCGATGGTTGAACATGTTGGGCCGGCGGCATGCTTTGGCATCTACGCTGGCATTGTGTTTCTGTGTTTCCCGCTCGCTTGGATCGTGCAGAGGTTTGGGGTCGCGTGGAGGGTGGCTAATTCTAACAAGCAGGAGTAAGTAAAGGAAACGGTTCCAAAATTACCTAGATAATGCTTAGTTCGAGAGACGTTTTGGACAGCGCCATGATGAGAAAGGGGGTGTTGGAATGCCAAGCCCCGCTGAGTCATTCATAAAGGCTAATATGGGGAGACGGTGTCAAGCAAAAAGCCTGAACAGGTTTTGTAGTGTAGCGGTTATCACTCCGGATTCTGATTCCGGCAACCCCGGTTCGAGTCCGGGCAAGACCTCATTTTTTTGCAATTTTATACTACATCAAATCATGATTTCTTTTTTGCGTCTAGTTATCTAATGCGCTGCTATGTTTCGTTTTTTTTCTTTCACGTCAATCGTAGGATCCCTTCCAACGATTGTCACCATCCCAACTGCTCGATATCAAATCTATCTGTCGCCCCATCGACCTTTTCACCTTTTCGAAACATGATGTCAAGAGATGGGATGAGCCTTCAGCGAAGGAGGAGGGCAAACTGGGGAGTATTCAAATGGAAGTAGAGGGGTGGGTACGCCTGGTGAAGTGTTGGTGAAGTCGGCGGACGCGGCAATGGGATTGAGGAGGTTGATGGAGAAGGGTAAAGGGAGGGAGAAAGTAGCGGAGAGAGATACCAGCTTAGTGTTCGTTTGCATCGGGTATGGTCACAGTAGACGAGTGGCAATGAGTTGATGGCGCCGCGGACGGTACTCGCTTTTATTGTGCTTGAAGCTGGAGCAAGATTAGTGAGATGCATTGAGTTTGTTCTCTAAAATCAATGCCAAAGGCTATTTTTTTGACAGCCTTATCTCCACGGCGATGCTAGTCCCTCAGCATGGACAGGCACGCCCATTCAATTTTGACTCGAAAAATTCAGCCATCCTCTCAAGCCACCGGCATCCATTAGCGCAGCTGTCAGCCCAAGAGTCTTCACTCATCTTGCGCAAGCAAATGTCAGTTTGGGTGTAGTCAACAAAAGTTATCATTAAACGCTATGCTGCTCCATGTTATCATGAAACAAAAGAAGACATTAAACTCATCATCCCATTATCATCCTTTTTTCCTCCCATATCCATTAACCCGTAATCATGTTAGCCATGCCGCTTTTTGAAACCAAGAGGTTAAATGCGTTGTTTATAGACCGAAGCCAGCGGCGAGGGCGGCACCCAGAACAACCAGCCCGAACTGAGAGGAGCGCCCGCCAGTAGCAGCGTTGGTTGATGAGGGGCTAGCAGCCCGGGTGGTAGTGGATTCAACGAGGGTCTCAGTGGTGGTGGCGAGGTCGCTTGTTGTCGTTGAGAAGGTGGAAGTTGGTTTGACAGAGATGGTAGAGTTGGTGAAGCCAGTGGCGGTTGTGGTGGTGTTGGCGTAGTTGGTCTTGGGCGGCAGGATGGTGGTGTTGGCGTTGATATGGGTAGAGGTGGCGAGTGTGCTGGAGTGAGCGTACTCATGTGTAGATGGGACAGCTGTAGTGTATGTGTATACAGACTCGGTGTCATGAGAGCTGTGGTCCTCTTTGGCGGCGGCCAGGCTCAGAAGAGCAGAGAGAATGATGAACTTGATCTGCATTTTGAGTTGTTGGAGTGTGTGAAGGTGCGGTATGTGAGATGACTGTATGCGTGATTGATAGTTGTTATGTGTCCTATAGCAAGTGTCAAGTCGTGATCTCGGTATATCTTGGTAGCGTTAATGTTCAGATGAATCGTAAAGGTAGAGTGATGAGTGACAGGAACTCAAGACGGGCGACTTGCTTTGTCTTTAAGCCAAGCTGACGGACACTGGCCAGTCGGCTGGGAGATGGGATGGCCGGCTCTTGGGCCAGGCCAGAGACAAGACGAGAATGACCCCTGCCATCGCGCAAGCTGTGAATATTGAGATGGCCGACTCGCATGTGCGGATTCCCGCGCAAGTTACGAGAAAAGGAGGCCCAAAACACAGACAGACGCGTGGAGGGCGGATGTCGGTGGGCGATCCAGACGCCTCCCCGGAACTAGCAACACGACGTAGCGGGCTCATTGGACAGACTGGGCCAGATGGCGTGGCAGGGACGGCTGGGCTGGCCGATGCATGCTGTGTTCATTGCGGCTTCAGTGATTGAGGCTGCAGGTATTGAAACCATTTTCGCAGTGGTGGAGGCCGGCAACTTGCTGATGAACCCCTAGTTTGTGTGACCGAACGACCTCGATTCCGAAAATACGGGGGACTCTACAGACGCGATGGCTGGGCGGGCATCCTCTGGAGTAGGAAGATGATCTGTTTAGCTTCCAAAATGACAAAAGCAAAGAGCAAACGGTGATCCAACAGCTCGGCCAAATCATGGGGGATCTGAGCTGAGACCACGCAATGAATTCCTCTCAGTCAGGCTGTGTCGGCTGTGTCGCTGTCTCGGTGGCCACGCCGAGGTGGAGTAGGAGACCTCAGTAGACCAACAGGCTTAGATACGAAGAGGCAAAATTCCAACTTGAAAGTAAAAAATAATTTTGCAAGAGCAAAGAGTTTCGAGGGGGGGATACGGGCTCAATCCAGAAACAAAAGGAAAGATAACCCGAGGTGATGGTGATAATTCCAGAGGTGGAGCTGAGAACGGCTGTCTCAGAACCACACGATCTTGGACCCCTGTCATGTGAGAGAGATCCAAGGTTCCGACATTTCTCTTCAAAAGGACAACTTGAGCCATCGAGAGCTCGAAGCGATAGGGAACTCAAACGCCTCCAAAACTTGGGCTCAAAAAGTCCTTGAATGTGTCACCACTCATGGTCATCTCAGGAAAGCTGAAAGCACGGGCCACATCGCGAGCATGGGCCACACACGGGAGCCTGGGGTCAATGAAAGCTTCTTTGGACAACCGCCACCGACTGACAACAGCCCGACACCTCCAACCTAATTCAACAAAGATAAGGTAAAAGAGAAGATGTTGATATGGTGTCGATATCTCCATGATCCCCCTTCCCCCTCTCAATAGAAAACAAATGAGGACGTTCCACAAGCTGAGAGGCAACACAATTATGTAACCCACCGGGCTGGGCAGCCGACCCTTGCCGTTCCCGGGTTTAGCGAATCAGGAATAGCGCAGCTCGCCTTGGGGCTGGAGCCTCGGTGGAGAAGGTCGTGATTGCAGCCAAACACCTCCGCCCGCACTGCACTCGCCTGCCGCCCAGGGGACTTTGAGAGAAGAAGGCCATCTTTTGGCAAAAAGACATCAGAAACTCGGACATTTGCATCTGTCGCCGCTTCCCGATGACATACCCAACACTTTCTTGACATTTTTGATAAACCGATCCTCAGCCCAACCCCGCGCGCCCGCTTCATTCCCCCCCCAACCACCCAACAAACCAAAACCATCAACTTTGAACGAAACCGATTCCAAATCCCGCGCACGTCCGAACAATAGAAGCCTGGGTTGGGCACCGAACGAGGGGAAAACACACGAGGCGCAAGGCCGAGGAGGAACAAATCTCAATACAATGACTTCGATACGAAGCTCGCAGCGACGCTCGCCCGGCGCAGAGTTGGGCCCTCCGCCAAACCTCCAGCAACGATCTATCTCTCCCGCCGTCGGCGTCGGCACCAACCGCCCCGTTGCGCCCCGGGCATCTACATCATCGAGGCCTATGCAGCCTGTCAGTGGGAGCTTGAATAGGAGCGATGGCACTCGGCGGACCAATGTGAGTCTTGAGTCTTGTTCACTTTTGCTTCCATCCCATGTCCCGCCTGTCCGCGTTTCAGCCAATGTCGACACACCACAGCCGGCTTCATGCACCACCACCTTGACGTCTCTCGTTTCAGCAAGAACCCTCCATCTTCTTTTGTTTTGAATGAGTGCTGCCTCTTTCAGTGTGCAAAAATTTTCCAGACTGTATCGTGTGTGCCCAAGTTCCCTGTGCCTTGCTAACCATGCCTCTCAAAAAGTCGTCAGCAAGTACTTCCGTGCCCCTCTCCCAAATCGAAAAGAGCGTAACACACCTGCTGGTTGCCACGAAGCAGCTATTGGAAACTCTGACGCAATGGTCCCGAGGAAACGCTACCGACACGCAGGTGTCCGATGTCTATGTCCGCTTGGGATACGAGTTCAACATGGCCTGCCGGGCCTTTACAGCCATTAATGTCGATACATCTGACCTCGGAAATGTGCCCGAGCTGCTAAGGAATATTTTAGAGTCTACTTTGAGCCAGGAAGCGAGTGTGGAGAGTCTGGATAGATACTTGCCACAGATCCGCGACATCATCATCAACTTGCTGCATGGGCTGAAGAGAAAGCAAACAAGATTGCGTCAAAGGCAACAGAGAGAGAGGGAAAACGGACAACCGAGCGATCAGGGAGGCTCGGGGGATGGCCCAACTGCACCCAACCCTCCTGGACGGACGACCAGCACGAGCACCATGGGAAGCGTCAACTCGGGACTAACGACACTACTGAACGAGGGACTGGAGGATGGCGGATATCGGCCACAGAGCCAACGAGATGATGGAAGGAATAATATCAACAACTCCCCTACCAGACGATATTTGTCGCAACGAGAGCAGTCTCGCGGTTCGGCCAACTCGGGGGAGTCCAGCCTTTCCAGCAACACGATGCAGAACATTCCGGTCATGCCCCCTTATCCCGGCGATGAGACGATGCCTTCAGGACCCTCGGCCGGCGATATGAGTAGCTTGGACAACTTCCCACCGCCTCCTCCGCCACCAAAGCAATCTCAGCAAAGTGCCCTGGCGGCCTTGCAGAGGGGCGGTGATCTCGAGAGACGCGCCTCACGCAGATACTCGGCCTACCAGATCTCCAAGCTGGTGGGCGCTCAGGGGGTTCCTATGCTCCCACCGCAGACCACGCCGATTCCGAATCGCGGCCGAGGAGAGATGAGGGAGTCGATGCGGGCGATTTCTACGAGGGATAATGCTCGGCATCAGCGAAACAAGTCTTCGCGTGCGGCACCTATGGATGCATCGTCGCCGATGCGGGTTCCGAGCAGAGTGTTGGAGGAGTCCGAGAGCGGTCCGGTGGAACTCCCGGCATCAAGGCCAGAAACCGCCGAGCCTGAATCTCCAGAGGAAAGGTTCAGGCCGAGCGCTACTTTGACGAGCCCGCCAGCTGATGTGATGCCAGCAGCCGGCCTGGATGAGGAAGAGGAGGAGAAGCCCCCCAAAGCACCCCCAAAGTCTGCCGCGGTTGCTCGTGCTCCTACCCCTGACAAGCCGTCGAGTTCGTTTGGGATGGACAACACGCCTCCCGCTACAAAAGAACTAACATTGTTTCTGCAGTACAAGTCCAAGGTCAAGAAATTTGTTCTCCCAGAAGGATATGAGGAGCTCTCGATTGGCCGTTTGCAGCTGGCATTTATTGAGAAGTTTTCGTGGAACACTCAGCAAAACGGAGCAGACCTGCCGGACATCTATATTCAGGATCCCATTTCGGGCGTGCGTCACGAGCTGGAGGACTTGTCGGACATTAAGGACAGGACGGTGCTCGTGCTCAACATTGAGACCCTTGACGAAGTGAAGAAGCATATCGACGAGGGTATTGGTAGCCTGAAGAAAATTGTCGAAGAGGTCAAGCAGAATGTGGATGATCATGGGGCTGCTCTGCTGAGGGTTGCGGAGCGCCAGAACGAGACCGCCAGGGACGTTGCGCGGTTGGCTGCTGCTCCTCCCCCTGCCATCATGTCGCCGGCTATGGATTCACCCAAGTCGGTCGCAAGTGCTGCTGGGGTGGCCGCTCGCAAGCTCAGCACATCCCAGATCACCGAGATCCAGAGCTTGCGCCGAGACCTGGCTGTTTTGCGACAGACGTACTCGAACTTTCAATCCGATATCCAAAGTTCCATGTCTGCTCTTCGCAGCAAGGCCAACAGCGTCAAGGCAACGGCCGCCAAGATTGCGGTTCCGGACATTGAAGGCGACAGCGGACGGGCATATGTCATTAACGGCCGGAAGCAGCTTAACACGGACAGCGACAGGCTTGTCAACAAGGTGGACGACTTGCAAGACTTGGTGGAGGATCTACGCAAGGACGTTGTCCACCGCGGCGTGCGCCCTCTCCCTAGACAGCTCGAGTCTGTCACCAAGGACATCACCCAGCTCACCAAGGAGCTGAACAAGATGGAGGAGTACATGAAGCAGGAGAAGCCAGTGTGGACCAAGATTTGGGAGAAGGAACTGGAGGATGTCTGCCAGGGCCGGGACGAGCTGCGGGTGATGGAGGACTTGATTGTGGATTTGAGGGACGATTTGGAAAAGGCCTCCGAGACGTTTGCGCTGGTGGAGCAGGCTACCAAGGAACAGATGAAGGATGCGGGGTCGAATGGCGGCGCGGTGGAGGGGAGACCGGTGCTGAGGCAATTCAGCAAGGGGCTGAACTCGATCAACAGCAATGCCTTTGTTGATCCTAGGGATGCGAAGGAGGGTGTGTTGGGGGAGGTGAGGGCGCTGCAGCCGAATCATGAGAACCGGCTGGAGGCGATTGAGCGGGCCGAGAAGCTGAGGCAGAAGGAGCTGGAGACGAGGATGCAGAACCCGCTTAAGAAGGAGCTGACGAACTTTGTCGAGGAGGGGAGGCTGAAGAAGAGTGGGGGGGTGGAGGAGGTGGAGAGGGCGAGGAAAGCAAAGGAGGAGAGGATTAGGAGGGAGGTGTGGGAGAGGCAGAATGGGATCATTCCGGAGGATCCGGTTGGGGAGGAGGCTGCGGAGGGGGAGGTCAATGGGACGGGGGCGGGTGAGGAAGGCAGTAGGGATAAGGAGAATGGGGAGGTGAGGGATGAGCAGTTGTAAAGAAAGTTTCTCTTTTTGAGGGCATGATTTTGATGGTTTCGTCACGGTATGTCTGAGAGGATGGCTGGCTGGAAAGGGAATGGATTGGTGGGGAATATACCCTGTTTTTGTTTGTTTTGTTATTGCCATGTTTTAGTGAGCTGGGGTTTTTGTTGTTGTCTTGCTTCAAGTTTGGTTAGAAATTGTGGAGTTGCTAGCACTTGACAGAGTTTTGAAGTGAAAGGGGGGCATTTGTTTCCGTGTAGCGCGATACCAGCCAGTTGCATTTATTGCTAGAACAGATGTGCTACTCTACTGTGTGTAAGTCATTTTACCGGTGAAGGGTTCTGTGTAACATGCTGTCAGATTATTTTGAGAAGCATACTAGTCGTGATGGTGCGGTCGTGGTTACATTTATTTCCGGGTGGTGAGGGGGGTCGGGATTGATCTACCGAGGCGGTCCCCGCATCTCTTGGGGTTATAAGCCGTGTCATTTATCAGTCACGGTCAACATCATCAACATCAACACCAACACCAACATCAACAAAGATGACACCCGAATTTGAGTCCACCGTTCAAAAGGCCATTGAGAATGACGTCCTCCCCGGTGCGGTGATGCTCGTCAGGTCAAAAGATGGTATTTCCCCCCCCCTTCCCTTTTCACACCGTCTCATACTGACACCCCCCCAGGCAAACTCAACTACACCCACTCCCTCGGCCCCTTGTCCCTCTCCCCTTCTTCCAGTCCAGCAAACACCCCCCTCCAACCAGACAGCATCCTCGCCATGGCCTCCACAACCAAACTCCTCACCTCCATCGCGGTCCTGCAGCAGGTCCAATCAGGGAAAGTAGCCCTCGCGACTGACATCTCCCCCCACCTCCCGGAACTGGCCGCCCAACCTGTTTTGAGCGGGTTCACCCCCGACGGACAACCAATTCTGTCTCCACGAACAGAACCGATACTGTTAAAACACCTCCTGACCCACTCGTCAGGCTGCTCCTACACCTGGAACAACCCCGACGTGGTGACCTACCTCACCACCATCACCAACAAGACCGTCCCCGTCCCCTTGACCCCGGTCGGGGGAAGTACAGTACCCGAGCGGTGCTCTTACCCGTTGTCGTTCCAACCCGGAAAGGGATGGGTCTACGGCTCGGGACTGGACTGGGCGGGCTTGTTGGTGGAAAGGCTCGCTGGTGTCAAGCTAGAGGATTACTTGCAGGATAATATCCTGTCAGTGTTGGGGATCAAAAGGGGGGAGATCACCTTTTATCCTGCTCGGTACGACGCCCTCGACGGACGCCGAGCGGGTATGACGACCCGGGGGAAGGGGAAACTTTCCCATCACAAGCTGGCGGATAGTCCGGCAGAGAATGAGGCTATGGGGGGGGAGGGGGGGTTTGGGAGCATGAAGGCCTATGTCACCATCCTCGCTGACTTTCTGGAGCCAAATAAGAGCAGGTTGCTGAGGCCGGAGTGGCAGGCGGTCTTGTTTGGGGGGTGTTTGACACCCGAGAGCAAAAAGGTCTTGAATGAGAGTCTAAAGGGGGAGGGGAGGGATTGGATGGTGGGGTGGGTCAACCCTGTGGAGGGGGGAGCAGAGTACGATTGGAGTCCTGCTGGGTTGGTTACTGCTGAGCCTGGGACGACGGGTAATGGAGGGAGGAAAAGGGGGTTTGTTCAGTGGGGTGGGGCTTTTAATCTTGCTTGGGTGAGTAGGGCCAAACTTTGAGGGAAAGGGGGAAAGAAATATGCTGACATGATGGGGATACAGCTCATCGACCGGGAGGCGGGCGTGTGCGGTGTTTTCGCCACGCAGATTGTCCAGCCGGGGGATTTGCAAGTTAGGCCGTTGATCAAGGAGTTTGAAGAGGTGATTTACTCCAAGCTGTAATGGAGAACACTTCAGGGATAAGAGGACTGGGACATAGTGCGGTAATGGCTTCCCTGGCCTATAACTCTGGACAAACCATAGCAAGACACCAACAAAGTGCAAGCGCAACCAAACCATGAAACAAAATTGAACATGAACATTACCCCAACTCGGAGGGAAAAACACAACAAAAGATGGCAATGTCACAGAAACCTCAAAAATTACAAAGCCATACCATGAACATTCCTTATAGACTACATCTAACAAAAAACACCATTTCATCCTAAACCCCCTATAATGAACCCCCCCGAAACCTCCCTCCCCATCCCCACCAATTGAAAACGCAGAAACCGCTCCATTGAATCATGCCCTCCACCCCCCCCTCCCCCCAAATTCCATAAGCCTGCCTTATAAATGTAACAAAAAGCCATACGATAAAAACCATATAAACCCAACCCGCTGACTATTCCTGGCTTTTACCCCCCAGTCCTTCTTCCATCGGACTGTCCCTTTTCTCGGTTCCCAGTCAACAATGCGCTTGTTTTCTTTTATCTCTGATCCCAAATCATCGCTCATCTTTTCACCCGAATAAAACCCAACTAATGCTTGGAGAAGGGCCGCAGCGCCTTCGAGACTCGCCTCCCTCCCTGTAATGTAACCATCAAACCGTAAAGGAACGCTTCGAGGCGCAAGGACAAGTCATTCTGATCACGCCCCTCAATAACCCTCCCTTCGAGGAGGAGGCCGATCATACCCCTCCTGCGGTCTCAGTATCCTCTGCTGCGCCTGAAGCTGGGCCTGCGCCTGTGTCGTCCCCTGACCTTGAACCGGGCCGCGGGGCGGTCCCTGAGCCTGCACCTGAGCATGATGCTGAGCTTGAGCCTGGGCCTGCGCTTGCTCCCTCGCAATGTCCCTAGGATCCCTGCCCATCTCTCTCGGATCACGTCCCAGTTCCCTAGGATCTCTTCCCATCTCCCTAGGGTCTCTGGCCATCTCCCTTGGGTCCCTGCCCATCTCCCTGGGATCTCTGCCAAATTGTGCCTCTCGCATGTGAGTGTCCCTCATATCCGGCTGACCATATGCCTGCGGCGGCGGGGGGCCACGAGGATCAAACGAGTTCACAGGGGTGTAACTCCTAGCGCCGGGATCTCTAGTCTGGCCGGGGCCGGGAGTGGCGTACCGAGGGAATGGCTGGGTTGGTGGACCAGGCTCTCGTCTTGCATCTTGTTGGGGTTGGGCGTACCTACCGCTTCCAATTGAGCCCTGGTGTTGATGGTGGACAATGCCGGCCGTTGGGCTCTGCGTTTCGTGGGGATATACAGGAGGACCACGACTCTCCCTCAGGTTGAACGGCTGGGGTTGTTGCTGATGAGAGCCTGTTGGTGCCCAAGCATGCTGCTGCTGCGACGGTACCGAGCTAGTGACAGGTGGCTTGGCCTGTACACCATGCTGAACTCCCCAAGCCGTGTGCGTGGGAACAGGCTGGCTCGGCTTTTGCGGGGTCCCTTGTTGAGATGGCGGCCAGTTGCTGGGTGGCTGGTGTTGCTGGGGAGGCTGCTGAGGAATCTGATGGCCATGGGCATGCTGCTGCTGTTGGAGCATCTGCTGGCGCTGTCGCTCCCGCTCCTGCTGCTCCTGCTGAATCATCTGTTGCTGTTGGCTAGTTGATACTTGCGGGGGCTGCGACCAAGATTCGCGTCCGGTTTGGGGCTGTGGTTCTCTCCTTACCGCCATGCCAGGATGAGGAGCATATTGAGATGTAGGAGAGGGAGCGTGCGCTTGGCTGACGGGATATCCCTGATAGCCCTGTGGTGGATACGCCATCTGAGCCTGCTGCGGGTGCTGTTGCGGCTGTGGCGGCTGCGGTGGCTGTTGCTGAGCATGCTGATGTTGAGGCATCTGCTGTGAAAGCTGGGGATGCTGAGCAGGAGTCTGACCATAGTGATGAGCCGTGTGTGGCTGAGGAGAATTAGTTGCACTTGGCTGATGCTGAGCATAGTGGCGCGGATAATATTCCGCTCGTGATGGCTCCAGAGCAGGGTCCATGGAGGGAACAATGTTGGCACTCGGCGCCCGTGAATGTCCAGACCGCGGCGACTGTGCAGGGTAGCTCGGCTTCAGCGGGGGGATAGCCGAGGGAGGAGGACCTTGGTGCGAGGGCGGTGGGTTGCGAGCATATGGGTAACCAGCCTCCTCTCTTCTTGGCGGCGCCGGAGCTGATGTTGGGGGAGGCGGCTGGCGAGCAGCCATCGGCTGAGGTGGTGGCGTTGAGCTCGGCTTCACGCCCATGGACGACACGTCGGCGATACGCTTTGGGGCGGGTGGAGGGTCATCGTTGAGCAGGAAGTTGAGGTTGCTGGTCTTGCGTGGCTCTGGTGGTCGCGGGGCGGCTGGCGCAGGCTGTGGTGGAGGAACCGGAGGAGCAGAAGCTGGAATGGGCGCAAAGTGCTCCTGCATCGACACCGCCGCCGGTCTCTGGGCTGTTGACAGCGGCCTCTCCATGCCCGGCCCCACAGAAGGTGCTTGCTGGGTAGGCACTGGGTCGTTGAGAAGTCCTCGCATGGGCTGGCCCTGAATGCTGGGTCCATACATGGGGGCAGCTGGTGTGACACGATGTGGTGGTTCTGGCTGCCTTGCCAGCGGGATTGGTTCGCTCCGAGGTGGAGCAGTGCGTGGCGGCTGGTATGCCGGGTAAGCCTCTGGGGTGTGAGGAGGTTGATCAGGATCCTGCTTCATGCGCAACGGTGGCGCCCGCTCTGCTTGCCGTGGTGGCTCACGCTGACCAAGACCCATGGGTTGACGTTCTCTCTCAGCAGCATGGCGGCCGTCGCGACTGTCCTTGGGCTGCCCCAGCAGTGAGAAGGTGCTGGACGATGGCCAGCCTGCCGGTGGAGGCACAGCGTCTGACACGGGCACAATCGGGGCAGCAGACACAGGAGCCTTCTGGGAAATCGGCACGGGCTGCGGAGTTTGCCGGGGCATCTGAGACGGCTGCTGTTGCTGTGGTTGGGGCTGCTGCGGGTGCGGGTGCGGGTGCGGATGCTGAGACAACACTGGCGGCGGCGTCGGCTCGGGTTCCCTCTCCTGCTGCTGCTGCTGCTGCTGCTGCTGCTGCTGAAAGGGAAAAGGCGGGGCCGGTGGTCGGAGAGGGTGAAGATGCGGTGACATGGCCTGTGTGACAACTGGTCCGGTGGGTGGGGCTTGCTGTTGCACGGCGGCCGATGAAGTGAGCGGTGCTGACATGACAGGCTGGGTAGTTTGAGCCATCGGATGTGACACGGGAGCGGCCTGTGCGATCGGTACTTGAAAGCGCGTAAAGTGGTTGTTCGCCGGCATCGGCTCAATCTTGGTAGGCGTGTGCTCCTCGGGTTCGGCAGCAGCCAGGGGCCGGTGTCCCGTCGGCACATCATATCTCTTCCGGGGTCCTTGGGTCGGTGTCGGCGGAGCAGGACGCTTCTCCCCGCGACGAAGCTTGGCGTCGGCTTCGGTAGCAATGTGCTCCCAGTCCACATTGGTCTCCCTCCTGCCACCCTCCTTGGTCTGACGCATATAAAAGTTTTTGACCTGCAAGTCCGAGTAGTTAGTCGTCATGTCCAGGGACGGGGACGGGTATGGGGACGGGAACGGGGTGGGATGGGAAAGAGAAAAGGTTGTTGGGGTTGGGCGTACCATGGTGGCTGTCTTGGTTTGCATATGGGCAGCAATGGCGTTCCAGTCGGTGCCAAAAGCCCGCAGCAGACCGGGGAAGTCGTTCGACTCTGAAACGCTCCAGTAGCTCGACGCCTGCTGTGGGGTACGAGTGCGATCGGGCCCGGCTGGCTGAGGGATGTCGAATGTGGGGACTGACGTCTGGGACAGCGGCGGCTCTGGCCGGAGGGACGGCGCTGCCATGACCTCGGACATGGTCGACTGCATCGGGCCCATTGCCCTCTCGGGGCTTGACAGCGGCGGCTGCTGAACGGGGGCCAGGGGCGGTTGCATGCCCCCGGAAGGCGCCTCAAAGTGTCCCGGGGGCCGGGCAGCAATGTCGACAGGGGTCTGGGGGGAAGCCCACTCGGGGCCCTGAGCCTTGGAGTTGGCCCGTGATCGACCGCCCTTGTTGCTCGGCACAGGTAGCGGAAGCGGCACCGGGGTTTGTGTTGACGGTGCAGGTTTTATGCCCTTGGCATCTTGACCAGCCTTGTCTTTGATCTGCTTTCTGCCCCGGGCTCTCTTGCCCTCTGCCTTCTCGGCCCCGCTGTCGTTCTTGGCACCCTCAATTGCAGTACCGCCTCTCCTCCGGGCCGGGGTGGCAGCCGGGGTTGCGCCGTCCGAGTCGGCATTCGGTGTGGCCTCGTTGCCGCCAAAGTTGGGAGCGGCAGCACGACGGGGAGGGCGGCGACGCTCACCGTTCTCGCCAGTTTCCTGAGTGGCGTCTTCGGTTTCGTGTTCACCATTGCCCAACTCCGATACCAAAGCACTGGACCGCTGCTTAGCACGTCCACCCTTCTTGCGCTTCTTTGGCTGTTTCTTGAGCTTCTCCTTGAGCCCCAGCTCCCGTTTCATGGCATAGTAATACTGGATACAAGTGCCGGTGTCGCGGTTGGGCAGCTCCTTTGCAATCTTGCCCCACTGCTTGGGGAACTCCAGGTAGGCCTTCTCAAACTTTTCAGCCTCCTCCTCGGTGAAGTTGACATGCCAGGGAACGACGTCCCAAGTGGCCACCAGTTTCTCCAAGGGAAGCTTGCCGGCAGTATCATAAAATGAGGCCTGCTCCTTTTCTGCCGTGGTCCACAGCATGTCAGGGATCACCGCCTCCTTGTCCGTGCGGTACTTTTCTTTCTGGCTTCGGTCTTCCCGCTCCTGCCTCTCAGCAAACTCCCGCTGCGACTGCTCCAGGGCTTTCTTCAGATCATATTCCGTAGCAAAACGCGCTCGCGTCCCTCTGCCTTCTGGTTTGTTTTCCGATTGTGGCCCCTTGGTCTCCTTGACCGAAACTTCATTCGTAAAGTGTGCTCTGCTCTTGATGGCAACCGGGTCATCCGACTGGGTAAACTTCAAGTAAGACTCGTAATCTTGAGCATATTGCCGCCGGGACACGCCTTGCGCCGTCTCGGCGGTGGCAGTCTCTCGTTGGATGCTGGCAAGCACAAAGTTTCCAAAGTTGGGGGAGCTCTCCTCAGTTCGGAATGCTCGTCTGCTCTGCTCCCAGGGTTTGACGTTGTAGATGGGCAGGTCTTCGGTTGGCGGTGTGGCGGAAAACTCGCGAGCATGCTCGACAGTATCGTAGATGCTCCCGTCGTCCTCTGTCCTGTCCTCGCTGTCGTCATCTATGTGCGAGGGGGTGTGGGCAGCTTGCATGAACGGGGCACGAATGCCATTTCTGCCGGGCTCCCCATTCACAGACGCTGGAGGATGCGGAGGCTCCACCGTCTCGTGCACTTCAGAAACATCCTCCATATTGACGTCCTCGTCATGTAGGTTAGCGTCCTGCACAGCTGGCACTGACGGAAGGGCTGAGCCCTCAACATCCATGTCCTCCACCTTGGGTTGTGGCTCAGGAAGCTGCTGCTCAGCCACTTCGTCCGCCTTTTCGATCGTAGGGCTCGCCGGCGCCTCGGGCATGGCGTCTGGCATCTCCTCATCTTGCACTTGAGGCTGCGGCAAGGCTGCCTCGGGCTCAACTGGATCAACCTGTTGCGGTTTTGTGGGGGGAAACGTGAAACCATCAGGAATGGGCTTCACCTTGTTCTGGACGGTAACTGGGCTGACAACCACCCTGACCATGGCATTATTTTCCACAGTTGTATACCGCGCAACGATTTGAATGGTCGAACCGTCCACCATCTCGTGCAGCTTCTTGAGCTCGGCCTCGGCCTTGGATACCTGTTGCGAAAAATAATCATTAAGATCTTCGTCATCCTCGTCCGATTCCTCAGTCTCTTCCGCCGACGCGGGCAGGTGCTTCTCCTGTAGCCTGACTCCCGATGAAGGGACGTCAAAGTCGAGAGGGTGTGACTCTGGCGGTGGGACTGTCGACTGTTTCGCCTCTTCTATTTTGTCCTCGGAGGGCTCAACAGCTTCCAACGTCACCGGGCTGGGAGTTGGTTCCTGGACACGGTCCGGTTGCCGTTCTGTTTGAGCTCGCTCAACGACAGGCTCGGCTGCGCCCACTTTCAAGTCACCATCATCCAGACTCAGCCTCATGTCACGGTCCAATGACGCCCTGGCCGAGTGAGATCCTCTCTGGTAGGCAATGGCAATGTCGTTGACACCGGTGCCACGGAAACCCCCATATCGCTCTGTGTGTGAATCTGACTTGGCATCCGGACTACGGGGCCGCTTGTTGTATTCGCTGTGGAAGTCCGTATGGGAGGATTCTGGGCGGAAGCCACCAAAAGGTCTTGGGTGCTGCGAGACCACGCTCATGGACCTTGCGGATTTGGGGGATTCCTGCGTCTTCTTGGCATTGAACGCACCAGTATTGATCCACTGTTTGCTAGACCTTTGGGGCTGCTTGGCATCTCGGTGGGCCCGGGGTCCAGATGGAATGGTGGGACTAGCTTCCCCGTGGATTTTCGAGGGGCCGGTAGGAGGGGCTCTATCATTGCTCACGCCTTGACCTGCAGAGGGTGGCCGCTCCTCCACCGCTAACGCTCTAGGTCCGGTTGGAGGTGGTTTCCCTGTCATTGACTGAATGTCCGTCGTGGCGGGTGGGCGGCTCGGGACTGTGCCAAAGGCGGGGGCTGAAGGCGCAAGGGGAGGAGGCGAAACGTCCTTTGCTGAAGGCGGGTCGTTGGATACGCGGTCGATCGGTTTCGGTCGAATAAGATCGTGCTCCCTGTCTCTTCCCATCGGGCGATCATCTCGAATGTCCCTAGTGAACTCCTGGTACCTAGGCTCTCGGTGATCTCGAACATCTGGTTCCCGTCCATATCGACCGTCCTGGGAATGGCTGCGGGGGAAGCGATGGTCAGGACGGTCATCGCCGTGGAATCCCCTGCCTCTTCCACCACGATCCCAATCACCGCCCCCACGTCCTCCTCCTCTGCCCCCACCCCTTCCACGATATGAACCTCGGAAGGGTCCTCCAAAAGGCGGGTCCGAGTTTGATGACCCAGCAGATAACGGACCATCTCTGGACCCTCGTCTGGCCCTCTCTGCGTCCACATTCAAACCCACGTCAAAGTCACGTCTTAAGGGAGATCGACCCCTTGGGGGGGGTGTTCTTCGGCCGCGGAAGCTGTGTTCTCGGTCCCGCGGAGCCCATTCTCGATCCCTCGGGTAGTCTCGCTCGCGGCTGCGTTCATCTCGAAAGTGAGGCCGATCGCGGGGGTCGTCGCGTCCAACATCTGGCCTATCGTCTCTTCCCCACGCGGGCCGTCCGCGCCCACCACCACCTCTGCCTCTGCCGCGATAGTCTCCAGCAAACCCGCCACGTGGGCCATTCGGAGCGTCTAGCAGCGCCTTGGGCCCGCGTGGAGGCTCGTTACGAAATCCTTCCCGGTTTGGGAAACCGGATGGATTTCCCCGCGCGTCAATAGGACGCCTGCGGTCATTGTCTGGGTACTGTTGGGGTGGACCACGGTCACGCTCGCCACCATATGGAGATCTGTCTCGGGGCGAACGGGAACGGCGGTCAGGGTGATACTGACCCGTGTACCTCGTCCTGTCACGGCAAAAGTTAGTTGGATGAGCTGGATCCTGTGTAGGACGTGTATCACGCGGCCGGTTGTCATAGTAATGCGTCCTTTCAAACTTGAATTCGCGATGATGGTCGTGCCAGTGCGGTGGAGGAAGAGAATGCCGGTTGTAACTGTGGAGGGGTAACGACGGCGGTGGCTCAAAAGAACGGCCGTCGCCGTGACAATACCGGTCCATCTTGATTGTAGAAATCCTCCGACAGTGTTGATGTGATGGCGATGACAGGTGGTGCAGACAGTGACAAGAGGGTAAAAAATATTCGATAAACGTACATCTTAACTCGGAGGGAACGCCCCTCTTGTTACTTTTCCACCTTATCGGACAGGCGCATGTCAGGGCAGAGGTTGTGATGCTGCGAGGTGGTTGAGTGCCGACGGGCGTCCGCTGTTGTGGTCGAAGGCCCAAAGCTTGAGCTTCGCGGGAAAGAGCCTCAACTGGGCGGCTGGCTTCTAACGCTGCCGTCTGGCGGTGTCTATAGGAGGAGGCGCTTCTATACTCGAGCCCGACCGTTGCTTGTCGAAGATGATGATGCTGATGAGGCGCAAGCGGCAGTGGAAGCAGATGTTGAAGTCAAAGTGGCTGCTTCCCAAGAACCTGGAAACTCGGAAACTCAATGCGGTCGGTTGTGTGTGGCACTGGTGTCCGCCTGGCAAGCGGGTCTCTCTATGCCTATCTTTTTTATTTTATTTTATTTCACCAGCGTGTTGCTCCGAGAGGAACTCTGTGGGAAATCTGCGGGGCTGATGACCTCGTCAATGTCGGCGACGCGCTTTTTGGATGAGGAACTTGGGTGTTGGGAAGAGGATGGCGATGGAGAGAGAATGATGAAGATTGGACGACGGTCGGGTGGATCTGATCTCGAATTGCTGCCCTCTCCACCGGGCCACACGGGAGAGCGAGAGGACTGGGCTCACGGGCCACAATGTGGCAGGCCAAGCATCCACAAACACCCACAAGCACCCACAAGCACCCACAAGCACCCAACAAGCAACCAATTCCCTGTGCTTTTCGGCCTGGTGCCGCCCTGTGGGAGCCCCCTGTGGGGGGTGTGCGTCGCCGCACACTAGCCCCTTCCGGGACAAGCCCCGCCATGCACCGTCCCGGCATCTGCGCTTGTTTCACGCATGCCATTGGTATCGGGTAAAACCACAGAAGAGATTTAAATGTTAGTGCACCGAATCCGTCAGCCCGGGTTTAGGAGGGCACGCTCACCGAAGTCATCTTGAGATGAGTGTCATTGAAAAGCGGTCGCCGACTATTGATATCAATGATGAATTCTGAGATCTCGTCGTTGCTCGGCTTTGTAGATGGGATAGAACATGGAGCAAGCGGCATCAGCTGTGTGGCATTCAAGATTCGACAATTAAAAGTGGGGCGGGATGTGTAACTGCAGCCAAGAAGGTCCCTCATTCTCTGAGACTCAGACTCCCGCTTCGTCTGAAGATTCAAGCCAAAAAGGCGTTGGCAAGATAAGAAGAAGTAACCACCATTTGAATTTGGGCCTGTTCTGCCAAGTGTACTCAAGCATCATCAGTCTCGGTTTGACGTACTGTACATATCTCCATCCTCCGCCTGTTTCTCAAAAACTATCTTGAGATTTTCACCTGGATCTCAACCCCGCCATCATCATCAGATATCAAAAACCTCAGATAGACAAAAATGGACAGCAACCTGCCCCCAACCGCAGCCACCGAGGCCGTCCTCGTCCAATCAGTCGACATGCCCTCAGACGCCCAAAAAGTAGAAGAGCTCGACTTCAACGCCTTCAAAGGCCGGCCCATCACCGTCGACGACCTCCTCCAGGGCATGAAGCACATGGGCTTCCAAGCCTCCTCCATGTGCGAAGCCGTCCGGATAATCAACGACATGCGCACCTGGTCAGACCCCTCCGACCCCTCGGCCAAAACCACCATCTTCCTCGGCTACACCTCCAACCTCATCTCCTCCGGCCTCCGCGGCACCCTCCGCTACCTAGCCCAGCACTCCCACATCTCCGCCATCGTCACCACCGCCGGCGGCGTCGAGGAGGACTTTATCAAGTGCCTCGGCGACACCTACCTCTCCTCCTTCGCCGCCGAGGGCTCCTCCCTCCGCAAGCAAGGGCTCAACCGCATCGGGAACCTCGTCGTCCCCAACAAGAACTACTGCCTGTTTGAAGATTGGGTCGTGCCCATCCTGGACAGGATGCTCGAGGAGCAGGAGGCCTCCAAGGGTACCGAAGACGAGATCAACTGGACGCCCTCCAAGATTATCCACCGGTTGGGCAAGGAGATCAACGATGAGAGGAGCGTCTATTACTGGGCGTACAAGAACAACATCCCTGTTTTCTGCCCGGCGCTGACGGATGGGAGTTTGGGGGATATGCTGTATTTCCACACGTTCAAGGCGTCGCCGAAGCAGTTGAGGGTGGATATCGTCGAAGATATCAGAAAGATCAACACCATTGCTGTGAGGGCCAAGAGGGCAGGCATGATTATTTTGGGAGGCGGGATTGTGAAGCACCACATAGCCAATGCGTGCTTGATGAGAAACGGGGCCGAGTCGGCCGTGTATGTCAACACGGCTCAGGAGTTTGACGGCAGTGACGCCGGTGCGAGACCAGATGAGGCGGTCAGCTGGGGAAAGATCAAGATCGGTGCTGATGCAGTCAAGGTCAGTTCTTCTTTTCTTCATCAACCAGACAGACAGCAGAGCTAACATTGCAACAGGTCTACATGGAAGCCACAGCCGCCTTCCCCTTCATCGTAGCCAACACCTTTGCAAAAGAAGACTAGCAGCACCCTCTCGGAAAAGCAAAATAAAATAAACCAATTTTGACAACTCATTTCCTCATGAACCTCATACCCTAACTCCAAATCAACCTATGCATGTATGTACATCCCCCCTCTTCCTCATCACTCCTGCTTCCTCTTCCTCCGCCCCAAAACCGCCCTCCCAACGGTACTCCCATTCCCCCTCCCCAACTCCTTGCTAATCCACTCCCCCACCTCGGCCACCCCATCCAAATCAACCCCCGTATCCATCCCCAAACTCTCCATAAAATACACCACATCCTCCGTCGCCACGTTCCCGGTAGCACCGGGGCTGTACGGGCAACCCCCCAACCCACTAACACTAGCATCGAACGTCCTGATCCCATGCTCCAACGCCACAGCCGTGTTCACCAGCGCCTGCCCGTACGTATCATGAAAGTGCATCGCCACATCCTCATTCCTTATCCCCGCGCTCCTCAGACAATTCAACAGGTCCTTTGTTCTGGGCGCAGTGCCCATGCCTGTCGTATCACCCAGCGCGATCTCGTCCACTCCCATCTCGAGCAGCTCGGTAGCAATCTCAGCAACGCGGTGGGGCGAGACGTCGTAGCCCTCAAAGGGGCAGCCGAGGACGACGGAGATGTAGCCGCGGACGCGGAGGTTGTAGGGTGTTTCCTTGGCGGCGGAGATGACCGCCCTAAAAGCTTCAAGAGAGGCGGCGATGGAGGCGTTGAGGTTTTTTTGGGAAAAGGTTTCGGTTGCCGAGGCAAAGACGGCCATTTCGAGGGAGGGTTTTGATGGTGAAGGGTTGGATTCGGTGGAGAAAGAGGAGGGGTTTGCGTCGAGGATGGAGAAGGCGTTGGAGAGGCCTTTCATGTTGGGGGCGAGGAAGGAGTAGGTTAGGGGTGGGGGAGGGTGGTGGGGTGGTGAGGATGTGGGAGAGGATTTCGGAGGAGTTGGCCATCTGTTTTTCATATGGTAAGCATCTAGGGAGTTGGAAAGGGTTGTTGGAAAGGGGGCGGCATACTTGTGGCACCCATTTCGGAGCGACAAACGAACCCGCCTCGATTGTCTGAAGCCCGGTCTTTGCCAGTCGTTCAATCAGCTCAATCTTTGTCGCCAGCGGCACGATATTCTTTTCGTTTTGGAGGCCATCGCGCGGCCCTACTTCGACGATCTTGACGCGGTTGTCGAGGCGCTGTTCGGATGCTGTGGAGTAGCTCCTGGCGGTGCATGTCGTCCTCCTTAGGGGGCGGAGGAGAGCCAGTCGTCGGGGGAGGGTCGCCAGTCTCGACATTTTGGATATTTTGAGTTGGAAAAGCAAAAGAGGGTTCAATCCATCAAACTCGAAGCTGTGAATGCATCGAGAGAAGAGCAACAGCTGGAGCTCAGCCCACCGGCCGTTGCAAGTGACGTCGCATAGCGTCGGCCCATGCGGTGTACCCCTGCTGTTGGGGTGTAACCGCCACGTGACCTCCCCGCAAACCGTCAACAGCCAAGACATGAGGTGGGGTGTGTAACGCTTTGCAACATTTCGATCGAAATTACCATGTCTATCGATGTGATAGCTATTTCTATATTGGGCTTGTCTATCCAATCACTACGGTAGAAGGGTTGCTTACATACCTTCGTACCATTATTGAGTCGATATCCCACTCCTTTTCTGATTCCTCAAGTCTTTGACCATCATGGCCTACCATTTGCCTGCTCGACTCCACCTCCATGCATCAACTATTGACAACCTGGGAGCTGGAGGCTGGCTGAATGCGCGCTTCAGGTCTAGACCTGGACTGTCGGAGTGGTCTGGCCGGGTCTAATGTCCATCACATATCGAGAGAGGTTGAAGAAATGTTGGGCGGCAGCGTCGTTGAGTTGAAGTGTGGGGTTTAAAAACGCAACATGTCCTTCACAGGGACCTTCATCTTCATCTTTCCTGATCACTTCAAACTTGAGAATTGCATACCACTCTGAATCACCATGCCCACCCCCCTCGGCCCATCCCCCCAGCCCCAGCGGGCCGGCTACAGGAAATCCGGCTTCGCCTACACCCCCCTCGGCCTCGACCCAGCCGAAGTCCGTCTCCTCACCCTAGAGCCAAGTGAGGACGACACCGCTCCCATCGTCTGCAGGGTCGACATCTTCGAGTTTGACCCTGATCTATACGGCCACTTTGACGCTCTGTCGTATGCCTGGGGCACCAAAGACGACGAGCAGTTCATCACCGTGAACGAAAACACCCAGTTCAAGATCCGGAAGAACCTCTGGCTTGCCCTGCATCGGATCCGTCACAAGACCGAGCCGAAGAAGTTCTGGATTGACGCCATATGCATCGACCAGGGGAACCCAGTCGAGAAGAGTGAGCAGGTGGGCAAGATAGGGGATATTTACAAGTACTGCGGGAGGTGTTTCATCTGGTACGACCCTCCTTTCCTCGCCTTGACATAATCCGTACTGACCATCCCCCAGGCTAGGCGACTTCCCCAAACCAGCCGACGTGACCGCCACCACCCCTTCATCCCCCGCCTCCGCCCTCGAGCTCCTCAACCTCTTCGCCGCCCTCTCCCAACCCACCACCCACCTCTCCGACCTCCCCTGCTTCACCCCCCTCACCAAAGGCAAGCGCGCCGACATCAAAGACTCCTACAAACCCCACTTCGAATCCTTCGCCGCCCTCCTCGACCTGGAATGGTGGAAACGCACCTGGACGATCCAGGAGCTCGCCCTCCCCTCCGAAATCACCCTCCTATTCGCGGATCAAGAACTCCCTTACCTCACCCTCCAAAACGCAGTCGACGGTCTAACCCGTCACTCGACGGCCAAATGCTGCAAAACCCACCGTTTAGCCCTGCGAGGTTTGGGGTTCGACACCATCGTCACGATCGAAGAACGTATCTCATCAATGGTCACCACCCGCCAGCAAAAGTTGGAAGCCAAAACCCCTATTACATTCACACAGCTCCGACGCAAGTTCTGCGGCTCGCAGGTGAGCTGGAAGAGGGACTCGTTTTACGGGTTTTTGGGCATCGTTACGAATAAGAATTTTCTCAGGCCGGATTACACCTTGTCGTTGAGGCAGGCGCTGACGGAGGCGGTGTTTGCGTGTGTGAAGGGGGAGAGTGACGGGGTGGAGTTGCTCATGGGGGAGAGGTTGTTCAGGCCGCAGGATGGTTACAGAAGGCTGCATGTCCCGAGCTGGGTGGCGGATGCGAGCTTTTGTACGTTCCCGCCCAAGTGGGCGTTGATGGAGAGGAGGAGGTTGGCGGTTTATGCGAGTTTTGTTGATGAGGGGGGGGAGGAGAGGGCGAGGAAGGTTTTTGTCAAGTATTTGAAGATGACGAAGAATGGGATACTGCTTACGAAGTCGAGGAGGGTGGGGGTTATTGGGAGGGTCGGGGAGGTGCTGGTTGATCAGGGGCGGTGGTTGGACGTGCCGAGGGTGTTGAGCTCGTGGATGGAGTTGGCGGGGGTGAAGAGGGAGGGGTGGGGGGAGGATCCGGGGACTAATGATGAGAGGACGGATGCGTTTTGGAGGACGATGATTAACGACTCGACCGAGATTGATGGGGATCGTCTATCGTATGGGCGTCCGACGACGGCTTCGGAGGGGGAGGAGCAATCGGATTATTCGAGGTTGAGGTCGCTTTGGGATCTGGTTAATCCTGCTCCTAAGAGTCCTGGTCCCAAGAGTCCTGCTCCTGCCACGGAGGGCACCACCCCGCAGCCTCAGACAGAAGTTGGCGTCGATCCCTTCAACATCCAACCGATCATTGACGAATGGGTTCCCACCTGGGTTCCTGGATGGATCTCCGACTTTGCCTCTGACTTTATTCGCGCCATGGCCCTGGCCAGCAACCAAGATGCAGTCCATGATTTGGTTGTCTCCCACGACTCGAAGATGATCTACCACCTTCTTGCTTGCCTCTGGGAGCGAAGGTTGTTCGTCACGGGAAATGATGACAAGATTGGTCTGGCACCGAGGGATGCGCAGAAAGGCGACGAGGTGCATGTTATTCCAGGGTGCCCGGCGCCGTTCATTCTTCGGAGACTGGATGGCCCCAATGTGAATACGAACTGGCAGTTGGGCGATTGGGAGAGCGATGCGCTGCCGCAGTACATGGTGGTTGGGAATGGGTTCTACCATGGGTTTATGGGTGGTGATGGTGGACTCGGAAAGGGGGTGGCGGAGGAGAAGATTGCTCTGCACTAGGAAGATAAGGGCGCGCTTTGATCTTTGTAAGCACACCGGATAGTTTGAAGGCCTTAAAAGATGGTTTAAAGGCTTTAAGCATAATTTAAAGGTCATAAAGGATAATCAAAAAGCGTTAAAGGATAATTAAAAAGCCTCAAAAGATAATTTAAAGGCTTTTAAAGATTGTTAAAAAGCCTTAAAAAAATAGCGAAAGGCCCTTCAAGATAGTTAAAGAGCCTTAAAGGATAGTTAAAGGTCCTTTAAGATAGTTTACAGGTCGTAGAAGATAATTTAGAGGTCTTTAAAAAAATCTAAAGGCCTTAAAGATAGTTAAAAGGCCTTAAAAGATAGCTAAAAGACCTTCAAAGATAGTTATGGAGGGGGACGCTGGTAAGACAAATAGGGGACCCCGTAAAGGTTCCCTCTTGCTAATCCATCGGGTTCTACTGCCAAGTTTCTCCATAGGTACTGGAGCTTTGGAAGACGCTTCAGTCGAGGGTGTCTTCTGGAGAGTTTCCAAGCGCTTCTGGCCTACATGACTCGGCCCTCTCCAAGCAAGCAAAGCTTGTCTACCACCTTCTGGCCCGTCTCTGGGAGCGCAAGCTTCTCCTCACAAATGACGCAACTGCTCCCTTCGGCCTGTGCCCAAGGGATGCAGAGAAGAACGACGAGATCCACATCATCCCAGGGTGCCCGGCTCCCTTTATCCTCCGTCCTCTCCGTGAACCTGACCTTGACAACTCTTATGTCAAGATCGGGGACTGAGACACCGATGACTATCCGCAGTGAATCGTCATCGGTAACGGCTTTCTCCATGGTTTTACGGGCGGTGATTATGACAAGGGCTTGGCAGACGACCAATATCAAGACATTGTCTTGCACTGACGTCTAATCACTAATCACTGGATGGAGGAGGATGGGGTCATTTGGTAGAAGAGAACACTGGAAGATGAGTCAGAAAACTGTCATTCCAGCATACAGCATTGGCAACAGAAATTCCAATAGATATGCCATCCCTGACTCATACCAACGCCAAACAAACCAAAAGCCACCCCTATCATCAGATCATAACCTCATAACCACTCCTCAACAAACCCCCATCAGTACCTCCTCCCCCTTTCATACTCCCTATCCCTCCCCCCCTCCGCCTCCTTCACCCGTTCCTCCAACCTAGCCAACTCCCCCTCCCTCCGTCCCCAACTCTCCTCAATCCCCTTTTTCCTCTCAATATGCCTCTCAATCGCATTCGCCCCCAACCCCCCAATCGCCGCCCCTAGCACCGTGCCCAGAACCGCAACCTTGTCATGCTTACTCTTGCTGTGACTCCCCGATCTACTCTTTGATCTCGACTTCGGAGGTAAATGCTCCACCGCCTCTCGTGCCGCCAGACCACCAACAATAGCACCTAGAACCCCCACCCCCAAGCCAGAAGTAGACGGAGTAAAAGTTTCCTGAAGCGATTTCTTCGCCTGCCGAATCGGACCCCGTTTGCGGTGGTGGATGTCTGGTGATGAAGATCGCGAAGAGGAACTGCTAGACGATCTGGAACGGCCACGGCTAGAGCGAGGGATGATGGTGGTTGTGTCACCTGTATACGTCGTTCCCGTTGTCAGACTATCATCGGTACTGGTGCGGGTTGTTCTCGGCCTAGAAGACCGGCGATAGCCGTCACGCGGGATCTGCAACGTATCACGATCGCGTGGGTCGGGGCGGTAAAAGGGGGTGTGGTCTTCGTATTCAAAGTGGGGGTGTCGCTCCTGCAAAGCGCCCGAGGCGTAGTACTCGTCTGCGCGGCCCCCTCCGCGGGAAGAGGGAGAGTAATCTCTTGGACGGGAAGGACCGCGGGTGTTGGGGCCGGGGGTGACGGAGCGGTGACGGGAGGGGCGGTAGTAGTCTTCTCTTTCTCGCTCGGGGGAGCTGTCGGAGCGGTAAGATCGTGGCATTTTTTTTTCCTCTCTCTGTGGTATGTGTTTTGAATGTGGGTGATGAGATGGAGAATGTGAGCTAGGGGATGGATGATCAGAGCTTGAACGGCTGCTGGTGCAGGGACTAGGGAGCGACCGACTGAAATAAGGGTTCGTCTGTGCCTAGTGTATGAAGGTCAGAATTCTTGATTTGTGCGAAAAGGAAGGCGGCTGAAAGGTGCTGACGTTGTGGTTATGAAAATGGAATTTCGTTCTTGGCTGATGAGGTCGTTGGTGATGGGGTCTGGCCTATGATGTCACACCGAAGGCGTCGAGCGAAACCTGCTTCAAAACGGGGCGATCACCAACACCATTATCAAATTTATTTTCGTTCGTCACGTGAGGTGTAACACACCATCAAGAGATTACTATAAGAGGACATGGGAGTTATCGCAGGGCTGGGGTCCAGATGGTGGTGTGTCTGGATGTTGGGGTATTCAAGCGATGAAGCTATTCACAGGCTGAAGGAGTCATTCGGGACAATAGCAGTGACTTTGAGAGCGACAGATGAGGTTGAGGCCTTTCAAGAGATCAATCGAGGCTTGAACAAATTAATGGAGGCATTGAAAAGCACATTGCACACCTAGCACACAGCGCAATAGACATTGATCACACATCACATTCACACAAGACACAATTACACATCACACTGATCATCCAAAGTCTCAAACGCAGTCTTCCATCTCAACTGATGTGTATACGCTTATCCCCAACACCTTGCAATGCCCGATCCCAAACAAGTTTTCAAAATCAAATTTCCATGCCCTCCATCCTTTCCATGTCCTCCAGACTCCATTCTTTCCATGCAATTCCTCCCTCCTTCCATGCAACCCCTGCTCCCTTCCATTCCACTCCTCCTCCCTTCGTTTGATGCAAATATACCCTTGAAAAGAAATCAACCACGTGTCAAACTGAACTGAAAAGGCATCAAACTAAACTCGGTAGGCGTCGAAAAACATCCAACAGGCCTCAAAATAAACGAAATAGGCGTCGAAAAAATCTAATAGGCCTCAAACTGATGTAAATATGCCTCAAATCGCAACTGATAGGCGTTCGAAAGATCATCGAATAGGCCTTCTTGTGATGCAGAGAGGTGTTGAAAAGACTTCGATAGGCGTGCAGATAATGCAGAGAGGCCTGGAACCAGTCGAAATAGGCATCGGAATCCCTCGTCGATGCGTGTCAGCGGGTCCTGGCTGGGGCAATTTCACGCGCGCGACAGGATTCAAAGAAGGCTTTGGCCGTTTGGAGGAGGTCGATTCTATGGCGCTCGACTGAGATGAAGGCGAAGAAGGAAGTAATGTCCTAGAGCCACTTGCTAATCACCACATCAGGAACGCAGTAAGTGCGGAGACGCATCTCGCGGGCCGTGGTCCTCATGGTGTCGATGATGCCGAGCATGGACGGGACGGTCGTGGCGGCCTGACCGTAGAACTTGAACTGCTCGATATGGGCGCGGAGGATGGACAATTGGGTGTCGACGTCGTAGCGGAAGCCCTTGACTTTGGGTAAACCCTTCTTGGCCCACTCGTCGGCGGTCTTCTTGATAGTGGCATGATCAACTCGGCCGAGGTTGAACTGCGACATGATGTAGTCGTTGAGAGCGTCGGCGATGGCGAAGTCGAGCTCACAGTAAATAAGGGATTGCTCGCGAGGGTTGAGGGAGATGACGAGCTGAGATTGGCGAGGGATCTGGGGTGGTGGGGTGGGAGGTTCTTCACCACTGCGAGGCGGCTGTGGCATCGAAGCTGGCGAGCGGCGAAGCGGGGGGCCGAAGGTGCGAGAGGGTGATTCGACGATCCCGCGAGCTTTCTTCATGAAGCCGCCAAGGAAGCGGGACTTGGGCTTGGTCGGGCTCCTCCTGGGACCGGTGATCTTCTCCAGCTTCTTTTGAGCTGGGGTCTGCTGCGCGGAGGAGCTGGTATCAGCCAGCCAACCGCCATCTCCGAAGAGGTTCTTGGTGCCCGTGCGCCGAGGCGCAGAGGGGCCGGCTTGGGCCTCGACCGGCATGTATTGGTCGAGCGGTGAGTCGTCCCGGCCTTGGAGATCGGCGCGGGGAGGAAGAAGACGAGAAGAGTCAGCTGACTCTTGGTGGTGCTGGTGAGCTCTCGTCGGCTGGGGGAGAGCTTGGGGTTCTCCCGAGGGAGAGACTTCCCCGGGGTCGGGCGAGGAGCAAGCGTAAATAGACTCATAAGAGTCTGACTGCTCGCCGGAAGGACCCTCGCCAGAGTCTTCCTCGCCATAGATCCGAAGATCATTGGCTCTCGCCTCCTCGTAGTCCCAGTTGGACCACCCTTCTGCCCAAAAGTTTGTTAGTGACTGTTGGCGAAAATGAAATTCGGAGGAGCGACCGGGATGAAAAGGGAAAAGAACATGAAATGAGATGGAAGATTCATACCATCATCATGCCCAGGGCCGCGCTCGGCCGCCCAGGCGGAGTAATCCCGAAGGATGCTCTGATGGCGAGCGGACGTCGCCGGGTACGAGTAGTTTTGAAGCGCTGAAAAGCGCTTCAGGCCGGAAGCGGGTTGGCCAGCGAGACCAACCCGGAGCGGTTGAATTTCGGAGGGGAATCGCTCCCCCTCCTCGTTGGTGTATGACGCAGTGAAGGGATCTGCGTCATCACCAGTGGGTCCCCAAGGTTGACCCTCCCCGCGAGCGAGGTCGTCTGAGTAAACAGACGAGGCAGCTATGCTGCCCGGGCGCTCCCCAGGGCCACCGACTCGGCCGAAGCCCTCCGCTGCGGATGTCTGGGACATCTCGTTGTTGTTGCCTGTCGGCTTCATGTTAGCAGGCTGACCAAGTCGTTGTGTTGTTGCTGAGTGAAGAAGAGAAGAAGAGAAAAAAGGAAGAGGGGAGGGTGAGCGAGCAAACAGTGGGTGAAAAGGTCGCAGCAAAGGTGTGAAAGACAACAGATTGGTGAGGGGGTAAGTGACCTCTATCAGCTCTCTCCGCAGCCTCAGGCGGGTTGTGAACCGCGACTGGGCGTTGAGAACCCGAACGAGAAGCGTGGGCCTGGGCGGCTTGGACGTTGATGGGGTCGGGACGGTGACGGGTGAAGTCATCGTCACCAGCGGTAAGGGAAAGGATGCCGCTGGTGACGTTCTGTTCGAAACGGCCGTCCATTTTTTGGGCTGTTGGTGATGAAGAGAGAAAAGGAAACTCTCCAAAGCCCCGCGAGAAAAACAGCTAGAATACTCTCAAACTCACTTGAGCTCTCGGGTGGTCCAAGCTCCACAAAGCAGTAGGCTGAGGGGGGTTCAGAGGGCGACCACACAGAGGAAGGTCCCGCCGTGGTCGAGGGCTGGGGATGGGTGTCAGTGAAGAGCATGCAAAATGAACTAACCACGCCTGGCCGTAGCCTCCTTGAGGTTGCCAACAAGTTGGCGACGGGTCTCTCCTGGATCCATGTTGCTACTTGGTGATATTAGCAAAAAGATCGAGTCGAAAGAGCGGGAGGTAGGTCGGGACACTCACGCTTCGTCTTCGCTGGGTCGTGAAGAGGAGAGTGTTTGCCGAGGAGCGTCGAGGTCGCCCTTTAGGGCAGACCCTTGCGCTCCCACCACCCCAGCGCTCCCTGCCACCAACTATTGTCCCATCAGTGACTGCTCCCTAGGCCTGCACTGTAATTACTGCAGGCATTGTTGTCGTTGTTCACGTACCGGCTCACCCGGCTCAACTTCCACGCCAGCACGCCACCCAACCACCGCCGCAGTTCTCTCTTCTGTGCAAGTGACGTTAGCATTCATCCTGACTTCAATCTTCTTTCTATATCCTAACTAAAAGAGGAACACAGCTGTAACAGAAATCCAACCAGCTATCCACCCACTCGGGAGAGAAGGATGGAACGAAAGGCAAGGGAAACAAGTTGATCATGGTGAGATCGCCCAGTCAACAATCAACAACGCCGTCCGAGCAAACAACCAAACTTGAATCAAAGTCAAGTCGGCGGCTACAATTGGAAGAAACATGAAAAGAAAGGAACGGGAAAGTCAAAGGGTCAAGCATCAAATGGCCATGCTGTCGAAGAGCAATGATGCTAGAGCAACCCGAGCAATCAACCATGCTTGGACCAAGTCCAAGTCCAGCTATTGCCCCAAACCATCTGAGCACGAGGCCGATGCCCAAAGACTCGAGGATGAGGAAGGTGTGTGTGTTCTTCCATCTCAAGGCTACTTGCCGGGATTGAGACCAGACTCGAAAATGGAACAAAAAGCAAAAGGCAAGGTGAGTGTGCTCGTCCACCCCAAGGCGACTTTGCCGAGTCCAAAGCAACAAAAGCCCAAGTGAAAACTGACTCGTTCCAAATCCAGAAAGCTACGACGAAATCAAACAACAAGAGAAAAAGGAAGAAACCTACCCGTCAACCTCCTCACCTCCTCCTCCCTCTCCACCCTCGCCCTCTCCCTCTCCTCCCACTCCCGCCTGTTCGCCTCCTCCGCCTTCCTCAAATCCTCGAGCACCTTCCCAATCCCCTGGTCACACCCCGGAGTCAGAAAGCTATTGCGAGTAGCAGCGCCCCCCGACGAAGACGACCCGGAGCCGTCCGCCTCAGCTTCCTCCTCTTCCTCATCGCCCATGAGCGTCTCAGAGTCAGAATCCGCCTCGGCGGCCGACGGACCAGTCTGCTCCCCAGCCTCCACCGCCCCTGCTGCAATCCCAACAGTCACAACAACAGCAGCAGGAGGCCTAGAAACAGAAACGGCCACGGCCTCGAGCACCTGAGCCTCCTCCCTGGAGAGAGAGGGAGTCGACTCGCTGCGGGAGGGGGAGCCCGCAGCCGCTGCGAGCAGCGAGAAGGTCTCGCGCCCGGTGGGTGATTGCCCGCTCATTTTTTATTCGATTTTCTTCTAAAGTTGAAGCGTTAGCAGACGAGATATTTTGGTCCCAGCTGATCAAGAGCAGGGCGTGGAAGCGAAGATACTTACGGGAATGTCGTCGTTGGTGGGTGGTGGTTGGTGGTGCCGGCGGTTCCTGCGTCGTTTTTTGGTTGCGGATGAAGAAGAAGAGAGAGAGGGAGGGAGGACCGGCGGAAATTTTCGGAGGTACCTCCGGTTTGGCGACAGTGTGGCCGGAATTGTGGGGCCGGAAGCCAGTGTAGACTGACCGCAGGTGCCGGGGAGGGTGCCGGGGTGGTTGTCAGGTGTTGAGCGGGTCTGGGGCGGCTGGGGAGGGTGACTCACAGCGTCTGAGGCAAGCGGGAAGGAGCTGGCGGGACTGGGGATGGGGACTGGGGATGGGGACTGGGGATGGGGGCTGGTGATGGCCGGAGGTGAGAGGCCGGCGGTGGGTGGTGTGAGCTGGGAATATGGAGCAGCGGACTGGTGATTATGGACATGAGATTCGAGATGTGCACACATGGAATACACAGGAGGGATAGCAACAGTTGAATCAGGACGTCAAGATACATAGGAAATCGTTACAATCAAACCGAGGGTGCTGAGCTGCTCCAGATCGTCGAGATAACGAGTGTGAGGAACTGTTCAGACCACTGAACCAGGCTACCATGGGGTATTACCGCAATTCCGTTGTGGGTCACGGAATTCAAACATTATCGACGGAAGCACATGCCAGAAGACACCATGTTCGAGTTTAATCGTCAGCAGACTCGGGCGTCATATTGGGGCCGTCGAGGTTTTGATACACCAAAACTGCTAGGTAGTCAAGGCGATATATCGCTCACATCAGTGCACAGGGCTTGGTACCCTCACTCAATAACAGGAATAACCTCCCAGATAACTGCTGTGCCGAAGGCACCAGGTAATTCTAGGTTCTTGTTTGCTCAGATAGTGACCCATTGAAGCCAGACCCACCAAAGACAGAAGCATCGAACAAGAGCAGCTGCGACAAGAAAATCCCAAAGAAGAGGTTGAAAGGGAAAGTGATGATGTATATGCGCAAGGCTTTTTCATTTTGTGATATAAGGTAAGCAGCCGTAAGGAGAAGATTGAGGTGGGACTTGCATAGTCTTTAATCCGGAAGGAACAGCTATAACGGCAGATTCTACTAAAAGAAAAACCCTTCGACCAAAACAGTATAAAACAATCCTGCTCCGTATAATCAAAAAAAGCCAACAAAGTTACCATAAGCCCTATTAACAGTCCCGATCCAGCCATAAAAGCCCCACAGTTATTACTAGACAAGCTCAGACAAAGTCTTTTTCCAGTCCAATCCCAGTATCCCGTTGATTTAAGCCGACCCCAACACCATCTTCCCGCCATCCCTCATCTTTCTTAGCTATTAACCTCAATTCCCACCAACCCCCTCACATCACCCCTCGAAACAACATCAATCTCACCACCCCCTCCCCAAAAGTCACCTACAAACCCGACCCCGCCACTGCACCCTCCTTCCCAAACTCCCCCTCTTACAGAGCACGAACCAACACCATCGTCAGATCCTTCTCCAGTTCGAAGCCCAACCGCCGGACTTCGGATTTCCGGGGACGGCCGCGGGGTATTGTCTGAGGTTATCGTACCGTGGTGTTGATGGTACTACAGTGTCGAGAAGCTCCTGTCTAACTGTACAGGTCCCGTCGGCGAGCTTCATAGTAATTGGTCCCTTCTGGAAGCCTGCGTTCAGGAGCGCCCGGGAGCGGGATTTCCGCCCTAGGCCTATCCGACGAGAGCAGGGGCTCCAGAGCGGTAATGGTGAATGCTTGCAATGGCCTAACGGTAACCTTTGTTACCTTGGAGGTATTGTCGGTGCTCGTAGCGAAACGACCCCAGGTAGGTCTGGGCAGTGGCAGGGTCGAGAAGCTCGGGGATGAAAAAGGAGGATTCGTAAACAGGAGTATGATAGTCCGAGACCTTGAGCGTAAATTTCCTGCTGTCCCAGCAATCATGGGGATATGGGTTGAGTTGGGATTACGCTGGGAGGAAGCAGAAAGGCGGCGTACTTTCCCGTGGTCTCTTGGGTGAGAAGATGGAGTTTCTCTAGCCGTGTAGTTTTAATCCGTTTGTAAGAAGTCGGAATGCGTCTAAGTACCAGTCCTAACAAGAGTTGTTCCCAACAGCTGCAAGACAGCTTTCTGTCCCACCGACAAACTACACATATCTCCTCAAGCGACTTCACCAGACTTCTTTGAATCTTCCCTTCCCAATATCGCCCCAAAAATCACACAGTCAGCCCCAACCACGCGTCTGTCCATGACACATCTGATATCTAACATGCTTTATCCACGTACATTTAGTTTCATTAAGCAAACAGCTCCTTCATCATTCTTCCCTAAACCTTTTATGTCGCTTCAACAATGCTGTGTAATGTCTTAAGTCTCTCCCACCCGTAGCACAACCTCACATAGCAACCCCATGTTTTGTTTACCCCTTTTCCCTAACAAAAGTGGGGGCACAAGGGGGTGGCTGTCTTGGCAAACCGGATATTTGCTGATGTAAAAGTGGCTTGTTGTCTTCCATCACGAACATCAAACCTGATATCAGGAGTAATTACCTGGAAATACATTATCATTATATACTACGTCAAAAAGATCCTACATCTACTAACCATAGTCCCACCAAAAACGCCTTGCTTCGTTCCATAATCCTACATAATAAGCAGCACTCTCTCAGTTCACACCGGTAAACACATATGGCATGTCTGTTCCATCCCCGTCGGCAGCCAGCCTGATGACTGATCCTCCGCTTCCGTTTGTTCCTACTGATCGTACACTTCTTCCACTGCCACTGCCGCTGGTGCCGTCAACTTGGTATGGATGTCTGGTTTGCGCAAACGAGTTTGCGTCACTGTCGCCACTGGAATCGGACACTCCAGCATGTCTGGTGCTTTTTGGCGTTGTTGGCGCAGTCTGGTACAGCCAGGTGTTGGCAGATGAGTTTCGCACTCCCATCCCAGGTCTCAGATGTCTTGAACGACGACCCTGACTCCATGTCGTTGAGGCACTGGAGCTTTTCCCGCCCAGACTGTCGTTATCACCACCGGCATTCTGACCAATCCCTATCCCCAGACCCAAGCCCGAATGCAAACTCTGCCCTGCACTAGAAGGACTGGTTCCTCTCGGCGCATCGTTATCAATATCACTCTCTGACTGTGTCTGTTCGCCTTCTTGTTCTCCCTGTGGAATTCCATCATCAAACGAGTCATCGTCGTAATCGTCATAAGCGAGGGCTGGATCAAAAGGTTGCATGCTTCTCAAAACTTCAGCAAACAAATGCATCAACTCTCGGAACTCGTCACTGGTTAGCGGTCTGGCTGAGAATCGGGCTCGTTCATACTGCGACAGGAAATCGATTATCGTCGGTGATGCCGTCAGAACTCCCATCTCAGTCAACAGACCCAAGTATTCCCTGAGTCCTACTCCTCCTTCTGGCCTTTGCAACATGGCGACAGCTTCTGGGTCAAGTGTTGGAGGCAGGGTACGTGAGTCTGGATCCGGTGGCGCAAGGGTGAGCGCCTTGGCTTCGATAAGATTCGGAAGTTCGGATACAACGGTCGAGTACTGAAGGTTCGGGGGCAAACCCGTTGATACCGGTGATGACCAACCAGGGTGTTCAATGTCTCCCCATACGGCACGCTGCTGTTGTTGATCAGGGAGCATGCCCATTTCGAGACCAATCGCGTCTCCTCCCTCAATGACAGACACGGCCCCTCCGCTTCCACTGCTTTTACTCCTCCATTTTCCCCTCCAGCTGGATTTCTGTTTCTCTTCGACGGTTCCCGTATGTGTCGTTACTGGTTGTATCATTGGGTGCGGGACTCTCGGCCTGGCCTCGTAAGCAATGGCAGCGCTCCTGCTCAGCCCCTCCACAATCATTTCCCTGACACTGCGCGGTACATCGCCCTTGTCGATGGGTATCCAGCTCTTGGGTATTGATGAGAGAACACTGCGGCTGATGTAGATTCTGGTAACGTAGATAAAGAAGATGACCAACACAGTAACGACGTAGCAGACAGTGACGACCAAGATGTTCCAGTTTTGTTTCTTTGCGAAGGCTTGCTGGATTAGATCGGCGGGGGTGACGACGAGAAAGGCAATGCAGACGAGGTATAGGGCGTAGTAAAAAAAGTTGTAAATGACGACGAAAAGAAAGGAGGCGGCGGACATTCGGGCCATGGTGGCTGCTGGATAGGAAAGATAACGACTGTGTGGAAGTTGGATAGGGGGTGACTGGAGTCGGGCGGCGGGCGCTATCGTGTCCGCGTCAGCGCATGATTCTCTAATTGACTTCTGCTAGTGATGGGCATGGCTGCGCTGCGTGACGTGCAGTGCGATGGCCTGGCGGATGGGCGATGAAGGCGCAAAGCAAGGAGCTGCCACCTCTGCCGATGAGGTCAGACAAAAGAGGTTGCCAGTTGAAGCTTCAGCGCGCGGCAGCTGGAAGTCTTTCTCATCTGAGGGCACGGTTCACCAGCTGGCATCCACAGGGCGCTCGGACATTTCGCACTCTGTTGGGGATTTGCAGGAGTGCACGGACCCATGACACCTGAGTATATATGGAGGGCTCCCCTCCCCCCGAATCCTCTTCCTCTTTTGTTTTCTTTTCTTCTTCATACTTACCTTGATTGACTTTGGGAGGATCAAGAAATTCTCAAAGTATGGCGGGGAGCCTTCATTGCACAGCGAGGAGTTCTCCGTCATGGATTGGCCTTCGGGTCCGTCCCGGTCGCAATTTTTGATGTTTTTCCTTTTTCACTGTGTGCTTGGTTTTGCTGAGCCATTGGGAAGAGAAGCCTCACCGCCTGACCCGTGATTATTGAAGATGCCTTAAACTTGGGTTTCACAAGAGAATGAATTGTCAAAGATATGCCTGTCCCCTAGACACAGTCACATGCTTGCGACTCGAGTAACAATCCAGTTGCTGTCTGCCTGTCGCTACACGAAGCTATCGAAAGATCAAGTGCAGCGGGGATTAGCTCAAGTATCACCATGTGATGTCTCATTTCAGTAGACTTCTTTTTCAGTCAGACAAATGAATCTTCTGCCACTTTCTTTGCAATTGCCTTCGTCGTAATGTGCCCGAATATCACAACTGCGAACCCAACACTCGATCACAAGCAAAAAGAAGCATTGCCCTAGCCCCAAATCAGGACTGGTCCGTCTGTCAGTGCAACACCCAAGCCAAGATTCCCGGCGCCGGGTTCCGACCAAAGCTGCCCCGGAGTCGGCACATGCTGTGTTCCCTGACGGCGATGCATGCAGTCGGTGTCTTGGATTTCACGGCTTTTCTTTTACTGTGCGTCACTTGATCCTGCAGATGGCTGTCGGCACCAAATATGAACCCTTGTTCTACCTCTGTGGCTGCTAATCATTCAAGACAGACAAATGCCCAGATAATCGAAGTCGTAAGAAAACAGGTTCCCCATGTCCACAGAAGCATTGAACTCCATTTCCCCAGACCAAAAAACCGATGCAAATCAACGGGAGTGGAGGTGGCTGCGGGGTTTCGGTCGGGGTTCCGCACAACCCCAAAACCCCACCCCCACGCAAGCAATGGACAAGGCTGCTGGCTCCCAGTTCCTGGCTGAATCACATGCCAAAAGCACCGCCTTTTCTCAGCTCAGCATGATCAAGAGCAGCGACACCCCGTGACGCCATGATTCGTGTGGACGGTGCCTGGAACGAAACAGCCCGTCACCCGTTCAAACCTCCGCTTTTTCCGCTTGTGCTTTTCTTGCTCATTGGACTCTCGGAAACCAGAGATGGGAACAGGTTAGACCGCCGGAGCTGGGCAGGCCATGTGCCATTTTGAGGTCGTTTTTCTCTTTCTCTTTTTTTCATGTTCGACACACATCTCGTGTCTATCCTTTCTATCTTGTACACTAGCTCCTTGCTGACGGTCTCGAGAATTTCTTACCATTCTTCCCACGAGACTTGAATTCTTTGTTTGTCTCAGATTTCACTGTCTTACTTTGTCTTTGTTTGTGTCTTGTCTCTTGTCAGCAACCACACCACCATCCCTTGAACCGCCTTAAGCCGCATCTCCAATCTCCAACGCCCGTGATAGCACCACAAGCCGCTCAACGTCTGACTGTCTAGCAAAACACACAACGTCCAACGGTCAACGGTGAAGGTGGCCGTCACCACCACCACTCAACCGCCACCATGATTGACCACGTCTTGGGGCGACCATCCGTCAAGTCCCGCCGTCTACAGGTTCTGGCTGTCCTGGCATTTTGGACAGCTTACCTCCTAAAGTATGTTATCTCTGCCCTGCAACAGAGCACCTTGCTAATAGCAACCCAAACAGAGGCAACAAAAACGGTCCCCCAATCGTACGCTTCTTCTCAAAATGCCTCTCCAGACGCCTCACCTTCTGGCAAACCCTCACAATCACCATGCTCTACCTCTATTCAGCCCGCAACTTTTCCACCCTCGTCGGCCTCGCCTCCCCCGACCCCCTAGCCAACATGTACGACGCGACCTACTTCCGTGCCACCTGGATCCTCACCGCCCTAGACGCAGGTTTCTGGACCGCCATGCCCATCAAGACAAAATGGCTCCGTGACGCCGCTAGTATCGTCTTCTCGCTGTTTTACATGGTGGCGGCAGAAAAGGCTGATGAAAAGGTGCGAAAGGTCAGGGGGAATATCACTGTCGATCATCTGAGGGTTAGCTGGAATAAGGGGGTCGAGTCCCCTTATTTGAGGACGCTGCAGGGGTTGGTCAGGCCGAGGATGACAAAGTGGCCGCCTAGGCAGGTGAGGATACCTAGGCCGAGTACCAGTGATTATAAGGAGCCGGTGGAGGGGTGGCTGTATTTTGACGGGCCGCTCAGCGAGCTGAAGGAGCAGGGACATAACCAGCTTGTGCTTGATATTCCTGGGGGTGGGTTTGTGGCTATGGACCCGAGGTGCAATGACGATAAGCTGTTTGCTTGGGCGGCGAAGACGGGGCTGCCAATTTTGAGTTTGGATTACAAAAAGGCTCCCGAGTACCCGTTTCCGTACGCGCTGAATGAGTGTTATGATGTTTACTGCACGTTGATTAGGTCAAAGGGGAGGTGCGTGGGAATGAGCGGGCAGCAGGTTCCCAGGGTGGTCATTACTGGTGACAGCGCCGGCGGTACATTGGCGACGGCAATGACGATTATGATCACCGAAAGCGGCAGCAGTCCCATCCGGCGTTTTCAAGGGCAAACCGACCTCCCCATCCCCGAAGCTTTGGTGTTGTTCTACCCAGCATTGGACATGAACATCGGCAGCTGGATGAGCGACGAGCAAATGGCCCTCATCAAAGACCGGCGCATGCGCGGCACCAACAAACGCGTCCTCCAACGCAAGACAATGCAGTACAACGACCTCGTCGGCACCCCCCACCAATCCGACGACGAAGACGACGGCACACCCGACAACAACAATAACAACAACGACAACGACAACGACAACAACAACAACATCAGCTCGGGTACCCTTCCGGACTCGGATTCCACCGCCGTCAACTTTGACCCCGCCAACCTCAACCCAGACGAACATGCTATCCTCCGCTACCGGGAACCGTGTCTCTCTCCCGCACCACAATACGCCCACGCGGGATCGACAACCTTCCACCTCCCCCCGGTTACCTCTCCCCTGCCTCTGTCTCCGAAATCCCTCCCCACCACACCCCCTCACTCCTCCACCTCCCTCGACCAAACCGCCTCCTCCGGCAAAAAGAAACAGCCATCCACCTCCCACCACCCCTCCCCCCTCAAAACCCGCCTCGCAATGTCAAGCATGATCTCCTACTTCAACGACAGAGTCCTAACACCAGAAATGATGCGCGCAATGATCATCCTCTACGTCGGCCCTCACAACCGTCCCGACTTCAGCCAAGACTACCTTTTGTGTCCTATTTTGTGTCCAGACGTCCTGCTGTCCCGTTTTCCCAAGACTTACTTCTTGACCGGGGAAAGAGACCCGTTGGTGGACGACACGGTCATCTTCGCCGGCCGCCTCCGCCGCGTCAAGGCGGCACAAATGGCCAGCAACGGCACCCGTTACGAATACCGCGACACTGACGCGTTGACAGAAGGGTTCGACGAGAATGCGTTTGCGGAAGTGGCGCTCATACCGGGGATTAGCCATGGGTTTTTGCAGTTTCCTTCTGTTTACCCGCCTGCATGGGGGTTGTTTGACAAGACGGGGAGTTGGATAGAGGAGGGTTTTAGAGAGGGGGAGAGACGGAGGAGGAGGAGGGAGGAGAGGGGGAGGGGAAGCAGCAGGAATGAGGGGGGTGAGTATAGGGTTCATACTCAGGAGATGAATAACCGGACGCCACACCACCAGAGGGGGAGGAGGGATAGCGGGGCGACGGCTGTGACGGATGGGACCGAGGGTGATGGGGGGCTGGAGATGAGGATGAGTAGGTCGCGGCCGGGCCCTGCTGTTTCTGCTGCTCCTGGAAAGACGAGGGAGAGGGCGTCGACTACGTCGGTTTTGACGAATGGGAAGGTTAATGGGACAGAGGAACTGCCAAAGGTCATGGTTTCGGGTGATGGGGCGGATAGCGGGTCCGGGAGTGGCTCTGGTTCAGGGGGGCAAAAGAAGAAGAAGAGAAGAGTCAGGACGGCGAGGGCCGATGGTGACAATGGGGGTTTGGTCAAGAGGTTGGCGAGTTCGGATGATTTGCTGGGGAGGAGGATGCAAGGGTTGGCTGGGGGGTTGACGGGCTTGGCCCCTCCGGAGTAGAAAATGGGGTGGCGATTTATGATACCTTTACCTAGAATATGATGGTTTTTTGGCTTTGTTTTGTCTTGCATATTGTTGTTGTGATAGTACCCAGCGGCAAAGCATTTTAGGGTGTTGAGAATCCTGACGATGTTATATTGAGGCCAAGCATACATAGCCTTGATATCTATATCTGTCCTATGTTGTCCCGTTTATTGTTTCCTCCGGTTAGAGTTGCCGCCGTTGCGATTGGAGAAACGCTGTGTACCAGCTTGGTAAGCAAGCTTTCTATGGAAGTCCTACCTAACCTGGTGAAACAGACCTGTTGCTGTGACTGGACTTGTAATAGAGGGGAGGTATCACGAAGCTGCTTAGACTTGTGAGACGGCTCACCTAGTTGGATCGAGACTTTTTAGTGAGAGGGGCATGAGCAGACGACGAGACTTAGTACTCTCTGTAATGGGTTTCGACGATGACAGAATATTCTGCAGTGACCTGACTGATGGGGTCCTTCATTGAGGGTTTTGACTGACAGATAAACCCTGGCAGATAGACGTCCTTGGAGGAGATAGTCAAGCAACACAGAAGTCTACTAATAGCTCGAGGCCCAGTCGTTGAACATAGGTGCACATATTTTTTGGCTTGCGGTAGTTTGCTCAATTAGACCTGGAGGCTTAGGAGAAAACACTGCCGGAAGTTGCGGGCGATGTCAAACAGATCTGGCGTTCTCCGAGCTCAAGGTATCTCAAGTGTAGGGCGTAACGAGTCACAGCCTGTCACCAGATTTTATTTGCTACTTGCAATGCCCAGATAGCTATAAGCCCATACAAATAGAAAGACAGAAGGAGTAAGAGGAAGTCTGCATTGTGGCAGAAGGCGTGCTTCTCAACAAACACATTCGCCAATCTCGAAAGTCTGCCAATGCGCCAGAGGTTGTTGTATCTTTCTTTGACGTAGAGCATGGATCAGCTTCTTGTGTCATTTACAATGTTGCCTGGTGTCTATCTCGGTTGAGAGCACCAAGACTTGTGATCAAAGACTCTTCTCAACCTGTTAATGTCAGCAGAAGGTATTGCTCAGAGAGAAAGCCTTCCAGGAAGACTCCAGTCTCCAGCATTGTGTCAGTAGCCTGTTAAGGTCATCTCTTGGTCCCTTTCATGATGCCCTCATACCTTCCTCTGTGGCCCCGTATCCCTCTCAACAGCAACCTACCTCCCAAACCCAACCAGATATCACCACTCCTAACTCCCAACCATCCCATTCCAGCTCATGACTTCGACATCCTCCCGACACAACGCCAAAGATCTCCCATCCTTCCCCTCTCTCACCCATACGCCACAACCCATCCATCACTACTCCAACTTCAACCCGCCGCCCTGCTCACTCGGCCTCATCCGGCCTCAAACCCCCAAAGCCCATTAAGCGAACCGTGGTAACGCCCAGACCCATACCACCCACTACAACCCCAACGTAGCATCTCACAATGTGACGATAACCCTCGATATGCGATGCGATGCTGCCCGTTCCGCCTTCCGCGATTCCGAAATCGCGCTTTTGCGCTAGAAGAGATGTAGAAAGAAAGAACGAGCAGGAGGCGATCTGTTCTTTGGTGTTTGGTTCGGTGTCTTGGTGGTATGTATGTAACACTGTGTGTAAAGTTCCCATGCCAAGATAGATATACCTTGCCTTACACACACGATGGCTCCCCTCCCCGTAGGATGGGCATGGTACGGTGACGTTTCTCGCTCGCTTCTGTCTCTGTCCAAAAGTTCCCAATTTGTTAGTAGTAATCTAAATCTCAACGGCTTGCTGAACTGTTGTCTTTGCAGTGTCGTAGTGTAGTAATCTCACACATATTCCAGAAGTTCTTTTGGTTGCTCGTTAATCAGCAACTCACTTTGCCGACTCCCAGAATGATACCCAACCTTTTCCCAGTTCTCATCCACCTACCTACTTACGCCGGTTTTTACTTCCTAAACACCACCCAAAATAATCTCCAAACCAGGTCCCTGCATTTCATTCCTCCCCCAATCAGCCCACGCCTGCCCAGCCCAGCCATTCCATCGTTAGTGGTGGTGGTGGTGGTTGTTGCGCGCCGCGGCAGCTGCCGGGCCCAATATGGGGCGTTTTGTGGTGGAGTGGAACGCCCGCAGCAAAAGGGACTTGGGTTGATTATCGCTTTGCTGCTGATGCCCAGCAGTGCTTGGTGGGGGTGACGAAAACCAAGATTGCTTTCTCACAAAGAACCACTCACACCTCATCATCCACCACACACAAACAGTGCCAGCCCTTCACAGCTACAGCGCCTCACAGGCACTGGTGGTGAGTTTTCTTCGGAACCACGGCCACGAAGAGGTTCCCGAAAAGGGCCTAGCGCTTAGCACGGCCCATGGTTGCGTCCGCTCGGGTGGGCATCTGTTGATCTGCTCCCCCTTCTGAATCTCGGATCCCGCATCTCGATAATTGGCTGAAAGCTTCTTTTTTCTTCTTCTCTTTTTTTTGCTCTCTCTGCCGGGGGACCGGGGGGACGGGGGGGGACGGGGTTGTAGGGAGGGGTTTTGAAAACGAAAACTGTTTCTTGTTCAAAAGATTGTCTTTCCCGACTGCTCCGTACTGTGTGTGCTGATGAGTCCAAGTACTGTATTGTATTCCTGCCCACGAGGTTGTTGATCAGTGATTCTTTTCCATCAATGTCTCAAAAAGCCGGAAAAGACCTTCAGACGGGCAAAAGAAAGCAAAAAGCGCCGACCGAGACATTCACGAAGTCGGCACGTGTAAACCACGCTGCCGTTGTGATTGTGATCTCTGCCACAAGTCTCGAGCGCGCCGTTCACCTTTTCTTTTTCTCTTCCTCCTGACGACAGCCAACCGGGTGGGAACAAGAGGATCGACGCTCTAGTTTCGGAAGCCATCCGACAGGGCCCTCGGCGTCATCGGTCAGGTACCGAGAACCCCATCCGCATTCCTGTTTGCCCATTCCCTTAAGCGAAGGAAAAAGAAACGTCAGGTTCAGCAAAGCCAACCAGAAGTCTCAACAAAAGCCCTTCTTTATTTCTTTGCCGTTCCACTCTCAACCCTCGGAAACCAAACCAACCACACACGACAGACAGCGGAGATATCTGTTTTGTGTTTTGTGGGAGGAAACGGATACGGCGCAACGTCCCCCCTCACCCCTCATCATCTCAACGAAACAGAGGCCCCTCATCTCCCCCTCCTTCTCCGCTTGTTCGCTCCCCTCCATCTCGGCACATGCGACCAGTCATGCAGCGTCTCGTCTCCAGAACTAACGGCGCATCGACGGCGGCATGATAAAACATGTGATAGCTCGTCCCTGTAATGAGAGTCTTGTGTCTGGCCATTGTGATAACCTGGAAGTAGGAACAGCAATTGTTGCGCAGTCTTGTGATATTCGGCCATAATTTTCGACAAGGCGTCTCCCGAGTAACCGCCCTTCATTTTACGGCTGGACGGTGTGCAACCATAGCGCAGTGATTCCGCTGGTACTGTGTGACGAGATAAGAATCTGTGAGAAGAGAAGTGACTTACACGTGGAGCGTCAATCCGTGGTTTGCGCGGTACAAGTTGCTGGGCCGTGAACGGGACCGTACATGTCTTGATAGGACCGGCTGAGTCGCCGCCGTTCTCCCTTGCAACGGACCTAAATGGTCCAGTACAAAGACCCGCTTGAAGCCCGTACCGCCCTTCTCCGAGATCCCAAGCACACAGTATCCGTCCACATCCGCAACCCGGCCAGGGCTGGATGCGAATCGGAAACCCTCCTCTATATTGTGAGATGCTCCATCGGCCGGCTCTCACGCTGCCCGGCCGTTGCACAACATGCTGGTTGCAAGGAGCCTTGTTCATCATGACCACATGGAGCTCAGCAACTCTGCCACCCATCAACCTCCGTCAAGACGACGACATGCTTCGTATATCCCTACAAATCAGCGTGTTTGGTGGGGTGGCATCCTCTGCCGTCAGCAAGCGCACTTGACGCCGTATCCCTTGGCCGGACACGGAATGGCTTGCCCTCTACACCGTTTCCACACGTGTACACAAAAGTCTCACTAGGAAAGACTGGGAAACCTTCACCGGTGGTCACACGTTCGCCACAGTTCCAACGTCCCGAGAGGTCGCTTGGACTGGACCACGCACGGTAGGCATGTCTCAAGCAGCGTGGGACGAAGAGCAGGCTACACTTCCGACCACCCGTTGGGAGAAACAAACAACAGTGCGTGATCAACCGTGTGTCTTCTCGTCTACTCCATAGGAATGTCGTGCAATGTGGAAGGACAGACTTGTGCGTGCTTCTGAGTGGTCGGGATGGTTATCCATGTGTGTGCGGAGCTGAACAGCTTGCCCGGATTTCGGCAGTCGGATGGGTGGTTGTGAGAGCATCCAAGGCTGGGCTGAGTATAGTAGTGTGGGCAAAACCCGCCGCCAAGTGGTGCCATTCGTCCTTCGACGTCCACGATACGGCGATTCGAGCGCCTAATATCAGACTGCTGATACTGTCGTTCCTTCCGGGGTGGGTGAAGCTCTACTTCCCAACAAATCGCCTCTACCTATCCGAACCACAGGGCAGAACGACACAAGACAACTGACTGGACGAGGGACGAGGAAAGTCCAATGGAACTTTGTCAGAATACCACCTCATCTGTTTCCACTTCTACTGCAATGGCGGCGGGAAGCGAGGTTGATGGTGGCCAACCGGACTGGTTGGCGAGAGAGCGACCCTTGGTTGTGTACGTACTCTGTACCGAACTCTGCATGATGGCATCGCATTGCCCATATTGACAGCGATGAGGATTCAGAGTGGCTGCAACTCGCGAAGTATTGGCTCCCTTTTCGGTTTCTCCCGCAGCAATGCGTCGGAGTTGGTGGCTCATGATGGCGTCCAGCTTCCTGGAATCCCGCATTCTCGGCACAGGACATGGCTTCAAATCAACAGGTCCGCAACAATTCACCCTTGCTCAGCACACCTCCACGCTGCGGGTGGCAGCCACTAGAAGCTTGGAAGGGAAGCTTGGAAGACAGACGGGCGTCGTGGACATGTGCGAATCTCGGTCCCCAGTGGTGCTGTAGCAGTCATTTACAAGTCAATAAGCGCGTGAAACAAGGTGGGGAGCGAGGAATAGGAGAGAGGTGACATCAGGGCCCGATCAACACAGCTGAGCAGCTTCGCTACGACTGAGCCGCATTTTCGTCACGAAAGGTTCTCGGAGAGTACTCGGTATTGGCGAACACCGGATGGGCATATCAACAACCAGACTTGCTGGGATGATGGTAGAACCGGCTCTGGGCCCGAGGTCGGTTGACACGGCCGGTTCTTTTCTCCGGCAGCTGGGTTCTGCCTGATAGAAAACGGTAAGCCATCGGTAAGCCCAACAGCTGATGGTCGATGCGATGGTGGCTGTGGCTGACGCCCGGCGAGAAAGAAAAACGGGAATTCGGGTGCCAAGAGGGTCTGGGCTCTCGAAGGGGAGGAAAGAGAGGGGGGAAGGGAAGAGTTGCAAGTTGCAAGCGAGCCATTCATCAGCTGCCTTGGTTGACTTCAGCTCCTTCATCAGACGGAAAGTTCACAAGTGTTTTTGGTTCTTTGCTCCTGCCGCAATCCATCCCGCGAGCCACTCCTTCCTTTCCTGCGTGCCTGCCTAGAGGTATCAAAGTCTCCGACCCGGAGCGGAGGTTGTGTCTTCACACAATTTTACTGGAAGGTACATCTCTGTTTTACTCTTGCCTATCTGGGGATATGTTGCAGCATGATCTGATCTGGGAAGGCACAGCCAGACAGCTAGCTAGCTACTGGAGGGAAAGAAGATGGTGGGATGGTTTCCAATAGAGGCTTTTTGTTTATTGGATTCTCGGTGTGGACCTGGAAGCCGGGATCCTGTTATTGATTGCCAATGACTACTCTGTCAGTGTAGTAGAACTATCAATAGTCTTGAACTTTGTCGGTGGACTTGTTGAAAGACACGACGTTCTGGCCTGTCAGTTTCTCGGCACCGCAAATCTCGCACATCGATCTTGAAACATTCTTTGGGCGGGGGGTCAGTGCCACCCCGGCCTATAGTTGTCCAGTAGGTGGCTGCTAATGGCTCCAAAATCCTTCGACGGCTTCTTTGCCTGGCCCGTGCCGGTTGGTCAGAAACTCGGGCGTGGCTGGCAAGGATATGGGTGTGAAGGGCGCCAAGCGTGCCAAGCGGGAGCGTTCTCACGGCGAGAGGTCCACCGCGCGCATCAATTGCCAGTACCCCGCTCCCGTCGGTTGAAATCTGATGAAAATTGAATTCGTTATTCGTAAAGTGTACTTTTCAAATTCAATCAACCAGGAATTGCATGTGTGTCTCGGTCTCTGCTTTTTCTGTTCTACAAGTTGGCATTGCACAGATATACATGGTCACGTCACCATGCCTCATGCCTCATGCCTCATGCCTCCTCAGTAACAAGCTGACGATCACCGACATGGGCACATGGCCTGGCATCGGTGAACGTGGATTCGAATTCGGCACCCTCGGCGGCCAACCGAAGCACAAAGAGACGCTATCGGAGCAACAGCCGTAGTGTATAGTAGTGTATTTTTCCCCCTCGTCTGGCAGAAATGGTTCCGGATCAGGTACCGTTGTGGTTCTGCGGGCCAAGCACAACCTCATCAAATCTTCCATCAATCAGACGACTCTCTAATCGAGCCGGCTTCCGGATGCCTGCCGACGTGATTGGGCTCCCCTCTTCATCTATTCCGCATTCCGCATCCCCGAAGAGCGAATTGCCTTGGACCAAAAACCAGTCCCGCTGCTGTGGATGGACGCTGTGCTTGGCGGTGTCCACTGCCTCGCCGACTCGTCCAAGCGGCACGTTGCATCGAGCCCCTCCCGTTACCGAGATCCAGCGCGGCCATGGCGCTTCACCAAACAGGGCTACGCTAGGAGGTTAGCAATTGCAGGTGAACGACATCAATTCTTGCTCTTTCTCTCTGTCTCACAGCCATGAGATCACGCACACCGGATCCCGACACGAGTACGAGCACATGGTGAGCGTGCTCTCCTCAAGCAAGACATGATCAACGAGTTAAAAAAAAAAAAAAAAAGCATCTCGGTATCTGATTGTCTCTGTCTCGAGATAGGGCCGAGACTTTTATCTAAGCTACACGTGTTTGACGCCAAAGTTACCCATCCCTGAGCCTCCGGGAGTTGCGCCGAAGATCATAATAAGCCTGGGTTATTACGCCCAGGATTCGAGAATGTCGAGACTGTCGTTACAGGTTACAGTTCGGAATCCAGCAGAGGGGATGGTCTCCGCTCGCCGGCCGGCCGGCCGGCCGAACTGCCCACCAGCATGGAGCTAGTGTGGCTTTTCTCGGCCTTTGTATCCGTAGATACTGGTCCACACATATCGTACGGATTTGAAAGACCGACCAGGTCTCGAGCCTCAACAACTATAGCAGTGCCTGTCTTTCATGTCTCACCCGTAGCCAGCTGAGACTGTCCGTTGGCCAGCCCTCCTGCTGGCAACTCGATTCCGATGCACATCATGCCACGGGGCAAGGAACCTGTCACGCCGCGGGGGTCAGTTGCAGTTCATCTCGTCAGGTTGTCAGCCCCGCCAGACAGCCATCTGTGTGATCCTTCTGCAATGACCGCAGCTTCGACGGCGCGGCACAACGGGTGAGGCGGTCATCCAGCGGGGAGCTGTGCATCCATCACGACACTCGACAACTGAATAATGGATTTTTACGCCACACGGGCACAGGTTTCTAGCATCCTGCACCACACAGACAGCAAAGGCGCCAGAGACCCCAAGGCAACCGATTGGAAGCCGCTCCCTTCCCGTACGGCACAGGCTGCATCCTCTCTGACTTTGGTTCGGCTCACCTGGTCCCACATGCCGGGTTTTTTCATTCCGTCTCGAGAAGAGACGAGATAAATAGGGTGAAGCGTCTCAACGAGCATCATCGTCATGCCTGAGTGAAGCCCACCTACGTCACAAATGCTTGTTCGTCAACTCCATTGCACCAGTTTCCGCCGCAACGCTGATCGCCCATCTGCCTGCTGCGTGCGCAAGCGACAGCGTGGCTTTCACGCTTTCCGGGCACAGTGGGATGGAAAAACGGGAATGTCAGTGATGTGCGGCACAGTACCTTATTTTCGCACGGTCATAGCCGGTTTGGCTGCTGTGTGTTGATAAAAGCGACCGGGGTTCACCTGTGTCAGGGGCCGGGGTGTTTTGCTAGCGAGCCCCCCGTCTGTGGGCGTCTGAGAACAAGCTGTCGGCAGCGGGCACCAAAACCCGAGCAGGAATTGCTTTTTTGCCTCTCTGGAGCATCAGCAGCACATGTCACTCGTGTCTTGGACAGATCCAGGGGTGGCTTGCGAGCTCTACGGAGACGTCAACTGCACCCCCAAGCACCAGTCAAAGGGCCGTGCTGCAGAGAAGGGCGGACCCTGGGTGGTCGAGTGGGCATACGGACGTACACTACTGTTGTATCGTTTGTTACCAAAGCATCATCACAGTACGGATTTTGAATACAGCACCACTTGGTCCCCTCCGGCCTTGTCCCTTCATCCCCTCCTCCGCTCCCCACCCCTGAAGGCTGTGTACTAGGGAGTATGGAGTAGGGACTACACTAGCACTAGGACTGGTGACATGGAATGATGATGGAGCATGGAAACATGGCTATGGCTGGTTGAGATGCCCCGGCTTGTCATTGCTACCCAGCTACAACCCTCTTCTGCTCGGTCCTCTCAAATCACGCTTCGATACCGGACTTCTCTCTCCTTCTGACACCCTCTGCTCTCCCTTCGCCAGACGGCCTCTCCTTCGCTTTTCCCTTTCCAGACGAGAGCTTCCTACAACAAAACACCACCCATCAGCCGTGTGTGCTGCATATCGGATCCTCATACCAGCGCCCTCCGCTTTGCCGCTGTCTCCGCCGCCTCCTGTTTACCCCCCATCTCTGCAGGCTTAGGCTCCCCAAGTGCGGTTGCGCCTGCTCTCAGCCGTTGCCCTTTCGCTCACCAGCTTGGTAGTTCCGGCGAACCAGACGTGGCCCGTAGCTGGGTGCGCATTTACACACGCCCGCCCGGTCGCCTTTTGCCGGTTCCCCAGCAAGACCTCACTTACAGGCCGCAGGCTGGAGAGTCACGGCTTCTACTAATACGACCGCCTTTTAACACATGGTCGCATTGCGGCCGTCTCGGGACCAAACGGCGCAGCTTTCTAGCCCAATTGCTACTCTTGTTCGCCCTCACACTGCTCTCTCTCACTCGCCTTCCTCCACGATAGGATCCCGAGAGAAGAGAGAGAAATAAGAGAGGCTGCGGAACAAGGGGCAAGGCCTGACTGCTACGGAAAAGCATTGGACGGCAACCGCAACCGCAACCTCAACTGCGCCAGCTACAGGCCGCACCAAGACTTTGCGGATCAGAAAACGGCACTGTGGTTGCACGGCGTTGCATCACCACTAGATACCACCCCGGGACTTTCGAGCTGGACGGAGCTGTTCGGGAAGGGGACTGGAGACCCTCGTCAACACGCTTTGAGACACTCTGTTATTGCCTCCGTACCGGTCTGCGAAACTGAAGAGGACTCGACAGAAAGAAAAGAAGCCAGACCCGCTGCTCGACGACAAGCAGTGACCGCCACCAACCGCCCAAGACAACATCGTGCGTAGGTATCCATTTTCGAGGTGGTGTGGGTAGTCTACATTACCTATTACCTTGTGGTGCATCCAAACGACCAGGGGTGGGAGAGGAGAACAAGACCAGGAGAAACGAGGGAGCTCAGACCGCGCTTGGTTTCCTTTAAACACCCTTTCCATTCCCAGAAAACACTTCGGCTACCCCCAAATACTTCCCGTCTGCATGTTCCTTGTTGACCGGCAGCTTCCCCCCATAACCCATCCTATCGGGGACCTTGACCTTGTGGAGACGGTTCCGAATCAGGCTGTCGGAATCTCTGCTTTTTAAAGCAGCTGTAGCCCCAGCAGCACTATGGCCGCTGCGTCACACAACCCGTATTCTCATCCTCCATCTCCCAACCCCTCCTCACGGCCCTACGAATCCTCGGGTGTCTCGTCGGCCGCCTCACCCAAACCGCTTACACAGTACCTTGGCGGCCTGATGAGGCCAAGCCCAAGTGCGAGCCTCCATCATCACCATCACCATCACCATCACCATCATCAACCGCCGCCGCCGCAAACACACCAGCACTCTCCCTCACACCAAACCGCCCCTTCACAACCTTTGGGCCTCTCGACACCTTTGCCTTCGGTTCACCGGCAGCAGCTCCCCCAACCAGGCAGCCATTCGTTCCAACCATACACCCCCGTCACAGCAACATCGTCTACCATGGAGCGAGAGTCGCTGCAGTCAGGGGAGTCAGTTGCTGGCACCCCAGGGCCCTCTCATGCCCAGCTCCCATCGTCTTCCAGCAACAACAACAACAGCAACAACAACAGCTCCCAGGCCCAGAAGCGAGCATACCGCCAGAGGAGAAAAGATCCCAGCTGCGATGCCTGCCGCGAGAGGAAGGTCAAATGCGATGCCACCGAGACTACGAGCTGCTCCGAATGCTCGAGCCGGAGCGTCAAGTGCCAGTTCACCAAGGAAACTAACCGGCGCATGTCGTCCATCAAGCAGGTGCAGGATTTGGAAAAGCAGATGGAACGGGTTCGCCGCGAGAATAACAGCCTCCGCCGCATGCTGCAAGAGAGGGACGGCCAGTTTGATATGGATGTGGACGGCGTGGAGCAGCTGCCGCTCCAGCTCCCCGAGATCGCCTCAGCCCCCAAGCGCAAGAAGCGGCCCGCCAGCATTCACGACCTCGCTCGAGCAAGAACCAACCTACGAAGCTTTTCCAGGGGAATCTGGAAGCCACCAGCGCCATACCGACCGGTGGCGGCCCCTGACCCGAGGGACTTCACTTCCATGCTGCCTCCCAGGCAGACGACAGACTCGTTGCTCAGGGCTTACTTCACCTCTGCCCATACCATGACGCCCATTCTGCACTGGAACAGCTTTGTGCAGACGGTAGATGGGCTCTACCACCAGGGCAATACGATTCGAGTCACGCAGGCCTTCATGTCTGTGTTCTTTGCCGTCATGGCCGTTGGAAGGCTCTTTACATCCGAGAACGAGCACAACCGAGCGTATTCGGCAGCCCATCTTCTCGAGACGACGCGGAGTTTGATTGACCCTTGGAACAACGAGTATGAGCTGGACAATGCGCGCGTGTTTGTGCTTATTACTGTGGCGTTGAATGAGATGAACCTGAAGCTTGCTGCTTGGAACTGGCTCGGCAATGCTGTCCGGGTGGCTCAAGACCTTGGTCTCTACACCGAATTGGGGCCATGGCAGTTCCTCGAGGGTGAGATGCGCAGGAGGACATGGTGGGCCATCTACCTTCTTGATCGCAGCCTGTCTATCGAACTCGGGAGGCCGATGATGATTGACGATTCCGACTGCGACGTCTCGTTGCCCGCTGGAGTCGACGACTGCTTCATCTCTGAGCAGGGCCCAAGGGTGCCCGTGGGCGCAGAGCCGCTTACGCATTCTCTGCTCGCCGTGATACACGTTGTGCGTTCTTACACAGCGCTCGGCAGAGCCCTCTCGTCCCCCGTTATTGCACCGACCCGGCTGGCAACGTTTGACCAGCACTTTTCCTCCTGCCTTCGAACCTTTCCACAGGCTTGCGACCCTACGAGCAACGCCCCCATGACCCCTGCGCTTCTCAACCCCTTGGTCTACCTCCTCCACGCACGCCTGTTGCTCCACCGACACAACCTGCTCCCTTCCTGCCCCCCCGACGTGCGACGGACGGCCTTTGAACAGTGCACTCACACGGCTCTCGAAACCGCTGCTCTTCTCCTGCGAGTTACACCTGATCTTCCGGAAGGCGCCACAGCGCTTCTGACCACACACATCTTCCGCTGCGCGCTGTTCTTGCTGATCACGGGCTGGTTTGATCAGGCGGCTACCTGCGTCCGCGCCCTGGCATCCATCAACGAGCACCGTGACGTTGCCATGCCTTGCGGCCGTTATCTCGGCTTTTTCGTCCAGGTTCTCGGAAATAGGCGAGCCGAGATTACAAGCTACCTCGCCCAGTCGCCATCCCCCAGTCATCCTCCCTCGCCATACGGACCCCCACCACCACGTCCTTCCCAGTCTGCGATTCAAGAAGCGCTCTTTCGAGACGAGGAGCTGGTCGCGTACGTCAGTTCTGACCTCCAGGCCAGCCCTGACACAGCCTGGGTCTGGGCAGGCAGCGACCGTGAGCCGCCGTCGCCCGCTCCTCTTGTTCCATCGGGGGCCGCCAACGGGAAGCACACTCTTTTCAGCATCGACGCGAGGACAAACCTGACGAGCGAACAGAGATGGGAGTGGGGGCCGACTGGTTGGGAGAGGCTGGAGAATTCCATCCGGTGCTTGGCGTCTGGTGCATCCAGTCCCACGAGCGCCTCCGCTCCTCCTCCTCCTCCTCCCCCTCCCCCTCCGGCTGCCCTCGCGCCTGCTCGCCAGCAAACCTGGGGCCCGATGAAGATGGAGCTCACGCCTGGCCCCCCTCCACCTTCACTACCACCGGTCAAGATGGAGATGTCAGCTGGTCAGGGCCACGAGATGAAGATGGCGCCGTTGCCGATGCCGTTTTCTGCCCCTCCTCCTAGGCCGATGGAGATGGGGAGTGGGTCGTCTAATAATAGCCCGACGGCGGCTGCGTCTGGGGTGTCGAGTATTAAGAGTGAGAGTCAGAAGAGGATTAGCATTGCGAATATTATTTAGGGGCGGGGCGGGGTGGGTGTAAATGAATAGATGGGAAGGGAACGGAACGGAGGGGGATATATCATAGAGATGATACCATGACGTTTGACGGCCGGATTACTATACATACCACATCATCACTGACACAGAGCACATCTCGAACTATACGCCTGTTGTTATACCCGCGACACGATATACCTCCAATTCTTCTCTCTTGTTTTTTTTTGGAGGACAGTCTCTCTTCATTCCTTGCACATTCTTTTCTCTCTTGGTTTATTTCTCATGTCTATAATGACGTTATTCTTCTTGTTTTTTGTGGATACCATATTTAGTTTTGGGTATAGGGTTGGTTGGTTGGTTGGTTGGTTGGTCGGTCGGTTGGTCGGTTGGTTGGATTGGATTGGGTTGTATGTTAATTATGTTTGTGTGTGGTGTGTGTACACTACAACAGCTGGGAGGCAAAAAATGGGTTGCGCTTGTTATAGCGCTTTTTGCTACTTTCTAGAGCGGGGGGTTGGGTCATGTGGTTGATTGGTGACCATTGCATTACTTGCCCTGTCTGGTATTCTAGGGGGGTCATTCATGGAGGATTAGGAGGTTAAATGGCAAAGGGGGGGGGGGGTTTGTTTAAGGGGAAGGGGAAAAGTCAGCTTTTGGTTTGTTGCTCTGTGTCAGAGCTTCTTATCCTCTTGAAAGAGAGGGTGAATAAAAAAAAACTTGTGTAAATGTACTTTGTGGTCTAATGTTGCCGTGCCCTGTTACTTGTGAAATTCTGTGTTTGAGATGGGGGACTTTGTTCTCGGGCAATGTTTTTGTGCATATACCTCGACCGCCTCCTCGTCAGATAATTCTACGGAACGCATTTGGGGAAACCATTCTTCAGATCTCGAGCTGCCCAACCCAGATTCTTATACGAAGGTCATCCCAAGCTTCTACATCAATGCCACTAGACTCTCGACATGGTAACTACCACACGTCGCTTTAGGTTTTGGCTCGTCGATAAATAGGTATCCTCAAAAAAAAATCTTTCTATCAACATCTTAAAAAAGAGAAATTCTAGCCGGGCAATCCCCCCCTGGCTTTACTGGGCACCTCACCCCCCATGGGAGTTGGGGTTCTGTACAGCGCCTGAAATTCCAACTCCATCAACCACTTACTCCTACGCAACCTATATACTTCAGGCCATACTGCTTAATTCTCTACCTTCTAGCAATTAAACGCGCCTTACAAATTACTTTAATTACAACCTCACTCACAGCCTTTAGCTAGCTAACTACAATCTTACCCACAGCTTTAGCTACTAGTTTAGCTAGCTATTGATTTGAAAGCGGCATTACTTATAGACAGTGCCAATTGTATTTTATTTTTAGCTTGACTATAGTATGTATAAATACTTAGCTATATATGAATTTATATGGGACAAAATGCAGGGCAGTAACAGTTGTAGTTATCGATGGTAGAGGTGATGGGAAAAAGTCGTCAAGAATATCACATCAAAGTCAGGGGCCATACAGAACCCTAACCCCCATTGGGTGTGCCCGGTTAGCTAGGGGGAGATGCCCAGCTAGAATTTCTCCTAGAAAAAATACCTACACAAATTGGCTAGCTCTCTTACAAGCCTATCACTGCTCACACAAGACACCCATCTGAAATGCAAGACAGCATATATCCGAGAGGCATCTTACGACATACCAATGCTTTCTCTCACGTACGATCATGTCTGTCTCATCCCAACCTCTCACCAAGTCTTGAGGTGATAACGATAGTAGAAGCACCCGGATCACGGCACAACACGCCCAAGTCATGGTTTATATAAACAACGGAGTAATATACCATCCCCCACTCCCTCAAGCACACCTACATCTACCATTCCCACCACAGCTATAGTATCCCACCATATATATATCCCACCATATTGATATCCTACCTCATAAACCCCCAGCAACAATCTCCCCCTTCCCCCCCAATAACACCAATCTAAACCACGTTTTCCTCATTATTCCCCGGTCATCAAAACTACCCACCGAAAACCCCATTTATCCTCCCCCAAAAATCCAGAACAACTGATCGTCACTCTCCCATTCCCATCCTCCCGGTCCAAGTCCCACACCTCCCATATTAACCCACCCACCATCTCCCTCAACCCTTTTATCCCCTACCTCAAAAAAATCCCGAACCTATCGGAATAAAAACAACCCCACACCATGCAAGAAGAAACTTACATATATTTTTGCGGGGTTCTAATCAATCGACCATGTCGGAAATCTGCCTAGATACTCTCGATATATATACAATCAAAACACACTCTCGCTTTTTATAGCACATACATCTTGTGGTGTGGCTGCGACTGGGACTGCGGCTGCGGCTGTCTCGTCTTGTGTGCCGTTGCCGTTGGTTTCAGCAAGAACAGACCCCTGATACCACTCTTTACAATACCACCCAGTAACATTACACCCGCACACAACGCAATATTACGTAACCTCCCCCCCGGAAACACACACAGTTCGGCCGCTTCCGAAAACAGCGCACCTCCCGTTCCGAGTTCCGGGCCCCAATTCGGTTCGCACTCCGATTTGTCTGCACCATGTTTCTTTCAACCAACGTTCTGTTTCACACCCACACTGTACAGAATGCACGCGGGTAGTATGCGAATTGGTAAGCCGTGAAAATACGCGGCATTTGTCGGCTCGTCGGCCGCCACGGATGGAAGGCGAGGAAACAGCGCAAACAGAGATAACGGCCGCCTACTTGACCATGACATCACCGTCGTTGTTGTGTTGATGTTCACCATTCCCAAGTCCTCCATCATCGGCGGTTGACTTTTGCAAGCCATATCCCCGTTGTTTTTGTTGACTTTATACGTCTGCCTTCTTTGTCTCCGCCCAAGCCGGAGCATACGGACCGGAAGTGCATCCCGGACTGCAGACCGGATCCGATCGGCGCCACCTAGAAAGCTAAAAAGAAGTCCTTGTCAGGTCCACACAATCCACTGTCCACCGCCATGTGGAGGCGCTTGAGCCAAATCGTGGTCAAGGTTCGCCGACGCCATGGCTTCGATTGTTCCGGGTCTGCGTCTTCGGGTTTCCCAACGGCGGCAGGTGCACAATCCAAGTTCGACAAGACAACGACCGCAACGATGCCATCGCTGTCGGAGAAAGACCAGCTGGCATGGGCTTCAGTACCCTGGACGTCTGTGGTAGACGAAGAAAGCGGCAAGGTCCTCGGCTGGCGCAAATCTCAAGTCCCCTACATTCCTGGGGGCGTCGATAATAGTGGTTTGTCACTCCAGACGCTTGATGTTTGGCTTCCCGCTTCGTGCACCCCTGGATATGCAACCCCGCAGGCTCCTGATGCCCCTTCCCTCCCTTCTCAGTCAGGACACTGGATCGTCTACATCCATGGCGGAGCCTGGCGCGACCCCATGATTGACGCCTCGTCGTTCTCCCCCACAGCTATCAATCTCCTTCAAGCAGCCGCCAGTTCCTTTTCCAAGGGCTCGGTTCCCATCGCCGGTGTGGCATCCCTCAACTACCGGCTCTCTCCCCACCCCAACCACCCTACCGGAGGGCGAGACCCGAATCGAGAGGCCAGACACCCAGATCACATCAGCGACGTCCTAGGTGGCCTGGCATTCCTCCAGCGTTTGGGTGGTGCAACTGGGTCATGGTTGTTATCCGGTCATAGCTGTGGAGCAACCCTCGCATTCCAAGCAGTCATGGCCCCCTCGCGATGGGGCCTCGACACTGCCATCGTGAAGCCCACCGTTGTCGTTGGTCTGAACGGGCTGTACGACTTGGCTGGCTTCATCAACATGCCACCGCCCGAATATGTTGGCCTGAGAGATGCGTATGACGAGTTTACTCGTGGCGCCTTTGGAGACGACGAGACCGTCTGGAAAGATGCCTGCCCTGCCACGGCAGACGATTGGACAAGCGAATGGCAGGAAGGGAAACAAGTCGTTCTGGCCCAGAGTCGTGAGGACAGCCTGGTGCCGTACGACCAGCTCGAAAAGATGGGGGCCTACCTGAGCAAATCATCGTCTTTGAATATTCGGGAAATGGAGGCTGGCGGTGATCATGATGATATCTGGAAGAAGGGTGACAGGTTGGCCGAGATATTGTACGATGTTGTATCGGGTTTGATGTGAAGAGGATGAGCCGTGGTTTTGGCGATTTTGAACGCTAGGCTTAATGATTAATGTCTCTTGGGGGAATTTATTTGCATCACCGACTGTCAACATGGTCAAAGGTATTTGGACAGCAGAACGGGAGGAGGTCTCGACACACCGACTGAGCTGGCAGTAACAACACCAGCTCAAAACTGTGAAATATTGGCGACGTCAGAATCTCCAGACAATCTGGGCTGGATGGTCCTTTTGAACAACCCAAGGGTTGAATGGAAATAGTGGCTTGATCCTTCGGTGCGTTACCAAAGCTCTGATTGGTGGAGAGTGTTTGTGTCACCGGCATCGACATCCGATGTTCCATTCTGGCAAAGCTGCATGCTCTTCTTTTCGGTGGCAAATGCGTCAGATATAGATGTTGTCAAATGAGGGAAAGCTCGTTGTAGATTGTCACACGTTGGAATAGGCAGGGCTCCAAACCGGTAAAGAGTACATGAACGTGATATCAACCACGCATCGAACCACATGTCGAGGCTGAGCTGGAATGGAACATCAAGGAATCAAACTGGCTCCCAATTTCTAAAAATTCTTGATCGGTTTGGGGGACCTCTGCTCCTGCCTAAACCTCCCATACGCTCTTTCCTCATCTCCATTGAGTGGGGTCTGAAAAATGTCCAAGTCTGGGAGAGTATCTCTTTCCGGTCTCGGTGATATGATGTCATTGCATTCTTGAGCACATCGCAGCAGTTACGAAGGGACAGTTTCAACTTGCAACACAAGCCCTCAATCACAAAACATTAGATCTCAGTGCTACGTTGAATTGGTCGAGAAATAGAGAATTGAGGTGTGTGGGACCCCGCTCAGCCTGGATGCAGGCAGGGCTGGCAAAGCATGCGAGCTGCATGGAAATGTCGCCTCCAACGGCCTTCGATTTGCTCCAGACGACAAGCTTCGCGGGGGCTGCGTCACCACTAATGCAGGGTGTTCACTAAACTTCGAACTTGTGTGGGCTTTGTGTCCGTCCGTACTCGTTCGAGGAGCTGCTGCTTCCCCTCAACCCCTCCTTCCTACTGCGGAAGCAAAGCTCGGGGGGCGGCCTCCCCTCTTTTCTTCTTCATCTCACGATTCTCGCAAAACAAACGTGGAGGCCCAACGAGGCTTCAATCGACGTGGCTTTGCCCAACGTGGAAACCGGTCAGTTGTGTACCAATTTCCGCCCGTAGAACCCCAAACGTGACAATCATGAGATGACCGGGGCAAAAGCTCCCCACGCTCAACTCTTGCCAGTCCAGTGTTGCGCAGCAGCTGACAAAGAGGGCCTGCCAATAGACCTCCCCGTTCCTGTTCTAGGTAGCTGCTAGACTGTTTGTCGAGTATAAAACCCCCCGTCCAACTAGCACTGTGAAGGAGATTTCCACTCTGTCTGTTTTGCTCAGACCCCTCCTCATCGCTTTGCGCAATATCATTTCAGCAATAGAACATACACTCTCCCGAGGTTGCCCAAGATGGTACACCTTTCGACCATCCCCGACGAAAACCAGGTCGTCGACGGCAAGGTGGCTGGTGGTATCAAAAAGGCCCACCTCCAGCTTGTCAATGACGATGACAGCTTCACCACTAGCGTCTACGGCTCCCGGTTTGCCGCCAGAGACCTCCCCAAGCACGAGATGCCCGAGGCCGAGATGTCCAAAGATGTGGCCTACCGCTTGATCAAGGACCATTTGAGCCTGGACGGTAACCCCATTTTGAAGTAAGTCGTCATATCATGTTCGGCCGTTCGGCTCCGAGCGACTATCCGTGCGCTGCTGTTCCTGCTTCGGAATGCTAACGGCTGCATGTTGTGCCACAGTTTGGCTTCTTTTGTCACGACTTATATGGTATGTACCCCCTATCAAGAGCAGCTCAAACATGCGCTAACACCGCATGTAGGAGGAAGAAGCGGAAAAGCTCATGACCGAGTCCTTCTCAAAAAACTTCATCGACTATGAAGAGTACCCCCAGTCGGCCGACATTCAGAACCGATGCGTCTCCATGATCGGAAGACTGTTTCACGCCCCGATAGGCGTCGAAGACGATGTCGGCGCTATTGGCACTTCCTGCGTCGGTAGCAGTGAAGCCATCATGTTGGCTGTGCTTGCGATGAAGAGGCGCTGGAAGAACAAGAGGATAGAGGAGGGCAAGCCGTACGACAGACCCAACATTGTCATGTCGTCGGCCGTTCAGGTGTGCTGGGAGAAGGCGGCGCGCTATTTCGAGGTGGAGGAGAAGTTGGTGTACTGCACCGAGGAGCGATATGTCATTGACCCCGAGGAGACTGTCAATCTTGTCGATGAGAACACTATTGGCATCTGCGTGATTCTCGGGACGACTTATACCGGCGAGTATGAGGATGTCAAGGCTGTCGATGACTTGTTGACCAAGAAGGGGTTGAACACGCCGATTCACGTCGATGCTGCCAGCGGTGGGTTTGTGGCACCATTTGTCGTGCCAGACCTTGAATGGGATTTCAGACTGGAACATGTCGTTTCCATCAACGTGTCTGGGCACAAGGTTTGTCAACACCCCTGAGAAAAACTCTTGGACTTTGCTGACCATGGATCTAGTATGGTCTCGTCTACCCTGGTGTTGGTTGGGTTGTGTGGAGGAGCGCCAAATTCTTGCCCCAAGAGCTCGTCTTCAACATCAACTATCTCGGCGCCGATCAAGCCTCCTTCACCCTCAACTTCAGCAAAGGGGCCAGTCAGGTCATTGGCCAGTACTATCAGCTCATCAGACTTGGGAAACACGGGTACAGGGCCATCATGAGCAACCTGACGCGAACGGCCAATTACTTGTCAGACTCTCTTGAGGCTCTCGGCTTCATCATCATGTCCAAGAAGTCGGGCGAGGGTCTGCCACTAGTAGCCTTCCGTCTCCCGCCCCAAGAAGACCGCAACTATGACGAGTTCGCCCTCGCTCACCAGTTGCGCGTTCGCGGCTGGGTTGTCCCCGCGTATACCATGGCGCCCAACACCGAGAACCTCAAGATGCTCCGCGTAGTCGTTCGCGAGGATTTCACGCGCAGTCGATGCGACAGCCTCATCACTGATATCAAGCAGAGTCAACAGCTTCTCGGACAGATGGACCAGGACAGCATCAAGAAACAGCAGGACTTCATTCACAAGCACAACACCTCGAGCGGGAAAGCCTCACACAACCACCCCAAGTATCGGGTAAGGTCCTGTGCTCCCCTTTTTCAAGGCCATTTGCAACGTCTTTTGTTATGTTTTTTTGTCGGAAGAAATGATGCTGACCACTTACACAGAAGGAAAAACATTCTCTTCAGGGGAAGACAGGCAAAACTCACGCTATCTGCTAAGGAGAGGCCCGAGCGGGCTGTCACGCTCTTGAGAATGCAGGGGCTTGGTGAGGAGGGGAAAGAAGGCTTCTCTCAGTGTCGAGCTGCCCAGTGGACAGCAGTTGTTGACGCTGAGGATTGCATGTCCGTCATGATGTTGTGTATGCGTATATATTCGAGAGACAGAAAATGAGAACCTTGATGACCCAATCATTGTCTCAATTGACAGGGGTTTGTGTTATCGATAAGCGAGCCAAGTCCCGTCCGTTGCAGTGGGGCACGCGCCTTTGCGGGCGCATCCCCGACATCGCTTGACAGATTTTCTCGGGTATTGATCTGATAAGATGCGAAGTGGGTTGGACAGTCACAACAGTCAATGGAGTCACTGGGATCTTTCTTGAGTCACTTTCATCCACCTCCTCCTGTTCTTAAAGTGGTCGACGCCGCGCCTTTTGCAATTGATTGATCTCTCAATACTCAATTGCTTTCTTTTCCTGCGCGCCGTTGGACTTTTTCCAACTCCATCCAACTCTATTTGTCGGTATCACACCCCAACCGTTAACTTCACCAGCTTTTCTTCTTTTTTTTTTCTTTTTAAATCTTCATCATGTCCCTCCGTCCCACTCTCCGCCTCGCCGCCACGGCGAGCAGGCGCTGCTGCTCCCTGGCATCAACGAGGCTAGCCAGCACTGCCACCGTCCCCAAATACAAGGAAATCACGCACCCAGACATCATGCCGGGCAGCTCCAAATCCCAATCCCTCATCGACTCCACCTCCCCATACATGGTGACGACCTACTCCCGCCCCCCCATCGTCTTCACCAAAGCCTCCGGCTCCCTGATCTGGGACGCGGCCGGCAGGGAGTACCTCGACTTCACGGGCGGCATCGCCGTCAACTCCCTCGGGCACAACGACCCCCAACTCTGCGCCATCATGGCCGACCAGGCCACCACGCTGACTCACTGCTCCAATCTTTACTACAACTCTTGGGTGGGGGAACTATCCAAAAAGCTGGTGGGATTGACGAGGGAAAAGGGGGGCATGCACGACGCAGCCCAGGTATTCGTCTGCAATTCCGGCAGCGAGGCCAACGAGGCGGGGATAAAATTCGCGAGAAAAGTCGGCAAGGTTGTCGATCCGAGCGGGCAAAAGGTGGAGATCGTCAGCTTCAGGAACGCGTTTCACGGCCGGACGATGGGGTCTCTGTCGGCGACGCCTAACCCCAAGTATCAGGAGCCGTTTGCGCCCATGGTTCCGGGTTTTAGGGTGGGGGAGCTGAATGACGTTGCTGGGATCGATGAGCTGGTGACGGAACGGACATGCAGTGTTATTGTTGAGCCGATTCAGGGGGAGGGGGGGGTCACGCCGGCGGAGGATGAGTTTTTGGTGAGGTTGGCGAGACGGTGCAGGGAGGTGGGGGCGTTGGTGCATTATGATGAGATTCAGTGTGGGTTGGGACGGACGGGGCAGTTTTGGGCGCATGGGCATCTGCCGAAGGAGGCGCACCCGGATATTTTGACCACGGCGAAGGCGTTAGGGAATGGGTTTCCTATTGGGGCTACGATAATTAACGAGAGGGTTGGGGAGAAGATCAAGGTGGGGGATCATGGGACTACGTTTGGGGGGAACCCGTTGGCTTGTCGGTTGGCTTGCAATATCGTGGAGAGGTTGGGGGATGAGAAGCTGCTGGAGGGGGTTAAGAGGAAGGAGAAGATCTTCAGGGAGACGTTTGAGAGGTGGAGGGGGGAGTGGCCGGAGTTGGTCAAGGAGGTGAGGGGGAAGGGGTTGATTTTGGGGTTGCAGTTGAGTGAGGACCCGGCGGGGATTGTCAAGGCGGCGAGGGAGAGGGGTTTGTTGGTCATCACTGCCGGAACAAACACGTTGAGGTTCGTGCCGGCGTTGACGATCGAGGAGGGGCAGATTCAGGAGGGGTTGGAGAAGTTGGAGAATGCTATCAGGGCGACGAGGGAGTAAGAAGGGGGTGAGGTGAGGATTGTGTATAGATGTGGTGGGATGGGGGGATGGGTGATCTTTGTGTGTAATCTTTCGTCAAGTTCATTGTCTGGAGTTGGATGGTTTGGAAAATAAAAGAGATTCCGGTTCGTCATAGTTTGCTTCGGGATGTGCTTGTTTGTTGACATAATAGGCTTACATTTCCACCTACATGGTTGTTCAACTGGTGGCAATGGATATAGGATACACGATGGTGTTGAAGATAGGTCATAGCAAGAGAAATAAACCAGGGTCTGGAAAGAAAATAGCCATCATTTGTTCAGCCACCAGGACTCAGGCCCCTCCCTACTTTGGAAATCAGTTTGATGACAAAGGAAAAAGTTTTGTTGCCCGGGTCCATTCCGAGGGAATATTTCACTGCCACCTACCATCTATGAACAGCTAGGCGTCTGTATATATCATGGTCTGACCTCTTTAGGAAAAGACAGCAAAGAACCAGCCTCACCTCCCTCCAAGATAACAGGCAGCTTGGCCTTTTCAAAGACAACCAGAACATATCTACAAACAGCAAAAAAAATCTCCAAATTACGATGTATTCCATATCACGCACCACAGGGTCACAAATCTTAAATCACTCAAGTATGGTCATAAGCGATGGAATTTTGCTCATCCATCTCTTCTCGCGAGAAGAGACGATCTAAACTGTCCTACCACCCTAGCCGTTCCTCCCAAATGCATTTCCCTTTTGTCCTCTCTAAAAAAAATGTTTGTGTGAAAAAAAAGTCATATTGTTACATGAAGTCCTCTCCCGAAATGAATTTGCTGCCACCAGATGCTGCCTGCCATCCATCCCCAATCCAATTCCCAATGAAAAAACGCCGTCTTTCCCAGTTTGTGAACCCCTCCTTCTTTGTGAAATGTGGGGGAAAAAAATGTCGACCAATATCAAATATGGTCAAAAAGTGGTGATGTATAAACGAATGACACCAACAATGTGAGAAATGTGTGTCGGGTATAACAGAGAAGCGAAGGTCGAAAAGAGGGGGTATGGTTAGAAGCGAAAAAGAAGAAGGGGTCGACGAATTCATCAAATCCATCGACATCACGCAAGAACAATGTCTATGGCTGTCCTTGTCCAAGCAAGTTGCAGAAGTTCATCTCCGAAAAGGTAGAGAAAAAGCTTAAGCAAGCTGGAGTCTGGAGCCCTGTCTCCACCTGAAGCTGCGGCGGGAAGCACGCTTGTTGACGAGGAGCTCAGTGCCCTCACCCATCTGGCACTTGGTGCCGGGAGCCATGGCCTGGACGACAGACCAGGTGCCGGAGGCGCAACGCTGGAAGCCGTCGCCGAGACAGTTCCAGGAGCCCTCGTTCTGGCAGGCAGTGCCGGCAGGGTAACCGAGCTGCTGACCAGCACCGCCAGTGGGAACGGGGGCGGGGGCGGCAGTGGGAGTGTTGGCAGGGCGAGTGGAAATGACGAGAGTGGTGGGCTGGGGAGCCGGGACATCGACAGGGGCCGAAGTGACGGGCTTGTCAGGAGTGGGAACAGTGATGAAGACACCGCCGGGAAGAGAGACGGGAGCCTTGGTGGTGACGGGGGCAGCTGTGGTGGTGGGAGGAACGACTGGGGCCTGCTCAGTCGTGGTGGGAGCGGGAGCGGGAGCATCACCACCGCCGTTGCCGGGGTTGGGAGCGGGGGCACCGGCGGGACCGCAGTTGCCGGAAGGAGCGCCGGTGCTGCCGCCGTTGTTGATGACATCGGGACCGGGGTTGGGGTAAACAACATCGGTACCCTCGGCGACAGAGCAGCCATTGTCAATGTTGGCGACGAAGAGAGCGGGGCGAGAGGAGAAGCCGACAGAAGCACGCTTCTGGACGGCAGCCTCCTCGACCTTGGGAGCCTCAACCTCACGCTTGGCGGCGCTCTTGCTGATGGTGATGGGGGCGCAGTTCATGTAGAACTCGCGGTTGCCGATGTTGTTGTTCCAGGTCCAGGCCCAGATGGCCTCACCCTCGGGGGCATCGTCGGGGATGGTGAAGGGGTAGCTGGAGGCGAGCGGGCAGCCACCGATGATGGACTGGATCACGGTGAAGGTGGCACCCTTGTCGTAGCTCAAGCTGACCTGGCACGAACCACCGCCGTGGGGAGCACCGCCGGTAACCTTGAACTGATACGAGCCACCGGGGCGGTAGGAAGCGGTGGGAGCACCGGCGGCGGTACCGAGATCCGAGTGGTAGCCCTTGCAAGGGTAGTTGGCACCGTTGGCAGCGAGGGGAGCTGTGTTGGTGTAGTCGATGTTGGTGGCATGGGGGTTGAACTTGGACCTGAAGGGGGCAGGTTCTGAGATTTCCATGTGGGCCGAGGCGAGCTGGGCACCAGCCATGAGGAAGGCGATGGCGCCGGTAGCGAATCCGTTGGAAAACATGGTCAAGTTCTTGTTTGTTGTTTGGTGGTTCTGTGGATGCCGGATAGGCGAGTGATCGATTGGTTCTCTGAAGTTTTCGTTTTCAAGGAGTGAAAAGCTTGCAAGTGGTTGCAGAGGAAAAAGTCTGGAAAATTTGAGCACTGCTCGGAGGCTGGTAATGAATGGGGTTGTGGGTGCTTGTGTCAATGTGGACAAAGCTGATTGTTGATGCTGGTTGAGGGGCTATTGTTTGTCGAACAATAGGGAGCGTCGTCACTTGTCGAAAGCACCAGGCTATCTTCTGAGTGAAGTGTGAAGTGTGGAAAGCGAAAAGAAAAAGAATCAATCGAAGCCCTTGACGGGGTGGTGTGGTCTGCTGAAGGAAAGTGAGAGGCGTGATGCCGTGGTGAGAGAAGGGCAGAATAAAAGGAAGATTGAAAAAGAGGGAGAGCTCCCTTTATGTTTCTGTTCCACCCGTTCATCCAGAGACGATTGGCCCCCGTCCTGCCGTTTCGAACGCACACTGGACAGACAGACGCCACTGGACGAACGGCCTCTCTCATCCCATCCCTCCCTCCCCTGCTTGCTCCCTCCCCTTGCTCCACCGCAAAAGACACCCCCGTCCCTGCTGGGCCGCTGCGGTCCAAGAAGATCCAAGCAGCAGGGTCAGAGTGGGGATCGGGATCCTCGAAGAGGACTGGTTGTACGGTACACCATCTGGACTGCCGTGAACTGCGGCCTGTGTTCAATGCGGCCGTGAGAGAGGGCATTACACTGCAATATCCGCTCAAATCCATCACTCACGGCAATACTCGGTATCTTTGCGGACGGTGGCAATAGCTCGCTCCTGTTCACTTCACCTCAAACAGCACTCGCTGGGTCGGTCACTGGCAGGGAGCAACAGAGCAAAAGGATTGGTAGACAGGCGCGCGGGACAGATTGAGGATAACATCCCAAAAGAAAAGATGCAAATTCAGGTACAAGTCCCGACAGCCAGTGAGAAGGATGACCGTCCAGAAAATGCACGATGGACTGGTGACTGGTGCGACGATGGCGCTGGTGTGACGGGAAACGCTTGCGCTTGCCCTGGAAAATCGTTGTGTGTGTGTGGCTGCCGCTGCCACTGGAACGCTGGGGCCCTCGGTATTCGTCCGTGGGGCTGCAACCCAAAAGTGCCCCATCCATCAGGGGCCAGCTGTCAGTTCATCCAATGGCTGCCCGAGTGTGCCTGAGCCGTTCTAGTCTCTGATTGGCTGGTGGGAAAAGGTCTGGTCTGGGCGAGATCCTGGGGAACCTGGTTGGGAGCGCCCGACTGGCCCGAACACCACAAACTGAAACACTGACCCCTTTTGTTCGCTTCAAAAAACCCTCATAACCCTAAATTCATCAACCCTGGAGCTCCAAAAGAATAAAAGAACTGTGCCACTGTGGCCCCAATCCAGACCACCACGGCACGCCGCGTGTCCCGGTTGTTTGTCAAGCGCTGGGCCCTGCAGACATGGGGAGGGGACATGTTCACTTTGGGACGACGGCCGACGAGTTGTCTCTCGGTGTCTGCCTTGCGCAGCAGAACCCGGGGGTTATGTCCGAGAGGGAACCGCTTTCTGGAACTTTGCTCTGAAGCCATGCGAACAGAACATACGAACGAGAAGCCGTCGGTTTCACAGTTGAGCCATCACGAAGTGGCAAGTGGCCTGCAATTACAGACCGTCCTGACCGCCGTGAAAACAGCCGCAACCACCCGATCTTCTACAGGTTTTCTGCACCAAGACCAACCGCTTGACTCATCTGCAGCCCGAAAGGCCAAATTAAGAACACATGGGACGAGAATACTGGCAAAATAGCGAGAGAAACATCCCAAGTTGCAGGTCGCACATCATCCCGAGAGTTTACCCGAACCGTACCTTACATAAAGTGAGCCATAAAATAGCCACTGGGCCTCTCGACCGCCTGCTTTTCGGCTGCTTTTTCTGTTTCTTTGGAGGAATTGTCACCCCCTCCATGATTACGTAGGCAGTGTAGCTCAACCGTTGACGGCAGCCAACCCGACGTCAACCCCGTCAACCCCACCAAGCTTTTGGCTGGCTGAGGGCTCCCGACATCCCGACATCCAGGCGGGGAACATCGCTCCAAAGACAGCGCCTGGCCAGCCTGTCCCAGTCGAGATCAAGCACCCTCAGGCCTGATGATCGACGGCCGCCGACCGCGCGGTCAATGCAAGACCCTGACTGTCCACAGAAAGAGAAAATCGACAGAACCTGCGATGCAATGATGCAGGTTGTCGTTTGTTCATCACGGTACACAAGAAAGACGCACAGAAAGAGAAGAAGGAGGGGCAACTTTTACCCCTGACTGGCTGAGATGCTTCTTCACCTTCTCCCTGCCGGGCGGTGTGTGTGCCTTACGGTATGTGCCCTGCGCAACCCCGAGGCGGCAACCGACAGGCGACGCCGCCCTCGCGCCCTCGCTCCCTCCCAGACCACGCAAACTGACCAACAACTGACCACTCCACCCACCCCCTCGTCCATTATGGCATTATGCACAACATCTGCTGCGGCGTGAAAACGGAGCTGTTGGTCGACGATGACAAGAGGTGGATGAGGGCGTGGACCGCATCGGCGCTGCACGTTCAGCTGCGTCAGCTGCGAAATATTTTTTTTCGAGCGACGGTGGACCTGCAGGTGGCGATATCTTTTTGCGATGGTTCCTGCATTGGCTCCGATGCACCACCCGCGCCTCTTAAGTCATCGGGAAAACACTCGGATTCAAACTCGGCACCACTCAGGGGCTATCACAGTCCACACCGACGGCTGGAGGCTGACGGACAAAAGAAGCACAAACAACCCCCCGATTACCCCTCACCACCACAAGGATTGCAGAGGGGGAAAAAAGTCAGCAAGAGGATCACGCAACCAGCCGGCGGTAAAGCCCGCGATAGGCAGGCCCGCCCAGGCCCGCACCCGGTGTAAAAACCGCATGTGTGCCTCCTCCCACAAAGTACATGTGAGAAAGAGGCAAGGACAGCAGAATACTCCGGTAAACGAGTGGTGAAGGACAAGTTTGTCGGTCCTACACCATCCAACCACAAACTACACAACAGGTCTACGTTGGCTATTTTGCGACTTGCAGGGCTCTACCGAGCGCAACGTTTCTACTGATATCTGGTCTAGACTCTAACAGATCTAGCATTCCTCAGCGATGATCTTTTGCCCCTCACTACCTAAGTAACATCTCGACTTTTGTTTATTTGTTGTCTTATAACCCCCCCCAGTTCCATATCATAGAAACACTCGCCCAAATTCATGTTAATTCAGCATTCTCTTCGCCAAGAGCTGTGTCAGTGTGTGCAATCCTTCGATTCCAATCCAACAATTCTTCTTCAAGCCCGGCAGTCTGGAGCCCAATCCATGGGGTGGATCATCCTTCACCTTGAAGGTGTGTGTGCGCGCCTCCCCCGCTCCCCGAGCGACCCCGGGTCACCCCTGAATCCTCTGTTCCGAGACAACAAGCCTTTTCCCGCCCGAGTCTGTCTTGCATTGAACCGCATCGGATCGCATAAACTTGCACATGTCAGAGAAGTGGAAAAATAGTACACAGCCTCCCTGAGATCATCGTGAGAAGACTAAAATCACCTCAACATTGGGATCCCTCGCTTTCGAGAGTTGAAAGCTGTGTAAGGGCCGTTTTCCAGCCACCAACCAACCACCTCAACCGAGGATATCAGGAGGTGCTTCCAGCCTCCTGAGCCAAGGGAAAACTTACATTGGTTTTTCGGCAGCTGAGTGAGTCCAAGAAAATAAAAGACAGCGGATGCTGGTCGGTAGGTTGTCAGATCAGTCTCTCAATAACCTACCAATGGACATGCTTCTGAAGGGACATTCTCATGATCTAGGCGCGTTGTGATACCGGTTGAGTAAACTATCTCCCCATGCGCATCATCAACTTCTCAACAATCAACTACTAAACCAAGTAAAACATCACGACAGTTCACATGGCAGACCACATTACACCCCATGATTCTGTTTCCAATCACAAACTCATCCTGTCTCCTAGATCGCAATATGAATGGGTCATGATCTCCAATGATCTCCTTGCCCTACCACACCACACACCTTTCCCGCACTGATCCTTTCATCCCAAACCTGAAACTTGTAGATGTATGTACCTACCTATTTAGGCTCTCTCTTCATGTGAGCGCGCCAGCACTGAACACACCTTTCCCAGACTACGCCCGCCTGCGTGTGTTGGAAGAGTAGGGAAAAAGATGTGGTGGGCAATGTATCTGATGCTATTTTTCCTTTCCGCCCAAGCGCTACTGCCATTCACATGCGCCGAGGCGAGACAATCTTAATACTGCCATTACCGTTCATTACCAACACCACCAACGATGTAAGGTACCTTATAGTTAGGTGGACTGTTGTGCATCCCCAAATTCCATCTGACAAAGATCGGTGGGTATGACAGGCCATCTTAGGTCGCCAATGTGCAATGCTGTCTTTTCTACATCCCCAAGAAGTCCATCCTTGATTGCGTCGTTGGACGAGTCCTTGTTCCGTTGCTACAGAGCTGCGCGGCATGCTTACACCATCCTCCTGAGGAGCAACCAGACAGCCAGACAACCAGACAGCCAGACAACCAGACAGCCAGACAACCAGACAGCCAGACAACCAGACAACCAGGCCACCTCTGTGTGATGACCAAAGATGAAAACGCCGAGAGCTCAGAGACAGCATCTTCCCTCCTCACACCCGCCAAATCTTCACCAAACAACCCTGAGCGACAAACCTTGAAAGAAAGCACCGCATCTCCAAGCAATCCATAACCGTAGTGAGTTCCCATCCCCCCTAGAACTACCACTCCGCCCGGAAACCAACACCCCTTCATGGCACAGACACAAAACAGTTCCTCGGGCTATCCAACCCAACATCTCAATAATCACAGCCCCCTCTCCCGCGCTCCCTGACCTGCAAACCGTGCTCCTCATCAAAGAGCCCAAATCCATCATCACGTAACATACCACCCAACTCAAAACACCACCCTACCTCCTCCAAGGTCGCCACCCACTAACCCACCACCAGCCATCGTACCATTCCATTCCACCTTCTCACACCCCCGTACGACCACCACCACCACCACCACTTCACTCTTCACCGAGACACTCCCCCCTCCCTCAAGTACTACTAAACCACCCGTTCACGGCCCATCATCTCTCGCGGTCGACCTCCCCTTTCACCGTTGGGCTCCTATTAGGTATTTTTCCTCCATCACAGCAAAGGACCGTCGCAACGGTGGTGTCCTCTTCTATACAAAGGGCGGAGATGAGGGACGAGCAGGTATCAGTAGAAAAAAACAGCGGGAAACTTGCAACACACATACAATCACCACCAAGAAACCCCAATCATCTCCCCCCTATCCGCTTTTAACATTCTCATGCTGGATTTGTGCTAGCTGTGTAAGCTACATCTATCGCATGATGAAAAAAAATCCTCATGTTGTTTGGACCACAGAGAGAATCAGTCTCGAGCAAAACTCGTCTCTCCCTCCTCCTCCTCCATCACCCCCTCCTTCAGCATCATCACCACCGCCACCGCCGCCCACAATATCCTCCTCCTCCTTCCTCATCCCCAATCCAACCCCTTGCCAATCAACCTACCCCCACCCTGACAACTTCGCACCTCTCTCAAACAATCACCGTCATTGTCACTGCCACCGGCCACCCACACAAACTGTATCCAGCCTCAGTCCTAAACCAAATAGGACACGCCAAGCTGCCATACCTTTTCCTCAACCCAACTCAAACCACCCCCCCAACACCCTCGACATCACCCGTCAACCCCTTCAGCATCAAACGGCAGCCTGCCTCGCCCTCCCCCATACACCCTTTCACATAACTCAACAACAAGAACAAGCTGCTGTTTCCCCTCCCAACCACCCCTTCCTCCTGTCATGTCCTGCCATGTCTGTTCCTCTGCGTCATCCCCTGCTCCTTTCTGGCTATCGCCCTTCCATGCGTTTGATTGTTGTCAAATAAAAAAAAAGACAGAAAAGAAAAACCACATCACATCGCTCTGCCGAACAGCAAATGCCTCGACAAATACCAAGATGGGCGGTAATGCAACTGGCAGCAAAGCGCACAACCGAAAGAACCATGCAAGATATTCCGTGTCGTGTATAAGCTCTTCTCAAATAATGGAAAAAGCTAATAAGTGATGGGTTCCTTTTTTTCTGCTTCTTCTTCAATTTTCCCTACCCGCCCTCCCGTCCTGCATAAAAACCGTAGCCAGCCGACCTTGACATACATAATGACTTGTTGGGTTTGATTCGCTTGCCGCAACCGAGGTCGCCGTGAAGGACGAAAGTAAAAAGTTCTCGGACTTTCTCTCAATAGGCGGGTGCAAGCGTGTCCAGTCGTGGGCCAAAGTTGTACAAAAGGATAAGGCAGCTCAAAAGAGCCCGAGTGACCGAGGCAGACATCAACATGGCGGTCTCTACCTCAAATGTAGACGGGTCTATTTTCTCATTGGGGAGGACGCTGACCCGAAAACTTGCCTTGGCCTTGCTGGGGGGTATAGGCCGGTTGCTGATAAGTCATGGCGGGACTCATTCCGTACACGGCGGGCTGTCCCTGATGAGAACCCTGATGAGCCATCATCGGGGCGGCAGCGGACCGGCCAGGGCTGGGAAATCCATTGGATCCAACCATCGGCTGCGGGGCTACCGCACCAGGAGGCATAAACGGAGGACCGCTGACCGGATACATGGGCCCAGGAACCGCCATGCCGTTAGGTGGCATGAAGGGAGGTTGACCCATCATAGGCGCACCCATGTGATGGGGCTGCTGCGGCATGAACTGAGGGTTATTTGAGAAACTGCGGAACTGACCCATCTGAGGCGCGCCGGGGTTCATGTATTGAGGCATGACAGGCTGGCCATAAGGCATCTGACCGGGAGCATTCACCGAAGGGGGGTAGGCCATGGGAACTTGTCCCATTCTAGGGGAAGCGAAGGACTGGGCCGAATTAGAATGCATCATCCTATGATCGTCGGGGTTGTACGGTCCATGTGTTCCATGTCCGTGCTGGCCAGCCTGCATCTGCATCGGGGGCATGTGGGGCGATTGGCGAGGAGCCATGCCCTGGCCCCCGTGCTGCAGATAGGGTGGCAGCTGGTGTTGGTGCGGGATTTGGGGCATGGCATGCGTTGGGTTGGGAGTGGCGACGGTCGCACCAGCTCGCGGCACCTTCTCGAAATACTCATTATAGGTCATGCTCATGGTAGAGTCTTTGGGCTCTTCCTTCTCCGGGTCAACCGCACGCCAAGTGGGAGGGTGGTCAAAGGCGGGTCTGAAACCGTCATTCTCCTCCCAGGTCTTCTTGGGGTTAGTCGGAGGCTGAATAGTCTCCATGTTGGAAAGGACAAGACACTTCTTGATATCAATCGCCTTTGTCTTGCGGCGGACCAACTGGCCCTTCGCCGGAGCTGGAGGAGCCATGATGGGAACTTCCATCATGTTCACCGAAGCACGAGGGCTGGAGGCCTGGCTGGGGATGACCGCGTTAATGGGGTTGATGGGGTTCATCGGGTTGAAGGGTTGTGCAAATGCATTGGGTCTGAACTCCTGGGTGTTAGGATTGAGCTTGGGACCGAGATAGGTCGGCGGCACACCGCTGATGCGACGACCGTAGTTGGGGTCGGCATTGTTAGCAGGACCGGTTGGTGGTAGACGCATATCCGGCTGAGGGTGTTGAGCCATATGAGGGTGCTGCATCTTTTGCTGCTCGACATTTCTCAGACGCTGGGCCAGCTGACCGGTAGCCTGAGCGCCGGGAGGAAGCTGAGCACCACGGCCGTTCCGGTTGTACTGGCCATAGGGAGGTTGGATCCCATTGCTGTTATGGTAAGAGGCGCGACCTCCGGGGTGGCGACCGGGGGCACCGGATGAGTTGGAGTGTTGGGGAGCCGTAGGGCGAGAGCTGGCGCGAGAATCAGTCGTCGCGGCGGGCGTCGAGGCGTTCGACTGCTCGGCTGGCGTCTTGGCTTGGTTGACCTTGGCGGCCGCAGACTCCTTCTCTTTGGCAGCAGCCTCTTGTTTCTTCCTGGCAATCTCGGCCGCATTTTGAATCGCCTTCTCCTGGATCTCCTGCTGCTTGACGGGGTCCTTGGCAATGATGGGGATCAAGTCCTTCGGCACGGGAGTGGACAGCTTGAAATCCTTGGAGAACTTTTTCAACTCGGTCAACTTGACCTCCTTGTCAACTCTGGCCTTGCTGTGCCGGGCAGCATCGGCCTGCTTCCTCTCCTTGATGGAAAATTGCTTGAAAGCATTGAGTACTTCTCGCTCGACATTGTTTGCAGCGCTTGGGCCGCCCGCCCTACTCGCACCTGGGAAGCCAACACGAGCCGTGGCAGTCGAGGACCGAGCAGCAACAGTCTCCTTGGGGTCTGCCTTGGCGGGGGCTGCGGATACATCGGGCTTGGTCTCTGGAGCTTTCTCAGAAGCTTTGCTTTCCGCCTTGGGCTCGGCAGCCTTGTCCACAGCCGGTTGGGCTGGTGTGGGTGTGGCGGCAGGCGACTTGACATCCTCGACCTTGGGCGTGGGCTGGGTAGAAGCCGGGGCACCCTTCAATTGCGATGAAATGATAGCAGGGTCCACTGGAGCACCCTTGACTGTTGACTGACCGGTAGGAGCCCGCCGAGCTGGTGGGGTGTACTTATTCTCACGGTTGCTGCTCAACGGAGGGAAGTCCTGGCGGGCAACACCGCTGTATCTGGGAGGGGGTCAGCTCGGAATTGTCACCGGCGGCTATGCCTGTGTGCTTGACGTACTTCTCCTCTTCATCCCTGCCATCACCGCCGCCACCAAAGTCCATAATGCGCTCCTCGGCGACATGGGCAAACTTGGGTGCCTCCCCTTCGATCTGGCGCGCAATCTTGTCCGCCTGAGCGATTCTCTGCTCGTAATTGGGGTGGCTCCTGTCGATCTCGGTCGTGTAAATTCTCTCATCATAAGTGGACTTGTTTCCAAACATCCTCTCGTGGGTTGCGAACTGATCCCAACCGCGGACATCTTCTTTGGAACTTTCAAGGCTAAGGTCAGTTGTGGTGTCAGGGGGTGGGGTCCAGGGTTGAAGAGCACGACCAGCACCGAGGCGCGAGTTAGAAATGGAGGCATCTGTCTTGAAACCGGATCGATTGCCTGCGAAAAAGATCAGTTTCAAGGCCTTGCAGAGTGTGTATGCATGTGGTCCCTCGATTACCATTAGCACCCTTTCCATCATTCTTCCCGGCGTTGCCAGGCACAACGCGAGCGTCCATGACGTCCTTCTTCTGGGCCATCATTTGTGTCTGATCTCGTCTCGCCCCGTTGGCAAGATCGGCCGAATTGGGAAGCTTCTTCTGTAGCACGTTGGTTAGTCGAAAGCTGCCCGAGTCGAAGTCGTTCGAACAGGTGCCTGAAAACTCGGCCCCTGGGGAGTATCTAACACGCACTCGCTGACCCTGCGGCAGATGTAAGCTTCTGTACACGATTGAGTTGGGGGGAAGCGGAGAGACGGCGTGCGTCTGTACCAGTTGCTCTGTGGCAGCTGCAAAAGCTAAATCAGGCTCTCGGAGGCGCCCGCAGGCGGAGGGTGGATACGGGGAAATGGGGTAAAGTTTGACTGACCTCACGGAGGGAGTTGGTCACAGACTGCCTGTTCTGTGAGTTGAAGCCGGCCTGAGGTGGTTGCGATCGACCGGTAACCGGATTTCTCGACGCTGGGGTCCAGGCCTTTGTGACAGGAGGAGTTTGTCTGTGCGGTGGTCGACCGTCAGTCAGTCAGTCGCTTACAGGTGCGAACCATCAGAGAGGCACGATGCGGGTCGATCCGCGAAGAATAGAAAGAGAATGGGAAAGGGGATAGAGTAGAGAGCCGACGCAATGGGGTGTAGTCAAAAGTGGACCGTGGGGTCTCTTGTTGGTGGGCAAAGTGAGGCTTGGAAAAAAAGCTGGGGATGGCAGGGCAGGGCAGGGCATGGCATGGGGGGGGGGGGGGGAGGAGAAGGGACTCGTGTCTCACCTAGCAGTCTGGCCAGAAGGGGTCACCTCTTTCCTTTGGTCGCCGAGCTTGCTGCTGTACAGAGGCCTCTGGGTAGGCGACTTGACGTCGGCGGAGGTGGACTGCGATGGGGTCGAAGATCGGTCTTCCATGGCTCCCGTGGTCTTCGCTGCCAGTTCACACTGGGTTGGTCGCGGCGGCTTGGAGGTGGAAACTTTGGGAAGAGTGCGGGCGGGAGTTGGTACGGTGCGGCAGAGAAGGAGTTTGTGCGAATTGGGCGAATCAGAGTGCAGAATGGTGCGACCTGACCGAGAGAGGGTCGTGACAGTGGGAGCCACAGCCCGATCTATTGCAAAAGGGCCCGTGTGTCAGTAACGACGGCCTGCCACGCTACGACTTCTGGCTGGGTCCGTTGAATTCGCAAGTTGACCGGAAACACACTGTAGGCTCGAGTTGCCGCAACAAATTTCCTCAGAAACCTAGGTGAAGGTCAAACGCCCGGCATCGAGAGTTGCCCTTTCCGCAGCGGCTGGGGTGTCGGTAGGATGTCGGTTTGACGTTGGCAATCCGGGGGGAAGACACACAGGCAGCTCTACTGCGCGGTGAGGTAGGTGCTGCAAGTCGTGGAAAGTTAGGTGCGTAGCTGCTTGGAAGAGAAAAGTCGTTACGTCGTGCTTGCTGGAACGGTGAGAGGTCTCTCGCGGTTTGCCTGAGGCGGGGAAGTTGTGGATGTCTTGAAAGACAGGCGAGGAGGTGTCGTCAAAATAAGGAGAGCGGGAAACAGCCTGCCAGCGCAGAAGGGATAAGGCAGGGCAGGGCAGGGTTTAAGGGTCTGTGGGGAGGACAACTTTGGGGTTTGATGGTCGAGTCTTGCTGGTCGACGAGAGAAAAACAAATCAAAAACCCCCTGAGCGAACGAGCAGCTGTCTGCTTCCGCTCTCACGCTCTCACTGGCAAGGAAAAGATATGATATCCTCTCCAGAAACACCGGCGTCGAGATTTTTGTTGGCAAGCAACTCCCAATGGGTGCATCAACGCGGGAGGGCAGTTGCAGCTCCCTTCCCCGCTAACACCACTCTGAGGAAAGCCGGGGCTTGGCACTCCAAGGATCGATCAAAGGCCGTCACGTGATGTCAGTTCTACCACCTCTCTTTGGCACGTCTCTGGAACCGCAGGCTTGCTCCTACGGCTCCGTCCTGGACAATGAGAGAGAGGGCTGAGTCAAGTGCTCCTTTTTACAATTGTTCGGCCTAACGCCTGTGCCGTTTCGAAAGTGGTGCCTGGCTCAGGTCCGGCAACAAAACAAACGCTTTTCTTAGAAGGCTGTGTGAGGTGCAGAAAAACAAGTGCCTGGCCGAACCTCCCGCAACCTGGAACCACCCGTCACCGGCTGCCCCCACGGGGTATTTGTTGCCATGTCTACTTGTTTCGACTTATACTGCTACCATTGGTATCTAGTAAGCACAAAACCTGATGGCGAGCACCACTATCCAATGACAGAACGTTCTGGCCACCGGCAGCCAAGAGAGACTTGCATATATTACCTCCTTAACGCAGTAGCCTCATGGTCACCCCCAAGGTCGTTCTAGTAGGCGTAGTTAGGGCAGGTCTTATATTGGGGGCACCACCACCGTCAGCATGTTATTGGCGATGCTCGTCTCCCATACCAAAATATGGTATGGCTGCTGACAGCAGGACCTGACCTTATCAATGCGTGTGCACCCTTTCACCTGTTTCAGTTGCAAATGCGTACAACTCGGAGCGCCGATATTGGGCTTCTCCCTCCCTCATGGCAAGTCTCGGGCATAGCCGTCTTTGCAGAAAAGTTGGATGGCAGCAGCAGATCTTTTCGTTTCAGACAACCACCCTCGGGGAATTTCCGCTCAGTTTCATAGACGCACACATGATGATCCGCACTTTTTGGTTTCTGCCTCAATTATCCAGATGCCTTGAGTGGGCGAGTGAGAAGGCGGGGTATTTCAATTGGTTGGATGCTGACTGTGATGTCATGTTGAACCTGGGCCTTTCCCCTCTCTCGAGTCTGACCGAAGTCGTTGCGGGCAAGCTTGTCGGAATTTCCCCAGCTCCAAACAGAGCCTCAATTTGACAGCTGAGTGCTCTAGATAAAAACACCACCCGGCATTTCTTCCGTCTCCGTGCCTCTTTGCTTCTTATCAAAATCGCCAAGCTTGAGAATACCCCGATGATCTCCCTCGCTTATGTCGACGCCGCCCTACCTGCCGAGATGTCATCTTTTTATAGCTGTCTTTTTTGTCGCCTGCGCATGGTGTGGACGTTTGCTCGATCAGCAGTTGTACGCTGTTCATGGGCTATGTCAGTCGAGATCGTGGTCCTGGCTCCGGTGACGCTTACAAGTCGATGTAATGTCTGAGGCAGCCGCGATGTTTTGGAGATAGTCTGCACACAGGCAACAACCATCGACAAATTAACCTCAAAATAATCGGACATCTATTGCCTTAGAGAGAGGCTGAATGTCAATTGACCACTCAGCAAAACCAACCACCGGTCACGGCAACAACACGAGCGATCTGTCGAGCGAAAAGGATTCTTTAACAACGCTGATGTAAACAGATGGTGTTGAAGGAGCGTAGAGAGACTAGCCAGTGGGCAAGAAGATGTACCAAACCGTCTGCCTTCTTTCAACCACCATACAGAGAGCAGCCGTCTAGCCGTGAGGCCTCGCAGCAGACTTCATCCTTCGATAAGACAACATCACAGCTAACAGGAGAGTGCGCCCAGAAATCCCACTTCATACATTGTATTGTGTATGTGGTATATGTGTACACACACAAGACTTCTATCTACCTGAGCCTCATGAGGAGCTCCCGCTCCCAAAGCCCCTATGTGTGTGTTCCCGTAATTTGTTTTCCGCGCTTTCCGAAAATGCTTTCAAACCCAAAATCGACATCATGAGAGGAGCATTATACATGACTTGATGAAAAATACATGGCGACCGAAGAAAAGTAAAACGCCCCAAGCAGCACCACCGTCCTTTTGAAGATCGTTGTTCGGTCATAGATACCCCAGACCCTCATTCAAAAATAAATAGCTTTTTTGTACACCTTTCCCGCCATTACATAATCTTACACACACCACCACCGAAAGAGAGGAGATTGCTTATTTGTTCTTGACAACGCCGACCTTGGCGGGTCTGAGGATGCGGCCGTTGAGCTTGAAGCCCTTCTGCTGGGTGTGGAAGACGGTGTTGTGCTCCTTGTCCTGCATAGGGGTCATGAAGGTGGCCTCGTGCTCATTGGGGTTGAAGGGAAGGCCGTGGGGGTCGAATCTCTCGAGGCCGTGCTTCTTGAGGGTCTCGAGGAGGATGTTCTCGGTCATCTTGAGACCCTCGTAGAGGTTGACGAGGTCTTGGAGGTGGGCAGACTTCTCCTCGGACTTGAGCTTCTCCTCGGGGACCATGGTGAGGGCACGGTCGAAGTTGTCAACGCTGTCGACGAGGTCCTTGGCGAACTTCTGGATGGCGAAGTCACGGGCGGCCTTCATTTCACGGGCAGTCCGGTCCTGGAGGTTGCGGAAGTCGGCAACGGAGCGGAGGTACTTGTCCTGATATGGTTGTTAGTATATGCAGGGGATCATAGTCAGGGGTAGGTTGTATGGCTGTATGTACCTTCCAGTCCCGAACTTCGGCCTCCTTGGCCTCTAATTGCTTCTTGAGCTTGGCCTCCTCGGTCTCCTCAGCAGCCTTCTCCTCTCCGTTCTTGGTCTCGGCCTCCTTCTTCTCGGCCTCAGCGCTGTACCATCTCGCCCTCGGTGCCACTGTCCTGGCGGCTGCGGCAATTGGTGACTGGATGAACTGGGGTCTGGCAAGCTGTCTTTGAGCGCCGGCCCTGGCGGTGGAGCGGAGGGCCCGGGAAGTGTTGGCGATGGTCTGTCGTAACATTATGGCGGTTGTATGTGGTGTATTATCTGAAACTCTCAACGGACGGCAATGCTCTCTTTTTTTAATTTTACAATACAATGGCGTGTTGCCTTCCAGAAATTTTATGACGACGGCTTTGGTTGGGCCGTTCAACCGGGCCAAGGTCAGAAAAAAAGCGGATCATCTGACGGACCGCCCTTGAGCTGTTCCCCAGATCCCGCGGAACCCCGCCCAGCCGAAACCAGTCAAGCGCTGCCTGCCAGATGCAGGGTTTCCCTCAGCCAGATGCTGCCCCACTGTAACCTGCCGGGCCCGCCGCGAAATCATGTGCTGATAACACAGGGCAGGCATCTTATTGGCGCTTTGTCGCGCGCCTCTCACATTCACTTGGAGGCTTGTCCAAACTTCTGAGCTGGGATCCGCTTGTTGCTGTAGCCTTCCACATCGACAGCAACTCTTTCTGCGATTTAACCACTGCTCCATCCTGCTTGCCTGCTACCTACACAAACGCGCCCTTGCGATTGTCATATTACGAACCGAAAGCAAACACAAATCGCGCGAGATAATACACCGCCGGCAAGATGGATTACGATCCGATGGCAATGGATGACGCCGAGTCGCTCGGGCCCGTCGTCAAGATCTCGCAGGTATGTGGTTGTCGCAATGTCCGGGCAGCTGGTGAGACGGCAACTCGTGTCTAAACGCGACGTGAATATCTAGGCCGACTCGGTCCGCGTCAAGTTCGAACTCCAGAATGCCGACATCTCGTTCGCCAACTCGCTGCGCCGCGTCATGCTGGCCGAGATCCCAACCATCGCCATCGACTTGGTCGAGATTGAAAGCAACAGCTCGGTTCTTGCTGACGAATTCATCGCCCACCGTCTTGGTCTTATCCCACTCAACGCCGAGGGTGTCGAGCACCTCCTCTATTCCCGCGACTGCGACTGCGAAGAGTACTGCGAAAACTGCAGCGTCAAGCTCACGCTCCATGCCAAGTGCACTGGCTACGAGAACATGTCGGTATCCGCGCGCGATTTGGTACCTGTTGGCGAGCGCATAAATCAATCTCTGGGCACGCCAGTTATTAACGACAAGGACGGCACCGGACCGCTCATTCTCAAGCTGCGCCCCGAGCAGGAGATCAAGCTCGAGTGTATCGCGAAGAAGGGCATTGCGAAGGAGCATGCGAAGTGGGCACCAAGCGCAGCCATCGGGTTTGAATATGACCCCCACAACAAGCTCCGCCATCTTGACCTTTGGTATGAGAAGGATCCCAAGTCGGAATGGTAAGTTTGCTCTATGTTGATCTTTGGTCGCAAAGCAGCCACTCACACTCTGTCACAGGCCTCCTAGCGAGTATGCCAAGTGGGAAGAGCCACCAGTGGAAGGCGAACCTTTCGACTTTGACGCCGTCCCCAACCACTTTTACTACAACGTCGAGACAGCCGGTAACCTGCCCCCAGACGGAATTGTCACCGAGGGCATCAAGGTCATCCAGCAAAAGCTCGCTGGTCTGATTCACGAGTTGACTGAAGGGGAGGGTGAAGGTGGCTACGACGGACCCCGCAGCCCAGATTACAACAGCGGTCCTGACACCGGCTATGGGTACTCGACATCCTACGGCGGAAATGGCGGGAACCAGAGCGCCTGGGGTGGCGGCGGCGGAACCACTCCATTCGGCGCGCAGACTTCCTATGGCGGTGGCGGTTGGTCTTGAATGAGGCAGCAAGAAAGGATCAGACTTGGTAAATCGGATCTGGTGGGAGCCATGACGTTGGAAACAACTCAATACGACGCCAAAATTATCGCCTCACCGGTAACGACAGAGCCGGGCTTTATGGCAGCGCGTTGCCGGCGTTTCCATCTTCTTCACCAGCTTCTTGTTATTGTGTACAATACTATACCCAGCACACGCACATCATTCATCATTCATCACACAGCAATCCGAACTCACTGCTCATCACCCGAATCACCGCATCAGTACCCTTGCCGAGCCCCTTTACTACTCATCCATTCTCATAACATTGCGAGGGCTTTTTTGCTGCTCTTGGAGGACCAAAAACTGGATATGAGGTTTTTGATGATGAAGAAGAGGGGGTTATTTTGCTGCTATCTGCTGAGCGTGTAGAGTATTTCATCAGCCGGAGTGTTGGGGGGTTGGGGCGGGAAGGAAGGGGGGGAGGTTCATTACAGGTTTCTTGGGGAAAGGGAGAGAGAGAGAGAGAGAGAGCGCGACTCAATAAAGAAAAGTCAGTTTTCATTGGGGGGTATCTCAACCCAAACCCAAAATCGGCGTCCCTTGTTACCTGTACATAGATATAATTTGTATCAAAAGGCTTCATATTTGAGGTAAATAAAATAAAATAAAAAGATAACCAACAACATGTGTGTGTTTGCACAGACCCTCTTTTTGTATACAAGAATACCAACTGACAAAAAGACAGAACGCCGCACCCTTCCCTGCCTGGCCGAAAAACAAATGCCTACCCCCTCTCTTGCCATGGTATACGAGAGAAAAATACAAATACACTGACTGATAAAGATGATGTCCCCCTTTCCCTTCCTCCTCCGCTCTATGGATCGATTCCTGTCTTGGCTTGTCTTGTCTTGTCTATAAGCTCCATGCTCCTCTTTGTTGCTGTGGTGTGCTGTGATACAAAGTATCAAAATCCGCTGTGTTTTCGCTCAAAAATGCAGAAAAAAAATCCAAGCTGCCCTCCTACTCTACGACTTGTTCACAGCAGGCAATTCCTCCTCCTCCAACCCCTTAACCCGTCTATAAAACTTGCGATGAGATTCCAAAAACAAAAACGTGCAAATCGTTTGTCTGTTTCCCTCGTCAGTACATCATTCAAAAGGAAAGGAAAAGAAACAAACTTACGGCCCCAACCTCAAAAAACTCGGCACCCACCCCCTAAACATCCACCCCATCCCCTCCTTTGCATAAATCTCCCCCAGCAGCTGCCCCAGCCCCTGGTTGCCGTGCGCAGACATCACCCTCGTCTTGATCACATCAATCGGACTCGTCACCGTCGCCGCGACCACGCCAGCAAGAAAGGACGAGCTAAAGTGCGTCGCGAGGTTGTCCTCCATCTTTGCGACCTTGATCAAAGTCCGCTTAAAGATGTCGTAAGATGCCAATTGCGAGGCGGTCATGGCCGCTGCTCGCAGCGAGTTCGGTCCGACACCACGGAAGAGGGCGCCGACGCCTTCTTCCCTAATCATCCGGACCAGACCGTCACCTGCGTGCCGGTAGTTGCGCCGTTTGTGCTCCGGGAGAGAGGCGTCGTGCTGCATGCGGACGTTGAGGACGTCGGCTGCGTTGCCTGCTATTCCACCTATAGTCCCCGAGACGGAGGCCATGGCTATGAGCATGGGTAAGGAGGGCGGTTTGGGTTTTTGGGTTACTGGATCAACGCCGGAGCGGGTGGCGAGTTGGGATTTGAGTTCCTCGTAGATGCCGAAGCGGGTGGTGGAGTAGGTGATTTGGCGGAGGAGGGAGGCGGAGAGGCCTGAGTAAAGGCCTGTGAGGCCGTTGTTGCGGAGGATGTGGAGGAAGGTGCCGGACATGGTGGTGGGCATGGAGCCCGAGCGGGTTTGGAGGCGGACTTTAACTGTCGGGGGGTTAGTATGGGAGGAGATAAAAGGGGTGGTAAGGGGGGGTGGTAAACAAACCCAGGTCGAGGGGGTGAGTGACGCAGGCGGCCATGGAGGATGCGCTGCCTCCGAACCAGAAGGGGTAGTGGATTGGTTTTTGTTTTAGTTGTGGTGAGAGGGACATCTTGTTGGTGGTGTCTCTTTTACTGGTAGTTTCTGTGCTTGGACCTACTGGTGTAGGTACGCTGCTATTCTTGGCATCCATCTTGTCGTCTCTGTCGCGACGCACTCAAAAAGTAGAAAAGTTGGAGTTGTCGCTATAACAAGAACATCCCGCGGACTGTGTGTGTAAAGCTTTTTCGCCAAAACGTTGCCGAATTAGAATTATGTGTTATGTATTAAACACTAAAAGTGAATAGCTTCAAGCGAATTCAAAGTGAAGCTATACCGGCATCGGCAGCAATGTTTTGCGACTGACTCTGGAAAGATCGGATCGAGGTATGACGAAAGGGTGGTCGTCCCAAGTGAGATTGGCGATAAGAAATGTCACAGCTGCAATCAATTCAACCAACAGTGGGAATTTTTGGTTTATCGAAATTTTCCACTTTTTGTTGGTCCCCACTACGTAATCGACAGGGAATTGGCGGGTAGCAGCGGGCGCTGTTGATTATCTTATCTCTCTGCGCTAGCGATATCGGATCGGGCCTGGATCCCTTGTCTTTCCGGGGCAAAACAAAAAAAAAGTTTGACCGCCTTCGAGTCATAGGAGGGGTCAGACCACTGAGGTGAGGGGAGAGAGAAGAGCTGCAGCTATCTATCTGTGTGTGTGTGTGTGACTGTGACTCCATATTTTTTTTTGTTTCCGCTTTCTTCCATTGTTTGGACTTTTGGGCTTCTCTCTCGCGGAATTCATCTCGAGTATTTTCCTCTTTGTTACTTTGCTACAAATTCAAAATGTCCAAGGGTCGTGTCTGTCTGTAAGTGATATATTTCCTTCCAAGTCCTGCCATCCATCTTCCCCGCCAAAAGCTTAACAGTGTGGAAACGCCTGGTGCTGACCCCCGCTTACAGCGCCTACTCTGGAGGTAAGCCATTCGGTTGCCCAATGCCTTCATTTTTGTGTCTCTATGCTTGAGCAGACGCATGACAGGCTCGATTGACCTTCCATGTTCGCAGAGCGGGCAAAGGGCCAATTGCTGTCTCGTTGAGGTGTCCACCGGGAACCTTGTCGGCGTCACTTCGTGCACGGGTGTCGGACGGAAAGGGAAGCTGACAAGTTCGGTTGACAGGTCTCGACACCTCCACCATCCTCAAGTGGCTCATTCTCGAGGTAGGCAGCTCCTAGCTGGTATGATGCCCGCCAAGAAGAGGTGCTGACATGGACAATACAGGGTTACACTGTTGTGTGCTTCCTCGCCAATGTTGGCCAGGAGGAGAACTGGGCTGAGGTCGAGAAGAAGGCCCTCGCTCTGGGTGCCGAGCGCATGGTGATTGAGGACCTCCAGCGCGAGTTCGTCGAGGAGATTGTCTTCCGCGCCATCCAGTGCAACGCCATCTATGAGGACCGCTACCTCCTCGGTACCTCCCTCGCCCGGCCCATCATTGCCCGGGCTCAGGTCCGCGTTGCTGAGCAGTACAACTGCGACATCCTCAGCCACGGCTGCACCGGCAAGGGCGTAAGCCAGCTTACTCGAAGATGCCAAGTAACTTTATGCTAATTCCGAGGTCTAGAATGACCAGGTCCGCTTCGAGCTTGCCTTCAAGGCTTGCAACCCCAAGATGAAGGTCATCGCCCCCTGGAGAATGCCCGAGTTCATCGAGAAGTTCCAGGGCCGTGCCGATCTCCTCAAGTTCGCCGCCGAGAACAACATTCCCGTCTCCTCCAGCCCCAAGGCTCCCTGGTCCATGGATGACAACCTCGTGCACTGCTCGTACGAGGCTGGTGTCCTTGAGGACCCCGACCACTCTCCCCCCAAGGAGCTCTGGACCCGCACCGTCGACCCTACCGACGCTCCCGATGTTCCCTACAACTTCACCATCCACTTCGAGAAGGGTATCCCCACCAAGGTTGTTACCCCCGAGGGTGAGGTTACCGACTCAGTTGCTCTGTTCAAGCTTCTGAACAAGATTGGCCACGACAACGGTGTTGGCAGAATCGATATTGTTGAGAACCGTTTCATCGGTCTCAAGAGCAGAGGCTGCTACGACACCCCCGGTCTTACCATTGCGTATGTTTCTGCAAAACCCAATTGAGACACGATCATGTACTGACAATATTCTAGCCGCCTTGCTCACCTGGATCTTGAGGGTCTTGTCATGGACGCCAAGGTTCGCAAGCTCCGTGACCAGTTCGTCACGATTGAGTGGTCTCACTGCCTCTACAACGGCATGTACTTCTCTCCCGAGCGTGAGTTCCTTGAGAACTCCCTCGTCTACTCCCAGGAGAACGTTACTGGTGAGGTCCGCATGTCGGTTTACAAGGGCGCTGCCTACGTCCTTGGCCGCAAGTCGGATGCCAGCAACCTCTACTCGCAGGAGGATGCTTCTATGGACTCTCTTGAGGGCTTCTCCCCCATGGACACCTCTGGCTTCATTGCCATCCAGGCCATCCGCCTGGAGAAGTACGGCCTCCAGAAGATCAAGGATGGCAAGCCCCTTACCAAGTAAATTGTTGAGGGCGGTGCAAAGTAAATAATAAAACAAAGAGATTCCCCGTCCAGCTTTTTGTTCGTGTTACTTGTGAAAACTAGATAAATTCCATGTCGAGCTGGGAACCTTCGAGGCCGCCATGAGAGGAATTGGCCAATCAGAAGTTCCCCACAGAACGTTTCTAGAAAGATGTCATCGTGCATTGAGGACCCCTGTTTGTGGAGCCCGGGCCACCGTCTCTCGGCGCGCGCCTCGAACGATCTCCAATTTTTGAGCTTGATACTGCCGTGGCGCCCAAGCTTCAAGCTGAGCTGTTGTAGCGAGAGGTCTCCCACCCCACCACAACTTGACATCGCCAGCATGATCGGACCTCGAGGAATGGCCTGCGCCGGCGGGCTTCTGGCCAGGGTCGGCAGTCGGTCGGTGATTTCGAGAGCGGTACGACAGAGCAGTCCGTTGCGGCCATTACCAGCGACAGCAACGGCGCCAACAACGAGGTGGTGGAGGGCACAATACTCGACCAGGCCAGGTTAGACAGCCAATACAGTGTACTTCTTGACCTTTTTAAACCGCGAATAACCACTGATATGTTCGCTGTGAAAAAAAGAACTCCCCAAAGAAGTAACCATAAACTCCAAAACTTACCCCGTCGACGCCGAATGGTTCAACGTCTCGTCCACGATCCTCAACCTCACCTCCCGGAAGCTGCACCTCCAAAAAGACCACCCCGTGTCCATCACCCGCCAAATCATCGAATCCGTGTTCCCCTCCCCCACCTACCTCAGCTACAACAACCTCGACCCTGTGGTTACGACCCATGAGAATTTTGACTCGTTGGGGTTTCCGCCCAACCACCCCGGCAGAGCAAAAACCGACACTTATTACATCAACTCTACCACCTTGCTACGGACACACACGTCGGCCCACGAGGCGGAGTTATTCGCCGCGTCGAAATCCCCGGGATATCTCATCTCGGCTGATGTCTACAGAAGAGACGAAATCGACAAGTCCCACTACCCCGTCTTTCACCAGATGGAAGGCGCCCGGGTCTGGGACCGCAACACGGTCCCGAACGGTGACATCGTGGCGGCTGTACACAGAGATTTGGACGCCCTGCCGAAACATGAAATGATCATCGAGGACCCCAACCCCCCTTTTCACCCGGAGCGTAACCCCTTACAGCCATCCCACACCCCTGAGGAGGCAGAAGCGGTGGGGAAGCATCTGAAGCGATCTCTGGAATTGATGGTGGCGGAGATTTTTAAACGGGTGAAGGAGTCTCACGCCCGGGCGGGGGTGAAAGAGCAGGATGAGGAGCCGTTGAAGGTTAGATGGGTGGAGGCTTACTTTCCTTTCACGAGCCCCAGTTGGGAGATGGAGGTTTGGTATCAGGGGGATTGGCTGGAGGTTTTGGGGTGTGGGGTGAGTCAACAACACATCCTTAACGACGCGGGTGTTCCCAATCAAATAGGCTGGGCTTTTGGCTTGGGGCTGGAGAGGATTGCGATGTTGCTTTTTCAGATACCTGATATCAGGTTGTTTTGGTCGCAGGACGAGAGGTTTTTGGGGCAGTTTAGAGGGGTGGAGGGGGATTTGGGGAAACTGAGGCCGTTTGTGGGGTTTAGTAGGCATCCGGCTTGTTACAAGGATGTCAGCTTTTGGTTGCCAGCTGGGAGCACGGGGGCTGCGGCGGCGGGGGGGAAGGGGAGGGAGGGCGGGGAGTGGCATGAGAATGATTTGATGGAGGTGGTGAGGGATGTTTGTGGGGATGTGGTGGAGGATGTGGTCTTGATGGATAGCTTTACGCATCCCAAGACGGGGAGGAGGAGTTTTTGCTATAGGGTGAATTATCGGAGTTTGGAGAGGACGTTGACGAATGAGGAGGCGAATGGGTTGCATGAGAGGGTGAAGGGGGAGATTGTGGGGAGGTTGGGGGTTGAGATTAGGTGATTCTGTATCAACATGAGGAGATGTTTCAAGAAGGAGAGAATAGCGAGGGTTTGGTGGTGTTTTGAGACGAGTGGTTATGGTTATATAGACATCACTAAAACAACAAGGGAGGGTTGATGGTGTTTGGGGGAATCTTGGCATGTCTACAGCTATTGTCTCTGGTTATGATCATCACCAAACACCAGTGAGGAGGGGGTTCTGGTGTTGTGGTGTTGATTTCAGGAGAGTGTCTGTGTGGGCTTGATGCTGCTCAGCCACCCGGACGCTCGGATACCGGTCTGCAAAACATGCGGGGGAGAAAAAGGGTGCATACATGCAACCATGGTGTTACCTATACCATCTCCTACTCAAATGTATGTACGTATATATGATATGAAAAATATCTAGTCGAAAACTAGAAACCGGACGATGTAGATCCGGAAAAGATATACCACCTGACGATGCAGCGGTGGTGAGAGAGCATGGCCCTGTGCTGTGCGTGTAAGTCCAGTTCTCTATCTGGGCAGTGCAAAAAATAAGTGGAGACCTGTTTTCCAGGAGGTCGGGTTGAGTTGGCCGTTTTATTATCTCGGCATCACCTGCCTTTGGGGAGGATATGGTGATGCTGAGGGATGGTGGTATTTTTCACCTTGGACTGCGGTAAGGTGAGGTGGTTCATGAGTTCACCTGTCCAGCCCGAGTTGGGAATGGTCATGATGACGACCAGATGAGTTGTCAAAATGTTCCTACAGAATCTAGAGGGGCTGGAAAATACACGTGGAAGTCTGGCCAGCTGCGCCTTCGGTCTGCATTTGCTGGCTGATGATCGATGATCGGCGCATGGAGAGCCTCTTACGCAAGTCTTGGGTGATGGACTGCTGACAGTGTGAGTGTGTGCGGTAAGCTTTACGAGCCGACACGACAGAGTCGCGGATTAGGTTTGGCATAAGAGCTGGGATATGGCTACCTTTGTGCCTGGCTTCCTTCCTGGGCATCCCGTACAGTAGGGATGAACACACAGCTCGTGTCAGCGATGTTTGTTGTTGTATGGGAGGTATGATCCCGGCAAACAGAACAGGAAAGTAAGTCTAGCCTTGGCGTGGCTGTTTATTGTCCCATTTTCCCGCATGTTTATCGGTGATGGATATGGTGAAGAGTCATGGCAGGGAAGACGGTGTAAGAGACTCTAGACATTTGTCGATACTGATGAGGTGGCGTGAGCCGGGCTGAGCATGTCCTCCTGGACAACCTTGGCTCACCAGATGGAAAAGACGCCGTGTGTTGGTGTTTTTTGTTGTCTAGGGAGGCAGTGATGGTGGTGAGTGAGGATTCTGGAACCGCCTCGAGAATCAGACACTGCGGGATCGGGAAATGCGATCTGGATGGGCGGACGCCCCGATGGGCCCGAAACCTGCCAGAGTTGCCAGAAGATCCAGGAGGAGGTGTCTGTGGTCCTGTTGTGCCCATGTGCCGTCGTGGCTGTGCAAACCTCACTCAACAGAGAGAAGAGAGAAGCTGGACGGTGAGTGGCAAGGAAAAGACTGGCAGAGATTTCGGGTTCCAGGTAGTGTTGACTGCATTTACACAGCCAATTAAGCGGCAGCTGGGATTGCCATTCATGAGAAAGAGGCTTCGCATCGTGGATTCAATAGTAGCGAGAGGCAACATGCCCAAGTGTGCGCGCGACAGGTCTAAAGCCACTGCGTGTTGCGTAAGGAGGCCCCGCGGGCTTGTGGGATTCCCTCAGGCGGGTCGCTGCTGGTCCCAATCTCCAGTCTGGCGGCTGAGCCATCCAACCGGGGGGGGGCTTCTGACGAGCGGCGGCATTGTTGCTCCCCAGACACGCCAGCCCAGGGCCCGTGATCTCCTTCCGGCCTGTCTTTGTTTCACCGCATCTACACAGCAAAAGAGGAATATAAATCCCCGGCGCCACCCTCCTGCCGCTTTCGTCGCTCAATCTCCCATCTGCATCCAATCTGCATCCAATCTCTGCATCAACAGCTTGCCACTCCACAGCTACAGTAACACCGACCTGCTACTTACATCACCTACCTCTTGCGGTGCATAATAAGCCCTCGGGTTCGCAACTAAACTTCCGCCCCCGCACCTCACTTACTTGATCTCAAACAACCAAGACTTCACCCCCAAACAAACAACTGCACGATACCACACAAATCAAAATGCCTTCGATTCAGATACCCACCGCCATGCCCTCCTCTCCAGACGGACTCCTCCCCTCTCCCAGCAGCATGTCCAGCTCCCCACGATCTGGCCGCTCTCGGGGCGCCTCTCTCAACCTCAAGCTCGACCTCTCCAACCTCCCACCGCTGGAGAAGCCAACAACACCCACCAACACCCTACTCATCACCGACCTCGACCCCGACTGCTTCCGTCCCGAGAACCTCGCCGTCATCAGAGACGCCCTCAACAAAACCGCCCCAGTCCGCCACTTCTCCCCACTAAAATTCGCCGCCCGCATCCAGGTCGTCTTCTCGACCGAGCAAGAAGCCATCGCCGTCCGTCGGGAATGGGACGAGAGGGAAGTCATGGGCCGCCCTTGCCGCGTCTGCTTCGGCATGCAAATCAACCTCGAGACCATCAACAACAAGGAGGACCAGCACCTCGCCTTGCCCGACGCCGGGAGGCTGTTTTTCATTTCTCCTCCCCCATCGCCTCCCCACGGCTGGGAGTCCCGGACAGAGGACGCGCCTAATACCATGGTCCACGCGGAGGACTTGGCGGATGCGCTGGCCAAGCTGAGGCATTCGAATGATCCCAATAGCGGGATGAATATTAACCAGAGGGGGGATGTCAGTCCCGTCAGCCCTACTACGCAAGGGGGCGGTCAGAGGACGAAGAGGAGCAGGAGCTCGACCTTGATCTTCCAGCCGCAGCCTGTGATTGGGATGGGAGGGGAGAGCCCGAACTTGCCGTGTGTGACGGTGGATGACATGACGGATGAGGGGCTGGAGGATGATGCGGATGTTATGGACATCAGCCCGGTCAATATCACGGCGCCAAGGCCGATCATGGCGCACACGGCCAGGCCACCGGTCGAGTTGATGGAGCATTGATTTAGCGACTGATTTGGTTCTCACGAACAAGGGCGTTTCTGGGGGAAAACAGGCTTGGCTGGCTGGCGTTAGGGACTTGCATGCATATCCTCCACAGTATTACATTACGGGAGCAGCATTGTTTTGGAGCATTTTGCGCAAAAGAGAGTAGAGGGGGGGTGGTCTTTTGTGGGTGGTTTTATTTCTTTTTCTTTCTCTCTCTCTCTCTCTCAGGTCTCAGGCGGGAGAGAGATTGTGTATTGGCATGAGGACAGGATACTAGTAGAAGTAATTGTTCATACTTTCGCACTCTGTCTGATATCTCCTTTGCATATGCACATTGTACGTAGTATGTGTAACAAGTAACCCTTATATTGCACATGTGTTTCAAGCCCCCGAAAAGTATCAACACCAGTGTTTCACCAAGACGATGTCTTGAGCGTTCCTGTCTCTTTTGTCCCAGGGCAACCAATGGCTCCGAATATCAGCGGTTCCGTTCAGACTCGGGTTTCTCCCAGCCTTACACCGCCCCCCTCCTCCCCCGTTTTGTCCTTCCTTCTCACCGTGTCACCATCCTCACCACACCTCTGCAGACCATCCGCGTGCTCAACCACCCCAGCCAACCCACCGCCGTGAGCAACAAGACAGCAGCCATCAAATTCCTCCACTCCGTCCACCGGTTCCCAAACCTGTCTTTTTTTAGTTTTTGTGTCTCCTCCTCACCCTTCTCAGTCAAGTGAAGCTGCCTCCAGCTAGGCACAAACCTAAACTCGAACCCTGCCTCCCTCCCGCCCGCCTCCCGGACGGTAACCTCCCTCAGCACCCTTTTCAGTCTCTCCACCTGCCCCTCCTCCCATTTTCTGGGCAGGAGATATTTTTTGAAATAGGAAACCGCCATGAAATACCCGCACTGCCCGCCCACAAGAACGAGATACCACCATTTCGGCCTCTCGATCCCGAGCTTTTGTGATAAAGCAGGTCCGTTGAGCCAGTACCCTTCTGCTCGGAGGAAGGCCCTGCTAGCGTATGTTGGGGGGGTTAGAGCGAGAGAGGCGATCATGTTTTCCGCCAGCTGTTTCGACACTCCCGACGGGCAGATCTCGGAGACGATCAGGCTTTCCAACCAGACCTTTGCCGTGGTGACGTTTTCAAACGGGGCGGTCGGGGTGCCTAAGAGGTAGGCTACATACCGCCATAGGGCGAGGTAGTCCTCCTTTTCTTGATCGGACAGCCATATCCCCTGTCGAGGGAATCCGATAAAAAGCAGCATGGTGCTGAAGGCTGTTATTGTCCCTATGGAATCGAGGTCGTTGCAGGGGATGCCGTTTTCTTGAACGTTGAACCAGTCTGGTTTTGAGCTGGATAGGGATAAAATCTTGCGGCGGACGGTGGCGTGGAGGAGGCGGACTTTTACGGAGGAGACGAAGCCGCGGCCGGTGGGGGGTGGAGGGCGGAGGGGGAGGAGGTGATGTCGAGGACGTGCTGGAAGGTTTCGAGGAGGCGGCGGCGGGCGAAGCGGGGGGTGAAGCCGCCTGTTAGGGAGAGGGTGGCAGCTATTCGGGGGGAGCCGAAGCCGCCGAGGAGGGCTTGGAAGGTGAGGCCTACTATTGAGGGGCCGAGGTAGCGGTAGAAGATTTGCTGGCCGGAGGTGATTTGGGAGGGGGAGACCCAGGGGGGGGTGGTGGTGAGTTGGGACCAGAGAGGGGATAAGACTGGGTCGTGGGGGGCGTGGGTTTGGAGGAGGGAGAAGAGGTGTTGGGCGTGGGAGGAGGGGCATGAGGACGGGCTTGAGGTTGAGGATGGTGGTGAGTCTGAGTATGGCGGTGATGATGTCTTAGACCGAGACTCGGCAGCTATCTCGTCCAGGCGGTCGAGGGCATTGGAGGCAAGCTCGTCGTAGGTGTAGATCAGGGGCTTGAGCTGCTCTGGCGTGTAGTGCTCCGACGTCCACTCGAACTCATAGTCCCAGGCGTTCACACGCCTCCCTGGCTCGAGGACGTAAGGGGGCGGCATGTTGGATCAGGAAGGTAGGATCGAGTAATCCCAACGCTGTGGTCGTGGAGAATAGGATCCAACTCCTGGGTTCACCTAGCGGACGTGGAAAGGGCTCATATATACATCCAGACTACATATAAGACCCCTTGGGCATCTATCTGTGCCTTCAACAATGTGACTCTCCTCACAACTCGTACTCGCGAGCACACTGCTTTGCTGAGAAAGCAGCTCTAGTCCGAGAAATATCTGTTTGGCCGCACCAGGAAGAGGCGTAGAGAGGATACAGACTCTAGAATACAACCCTCATCGCGAATCATAACTTCCCTCCATTTTGCCGAGGCGGCGTTCACTCACAGAGCTAACCCTACGAGGAAAAAGGATTCATCAGGTCCCCGAGCATTCATGACGTGCGGTGCACGCTATTCGCCACAACAGGGTTGCAGCACACCCATTACCGTACCGTGTGCGGGACTGGTGATAGCACGGAACAGCAAGGCACAGTCCCCCCTCAATCCATACATAGGAGTACCGGATATTCACATGGTATGGCTTCGGCAGCAGAATCCAGGGGGTATGGCTGGACCGAACAATCTATCCTTCACTGACAGTCGACGAGTCGATGCGGCCAAGGCGGCTCGGACGAGGACGTGTCCGTTCTTGGGCGTCGTCCGCAATGTCGGCAATGTACGAGGCCGACGTGGTGTTTTTTCTTGGCGATTAGATGACATTCTGCGCCTCGGTAGTGCCTGTTCGTTACCATAAATCTCTCACCCATATGTCTGTCTGTCCTCCTTATTAGAAATAAAGGCATGTCGTTGGGTTGAGGTGGGACAAGGCGGTTCGCTCGGGTGGGGCTGTAGAAGCTATGAGCACTGACCACTGTCGCTGATAGCGATACCGATAGCAACGGTGCCGCTAAGCCCGTCGCGAACCCTTTGCGTCCCTGGAAATTTTTTGGACAGGCCGAGTCCAACATCGAAAGTCAACAACAGCCAACAACCACACAGCCAATTCATACCCGACTTCACCATGAATAGCTGTTGCCGCACGGCCGCCCTGCGAATATTTGTCAGAAACATCAGCCAAATCCACTTCCCGCCACCAACGAGCGCATATCGCATTCCTCGCTACCACTCGACACTGACTCGATTATCCACGTTACAACGCACAATTGCTCTCGGTAGCACACGAGACAGGTTACTTCACACATCATGCCCTGAGGGGAGAGAAGAGGGTGCCTGGCCACCGCCAGAAGGGCTCCCCGCGCACCAGGAACCAAGTCCTCCCAAGATTGTCTTCGAAAACACCCACGATGCACCTTTTGAACCGACAGAGGTGACGATAAACGCTCAAACACCAACACAGAATGAATCGGCCAGCCCACAAGACTCTGGCGAGGTTCAGCCAAAACCTCTGGGAAAATGGGCTAGAAAAAAGTTGAAGAAGGCGCAGCAAGCTGCCGCAATGAAGCCGGAGGGGGGGGAAGAGGCCAGCGCAGTGGCAGATGCGGAACACGACACCACAATGGTTGTTGGGGAGGAAAATGACGAGGCGCCGTCTAGTGAATTACCAGCAAAGGATCAAGACGAGGTGCCATCCAGCGACCGACCAGTACAGGACCAAACCACTGTTGAAAGAGAACCCGACACCCAGCCTGCCGAAAAGGAGGATAAGCCAAAAAGCAAGAGGCCAAAACGCGACAGGCCAGAAAAATGTGCGCCAAAGAAGGAGTCCAAAAAGTACAAGATCCAGAAGCTAAAGAAGGAAAGGGAGGAGAGACGGCGAAAGAAGCTGGAAATGATGGAGTCGGGAGAAGTGACGATGGGCAAGGTCGAGCTACAGAAGGCCTTGAAGGAGAAGAAGGAGCGTGAAGAACGGGAGCGTGAAGAACGGGAGCGTGAAGAACGGGAGCGTGAAGAACGGGAGCGTGAAGAACGGGAGCGAACGAACCCGATGGCTCTGAAACTTGAGGCTGCTCGTGCCGAAAGGCTGGCAAGGAAGGCCGAGCTCAAGTTGGCACGAAAGGAAAGGAGGCGGCAGGAATTCGAAGAGGCGAAAAGGAAGGCTGAGGCCGAGGCCGAGGCCGAGGCTGCGGGCAAGGAAGAGTGGCAGATTCAGAAAGAGGCGCTCAAGGCAAAGTTTCCAGAGGGCTGGATGCCGCGCAAGAAGCTGTCGCCAGACGCTCTTGCTGGTATTCGGGCCTTGCACAAGCAGTTCCCTGAGCAGTACAACACCGCCACGCTCGCCAAGAAGTTCGAGGTATCCCCGGAGGCTATCCGCAGAATTCTCAAGTCGAGATGGACACCGGACGCCGAGGAGGAGGAGGAGCGACAGGGGAGATGGTTTAACCGTGGCAAACGGGTTTGGGCTCAATGGGCTGAGCTTGGAAAGAAACCGCCTGTGAAGTGGCGTGCCGAGGGTGTGGTACGCGATCCCAAGTGGAATCGGGGTAGGAAGAAGATGGGGGGTTTCTTGGGCTGAGTGAGATGTGGCCATGGAGGACCCAAACTGTACAACGCTGTATATAACCCGATAACGTATCTCTCTGTGGTGCTGAGATGATAAGGAAGCCAAGAAAGCCCTTTTTACCCCGGACATTCAGATCAGCACAAGCCATCTCATCTCGCCTCATGGCTCGCCAGCACAAGCGCTAATGCAGTGCCGCGGGCTGTCACCGACGCCCCGGTCCCGTGGCCTTTGACACGGCCAAGCTGGCTCGTCAGTGATTGACATCGTGGGGGGGCTCATTCAAGGTTTAAGATGGACAATTGTTGCACAATCTTGAGGGTTAGGCGATGTCGGACAGACACATCACTCTGCCGCTGCCAGCGCCAGTGCTAGCACCAATACTTCGTAGCCAGGTAACATTGCATGATCGCCTTGCCAAAAAGGAACGGCTCTTGTCCTCGCGGAGAAAAGAAAAGAGAAATGGCACGACGGGAGTGGGGTCACCCCCGGCTACCGGTACATTCCTGTGATTGGCGGGGAGCTCAGAAATTCAGCCCGATTCGGAAAGGGCTAGCCCAATTGACCAATTGACATGCCGGGCAACAACAGCGCTAAAAAACAAGGTAGCGGAGCACGGGCCACATCAAACCCCTGCCCACCACCAGCCCTCCCCTGCACCCCTGTAAACAAATGGTGGGTGCTTCGCTCAACAGAGGAAAGGCTTGCCCTGTGGGAAGAGCCCAGTTGAGAAGAGATCCAGATGCATTTCGGGTGCCCAATGGTGGGTGATTTTTTCCCCTCGACATCTTTGAAAGTCACCAAAAGCAAATGCTGAGCGTTGTGCCGTCGCCCTGACCGACGACACCTGCCCGAGACAATTGACTTTGTCTCGTTGCACCGCCGGTCAATGTCACTGTAAGCTCTCTCCTCTCCCGACCGCCATCCGATCTCGTCTCCTCTCCTGCCTGCAAAGCACTGCGCCTATCTCCAAACATGCTTTCTGACCAAGGTCAACTCGGACGCCTCTGCAGCTTTCTACGTGTATCCGAAGATAGGCCCGCCATTCTGTCATCACTCGTTTAGGACAGCTCCCGCCTGCTCTCGACTTCAGCCTCAACCGCCGCCTCGCAACTGCCCAACTGCTGCCCGCTCCAGTCACCTTCAAAGTCACCCAGCCTCCGCTGTTTCCCAACACGTTACACTCACCCAAACCTCCCGACCCGTGCAGATGTTTCTTACTCCTTAGTCAGACGTCCCTGGTCCCCCGTTCGTCTCTGGTTCTTTTCACCCCGACTCGGTCCATCGTCGTAGGCCAAGTCGATCCAGCACATGGCTATGAGCGATGGCATCCACTCCCTCCAACCGGCTTAAGCTTACGCCCAACAACTCTCCATATCTTTCCCGAGCCTCGCGTTCTCCCATCCGACCCCGCGGCTTTTGCGAACCCGGCCTGTCTCTCCGACGTGTGATAGGTACAACCTGCAGCTCCCCGACCGGATTTGATACCGTCCACTCATCGTTCGCCTATATTGCTGGCGGCGCCGTGGTGGTGGTGGATGTGTCTGGCGAGCATTATTCTCAACGATTCTACCGGGCCAGACCCTCTGCTGTGCCCGTATTTTCCGTGTCTCCGGTCTCGAATTCATCTTCTACACTGAACAGCACCCCAAAAGCAAACGATAGTAGGAACCGAGCGGCGCCCTCCCCGCGAGAGGGTTCATATGGCGGCTCAGACTGGCTGGACGCACCAAGCTCCAAAACCTGGACGAGTCGAGAGCGCATCAAGGCAGCCACCTGTCTGGCCCTCAGTAGAGATGGAAGATATCTCGCCGTGGGCGAGACGGGCTATGCTCCGCGGGTGCTCATATTCAACCTCCAGGACGTTTCCTCGGACACGCCACTGGTCTCGATTAGCGAACACACGTTTGGTGTCAACGCCGTGGCATGGTCCCCAGACACCAAATTTCTGGCCTCCTTAGGTGCTGCCAACGATGGGTTTCTTTACCTATGGAAAATCGATCCCCGCACAGGTGCGGCAAAGCTGTTTCAACAAAATCGGTGTACCGCTCAGGTGAAGGGCTTGTTTTGGATGGGCAGCAACCTGATTACGCTGGGCGTCCGTCACGTGAAAGTTTGGAGGGTGGATGAAGGCTCAATAGCCACCCCGGTGAAGCCTAGGTTTGGCGGAGAGCAAGCTGCTCAGGCCGCCGCTCAGCAAGCCCAAAAACCCCTTTCTGGAAGAAACATCCTTCTGGGCACCATGCTGGACGAAACATTCGTCTGCGCAATCGCCATCAGCGACGAGAAAGCCATTGTCTGCTCGGAAACGGGCCACGTGTGCCTGTTGGACGACACGAATAAACAAATGAAACTGGTCAAGGTGCTGGACCTTGGCTTCACCATTGGCTGCATCTCCAGCCGAAACGGGAGCGTATATGTGGGCGGCAAAGAGGACGGCGATTTCGCCCTCGTGAGTCTCGAGGGAATCCTCAGTGGCACGCCAGACCCAACACTTCGGAGCTCACAGACCTCCGAAGGCCTCGCGGCCATGGGGTTCTTGGCTGAAAACCTGGTGACGGTCAACAGCAAGCAGTCGATTGATGTTTGGGGTCCGGATTACATGCCTGGGACTACCCCAGACGACACAAAACGCATCCCTATACCAGGCCCGGGTGACCCTATCGTTGGCACCCAGCGGCTCTCTGCGTCGAATAAACTCGGTGCCGCTTTCTTCACGTGGGCCGGCTTCGGGCGAGTGAATATCTGGGACCTGGACGGCATGATCAAATCAGCCTTTGATGTTCCCATTGAACAACTCGACATGGGCAACGAGGTCGAGGTCAATCAAGTTGTTGTGGTGAGAGCCACAGGTGACGGCAGCCTCTTCGTTGCTGGCGACAAGCTGGGTGTTCTTCGGATCGTGGACTCTTCGACAGGAGGGTGCGTGATGGAGACCAAGGCTCATTCGTCAGACTGCCAGGATATCACGATTCACGAGGGCCAGTCGAGAACCCTCATCGCTTCCTGCGGCAGAGACCGAACAGTCCAACTGTTTCAACGGTTGGCGACAGGTGCTTTTGAGCATTTCCAGACACTGGAGTTCACTGCCAAGGTTGTGCAAGTGCTCATCCCTACTGAGGATAAGCTCATGACGTGCTCCCTGGATCGAACGATTCAGATACACGATTTGGTCACCAAGGAGAACGAGCCGGATGCTATGGCCGCGATACCCTCCAAGGTCGTTTCGCTAAAGGCTTCTCCGTCATCCATGACGGTGACACCTGATGAGAAGGCGATCTATGTCGCTTTGCTGGACCGCTCGGTCTGCCATTATGATTTCACAACTGGGCGGCTGCTTGGGTCTTTCAAGTGCAACGATGAGGCGGGACTGGAATCTGTTGTTTTGGAATCACTCACATTTGGCCAGCTTGGAAATGGTGACCTGTCGTTCTTGCTGGGTATCTCCAACACGGACAAATCGGTGCGGATATACGACGCTCAGTCTGGGTTGTTTTTGGACCGCGAATGGGGCCACACCGAGGCTATCAATGGTGTCGTTTTGATCGACGGTGATGAAGGTGGAAAGAGAGTCGTCAGTGTGGGCGAGGATGGTACCATAATGATCTGGACGCTTGACTTTCAAGATCCCGTCGCTGGCGGGTCACGAACTCGCGATCCGTCACCCGACAAGAACATCTCGACATCCACCAGACCACCGTTACGAAAGGTTCTCTCGAAAGCAGAATTAGCCGAGTTTCAACGGCCAACAACGTCCCCTGGCGGGCGTAGATCACCGCCCCGTGCTTCACATCGGCGGGCTAGTAAGTTCCATGTGACGACAAACACGGCGAGGACGCCCAACACCGAAAAGCAACAACTCAGCCCGGGGAGCGGGGTAGCAGAAGAGACTCCCTCTCGGCGAGCCTCTTCAGGGGGCAGCAGATCAGATAGCCCTCCTCCACCACCCGATAGTCCCAAGAACAGGGCGCGGATGTTTCGCCGACCATCTCTCCCGGCCTTGAACATGACGCCGACGGCGAGCATTAAGTCCAAGAAGAAGTCCAACCAAAATATGCGGAGCGGGTATGGCTTTGGCAGCCTCAGCATGGCCACCGAGCAAACCTGCCGTCAACTACGGGCCTACCGCAAGAAACTAAACTCGAGCGATTCCATCAACAGCGATGTTCTCTCTGAACTCGACGCCGAACTCCGGCTTACGGCGGCGGCGCTCGGGGAACGGGCGATCAGGAGTAGGAGCAGCCGCGAGCCGGACGAGCACAAGCCAGTCAGCGAGTCGATGCTGAGCGGCCTACTGGACCAGTATAGTGAGCGATTGGTCAGCATGCTGGACGAGAAGCTTCGACTGCGGCTCAGCGAGGAGGAGAAGGATTCTCTTGTTAGGGACAGGCCGAGGACCTCTGGGCAAGGCTCGTCGAGTTCGGAGGGGAGCAGGGGGGGGACGTTTACGGATGCTGTGCTTTGTGAGGAGCCTGGGTCTGCCTGAGACCGGTGGCATATGGGAATGGTGGAGGACGTGGCGGCGAGATACCCTTTTGCATTTTTTTTTCTTTTTTCGGTTGCGTTTCTGGCATATATCATTTTTGCTTCATGCATTGTCTTACCGAGAATCATGTTTTCTTTGTCGCTTTTTTTTCTTTTTTACTGGACTGCTGGACTTTTTCTTGAGTTGATCATCATTATTCGGGGCGTTGCTGATTGCAAGGCATTCTTTTGTTGGAGATACTCTTGGTGGGAGGTGGCCTATCCTTTTTCACAACCTAGAGGCCGGGAGAGGGGATTACAATGGAATGGAAAAAATAAACACTTTCCATAACAAGGCGTTTCTGGATGCTGGATTGGGGAGGATTTTGGTGGGTAGGAGATGGAGATTTCTACAGCTGAGTGATATCAGGGTTTGTTCTTGGGGTGGTGGTATTTGTATATATAGCTGATTACTTGCATTGTGCTGTTTTGGTGTGAGGTATTTTTCTTGGAGTGGAAGCGGATGAGTTTGTTTGAGTATGCGTAGCTGGATAGTTATGAAGAAGGGGGGAGATGGTTGAAATGATATATTTTGAGTCAATATGGTGGTGATTCAGGTGATAACTGTGTGAGGGGTGGTTTGAAGTGTCATGGGGGGGCGGGGGGTTGTTGAGTGGCAGATTACTTAATTGCTTACTGACTTTTATCTCGTAAGATTCAATTTCTTCCAGGTCTTCAAAGATGAATAGATGTAGAGATGAAGTCGAAAGGCTAGTTTGAGATGAGAACCGAGCAAAGCGTTTACGATAATCCGTATGTTGTACAGTTTCAGGCGCAAGAATACTCAAGCAACCTCTCAACCAAGCCAGGGGTGCCGCTTTACCGTTTGGTCAAGAATTTGGTCAAGAAAACATGATATTTCTTTGTCCGAGTGTTGAAATGTTGGATGGGACTTGGTCAATCCACAAAAAGACTTGCGACCTTGTCTAGCGGGTCAAAACCTGTCTCACTCCCAGGACAAAAAAAGAGTGTGTCTGTTGAGCCCTCCCTCCCTCGTTCGGAAGCACTGCTGCTGCTGCTGCTCGTCACCTACCTACCTACCTACCTACCTCTCCATCCCTCTAGAGGGTCGGTTGAATTGAAGATAAGATGTTGGGCTGCGGACTGTTCTGAACCGGGCAGAGAAGACGATGCATGCAGTGTGGTTGTTCTGCACCAAAGAGAAGATGCCGGGTCAGCTCCTACTGTGCTAGGTAGCCGAGAAAAGGGACGAGAACGTCGACCGATCCGACTGATCTCTCGCTCTCTTCCAACCCCTGGTCTGATAGCCAACGGCTGTCTGTGTCTCCAGCTCGAGACAGGGCTTGATTCTTGTCTGCCCGCCCGCCCGCTCGCGCGGTGGGAGGTGAGACTCGTTAATGGAACTGTGGCAAGCTTGCTTTGTCGAGGGGGTCGACGGTCTTGCTCTCCTCCCACTTTGACAGGAGGGAGAGATATCCGGACAAAGGCGGGAAGGCTGTAGGCTTCCCTGATGCTATGTGTACGTTAGCGATGTTTTCTCCATTTGACTTGACTGGGGTTGAGCCATCAATAGGTTTCGACGGAGGAGATTTGGGGTTTTCTTCCTCGCATCTGTGTAACCGCAGCTAAAGTTGTTGTTTTGTTTCTTTCTTTTGCTTCTTCTCTTTCGCGTTGTAGTGAACTGATATGGAAAGAACCCGGGTGGATAACTGTATCTGACGATAACTGCGGGATCAGCCGATATCCCAAGGACAAAGATGGGAATGGATCACATTCAATACCGACCCCACGTGGCCGGTATCCATTTATAGCTTGCTTGAAGCAACATCAAAAACAGACAAACATTACTTCGATTATGGTGAAGTCATAGCAAGAGGGGCTTTGGTGAACAGTAGCTTTGTCGTCTGAAACATTCTTTGATATATCATGGATCGGCTGCCGTAGACAGTCAACTGAACATCTCCAAAACCCAACCAAATCCACAAACATCAACCTCATGAAACCATGCTCAGAAACCAACCCCTCAACTCTCCCCACCCCCATCTCCCCTCCCCTCCCCCTCCCCCTCCCCTTCCTTCTCCCTCGTAGCCCTCTCCAACCCAGCCCACCTCGCCTCCGCCGCCCTAGCCCTTATCTCCCTAGCAGCCAAACCCCTCCCACTCCCGTCCGGCCACCCACCGCCACCACCGAGTACATACGTCCCCCCCTCCCACCCCCCATGATCCATCATCTCTCCCTCCCCCTCCCCTTCCCCACCCCTCGCAGGAGCAAACTCCCCCTCCCCCACAGTCCTCCCGCTCTTCCTCCAATCCGCCCCCTCAACCTCCCTCTCAATCTGTCTACACAACCTCCAAAAATCCCCATCATGCTCCCCATAAACATTATGCGCCAGCTCATGACAAAGCGTCTTCCTCACCCCCCTGTAATCCCTCCACCCATCATACCTGTCCGTCCTCAACCTCAGTTCAATAACCTCCCCCTTGTTCCTGTTCAGCCCCAGTATCCTCGTCACGCCCCCTTCGCTAGCCGACGTGTTGGCTATCGGGTCCATTTCTGTCAACAAACCGACAGAGTACTCGTGTTTCTTCATCACGTGGACAATCCCGGGGTCCTCTTTCAGACGTTGAAGAAAAGAGAGTGATTTCTGGGAGTTGGGCAGGTGAGGGAGGGCGGAGAGGGTGTGGAATGTGAAGGTGGCGTCAGAGAGGGCGGTTTTCTTTTGGGAGGGGGGCAGGCGGGCGAGGCGGGAGCGGGCGAGGGCGCGGCGGGCTTGGAGGGTTGCTGCTTCTGTTGCTGCCGTCTTTAGGGAATCGAGAGTGGTGGATTTGGGGGCGAGGAAGCGGAGGGTAGTTGTGTGGAGGGTTGATAGGGGGAGGTCAGGGTCGGTGGAGGGGGTTAGCATGCCTTTTTTGAGGGTGGGTGGACGCTTCTCGAGGAGGGCTTTGCTTTTGGCCCTAAGGGGGGGTGTTAGTATGGGGTTGTAAGGGGGGGATGAAAGGGGGTTGGGCAAGCTACCAGTCATATTCGGGGAATTCTAGGCCGAGGGCTTGGACGAGGTGGGCGAAGGTGTCTTGGGACTCAAAGGTCCATGTTTGGTTGTGTTGTTCTGGTGGGAATTTGATGGTGATTTCGACTGCGGGGGAGTCTGTTGATGATGGTTCGAGCTCGTTGGCATGCTGATCAATATGTGGTTGTGTGTCGCTGGTTTCCATGATGAAGCCTGATGACGTGTGTGAGGCTCAAGAAGGTTGTGATATGTGAGATGAGGCTCAAAATGTTACAACGTTGGTGTCTTAAACAAGATGCCGAAGTGTTAGACCTGACGAAGTTGTCGCTGATGTTGTAGAAGTCAAAGTTCACTAATACATTTCAACTGAGTCAAATGTGATGCGGAGGATAGTAAGGAATATATTGTTGTGAGCTGTGAGTGAGATCCATCGCTCAATTGATAGGCATCACTAGCAAAGCTTCGATGACGATTCTAGAAACCCGTTTGTCAGGCCTGCTTTGTCATCCGCCACGAGGTCAAAGACTGAGCTCAGCTCACGGGCCCGTGCCAAACCACGGCAAACTGGCTGTGTTCCTCTCATCTCATCTCATCTCATCAACTCATCTTGAATTGATAACTGAGATCACGACCGGCGATGGACAAAAGCTCACAAGGCGATCTTCTCGAAGCAAAGACAAGCCAATCAGCACCCTGCTGCCGCTTCATTCTGAGACGCCGCTCCAAGACCAAGTGAAACGCTCGGCAAGTGGAGATTCGCAACGTGTCGAGAGAAACGGCTTCTGTCCCAACGGTTTTGATATCAAAAGAAAAACGATCTGCACAATTGCTTGGCCGGCGTCAACTTCTCCAGGTGCCGCATTCTGACTTCATGATGTGTTCCTTCGGACGAGGGGTAAGAAAAGGTTAAACGGGGGACCCTGAAGATCTGTTCTCGGTTTGTGCCGCTCACCGACTTTGCTCTCTCGATACGAGCAGGTGGTGCACAGTCAGGTCACAGTCATTTTTCATTGCGGAGAGCCATCGACATTACGGCCTAGGTAGAGCATAAATTGAACCCGTAATAACTCAATCTCGACAAAAAAGAGGCCTAGCTCCAGCACAAGAACCCCTGAGCGGCTCCAGGACAGGCGGTGAACAGCCAATGAAGTGAAAGTCAACCCCCCCTGAAGCTGTGGTACCTGTGGGGGCTGCCATCTTGTGCCGCTAGGCCCAACCTGGCTCGCATCACCGGGGGCTGGCTTTCCTTCAAGATGTTGCCCCTTCCCCGTGTTGTTTTCTGCGACCTGCTTCTCCTCCTGAGCCACCATCTCGTGTTTCCGTTGTTGGGAACCAAGCCAGCCTCTTCAGGTCAAAACCATCTTGCATACCAACTGGCAGGAACGGGCCTTCCTGTCATTCTAGTCACTCCTTTGACACAACATTTTGAACCACTATTTACTTTGAGCATCTTGTTTTGCTCGTACTCGCTCCACGCGCGCGCAGACAAAACCCCAACAACCAAGTTTTCTAACCACCACATTCCAACTTTTCCGAGTTTCAACCTTTCAAACCCAACCTGTCTCAGTAATAGTTGCTAAAGCCCCCGCAACCATGCTTGTGCGTCTCTCTGTCTGCCTACCGTCTCTCGCCGAAGCCGCCATGCTGACCTCTCGCAACAGATGCAATCCGCGCTCCTGGCGCTCGGCGCCACCGCCGTCGCCGCCCTCCAGCCCCTCGAGGTAAAGGGCCAGGACTTCGTCAACCCCAAAACCGGCAACCGCTTCCAAATCGTCGGCATGGCCTACCAGCCCGGCGGCTCGGCGGGATACGACCCCAAGAAGAAGCGCGACCCCCTCTCGGACCCGGACGTCTGCATGCGCGACGCCGCCCTCCTCCAGATCCTCGGCGTCAACGCCATCCGGGTCTACAACCTCAACCCCGACCTCAACCACGACGAGTGCGTCTCCATCTTCAACGCCGCGGGGATGTACATGCTCCTCGACGTCAACTCCCCCATGCCGGGCGAGGCCCTGACCTCGTTTGAGGTCTACAAGTCGTACTACGCCTCGTACCTCAACCGCACCTTCGCCGTCGTCGAGGCCTTCAAGGACTACCCCAACACCTTGGCTTTCTTCTCCGGAAACGAGGTCATTGACAAGGAGGAGACGACCGAGTTTGTTCCTTCCTACGTCCGTGCGGTCACTCGCGACTTGAAGAATTACATCAAGAACTGGTCTGACCGCAAGATCCCCGTGGGTTACTCTGCCGCTGATGTGCGCGAGGTTCTGTGGGATTCGTTCAACTACTTTACCTGCTCGCTTCAGGGCGACAAGGACGACATGTCGATGGGCGACCTCTTTGCGCTCAACTCGTACTCTTGGTGCGGCGACTCGTCCTTTACGGAGTCGTCGTTTGACAAGCTGGTGGAGGGCTTTGAAAACACCCCCGTGCCCATCTTCTTTTCCGAGTTTGGGTGCAACACCCCCTCCCCTCGCATCTTCACCGAGATCGGCAGCATTTACGGCCCGGACATGTACGACGTTTTTGCCGGCGGTATCGTGTACGAGTACACCCAGGAGCCTAACAACTACGGCCTTGTCAACATGACCGAGGAGGGCCCGGCTACCCTGATGAGCGATTTCTACTCTCTCCGGGATCAGTATGCGAAGCTTGACTTTAAGAAGCTGCAGAGCTTGAAGCCAAAGGGCAGCACGCCTAAGCCGGTGAGCTGCAGTCCGAAACTGATCACGGTTGATGGGTTCCAGAACAACTTTACACTGCCGGTGCTGCCTCCGGGGGCGAAGGAGATGATTGACAATGGGATTGAGAACAAGCCGAAGGCGGGGAAGCTGGTGGAGATCAAGGACTGGAAGGTCAAGTATGAGGTTCGGAACGCGGACGGGACGGTGATTAAGGATTTGGCTGTTAAGCCTTTGGCGGATGATGAGGTTAATGGTGGGTTTCCTTTTTCTTTCCCCGTCTCCAAACCTTGTCTTGAGTTTTGTTCGCTGACATGTGAGATAATAACAGCCCCCGGTTCCAACACTGCTAACCTCAGCGCTGGGTCTGGGTCTTCTGGATCTTCCGGCTCGCAGGGCAGCACCAACGGTGGTAATGGTGATGACAAGGAGAACAGCGCTGCTGGCCATGGGGTCAGTGGCGGTGTCTTGGCTCTCGTGATGGGTGTTGCTGCTTTGGTTGCTGCTTTCTAAAGTGGATTTAACCTGTCATCATGTTTGTTTGGCTTTTTTTTTGGTGGAAACTTTTGGTCGGCTATGATGATACCTGTTGTGTGTGTGTGTGTGTGTGTGTGTGTGGTATAGTTGGTTTTTTTAGAGGAGGAGGAGGAGGAGGAGCAGGAAGTTGTTTGTATCTAATGCTTGGTGTGTTTTTTCTTTTCTTCTCTCTGGCACAAAACACAAGTTGAAAAAAAAAAACGATGGGAGCACACACCGTATGATACCCCTGTTTTGCGCCGTTGTTTTCTTTTTGAAGCGTGGAGCCTGGTTGATAGAGGGGTTGGATGAGGGTGGTTTGTTGTATATATTTCTTTTCTGCAAGTTGTGGTGGAGTGGTTGGTTTTCTGTTGTATGAAGGGGGATTTTGTCGATATTTCTGATGGTGGCGGCGGTTGGAAATGGAGGTTGCACAAAAGCAAGTTAAAATTGCCTGGGGAGATTTTAAAGATGATGATTCTGGTAACGAGCCGTGTTGGTTTAGAGTAGAAGAAGAGGAAGAAAGAATGTATATCATGTGTACCGTACCCCCTACTTGGCTGTCATGCTCACTGCCCTGTCTTTTGTTGTGGTGTGCCTGAATCATATCTTACGTTTTCAACCTAACCTTGTTTATTTACAGTTCTCTTATTGAGACCCTGATATGGGGTCGTGGGTGCAAAAGGTGTGTATTCACATGGTTCAGAGAACAAGGAGAGACACTTTTGGCTGACCTTGGGCCCATCCAAACATTCTCGGTTCCCTTGAATTTATAAAACCTAGGCATTAGTCTGGCACTCGACAACATCTTTCACATTCAAGCCTCAGGGAATCTTGGTTTCAAATATGAGAACCAAATCTAACTATTCAATGCCTCGCAAACTATGGATCAATGACCAAATCAAACACCACAGCAAAGCAAACCAAACAAACACTAGGAAGCGTACGTATTTCAACTTTTCCGCTCCATCTAGCTTGCCAGCCAAACAACAGAAAGATCCCAAAACAAAAACAGCAGCAACTAGCTACACTACATAGCGCTTCCTCGTTTTATTATACTTTCTAAACAAAGGGGTTTGTGACAAATAAACAGAACCGTTTCCCTTTCCATTCTTATCCGTTCTCCCCTCCTTCCCGCCCACCCGGCATGAAAGATGCGCCCCAATTACAAAAAAAGAAAACAGAAGAACACGGCAGAGAAGAGACTGGATAGACATGGAAGGGTGCTATCTAGGTCCTCAAAATGAATTTTTTATCATGACGTTCATACTGAAACATTTAAGCCTTGAACTCCTCGATACCGGCAGCCTCCCACTTGCCGGGGATGAGGGCAAGGGGCACGATACCGCTGACGTGCATCTCGGGGCCGAAGATCTTGGCCTGGAGGCCGAGTTCTTGTGTCGCGGCCTTCATGTTCTTGAGACCCTCCTGGTAGTTGGGGCCGGCACGACGGACCCAGATCTGGACGTTGTGCTCGTTGAGAGCCTTGGCGTACTCTCTGAGGGCCTTGATCACACCCTTGAAGGTGGAGGCAACGTTGGTGAAGTTGGCAATACCACCACCGATGAACAGGACCTTGCCCTTGTCGCTCAATGGCGCACGGAGCATAAGGTCGAGGACAGTGCGGGCATAGTGGTAGGTCTGGGACTCGGTGGGAGCACCAGAGTACTCACCATAGTTGGCAAGCTCGTCGGCGAAACCAGCAGAGGCAATGGCATCGGCGTAGACGACGGAAGCACCACCACCAGCGACCAGAGTCCAGATTCTGCCGTTGGGGTTGAGGACGGTAAGCTTGAGGGATGCGCCAGTCTTCGCGTCAAGCTCAGCGATGTAAGCCTCCTCCTTGCTGAGCTCACGGCCGAAGGGAGCAGGGAACTCGATTGGGGGACCGGCATCAATGTTGACGGAACCGTTGGCTGATGATGGGGCAGTGATGCCGAGAGCAGCTGGCGATCTGGCAATGGCCCACTTCACACCGCACTCGAAGTCGGCAGTCTGATCGAGCTTGGCAGCCAAGTCCAAGAAGTGAACGCTGGCGGAGGTGGCATCCTCGTTGGGAATGACCACAAGGGGGTTGATCTCCATGTATGTGAACTGGCAGTCAACATAGACGGCATAGAGACGGACAACTAGGGTTTCTTGGTAAGCAGATGCACGGCAGATAAGTCCCCCCAAAAAAAAAAGATAAACTTGTCAACTTACTGAAGTCAACCAGGACATTGTGAAGACCCTTGGGGATCTTCTTCAGGAGAGTAGCGGCAATCTCCTCGTTGGAGGGGAACTCGGAGAGATCCACGGGAATGAGGATCTTCTCGGCCTTCTCGTCGACATCACCAACATCAACACCGCCCTCGTGGGTGAAGAGAATCCAGTCGCCCTGATATCATGGTCAGTTATGGGTTTCTTTTTGGAGTTGCATCGGTGTTGGAGCGGCGTGCACAAGCAACAGGTGCAAGTGAGACTTTGATGGCGCCAGATCCACAGCATAACCTGGTTTAGCCTTCCGCTCGTCCGGCTCGGTAGCCTGTATCAGGCGGCCCGCAACGCCAGGACCGGCATGAACGATCGCTGCAGATTATAAACCCCCAGAAAATCCCGGTGTTTGCATTCTGGCTTTGTTTTCTTCATCTGCCATGCGATTTTTCAACATCCGCATCCTGCGTTGACAACACCACCCTCAACGATTTCCGATTGGCGATTGGGGTTTTGCCAAGCCTGGCTTCATTCAATTGGAGATGCACACAACCAACTTACATCGCGGACTGAGTTGATCTAAGGGATTCGTTAGCGCCAAATTCCTCCGTTACGAAACACACCAACCAGCACGCGCCACACTTACGTTGATATAGTATTCGGTGTTGGCGGGGTGAGGCACAAAGGGCTCGACCAGGAATTGGCGGAGGACACCCTCGACATGCTCAACCTGCTGTGTCTTGCCAGCACGCTCAGCGATCCACGCCTTCGCCTCGGGCCATGTCTTGTTGAGAGCGAGAAGACCGCTCTTTCCACGGCGCTTGATCAGCTGATCGGGCTTCGCAACGAACTTGGCATCCGACTGGAGGAGCCACGGGTATGTGACCTCAGCCTGGTCAAGAACGGTAGAGACGTCCTGGTCCTCGGGAAAGTGAAGAGAGGCGAGTCTAGGAGGGGGGTTGTGCTTGGTAGGGGGAGGGAGAGTGCTGGGCTTGATCACAGGGGCGCGAGTGAGGTGGTAGTTGATGATGGCCTTGCCATCGGCCTCGAGAATGCTTTTCGCCGACATGATGTGAGTTGTGTGGTTGTTCCTTTCGTCTTCTGTTTCTTGAGAGTTTGCAGTGGTCAGCTTTGTGGCCCGGTGAAAGTGAAGGAGGAGGATGATGATGATGAGGCGGGAAACGCATTGAATGCGAGGGGTTGCTCACCTAAAGTTGATTGAGCTACCAAGCTTCTTCCCGAGTGGGTGGACTGGGCGAGTGCTCAAACGAGGGGCAATTCGTTAAAGGGATGAGGACACCGGGAGAGAGAGGACGAGATGGAGGAGAATGTCGAAAAAAGGAGAGTGATTTGGAAAACGAGCAGCAACTAACTTCTTTCACTTGTTGCTCTGGGCGGGCACGCAAGGGAATGGGACCGTCGCTTCCTTGGGATTTGGGTTGGGGGGGATGGGCCAGAAAAAAGGTACCGATGTCCCGCCCGCCAAAAACAAGCCAAACCATTGGGGTTGGTGGGTTGAACCCAAGCGGGGCAATTGTCCTGGGGGCGGTCAAGGGACCCGAGGTACCAATACTTCGGTGACACCTCCAGCTCCCAAGCCTACCTAGCTAGCCCCGTCGAGGGGGGGGACCCGACCGAACCCTGCATTCTGTCCATCCTGTCCTGTCTCTCCATCTCTCTCTCTCTCCCTCTCCTTTCTTTCCGCCCTCGTCACCTTGAGAACCAACCCTCAAATCACTGAGTCTCGATGGTTTTGAGTTTCTGGATCCTGCGGGAGGCACGCAGGCGGCGCAGAGCTACCTGACTGCGACGATAGTGGGGTTTCTCGTCGTGAATCTGAGGTGCTGTTCGTGCAATAGGTGTGCGCAGTAAGGTGCATACGATACGTCCCTGGCAATGCCCCAACTGCCATCCATATTCCATTCACCTCAGCGCATCTCGCCGAGGTCTGAGTCTCTGTCTGCGGCTGTGGATTCCCTGCATCACGGTGTCCGCAAGGCGGAGGGTGTTGGGGATCATCCGGCCCCGAACAGCAGCTCCCGTCCTCCTGGGGTCATCCTGTATCACGGGCTCCCGGGCTGACATCTTGTCCTGTCCTGTCTCGAGCCTGACGGTCTGACGGGTGTCTCTTTTCTTTTCTTTTCCTTTCCTCACGACAGCAGCAACAGGTGTTCTGCCATCAGCCTGCCATGTGTACACGTCCGGCTCGGTCGGCCCTTGGCCTGGTTCAATGTGTATGATTGTGTGTGGGTGCGTGGGTGCCTGTAAAAATTAGCTGGATCTTTTACGACCTTCTCCTGTCCCCGCCCGCCGTTGCCGATCGGGCCCCGGTCTCCATACCGTCTCCAGGTCAGATCAAAGTTGATCCCATCTCTCGAGAACGTGGGTTATGGAGAGCTTATGGAGGTTACCCCGCGCTGGCAAGTGTTCTCGGCACCGTGTTCAGCAGGCCATGCCTGTTGACCTTGACCTTGAAGGACTGTCTCATATGTTCCTCCCATCTTTGATCTCTCTCTGTCTCATCATGGGAGCACGGTCGATTGTTGATGATGATAAAGAACATTTTGGAAGAGTGTCGGGGGCTTGGTGCCAGCGAAGATCGGATCATGCTGTGGCTCTGGTGGCTCCGGGCCGCGCAGGTACCTGTACATGGGCCGCACCAGACCTTGCCAAGGGACGGCGGGGTCCACCCTCGACCGCCCGCTGTCAAAGTTCGCTGGTCAGAAAAGCGCAGGTCTGGCTGGAATTGGTGAAAGTCCGCTGGGCGATCGGACGTGATGCGACCAGGGGGTGCGAAAAAGAGTTGGGGAAACTGGCGGTGTTTGTTGGATGGTTGACCTGGTGGCGGTCCAATTAGCTGCAGCTAGCGCCCGCAACATTTCTTGGGATTCCAGCAAGCTAGCTGTCGCCAGGGCACTGCTTCACTAAACTGCGGAGCTCTCGCCCACCTCACGCCCTGCAGCTCTCGAGTAGCAGGTAAACCCCCCCCGAGAGCCCGTTCCCGTCAACGAGAGAGGGACACAAGGACCGACAAAAAACCTCCCACCCAAAATCCAACCCACCTCGGCCACCACCCACCTCTCCTCTCCATCTTTTCAGAGAATCACTTTCTCCTTTCTCTCCTTTTCTGTCCTTCTACATTTCCACCATCACCACCCTCACCCTCCTCCCTTCTCCCCTCCTTGCTGTTTTCTTTTTCTCTTGTTCCAAGACGGCAACAGAACCCACATCTTCACAGCCAGACAGACACAGAACCCACCATGTCTCCCGCTGCCTCCAACGGCACCAATGGTGCGAATGGTGCTTCCAACCCAACTGGCGGTCTGTCTGCCAACGACAACATTCGCAGATTCGCTGCCCCCAGCAGGCCACTGAGCCCTCTCCCCGCCCACGCTCTCTTCAACGACAAGACGAGATGCTTCGTCTACGGCATGCAGCCCCGCGCCGTGCAGGGCATGCTCGATTTCGACTTCATCTGCAAGCGGGCGACCCCCTCCGTCGCCGGCATCATCTACACATTCGGCGGCCAGTTCGTCAGCAAGATGTACTGGGGCACCAGCGAGACTCTTCTCCCGGTCTACCAGGAGGTGCCCAAGGCCATTTCCAAGCACCCCGATGTTGATGTCGTTGTCAACTTTGCTTCCTCCCGCTCAGTCTACCAGTCCACCATGGAGCTGATGGAGTACCCCCAGATCAAGACCATTGCCATCATTGCTGAGGGTGTCCCCGAGCGTGTAAGTGTTTTCGTCTCAGCAGCGATTGGTCGAGAGACTGACGGTTTGGCTTCCTCCAGCGTGCTCGTGAGATCGCCCACATTGCCAAGAAGAAGGGCGTCACCATTATCGGCCCTGCCACCGTCGGTGGCATCAAGCCCGGCTGCTTCAAGATTGGTAACACTGGTGGTATGATGGACAACATTGTTGCTTCCAAGCTCTACCGCAAGGGTTCCGTTGGCTACGTTTCCAAGTCCGGTGGCATGTCCAACGAGCTCAACAACATTATTGCCAACAACACGGATGGTGTCTACGAGGGTGTGGCCATTGGTGGTGATCGTTACCCCGGCACCACCTTCATTGACCACCTCTTGCGTTACCAGGCCGATCCTGGGTGCAAGATCCTCGTCCTCCTCGGTGAGGTCGGTGGTGTCGAGGAGTACAAGGTCATTGATGCCGTCAAACAGGGCATCATTACCAAGCCCATTGTCGCGTGGGCTATCGGTACCTGCGCCAGCATGTTCAAGACTGAGGTTCAGTTCGGCCACGCTGGTGCCTTTGCCAATTCTCAGCTCGAAACTGCCAAGATGAAGAACGAGAGCATGAGGGAGGCCGGTTTCTACGTCCCCGAGACCTTCGAGGACATGCCCGCTCTCCTTAGGCAGGTGTACGAGAAGCTCGTCAAGGAGGGCACCATCAAGCCCCAGCCCGAGCCCGTTGTGCCCAAGATCCCCATCGATTACTCGTGGGCCCAGGAGCTTGGTCTCATCCGCAAGCCCGCTGCCTTCATTTCCACCATTTCCGATGACCGTGGCCAGGAACTCCTCTACGCTGGTATGCCCATCTCAGACGTGTTCAGGGAAGATATCGGTATCGGTGGTGTCATGTCTCTGCTGTGGTTCCGCCGCCGCCTCCCACCATACGCCTCCAAGTTCTTGGAGATGGTCCTCATGCTTACCGCTGACCACGGCCCCGCCGTGTCGGGTGCCATGAACACCATCATCACCACCCGTGCCGGTAAGGACCTGATCAGCGCTCTCGTCTCTGGTCTCCTCACCATCGGTTCTCGTTTCGGCGGTGCCCTTGACGGTGCCGCTGAGGAGTTCACCAAGGCCTTTGACAAGGGCCTCAGCCCCCGTGAGTTCGTCGACAGCATGCGCAAGGCGAACAAGCTCATTCCCGGTATTGGTCACCGTGTCAAGTCCCGCAACAACCCCGATTTGCGTGTGGAGCTCGTCAAGGAGTACGTCAAGGCCAAGTTCCCCAACCACAAGCTTCTCGACTATGCGCTCGCCGTCGAGACCGTCACCACCTCCAAGAAGGACAACCTCATTCTCAACGTCGATGGCTGCATTGCCGTCTGCTTCGTGGACCTGGTCAGAAACTGCGGTGCCTTCACCGCCGAGGAGGCCGAGGACTACCTCGGCATGGGTGTGCTCAACGGTCTCTTTGTTCTTGGTCGCAGCATTGGTCTTATTGCCCACTACCTCGATCAGAAGAGACTGCGCACTGGCCTCTACCGCCATCCTTGGGATGATATCACCTACCTTCTTCCTTCCCTCCAGCAGTCTGGTCCTCCAGGCGCCGAGGGCCGTGTTGAGGTGCAGATGTAAGCGGTTTTTGGGCATTGTTAGACAAATCAAAAGTTGGCGCGCAAACGGACATGGGTTTAGAGGAAACTACACGTTTTTTACGTCAACGAATGGAATTATTTGGTCATGATTTTTTTTTATTATTTTTTTTTGAACTCTGTATTGTTCTGATGTCTTTTCGTCTTTTGTTTGCTATCCATGCAACATGTGGAAAAGATGCTAGACATTGGGGGGGTTGTGTACGGATGGGTGGTGGGGACGGTCATGGATGGGAAACCAAGGGATGGGATTTGAACACCTCTTGTTGTGATTTTTAAGTTACATAGCTAAGCACTTTAATGAAGATATGGAAGTGATTTGTTGCTGTACTTGGTTTACCGTGAGAGATTTTGTGCTTGTGATGGTCCATGATTTTCGTCCGAAAGTGTATCTTCATGAATACCATCCCTGAGTGAATACCATCCCTCGGTGAACGGTTGCGCCAGGATACTCGAGATGGCAATTCCCTAGCAAGCTGCGAGTCAATTCCGTCCCTGCTTCTTGTGCCTATTTGGAAGAGTGGGACATGCACAGTACCTCTGTCCTCCGACATGCATGGTGATCAGATGGGGACCTGCTGTGTTGGACATGATGCCCGTCATCCCGCAGTGCCTTGCCTCGTGGTATGCAGCTCCGGTGTCATGATAGTCACTGCCTGCCCACATGGGACCAGGGTGAGCTTCACATTGCTCCTTATCTTGACTATGTTCTCGGGCTGTTCCTGCAGCTTGCATTGCGTCGGGGTCCAACATTCAGGAGGTACATCCTCCACATGGCGAACTAGGGGATTATAATGAAAGAGGAATGTGTGTCGAGATGTTTTACATTTTGTTGCTATGGTGGTGAGTGAAGTTGCATCTCATGTACGCCAAGGTTCTGGAAACGCAGTGAAGATGCTTGCTCGAGAAAGGTTGAGGCTAGTGATGTAGTATTTGGAATTGGCTTTTGACGATGCGGGTGAGCGGCCTTCTTGGCTTTGGGATGGCGCCCTCGATCAAGGATATCAAGATCGTGGGGGTCTCTGTCTCCCTTATTCTGTGTAGAATTTGGAATTCTGGACTTCAACTTTCCCCATTCTGTTCAATCATTGCGAACACATCGCCAAGTTGATACCCACGATTCTGATGTCGATAAGTGGTGGTGATGTTACAATGGCGGGGGTCGTTTGAGAGCTCACCTCCTATGGATGGATAGATTTCCGGGCTGGAACTACTGTCCACTGACAAATGTTGAAATGCCGGCTTGGACGGCCAGACAGACAGACGAGCTGTTGCCAATTTTGGCGGTTAGGATTTGGCTTGGATGAATGTTTCCCCCCCTCCTCGCATCCAGGTGGAACCGCAAGCTTTCCTTGGGTTGTTGGTTGTTCCAGGGTATCGTGTTGAATGGAACCTGCGGAGTTGTGCTTTGTGTCAAAACAACTCGAAAGTAGCTGTACATACCAATGTACTGGTACTTTGTCGTCGGCCTCAAAGTTACCTACCCGCAAAGGAGCTGAATCGCCGAACTGCCCGGGGGACGGGAATGCTGGTGATGGTGGTGGTTGGTGGGTGGATGTGTACTCCGTGTAACCCAAGCCCCATGGATTTCCTCACCATTCTCTGATCGTTGCAAATCTAATCTCATTCTCCTCATCCTCAGCATTGCTAAAAAGTCCTCGGCTCGGTCGGGTCGGAAGCATCTGACATCCGTACCATCCTCAATGACGGAGCTCCCGGCGGCGGTGTCAAGCCATTACAAGCTGGGCACCTTGAGAACTTGGAAGCGGGAGCTATAGTGGGGAACGTTGAACCCCACCAAAAGCTCCGGTCCCAAAAAGGCGGAAAAGCCCGGCAGAATTTCTTCCGTGGTTTTGAGTTTGGGCGGCTCCGGGGTTGGGGTTGGACTGGGATGGGTAGGCCTTGGCATGAATCGCTGATTGACCCAGCTATCGCGACTGTTTTGCTGCCGACTCCGAAGATTGTCAGTTCGTCAACGAAGGTCCGAAGAGATAGTAAATCACACGAGTCGAGTCGGAGATTGGGTTCGCGCCGCTGGTCGCTAGCTTGCTGAGAAGGAGAAGAAGGGAAAAAGGAGATAACAAAAAGGTTTGTTCTTGTCCTCGTCGAGCAGCCGACTTTTTGATTCCCCAGATCTGGAGGGGATTCACGCCTCGGAGAGAACACCCTACCAATTTCCCCTCCCGTTCAGAACGCAAGCTAACCCCCTCCCAGCTCCCACAACCACCACAGCCACACATCCCACCGCCATCATGTCCTACTTCCGCATAACCCTCCACCGCTCAGCCATCGGCCTCCCCCAGCGCACCCGCGACGTGTTATCTGCTCTCGGCCTCCACAAGCGCTCCCAGACCGTCTACCACCCCGTCGAGCCCCAATTCGCAGGCATGATCATGAAAGTGAAAGAACTCGTCAAAGTCGCCGAGGTCGACCGCAAGCTGGAAAAGTGGGAGGTCAAGGCTGAGAGGAGACCCGACAGCGGCTTCTACTTGGAAAAAATGGTGCCGAGGATGGAGGATGGGGGGCAAAAGGTTGGGTCGAGGGTTTTGGCTAGCCTTCGGGGGGAGGAGGGCGGGGAGATGACAGTTGAGGGGGTTAGGACTGAGGGGGGTGGACAGGTTAGATTATGAATGGGGGATGAAAGGGGGAGGAAAGAGGGAAGGGAAGGGAAGGGAAGGGAAAGGGAAGGGAATGTATGATATTGTTGGGGGATACCAAAAGGGAAATAAAGGAAAATGAACGCATGACAATACCGCTCGAATTCGTGATGTCGGAGTTGGAGGTGAGAGGAGAGTTCACCAAATGGGTGCTCTCCAGAGATGCCATCAACACATTGACACATTACCAACTCGTATACCTAACCTCTCTTCAACCCCCAAAGAGACCAGTAAAAACCACATCAAAACCACAAGCAAAAGCCAGCACAAAGCACGTCACATCACCATCACCACACCCCAACAAATAATAATTGAGAACAATCTCTTAGTATTCGCCTCTTCCCTACCCATCTAAAAAAAAAAATTTCCAAGAACCCTGAAAGCCACAGCAAGTTTTCCCAAGTAAGTCCAAGCTCACCCTTGTGCCCTCCTTGTCCACCAACCATAGCTTCCCTGGCTCCTATCAAATGCTTCTTTCTGAGTGAATAAAACCGAGACCTTTCCCTCTGATTTACCTGTCGAAAACGAAAAACTGGCCTTGTTTTTGCCTCACGGCTTGCTTGCCCAGTCATGATGAGCTGATGATTACCTGGATCCTAAAAGTGTACAATAGTCGAAAACAAGAAAAAAGAAAGAAAAAGAAAAAGAAAAAAAGACAACCCTCCCCAGAGAACCACCCAGTTGATATCAATCCTAACCCCCCTTGAACAACGGAAAAATGAAGCCCAGAGAGAAAAAGGAAGAACATGTCGCTTGGTGAAAATAAAAATTCGGGCTTTTGGGTTGTGCAGTGTGTAGAAGACGTTGTGGTGTGCAGTGTGATGAATTGATTGACGAAGAAGTCTTTCCCTCTCTACCTCTCTCTTCTTCCCTGACCATCCTAGTCGCATCTAACCAGAGTGGCAGATCTTTCGGATATTAATCAAGGAAAAAGAGCGGCCAAGCTACACCGAAGTGAAGCAGATATGTCCAGAGGAATTTGTGGAGGAGGAAAAACTCAAGTTTGTGTGGTGATACAGTAGATGTGGCTGATGTCGAAATCGAGATGGTGACTTTGATAAGTGATGAAGAGTGAACAAGGCTTTTGCCCGTGGGTGGCAAGTAAAACACCAAAGAAAAAGCCGATGTCGGTTGCTGATACCCTCACTCAAGTGGATAACCCGACGACTGCCTCTTCAGCCGTATCCATCGCTGTCATGCCAGACGCTTGCACCTCTGCATCGCAATCATCTAATCCGATGAGTCGGGCGAGCTGAGCTCCGACAGGGTCGACGACGCCGCGCTAGGGGATGCAAGAGGAGGAGCATTATCCTAAGTGCTCTTCGCCGCATCCACGTAGTCATTGCCGGGCTGCTCGTACTCGTTGACGAAGTAGCGAGAATGCTGACGGGAGAACCACTTTGTGAACGTCTCCAGCTCGTCGCGGAGGCGGTTGACGGACTGCTGATCCATGTTGGTCTGCGCGATAAGCTCGGGAAGCGAGACTGTATACGGGATGTGGTTAGCACGCTCCTCAATTGTGCAGGAGTGTAGGAAGAAAACATACCAAGGAGACGAGTCAGGTGCTCAGCACCGTAGGTGTCGCTGGCACAAGTGTGGTTGGGGTCGGATGAGTTCCACAACTGGTGCATCTCATGGTATTGGCCACGCTCGAATCTACGATATCAGTCAGTCGACGGCCTACCAAAAGAGCTCAAAGAACGACATGCCTGTAGAGCAGAATGCGGCCCAAGCAGCGATCAAAGTACTCGCGGAGACCCGAAACAGTCTCGTCCAAGATGTCATAGGCAGATGAACCCTCCTCACGGTGAGGGCGCTCGTAGGCGAGATAGTTGTCCAGAATCTCGTTGACGGGATGAGCGTGGGGCAGGGGCACCAGCTGCTGGTTCTTGGTGACGTTCTCCCAGTCATCGACCAAGAGAGCCTTCATGTGGTCGGGGAGAGGGATATTGATCGAGGGGCGGTTGTGGAAGTTGTCCTCCTATGTAACATGTTAGCTTGCTGTATATTTCAGAAATCAAACCAAACCAAAGAAGCGCCCTGCCACTGGACACAGGATGTGCTATCAATCTACTCGGATCGATAGTTTGGAAGAATGATAAAGAAAAAGCTAAAGGTTGTATCCTCCCAACGCTTGTGTCGAAGGTAGTCGTCATGACAGTTAGAAACATACAGAATCGGGAATCAACCGATAAGCCCTCGGGGCCAACACCTTGTCCGAAGAGATAAACCAGCCACGAGGAACAGCAAAAACTCGCTCAAAGGCAAGCGGGGAGGTGTCCTCGCTAGCCTCGTCGACTACTTCCCCGCAGGACAGAATGAACTGCTGGATGTTGAACACCATCCTCTGGAGCTTGCAATGAAAAACTCGGGTCGCTTGTTCGAACTTCAAGAGGGTGTCGGCAGCACCAGGCTGCCCAGACTTGAAGTGAGGCACCCGGTCCGGGTATCGAACCTCGGCAGGGAGTCCGGCGAGGGGGGGGTTGAAGCTGGGGTCGATATACTCCCAGTTACGCTCAATCTGCGCCATCGCCTGTGGGAGTACGCCCTGCTGTCTGGCCTTGAGAATCTTGGGGTGATTGATGCCAATCTTACCCTTGTCGGAGCGCTGAGACTTCATCACGTAGCGATCATCAAAATTGATGCGGCCGTTTTTAACATAGACCGAAGTCGCAGGGGTTGGAAGCACAGTAAGGTTGTCGTGCAAGTCGGCTTCAGCAGCGTACCGCGCAAGTTTTTCCTCAATTGTCTCGTCTTCCTTTGGCTGGATCATCTTTGCTTTGGTGGCTCGAGTGACTCGAGTGGTTGGGGCAGGCCGAGGAGGGACGACGCGAGTTGATCTTCGAAGAGGAGGCATTGCAGCACCGGATCACGACAATTTGTAGATATTTGTACATGTGTTTGAAAATTGCTCCTTTCGCCGAGATGTGTCGATGTCGTGGTCCTGCGACTGAGGGTATTGTGGTGGGAAAAGGTCCGCAACGCCGAGATTGGAGATTGGTGGGTGTGAATTGTTCAAGAAGATGTAGTCGGCGAGGGCTGGCTTGAAACGGCTGGACAGTCGCAGAGGGAGCAACGCCATGCTACTATTGTGTGCGGTGCTGAACGCGGGTCCTATTGTGAGAACGCCAGAGAGTGACCCTCCTTATTCACCCACAGTCGAATGTTGTTGCTCTGATCCCCCCGGCCCAGTGTTGATTCACCAAATCTCTTTCGTCCCAACTCCAAGTGATACCTCCAAGTTATGCTTCAAAAGTGATGTCCCGGGCAGTCGACCACCCATGAAAGCTCTCCTCCAGAATTCAAGATATTGTGTTTCAAGAGGCAGATGGTTGTGTGTGTAAAATGCAAAAAGGAAGGCACCCGGCCCGACTGTGTCGCAGAAAGACAAACAATGTAAGCAAATGCAAATGCCAACTCACCTGTTCAAGATCATAATCACGAGCACGTCTCTGATTGCCTCGCCCGCTGGCCGTCGTCGCCCCCTGCTGGGTACGCTCCTCACTGCCACGAGCAGAACTCATGTCGGAACCACCGGTGCGAGCAGCAGTCGTTCCCTTCTTAGGTCCCTTCGATTTGCCGGACTGGAGGTTCTTGTACTGGGCCATGAGTTGCGAAGCCAGCTCCTTGTTCTCGTCTGTGAATTTGCGAACGCGGTCCTGCGGGACCCAGTCATCCCAGCTGGACTTCCAGCCCTTGTAGTGGATTTTGTACTGCCAGCCGTCACTATTGTCGGCGGCCTGAACGTCGAGGATTTTGGCCTCGTACAGCATCTCCATGTGGAAGCAGAGGACCCGCTCATCCTTGACAAAGGGAGCCTGGGTGGCTTTGGATGGAGCCATCATGCAAAATTCTAGTTTTCCTTTTGCGCCAGAGGTCTTGATCGCGTCAAAAATCTCGATAGACAACTAAATAGGCGTCAATAAAAATGAATGAAGCGACCAGTGAGATTCATCAAGGGGTGTGGTTACCGTCTCGCTCTCTTTCTCTCTCTTTCTCTCTCTCTCTCTCGACAAAAAAAAAGTCGACGACTAAGCAGCCCAGAAAATGCTCGGCGGTGAGGGGAGCAAGTCGAAAACACGCAGTATCTGCGGGTCCTTGGTTAGAGTTTGTGAGATCTCGGCGTCGGCTGTTTGTCGACGATAAGTGAATGAAAAGTCAGGAAGATTTGGGTGTTTGGCTCTTGACAACAGTCAGGGATGGGAGTTGATAGATAGGAACCAAGGATCTCTGAGAGCACGGATCACGGGAACACGCGAAGCAGCAACCCCCCTAGCGCCTCTCAGCGACTTCCTTCAGCCTGCAGCAAGCCACTTTACGCGTCATTCAAACTCATATCCATGCTTCTACAACAGTCCAACTCATTCGATACTGACATAGACTCATCCCTCCATCTATCCACCTTACAACCTCTCATCAAACACAACATTCCCAGCTGCCAACCTCACACCAATCACCACCCACCATCTCACTCATCAATCTCGTTCATCATCTCACTCATCATCCCACTCATCATCTCACCACCACACATCTCACAAACAAAGACAAAAAATGCCCCCCATCACCGAAACCACCATCCTAACAAACTACCTCCTCATCCCCGCCCAACTCCCCGCCATCATCTCTCTCCAAGAATTCACCTCCCTCTTCCCCAAACCCATGCAACACTCTCCCCATATACGCACCCTCTACCGCGACCTCCAATCCCAACGCAACACCCTCCTCGACACCATATCCGAAGAAATCTCGTCCCAAGCCCGTCAAGGCAAAGCCCTGCGGCGCCACGTCCTAAAAGCCGGGCGTGAAGCCCAAGCTCAAGCACAAGAGCAAGACGACGAGATTGACATTGAAAGAATGGTTAGTTTCACCTCCCCCCACCCCCAAACACATACAATAACTAACCGGCCCCCCTCCTCCAAAAAGCTGGGTACCCTCCCCCCCCCAAAACAAAAACCACACCCTCCAATCCATTCTCCCCTCCCTCCAGGACGCCATCTCCGAACTCGAATCCCAGCTCCAGCTCCTCCAATCCGAGGAAGCCTCCCTGCTGGCGTCCGTCCAGAAAACTGTCGGCGACCTCAGCGATCTCCGCTACGGCCGTCTGGCAAACCCCAAACTGCCCGAGCAGGTCTTGGAGGGGTTGCAAGGGCTGCAAGAGACGTGCAAAGACAAGAACCGATCATGAATTTTTGAAGAACAAGTTTCTCTACATATTTCGAAGATGAGCAGCACGCACGCCCTGACACCTAACCCCCCACCTCACCCTGCCCCCAAAATGATTGGCACACAAATAGGTTGGTTAGCCCATGTTATACTGCAAACTACAACTTGAAGGATAATCAATAGGCCTTTAAAGATAATCAAAGGGCCTTTAAAGACGATGAAATAGGCCTTTAAAATGTTTAAAAGGCCTATTAATTTACTTTCGAGGCATGGTTTACAACATCACAGGGGCCAACTTACTTTTTGCTGTGTCAATCATTTTGTGGGCAGGGTGTGCCCCCCTAAAAAGTGCGCTCTTGTCTCAGATAAAACCGATTTCCATTTCCATCGCCCACCAGATCCCATATTTCCCAGCCTCTGATATATAAATAAAAGTAAAAAAGAGAGAGAAGAAAAAAGAAACAAGAAACCCCAAACGCTATGTTTCCAGCGCTGCTCTCTTCAGGGACACACTATTACACACACCCCACTACCATAAAACTACCCTTTCAAACACCAGCTACTACTCCTTTCCTACCAACAAACCCCTTACTCTCTCTCCTTATGACCGAGCATCCCCAGGCGCAGCCCCCCTCGGCGCAGCAGCAGCAGGGGCACCCGCACCAGCCCTCGGGCCCCCAGCCATGCCCTCGACTCTCTTGTTCATCATCGACCTCGAAACAAAGCTCACGCCCAACATCATAACCCAGCTCGGCACAGCATTCAACCCCCAGAAAAACCACCCCAGCGGCACCGCGAGGCCATTCTTGGCAAAAAACCCATCAATAGGGTGAAAGTAGCTGTCGCTCTCCACCTTGGTCCACTCCTCCTTGGGAGCCACATACGCGTCGACAATGTCCTGCGAGGTCACAGTCGTCGTATTGAGGCGCTTGACGTACAGCCCTGTCTCGGTAGGGGCAGGGAGAATCTCAAACAGCCAGATCACGCCCGTGGAGGCAGACCAAGAGTTGCAGAGGACAGGCTCGTCGTCGCAGTTCACACTGGCAAGGTGGAGATTATCGGGGGTTGGTTTGAGAGAGGCGAGTTTGAGTGCCGATTGGGAAAAGGCCGTATCGAGTTTGTCACAGCGGCCTGGAAATTTCATAGGGGTCAGTTGACTGTAGTTTGGGGACAGAGAGTGGAAAAGGGGCGCATTACCAAAGCAAGTCTTGTTCCCGCCCGTGATGAGCACCAGCCACTCCTCGGGAATGGTAGCCTCGGCGTGAACGGGGGCGTAAAGCGTGTCCTTCCAGTTGGCCAGAGTCAAGGTGTCGATCTTCTTGGGTTCTACCGTCTTGCTCTTGGGCTTGGGGATGGGTACTTGGACATTGTCGGCCGCTTCGGGGATGCCCGCGCTGCCGGAGAAGCTGGAGAGGAAGTTTTGGAATTTGGCTTTGTATTGCTCAAAGGGGGACTCGGCGGCGGCGGCGGAGAGGGGGCCGAGGGCCGCGAGGGCCGCGGTTGCTGTTGAGAAGCGCATTGTTTGTGATGTGTATTTGTGTGTGTGTGTGGGTGGATTACCAATAGTCGTCTCGGTGAATCAAAAACGATGACTGCAACAGTGTCGCCAGAAATGATGGAAGCAGAAGTGTGGCCCTTTCTTGACAGCTGTCCACGAGAGAAGATGGCGCAAAAAGTCTGAGAAAGATGATGGGAGGGAAAGGTGAGGTGTGGAGGAGGAGGAGGAGGAGGAGGAGCCAGGAATGAGGGGTGGTCTGACGTGCAGAGAGGAGAAGATGGAGAAAACAAGCAGCGGCCTGGCAAAAGTCACACCTTCTTCTTGACGGAAAACAAGAAGAACTCGTCGCAAATGGGGATCGCGAAAAGATGGAGATGTGGTGAAACTACCCTTGTTCCGGTCTGGTCCCCTGATGGACGCGTGCCCTGTCTAGTCTAGCCTCGCTTGTTTAATATTACGAATGTTGGGATATCTTCACTGTGACCCTGAACAGAGTTGTTGGTAAAAAGGTGTCATGACCAGTTAAGCCTGTTTCGGTTAGAGATAAGAGAGCAACTTGTCTCGCGACGGTCCGCCAGCTTGGGGTAAACAGCTGTCCGCCGGGCAACAAAGTGCATGGGGCAATAGAACTCCAGCCACACATGGCACGGACAGGGGGGGCTGCGCGGTGGGGTCGAGATTTGGTACAGTCGCGTCACAAGCTGTGGCTGTTGCGCTTCGAGGGGCTTGAAGAATCAACGTAGCACAGCAAATCCGTTTGCAAACACCAGCAAACAGACATTGAGCCGGCGCTTGGGTATTTTCCATCATTATGGTGTGTATTGTTTTTTTCAGTGTCAAAGTCATTGCTAATTCCCAGAATAGGCGCCGGACGAACCAAATCAAAAGCGCAAGCGCGGTCGCCCAGCAGGCGCGTCGAAGCCCGACGAGGACGTATCCCTACGTGGAGGAGAAGCTGTTTTGCAGGCCAATCGTAATGACAACGCCGAGGTTCGAACGACAACAAAAAGACGAGGCAGACCGCGAAAGAGCGATGATTCATCACCCGAAGAGCCTGCGCCAGAGCCATCACCAGCGCCAGAGGGGGCACCAAAACGAAAGGGTAGACCAAAGAAAAATGCTGAAACGGCGGGGGTGGGTGAAGGCTCAATAGCCGAAGAACAATCGACTCCGCCGACAGATACTTTGGAAGCATCACCAAAGAGGAGAGGTCGGCCAGCGAGAGCCCAAGAAGTTGAGCCGGAAACCGAGGAAACTGCGACCCAGACTGAAGAAATCTCGAGTATGGAGCCGAAGAAACGGGGGCGGAAAGCTCGATCAGGACAGGCTGAGGAAGTGGTAGACGAGGCGAGCACGGAGGTCGATGAATCAGCAGCAACAGCACCAAAGAGACGAGGGCGCCCCGGTCGGACAAAAGAGGCCGAACCAGGTCAGGAATCCCTCGTTGAAGAGGCTGAAGCGTCAACAGCAACAGAGCCCAAGAGAAGAGGGCGTCCAGCACGAACTCAAGAGATCAAGCAACCAGCAGGAGAGACAAGTGTTGTTGCGGAGGCCGAGGAAACATCACACCCGGCACGCAAGAGAAGAGGGCGACCTGCTCGATCTGAACTAGAAGCAGATCCAACCACCGAGGAGGCGGAAGAATCAACAGAAATAGCACCCAAGAGACGAGGACGGCCGGCACGGGCACAGGAGGCTGAACATGAGGAAGAAGCGACGGTTGAGGAGGTAGAAGAGCCGGCAGAGAAAGCGCCCAAGAAAAGAGGGCGCAAAGCAAAAGCCCCGGAATCCGAAAAGGAACCCGAACAAGCAGCAGCGGCGGCACCCGAAGAGGCGCCAAATACCGGGCGAAAGAGAGGACGTCCAGCAAAGAATCATGATGTCGAATCAGAGGAGCCAGAGCCTACTGAGACCAGGCCACGAAAGAGAGCCAAAGCAGCTGGAAATGCTGAGGAGCAGGAACAGCAAGAAGAGCCAAAAGCAAGGGGCCGGCCTGGCAAGAACCAAGCTCCCGCATCTCAGGAAGATACAGAAATGAGAGATGCAGAGCCAGCAGAGACCGACGGCAGACAACGCAGGAAAGGTCGAGGCTCCAACGAGGACGAGTCTCGCGAAGAGGCTGCCGCAGAGCCTGAGTCTCAACAAAAGGGTAAAAGCGCCAAGAACGCTTCGAAATCCAGGGGCAGACCCGGTCGCGTGGTTGGACAAGAGGAAGAAGACGCCCAAGACGAAAGCCAGCCCTCTGCTCGCCAACGAGGCAGAGGCAGAAAAAGCGCCGAAACCGCTGCTGAGCCATCCCCTCAGCCCTCGGAGCCGCAGAAGCGATCCAAGAAAGGATCTAGAGCGACCCTAGTTGAAATTTCCGTCTCTGAAGCTCAAAACCAAACCACCAACCATAAGCCCTCCAAAAAGAAGGACCGTCCTCAACCTCAACCCCAACCCCAACCCGAGACCGAACAAGAAGAAGAAGAAGAAGAACAAGAACAAGAACCCACCGACCCCCTATCCTCAGCCCCATACCGGCACCTCGCCCCCAAAACCCTCCACATCCCCCGTTCCACCATCCGCTCGAAATGGACACCCCTAGACCAACCCGCTATCTCAACAGTCGACAGCCTCATCCTCGACTCGTACATCCCCATCCTTGAGTCGATCGGAGGTAACAACACGGCGAGGTACACCGCCTCGCAAACGATCCTCCGGACTTTTGCTGGTAGACTGCATTCTAAACTGGTAAAAGGGATCCCTTTTCCTCCGGCGACGATCGGGACGAAGACGACAAAGGGGGTGGCGATTTCTGCGCAGGAGGCAGAGGTTAATTTTGAAAAGGTGATTGATGCGAGCAGGCATTTGGAGAGGCAGCTGGAGCCGTTGGTGCATAGCGTTGAGGTTTTGAGACGGGAGAAGGAGAGAGAGGAGGCGGGGTTGGAGAGGGATTATAGGGATCTGAGGCGGTTGGAGGAGAATGCGAGGGCGCAGGCTAGGGGGTGGAGGGAGAGGGGGAGGAGGGATCATGTGCTTGCTCCTGGGCGGAGGGAACGGGCTACCGGTCGGGGTGAGGCGGGTGGGGAGAAGGGGTTGGAGGTTGTGAAGAGGGAAAGGGTGGAGGTGAAGGGGAGAGTCTTTGAGGGGATTGAGGAGGGGGAGGAGGAGGTGATCGGGTTGGCGAGGCAGATTGGGAGTCATATGGAGAGTTTGAGGGGGAATTTGGGGCAGATTGAGGGGGTCGTGCCGGCTATACAGAAGTCGAAGGCGGTGCTGCAGGGGTTGCTTGGGAGGTATTTGAGTGAGGGGGAGTATGAAGGGGTTGTGCTTGGGTAAAAGGAGTGTGTGTGTGTGTGTGGGAAAGGAGTTGAATTGTTGGGTTTGTCAGGGCTCTTGTAAGGGATAGGATTATGATTATGAAAGGACGATACCCCGGTGTATAGCTACAGACGTGGATACCATGCATGGCGTGCTAGAAATGAAATATTGCAGTCAATCCACTTTGATGCATGAGACTCTGCGCAAGTAGTTCAACTGAACGGAACCTCAGTGTGGAATACACAACTCAAGACCACACATCTCTCGTGAAGAATAACACAAAAACAACAAAGCTTTTATTTATAACTCCACAATCCCACCCCTACATCCGTCTACCTCTCCTCAACCCTGTTCAACACCGCCACCCCCTCAACGTGAGCCGTCTGCGGAAAAAAGTCAAACCCCCTCAAGCTCTCAATCTCATACCTCGTCTTTTTCCTCTCTGTCCCGTCCGTCTCCTCCGTATCATCAACAACCCCCTCCACCTCCCCCCTAACCAAAACCCCCACATCCCTCGCCTGCGTGTGCACATTACAGCTCACATAAACAACCCTCCTCGGCCCAAACCTCAGCAGCTGGCTCAAAAAGCTAGCGTCACACCCCTTCCTCGGCGGATCCAGCACCACAACCGTCTCGTCCGGGTTATACCCCTCCACACTCTTGAACAGCTCCGGCGCGTCGGCAGCAATGAATTTGCACTGCCCCTCGTCCAGATTGTTCAACTTTGCATTCTTCCTAGCATAAGCGATCGAGCCCTCGGCAATGTCAATCCCGATGCTCCCCCCCGGAAACAAAGCTGATTGCGTGATGGTGAAAAGCCCCGAGCCCGAGTAGGCGTCAATGAGGTACTTTATCCCCTCCTTATTGGCAGGAGGCAAAATGTGATCCCTAATGTACTGCGTAAAGGGCGACAAGATGGAATTGTTGTTCTGAAAAAACGAACCGGCCGGGTTGGTGAAGATGAAGTCGTCAACGTGCTCGGTGCTCGTGGCGTTGTTGTCCGTGATGTGAGTCTTATAGTCGGTGTACTCCGGCGTCCGGACAACGACCGCATCGGAGGGAATGTCAGAGGGCGCTTCACCCCCGGCGGGAACTCGGATCGTGTTTTCCCGCAGGAGAATCGTGGCGCCGTTGGAGTATTTCGAGAACTCGGTCTTCATCCGCTCACGCTCGGCCGTGAGACCCTTCCTCACGGCGGGGGTGGCGATGGGGCAGTCTTCAATGTCCATTACCTTGCGGGCTGACTTGGGGGTGAAGCCTATCGGTGGGCAAGACTCGAGATGCTTCTTCGGGCCGCGGCGGGGGTTGTTCCAGGGCCCGTCGAAGTGAGGGGTGAGCTTGGTGCGGTAGTTGTACTGCAGAGGGGAGCCGATGGTGTCCAAAATCTCGGGGACGAGCTCGGGGGTGAGTTGGGAGAAGTTCTTGTAGGCCTTGACGACAGTCTCCCTCTTGATCCGGAGCTGTTCGGCGTAGTCGAGCATTTGGAACTGGCAGCCGGAGCACTTGGAGAAGTACTTGCACTGGATGCGGCTGTCGTCGCGGAGGGGAGAGGGGTCAACCACAGAAATGAAGTCGGCGACGGTGTGGGTTTCTTCGTGGCGGTAGGCCTTGACCGTGACCATATCTCCCGGAACGGCGAACGGGACGACATAGATGCGATCAGAGCCCTTCATCTTTGCCAGGCCGTCACCGGTGGAAGACAACGCCACAACTTCGACAAGAACCTCGCTCCCCTGCTCTGGCAAAATTTCCTCCTCGGCGGAAGCTTCTTCACCCTCAGCACCCTCGGCGGCCTCGTTCCTGCTCTTGGCCATCAGAGCCTCAATATCAAGCCGGAGGACCTCATCGTGTCCACCCTCGGCAGGCGGCTTCGCCTTCTTTCCCTTCTTCTTGAACTTGCCACCACGTCCACCCTTTCCACCGCCGCCTTGGCCGTTCGGAAATGGTCTCTTTCCTGTCTGCTGCTTCTGTTGCTGATGTTGGAGCTTGTAGCTGTCGATCTGCTGGACTCCTTCACCACCCCCAGCCGCGGCAGGTGCCGACGTGGAAGCCATTTTGACACTGGTCGAGGTTGTGAAGCAGAATCTGGTTGAATATGATTGGCTGCTATAGCGCAGCGAGGCTGAAGTTTTGGAAAAAGTGCCGAGAGAAGGTCCCTTCGAAAAAACTCTGATGGCGCCGAATCGCATGAGATTTTTGTGTGCTGCTGGTTTGGCGATAAATCCGAGCCCCGGTTGATCTTTTGCAATGGGTTCGTCTGAATTTGCATGTACCTGCAGAAGGCAGGATTGTGATTTGTGGTCGAGGCAAGTTTCCTCTTCGAGTTTGGATATGAGTTTGAGATGAGAAATGCAGAGTTTACCTACCAGTCAGTGGTTGAAACCTGGGTGCGCACGGACCATTCCTGATCTAGATGTCACCCCTGATCCCTTCATTCACTGCGATCAATGTCCCAAGGATGAGATGTGAACAAAATCAATCATAATAAAGCCCCCCTTTCAACACCATATCCCCTTCAGCCCATCCCACCATTAATGACTTCAGGAAAAAAGGGTATCCATGTATTCTATTGTCGCAAGCAAAATTAAGCCCCCTACACCTTCCTCTTCTCCGTCGTGACCTTCAACTCGTTCAGGCCGATAACAGGCTCCATCTCCCTCACCCACCTCCTCACAAACTCCTCCTCGGTAAACCTCTTTGCACTCTCCCTCGCCCGCAGCCTCACCTCCAACGGGTTCTCCAAGCTCAACGCCTTTTCAAACCCCTCAGCAAACTCGCTCGGAGTCGTAGCATGGAAGCCTGTCACCACATCATCAGCACCACTCTTCCCGTGTGTCGCCCTGTTGCACTTACCAGTAAACCCCCCCTCGACGTCCACAACAATATCCATCTTCGGCCCCCCGCTATCATGCACCACGCTCACCAACCCAGCAGCCTGGTACTCCACCACCCCGATGCCAAAGTGCTCATTCCACATCCCGTTCACGCCCACGCTTGCCCTCCTCAGCCACTCCAAGATCTCAGGCCAGCTCGCATCCAGATGAAACTCCACCCTGGCCTTGATGTGCAGCTCGTTCACCAGCAACCGGAGCTGATACACCCTCTTGGAGTCGTGATCATCCCTTACACTGCCCACCAACACCAGCCTCGCCTCCTTGGCCGCCGGGCTCTTGCTCGTCTTGACAAACTCGGCAAAAGCCTGGAGGATAAGCTGGTGGTTCTTTTCTGGTCGGAACTGCGCAATGTATAGCAGCACCTTTTCCCTTTTCTTTTCGCTTTGAGGGGAGACTTCGACTTCTTGCTCGAGTTCACTGACGGCCACCGGAGGATACACCACAGCAATTGGCCTGTTAGATCTTCTCAAGGGACCCCATAGTTTCTGAATGTGACCCATAGTCCAGGTAGAGTTGGTCATGACTACGTCTGCAGAAGCCCCAACATGGGAATAGACCTTGGCGAATAGCTTCCAGTACAGCTTCTTGGCCTTGCCACGAGTGCCGGTGCCCTGGCCGGCGTGGACCCCCTGAGAGCCAACGGTGGAGGTGGGATCAAGAGATTCGAGCATGTCGGTAGAAATGGTGGGATAATGCACGTATGCGGCCGTGGGAATTTCGGGAAACAAAAACTTGGAGAGCCCAAGCGCAAAGGCGTAGCCCATGGTGTCAACAAAAATGTCGGGAACCAAAAGACTGAAGGCATCCCAGGCCACGATGAGGGAACCAAAAGACTGGCCGGCAAGAGTGAAGCGCGGCCATGTGGAGGCGAGGACCCAATGGCGGGTGGTGAGGTAGAGAAAATTGACGGTGGGAGGGTGGAGGTGAATGTTGAAGCGGTTCTGACCAGGTTAGCAACGACGGCAGCAGATGTAGAAGCCAAAGGTGGCATACCTCGACTCTAGACAGGATGGCGTCCTTGTTCACATCATGGTCCCCAGTGTAAACTATACACTTTGCTTTTGGCCAGCGCTGCTGTGTCGCACGGATGGCCGCCCACAGAACTCTCTCTCCACCACCTCCAGCATTACTTGAGGCCTCATTAGCCATATCCTCCCCAGTCTGCGTGGTGCAGGGAAGAAGTAGACCTACCAAAAAGGGTGAAAGAAGCCCACGACACCATCCCAGTCCGCCTCACCCTTGCCCCCATTCCCCGACGTCCCATCAGTGTATGTGTCCACCTCCTCCCACTCCTCATCCTTCCCACTGCTGCTACTGCTACCGCTGCTCCTCCGGCCTTCCCGCCACTTCTTTTCGTCCTGCTCAGTGAGCTCGAGGATATGCGACAACCGACCATCCGTCTTCTTGCGAAGGTACAACCCCAGCAAAGCTCCCACGGCGCGGAACAGCAACGGGCCCGCGAGGGCGAGGATGGGAATGAGACATAGCGCGGGAACGACGGCGAGAGAAGAGATACTTGACGGCATTCCGGAAGACTTTGACTTTCTCTTTCATGTGCTGACGGCGTGTGAGGGGCTCGCTCGGCTCGTCGGGGACAGGATTGTGGGAAAGGGGAAGAGGCACAGCTGTTTCAGAGGCCGAAGTGGCACGCCGACCACCGGGAGGAGGAGGAGGAGGAGGGAGGTCCGGGAGGGAAGCTCTGAGCTTGGAGCGCGCTATGCTTTCAACTGTCGATGGGCAAACAACGGGCAAGCCAGTTGTTGGATGGAGGTTTGAGGGAACAAAATGAAGTATCAGGTGGGTGTGGATAAGTAGATATGAAGGTCCTAGGAGGCCGGCAACAGAGTCGAAAGGATAGAATGTCAAGGTAGAGCTCAAGTCACGAGCGTGTACAGAGACGGGAGGTGGAAGAAGGTTTACGCAGTAAGCTGCAAGCTGGTCAGAGCAATGGATGAGGGCATGGATGGCGCTTGACGTACGATGCAGCTTCCCTGTCACGCCCCACGTTCCCGTGCAGCTACCAGAAGCACGGGCCAGATTTAGTGGCTTACAGGGCTCCCCTGCCCCCCTTCTAGCGGGTGAGATGCCAAGAAACAGTCGGGTCTCGCTACAGGACCTTTCTGGTCGACATTTCTCAGCTCACCCTTCCCACTTTACACACACCTAGCTAGATACCCCACGCTCACCATGGCCCATGCCATGAGAGCAATCGGCCGTCTACGGGCCGTCCGGAGCCCAGGGGCTCTGTCCATTTCCCCATCAGCTATCCGCGCCTTCAGCTTAGCTACTCACAACAGAGCCTCCCACCCGGCCTTCACCTCACCTGCCTCATCCACACCTCTCAGACCAGGAACTAGACTATTACAGCACAAACTCAACAGTCAACCCCAAGCCAGGTCCTTCTCCCTCATTAACGCCTTCGACACAGCCATATACAACGCCCAAGAGTACCTCCTCTTCCTCCACACCTCCCTCAACATCCCATGGTACCTCACCATCCCCCTCTTCGCCATCTCCCTCAACATGGTCCTCCGCCTCCCCACACGCCTCTACGTCCAGAGCACCTTCCACAGACAAGCCAAGCTGCGCCATCTCTCCGAGATCTTCGCCGTCCAAGAAGTCCAAAGGCAGACGGCTCAACAAAAAGGGAAAGCCAGCAAGATGGACCATCTCCTCCAGAAGCTCCCCGTGCTTCATACCAAAGCCAACAACAAATTCAGAAAGCGGTGGAAGCTCCAATCCTGGCGCATCATTGCAGCCCAGCTCGCAACTTTTCCCGTGTGGCTCTTGGGCATCGAGGCGATCAGATGGCAGAGCACCGCCACGGGAGGTCTGCTGGGGTCGATACTGAACTGGTTTCGTGAGAAACCGGTCACAGCAAAGGCTGCCGATCCTGTCGAGCTGGCTAATTCGGCCATCAAGACCACCCTACCACCACCACCCTTAGATAACTCCCTCACCGAAGCCATCTCATCATCCGCCCAGGACATCGCTACCACCACAGCAACAACAACAACAACAACAACCCAACCAGCAATGGAGGGCATCCTCTGGATCCCAGACTTTGCCCTCTCCGATCCCTACCACATCCTCCCCTTGACCCTCTCGGCCGTCCTCGTCGCCAACGCGATCCCCAAGGACAAGACAAAACTTGCCAGGATGTTTGGTAAAGCCCCAGTCGTGAACCCGGACGAGAAGCTCACCGGGAAAGAGGAGTTCCGCCGGAGGCTGATGCTCACGGGAGCGAGGCTGAACTTTTGGTTCTCGGTCCTTGTCGGGCCGTTGACGATTGGGTTGCCGGCCGCGATGCACCTTTACTGGATCACGTCCAGCTTGGGTAATTGGATGGCGAAGAGGCTGCTTGATTTGGTCTGGCCGGTAAAGAAGCCAAAGGAGCTGATGAGGATGAGGCTGGAGCCGTATTTCATTTATCCCATGCCGGTGGAGAAGAAGAAGCCGGTGGTCGAGGTGGTGAAGACGGCCGAGACAACTACCAGGCCACCGGTGGTGACGTCGAAAAGAGCAGCGACGGCGGCTACGGTGGTCAAGAATGATGCGGAGGTGCCGCCGCAGACGAAACCGGCCCCGGCGAAGCCAGTGTCTCGGTTTTCTGCCGTACGAGGGGTCGAGAAGGAGAAGAAGGGGAAATAAAGGGTAGACGTGATATGACTGTAAATTCTGCACTGTATATATAGAGGAAAGCGAGTCTTGGAGGACAAAAAGCTCGCAGGCTACTCGCGCAAGGCCAAAACTCCAAAGCGCCGGAACAAAATGTACAAAACAAAGAATCGCGCCCTCCAAACCCTGAACCATCATAGAGACAAAAAAAAATCCATGTGTCATCCATCTCGTAAACTCCTGACTGGACCTCTCCTCGCGTCTAACCCAAAAACACAGCCAACAAAACCACCGTCAGGATCACCACCAAAATCAGCAACAAGCAACAAGCCTTGCTCCTCGCATTCTTCTGATATCTCGCCGCGCTCCTCAGCTCCCTGTCCGCCCCCCTCGTGTCATCCCTCACATTCTCGACATTATTCACAATCGTGTCCAACGTCTCGCCCTGCTCATTCACAATCTGCGCCACCTGCTGAAAAAGCACATTCAAATCCCCCACACCCTGCTCAATATTCCTGATTTCCTCCTCCCGTTCCAGAATGAGCGCCTCCTGAAAGTCAACCTCGTCTTGTGGTGCCAGGCGGGCGAGTTCTTGTTCTTGAAGAAGGAGTTGCTGTTGTGACCCGGGGGAGGACGACAAGACCTGGGGTTGGTGGGAAGGTGACGTGGCCGGGAGGGCGGACTGAAGCACGGAAACAGAAGCTTTTTGTTTTTCCAACGCGGTCCGCTGGAGGGATTGGAATTCTGTTAAAGAGGTGGTGAAGTCACGGGAGAGTTTCTGCTGGTGGTATTTTTGGGTTGGTGTGACGTCTTCGTCCCACGTCTGGATTTTCTTGACGCCTTCGCCGACTGATTTGAAGAGATCGCGGGATTCTTCGATTAGTTCGTGGACTCGCTCGCGGACTCGGGGGGTGTCGCGGCGGGTGCCGAGGTGGGAGATCTCCCCCGACAGGCGCTGGTTGTTGCCGTTGAGCTTGAAGAGGTTGGTGGTGAGGGATTGGTAGAGCCGGGTGAAGTCGGGGTCGTCGGTGTAGGACCCCCCGGCGATGGAGGAGCGAGCGGGGGGTTGGTTGTTGTTGTAGTTGCGGCCGGAGCGGCCTTGCTCGGCGGCGGAGAGGCGGTCGAAGGACATTTTTTTTGTTGGTTGTTGAAAACAGTACGGGAGGGAAAAGAGACGGAAGAAAAGAGCGACGGCGGGGGGATAAATGATTGCGCAAGCGTGTTATTATCAATGACTTCCAATGGAGTTTGGTTGGAGATGGAGGTTGGTTTGTGGTTCACAGTTGCCTGTAACCCAGCGCACTGGTCAGCTCAGCGGATCGGGTCCCTTGTCAAACGACGTAATTCTAGAGTTAGGCCAATCAGACGAGGTTATCTAGACATGGTGTGGGGCGGAGCTTGACGCGTTCTTGGGGTCCTTCCAGTGGACAGTGCGCTGTGCTGGCTGCTGCTTGGGTGGAGAGCGGGAAAAGGCTTGGTATTTTTTATTTACAAAGGACCCCCCAATGGGAAGCAGAGAGTAACAGAATACAGAACAGACAGACAGACAGACATTAATACCCAACAGCGATAAACGACGACATCGTTTTTGCACCACCACCGTCAAGCACACAAATCTTGGATCTGACTGCGAATTTTCCAAGATGGCGGGTGCCACGGCTGCGAAAGTGAGGGTGCTGCCGTACAAGGATTTCCTCCAACCCGCGCTGCAGCGGAGGTTTGCGACGAGCGGGTTGGTGATCTTGGTGGTTGCCTACTTGGAGGCCCTGCTTCTGGCCAGTTGGGATTCATGTTGGTTCTGTCTTGTATGGGGGAATCAGACATCAGCTAACATAAGAACACAAACAGTTTTCTGGGCGTGGTTCCCCCTTGGCCCAGCCGGCATTCGAACATTCTTCTTCTTCCTCTGTGGCGTTCTCATCATCACCCTTCGGATCGCTCAACACCACCCCGGTGTCCGCACCACGAGCTCTCCCTTTGCCACCTTCCTCGACAGCCTCCGGTCCTTCAACACGCTCGAGACGATTCTCACATATGCGTTTTCAGCGTGGGCCTTTAGTCAAGTCTACCTGTGGTGTCTGTCTGAGGACGCAGGGCTGGAGTACATCTCTTACTACCACGCCGATCGCGCGAGATTGAACGAGAAGGCCGTTTTCTTGACCACACACTGCGTGTTGGTGGGAGTATGGCACGGTCTCAGACACCTGTTTAGCGACGTCGACCGGTTGCACTACGGCATCGCGAAGCCTCCACCCCAGGACGCGGACAAGATGGCGGACAAGAAGGCCAATGCCGATGATGGAGACTTTAACACACAGCTCCAGAAGCTGGCGCAAAAGTTGCCCGAGATTGTCGTCTTCACCTTGACGCAGGCCTTGACGTCCACCACGGCCACCATGATCACGTACTCGGTTTTCTTGCGGGGGTTTGTCTGGAGGTTTACCATGTCGCTCTTTCGGCCCGTCTACAACCTCCCCAAGACCAACATGACGCCCATGACGCTTCCGTTTTCGTTGACCATCATCCTGCGGTGCTTGTGGACCAGCGTGCTGCTCACGTTTGTGTGGACGCTTGGCAATGAAGCCTTTTCGCTGTTCATGGTCAAGAACCCGCTTAAGAACAACAAGCCGCTCACCTCGGAGTCGAGGGACCCCAACGGCAGTCTTCTGAACGGGTTGAAGGCCAAGAAGCTGTCCATTCAGGTATGGCCCCCTTTCTACAATCAGGAATGGAACTAACAAAACCAGTGCTTTGCCATGTGGGAACTAGCCTACATCGCCCGCGACTTCCCCGACCGCCGCAAGGCCATCTACGAGGACATTGACCGCAAGAACGGGCCCATGTGGTCCCAGATCTACAAGATCTGCATCGACGTCCTCAAGCAGATTGAAACAAGAATCGACAACTACGAAAAGTACGGCAAACCCACCGTCCCGGATCCGGCGTTGGATCTCAACCGAAACAGGGCCCCTGAAAAGAAACGTCTCAGTGAAACGGTCCCCAGAGACGAGGAGGTCTTTCAGCCTTCTCCCCAGAGAAGGGGCTACCGGGAGGCGATCGAGCGGACGGTGGGGAAAATTGCTACCGATCCGGGGCAGCCGTCGCAGCTTAGTCCGCGGGCGAGGAAAATCGCCGAGTTTGCCAAGGAGGAGCTGATCAAGGCCCAGAAGCAGGCCACGGGGACGGACGACACGGAGGGTTTGGCCAAGGACTTTGCGACCAAGTTTGTAGAGAGCCCGTTTGGTTGGCCGTTTAGACAGACGTACCGCAGAGGGGTGGCAAAGGTGCTGCTGGGGGAGCCGTTTGGGGAGGTGAGCCTGTATGCGAACGCTGCTTTTGCGCTTAGTGGGCTGGCGGTGAGGAGTTTGCAGGAGGACAAGTATGGGTATGTGCAGAGGGATGTGGCGGGGTTGGTGAGGACCTTGACAGGGTTGGTGAGGAAGGTGGAGGGTTTCAGGGAGGGGGTGGTGGTTAGCTGGACGGATGTGGAGGGGCGGAGGGAGTCGAGGGAGGTGGAGGAGATATTGGAGGGGTTGAGGTGGAGTTTGAGGGGGGTGGTGGATGGGTTTGGGGATTATGCTAGGGATGTTGGGTTGAGTTTGGGGGATTTGAGGTTGGCGAGGGAGGCGGCCGGGGTGAAGAAGGCTGTCAGGGAGGAGGAGGAGAAGGAGGTGAAGGGGAGGCGGTTGAGGTTGGCTGGGGGGGAGACGGCGGCGGCGGGGGTGAAGATTACGGAGGAGGAGGTGATGGGGAGGCGGTTGAGGTAGGAGGGGATGAGGGGGTGTACATATGGTTTAGACTTGGGTGCGGGATTATGGTCGTAAGGCTGTGTAAAATTATGGGTTTTGATATTCGGTTTGGTGTTTTGGTGGGTTTGGTGACAGCGATAAGAATGATATCCAGCGTTGGACCACTTCTCATGCTGAACCAAGTTATCATGGGCAAGAAAGAGTTGCAAACATGAAAACCGCCTGATACTTGTACGACAAAGAAGCAAGAGCACTGTAAGACTGAATCTTGATAACACTTACCGGCTGGAAACACCTCCACTTTTGCCTGCCAAGTCGGTTAGGGGCAACTGTTTTGGTTTCTTCTCGTGCTGAGCAACAATCAACGCTGACAGTTTGGAGCTTTGGGCTTGTGAACCAACAGGGTGTGATTTCCTTCGCCGCAGGTGTACACCTGAGTTCCACTTCAATGACAAAGGAAAAGATGGTTGGGTTTGTTTGGTTGTGTGTGTGTAGAAGAAAGAAGACGTGGCATCACATCTGATTCTACATCTTATACAGTTCAAAGCCAACTTTATACTCAGCAGGTACGAGCCATCATCATCTACCTTATCGTCCCCAACCAACCTCATCCGTGTTTTTCTATTACGATTAACGTTCTTACAACTTCCCTCGTTACATGTACAGCAACTTATCCCTTTCCAGCCCCTATTCCATAACCATCATTCCCAATTCCTCACATCCCCGTGTCATGAAGGGAGCAGAGAGCTACTCCTCGCACCAATCCAACGTCTCGGTAACAGTCACAGTCCTCCTAGGCACAGTACTAACACCACCCGTAACCCCAAAGCACAAGCACCCCGTCCTGAACTCGTCGGGCCCGCTCCCGCAGTTCCCACCAACCCAGGATGGAACCCTGGTCGGTGTTATCGTTGCCTGTCTCGCCATCACCTCATTCCTTTTTTCAATTTCCTCCAGTTCATCTCGTCTCAGGAGTCTAGCGCCGGGTGTTGGCTCGACTGTTTTTGTTATTGTCCTAGGTTGGGATTTGTAATCAGTGGGATGTGGAATGGAAACGGGTGAGGGGGACGGGACATACGTCGCTGCTGGGGTGACGGTTGTGAGAAGAAAAGACCGACAATCGGCTGAGCGTTGGGTTAGGGGGGGGAGGTGGGCTCCTGTGCCTGTTACTGCGCGGTTGCAGTTGTTGCCGTGGCAGGAGGCGCGGTGGAGGAGGGGGTAGAAGTGCCCCCCGGGGTTGAAGAGGGCTGTCGCTGCTGGTAATGGGAGGAGTAATAGAGGGAGGAGTTTCATTTTGGATGGGGTTATACACCTAGACAAAGAGATGGTGGGAGAGAGGTTGGATGGGGTTAAGGAGAGGCAGGGGATGGGTATATGAATGGGGAGGGTTTTGCTTGTGCCTTTTGGTGACATCGATAGGTAATTACACTTGATGGAAGTCGGGGGCTTGCACCCGCATGGAATACTGTACGTGTTGGTGATGCCCGCCGCTGGCAAGGGGAGATCAAATCTCGATGAGTGCTGTGCCTCTCTCTCGCCCCTGGTCTGATGTTGATGGTTCCCGTCCGGTGAGGTCCGGGAGGATAGAAGAAAATCATCGATTCACTTGCAACGTCGACGTGATCAACAAAGAAAACAGGTTGGAATTTTGAATCTCAAAATACACATCAACCAATGTGACTGGTTGTGTTTTGGTACTTTCGCGATAGCTTCACCCACCACCACCACCACCACGGACCACCCTTCCAAACCAACCCAACCCAAGCCAAGCCAAGCCCACACTCAACCAAAAAACCCAAGCTTCCAACCGCGCCGCAGTTACTTTTCCCATTCCTACCATCCAAACCAACTTGGCCCCCATTCACGCAAAGGCCCCCTCCCATCTATGTACAGTGAGCGCATCACGATGGGTGTTTTCGAAGCTAACCCAATTCCACCTCCGGACGACTTTTGTACACACCCACCTAATCAACAAATCCTTTTCAACCGCCGGTATTGATTGACCCTATATTCAAACACCCTATATCTACCGGTATGAACCTCGTCGCGGCAGGATATAATAAATCATGTATGTATGTACTCTGTAAAACAAGATCCCATTCGGAAAACTATCCGGCCAACCAACCCCCCCAGGGGTCCTCGGGTCTCTCTTGCCGAATGTATGTATGTATGTATGTATGTATGTATGTATGTACCTAATGTTGCGCAGCCAGGGGCGGCCGGGGCGGGCAGGGCAGGGCAGGGCAGCGGGTAAGGTGGAACCAAAACCAAAACCAAAACCAAAACCAAAACTTTCTAACACCTTTTGTCACTCATCCGAAAAGAAAAAGGGAAGGAGGCCGGGCAGTAGGTAGCTGTGACGGTGAGGGTGGGGAGGGAGCGCGTGTGAAGGAATACCAGTATGCCCAGTGACGCCACAGTATGTTTTTCTCGGAGCCTGGTTCCGAGAGCTTTCCTGGGCGAAGCTTGCGAGTATGGTGTCTGCCCAGGTTTCAAAATCCTGGGGGAAACGGTGAGTAAGGCGGATGAACAGTGAGCTGGATAGGTAGGTATCTCGAGCAGTCTGTGTAGGTAGTGGCGATGCAGATTTGAGCCCTTTTGCTCAACCTGGTGTCTGTCTAAACTTCGTCTCTTTCTGATATTATTGTCGGTGACGAACGAGGCTTCATCGCAAGTAGACAACCCATATCGTTCTAGACCCCCATCTATCGGACGCCAGCATGAATGCGAAATGCATATCGACCAATCCGTAAATCCAAACCGTTCTGTTCCTTCCATATACCTACCACATGTCCCTTGTTACCATCTGTTGTTGACAACATTGGCAACTTCACAGCCATCTCAACACACACAACCACAACATGTGAAGTTTACTATGGTCCGCAAAAAAACAAAGAGGCTCAACTGCCGTCCTCAATTCCCGCGCAAAAATCAAGCTTTGGGTAGCGAGGCGGGATTATACAGGATAAATTGCACACACTTGATCGATCACCCCCTTGCCCTGCCAACCTTCAGAAACAAGCGAGCCGTGTCTAAATCCCCCGCGCTAATGAGATATACAGGTACCTACATAGTGTATGATCCATCTTGACAGGGCGGAAGAGCAACCAACGTTGCATATCCGCTACCGAAAAAGTTCACGAACTGTGGGGCGGGGGAGAAAAGCATTAATACTGCGTAGAGACAAAAAACACCCAGCCGGTTAAAAATAGCATGTATGTAGTATTTGTATGTTGATGGTCGTCGTATTCGGGTTTGAGGTGGAAGATGTGATGGCTGTTGTCAACGAAGGTAAAGTAGGAAAAGTAGGTATAGTATATACTAGAAGGTATTTGAAAGCAATAATGCACTTGGGAGACTGAACTCAAGCCACCCAGAAAAAGACGTCATCGCAGGTATAAAAGCAACCTGCTAGTGTATATATCTTTCCTTGCCATTCCTGCCTTGTATAACCAGTTGTGTTCTTGTCCGAGGTGAAAAGGGAACCCGAAAACGCCAGTACCCCCAGTGCAACGAAAACGCCATAAATCCATACTCGGGTATGATATGCAGAAACGACTGTCCTTTACCGCCACCTACCGCCCATTTCCAGCAACAGAAATAACGAAACCCCCTCCTCTCAGTTGTTGCGTCACGAAACAAATCTACCTGCCGCCACCGGGCTGATCCTTGGGGTATGGTCTTGGAACATAGCCCGGGTCGACCGGACTACTCATATCCCATTCCACCTCGCCTAGCCCGGCTGCTGTTTGTCCAGCCTGTTGGTCTCTTCGTCCATAGTATCCATGTATATCAGTTCCCTCTTCGTCGAGCGGGCTCAGTCCTAGCCCTTGCGCCCCACCTTGTGGCACCCCCTGTTGCCCATCACTCATGTTGCTGTCGCTCCGTTGTCTGGAGTGGTGCATAGGATGATTCCGATATTGTCCCCTCGCGCTAGTATTGCTGCTTGACCTGCTCCTCACTCCGTGCTGGCCGGGTAGTTCCGCAGCAAATCCGCCAGACGCGGCGAGCTCAGGGATGATATGAGGAGAAGCACCACCGCGGTCAGAGCCGCCGTCGGCTGAGAGCTCCGAGGCGTCGGATTGGTTGCGATTGTGTGAATAAGGCGTGTACTGCGTATATTGGTAGTTGCTGTAGGCGTCCCCTTGAGAACCACTGCTTTGCCGGATAGGTGCCGGCCTCATGGGTTGGTTATTCTGAACACCTGCGCCTGGGGGCACATTGCCACTGTCGAACCATCCAGGGTCGGGCTCCGGACTGGCATGGCGGGAGCGGTTGGGTTCATCGTAGGTGGGGAACATGTTGGGAGAGGGTGTGAAGCCTCCTGCGGGGTTGGATTCGGACCGTCCGCGGTTGTTGCTGTTGGGGTCATAGAAAGGTGCAGGCGTGCCAGCTGCAGAGGTGTTGCTTTGTATAAGTGAATCAATACCAATGTCGTCTTCATAGGGAGGGTTGTAGTGGAGCTGGCCACCGTCCACTTCCATCTGATGGACTTGCGATGCAGTTTTGGAATGCGACTTTGGCATGTCTGATCCCCCCTTCTTTGACTCGACGATCTCATCACGGACCTTGTTCACACGTCGGATGATGAAGAATGCGGCGGCAACAACGACGACAAGCAAGATCACTATCCCGGCCACAATACCACCGATGGCCCCTCCGCTGAGCCCACCGCCACTCGCCGGCTCGGTTGGCTGAATCGCCGCAATCTTGGGGACCGAGGTTGGGATGAACTTGACCACTGTCTTGGCATTTTCCGAGGCAGGCACACCTACCGGAGCTGATGGTGTGGCAGTACTGGTGATAGTCGCAGTCGTGAGGAGGACTGATCCGCTGGAAGTCGATGTAAATGTTCGGACGACAGTCGTACCGTACGGTTCGGTCTTGTAACAGCCATTGATTGCACATGCGTAGCCTTCTTTGCAACACCCAAAACTGGCACTTGCTGGGCACAAGGTGTAGCTTGCTGGACAGTTGGTCTCTTGAGCGCTGGCGTCAGCAGGTGGCTCGCATTTTCTTTCTCCGCAGATATATCCAACTGGACAGCATCCCCCAACTATCATACCATGTTAGCATTACACCCCCTGAGCTTCACTGGCGCCGGTTTATTACTCACGTGCAGAATCAGCACACACAAAATAATTTGCCTTCCCACATGCCGTCGTGGGCCCAGCCGTAGTCGCATAACACGAGTCAAATGCACACGCATATCGATCTGGACAGCAGCCGCCATTCATCTCCGGGGGGCACATATGGTGTTCTGTGGCGCAAGTCGCACCCTCCAGCCTCCGTAACACATCGCCTCGCACCACCGGTGGGGGTGTAATTTGGGCCTTTGGAACCCTGTGAACGACATCGGCATCCCTCCTCTGCTGTTGCAATTGTTGGATCTGCTGCAGTGGGTTTCTCCCCATGTGTGACGCTGAGACCAGAACATCCTGCCCCAGCAGCGCCGAAAAGGTCAGTACCACACAAGAGGTGCACTCCCAAAGGCCTTGGCCGCGCATCGTGGCGCCTTTTCAACTACTTCCCTTCACAATCCTTGTGACTCTATGGCCCGGGTGTCTTTGAATTGATTGTTATTCCGGCCCGCTGCTGACTGCTGCTTGCTGCTGGCTGCTGGCTGCTTTGCTGTGCTGTGTAGCCGACCCGTATGTTTCAACCAATTGGTTTCAGGCCGGGGTAATTTAAATGGCGCCGTCAGGATGCTTCTTGTGTGAGTGTAACGCGAGTCTTCGAGAAGGATTATGCCGTCTCAAAAGGCACGCTTGTCGCCGTCTGGTCGGAGGGTTCTGGTCACCGTGTCGCAAAAAAACGATCCAAATCTCAGATTTGGGTTGGGGGTGTTTGGGAGTGATCTAGATGTGATTGGGAATCGGGCAGGCAGCTGCTTTTGTTCCTTGAGGGGGCTGAGCTGAGTGTACGGACAGGTGCAGGGCGCCACTATCGGGACCTAGAGCTTGGGGCCGGGGGGTGGTTTACGACATCTCTCACAGGGGGAGGGGGAAAACGTGGGATGCAGTAGGGCTGAGAAGGAGACGGCGAGGAACATCAAGGTAACCTTTGCTTGTCACGCTGACTGCTGCTGTCTGACTTGTCTGACGGGATAGTGTTTATTGGGTTGCAACTTGTTCGTATGTAAAGGGACCAAGAGCAAATGGCCGCGGACAGGACGATGGGCCCAGACCTCTGGGTAGGATCGCCATGAGTGTCAGGGGGGGTCATCGCTCTCAATCTGATGGCGACACGACGAGCAGATATCGCAGGAGCCCCTCTTTTCACTCTCTTCCGCGTCTTCCATGAGCCCAACACAGAGCCTGTGCCCCCAACGACGAGCAAACTTTCGTCTTGCCATTGATCGCGGGGATTCCATTGGCCTGATAGTAAGGCCGACTACGGCCCCCATCCGGGTCGAGGGAGCTTGAGGGAAGAAGAGAGAGGGAAGGGTGTGGCATCTTTTGCAATGGTAGGGTTGCGATATGCTGCTGATTCCGCAAGACGACTGCGCCGATGCGACCGGGTCAGCACGAGGCAACCAATAGTCCGTCGCCATGGCTGGGCCGTGTGAGGTCCAACTGCAGAACACACCCGCTGCCCATGTAGGCTCAAGGCGGGGTAATCGGTATGCCCTCGACGGATGAACAGGACCTATAAATGGCCAGCCTTCAGACCTCGAGACCTCCCAGAAGCATGAGGGCGGCTGCCTCTGCTGCTCTGGAAATCCTGGCACTTGACCGAGTCTTCTCGGCAGGCCCTAGGTCTTTTGTGTCATGGAGAGGCTGGTCTGGCGACGAGGTCACCAGAAAAGGCGGCTTCTCCGAGCAGTTCTCCACTGGCGGTATGCGGGCATGGACAATATCGCAACGCTGTGAGGATAGTAAGCGCTTATCTGGAATATTCCTTCGTAATTTTTTTACCTTGGCTTCGTCGTTAGCAGGCTGTCCTTCCTATTTGATTTTGAACGGCATTCTTGGTGGGGCGGTGCCGCATCCCAGAAGATCCCAACAGCTGGCTGGTGCCTCTGTTTCACGAGTGCGCGTGTGGTTTAGTCGTCTGCAAGCCTCCTCTTGGACTGACCAGGAAGGATGAGGTTGAAGCGGAACCCGGGGAATTTCGTGGCACCTTGTGCAGGTCGGCAGCCAGCCGTCATTCCCAACGGCCAGCTGTTGATCTTCTCTGAGCCAATGGGAGGGGCTTTCTTTTACATGACCTTTTGCGGAGTGAGAGCTCGGGCCACACAGCACATCACTCATCCCCTCATCCCTCTCACCCACACACAATTATTTCGATCTCTCAAGTAACAAGTCAAAGAACCTGTCATTACGCAGTTTTCTGTTCAAAAAATCGATATTCACAATGCAGGCAGCCAGGCACCGACTTACATCTTTGCGGGAAGACATCCAGGGCTGAAAAGTGCATATTGCTTGGTCACATCTCTGCTACACACCGAGCCACAGAAAACGCCATCTCGATGAATTGGTACAGCGGTCAGCCCCCCTTTGGGGCACGTAAGCACCATCGGCTTCTCCTTCTCCCGGAGCAAGCCCTCCTACGGCAAATGGTGGTCAAATGTTTGGATCAAGAGAGCCGTTCACGAATAGCATGGCATGACCGGCTCCTCCTCGCTTCTGCACGCCATGGCAGATCTTGTAAATGACCATGGCCATCGATAAATGCGGAGGACCACTGAGAGCGCTCGAGCTCATTGTTGCGCACCCAAGACAACCGACGGCGGCTTGATACGACGTGGCGGACTGCCGTATGCTACCTCAGAGCCACTAACATCGGTTGCGGCGCCGAAAGACGTTGCGATCCGTTGACACCGATGTTTCTTCTGCCCTGGCCCCCGACATCATCATCCGTTTCCTTCTTAGCCTCCTGGGTCGACTGCGTGTCTGGGGTCCATCCCAGCAGACTGGACGGCCCGTTGAGGAAATTTTGAATATAGTTCCGATGCGTTCATGCGGCCATGCCGACGACATCCGGTTCACGAGGTGACAGGAACTCAGCTTCAGCTCGCTCTGTACATGTACCCATGCCCCTGTGCCCTGTGCTGAAGAAACCTCGGTCCTCCCCAAAGCGTCGCAAGTCATGCCCTTGGGGGATGGTGGTTTCATCATATACATACAACAAGTGACGTTGGTTCAAAGCCTTCCAGGGAAAGGAAAACAAGATGGTTAGCGAGGATTGCCACTTTGATATTCTGGGCAGAAACAAGCACTGACAGGCCGGCGATAGACCCAGATCAGTCGCGGCGCCAGCGATGGCCTAACAACGGCCCGGTCAGCCGTTCCCCAGACCCCGCACGTTTTCCTCCACACTGCCATCGCCAGTGCAACGCCTGGCATCCAGAATGCTACTTTGCCGAGACGGCATTTGAAAGGCCTCGCTTGGGTATCCAGCACCCTGCTAAAGAGCACTTGGAAAGTGTTGTCAGTCTGCGCGCTCGCTTCTCTTCTTCAAGCCCGGAGCTTCACACCGAGAGAGCTTCATCGTGTGTGAGCCGGCGTGTTCAGCTGACCGGCGCACGCTCGTTCGGTCCTTTGGCTCAATTTAAACGGGCTTAGTTTCTTGGTACATTATTACCTCCTGTTTTCCATTATCCACACCTCTGATACTTGAAAAAGGGGTTGCCACCCGGTCTGGTCGTACAGACTACGTGACCATATCACATCACGCTCTCTACTCATATCGTCCTCGTCTCAACTCCAACGCCAACCTCTTCAGCCCCAGAGCTTCAGCAACACTTCCCGCGTATCCACGTCGCGTCACTGAGGAAGGAAGAGGGCTAGACGCCCTGGCCTACCTTTTCTCCTGCAGACCATGCCCAATGGGATAAACAGGAGCCTATTTGTACTCACCAAGAAACGACGACCAAAGCTGTCAACTCGGATTCAGGAGAGGAACGTGTGAGAATGTTGCTGTACACGCGACTGGCGCCTCCAAAGCCACCCAAGAGGCGGTCAAGAGGAGGTAAGAACAATGCATTCATAACTTGCCCCTCACATCAGACAGCTAACAAGATATGTTTGGGATATAGGTTGTACATTCTGGTGAGTTCCCACATTGCCTGCTTGACACAGCTGCTACTTGGTTTGATATGTTTTTCTGACTCCAATGCAGCAAAGAAAAGGTTTGTCTGGTTGCCCTACAGTCTTTGGGCAGACTGTGTTTCTAATAGCCTTGACAGAAGAAGAAGTGCGACGAGAAACGGCCGACCTGCTCGCGTTGCTCAGAGCAAGGTGTTGAGTGTGTGTACGGGACTGTGAAACCAAGACAGCGAAAACGACGTGAATCTGCGCCGCACACGGCAGCGGGTACATCTTCCGAACACTACTCAGGAGCTCGACGACTATCTGAACTCAGCTATTACAGTCACAACTCTAGTTATCTCGGTTGGGGTGTCGAGAACCGTGGACAAGACTTGACGCGTTACGGGGAGCCGCCAGCTGTTATCTTCAACACTCATTTCTCCCTCGGCGAGTACCCTCCCATCGACATCTTGGACGACTACCCCAACGAGGACCCGCAAGAATCGCCAAACGGAGGAAGCCCGGAGGCCGATGCCCCCGCTGACGATGAAGGGGCCTCACCTGCCGCCGGGCCGATATCACCACGGGCTGCATCGAAGGCGCCTCCTGACCTGGCCATGATTGCGCCATGTTCTGTAGCGTCGCCGCTTCAAGAGTTTCACGCCCCCGCCTTTACCGAGTTCACCGAGCGTCCGAACCGCAGGGCGCTGATCGATCACTTTTGCAACGTCTTGTCACATCTCATCGTCTTTCGCGAGGAGACGGGCAATCCGTTCCAGCAATTGATACTCCCGCTCACACGCAAGAGCCCACCGGTGCTCAACTCGATCCTTGCGCTTTCGTGCGCCCACCTCGAGTATCGCGGGATTGAGAACTCGGAAAAGTCTCTTTACTTTCACAACCAGGCCATACAGGGCGTGGCGCAGATGATTGCGCAAAAGGAAAAGGCCAACAGGACGGACATTCTGGCGGCCATAATGCTGCTTGTGTATTATGAATGCGTAAGCTCAACCACAACGTCTTGGAACCTCCAGATCAGTGCTGACACCCTGCATGCTAGCTCGTCCAAAAAGGCCGCTCCAACATCGTAGCCGGCCACCTAAAGGGCGCCCTGACAATAATGTGCAGCACCGACGACCTGCTCGACCCGGCAGGCGTCTTTCTCGAGAGAGCCTTTCGGTTCTACGACGTGATCACTGCTTTGTCAAACAACACCTCCCCGATCAGCACCACCCCCTCCCCGGGCGGCCTGCTCCCCTTCTCCCCCATCGGCGCGACGCCCACCTCCCCGCTGAGCAACATTGACACTCTACTCGGCATGTCAACCACCCTCTGGCCCATCATCCACCGACTCTCCGGCCTCTCCTCCCTCAAATCCTCCCTCGACCACGCCATCTCGTCCAACTCCTCCCCGACAAAGATTGCCGTCTTGAGAACAGAATTCAGCTCCACGGCACAGGCGATCGAGGCAGCGTTGAACAACTGGCAGCCGCAGCTGCCTGCTGACTTTACGCCTCCGGAGGGGAATGATGATCCAGAAGCGGACCCGGTGCCTGTTGTGGCTAGCAGGGGGAAGTCGAGTAATATCCCAAGCATATACCACAACTCGCTTGCGTACCGGCATGCTTCTTTGCTTTACTTGTATCGGACCATTCTCGGGTATGGGAGGGGGCATGGGCTTGTGAGGAGGCACACGAGGTTGACGCTGAAGAATTGTGTGGCCACTGTTGGGCATAGGGGGCCGATGTCGGCTTTGCTTTGGCCGTTGTTTGTGGCTGCTTGTGAGGCGGGGGAGGGGAGGGATAGGGAGTTGGCGAGGGAGGCGTTCGAGAAGGTGGAACGAAGGCAGGGGATGAGGAATATTGGAAGGGCGTGGGAGGTTGTGGGTGAGGTTTGGAGACGGGTGGATGAGGAGGAGAAGGGGAAGGAGAAGGAGAAGGAGGAAGGGGGGAAGGCAAAGGGGAAGGGGGAGGAGAGGGAGGAGCTGTGGAGGACTGTTTGTAGGGAGATGGAGGTTAGTTTGGTTTTCGGGTGAGGAACCAAGGGGGTAATGATGGTTTTGTATGCATAATGACGAGGGTGTGGGAAAGTGGCGGCGTTTAATAAGGGGCGGGGGGGTATTCAACAAGGTAAATATGGATGGGGAAAAAAGGAAACTGGTATATATCTGGTGTATGTTAGGAACCAAATTGATGTGTGTACCTATAAACCCCATCACATTTCAAGACGAATAACAAAGAGTTTTTGAACACTTATATACCAAAAGAAACCTAAACAGAACAACTCATGAGATGATGCTATATATATATATATGTATTTATACAATGCGAAATATCCCAGCAGATCCCCCTCTCTCAAAAAGAGAATCCCCCTTTCAAAATCTTTCAAGTTGTGATTGATCCCTCATTATTCCCAAAACCAAAAAAAAAACCAAAAAAAAAAAACTAAAAAAAACTCCTTATTCCCATGGCTACCCCTTTCTTTTTCCCCTCCTTCACAACCTACTCCCTAGTCAAAGCTGAGCCTGCGCCTCCCCCAACTTTTTGCTCGCAAAAGCCCCAAAGTACGCATTCAGCGCGTCCACTGTCGCGCTCCCCTCCTCCAGCGCAACAACAACACCAGTGTACCCATCCGGCCTAACGACCACAACCCCACCCCTTTCCTCATCCAACCCCATCTTCGCATGCGCCATCGCCTTCGCGTCAGGGAAATTCCTCGACCACCGATCATCAGCATAAACATTGTCCTTGTACCTCGCCAGCAGCGCAGGCAAGTCCCGGCTAATCTCAATCTCGTTCCTCTTGGCGGCAAAGACAGTGCAGATGGTGAAGAACTTGGAGTGGGGGTTGTGCCTCTCGTGGTGAGAGACAGAGTCGATATCGGCGCGCTGGTAGGCAGAGTAGAAGCTGTTCTTCTTGGCGAGGCCGGCGGCGAAGTCCTTGAGGGCTTGGCCCGTGACGGAGGGCTTGCCGGCGAAGACGAAGAGGCGGAAGGCGCCGTTGAGGGGGATCTCCTGCTCCAGATGGACGACGTTGGCGTCGACGACGCGGGTGACGTCGGCGTTCCTGAAGAGGCGGCCGGGGACCAGGGCGTCAGACTTGGCGATGACGTGGGATTGGGCCGGGTGCTCGGGGGACCAGTTGAGCTGGTTGGCCTTGTAGGCTACGCCGTAGCCGGAAGTGAAAGAGCAGGACTCCTTGAAGGTCTTGATGAATTCGTTTTCCTCGGCGCCGGAGGAGGCCTTCTGGGCCGTGGCGGCGGCGACCTCGTTGGAGGAGGGGGGGCGCTGGGAGAAGAGCTTGGCGTACTTGTTGTCGAAAGACAAAAGAGTCTCGGCGACGTCCTTGCGCTCGGGCTCGTAGGTCTCGAGGATGGACTTGTGGGCGAGGCCGCCCTCGACGGCGTGGATCTTCCAGGCGAGGTTGAGGGCGTCGAGGAAGGCAGTGTTCATGCCCTGGCCGGCCTTGGGGGAGTGGGTGTGGCAGGCGTCGCCGCCGAGGAAGACGCGGTGGTCGAGGGTGTACTTGTCGGAAATGCCCTGGCCGATGGGGTAGACAGAGTACCACTCGACGCGCTCCCACTCGATGCTGTAGGGCTGGAGGATGCGCTTGGCCGAGGCCTGGACCTCCTCGACGGTGGCCGTCTTGCGGGGGTTGAAGTCGGGGTCGGTGGAGGAGGCGATCTGGATGTAGAGGCGGACCATGTTGTCCTCGCGGGGGATGACCATGATGGAGCCGTGCTCCGAGTGGATGGTGCACTTCATCTTGATGTCGGGGAAGTCGGTCTTGACGACACCGTCCATGACACCCCAGACGTAGGCGATGGGGTCCTTGTGGGTGATGCCAATCTTGAGTTGGTCACGGACGAAGGAGCGGGCGCCCTCGCCGCCGAAGAGGTACTTGGCCTTGACGCTCTCCTTGAAGGTGCCGTCGACGTGCTGGAGCTCGACGCTGACGGGGTATTCGGGGTCGGCCTGCTCGTCAGAGGTGAAGCCGGTGATGGTCCAGGGGCGCTGGACGGTGGTGTTGTTCTTCTCGAGGTCGGCGATGAAAGCACGCTCGATCAGACCCTGGTGGAGGAGGGTGGTGAAGGGGTATCTGGCGTCGATGAAGTCGGGGCAAGAAGCCCAGGTGCCGGTACGGGCAATGCCCTTGCCGCCGGTGGGAGGGTCCCAGAAAGCAACCTCATAGACACGAGCGGGCTTGTGGGCCATGATGGCCGACTTGAGGCCCATGTTGCGGAGGAGATCGAGGGAACGGGGCTGGATGCCATCGGCACGGCCAGTGGCGGTAGGCTCAGGTCTGTTGTCGATGTGCTTGATCTTGTAACCCCATCTCGCCAGGCAGGTCGAGAGCATCAGGCCGACGGGACCGGCACCCACAATGACTGTCGTGGGTGTTAGATATATCTCACTCTACTACTTCTTGTCTGTGAGTCTTAAGGAGGAGGCTTACCAATGTCATAATGGTTGGGGCTGGGGTGCTGCTTCTGCTCAGAGGCCATTGTGAAGACTGAGTGTGTGTATGTGATGTCTAGAAAGGGGGGTGATGATCCAAAGAAACAAGAAAAAAGAAAAAGAAAGAGAGAGAGAGAGAGGGAGAGGGAGAGAGAGCAGCACTGGGTATCTTGGGAAAAAAGAGAAGAAGGATGGAGAGATCACGATGGAAAGTTTGGGACGAGCAGGAGGTGGGAGGGGTCAAATACTTGATAGAATTTCTTCGCCCTACTTACTCCTCCTCCTCCTCCCACACCTCCGTCAGCGGCTCTCGCCAGTGGCAGATCCGTCTCGCGCTCTCTCGACGCTTTCCCAGAAACCGGGATCCGGGCCAGGATCCGAGTGTCGGGCCAAATGGACGGGGTTCACGGGGTGGACGGGCTGAGACGCCAATGCATGGTGCACCCTAGGATCGCGGCAAGGAGCTCGGGATGATGGCCAGGGGGGACTGGATGGGACTCGCTGGAGCGCCTGACTCGGAAGCGAAAAAGCGACGAGGTTCCTGTCCTGACGTATACTAGATACCGGCAAGGTACACGGCTGTGTAGGCTGTGTAGGGCTGCTCGGGTCACCATTGGCCGAGAGATGGGACAAGAGGCCGTGACATCGCTCTGCTGGCATGGAGGACGGCCACTACGGCGTCAGTGGGCGTCACGGGCGTCCATCTTTTCCAGAAAACTGCTGGCGCCATGTGGTTCCTTCGGGCGTGAGGGGTGGTTCGAAATCGGGACTTGTTCACGGTAATCGATATAGCGGGGCCGCCCTCCTCCACCACGGCTCCAAGTGTCGGGAGTCAAACCCCCTGTCCTTTACCCCACACCCCAAGAACATTTCAAAGCCTTGACAACAGGGCCTGTTAGGGTCTGACAACTGTCAGCCTCCCGTCGCCAGCCGAGTCCGCTGCTATGCGTGTTCCCTGATTGGTCCGGCTGGCCGCTGCCCCGGTGCGGTAGCGCAGCCGACTGTCTGAGCCGTGTCCGCCCCAGAATGGTAGTGAGTGTGGGGGAGAGTCTTGAGAAACGGTCCCCAAAAAATAGCCCGCCGCCTTCCGTCCCATCAGCCCTCTCATGTCTCAGCCGCTATCATGAGCCGCATCCCCATATCCCCATACCGTTGTGATGATGTCGTTTCGTTCGCGCGCTCGCTGTAACTGAACTGTCCGATATGGGCAACCATACGGACAGTTCACAGTCCACAGTCCACAGTCCACAGTCCACAGTCCACAGTCCACAGTCCACAGTCCACAGTCCGCAGTGTCCGTTTTCTGCTCATCTGGTGATATCAGTGTCATCGATCTAAGCATATTCTTATCTCCGAACCTCAAACCCGAAGTCCCCAACTCTATCACACCCAAACATCACCCTTCTTGATACTTCATCCCACTACAATCCTACACCTCGCGCCTTCGTCTTCGCTGAAGATTCGGATTTTCAGTATAGTTCATGCCACACTAGCGCCCATCCATGCAGCCACCATTCCACATGATCGCTCGGCCTCTCACCAACCCAGGGGCGATCGATGCTGGGGATATCATCAACAGCGCTATTCCAGGAGCGAGAACCTGGGGTTGGGATCCACCGCCCACACACGAACTCCGGGGAGCAGGTGCGGGAGTTGGGGTCGCCCCCGACGTTACTTTTTCTGGTCCGTCAGGTGGACTGCGGAAGAGTGTGGGGGTGGACTGACTGGGAGGGCTGTGAGCGGCTTTGCCGTGCGGTTGTGATGAAAGGTGATGTAGATAGGTAGGTAGCTATACCTGCCGGTCGTTGTCGTATATGAACCTGACATGGTGCTGCTTCCTGTCGAGATCTGGGAGCCACGTCGGCGAGAGAGGTTGGATGAGCAAGTCCCGTCGAGTCTGTTGTTGACTTGGTGCTGTTGTAGCTGACAGCCTGGCTGAGTATACTGTCTGGCTTCTCCTCGTCCTCGATCCATCATCCCCCTCCTTGACGCAAATCTTCGATCTCGGCATCAAGACAACATGAAACATGATGAGGGTAGGTCACAACAACAACCCTGCAACAGCCCAGTCCCAAACTCGGTACCGAACCACCGTCACAAAACCTGCAGATGATGATATCTCCAAGATGACCTACACCCCCTCCAGACTTTGACACCTGCCACTGTCACAGGAGCGCATCCATCATTCCAGTCCTTACACACTCTGTAAACTGCTACGTAGCAGCCTTGTCCCCCCCTTACTCACCCCCTCCCGCGGTAGCGAGCCTATTGGAACAGTTCCAGAACCGAGCCTACCAGAGCCCGGCCTCATATCAAACCTAAACAAAGTCTCCATCTCAGCTGAGATCCGGGACCCATCTTACAAGCTTTTTCCACTTCTCCAACCCGCGAACAGGGAAGGGGGGGGCAGTCGTCAGTTTGAAGTGTTATGTAAGACTGTACGTAGAGGCTTTGCTATTTATAGCAAGGCATGTTAGAAATGCAAAAGGGGCATGCCTCTACGTCGTACGGATGGTTTTTTAAGGCCGAGGGGACGGATGTATGGGTATGGGTCTGGGGGGGTATTAGTGGTTGCCGAGAGTCTTATATACGGTTGCTTTGCCAGTGGTGTCGTTGGTAACACTCTCATTATGAGGGCAAGCAAAGCAAAACGATCCTCGTAATTATCAAGGTCTCTGCCCCCCCACTGTGGTATTTATGCACCTTTCGGCTCCTCCCTCCTCTCATCAAATCCCACTATGATAACCCATAAACCAACATGATGTTGGTTTACATTCCTCCCCTCATAACTCGAATCCCAACGCTGATGATAACACGAAATGCCCAAAACAGAAACAAAACAAAAACAAAATGCAGCTCAACTCGCTCGCTCGCTTGAACAGAACAACAAAAAAAGCATTTGAAGGCCGCCCAATTTCCTCTTTTCCCCATCTTAAAATTACCGTTTTTATTTTCCTGTATTTACCCCTCTCTCCCTCTTTCGCCTTGTTGCCTGCTTCCCATCATATCATGAGATCGAATGCGTGGAGGTGAAAGAAAAAGAAAAAAAAAACATAAAAACGTAAATGTAAGGATCATGATGTTCAAAATCAAAATAGAAACATTGCATAGTGAAGGGGGGGGAAAAAAACCGAGATATCCTCCCTGGCTTGCCAAAATGTAATGCTACAACAAAACATGCATCCCATCATACCCCAACATAGTAATTCCAAAAACAAAAGCCACCTTGAAGACACCCATGATATCATCCTCAGGTATCCCATCCACCTTGAAGCCCATCCTCATAATCATAAACACCCTACTCCAATCCCAATCCCAATCCCAACCCACATATCCCCCCCTTCCTAATCCAACTCCAGTCCCAACCCAACCCAACCCTAACCGCCTGCCAAAAGGAAAAAAAGAACCCCCCCCCCCCGAAATCACATATGCTGCCCATGATGCATCAATCCCCCCCTCAAACAACCCCCAGCACCTCCCCAGGTAAAATCTCCAACCAAGGCGGCATCATCAAATCGCTCTGTAGCCCCAACATATCAAAATTCACTTCAAAACTATTCAAAGTAATCGCCTCGCTTATCGGATTAATCTCCAAGTACCCGTACCCCCTTCCCTCCTCCTCCTCCTCCTCCTCCTCCTCCTCCTCCTCCTCCCCCTGAAACCAACCCACCATGACTAAAATCTGTCTCGTACTCGTTATGACCTACGCTGTTATCGTCGTGATGGTTGTTGTCGTGGTGATTCCCGTGATGATGGTCGTGGGAATTGTGCTGGTAGTGGTGCAAACCGGAATCTGTGGGGGTTGTGGAAGGTGACCCCTCGTGCGCGGTCGAGGTTTCGTAGCTTGAGGTGTTGGAGGAGTGGTGGTGGTGGTGGTGCTGGTGGTGGTGGGTGGTGGTGGAAGAGGAGGAGGAGGCGTAGGAGGGATGTGGTGGTGGTTCTGGTTGTTGTTGCTGTTATTGTTGTTGTGGCTGGTCTGATGATGCGTGGGGTGGTGGTTCTGCCTCTGATGTCTGTCTGCGGGTGGGGGTGTGTGCAGGTCTAAGTCGACAGAGGGGGAGGATTCGTGTTTTAGTAGGGACTTGCCCATTGCCGGCGATTGTGGTAACCTGGACAGTTTGGGGGTTCTCGACTGGTAGCGCAGAGCCGATATATTGGCTTGGGGATAGGCCGGCGGGAGCATAGCAGATGGAGTGTCTGGAAGGCTTTGCCGGACGGGATCATATGTCATGTTCCCAGGAGGTGTTGCGGCAGACACGGGAACCGAGAGAGGTGGAGGCGGCGGTATGGGCGGAAGTGTGGTATTTGCTGGATTCTGGAACAAGACCGTCAGGTTCGAGTTTGGCGAGTTTGTGGTCCCAGTAAGAGAGTATGCGATGGGTGGAACGTTGGGCGAGGCGGGATGCTCAAATCGCGGCAAGCGTTCCAGTGAACGACGACGGGCCAGCGTGATGGGTTCGTATTCCTCCTTTGTGAACGTCTCGCAGTCCCAGATGCCCTTTGATTTTTGGTCCAGGGCGTTGAGAATGTAACCGACGCCCGCCCAGTACTGCTGCAGTTGCTGGAGAGACTTGTAACACCGCGTGTAGTTCGAATTGGCAGCAGAGACAAGGAGTGAGTGTTTCTGTCGGGGGTCAATAGATGGGCCCAATTTCCCAGGGATGCCTTTGAAAAAGCGAGACTTGGCTTCTGGAGAAGGTGATGGCTCTCGCGAAGGGGGGTGTGACGCATTCGCTCCAGATTCCATCAAGAAGGCACATGCAGCGATGTAAATTGGCTGGGATGTGAACGGGTTCCCGATAAAACTCTTTGGGTCGATCAGGTCGGCAAAGGCGAGGATGTCAGCAATGGTTTTGGCACTCGACATGGAGAGCTCCCGACTGTTCGGCAGCAACTGAGTCGGTCTGAGGCTGTAAAACGGAGTCAACAGCGTCGGCTGATGAAGGACAACGATCAGAGCGTGGAACCAAAAGTGCAGCAGAATAAAGATGGTGCCCTTTCCTGCCTCGACATACTTTCGAAAGTTGGCAGGGTCAAAATGGAGACGCGAATCCTGCTTCTTGTAAATGTGGCTCAAGTCAATCTCCATCTGTGCAAGCTTCTGCATCTTCTCCTCGGTGAGGTCGTTGGCATCCCGGATATTATTCAAAACATCCGACACTCTGCCGTACAGGTGGATGATCTCGATGAACGGCGGGAAGGGGTCGGGCCAGCCCGAGACCGGATCGATGGCGTGTTCCGGAAGAGACAGTTCAAAGTCGTCGTCACGGAACGTGACTGGACGTCCTGTTCCCGACGATATGACACGGTCCAGAACAAAGACAGCCCAAAAGGTATCCATGCGCTCCTGTTCCACCTCGCGCTGCTCGTGCGGCCCCAAAACCTCTTCGTCGTTTCGCTTTCCCTCGGGTTCATCGGATCCATCGTTGCTTTTCCGGCTCCAGCTTCTCGTGTACCAAGGATCTCGTTCACCTTGGTACTTGACACCTTCCAGCTTCTGAAGACCGAGATCGACCGCCATCCTGATGGCCAGGCCCAAATACATCCAGAGAGCGCTGTCCTGGTTTGCCCCGAACCCTTCGTATGCCATCAAAAGACAGGCCTGCACAGCAGCAACGGATGGGCATGGGAAAGTGTCCACCGTGGCCGCTTTGGCACGCCGAGCGAATACCTGCCCGAACTCTGATCTCTTTTCTTTTCCGTCATGTGGGTTGATGAAGATGGGGTCGTCAGAAAAGCGAGCTGCCAAAGCGCACATTGCATCTACCAAGATGGGCTCCAGTCTCTTTTCCTTGAGCATGCGCAGGGTCCTGTCCTTTCGCATAAACTGATAGTTGCAACCAAGGTGAGTGAAGAAGGTTATGGCGAGGTTGAGGATCAAAGGGTGAACCGGATTCGAATCGTTCACGTCATAAATTGGAATGTCTTCGAGACTGTCGAACTCGGTTCCCGGGTTGGTGAAATGGTGCTGCCCTGCACCGCACCCGTACAATGACCCTGGTGATGTTGTCGAGAAGGAACTGCCCCGACTCTTGCGCCTATCACGATGAATCTCGCGCGAGATGTCCACCACCATCTGCTTGAAGCCTGGGACGATGGCAGTCGGCCCAAAATACCTAAAGTAGGGCACCCGGTGACTTTCGTGCTGATGCTGATGCTGATGCTGATGCTCAACAGGCGACCGGTTACTCGAGCTCCGGTTATTCGATTTCTGAGAGTTATCGTCCTGATCCCAATCATTGCTGTGTTTCCGCCGCCGGCCAGACGTCACGGTAGCCGTTGATACCGAGTCCTGTCTCGAAAGCGCATCCGCATCCACAAAGCCCGCCATACGTGGCTTCTGCTGTGGTTGTTGTTGTTGTTGTTGTTGTTGTTGTTGTTGTTGATGATGATGTTGTTGTTGTTGTTGCTGCTGCTGGTGGTGTTGCGAATGTGACTGTGACCGACTCCTCCAAAATCGTTGGTCCCCCTTTTTATTCCCATCGTTGGCGTAGTTATCCTCACCACGGTTCTGCCACATTTGCTGAGGCTCCATCTTGACCTCCACCTTCTCACCATTCAGGTAGTCCTCCTCATGCTCGTGCTTTGTGTTGTCGTCCCGATAATCCTGTGCATCTGACGGCCCTCCATTTGCTGGCCTCTTCTTCTCATCCAAATCGTTGTAGCCGAGACAAGTGTGGCCATTTTTGGCACATGTCGAACACACCGGTCTCTCGCCCGCGCACCGGGTTTTCCTTTTGCGACATGTCAAGCATCTAGGAATATTTTTAGAGCTGGTCCAGCGGTACAGAGAGAGAGAAAGAGAGGGAGAGAGATAGACGAAAAAAAAAAAAGAAAAGAAAAACCACATACGCAGCATTGATCCTCCGTCTCTTGGAGGGGGGCTGGCCATGGTTGTTGACCCATTTGTGTTCCTTGATAAAGGTGGTCATCTCGGCGCTCCTTTATAGCGAGAACATGACGGACTGGCAGGGCAGTCTTGAACGAGCTCAGTCAGTCGTGAGCTCTCAACGGGGGTGGGAGACGGCGAATGAGGCGGTCGGCACACACGAAGAGAGGGGGACGCGGATCGGGCGGCAGATGTTAAGCTGGTGTCGGGTGTGGTGACTGGTGTTGAAACTCGGCTTGGCGGTGATGTGTGTGTGGTGCAAAAGTGCGTCGGGATTCTTTGGGGGGTGGGCAGCAGCTGGCGATCAACAGGGGCACAACAACGACGTGGTCATAATGCGAACGACGGACGGAGGATCTTGGGGGTAGTCATGGTTTCGGGCAGTTTTGGGAAATGAGGCAGAAGGTGTAGGTAGATAAGGTGAAGGTACACGTTATGCGACCCAAATCAGCTCCCTCTCTCCAGCTCTCTAACGTCCAAGTGTTCCTCGTTTCGTTGGCTCTCACGTGTGGGGACCCACGATAGATAGATAGCACGCGCAATGCGGCTGAGTTGCAGCACAGGCACAACAAGAGGTACCTGCTAACAAATCTCGGTCATAAAACAGGAGGAAAGAGGGTGTCAGAGATCAGCCGTTGCAGAGGAGGAAAAAAGTCGGGGAAAGAGGTAGAAGAGGAACGGGAACGAGAGGCACGACAGCCGATGGGACATGGGACATGGGACATGGATGGACGATGGATGGACATGGGGGGAGGGGCGAGGACGGTCAAGCTTCGCAATTGGACCAGCTTCCAGCTGTGTCAGGCTGTGTGTGTCTCTTTGAGCCTAACAAATAACACAGCGGGAAAGTGGGCGAGCTAGAGAATACCCAGATGCAATAGCTTCGCTTCCCATCCTCTCACCACACCAAGACACAACCTACACCACCAGGACCAGACAGGGCCCATGGGTACCGCGGCTGTTTATCAATCTCCAAGATGATTTTGTCAAAAGATGTCAGTGTGAGTCCGGCGGAGGTGCGCCGGGGAAGCAGCGAGATGTCGGTCGAGATGTGGCTCCAATGTGACGGTCCAATAGCATGGATCACTCTCTCTTCAATAACGAGCGTCTTCCGGCACTTTGTGCTGACACGCTTGCTGTGCTGACAAAACGCCAACGGACCGGGACAGCTGAGTTCGACTGAGTCTTCCGAGCCGACACCACTCGGAGACTGCCAGCGATGATCTCTATCTTTTTGTTTTTATATTCATAGCCCGGATTCATCTGAAATCCAATGTTGTCTGTGAGTTGACACTTGATCCGTGCGCAGGGCAGCGGGGCTTCCCGAGGCTCCCGAGAGTGGGGCATTGACCCTGCCCTATGCCTCGAATTCTTGGGACAACCAGCAACAACGGAGATTGTCCAAGCAGAGGCATGGCTCGATACTGCGACGACGACGGACTCTTGGATAGGAAGAAAAAGAAGTGATATTCTTCTGGGTTTAGGCTAGTGGGTAGCGGCAGGTGCACACTATCGTCCCATGATTGCAACGCTGCACCGCTAGCCCCCTGTCGACTCGTCTGCGCGCGGAAGGGGATCGTGGACTTTCCGGCCCGGACAACCTTTTCTACAGAAATCTCACGAACAGTAGAAACATGGAACAACTCTCGAAGCCGTCCCGTCACTCTCATCTCGCCACCAGCCCTTAGATCAACATTCAGCACGCCGGCCGTTCTCCCCGACCCCTCCTTCATCCTGTATGCGAGCCATCAGTGTCGTCTCGCAGCTTGCAGTTTGACATTCAACATCCAACACGCCGCCAAGCAACCTGCACCAGGACAAGTTGGGAAGCACGTCTTCGACTCACCCACCCAACAACCTTCCCTTTCCCCTCCCTTCCCTCCTTCTCAGCCTCTGTCTTGCCTTATCTGTTCTCTCTCGATCAGTGTCACCGTAATGTCTTGCCTACGCCTCATGCTCCCCACGATCACTCATCGCATCACCGTGATAAGCGAGGTCTGTTCCAGATCAAAAAGGAAGTTGGGAAATGAAGAACTTGGACGTTCCATGGAAAATGTTCAGTAGACCAAAGGCAGACCAACATCCCTGTGCTCTGAGCCCCGCGAACCCCGCGTTGTGGGGGATGGATGGGGCCCTCTCCAAAAAAAGGCTGGGGAATTTCCAGAAATACCAAGCCCAAATCGGCTTAGTCTCACACGGCAGCTTCCGGATAGCCCATCACCGATTGAAAATTGACAGATCAAACTTCATGCCTTGCTTCGTCGTCCGAGCTGTACGACACAAGATATCGGACTCAATTGCCAGCCTCGTCTGGTTTTGGACATGTACCATCTCAGCAAAAAGCAGTTCTTTTTGATCCTTGGGCTTGCACTCGATCTGATGCGTTGCCGGTCTCGTCATCATGCAGACATACGAACACTACCCCGCATCCCAATCTACAATTTCCAGACTTGTTGTAGACTGTGAGGGGGAACCAGCACTGCAAACTATCATCATAGAATAACTAAACTGGCCGACAGGCACCAGGGCGAGAATATAGCCTAAACAATATTTCCTGATTTCTCTCCCGCTGTCTTTGTTCTCTGTCTCTGGTTGGAAGTCTCAATATCATGTATATTTTCTATTTTGTAAACCGAGCAACCTCGCTCTCGAACATCGCCAACATAATCTGTATATCACGACACCACCACTACCACCACCACTACCACCACCACTACCACCACCACTAACTACTACCACCACTACGACAACAGACAGCTTGCTCTACGCCACATACCACTAGCCACGCATACCACCCATCTATTTGCTAGGCGAAGTCCTTTCGGTGAGATTTGGTAAACGAATACGCGCAGTGGGCCGTGTCTCGCTTCGATCCATAATGGGTGATATCGTCATTACTACCTCCTACTAGTGTAGCAAAAGTGGATTGTGATCTTCTTGTCTTCAGCGAACTTGTCTCTCTCGCAAGCATGATACATTTGCCAGAAAAAAAAAAAAGAAAAAAAAAGAGCTTGTCAGAACACTTTGAACATGAAACATTAAACTTCTTCAAACAATCTGGCATCCCCCCCCAAAGATTGCATAGCACAGAATAGCCGTCAATAACCGCCATCCTAATTCCCCCATAAGCTACCTAGCTACCTATCTTAATCTTCCAAACCTTTCTTATCCCAAAAGGATGAAAATAATACATATACAAATGTTTTACCGTGTGGCATTTTTCTTTCTTTCTTTCTTTCTTTGTTGTTTGTTACTTTCCCCACCTTTTCATCATCATCCATCATAACTTGAAAAAGAGGGGAAACCAAAAAAAAAAATAATAATAATAAAAAATAAGAAAAATAATAATAAAAAAAAAAAATTGGGAACGCCGAGATCTCAATGCCACACCACACCTAATCACAACCCCCTTCTTTATCGACACAAACACCTTATGCTCCAAACACGCGCCAGAAAAAAAAATCAAAATCACACACACACACACACACACACACACACATACACACAACAGATGCCCCTACGCTTACTTCGCTTTTGATGATAACCTTCTCTCTCTCTCTCGTATATATGACAACCAACATGACACATTCGTCCCCAAACTTCCAAGTCCATCCCAATACTGATAATATTATATAACCCTCCCTGCCCTTCCCTCACTACGGCATGGGAAACCCCAACCCCATACTCCCAATCCCCTGCACACTCAGCGGCAAGCTAAACTTCCTCAACACCTCCGGGTAGTCCCCCGCCATCTTCTTATTTGGCTTCTTCTCCTCCACGGTCCCCAAGCTGTGCGGTCTCCCCTTACCGCCACCACCACCACCACCAGTTTCTTCCGTCTCTTGTTGCTCCTCCCGGTGCTCCCCCTCTTCATCTGTTGTCGTCGTTGTAGTGGTAGTAGCAGTAGTAGTAGTAGTAGTAGTAGAAGACAACCTCCTCCACCCCCCACTAAACCCCCTCTTCCTCTCCCCAGATTGAAAACAACCGTCACCACCAGGCTGGCGATCGCTCTACTTCGCCAACCAGGGGAACTTTTTCTTCGTGCTGCCCTCCCCCGTCCCCGCAGCCCCGGCCGCGCTGCTGGCCTCGACCTGGATGGATCGTTGATATATATCCTTTTCACAAAAATTAGTAACCATTATCCACTCCGACAGAGTAAATATAACTCACCTCCTCATCCCCCATCAACTTCCCATCCAAAATCAACTCCCTCACCTCCCCCCCCCTCCCTCCCCCCCACCCTCCCCGACACCGTACGGCATCCCCTGACTCTTCATGATGGGCAGCAACACCTCCCCAAAACCTCAAACTTCTTCCAGTTGATTCTCTTCCCCCCCTCCCCCACAAACGTCTTGCTCCCCTCCTCAGCACTCACCAAATCCCGTCTGTGCAACGGCATAAACGGGATCCTCGGCAGCGGCGAATTCTCCCACGCCAACCGGTACGCGAAGTGGCTCTTCTGCGTCCCCATCAGCAACACCAACCTCGCAAACTTCTTTTGCGTCTCCGCGCTAACAAGCTGCCTCGTCTGCGACAGCCGGTGGATCGCTGTGCCGTTGATCCCCGCCAGCACGGCCGCCAGACCGTTGTAGTTATTCATTTGCCTCAGCTTCAAGGCAATCAGCATAAACTTTTCCAGACACGGAGCCCGGTGCTTGGCTTTATCTCTGATCAAAATCATGTTGGCGACCCATTTGGCAATGTGGTTAAAGTGGGATATCATCCTGTTGACGTTCTTGAGGCTTTTGCACTTTTCTTTTTGTTCTCGGTTCAGCGAGACGTCCCGAACCAAATCCCGGATCCGGATCGAGCTGAACATGACCCAGTCTATCCTTGTGATCTCGTCGGCAATCTCCTCCGTGTCAAGCTCCATGAACTGGTGCCAGCGGAACTTGTTGAGCGCCAATGAGGGCATCGGCACCAGCGTGGCCGCTTCGCGCTCATAGTCTTCCAGCGTTTGGACTTGATACCGGGCCGTTGTCCGACCATGAATATCTGACCCTGATCTCTCTGAGCTCTGGGAGGGGCGTCGGTGGTGGCTGGAGGGGGGGTTGCTGGGGTCGTCGAGTTGGAGCGAGTTCATCGATCCCGTGATGCCCGTGTGTGGTCGGCTCAGACCTTCAAACATGTTGTCTGTCTCGTCTATTGGGTCTGATTTTCCCCAGCCCGTGTCGTCGTCCTCGACCACCTTGTGTTCCAGGTGAACACGCATCTGCTGGGCAGCTGTGACAAACAGCGGATCCAAAGATAATTCTCCGACCATCTCTTCCAGACTTCGTTTCGTTGCCGGCCTGGCAAAGTCCCCAGGATACAACGATACCCACTTCGCCACAGACTCGACCAGCCGCGCCTGAGCCTCCGCCTTGATCAGAATGTGCGTCGTCTTGTCTTCCTTCAGCTGGTCGAGACGAGCCCGAATCGCGTTTAGCAGCTCGGAAGGCGCGGCAAACTTTCGATACAGGCACAAAAAGATATCGGTAAAGTTTTGGTCTGTCTTTGCCATCTTGGGCGCGACAAGCCTGTCGACAAGGTCGTCGAAACTCACTCCCGCCACCTTGGCTGGCCTGTCCAAAAAGTTCTCATCGTTGCGCTGCAGTATTGGTATGTCGTCCGAATACCGATACGATTCTCCGTCGGATTCAGACACATCCAAGAACGACTCGGCGCCGCTGTCCAGTCGAATGCCCGGTTGACGAAGCATGGCTGACACTGTCGTTTGCGGGCCGTCTTCGGGAACGGCCAAGCCCAAATTTGAGTTGCTGTGGTGAGCAACAGAAGAATAGTCTAGTCTGGGTGACCTCGAAGTCTGGGGCCTGTAGTGACTTTCGTTTGGGGGCGGTGGGAAACCCCGCAAGAGTGACAGGTCGGAGCTTGCCCTGCTGTGTTTACTGTGTTGGCTGATTGGCCGTCCGTTGATCATTTCTTGAGGGGTATCCAGACTCGCCGAGGCAGCGCGTCTTCTGGTCAGCGATCCTTCCGGTTGTTCTCCTGCTCCCCCGTCAGTCTCCCGGCTTACCACCACTGCAGCGATAACATTCTCACCTCGCTTGTTAGCCAACGCGGCCTTTAAAGCAGCCTGGAGACAATCCTGAGCGCTTCCCGGCACGTTGAAAGACGTTCTGAAGTGACCGGCACAGGTGGGAAAGGCAGAAGCAACATCTGCCACGTCGATCTGGCGGGCTTCGTCGGGGGCGTCGCATTTTGTGGCGGCGAGAACCGTCGGCAGGGAAGAGTTGGCCAGCGCAGCCATGGTGGAATCCAGCCCTCGCACGCTCTCCTTGTTGGTAACGTCGTACAGGATCAGGGCGCCATCTATTCGTGGCACCATGTGACCGGCGACCTGCTTCGGCCACTGTATTGGTTGTCGGGGGTCCAGTTCGAAACCCTCAAGATCGAGCTCGACCAGGGTGACTGAGTACTGCGTCCCGTCGAGCACATGCCTGAATGTGATCATGTTCTGTGTCGGCGGTCGCGTGGAACGTATCGTTCGCTGGACAAAAGCCGACTTCCCCACGCCTTCGACGCCGATAATGGCGATGTTGATGGCCTCCATGGCTGGTTTGTTGCGATCGAACTGAGAGGTCCAATTGTCAGCGTACATCCATCGTGACCGCCAGAAGGAGCTCTTGTCCATGTTTCTTCTTGAGACTCTTATCAGGTAGTTAGATGACGGCGTACCCAAGGTGTAGGACCGATGTCTTTCAGTGAATCTTTCCTTGGGGGAATCCACGGCTGGCGCTCTTCATTGCGGTGGCCGGCACTCGTCGTTAGCGCGCCAGGGATGCCGGGGGTGGCTGTGGCAGCAGCAGCAGCAGCAGAGGTAGTATTCGCGGCGGTGCTGTGGTAGCCAAAGAAAAACGGGTCGTCAACAATCGAAGCGACCGAGTCTCGCGGACCACCCTCCTCGGCGGTCGTCGTCGTCGTCGGTGGCGGTGGTGGCTCGTCGAGGATGAGAAAGCTTCTCTGAGGGCCAAAGTCAGGAAACGGGAGTCCCCCGGAGCGGTCTGATGAGGGTGGATGAGTGTGAGCCCGCATTGCTTCTTCGCATGACGAAGGTGGACAAAAAGGGCATACCAGTGACTTTCGCGATCTCAAGTCGCCAGCAGCCGCAAGCCGGACAAGACGGGAACAGGAACAGGGAAAACGGAGCCGGGAGACAAAGGAGGGCTTCTTATTATCGAGGCGCAAACAAATCAGATGGAGGATGTCTCTTGTGTCGTTCTCGTTCGTCGGTCGGGTCGGGGTCTGGATGGGGCTCCTTGTCAGGGTCCTCTCTTTGGGGCACTTGTTGGGGTCCTTTGGGGTGAGAGCGAGTCCCACGAAGCCAGGGCGGAGGCGGCGGGAGTAGGAGCAGGGCACAGCTCTTTGGGAGCAAACGCCGTGATCTTGGCAGGCTGCCGACCCGAAACAGTGCTTGGCTCAGTTCGTAGCGTCGCAGCTAGCAACGGTCGCTTCCGAGAGGGTCGGATTGTAAGCAGAAGCGGTGATGGATTCAGACAGATACCGAGTCTTTTTGAGCTCAAGCTATACTATACACTGCCGAGTATTATCGTAGCTAAGGTAGCTTTCTTTGCTTCAAGTAATAGCCAAAAGCTGTCCCCCTGCCCGTTAGGTGTCCCGTCAGCGGGGCCATCTGCCATTTCAGAGCACTGTCAGTCACCCACTCACTCACTGCCTGCCGCCCTCCCCCCTGCAGACGGTGCTTGGCTGCTGTTGTCTTTGACCTCTTGCTCCATGGTACCAAGCACGGTGATGGCCCTCTGGATAACCTGGAAGCCAACTGGCAATTGAGTTTCCAACGGCACTTTTGACGGACCTGGTGGGGTTTGCGCCCGGTGCTTGTCGGTGGAAGGGCACGGCCCGGCGACTGATCAGCGTCGAGGTCAACTGCCAGCAAACACCCATTGATGGGTTGTTGAGTTGTTTGCTTGTCGATGTGATACTGACTTTAAGATCCTGCTGTGGTTGTTAGTCAGCGGACTGGCCGCAACAATCTCCATGCATATCATAGCAAAGGGGAGATCTGATAAGATCAAAAACTGGGCCCGGCACTAGGACCTTCGCTTCGAACAATTTGCTTTTTGCTTCCAAACGACAGAGACACAACATATGGCGCGGTTACACAAATCATGCAGCCGAGTGCTATCGTATCAATTTCTCATGAGACTTAACTCGACTTTGTTAACCTCTTGAGTCCCCCTCTTGACTCTCAACAACGGCCTCCAACCACCATCGCAAAGCACCCACCATCGCAAAGCACCCCCCACGCAACCCAACCTTGAACAGTCGCTATCAAATCCAATTTCCCATTCGGCGTGGCAGCTCTCTGTTTGGGCGCAGCTGAGCTCAGGGGCTCTTCAAAGTTCAAAAGTCTTGTTGGATGGCAATATCGGAAATCTCACCTTCAAGTGTCAGAAACTCCCGCGAAGCGCCACTCCAACCCTCTGCCGCCGCACTGCTGCCGCTTGTCCCGGATCACGAAGGGACAATCCCATGCGTGGCATCCTGACAGTGTCCATCATAGGTTTCACAGCAAATCTCACCGGTGAAAACTGTCTCTGTTTTGTCTCTTGTCAACACTCAGATCCGGACGAACCGTGGGTCCGGTCTTTTTTTCCCAGACCCTTCCGGCCCTTGTGGATGACCGGCAGGCCCGCCCCGCTCCCATCTGGGGATCCGGGGTTCTGACAGGGATCGTCACCACCAAAAGCTGGGGAGCGGAGACCGAGCATGGAGCAGGCGAGGCCTTTGTCGGTTTGTCGATGGGGTCAACACCAACGGCGTGCCCTGGCCCTGTTTATGTAAAAAAAAAAAATAAAAAAAAATAAAAATAAAAAAAAGGGTCCTGAACGCCAGGCCGAGACCGGCTGGTCACGTCTTTTCGATCAAAGCACGATCTCGCAACCCCCGGTCAATATGAGAGAGAGAGAGGAACCTTGGTTTGCTCAAACCTGATCGGGCAAGTGTCGTGCCCTTTTACGCCCTTGGCACATCGCCCAGTGCCCCCCGTCACAAGTCACAACCCATCCTCGGTCTTTTGTCTCATGGCGGGTAAAAAGGCCTCGTGCCATCCATTCTTTTTTTCTTGCTGCTCTTCAAGTGAAGGTGATACAACGGCTCGTGGCAAAGCAAGCAAGCAAGCAAGCGTGCTGCAAGTGTCGGGCTTGTTCTTACATATGCCCCCCAAGCTGGACGCCCGAAAGGTGCCTCTCGGGGGCGAGGCGAGGTGTGCCTCTTTTACCATATTTTGATCACTAGCCCAAAGTCAAATGACCATTTTGAACCGGACCCCTGACGGCACTACCTTGCACCGCTGCAACAGGAGCTGGTCCAGCCAGACGCGGAGGCGCCCGTTCACAAGGATTTAAAAGAGAGGGAAAAAGCCAATTCGGCATCTGATCATCCTTGACCTTTCTCCTCACACGCTTTCGTGCTTATACTTCTGCACTACTGTAGGTGTCTCTCTGGTCCGACCTGTTGAATCAAGGGAACACCTTGTCCGACATTCCAACGGTCCAGTGGCCTTGCAACCCTGGCTGCATTTCTGCAGGGGGGAGGGTTCCAAAGGGGGATGGGGAGGGGAGAGTTGCCGCCGGGTGGATTCTCTTGTCCATCTACCGAGTGACTTTGCGAATACATTACATAGAGAGCATCCCCCTCGCCAACACTTTTCCGGAGTGTAGTCTTGGGGTTTTTATTCATATCGTGTCAGTGTGCGTGTCTAAGACACCAGCCCTCGCCTCTCACAACGGAGCGAGCCAAAGTTCGCCAAGCGACACAAACCAGGACGGAGATACCACTCACTATCCGCAAGGAACCCCGCAGACCACAAACCTGGGAGGGACCACAAGGCGTAACTTTACTTTCAACCGTGGGCCAACTCTATTTCCAGCAGAATCTTGGAAAGGTTGGCTGTGATCTGGTTTTCCCACCCCTCTCCCCGTCAACGCTCTGTCACCAGGGAATGCAGTTCAAGATGGGTTACTCGAGGGCGCAGCAGGGCGCTGTCCCTCGAGGATTTGGGGGGCCGAGCAAGCCCTCTTCCAAGCATGTGGAGGGACAGCTTGATCCAGAGGATCTTACCCGTCGGTTGTTGCTGGTCCTGGCCGAGCAGGAAGAACATGAGAAACGAAGGCAGCGGAGGGCCGAGCAGCAGAGCCGTCATCGCCGGGAGCATCAGAGCAGCAGACATGGACAGTCACAGTCATCAAAAACACAAGCAGACCCCAGATGCTCAGACCACAGCAGACGAAGACCCTCCCAGGCCAACACCTCCACCTCCTCCCAGCTCCCAGAACCCCGGTCGACAGACGATCACTATGTCCCCAAAGAAGCCGCCCGCCAGTTCACCCGCACCACCACCGTCGAGCAAATGCGCTCCAACGACTTCATCCACCAACTCTCCAAGCGAGCCCACAGATACCACAAAGACTCCAACCGCGAGGGTGACCCCATCGCCTCCACCACCCCGGCCGACCTCGCCCGCCAACTCCGCCAGTCCCAAGCAGAGCGTGACCGTGCCTTGGAGCGGGAGCGTCAACAACGTCAACCTCCCCCTTCCGGACCATCAACCTCCTCCCCTTCCTCCCAACAACAGTCCCACACCTTCAGAGCCGAATTGGCAAGGCTAAACACCAACCACAACCGCGTCTCCCTCACGGGTCATTACCCCTCTCACCAACCCAGAAGAAACAGCACTGGTGGTGCAGACCCCTTGTCAGCCGATACAATCCCAACCCAGCAGCCCACCACCCGCCGCTCCATGCTCGTCCTCAACCCAACCCTTCCCGGAGGGGAAGGGGGAGGGTCAGAGGACACCACAACCCCTACTTCCGAAGACCCGACCCCTCTCCAGCGTTTCCCTATCCACGCCCCAGAGCACAGGGTTGACTGGTCCCAGTCTGATGAACGCAGTAAATCCACCGGGACATCCCGCCCCAGACTCATGTTGTCTCCCCTCCTGAAAAGAGCAGACTCGTTGTTCACGCTGAGGTCGTCAAAGGGTAAGGAGAAGGGTGGGAGTTCGAGCAGTGCTGGGTCGGGGTCGGGGTCGGTGGTGACGAGCCCGACTGGGGCTGGGGCTGGGGGGGAGAATGGGGGGGTGTTGAGTTCGGGACTGGGGACTATGCTGCCCAGTCCTACTAGGGCTGTTGGGGGTGGGGAGTTGCCTGCGCTGGAGGAGCTTTCACCCCCTCCTCCTCCTCCTCCTCCTCCTCCTCCTGCTGCTGCTGCTGCTGCTGCTGCTGCTGCTGCTGGGGAGAAGGGGGCAAAGTCGCCTACTTCGGCGAAGAGTGCCACTAGTGGGAAGGGTTTCTTTGGGAGGTTTAAACGCTGAGAAGATCGCGGGCTCTTTTTACTGGGCTAGGGGTAGAGAGTGTGAAGGTGGCTGAATAAACGTTTGGTCGAGGGTAGGCGAATGGTGTGGGTTGGTTGATTGGATTTGTTTTTGGGGTGGTGTGCTGGAAAAAGAATGGAAAATATATATCATGGCACAGGGTGGTTGGTGATGATGGTCATGATTTTACACCAAACGTTGGTTTGGTATGTCTCTGGTTTGGCTTGTACTGGCTTAGTCTGGCTTGGTCTGGCTCGGAATGGTTGGCTGTACCTGTTTTACTAGTAGCTGTTGATCAGTTAGTCTTTTCTGCTTTTGTTGCGAGGACGTGGTCTAGACTTCAAAAACGGCAGAGGATGGCGGGGGAGAGGGGGGCGAAGAGGGGGAGAAAAGAGCGGAAAAGCCGTAGGTTAATGGTAATTGATATTGTTTGATGTTTAAACTTTGATCATTCCCTGAACGCTCCCAGTGTTGTTCGCCCGCGAAAACGACGAGTTGCCTGCCTGTGCGCCTAGTCAGACTATGCATGCTAGACGTGTTAAATGTAAGTTCAGCTACCACTGGATAACCGGGGCTTTTTAATGCATCTTCTCTTCACCTCTCTGCATGCCTCGATGTATTAATTAGACACATACCACCCTCGACATGACATCACAACATGACATGTAAATCTTCTCCCACCCCCGATATTACATCTATAAACACTGGATATGCGCCCTTACCTTCCCTGTAAATTATATATATAAACCCACCTAGATCCTCTCATGCTTTTCCCTTACCCCTTATACCCCCCAAAAAACCATTATGTAAACCAACCGAACACCCCCCTTATACAAATCACACCCCCTCCTCCTCCCTCAACAAACCCTCCACAACCCTCCTCTCCTCCCTCCTAACCTCCTCACCAACCTCCTTAACCGCCCGTTCCGCCACCGGCCTCGGCCCCCCATCCCCAACCCCATCCCCTTTCCCCTTTTCCTCCTCCCCCAAACTCAACAAATAAAGCACCGCATCACAAAACTCCCTCACCCCATCCCCCCTATCCGTCGGGTCCGTCCTCGCCTTCTTCAGCGCGCTCGCCCCCTTCCTCAACCCTACATCCTTTGACCAAGGCGGTTCTTTTCTTTTCCTGTTATTGTTCTGGAGGAAAGACGGTGTTGTTGTACTGGAAGATGGTGTTGGAGGGGGCAAAGTCTGGGAGTGGATCGAGTCGAGGACGAATGGGAGGGAGGGGTATTTCTTTACTAGGCGCTGGAAGACGTGGGCGTGGTCGAGGAGGATTCTGTAGGGGTCGTTGTTGGTTTGCTGAGAGGGATTGGGAGCGGTGGTTTGGGGGGTGGGTTGGGATGTTGGGGCGGGAGGGTCGGGGGGGTGGTTGGATTTGTGGGATTTGTGGCAGGGGATTGAGCAGCTGGAATAGAGAGTTAGTGTTGAGGTAGTGGGAACGGGAAAAGGAGACGTACTATGGCATTGCGCAGCCGGGGCGGGGGCATTTGTATTTGCCTGGTTGGGTGTTACATACGGCGCAGAGTTTTGGCGCTGGTTTTGGGGGTGGAGGGGGGTCATCATCTTCTTCTTTTTCTTCTTCTTTTCCTTCTTCTTTTTCTTCTTCTTCTTCTTCGTCTGCGCCGAGGGTTGCTGGTGATGGTTCGGTTGGTGGTTGGGTTGTTGTTGCTGATGGTGATGGTGATGGTTGGGGGGAGGCGGTGGGTGCTGTCACTTCTGTGATCTTGGAGCCTTCGTTCAGACCTGGCAAGGCCATCCCGCCATCGTCTTGAGCCATGGTTGTGTGTTCAGTGCTGGCGCAAACTGGAGGTGAGGTTCGAGACGGAGCGCCAATCGGGTGAGAGAGCGTGAAAGTTGTAAGTTGAAGTCTGTGATTCGCCGGGCCGGCTGGGTTCGAGATTGGCGAGATGTTTAGAACAATCCTTTCGAGAGTGAGATGTCTTGCATCTTCGAACAAGGTCCTTACACACTGGTGATTCGCTGAAGCTGAATGTTTGGGCGACCAATTGGCAACTGGTCGCGTTTTCTTTCAACGGTGACCCACATGAAATTTAGAGGAACGGCTTTTCTAGACTGTGTGGATACTGTGCGGTAACTAGAGCTTCACTTACTGCGGTACACTGACTGGCACTGGGACCTCAACTAGTTTCTAACAGACGGCATGCTATGATTATGTGTACGGAAGTCTCATAAAAGACGAGACAGACATGTACATTTGGATGCTTTATTCACATCACCCTTCTCCAGATGTTGAAAGTCCAGATAAAGTGACAGGCAGGGTTCAAAATAAAGTGGGCCCTGCGCCGAGACCTATGACGCAGCAAATATTTTAGCGGATCAACTCAGAACAAACTGTTTTGTCAGCCATCCCGCTGCCGGGTCTCGTCCGGCAATCTTTCGGCCCCTCCATAATTTCAGACTTGACGACGAGACCTACCGAGCCCATCTTACTCTATCTCAACACAATCTATATTTCGCGCTCGTAGGGAATCAGCACACCATGCCATCGACCAAGCTCCTACGAGGCATCGCGCCCCTAGTAGCGCAACCCACCTCGGCCGCCGCCCGCCGCCGAACAACCACATCCCTCCTCCGTCTCCTGCACCAACCACCATCACAACAACCTCCCCGCCGAGCAGCCCACACCACCACCTCCGGCCTCCGCCCCCGTCTCCAACCCCAATCATGGCACCCAACAACACCCTCTCCCCAGCAACCTAAGCGCACCATCTTCATCCAAACCGAACCAACCCCCAACGCCAACTCCCTCAAATTCCTCCCCAACCACCCCGTCCTCCCCGAGTCCATCTCCACCCCCTTCGTAGAATACCTCTCCCCCCGCTCCACCATCTCCCCTCCATACCCTTCCCCCCTCGCCGCAAACCTCATGAACGTCGACGGCGTCACCTCGGTCTTTTACGGCCAAGACTTTATAACAGTCACCAAATCCGCCGACGCCGTCTGGGCCCACATCCGCCCCGAGATCTTCTCCCTCATCACCGAAGCCATCACCTCCGGCCAGCCCCTTGTCAACACCTCCCAGCAATCTGCCTCCTCCCCGTCCACAGCAGAGCAAGAGCAGGAATCCGGGGAAAGGGACAGTCTAGAATACGACGAAAACGACAGTGAAGTCGTTGGCATGATCAAGGAGCTCTTGGAAACGAGGATCCGCCCAGCGATTCAGGAAGATGGAGGGGATATCGAATTCAGGGGTTTTGAGAATGGCATCGTCATGTTGAAACTCAGGGGCGCGTGCAGGACTTGTGATTCGAGCACGGTTACGCTCAAGAATGGGATTGAGGGCATGTTGATGCATTATGTGAGTTTTTATGCTATTGGCACACTTTCCGGGAGCAATTGCTGACATGAGAACGCAAAAGATTGAGGAAGTTCAGGGCGTGGAACAGGTGCTTGACGAAGAGGAGGAAATCGCCATCAAGGAGTTTGCCAAGTTTGAGGAGAAGCTCAAGGCGCAAAAGGGAGCTGTTCCCGAGTCGACTGGGAAGGGTGGGTTGGATAGTGTGCCTGGTTAAGATCTGGGAATGCAGGAAGTTATAGGTTGTATGAAATAGGTGGTTTCAAAGCTTATTGACCTAATGGTGTGGACGGGGGAGTCTTGTATGCTCGTGTAAAATGCTGGAAATAGCGATATCATGTGTGCTGCTGAATATCATGTAGCAGAATTTAAATAAATGCCCAGCTGGTGGCTGTTATGCGGATCGAGATGTTATTTCACAAAGTAGCTCTGGAAGAGGTGGTCGAGGTAGTCGTTTCTTGCCCTCGGCAAAGTTCAGTGATGAGTATGGTTTGCCTCGAAGCCATTTACTGAGTTGTGACAGTTCTAGTGAAGAATGATTGGCCAACCGAGTCCCGGGACCCTTTACGTTGATATCCCATTGAGCTATATACGTCGAGGTAACACACAGTGGCACTGAGCTGTGCATGTCAGCCCATCTATATCTACCTGCCCGCTTGTCAACAACAACAACAACAACAACAACAACATAGACAGGGCCCCGCATCTGTCCGTTGACGTCTTCCTACTTGCTTACTCTCGGCGTGACCGGCGGCGTGATTACCTGGCAGGTGAGTTACGCGGAGAATGGGAAGGCCGCGTGGTGTAATTGCCGTCAACGCAAACATGTCTTGCCCCGACTTGCAGCTGGAGAAATCACCAAAGGGAAGTGATCATCATCATCCCCAACCTCGTTACCCCAAAAAGAGAGAGCGTTGTGTATATGTAGTAGCACTGTGGCAGCATGTGTGGGTAGCAATATCGTGGCGTCGTCGAAACCTCCAGACCGGTGGGCAAAGCAACTTGCATAGATCTACCAAGAAGCAAAAATGAAATCATCCCTCGGTGACGACGACCTCAAAGAGGGTCGGTCGTCCTTCTCGATGCTTCGACTTGCATCAGGGTGCATATCGTGAGCTCGCCTTTCCCAGCCGTTCGGGGAAGCATCTGGGAAATGCCGCGTGCAAAACACAAACAAAACCCATATTCTATTATGGCATGGCAGAAGCTTGCTGGTGAGACTTCCACAGCAACAAGTGACATCCAGATCGAACGAGAAATCCGGGGTAAAGCGACCCCCCTCCCCTTTGAAAGGGCGGAAAACACATCCAGGGCGGATCCCAACAGAAACGATGCCCTGCTGTCAAAAGTGAACTTTTTAGCGGGGTAGTTTCTTTCTGAGAAGAACTCGAACCGCCGTGGCGTCTCTCTCCCGCGGGGTCCCAGCTTTGTTCAACTGACGTCTGTGGTTCATCAATGGAGGGGTCGGGGTTGGTGGTGGTGACAGGGGGGTAGTAACCTAAGGGAAATTGAAATCTGGGGTTTCCCGCTCTCATCACCTCAATAGAGAAGAAGAAGCACACTCGAAGGGCCCGCCCCATTCGAGAAACAATTTAGGCTGATGAAAGTTCAACCCCCCAGCCGCGTCCCCTCAAGGGTAGGGGCTTGGGCCTTTTCCTCATGGTATGTATGTAGGTGAGGTATGCAATGCAGGGGCTTTGCTGATCGTCAGTTGACTTATGTCCTCTTGAAGGACTCTCTCCTGTTTGTGACTGAGATATGACGATTGTATCTTTTTGGGATCTCGATCGTCAGAGCTTCTAGGTCGTGGTTAGGGAGGCAAAAATGGCCATAGCTTCTTGCGCGAACTGCCCTCTGGCTTTTTGCTGGTGTTAAGAGTTGACCTTTGGGTGCGGGTTCAACGTCGAGCATGGGGTCCGCGTGATGTGTCTTGGTGGCCGTTAGACCCTCTTCGTCAAAATGTATGTTAGACAGCTACAGCGTAAGACACGAGAGAGACCTAGAGAGAGCGGGGCACTGGGGGCAGCCTTCTTCAACGAAGCCAATCCTTCCTCCGTGGGTTGCACAGCAGCATGCGGCATTCCTGCATCAAGACCTGTTGCTGGCCATAGGCCATACGCACATATTCGCGTGATTCGACGGGCATCCAGACCGCGGGAGAGAGAGGGAGAGAGAGAGAGCTGGGGTTGGTCAATGAGGTGATGGCAAAGCTGGATGAGAGGAAAAAAAGCTTGGAATCCCGGTGAAGCAGATTGAGGTCTCGTGAGTGGAAGGAACCACTGAGCTCGGTGAACCTCCCTTCCCTTGAGCTGCATCGACAGGGCCGTTTCGAGCCTGCTGCAGCAACGAGACAGAAAATCAATCATGCACTCGGGCGGCGCGAGAGAGCAATTGCATTTCCCGATCCTCCACTCACAGCCCATGCTGATGTTTATGTCAAGATATCTCAAGACAAGACGGTGAATCTTGAGAAGCAAGCAGAAAAGCTGACAGCGGGTGTCACCAGCACTGCCCATCCAACCTATATATCTCCACTGACTGAGGCGAGGCGATCATGATCTGAATCCCGACGAACAAGACTCGAGACGAAATTGCTGCAAAAGCGCCGCACACCAAGGACGGGACGGAGGGACCCCCCCTTTCCCTGCATTCCTCTAGTATATCAGACCTGTGCTATATCCAGCCAAACCGCCGTTGCATTACCGACGTCTTCCCCACATTTCGTCTACACATGTAGGTGAACTGACCATTACCTCCTCTCTGTCACCTGACCACTCCGGGGTCGGCAAGTTCAGAATTTTTCTAAGTCTTACGCTTAATACATACCAAAATAGTAACGTACTGGTAAACTATATAACATTTGTTTGTAATTTACTATTTAATTTAAACTTTTTTTTTCTATTTATATTTTTAAGGTTTATAAACTATATCATTTATTTCGGAAATATATTTTTAAATACTATTAAATACGTTAATAAAAAATAAAAATTAAATATTTTCTATAACTTAAACTTGTAAATTTAAAAGTAAATTGTAACTTCAAAGAGCTAGATTAACTGTTATATTTAGTAAGTTTTAATATTAATATCAATTATGCAATATATTTAATTGAAGTATTTTAAGTTAATTGTATATTTTTTATACAAACTTTTTATTTTACTTTTAACTCTAAATATCTATTGTTAAAATAAGTTCTCGTTAGGCTTATTTTACAATAAGTTACTGCTATAATACTCTGTAGCAGCAGCCTTAACAAAAGCGTTACACAGGGCAAAAATATCTCACAACATATCTATCTAGCAACTATCACATGCTCTTTTAGCACCCATTTGATACCTACTCTACACTACTCAGTATCTACTTAGTACTCACTTAATGCTTATTTGATACTTCACAAAGTATCTACTAAGTGGAGTAAGCTACTGCAAGGCTCTGCATCTGCTGCAACAGTAAACTAAATAGCCTAAATTCTATATTTAGGCTATTTAAAGCCCTATAAGTGCCTGGAATAATTTGTGGGCTAATTGACTCACAGTAACCCACACTTTCGAAAGGCTAGTAACAAAATTTGCCCTGCTTTATATAGCCATAAGCACATTTTTTTTTAACAAAACGCAGCTAAATCAAAGCTTGCTAAGCTGAACTCTAGTTTATCTGCTTATTGTGGTATACGAGACATTGTAAAGTTTTTAGGGGTATATGATAAAAGTTAAATATGAACCTTACTACAAAGTCAAAGTTAGTATATAGCAGACAAATCACTCTAACTACAGAAGTTTACTTCCTATAACTTTGTTGCTTAGCGTCGTAAGGCGCTGTAGCTATAAGCTTTAATAGTAAGCTATAGATACTAGATATTAAGTCTTCCACTACTGCGAGCATTGTAAATGCGTGTCTAAACAAAAGTTATAGGCCTGTATGAGACATAATCTTCAATAACTATATTAAGTCAGATTGTAGACTAAGTTACATTAAATTATTTAACGCTTGATTCTTTTTTAATAAATCAAAATTCTCAATTTACCTACTCCGGAGTGGCCAGGTAATAAAGAGGGGTAATAGTTAGTTGACCTTAATCCACGAAGTCCAGCGGTTGATTAGGCGGCACAAGCCTCCCCGCAATTTGTGTTCCCTGGGCATGGCGGGGGAAAAAAGGAAGAAACCCCATGAAAGAAACGCCTTGTCGGCCTTGACAGAGCTCGACACTGGGCTAACCTCTTTCGTCCAGACCAAACGCATCACTATCGGGAACCCTGATCGCCCAGAACCCCACTGCATTTTCTGAGTTGCCCTCACCACCGCGGGACACTCTCGCCATACCTACTGCGTAGACGGAACATCTCTACCTTGGGTCGTTGTTTGTGGCATTGGTGGTATTCGGGTTGTCCGCGGGGAAAGGGGCGGGTAGGATCGAGGGTTGAAGATGCAGCAGGTACCACGTTAACAGACATTCTAGCGTCAACATCAAATTGTTTGACCCATGCTACCACCCCACCAAAAAAGAAAGAGAGCTCCCCGTTTCCACCCCATCTGGCTGCATCTTCCATGCAGCTCTAGCCATTGAACACGGCCACGACCACAACCACAACCACAGCACAACATCAACACCGTCACCGGCCGGGCTTCCATCTCTTGGTGTCTGTCGAAACACTCCGCACTGGCCTGGTTGCTCCAATCGGGGACCTAGACCCTTCTAGCACCCAACCCTTGTCTCCCTCCCATCGTCTCTTGTCGTCCCTGTCTTGTCCCCTTCCCTGCCACTTGAGTTCATCACAATACCTACGTACCCACGGTATCTTCTATAATTCCTCTCTTCCGCGAGCTGGGATGCCCACCCAACAGTAGTCCATCGCGCAGTGGATAGTTCTTTGTCTCACGGGCGGTGCTGGGGCTTCGAGTTTCTTGACTGGAGCCACTAACAAAAGACTACGCCCGGCACGAGACCTCCTGAGCAATCTCTCAATTCCATTCCCGGAACCTGGGGGCAGGCATCATCGAGGGACTCTAAACTTAAATCCTACGGCGTTTTGCCACAGCATCATCTTCATTAACCAAACCACACACAACCTTTCGAGCCTTCAGGTCTCTCTCTCGTCTCTCCTGCGGTCTTCAGCGTGACTTGACCCTTCGGCTAGCCTGGCCAGGATTCAGCCACTAACGAGTAACGTGCCTTCCCCGCTCCCACACTTCAACCCTCCTAAAGCAGCTGCGGCAGCACGCTTACCTTGCCTGCACCCTCGCGCATCCATCCTTGAACAGGACACTCCCGAGCCAGACAGCCAGCCAGCCAGACATCTTCATCACTCACACACTCTTGTCTCTCCTTTTCCCTTTCCCTGAGAGCCACCCCTTCCCGCCTTTCCGCCCTTCCTCCCCCCTTTTTGTTCTCTTCTCTTCTTCACCTACTCTCCCGCTGCTCGACGGCGGCGAAGACAAGACAAGACTGCTCGGCAATACGCGGCCCACTGCCCGGCCAGATACCCTCAACCCTTCCAGAGAGCTTCGCGCCTGTAATGGGAGGTCGCGTTTAGCGCTGCCGCACCCCTCCGCGAAGTCAGCGCATCGATAAAAAGTTCGACAGTTCTCATCGGAAAACTATAAACCCCGCAACAGTCCGTCGTCTCCATAGGACTCACTCACTAGGGCCGGTTTCATGAGGATTGGGTTTGGAGCCTCCGGTACTACGCTCCATCCGTTCGGCAAGAGTCCGGGATAGACCGTCTTTCATTCCTGTCTTCTGGGTCCCAAACGCCGCCCTCAATTCCAGTTTGATATCGTCGGCCACGATACACAGCCCTACGCTCTACTCTAGTTGACATTTCGTCCTTCACTTTTTCCATCCTTGTGCTTTTTTCTTTGGTTTCAACTTTCTAGAGACTGCGACAAATACCCCCACATAGAGTTTCCCATCAGACTGTGTTGTGTAAGTGACCCCCTATTTCTTGAAGTCTGGCGAGAGGCATACATCAGTTCATTGTGTATGCCCGACCAAGAGCGAGCTGCCAATGGGCTCATTCCGTGTTGCTCGTGGCTGGACTGTGTTCTCAAAGCTCCAGCTCGTCTCGTGTCAGCAGGCAGTTGATGTATGCCCAAATAAACAGGCACACAGTCGATGACAATCATCGCCCAAACTCCACTCTCCGGTCTTGTGCTGACTAGGCCTACAGCTGATTTCCTTCACGCGCCCTAGAGATATCCGATAAAGGTCTTAGAGATCTGAGGTTTTTTGAGTTTTCATCACTAGTCGCCACTTGTTTAACGTCATCCGGCTAGTGCAGCGGGCAACTCGATCATCATTTGCCATCATCCACCTTGCTAGCCATAGTCAGGTGAATAGTTGGCTCAGCTCGACCGGCCCATTCTCAATTGACTTGAAATTCCAACCGACGACATTATGAGCTCCGGTGGAGGAAAGACGGGCCCTCCGCCCAAGCAGGGCCAGGGGCCCTTCTCAGGCGTTGCCCCCAGCAGCCAGGCGATACTGCTTGATAAACTGGGTCGGAGGTCGACGCCCGACTCCGAGGCTCTCGCCAGCTCTGATGATGAGCCCGAGGCCTTCCGCCAGGACAACATCCCGCCCACTGTTCAACCCCCGAAACCGATGCGTCGAGCTTCTTGGTTGAACGATACTACGCAGCAGCAACCGTTGCGCCAGAGAAAAGAGTCTTTTGCCAGTAGCTCAATGTCTCCGACAACCTCTCACCCGAGCACACCTGCCGCTGACCCAGGTGCTTCTGTCTGGGGAGCCTCTGCCGGAGTGCTTGGGAGAAACCATTCGGGGAGTGGCACGTTTACTTGGGGAAACACTGGTATCTGGAATACCGATCGAAAGGAACCTCCTTCGCGCTTGACTGAGGTGCTTCCCTCTCCGACTTCAGCAGCGCCCCCCGGAGGTACAGCAAGCTCCTTCTTTGGCAATGATTTCACACAAACCTCGCCCGGCCCTCGAGAGACACCCAACTCTCAGCTCCCGTTCCCGATTCCTCTGCACCCTACCCCGAAGACGTACCGATCCCAGTCGTATTCCGTAGGCCAGCTTGAGCCTTCTGAATCGGCCATGACCGCCGGTGTTCCTTCCACTATTGGTTCTCGAGTCCGGCCGATGGGCCATTCTGGCCTTCAGCACCGTCCTTCTCGGCCTAGCATGTTGAGCGAGATGGCAAACGATTCGTCGCTCGGAAAGGTGAACGAGGATGATGATGACGACAGTACCGGTTCCCTGCAGGGAAGCCAGCATCAGGAGCAGGCCAAGACGATCGAAATGCTCACCCGGGAGAACATAATGCTGCGGCAACAGCAGCAATTCCAGAACCAAGCACGGCTGAGACCTAGGGCCTCTACCTCATCCTGGGGGTTGGGCAATGGCTACTTTACACAGGAGCCGGTTCCAGAGGAATCCGACTACGCCATTGATGAGCACGATGAAGCTAATGATGGCTCTGAGATGGCAGCCAGAAGGAGCCTTGCACGACGGATGAGCGAGTACGGACCGGGGACTCTTCGGACTCCCTACCTGATTGAAAACAGGAAGCTGGAGAATGTCAAGAAGGGCATCTGGCAGAGCTCACTTGGGTTCGGCGGTCTGGGAGAACCTCCTCAAAGCAGACGTCACTCTTTTGCCGATGTGCCGACCCGTCAGGCTTCCATCAGCTCGATCAGTGAAGCGGCGCTTGAGCAGGCATCTCAGGACCTTTCTCATTCGCAAGAGTTTCCGTCTGCGTATAATGACAATGCCAACTTCAATACTGGCAATCAAGGTAAGGCATTTCGTTGGTCTCATATCAGATTCGGCTTGCTGACGTGCTCAACAGTCCCATCTTACTTCTTGTCTGGAAACGCCGCAAGTCCTGCACAGCAAGGTCTCGGACAGACGGGACCGTATCACAACCAGTATGCATCTCCGTACGGCGGAATGCCTGGTGCGTACGCCAACAGGCCCATCTCACCGCATCGGGGCATGTACGGCGTGACACAACCCCGGCATACCCAGTCACTCTACATCGTCCTGTTCAAGTGCTCCAGAGCCGATGTTTTCTACATTCAGGAAGGCACCGGTCTCAGCGTCAAGCCTGGTGACCTGGTAATTGTCGAGGCTGATCGTGGTACGGATCTGGGCACCGTCGCCAAAGACAATGTAGACTGGCAGACGGCCAAGGAATACAAGGAGCATTATGCTGAGGAGCAATACCGATGGCTCATGATGTACTCACAAAACGCCACCTCACAGGACGGGGCTGGTGCTGGTCTCATGGCCGCTTCCAACGGCCTCCAGGGCAGCGCTGTGGGCGGCATGGGCCCCCCGAGCCAGAATCATATGCAGGAGCCTAACTCGGGTGAGTTGAAACCAAAGCTTATCAGGCGGCTCGCGCAACCCTATGAGATTCAGGGACTGCGTGAGAAGGAGGGACAGGAGGCCAAGGCCAAGCGTGTTTGCCAGCAGAAAGTAAAAGAGCACGGCCTTAACATGGAGATTCTGGATGCAGAGTTTCAAGTGCAAGTCTCTACCTACTTTGAAGTGAGGCATAACTTGTGACTAACAGCTGGACAGGGACTGGAAGAAGCTCACATTCTACTACTTTGCCGACTCATACATCAACTTCAACTCTCTCGTCACAGACCTTTTCAAAATCTACAAAACTCGCATCTGGATGTCGGCCATCAATCCGGCATCTTTCGCGAGCCCGTCCCTTGGTCTTCCGGCTCCGAGCGGTATTGGTCCTGGAGCGGTCGTGAACCGGGGCCTGGCGACTGCAGGAAGACGTCAGGACAACCAACAAGAAGGCCAGAACGCCTTCTCGGCGCCCGGTCAAGCCGATCGAGCTGTACGCCCGGCATTTACCATGCCGTTCGCCGAACGTGCAGTGGCTCCCAACCAGAACTACCCCGCAACAAACTTTCCATACAACCCCTATTCCGCCTTTGCGAACCCGGCTGCTCGTGCTGGAGCCATGCCGTACGCGCCCGGCTTGGTTCAGGGTGTGGATGCCTATGCGAACGCTTTTCCTCAAGGAGGCGACTTTGCCGGTCGCGGACGATTTCCACCACCCCAATCCACCACACCAGGAGCCCAGGATCAAGCAGTGCCGGCTCTGGGACCCCAGGCAGATTGGGTTGGCTCTTTCCAGGGACTCTCTCTCAACTCTCGCTAGGACGGTTTCGACGTTTGTGCTTTACAACAGCTACGCCTTTGTACTTGTATTTACTTGCGCTGCGTTTCGATTTCCCAGCGCGTTAAGATGACCTAAGACGACGAGACTTCGCTCATTTGGAACCGAGATACAGAAAAGAAAGACTAGGGCATGAAGAGATTTCTGGGACGGTCGATCCTTTTCATCACGAGGCACGAGGCTTATGGGACATGTCAACATTACATCATGGTTTGCCCGAGGGCGACCACTTGCTTTTTTAGGGGCGTTGGCGGGCGGTTGGTTTTGGTCAGGACATGTTCCGTATTGCCAAACAACTGGCTTGGCCTGTTTTTATTTTCTCTTCTTTGAGATCTAATTTTCTTGAAACCTTTTGGCCAGAGAAAGTCACTTACATTCTTTTTTTTTTTTTTTTTTTTTATAAAAAAAAAAACCCCTTTTCAGTTATTTTTTCTTATTTTTCTCTTTGCTCAGACGTCGAGCCGTCGCTTTCTCCATTTGACGAACAGAAGACTTTGCCATAGACAGACAGAAAGGGGAGCTTCAACGGGGGAGCTTCAACGGGGGAGCATTATGTAATCTGATACTACAAAACGGGAACTTTTTCGAACTTGGTTTAGGGATGGATCAACTGATATGGGCATTACAACAAAGATTTGCGATTTTCCCTTTTTCTGTTTTTTCTTGTTTTTTTTCTTTCTTTTTTCTTTTTTGCTTTCGTTGCGGATTCACTTCTTTTAGTTGGCTCCTGGGGCCTAGTCTTTTCAGGTAGTTGGCGGCTTTTAATTGAGACTGTGCTGATTTTGATGAGAGTTGGTGTGTGATGCTTGAATGTGAAGTTTGACGAAAATGAATCTGATTTGTTTTCGTTTTCAAAACAGGAATGCCAATTGCCGTGCAGTCTGAAGAGCTGCCCCAAGTCCAGAGCCTCGAGCTATCAATCTCAAGTTTAAGAACGGTGGGTCTCCAGCATGCCAAGACGTGAAATTGGGAGGTGGGGCAGGTGGAGCTTGGACCACACGCACGATTCCAGGATTGGTCTAGCGCCCTGCCCACTGTTAGGGCTTGCGGGTTTCCCTCACAATTGCAAAATTCTCGATTTTTTGGCAACCTTCGACTCCCGATCACGAACTCCCTTCCGTACTAACCACAGGAATCCGGTGAGTGCTGCCCCCCTCCCTCCTCCCGCCACTGAGACGACGACAATTTCTTGCAGCTCTCTGCTCAGGAACATTTCAATTGCCTCATTTTTCATTCTGGCAACAAAACGCTGACCGGCGAGACTCTGCACAGGCAAAATGGGCGCCCTCAAGTACCTCGAAGAGCTCTCCAAGAAGAAGCAGAGCGATGTCGTTCGCTTCCTTCTCCGGGTTCGCTGCTGGGAGGTCAGTTAATATCCGATATCCGAGAGAACATGTGGACGGTTGGCATCGCAATGGGGGATTTTTTTTTCGGGAAACCTCTGTTGCGATTGACCACCGCCCTTGCTATACACTCGTTGAACATTTGCTGAGAGTGCATCAATATAGCTCCGCCAGTTGAACGTCATCCACCGTGCTTCCCGCCCCAGCCGCCCCGACAAGGCCCGCCGCCTCGGCTACAAGGCCAAGCAGGGCTATGTCATCTACCGCGTGCGTGTCCGCCGTGGTGGTCGCAAGAAGCCCGTCCCCAAGGGTGCTACTTATGGTATGTTTTTGTCCGTTTTTTTTGTTTTTTTATAAAGAGGAACAGGAGCTGACCAACCCTTCACTTCACAGGCAAGCCCACCAACCAGGGTGTGAACCAGCTCAAGTACCAGCGCTCCCTCAAGGCCACCGCTGAGGAGCGTGTCGGCCGCCGTTGCGCCAACCTCCGCGTCCTCAACTCCTACTGGATCAACCAGGACTCCACCTATAAGTACTTCGAGGTCATCCTCGTCGACCCCCAGCACAAGGCCATCCGCCGCGATCCCCGCATCAACTGGATCGTCAACCCCGTGCACAAGCACCGCGAGTCCCGCGGCCTCACCGCCACCGGCAAGAAGTCCCGCGGTCTCAACAAGGGCCACCGCTACAACAAGACCAAGGCTGGCCGCAGAAAGACCTGGAAGCGCCACAACACCCTCTCCCTCTGGCGCTACAGGTAAATGCGCGGTCGTCGCTGACCGTGTCATTTTCAATGATGGCAGAGGAGACGATGATGGGGCTGGTTCGGCTCTGGTTCTCCTGTTTCGTGGCATCTCAGACGTGCTTTTTGGCATCGTTGACTGGGCGAGGTCTGGTACTCGTTTGAGGAACTCGGGAGCTATGCTATGGAGAATCTGGTCTTAGCTGAGCAGAGAGAGAAAAAGGAATGGACCAGTGTGCCGTGAAGGCTACACTCGATGATAATTTTGTCTGTCCATCAGGCGTTGTTTTATGAATGCATTGTGAATACCCTTGGAGTTTGGGATTGATTGCCTCTTATCCTTGTGCCGTCTTGCCAGGTGATGTGACTTTGGCTTTTTTGGAAGGGCATATCAGACCGCTCCGTAACTTGCTACTGTAGACTATGCTTTTGTTTGCCCGTTCCTCGAAGTGTAGCTGGCAGTTAAGTGCCTCGGAAGTGTCAACCCCATATCTCCCAACTTTATATCGAAACATTGCCCCCTATGCACATGTGACATGATGCCACTTTGATATCACAGGTTCCAAGCTCCCAGGATCAGCCTTTTAATGTCTCCCTGTTTCACTCACCGAGATTTTTTTTCTCTCAGTGTCCAGATTGATTGTACAGTTTTTTTTGATATCCCTTCTAATAAAACATTTTTATACACTTGGTTCATTATTCCCTTTTCCTGTCCGTTCTCCCCCCTTTTGTAAAACTATGAAGGAGGAGGAGCACTCGAGCTCGCCTCTGTGGCAGATGTGGATGTCTCTTCGACAACAGGGGCAGGAAGCTTCTTCCTCGGCCTCTTGAGGTCTTCGAGGGTGAGACCGTTTTCGAGCTTGGTGATGCCGACTACGGGGGGGTCGTTCTTGGTGATGATTTCGTACTGGCCGGGCAGCTTGTTGCCTGCCAGCCTGAAGGCGTCTCGGATGACCTGCTCGTGGAGGACGCCGCGGATCTCGAAGATGACCTGGTTGGCGGCCACGCGGGCGGCCCAGTGGTCGAAGGAGCCTTTTCCTTTGCCCATGCGCATCTATTTGGGGGGTGTTAGCATGGTTCTTGTTGAGCGGTGCTTTCTGGTGGTTGTTCTGGATGCTGATCCCATGATATCAACCCCGTCGCATTAGGTGCAGCGCTTTTTGGTGTGAACCCTTCCTCCTCATGACCCCAGATCTCTGCCTTTTTTGATACCGTTTTTTTGGGTATCGACTCCATTTGACATGGAAAACCCCCGGATCCCCCCTATACCACCTCCCCTCCTCCCCTCCTCCCCTCCCCTTCCACACCATCCCCCATCCCCCACCACAACTCAAACAAAGGGTGCGGTGAACTAACCTCATTCCCACTAATAAACACCCCCACATTGCAGCACTTTCGTTTGTACAACCTGTACTTTTGCCCCCTGAGCCGTGCCTTGATGGTGTCCTCGGCCATCTTGAAGTGCTTGGCGCTGATGCGTCTCCCGTGGTCGCACATCCTGAGCCCGTAGTCGCCCCAGACGACGGTCGTTCCTTTGGTTGAGCCGCCGGTTGGGACCCGGGGACGGCCTTTCATCATTTTGTTTTTGCGGAGGAGGTTTGGTTCTAGCCAGGAGCCTTGGAGTGTTGGGGTGGTGGTGAAGGTGCGGATGGTGGTGGTGGCATGGTGGAGGGGGATGGGCGGGGGGTGGTGAGGCGGAGGGAGGTGAGGGCGCTGAGGAGGGAGGAGAGGGGGAGGGTCGTGGTGGCATTTTTGCGGTTGGCTGCTGGGGTGCTGGAACGGCGGGGGTTATCAAAGAGCTCCTCTCTATCACCAGATATGGTGGTGGTGGTGTTGCGCGCCAATTCCAAAAAGCTGCTGGCTCCAGATCGGGATAACTTCGGCAGGCAAAAAGTCCGGGGTTGGAGCTTGGGCTATGAAAGGTGGTTGAAAGTGGGGCATAAAGTTTAAAGTGGTCTGTGTGGGTCGTCGCGCCAAGAGGAGAGAGCTCGTAGGTAGGACTCGCGTCACCACTTTCCGAGCGCGTTTCCCTTTCACTTGCCGATATCGAGTTTCTTTCTAGGCTTCGACGGGTGCCTACCATTAGACCCCCCCTTTTTGACAACGGTAGGGACGATTCAAACGGGTTTAAATTGTTGCATTTTTTAAAGGCAAAGGTGTTCTCTTTTTCGCTCGATTTTCAATTGGAAGGCTTTCCTGAGGGCAGAACGACCACAACCACCATGCCTGATATTCGATCGTTTTTTACACCAAAGGGCGGTGCGGCGGCGGCGCCATCGAAGCCTGCGCCCAAGAAGAAGGAGGAGGAGAAAAAGGGGCGCGGGAGTGGGTTTACCTTTGGGTTCGGAAGGGTAGTAATGGGTTGCTGACACTGCTCCAGAAGCGAGAAAGGTCGTCGAGGACAGTGATGAGGATGAGGAGGTGGTAGAGTAGGTTGCCTCGATAATTCTTCGTGAGACATAGCTGACATTTCGACAGGGTGAAGAGGAGTACCAGAAGCACACCGAGGAAAAAGGCAGCGTATGTTTGGTTGTAGTATCGTGATACTTGGACGGTTTGTGACTTACGCTTCGCAGGGCGCCGATCGAAGCCAAGGGCACCGAAATCTCGACATCACAGTACTTTGCTTCCACCAAGGCTAAACCAGCTGCCACTACCACGTCGAGCACGCCAAAGAAGGCTGCCGCCAAACCCACGCCCGAGCTCCCTGTGCGCTCCAGCCCACGATCCAAACCGGCCGCCAAGCCTGCCCCTGAGCCAAAGACGAAGAAGCCGGTAACCACCTACAAGAAGCACACCATCCACGATGACGACGCATTTGTTGACGACGAGGACGAGGACGCGGGAGACGACATCTTTGCCGCTGACGTCAGAGGTAACAAGAGAAAGAAGGATGACTACGAAGAGGAGGAAAGCGAGGAGGAGCCACAACCCAAGCCCAAACGGATTGCTTCCCGTTCTGTGAAGAAGGTCAAGGATGAGTCTGAGGAGGACGATTTCGAACCTGCGCCAAAGAAACCAGTCGCCAAGAAACCAGCTGCCTCTGCCGCGAGCAAGAAGCGAAAGTCACCAGTCACCGACAGCGAGGAGTCAGAGGAGGAGGTGGTCAAAAAGAAGCCCGCTCCCAAGAAGGCTGCACCTGCGAAACCTCGCGCCACGAAAGCCAAGAAGGACGCTGATGCTGAGCCGGATGATGTCAAGGACATTCTTGCCAATATTCCGACGATTCAGGCACCTGATGCTCCCCCGAAGGACCCGAATTGGAAGTTTGATTTCAAGAACAAGGGCGGTGGTGGCAATGCTGGTCCGGCTCCGTTGGCTGGTACTGTTGACATTCCCGAAGGAGAGGAGGACTGCCTTGTCGGCAAGACATTTGTCTTCACTGGGCTGCTCAAGACAATATCCCGTGAAGATGGTCAAGCCCTGGTCAAACGATATGGCGGCAAGGTCACCGGCGCCCCAAGCAGCAAGACGGACTTTGTCGTCCTCGGTGACGACGCCGGCCCCAGCAAGCTCAGGAAGATCAAGGAGCACAACATCAAGACTATTGACGAGGAAGGCCTGTTCTATCTCATTAAGACTATGCCTGCTGGTGGCGGTGGTGGCAAGGGGTCTGAGGCCGCCAGAAAGAAGCGCGAGCAGGAGGAGCAGAAAGCCAGAGAGGAAGCTGCTCGCATGGAGGAGGAAGAAAAGATCAAGCGAGCCGAGGCGACGAGGGCTGCCAAGGCTGCTGCTGCCGCCCGTGGAACCGCAGCTCCAACTCCCCAGCCAACGGTACCCCTTACCCAACTCTGGACATCAAAGTACGCTCCTACTGCCCTCAACCAGATTTGCGGCAACAAGGCAAACGTAGAGAGGATCCAGGGTTGGCTTAAGAATTGGCCCAAGCACAAAAAGTACGACTTTCAAAAGAGGGGTGCTGATGGCATGGGTGGTTACCGAGCAGTCATCATCTCTGGCCCGCCAGGTATTGGCAAGACTACTTCGGCCCACCTCGCCGCCAAGCTGGAGGGGTACGATGTCATTGAGAGCAATGCTTCCGACAGCCGCAGCAAAAAGCTTGTTGAGAACGGGGTCATGGAGGTTGTCAACAACACCTCGTTGTTGGGCTACTTTGCTGGCGATGGCAAAACTGCGGATGCGGCCAAGAAGAAGATCGTTCTGATCATGGACGAGGTGGATGGTATGTCTGCTGGTGATCGTGGCGGTGTTGGTGCGCTGGCCAAACTCTGCAAGAAGACTGAGGTGCCCATGATCCTCATTTGCAACGACCGCCGTCTGCCAAAGATGAAGCCGTTTGATCACGTTGCTTTCGACATCAAGTTCCAACGTCCGACTGTTGATCAGATTCGCTCTCGTGTCATGACCATCTGCCACAGAGAAGGTCTGAAGATGCCTCTTCCGGTCGTCAACGCCTTGATTGAGGGCAGCGGGAAGGACATCCGGCAGATCATCAACATGCTGGCCACGGCGAAACTTGACCAGACCACGATGGACTTTGATCAGACCAAGGCGATGGCCAAGGCCTGGGAGAAGCACGTCATCTTGAAGCCATGGGACATTTGCCAAAAGATTATTGGCGGTGGCATGTTTAGCTCTGCCAGCAAGGCGACCTTGAACGACAAGATTGAACTGTACTTCAACGACCACGAGTTCAGCTACCTGATGGTGCAGGAGAACTACCTGCGCGCCAAGCCCAATGTTATAGGGGGCGTGGGCATGCATCCAAAGGAGCAGAACCTGAAGCATCTTGAGCTGGTCGACATGGCGGCTGAGAGCATCAGCGATGGCGATCTGGTTGACCGGATGATCCACGGTCCCCAGCAGCACTGGTCTCTGATGCCTACTCATGCCGTCTTTAGCACCGTCAAGCCGGCCTCCTACATTGCCGGCCAGTTCGGCGCTCAGCCCACGTTTACCTCTTGGCTGGGCAACAACAGCAAGTACGGCAAGCTGTCCCGCTACGTCCGTGAGATTCACTCCCACATGCGTCTCAAGTCTTCTGGCGATCATAATGAGATTCGCCAGCAGTACTTGCCTGTGCTGTGGCGCCAGCTCGTGAAGAAGCTGGAGCTGGAAGGCAAGGAGGCGGTGGAGGATGTGATTGAGCTGATGGATAGCTACTACTTGACGAGGGAAGACTTTGACTTTATCAAGGAGCTGGGAGTGGGTGAGCAGGACGAGGAGAAGGTGAATATCGACACGCAGACAAAGTCGGCGTTTACGAGGATGTATGTTTCTCTTTCTCCACACCCCCCCCCCCTCCCCTTTTTTTTTTCGTATCAAAATACTAACGTAAAATGATAGATACAACCAAGCCTCCCACCCTGTCCCCTTTATGCGGGCGACCAACCTCCCTGCTCAAGCCAAGAAGATGAGCCGTGACGTGCCTGACTTGGAGGAGGCGATTGAGGAGGAGGATGATGATGAGGCGGCTATTGCGGAGCCGGTGGATGATGAAGAGGAGGAGTTGGACTTGAGCAAGGACAAGTATGTCAAGGCGTCCAAGAAGAAGGCTGCTCCGAAGAAGGCTGCTGCGCCGAAGAAGACGGCGGCGGCGAAGAAGAAGGCGGCAGCGGCAGTGGTGATGGATGATGATGAGGCTGAGGAGGAGGATGTGCCGGTCAGGGTCAAGGCTAAGCCGGCTGCGAAGCCTGGGGGACGGCCTAAGAAGGCTTGATCGTGAGATAAGAGTAGTTTTTGGGCGGTTGACAGGGTTATGTTTTGGGGGGTTGGTACAGTGCAGAAACGACAGGCCGTCGTGGTGGTGTTATCTGGCGTATTTTTAGGTGTATATCTTTGCCATGGTATGGGATTTGGAGGAACATGGCATATAGATACCTCAGCTTTGGCCATTGTCATACACTTTTGAATTTCTCACTATCCTTTCGCCTTTCTGGTTTACCAATATTTCAGTTTGTCAAAGATTTGTGTGTGTGAGTGTGTGAGTGTGTGAGTGTGCGAGTGTGTGAGATATATTTTTGATAATTTTCTAGACGTATGTAATGTATGAATGTGTAAAATTCAAGCACCCTTATACCCATACCTCAACCGGCCCAACTCCTTTTCCACATCCACCCCCGCCATCGTCTTTTTTGTTGCAACACAAACGCCGTACACCACGCCCGGTAGCACGCCTAGCAATACCGGGTGAGGCCCCCCACCTTTTCCTGTTTTCTCTTGCACTAAGCCCATTAATGCTAGTACTGTCACTAGCAACAAGTTCAACCAGGGGAGGTACTCTTCCAACGGGGACTTGGCAACTGGCGGTTGGATTATCTTCCCTTGGATGCTGAGGGGTGGTTTGTCGAGGGCGTTGAAGCCTGTCGAGGTGACGGGGAGGGTGTACAGCAGGTAGAGGGTTGATGATAGGGAGGAGAGGGCTAGAAGGGGGAAGATGGGGGGAGATGTGGGGAATAAAAGGAGGTAGGGGAGGGAAGAGAGGACGGGGAGGGTGAGGAGGAGGCGGAGGGTGAGAGTGTTGGAGTGGGCATTGCGGGTGGTGAGGGTTGTGATGAGGGTTTCTTGTTCTGGGGAGAGGTTAGTGAATGGATAAAGTGGGGGAGAAGGAAGGGGAAGGGGAATACCTTGCTCGTCCATCACTTCTGGGATGTCATCGTCGGTGCTGTTGTCATCGGTGTATTTGAAGGTTTTGCGGAGGCGGGTTGAGGCTGATTCGAGCTTTGAGGTTAGCGCGGTGAGGTTGGGGGTGGGGGTTCTTCGTGGCATTTCTTTTGTTGGTTGGAGGATTCTTTCTGTGTGTGGTTGAGAAGTGTTGAGAGTGAAACTGGGGATTCGGTGAGAAGAAGGCTTCGTGAAATGACAGTTGCTGTGAAGCTTCCGTGGCTGCCGTTGACAGCTGCGCAACCGTTTGGTCTTGGCGGCCCCGTAGTTATGATGGATAGAGGCATATAAGAGGTGAAATGCCGGTAGACGGCATAGGATTCGGTATTTGCATACCTACATCCTCAGCTCTGATCTGGCACTTACGACACCACAAGTTGATCAGTGCATGAATATGTCGAATTATCACAGAATTAAAAGTGTTATTTCATCACAATGTCAAGCCCAAGCAGAACTAGACGCAACAGACTGATCAAAGGTGCAATTCAACGACCAGAAAAGACAAGAGCATTCCAGACAAGAATCAACCACTATTTGTACCGAGCCTCATAACGGCCCATCCCCAACTCCCCTATATCCACTCATCCCATTCAGCCCTGCCATCCCCAACTCCTCCTGTCTCTTCTCATCCCTCACCCTCCTCCCCTTAGACACCCACCCCCCAAACACCACCACTTCCCTCACCACCAACCCTACCAATGTCAACCCAAGCAGAAACATGGGAATAGTATTCCATTTCCACCCCCTCATCAACCTCAGCTTCTCCCTAATCACCTCCTCATCCCTCGAATTCTCCATCGGCAACGCAATCACAGCCTCAAACCAAGTCTCGGGCGTCCACCTATCATCAGGATACAACCGCGGAAACTGGTACTCCTCGGCCACATTCGGATCAATACTCTGCCCGCTCGTCCGCCTCGTCTCGACAAAAGTGTACGCCAACGCCCCAAGCGAAAGCAAAAACGACAAGACCACAACAACAGCCCAGGCCTGAAAAACCTTGGGCAGTGGGGAACGAGTGTAGTTTGCATAGTCTTTTCTTCTCTATTTTTTGTCAGCATCTCCTTCTTGTTTCTGTGATGATAAAAGAGATAAACCCACCCGCGAATGAAACCTCCACAACCCCCACAAGCCCAACACCCCCCCTCCCCCAACTACCACCACCGCCGTCCCACCCGCCGCATTGACAGCATGCCCATGGTTCGTCACCAACCCGGCCGGGTGTCCCGAGAGCAGGAAGCCAGACACACCCAACGGGTAGCCTATCTCGAAGGGTCCCTTTCCGTAGTTATGGAGAAAAGACACGGTTGATGAGACGAGCGCAAGGGAGATGATCCCGTCCATTGCTAGCAGTACCGTGACCAAGATAATGTACTTTATCCACGATTTCGGCGCCGCAGGCGGGAAGTTGCGATGCCGGTCTTTTTCTCTGCCGTTCATGATTATCGGTTTTCGGGGTGGTATCCTTGGTTCTGATTCCGGTAGTAGAAACCCCCTCGAGTTGTTGTCAGGTTCAGGCGTGGGGGTTGATGGGTGGGGAGAGGGAGAGGAATGGCTTCTGTTGAGTTCGGTGTAGACACCGCCGCGACCGCTCGACGAGGTTGAGGTCCCTACTGATGAGGATGGGTAGACAAAGGGGGTTGGGAGGCGGGGGGGGAGCCAGCCGCCAGCGGTGGTGGCTACCATGTTGAAGAATTGGGGGTGGTATGCTTCCCGGGGGCTGAAAATAACGGGCGGTAGTTGACAGAGAGGATGCGTGGAGGGAATTGGGGAGGGTGAGAAGTGGGTGGGTATATGAGTGAAACGCACAGCGAGGCAGGTAGCTTGGGTCTAGACGGGTTTTGCTGGCTGGGAGATGGAGAGAAAACAAACAATAGAGTGTGAGTGGTTGTATTGTTTTTGTCTGTGTTAGTCCGGGCGGTGGTGGACTGGACCAAGTCTATCTACTGTTTCGGTGGTTCGTACTGCGGGACTTGTCCTGGATAACTGCTTGGGCTTTTGTGTAAGAGGGTAGTCGTGCGAGCTGGGATGAAGGATTCAGTGAGAAATCCTGGATGACGTATATACCGAGTTTTTGTCCGTGTGGCGGACAAGCGAGACGACGGGGATGTGATGGTAGATGAACGAATATGCTTCTTCATTGGTCTCTCATGGTAGGCATTTCCACAGCCCGTGATGAGTAGATTTGTGAGATCTACTAAGAAAACCGTTCCATCCTTGTTGACAAGTCATCCTTCTAAGCCGATTCCAGTCCGAAGACTTAGCCCATACCTACTCTGTTTCACAACATACATCACCGGCTCCAACTGTAATTCTCGTTTTCGTCCCAACAACGCTCGCTGTGCCGCTGCCATGGCATTCCAACGTTACTATTTCTCGGATGTTTTTTTTTTAACTTGCCGGTCGGAGGGTTCCCTCGACACGGTAAAGTGTCCCACCATGGTGGCTGATCAAATCTGCGGGGTCTTCAAACAAAGGAAACCCATCCGAGGCTATTCAGCCATGAAATGAAGTATGAAGTGTGAATGTAGTTGAAAGAAACTCTCGGTTAAAGCGATTATGCACCCCATATCCTTTCTCGCATAACCCAATAAGATGCATCAATCCATGACTACCAAGCTTCACGCCAAGCCCTCGAACGAGCTCTCCAAAGTGGGCTGTCTTGCTTGCTTGAGCTAGAATCAACGAACCTCTACGGATACCCCAGTCGCAAAACCACAACGACTCCCAACATGCTGCTGTCAAGGTTAACACAAAGGGCGGCCCTCTTCAGGCGGATACCCTCCCAAATATCACAGCGGACACAACCCCTCAGGCAGCAAATACAAAAACGAACCTTAATACCAGCCCCCAAACGAGGCGACGGCCCCCTCATGGAGCGCAGAGCAGACAGAGAGCTTCCCCGTGTGTAACCCCCATAGCATTCCCACTTCCCTCTTTCCAAGTCTAACGTGTGAATTCAGCCCTCCCCTCCTCCAGATGGATGAAAACCCTCCCCCTCTTCGCCCTCTGCGTGGGCGTCGCCTCGGTCGCCATCTTCAACTACCAAAAGTTTTCCTCCCCCGTCGTCGGCGCCACCCTCTACGCCCTCCGCACCTCGGACGTCGGCCGCGAGCACCTCGGCGACAACATCTACTTTGCGCAGCAGATCCCCTGGATCTCGGGCACTCTCAACCAGGTCCAGGGCAGGATCGATATTACGTTCAGGGTGAAGGGCACAAAGGGGGAGGGCGTCATGCGGTTTGCCTCGTTCAGGCCGTCGCCAAGGGGCGTGTTTGAGACGACAGAGTGGAGCTTGGAGATGGATGGGGGAAAGAAGATTGACCTGCTGGACGGAGCCGAGGATCCCTTCAAGGTCATGACGGGGGCTGATCAGCTGGGGATTGATCTGGATGATGATGAGGGTGATAGCTTTGCTGCCAAGAGGGGGTTCAGGAAGTAGTCAGATGACATCAGTGAAAGAGGCACACTCTCACGCATCCCAGTACTTGTACATTTAGTGTAAATATCATACATTTCAAAAATAATCAAACAAAAACACCAAAGGCCTCTCTTTCGCCCCCCTTTACAACGTAGCCCGCTGCTGCTGCTGCTGCTGCTCCCCACCCAAACTCTCATGCCCATCCTCAGCAGCCGCCCGCTCCATCATCTCGGCCTGCTCCCTCGTCGGCTCCCACCCCCCAGCCAAAATCTCCTCTATCCTCTTTTCCCGTCTGGCCCTCTTCAGCTCGAGATGCCTCTCCCTCGCCTGCTGCAAATGCTCCTCCGCGTTGGGAAACCTCTCCTTCAAAGCCCTCATCGTCTTCTCAATGTGCTCCTCCGGCGGCGGCGGCTTCTTGCACGCATCCTGAATCTTGACCACGCACCCCTTCGGCCCCGCCACAGCTCCCTTGACAACCACGATCCCAAGATCGTTATCAATCAGGAGGATCGGCAGGTTCTGCACCGTAACCCTCTGGTTCCCCATCCGTCCGGGCATCTTCTTGCCCGGCAGCACTCTGCTGCCGCTACCCTGCGAAGGACCAGCAGAACCAATAGTCCGATGGTTCTTCGAATTACCATGCGACGCCTCCTGCCCCGAAAACCCATGCCTCTTCATGCCACCCGCAAAACCCATACCCCGGGAGTTACTCCTCACGTCAACCCTCTGCCCGATGTAGAACCAGTCCGGCATGAGCTGCACACCGACCGGCAGCAACCCCTTCTCATCCCTGACCTTGAATTCCGCGAGTTGTTCCTTGGGCGCGATGCCCTTTGCTTCGTAGTACCCCAGCATCGGCGCGCCAACGTTTTTCGGGTCACGTTCCCCGAAACCGACTTGCACGGCCCAGTACCCGTGGTCTTTTCTTGTTTTGTTGAGGACGGTCTGGACGCGGTCGAGCTGGAGGACGGTGCAGGGGATGCGTGTGCCGGTCAGGCCCATGAAGGCGGTCATGCCCTTCTTGATGGCCAGCACGCCGGCGCGGACAGGCGTGGACTGGGCTTTTCGCTTGAGGGCGGCGGCCGGGCCGGCGGTGGGGGCGGGGAGGCCCGAGGTGACTTGGTTGAAGCGGGTTGGTTTGGCGCGGGGGGGGAGGGTGGACCAGCCGAGTTTTACGGATTGGGGGGTGGAAGTGTGGAATTGCGTTGTTCGGAGGAGGGAGGCCGGGGAGGTTGTTCGGAGGGGTAGTCGGAGGGTGAGTCCTGCGCCTGCTGGCGCCAGTCGGGGGGCCATTTTTGTTGCTGTGCGATGCACCCTCGAGGGGTTGGTCAATTGGTTCTCTCGGTGTGCTTGTCGTCGTATTATGGCATTGGGGTTATGGCGTCGAACCCCTGGTGAGAAAAAAAGGCGGCGACGACGGCGAGGTGTCGCGGGTTCAAGGTCGATCGGCCGCGGCGGCAGCAGAGAAATTTGGGAAGCTCGAACTGGACTGGGATTCGGGCTCCGATAAACCGATCTGCCCCTACCGGGGATTGGGCATGATAAGCCTTAACCCTAACCCTTTCAAGGCTGAAGTGGCCTGCCTGCACTTGGTCCTCTCATTCATTGATTGGTTTTGGGTTGCAGAGGTTCTGGAGCTCCCTCTTCACTTCTCTTTGGAGTAACGCTGAGCAGCAGGGCGAGCAGAGATCTTACAGCCGCAGGTATATCATACACTCTTTAGGTCATCCTCTGCAAATCGAGTCAAAATGGTCTACTATTTCACCTCGACCGTGGTTGACCCGCCGGCGTACATTTATGTCGGCAAGGACAAGTTTGAAAGTGAGTGTGTTAGTTCAAGTCCATGTTCGAAGAACGGAAACTAACATCTCACAGACGAAGAGCTGATCAAGCACGGCTGGGAGGAAGATGTCTGGTAAGCCTGCCTCGCCTACCGTTCCCGGTCCCAGCCAAGACCTCGTCTACCTACCTACAGAACTCACCCTCATACTTTTCTCTTCTTCAGGGTACGTTCCACACCCCTTGGTCACTCATGCCTACCCCCTCGCTAACGCTCGAGGCAGTTCCACGTAGACAAGCTCTCCTCAGCCCACATCTACCTCCGCCTCCCCGAAGGCCAAACCTGGGACGCCATCCCCGACCCCCTCCTCACCGACCTCGGCCAGCTGACAAAGGCCAACTCGATCGAGGGCAACAAAAAGGACAACATCACCATCATCTACACCCCCTGGTCCAACCTGAAAAAGGACGGCTCCATGGCCGTCGGCCAGGTCTCGTTCAAGGACCAGAAGAAAGTCAAGCGGATCCTGATCCCCCAAAGGGAGAACCCCATCGTGAACAGGCTCAACAAGACCAAGGTGGAGAAGCACCCTGACTTGAGGCAGGAGAAGGAGGATAGACTCAAAGAGCTGAGGAAGAGGGATCATAGTGCTTTTCTGGCGAGGGTTAGTCATCCCTCCCGTTTCTATCTCTTTTAACTTGGTTAATTGACGTGTGTGTGGAAAAAAATAAAAACAGAAAAAAGAAGAAGCCCGCATCGCCAAAGAGCGCCAGGAGAAGAAATACCAAAAGGACCACGCCTACGACGACATCTTCACCGAGGAGAACCTGGCCCAGTCCAGCAACCAGGACAGGGGGTCAGATTGGGAGGATGATTTCATGTAGTGTTTTTTTTGTCTCTTACAAATCAACCCCCCATCTTATTCATGAATTGACTCTTACTACTGAATGTCACTTCCCATCTGGTTAACCCCCACCCCCTTAACCTTGTGATCACTCGGGTTCGCCGCCGCCTCGTACAGGATGTTTGCCGGTGCTCGTCCCAGCTGCATCCACTCCCCCTTGAAACCAATGTACGATATCCTCGTGACGTCCTCGTCCCCGTCGCCAAAGTTGTCGGGGAAGAAGAGAGACAGGCGGCGGACGGCGTTGAAGCGGGCTCTTCTCTTTTTTTTAAAAATTTATTTTTTCAGTCTCTCAGCATTTTATTTTGTATGAAGTGAAGGGGGACCTCACCACCGCAACTTCCTGCACCTCCCCCGTCCGGGCTAACTCAAACTCCTGCGTCGCGGTTGCGCTCTCAGCAACATCGAAATCGACATCATCCCTGTTGATGATAACTTTCATCGTCTTTGGCGCAGAATCACTGTCTGATGTCCTCAACAAGATACTATGCAGCTTGACCTGTCCGGTAAATCTTCCCTCCCAAAATCAGCCAACTTCCAAAGCCCTACAGTTTTCACTTCTTTCTTATACCCAAACAGGAGAAGGAAAAACAAAAAAAAAAAAAAAAAAAAAAAAAAAACAGTAGGAATACGTACGGCACATTCACCAACAACTGCTCATCCCCATCGCTCTCAACCTCAGGCTCAACCCTCAACCTCTCCGCCCACGTCTTCTTCAATACCTCCTTCCCTGACCCGTAAGTAGCCTCATTCAGCGTCGCCACCCCGTCAAAGTCAATGTGCTGGTACAGCGAAAACTGCAGCGCGGGCGTGATGTCGTCGCTGTGGTCATGTTCTCCCTCCCCGCCATGAGAGTGGTCGTGGTGTTCGTCGTGGCAGTGGTGGGACATTTTTCCTTCCCTCCTTTCCTTCTTGTCACCCGTGATGAAATAAAATAAAAAGGGGAAAAAGTAAAAGTGAGATAGATGTTGGTGTGGTTGAGGTTGTAATCAAGTCAATGTTGTTGACATGGAAGGTGTAAGAACCGTCGAAAGCGGGTGTGTGAGTGAGTGAGTGGCTCACGTTGCTAATAATTGCGGGGTCAGGTTTCGGGATAAAGCAGTTGCCACGCACACACTTGCACAGTTTACAAGCAGGAAAACAGCTGCCAGACAACCGCTCAAAACTTGAAGACTGTGATGCATTCATAAAGTCCTAAGATAAAAAGATGAAATTCACTCCAACACATAACAACAAGCTATATTGTACTACTACCAACACTACCAAGCACAAAACCACCCGCTCCTGCTTTTCGATTCCTGCAAAATTACCAACCATCAACCGCTCAAGGAGTCGCCTTGCTCATGCTGATCAACCGCTTCACACCAACCTGCAACACTCAGTTAGCAATCAACTTTATAGTCACCATCAATCAAAAGAACAACTTACCATCCACTGTCCGCACTGCTCAGTCTTCTCCCTTTGAATGTCCACCTGGATCTTGCTCGCGACGTCGTAGTTCTTGCTGGCAAGAGCATCCGCCAACTGAGCCAGCTGCGCAATCGTGTCTGGCTGGACGAGCTCCTCATTGTTGAGATGGTCAAAGAGAAGACCCAGACGCTTCTGCGTGTCCTTGACCTGTGGCGCGAACGAAGCGGGAGCCTTGGCTGCTACTCTCTGCATGTCCTGGCTAAAGATTTCCACCAGCTGCTGAGCACTGGGAGGGATGTGAGACCGGTCACCGGCGGGATGTCTGGGCTTGGCCGCCGCTGGCGGTGGAGGGGCAGCCGCAGCCGGGGCAGGAGAAGCACGGGGCGGTCCGCCAGCTGGTGGGGGTCCTACGGGAGCACGGGGAGGACCGGCGCTGGGTGGAGGCCCCACTGGTGGCCGGCCGCCCTGGGGAGGAGGAGGTGCGTACTGGCCGACGGGTGGTGCCGACTGGTGCGCAACGGGCGCAGGGGCGTACGGGTTGGACGGGGGAGGAGCAAGTGGGGTGGACGTTGGGGGCTGGCTATAGTTTTGCGGCGCTGGTGCCGGGGCGTATCTGCTCGGGGCAGGGGCACCAGCGGGAGGTGGGTTGTATGGCGATGCTGTCCGGGGAACAGCCATGGGTGATGGCAGCGGAGGTGCCACCTGGGGTTGTGGAGGCGCGTACGGGTTGGTGGAAACATGGGAAGAGGCCGACCCGGGTCTATACGGCAGCTGTTGGCCAACCTGCGGGGGCCCAGTCAAAGGAGAAGCCGTGTTGCGAGGGGGTGCAGGGCCCTTGGGAGGAGGAGGTGGTGGTGTTGGTGCTCCTCGCTGATAGGGGCCAACTGGAGGAGGGCTGGTCAAACCCGCGGGGCCACCATAGGGCGAGGTGATCGGGGCGACATTTGGGGTAGACCTCCGAGGAGGAGGCTTCTTCGCCGCCATAGACTCTGGGAGATCATTCCAAGCACCAACGTCCTTCTTGATCTGGGGCGGGGGCCCGGTACTTCTAGGTGGGGGGCCAGCCGAGGTGAAAGACTGAACGGGAGGTGCATACCCACCGCCTACAGGAGGAGAAGGCGCGTATCCCTGACCTTGAGGAGCGTATGGGGAGGCACCTGGAGGGGCGTACTGAGATGTAGTCGTAGGCCCATATGGGTTCTGAACGGGAGCGCGCTGCTGAGCCTGAACAGGAGGAGCATATGGATTGGCGGGTGTGGCGGCAACAGGGGCAACAGGGGCGGCCTGTTGATAACCCAGAGGCGCAGGGGCGCGAGAAGCCGCGCGAGAGGCAGGAGCCCGAGTAGCAGCGGCAGCAGGCTGGGGAGCAGCCTTCTGAGTGGCAAGCTTGACACGGTTTCTCGCAACCTCGGCAGCAGGGAACTCGTTGGGGAGGAGGTCGAGGTACTTTTGAGCGATCGCCAGCTGGCCATGGGCAGCGGCAATATCAGCATACTCTGTATACTTGTTGTACAGAGCCTCGAGCTTCCAGCCGCCGGTGAGGTTCTTCTCCTCATCGGTGAACTTGGTCACCGCACGGAACACGGTAACCTTCTCGATAAACTGCTGCAGCGATCTGGCGTGGACCGAGAAAGTTGAATCATTAGTGGACTCCTTCAGTCCAGCCTCCTCGGCCTCCTTGAGCTGAGCGATCCAGATGTCCACCACCTTCTCCAACTTGGAGCCGACAAGGTAGCAGAAAGAAGCATCGTTTCGCGACCCGGACTCGTAGATGCGATCTCCAAGTGCTTCGCAGAGATCAGGGAATTCGGAGGGATCAGCAAAGGTGCAGAGAGTAACCATAGTCTCCTTCCAGTTGGCGAGGTCGGCATTGTAGACGACATCCCAAAGGTTCTTTCCAATGATCGAGTTGATCACGCGGAGATAGCTGGGGGCACCCTTCTTCTGCGCGAGGTAAGCGGTTTGGACCTTGTCGACGAGATCCTTTCCACCACAGTTAGCAAGAATGAAGGCATCGGCGATCCTGTTCTCCTTCAAGCAGATGTTGACGGCCTTTTCGAACTTGCCCAGGATAATGGCCTTGGTAATCTTGTCCTCAAGGTGGGTGTTGCCCTCGCTCAGGAGGTGGAACGGGTTGTCGGTTCTGGCGCCCTTGGTGGCAGGCAAATCGGATAAGAAGTCCTCGCCATCATCTACATCACCCCACATGCTCGTCACACGCTTGTGCTTCCTCTTGCCGTCGCCATTGGCTTGGGGAGGAGCCAGGCCGGTCTCTTCTGTTTCCTCCTTGGCCTCGGTGGTCTCGGCAGTCTCGGATTCTTCAGCCCCGTTGGACTCCTCCTCTTCTTCCTTGGAGTAACCAAGATACTCTACAATCTTGGTACGGCCATCTGAGGCGCTCAAGGTCTTCAACACCTGCCATTCGGCCTTCTCCTCCTCCGTCTTGGCAGACTCAATCTGCGACTCACAGATGCCAGCGAGATCGCCACTCTTAAAGGCCTCCTCAAACTTCTCGGTGGCAGATCCAATGTCTGAGTCTACAGAGAACCCAACAATCTGGATCTTGGAAGACCTGGGCTGACCAGCGGGTGTATCGTTCTTGCGGAGAATGACAAGCTTACCACCGTAGCCAAAGGATACGCTGACAGGGCGCTCAAACCAGTTGGGAGCCCTAGGGAGAGAGAACGAGGTGGTCTGAAGCTGGGTCGGGGCCTTGGAGAAGAAGTCATCATCGTCCAAGCTGTTTTGAGGCACTGGCGCCGTAGAAGGGTTGGTGTTTTGCAGAGTGTGGATGGTAATCTTGCCATCAAAAGACGCAATGGCGGACAAGTTGGGGTTGACTGGGTTGAAACGTGTCGAGAAAGCCCAGTTGGTGGCCTCGGGGAACTCGCCATACCGCTCTCCGGTCTGCGGGTTCCACACGAGTGATCGGTTGTCCTTGCCGCAAGAAATCAACAGGCCTGGATCCTGTTGGCACCAAGACAGAGACAGAATGCCCTGATCGTGGCCTTGAAGGGTCTTCTCGGGAACCTGCGAGTTTCTCAGATTCCAGAGAGAAATAACTGGGCTAGTGTCATCGGACGTCGCGGTAAGGAGGCTCGTCGAGTTGTTCGGGTCCCAAGCGATCGCACTGACGGGCTTGCGGTCTCTGGGTGTCAAGGTCAAGGACAGCTTCTTTGTCTTGAGATCCCAGACTGAGACAAATCCCCCGGCACTTCCGGCCGCCAAAATGTTGGAAACCTTCCTGTTCCATGCCACGCACTCGATATCCTGGGCGGCGGCGGTGCCAAGACGGAAAGCGGTCGAGGTGTCGTTAACGTCCCAGATGAAGAGCTCGCCCTTTGAGCCAGCTGTGGCGAGAACGTGTGGTCTCAGGGGGTTGAACTGGAGTGACTTGACAGGGCCGGTGTGCTTTGTCGTGCGTGAAATCAGGGCATCTTCGCTGTCCTTGAGCTTCTGGGCATCCCACAGCTGCAGGGATCCATCCTCCATTGCGCCGGCAACAACACCCAATGGGTGCTCGTCACTTGGGGCACCCCATGCTATATCGTAGAATCTATGATGCCATCCCGTCAGTTTGTCTGGTCAGGTAGATCTATGGTGGTGCGGCTATCTAGATCTAGTGTATACCTGGACTCTGTACTGATGGTAGCTATCGGCTGGAGCTCGAGCCCCTGTTCTTGGGAATCGAGGTTGAGGTCCCACAGCTCGAGCTTGGTCTCGTCGGAGAAGTCGGCGTCGACTGCGCCGGAGCGGGTGCCGGTAACGACGAGGGCGTCAGAACCGGGCGACCAGGCAAAGGCCCCGGTCCGCGGGATCTCTCTCAGGCGGACCATGACGGTCAGTGGGTGGTGGAATCGGTAGACGGCGTGTTACTCCGTAGGGACCACGGCGGTAGAGGGGTTTCTCGGTGATTATCGTTATGGAATTAGAACAAAAACGGGAAAGTGGCAATTGGCTTGAGACGCTTATAGAAAACACCGGGAGCTCTTCTCCAGAGAGCTGTCAGGCCGTGAGGGCGGACGAGAGTGAGGTGGTGGTTTGGGAGGTTCAGGGTGGGAATGTTGGCTGGGCGAGTTGCCAGATTGCAGCCAGGGCGCCAACTAACATTGCGAGGTATGGCGCCCACAGGGGGTGATGCCGCCCCCAGTTTTTGGCAGCTGTCCCTTCCAACAAGGTGGGGTTACCCTAACCCTTGTTTCATTCTTACACATGTACATCAGGGGCACAAAGATTCCATATTCTCGTAGCTAAGTTGCCAAAAGAGGGACGAAATCTAAAGCTCGAGAGGATATTGTTTGAGTAGATCATCACATCAAAATAAATTCAAAACACCTCGTCCAGTCAAACATCCGCCTCCAACCATGACGGGAGCTTGGGGTCCCTGAACAAGCAACCCCAAGCTCTGGCGGGGCATCACTACAGCTTGCATCCAGGCAATCTTCACTCCACGTGATTTCAGCCTCTCTATCAATCAACCCAACATCTCAACTCACCACCACATCAAAGCCCTCGAGTATTCATCCGGTGGAATATCTGGCAATCAAGTCGACATTGATCCCGCCTGCCGAATTACATATCTCAATACACACCTCCTCCAAAATCCAAGACTCAACCACCAAACCATCACTCCTTACAGCTCTTGCTCTCCGTCAAGCTCACTACCACTTACACATACCCTTCCCACACCCCGAAAATGTCGGACGCAACCCGCTGGAAAGCGACCATCTACGTCGGCAACCTCCCTCCCCAAGCAACCCTGCAAACCATCTCCGAAGCTTTCCTCCCCTTTGGTGAAATAGCAGACATCTCCCTCCCCAAAAACGACGGCCGCGGACCCAACGGTGCTGACAAGTCCCACAATAATGACTTCCTCGGCAACGGCCCCCAACAACAGCAACAACAGCAGTCAACTCACCGTGGTTTTGCCTACGTTGAATTCGAGGATGAGGCCGACGCAAAGGAGGCAATCGACAACATGGACCAAGCCGAGATCTTTGGGAGAACTATCAAGGTTTCCGCAGCCAAGATCCCAAAGAGCGCGCAGACGGGTGGGCTGGGGAGTAAGACTGCTGTTTGGGAGCAGGTGAGTTTTGACCCCATCTCGTGATGTTCGAGGAGAAAATATGTGCTAATTATATGACAAATAGGAGGGATGGTTGGCCGAGAATGCCGTCAGTGAGGAGGACAGGCTCGCCTCTGAGCAGGCTCAGAACAGAGCAGACGATCCAATGCAAGGACTGGAGGGACTGGATGTTGCTGGTCCCAAGCCAGAATGAAGAAATGGTTTGAGTGATACTGACGATCACGAGGGGGTTACACCATGACATCACCAACGGTATCGAGGAACAATGTTGATATTGCAGCCCCAAAAGGGGGAAAAAAGTGTGTGCATAGCTACGGCGTTTAGGAGAAGGTGGCCTTTTGTTAGTTCAAGGGAAAAAAGAAGAGAACAATGCCATGTTGTTCTTTTGTTGTTTCACGCATTGAGAGAAAGGGGGATTGCTACCCGTTTGAATCAGACGTCGATTTCACCCTCCAAACCGACCCAGCCTGTCCATCATATACAAAGGGCGCCCCGCCGCCTCCCAAGTCTAAAAATGAAAAGACGAGCCCTCCTGCTCTGACCTCCAATGTTGTTTGTCTAAGCTTAGTGGTGCTCACCGGCAGCGGCGTGGCTGTCGGCAGCGCGATTTTGTCTCTTGAGACGGATGGTCTTGTCAACGACCAAGTGACGGGTGATGGAGTAGCAAGCCGCGCAGACGGCGAAGCCGACGACGACACCTGTAGTCGTATGAGTATTTGTTCCGGATAACCAAAGGTAGACATCGTGGGCTGCTCACCAAGGGGAATCAACTCGGCGGGGATGTTCTTAAGGCGTCTGAGGCGCTGGGAGACAGTGTGGGCTACATAGATCGGTTCAATTCGTGTCAGCGTCGTCGAGTCATCCTAGCCCAGATATCGTGCTCTTCCCGTTGCCTTCACATACCAGACTGCTCCTCCTTCTGTAAACACCAAACAGTTAGCTCTGACGCAATCAAAAAACACAAAACTGTTCTCGTCGTTGCACTCACGGGAATGGGCCGCATCATGCGGGGGGTGGCCCGGAACATCCGCAGAGAGCGCGTAGCAAACATTTTGAAATGACTGAGTGGGGATGTTCCTCGAGAGGGTAGACTGTGTGGCTGTCGACGACGTCTTTTGGAGTTCTTCGGGTATTCTCTGGGGGGGGGGAGCTTCGGCAAGTTGGAAGGTTTACCTAGCTAAGCGGGTTTGATTCCGCCAAGAGCCAGTCACCGTCAGCGATATCAGCCCACACTGTACTCCATACTCTCTGCCTGCACCAAGAAAAACATGTGCCTCAGGCAGCCATTCCTCCAATCACCGCTGCGAAGCTCCGTCAAAGTGACCCACTTTCCGTCATCAGTGTGCGTGCACTGGCACTGGCACTGCATGAACACAAGCCCAAGCATCAGAGAGCTCTCGGTGGCAGCAGCGGACAGCCGAACCGAAAAAGCTCCAGCCAAGAGCACAAGCCAGCCAACCCGAGAGCTCCTATCCATACCTACCTCTCATCATCTCTCCGAACCATTATCGAACAGCGTACTTTCCAAACCCCTCTCACCAAAACTCCCACGCCCCCCCCGGTCGTTGTTCTCCCCTCAACCACAACCACAAATCAATAAACCGCCAAAATGTCTGACGAGGAGCGCGTTACCAAGCCCTTCAAGTTCGTCACCGGTACGTTTGTTCAGTTCCTCCCATGTGCTACCGAAGTGCCCGCAAAGCTGTAAATTCCCGCGGTAAAAGAGGAGGAGGATGGGGGGAGAAAAAAAACAACATGGTCTGATTTTGGGACAACAACGACACTTTGCTAACATCTGCGACAGCTGGTATGCATAAATCTCTTTTTCTGCCCCGATTGAAGCCCGAGAGTGTCGAATTGGTTGCCGAGGGAAATGGAATTGAGAGCTGGGTTGAAATGGGGATGATTGAGCTTTGGGGAGCTGGGCCGATGACGATGACGAATGGTTATGACGGAACGACGACAAATGGACCGGCCGCCGACACCGACGCTTTCAACAACTCAGATGCTGGAGAAGGGGGATCGCCACAATTCCACGTGGAAGCCGACGTCACGCCAGAAAATGAAGCAGAAGGAATTATTGTCATTTTGAGCCGCGAAACAGAACCTCTGACATGATGGATTTCTTCTATAGGTGTCGACGCCCGTTTCCCCAACACCAACCAGACCAAGCACTGCTGGCAGAACTACGTCGACTACCACAAGTGCATCCTCGCCAAGGGTGAGGATTTCGCTCCCTGCCGCCAGGTCCGTAGCCCCCTATATATTACCCCCTATCAACCTATCAGCTGATAACTAACCCGCATGCGCAGTTCTGGCTCGCCTACCGGTCTCTGTGCCCTAGCGGTTGGTATGAACGGTGGGACGCCCAGAGAGGTAAGCTTCCTGTTTCATTTCCACCTCTCTGGCTTGAAAAGATGACTGACATACCCAACAGAGGCTGGCAACTTCCCCGTCAAGCTCGAGTAAGCGTGCTTTTCGAAATGGGAAAGTTGAATTAAACACTACTGCCCAGCATTGCGGCAGAGAAATGGAGAGAAAGGAAGCTAGGAGCTAATGGAGAACGGCGACGGCGGCCCCCCCAAACAAAATTACCTTTTGTGACACTAGAGAAAAATGCCATCATTGGTAGTAAACTCAGGGGAGTTGTGTGTGTGAGGGTCAGGCATATAGAATTTTGAGAAAGACGTGGGTTTTGGTTCGCCCCCTTTTCGGCTCCTGGTCGTCTGGTATGTGACTGTAGATGTGCTTGTACAATATCACATCGAAAGGCAGTTCCTACAGCGCACCGCATTGCCGCCTTGGGAACATGGGTAAGGTAATATGGTGCTTTTCAGCTATGTACTGGCTGGCTGGTATCAGAACCTCCTTGCATGAATCTATGACGGGCTTCGTCAACCGCCACTGGATCTCGCTCCCAAGACCGCACCCCGCAAGAAGATATTCGTTTCCAGTTCGTATCTCATTCGACATCCAAATTCAAAGAAAGCACAAAGATTGATGTGTAAATTACGTGCTGATAGCCTGGTGTCACAAATCCGTTTATGAACCTTATAACCCGTTCCGCCAAACCCAAGTACAAACCGCTGCCAAAATAATACGCTTTGAATGCCCTCCTACCATGATGTCCCAGTAATACAAATTGATACAGATTCTCGCTCGATTTCCACAGTTCCCTTTTCAGTTCAAATGTTCACTCCTCATCAGAGCTCATGAACTCATCATCCTCATCAAAGCCGAAAAAGGTCCTCGCCTGAGGTTTCTCCACCGGCTTCACCACCTCCTTTTCCTTCCCCTTCCCTTTACCCTCCACCTTTGCCGTGTCAGCCTCAGGCTCAACCTCCGAAGGTGGCGTCGTCTCTTTCGACCCTTGACTGTGCTCCTCACTCCCCTCACTACCATCCCCCATCTCCCTATCCTCCTCCTCCTCCTCTCCCGAACCTGAGCCAGAACCACTACTCCCCACCGACGTCCCCAAAAGATTATCAACCATCAACCCCCTCCTCATCGCCTCCGCAACCGCCTCCCTCATCCTCTCCTCCCCCACCTCCTTCTCCTCGACCCACTTCCCATCCAACCCAACCTTTTTACTCCCATATTTGATCTCCTCTTGCTTCCTCTCCGTCATCTCCACAATCTGCTCCCACCTCTTCTTGCGCGCCTCCCTTTCTTTCTTGTCCATCTCAGGTTTGATAGCGAGGTACTCGGCGAGTGCTTTCGCCTCGGTGACGGTCCGTAGCCTTCGGCCGTCGAGGTTGCGGGAGGAGCCGTTGTCTTCTTGGGTTTTTTTGCGCTTGGACATGCGGCCTCCTGCTGCGCGGAGTTGGGAGCCGAAGCCGCCTTTGCCGCCGCAGAGGGGGGCTGAGAGGCGGAGGGTGAGGAAGTCATCTTTTTGTGAGGAGAGTAAGGAAGAGATGGGGAGGGGGAGGAGGGGGGGGTAGGTGGAGGAGAGGGTTGTTAGGAGGAGTTGGCGGGTGCAGAGGAGGGAGGAGGACGAGGGGAGGCGGGAGTCGAGGGTGGTGATGAGGGTTGAGATGGGGGTTGAGGGGGGAGGGCGAGGGAGAGGGTTGGGGGGAGGGAGGAGCCTGTGAAGGAGGTAATGAGGATGTTGATCTTTGAGGGGGGAGGCCATTTTGAGGTGGTGTTGGGTTTGCGACTGGGTGTTGATGCGGCGATTGGTGATGGTTGATAGGAGTGGCGTTGCGCTGTAGATCGAATAGGTTTTGAGATATGCGCCGGCTTGAGGTCAGAGATGTAGGGATCCGGTCGCTGCCGTGGTAGTTGGGAGTCGCGCGTAGAGTGAATGTGTAGGCGAAAAGTAAGCTACAGTCTTTGTAGACTTTGTCGTCGCAACCTTGATGGCGGCAGGTGATAGCGATGGCTGGTGACCCTAGGAACCTTGGAGAAAGGTGGGTCCACCAGCCACAGAGGCAAGTTATCGGTCGCGCCAAGATTTTATAGCTGTGGCTGTGCAGCCCCGCTAATCCCGAGCCCTACTACCGTCTTGGAATTTCGGCGCTGCAGCCCACAAATCGCTGAGACCTCGAATTTTGGCAGCTCGACTCCCCAACGACGACACTTCCGCCAGACCAAGAGACCCCATTGTGTCGATACCGGCCCCTTCGTCAAGATGCTTATTCCCAAGGCCGATCGCAAGGCGATCCATGAGGTAAGGCCTTTTTTTTTGATGTCTTCGTCGTTGGAGAGAGGACAGCGGAGGTTTCGAGGGGCCCTGATGAATCTGTTAGCTAACAAACGGTTGTAGTACCTCTTCCGTGAGGGCGTCATGGTCGCTGCCAAGGAGTACGTTCACCCCCGATTTCTCTCAGGCCATTCTCTTCAATTTCGAGTTCTACGTATCACGAGCGAGGGCCGAGTTCCCAAAATCTTCTTGAACCGACGACTACACTCGACTTCCTTAAATTCACCCAGCACCGAGCCCTCAAACACCAACACGACCTTTTCCGACTGCAACAACGGATTGATGGACAAGTGCGGATGCTAACGGTTGAATTGTGCAGCTACGAGTCCACCCACGAGACCGGCATCCGCAACCTCTATGTCATCAAGGCTTGCCAGTCTTTGACCTCCCGCGGCTACGTCAAGACCCAGTTCTCGTGGCAATACTACTACTACACCCTCACCCCCGAGGGTCTCGACTACCTCCGCGAGTGGCTTCACCTCCCCGCTGAGATTGTCCCTGCCACCCACATCAAGCAGCAGCGGTCTCACGCTCCCCCCCGCGGCATGCTCGGCGATGAGGGCCGCCGTGAGGGCAGATTCGGTGGCCGCGGCCGTGGCGACCGTGGCGACCGTGAGGGTGGCTACAGACGCCGTGAGGCCGGTGAGGGCAAGGAGGGCGGTGCCCCCAGCGACTTCGCTCCTCAGTTGTAAGTTTGGACTCTGTGAGGGATGTACAGGAAGAAGGGCTCTTGTGCTGACAATATTCACAGCCGTGGTGGATTCGGTCGTGGCCGTGGCGGCCGTGGTGATGCCCCTCCCTCGTAAATGCGAAAAGCCAGATCATCTCTCTATCTCTTGGGTTGCCAGCGGCGGCATAACGGCATGGCACGACATGTACTCTAGGCCGAAAAGATTGCCAAGGGTCGGTCGACCAGCGATGCGCTCTGCACCCACTCACTAACCGGGATTGTGAGTGGAATGTGCGTTGGGGGAGTTCGTGGTTAGAGAATCATTCGGGAAAACTTCTGCATTCGGGGTCATCATCTGCGGTCAATATCACGATTTTTGAGTCCTCTCACTGGGTTGCTGAACTTAATGACCGGTTCCGATGGGGTTCTATGGGACAATTATGTGAAACTAAAAAGGAGTTTTTGATGGTTTATCTCGGGCAACGAACGGTCAACAGTCGTCAGCCGCCCTGTCACGTCGTTGAGGGAATGTGAATACGAGCGTCCAGTCCAATTATCTCATGTGTTCAAGTGCTCCGAGTGTGTGGTTTTTCTGTGCAGTCTGAGAACTGGCAGGTTTGATTAGAGTCAGTTGTCAGACTGCACTGCAGCGCTTCATATCAGAACGCCACAGCAACCCAACAAGACCATGGGTATCACACATCGCCTCTGGCTGGGATCTCGATTCGGAAACATCGATATGGCCATCAACACGCCCAAGCACGTGTGGAACGAGGAATCGAACGGAATCCTGAACGCGATGTATCTTGTGATGCTCTCTGAAGATATGCCCTCGGAAACTGAAAACTCGTGGAAAAGTGAATCGCTCTTGATTCTGGATTGCAACAGTTTCACGCATTTGATATTGGCTATAGCTGGATGGAGCGTTCGAGGTTCAATGACAGTCCATATAACATACAAATAAGTTGGGATGAACACACCAGACATGAGCCAACGCTCGCTCATAAATTTGCGTCCCTGTTTTTGATGGAAAAGGCAATGTTCGCGGGGAGACAATCTTTTATCATTATTTTGATATCTCGACACACAGCCCTCCCTCAGGAAGCTCGGTCATCTCCTCCGGCTCGCCCCAGCAGGAGCAGCAGCCTCTAATCGCACGTTTTGGCCTTCTGTTCTGAGTTCCTTGACTACCTCCTGTTTTTGGTTTATCAGTATTCGTGTATGTGAGTTTGGAGGGGTAAGAGGTGAAAAGACTTGCAGCCAGCGCCTCGGGGTTGACCCCGTTTTCGATCATGGAGATGCATATGGAGAGGGTTCGGCGGTCGAGGTGGCAGTTCTGGGAGGTTTTAGTTAAAACAAAACTCGGGGGAAGAAAAATAAACTTACCAAAAGAGTGGATATCTCGTGGAGAATGTCGACCGCTTGTTGGGCGGCGGCTTGCTTTTCTGTTCGGTCTGCCATTTTCTGGGTGGTTGTTTGGGTTGTTTGGTAGGGATGAGGGTTGAGTGTGATGGGGAGGAGTTGTGACGCGTTGTAGGGGTGAGGGTTGGAGGTGGGATGGGGTTAATTGGTGGGGTTGAGTTTTCACGCGACGGCTTTCAACGCTTGTAAGATGCATAAGATTTATGATGAAAATGCAGAGGCAAATATGGAGTATTGATTCAATATTTTCGTCCTCCAGACAGTAAAACAAAACAATTGGTATCTTGACGCAGAAAAAGTCCAACCCTACCCACCTTGCCCAATTCATTACCCAACACATCCATCCATCATGATTATCATAACATTTTTTGACACGACCCAAAAATCAAGACTTCATAGCCTCCACAAACAACTCCCTCATCCCCTTCAACAGCCCAACCAACTCCCTCGTCTCATTCACCCTATCCAACACCCGCTCCACCTTGTCCTTCTCCAGCTTCGGCCGGCAATGCTTCACATCATACTCCCTCCCCCCCATCGCCAGCTCGAACCAAGCCTCCCTCTCCCAATCCTTCTCATCCACATGAGTATACACAAACTTGAGCCTGTCCTCCTTCCCCGCCCCCTCAATCCTCAGACACAGATTTGTAACCCAAAAATCCAATTCCGGGACGTTATACCTCGCCTGCGCCTCCAACTTCTTCTGATGCTCCCTCTGTTTTTGAAGCCTCTCCTCAATCTCCCTCTGCGCAGCCTCAATCTGCTGCCTTAAGCTATCCCGCTGCGCGAGCTGCCTGTCCCTCTGCGCGGTAAGCGACGCAATAGCCTGCTGCATCTCTCTCGTCTCGGCGGCTTCCTTCGCGATGGTTTGCTGGTAGGAGGAGGTTTTCAGTTGGAGGATTTCAATGTCTTTTTTTTTCATTCGATGGTCTTCTTGGAGCTCTGCGACGTTGAGACGGAATTGATTGCGTTCCGAGAGGACGCGTTTCCGGCCGGACTCGATGAAGGAGTCGAATTTGAGGGTGAATTTTGACATGCGGTCGCGGAGGGAGTCGAAGTCGAAGTTGATTTGGGGGAGGGAGTCGGCTAGGTTTGTTGTGGTGGAGGGGGGTGGGAGGGGAGAGGGGCGGGTTGTGGTTGAGAGGGAGGGGTCGAAGGAGGACATTTTGGATTGTTGGTGGTGTTTGCGATGGTTGTTATGGGGTGTGTGGAACGTGGTGATGGCAGGTGTTGCGCGAGGAGTTGGAGTTGTGATGCGAATGGTGGGTGTTGAAGAAGGCGGGCAGGTTTGCGACAGGCGATTTGTTTATCGACTTTCCGTTCTGGGGTTGGTCTCCCAGCAGCCCGGGTTTTGTATGTACGCCAAGACTGCCCCACATGTCCCTCGGGCCCGTAGCCGTGAGTGGCTGCGTGGGTGACTTTGCCCCGCTAAAAACTTAATACTTATTTCTGGGTTCTGGGGTTCTTCCTTTGAAAGCAAGAATTGTATGAAAGTTGCCTTCGACATCGACTTTCACTCTCACTAATGTGATGTTTTGATTTTCCCTTCAGCCCGTTCTTTCCCAACCCAGACTCTCGTTGGCTTGTTTGGCTGTTTTGCATCGTCTTTGGACGAGTCTTTGAACAAAAGCTCGCGACCTCTTTTCTTTTTGGAATCTCGAAAGTACTTTCATTCTGGATTTTGTCGTTGACAGAAAAACAAGAGAATGATATTGAGACTCGCAAACTCTGCCATTCCAGACACGAGAGACCCAAATGGATGAAAAGCGCGGGACTGGCCACTCGGCTGGGAAGTCGAGGGTGAATGCGAATCGAAGACACCATACTGATGGTGTGGTTGGACGGTTGAGTTATACGCCCGCTCAGCGGGATGGTGCTTTTGGTGAACTGCGCAAGAATCGCGTCGAGGATGAGGGTGAGTTTTGGCAGGCCCCCGAGAAAATTTTGCGGCTTTGACTAACGAATGCAGCTCCCAAGTTTCAGCAAGTGACGCCCTTCAGCCAGTGGTGTCCTCCGAGTAAAGTTGCTGCTCCTCAGTCCAACTTGGGGGGCCCGTGGAGAATCGCCAGGGCGCAAGGGAACTGGCTGACGGAATTTCTTCCCGAGGCTTCCATCACCGAGGATGCGCTCGAAGGTCTATTTATGGAGGAGATCGCCAGCGCCAAAGACAGCACCGAAGCTTCACCTGTGTCGACAACCTCTCTCTTTTCCGTTGGTGAAATCGCAGATGTGAGGACCGGACGCAATGGCGACGCAGCGATTTCGGTCATGGCTGTGTCGTCTGGAGTCTCTGGAAATGTGCTTCGTTTGATCAGCCTCGCTCGAGAAGAGTGGGTTTGGGAGGAGGCTGATGTGACGGCGCGTACCAAGGCACCAGATGCCAGATTCGAGGGAGAGTGGTGTCAGGATGCGACGCCGATTTCTTTGGTCAAGTTTGCTATCAATGCAAGCGGCAGCAAGAACAAGCAGGGGAAAAGCGTCGACATGATTCGCTGGCTTTTGGTTCAGAAAGAAAGCTCGACCACGATATGTGAGCCAGAAGTCCGGGACTTGCCCATGCCTACCCCTGGCCTGGCGACAACATCGAGCCCTACCTCTCAGATATTTATCAATCCCCTGGCGACGATACCATTAAGCCAAACTGGTGGCAGCCCACAGACAGATGTGTGCTTCATCCGTGGGCCAGATCGAAACATACCCCAGCTTGTTATTATCGACCAGTGCGGCTACTGGAGCATATGGGACATCACGGGGCGCCGGGATAATCGACCGAAAAGTTTGACGCCTGTTCTGACGATATGCGGCAACATGCTGGCAGGCTCCATACCTAAATTGCCGAGCTCGTCGACAAGCTTGGACAAGCCGCACAGGGTTGTCTACTTGGAGGTCGAGACCGATGAGTCGAGCTCCGAGGAGCTTAAGCACCCAAGGCGACCCTTTCTCCTTTTGAACACCGACCAGGCTCTGCATTTGTTTGACATCGAGTCGCAGAATTCACATCCTGTGGCTCTTCCATCGTTTGGAATCGATCATCAGCGCGTCATGGAAGTTGCTCCCGCTCGACTGGACCCTGGACAGTTCTTTGTCTTGACGAACAAGAGTCTACTGTGGATTGCGGCCAAGAAGGGGGCTGATGGCACAGTCAAATCCGACTTTCTCGCGATATGTCCGCACCAAAAAGACAGCAGTGACCCGACTCTACGGATCGAAGTCTCGGCTGGGGCGTTTGTCAATGATATTTCGGCCTGTTTCGTTTGTGTTTGGTCCGCGCAGGACACGGAGATGAACATTTTCTGGTTTCTCCTGCCGGAATCGGGCACGGCGACTGGGTACCACCGTGAGGTCGTCTCGTTGAAGAGCCGTTCGAATTTCGTTGGCCTTGGCATGCTTCCTGTCAAACGCAAGCTGGGGAAGAGGGATACTATCACGCCTTCTGGCAAACGGCTGAGGGATGCGTCCATGAGGTTCTTTCAGTTTTTGACTCTCAGTCAAGACATGGAGGTTAGCAGCGCGCTTTGTGTGTGGTCGGATGATGAAAGCGCCGAGATACCTGCCCCAGAGATTTTGGACAGGGGTGGTAAGAGCAGAGATGCCGAGAAGGAGCTACTGGAACATCTGCACAAGAGGCTTGTTGTTCCAGATGGGTTTGATGAGCTCACTGTCCTTGGCAAACGCAAGATTGAAGAGCCAGACTCGGGGGATGAGAAACCCAAAAGGCTGAAGCTCAACGATTGCAGCCTTGTTGGGCTGCGTTTGGGTATGGATCCTAGTGAATGGCGGAACCGGACGCTTCATCTTGAGAAGATTGAGCCGGCTACTGGTCAGGATCTCAGGTTCCTTCGAGAGGCTGTGGAGAAGGAGAAGGAGGATGGTTATATGCCTAGACACAGCGTGTAGGTTCTTTTCTGGTTGCATATGACCATGTCCACCTGCTAACTGTTTCCAGTCTTGAGTTGGCAAAGCCCAGCCATCAGCAATCAGACGATGGACTCATCACTCTTGCCCGCACATGGGCAGACATACAACCAGAACTGCAAGACGATCAGGAAGAGGAAGAATGGCTCTATCCTCCCGAAGCAAGCCGTCCGATCCCCGGCTTCAACCCGGACGACATGGCCCAGAACTTGGGCGAGCTGTTCCCCAAGCCTCGCAAACGAGCGCCGGCAACAGTCAAGAACCGCTGGACCCACATCCTGCAAAAGATGGCCGCCGAGATGTTCCTTTCAAACATTTTCGTTTCGGCCGTCCCTCCGTCTTGGGGCAGCACACTAATAACCCCCAACGACAGCCAATCCCAATCCCAATCCCAATCCTTCTCATTCTACTCCTCCTCCCAACCAACCCTCCCCTCCCCCTCCTTCCCCCCCACCCCCTCCAGCCCATCCAAACCATCCCGCCTACCCTCCCAATCAGCCGACCCCGAAGATGAACAGCCACAAGAAGACGTCGTCGCGCTCCGCCTGAGGAAATACGGCTTCATCCCCACCTCGTCCAGCCGCAAGGGCGAATTGTCGGTTGACATCTCCCCCTGGGAAGTGGGCGGCGACCCGGACAACATAAGCTGGCACCTTGGGAAGGATAAGGAAGATATAGAAGCCGAAAAGAGAAAGGATAAACGCTTGAAGAAGATGATGGCCAGACGGCAACGGGTGGAGAGGTTATCGCAGAGATATTTCGGGGAGGAGTCTTCCGTTTTGGAGGAATCGGCTAGTCAGCAGTTGCTGCCGGGTATTCAACCTAGCAGTCAGCTGGTGTTTAGTCAGGGGGTTGTTGTGCCGGGGTCGCCGGCGGCGTTTTTGAGGAGCCCGACGAGGAAGGGGGTGGTGAGACCGACGAGTCCGCTGAGGAGGGAGTACAGGATGGGTGGTGGTGGTGGTGGGAGGGAGAGTTCAAGCCAGCAGGGGGTGGGGGTGAGTGGGGGGAGTAGCCAGACGCCTAGTCGGCAGCAGGTACCGCCGACGAGGAGTCAGGTTTTGCCGGGGTTGTTTGGGGGACGGCAGAGTTTTGGTGCGGGAGCGGCGGGGAGGGTGAGAGAGAGTTTGAGCCCGTTTAAGAAGAAGAAGAGGAAGAGTGAGGGTCGGTTGAGTGGGTTTAGGTAGGGTGGCTGAATTACACGGGTGTGTGATTTTGTGAATATTGCAAAGTAATTGATTTGCCGCGAGCTGAACAGCCGAGTGGCGTCAAAAGTGAAGCCCAGATTCGATCCAAGAAGTTTGAGTAGGATGTAATTACAACCGCAAGTTATATCTACAATGGAAAATATAGCCCTTCTACATCTTGCATAATAATACCTCCAAAAGAACATTCGTTACCAACGAGAATGTGAAAACGACGACCTCAAAATCAAACATCAATCGACTCACAAAACTTTAAGATCCCATCCCGTTTCAACACCCCATCCACCCCCTTTGGCAACCTCGGAAACGGATCGGCAACAACACCAAAGATATCCCCTCCCGTTGCTGTAGGGGGGGTGGTGCTATCACTCGCAGCAGCAGCAGCAGATTTATCCACCACCAACGCCAGCCCATGACTTTTAATCGCATCCACGAGCGCAGGCACCATGTCCTATCACCAACCGTCAACATCTTTTATCATCATCATCTTGGGGCGGGGGATACATACCAGCAACCTCTCACAACAGACCAACCCCATCAAGTTGTTACTCTGCGCCGTCCTCACCGCATCCTTGACACTAACCCCCTGTCCCTCCTCCCCATCCCCCCCCTTCCCCAAATCGTTACACAAAAACACCGGAAAGTTCGGCTGCTTCCAGTTCAGCGCCGTGCAAACGCTAGCATTGTAACTGCTAAACACCACGCTCCTCCCCCCCCTCCCCGGGCCACTCCTCTGCGCGCGTGCGTGGTCAAACACTACTGTCAAGATCGCATCAACAAAAGCGTTCAGATCAGCACTGAGGCCGTGGCCGGCGCCGGTGAGGGGGAGCATCCTCTCCCGCTCAGCTGGTGTGGGGTATAAAACCTGGATGTTGACGTGCATTCCTTTCGGCAAGAGAGACAACGCCTCGTGAAGTGTTGTTCCCCCTGCCGAGGCGAGGATTTTGTGGACAGTAGGGATGTCGTCTGGTAGTGCGGCGGCAAGAGAAGGGCCGGTTACAGTCCTGAACTGGGAGAGTGTTAACCTCGACACGGGGATGTCGATCCCCGCAGTGCAAGGGACCGTCCATTGGGGCCAGAGGACCGGGATGCCATCTGAGGTGTGCTGGACATAAATCCGGACAAAGTCGCCGGTTAGAGAGGACCCGGTGACAAAGGTGGTGTTGGGCATGGCCGGGGTGGTGGCGGGCATGGAGGGGGTGTCGAATTGGGAGGTTGCCTTCCAGTAGGTCTCAAAGTCGGTTATCTCGAGGGGTTTTCCTTGGAAGGGCTTGATGACCTGGGCGTGGAAGCTGATTTGCCCGATCGCGCGGAGGCGGGGGTCGAAGAGAGGGAGGCAGCAGCTGCCCGAGTTGGAGTTTAGCAAGGCGCGGAATGTGTTGGGGAGGGCGACGGTTTTGGCGATGACCTTTGCGCCGTAGGCCGGGAAGACGTCAAAGTCTAGGGTGAAAGAGTCGAGGTTGTCAATCTGAAAAGAGACGAGCCGGGTGTCTTCTTGGAAGGGGAGCATGATGTTCTTGGGGATGACATCCGAAACCTTGGAGGAGATGGTGAGGCGGGCGGCGGGGTATTTGCTGTCGTGGAAGAAGACGAGGGGCTGGTCGCCGTCAAAGTTGATTTGGACGACGGTTTTGTTGTCGAGGAAGTTGTGGCCGTAGCGGCGTAGTGGGATGATTGGCGGTGGGAGCTCGAGGACCGGGATGGCGTCCACGTCGAGAGACATGGGGATGGGGGCGCTGCTGCTGGCCATGGGGCCCAAGGGGGCCGCTACTTGCCGTGCCAGTGGGCTGGACGTCTTGTCTTTGCTGAGCGGCGTGAGGAGCTTTATGCACTCCAGATGACCCTCCCAGGCTGCATAGTACATTGCCGGAAGGTCCTTTTCGTCCAGAATGTTTGGGTCGGCGCCCACATTCAGCAGGGCCTGAAGACAAGGAACGTTCCCTTCGCTCGCCGCGTGTACCAACGGTGTCCAGCCATACAGCTTGTCAATCTGGTCCAAGTCCGCCCCGTAGTTCTGGAGCAGCAGCAACAACTCGGGCGTCTGGCCCGACCTAGCCACCAAATGCTGAGGGTAAAGCCCCTCGGCATCAGCCAATATCCTCGCCCCGTGCTTCAGCAACAGCTCGGCAACAGCCAACGACCCATGCTCACAAGCCAGATTCAACGGCACATGATCCGTGTCCGACACCGGATCCAACCTCGCCTCCCTCTCCAACAGCCTCCCCACACACTCCAGATGCCCATGCACGATCGCGTGAATCAGCGGCGTATAGTTGTCATGATCAATCAAGTTGATCGTCTCTGGCGCCCCCGTGAGCAACTTGTCCAGCATATCCAGCCTCCCATGAATGCTCGCATAATGCAACGGCACCCGCCCATAAACATCCGTCCGGTCCACCGCCACCCCCTTAGCAAGCCCATACTCCAGCACAAACCCGTTCCCATATATCGCCGCCTGATGCAGACAATTCCTCTCGTTGATATCATCCTCGCTCTGAATATCCACCAACCCTGTCTCCAACAGCACATGCAGCGCCTCCAACGGACCCTCATTGATGCTCGCGAGAAAAGTCCTAGTCACCCGCTCCATCATGACCATGTTCTGCTGCTGCTGCTGTCTCTCGTCCCCACCAGCAGCCCTCATCCGCCCGAGCAAATCCCTCAACCCCTCCAAATTCCCACTCAGCACCGTATCAAGCAGCAGCGTGTCCGCATCCCCCTCGTCCGTCCCAAGCAGATGCTGACTACTGACAATATGCCCTGCGGTCGTCCCCGTCTCCTGAAAGCTCAAATTCTCCCCATCCGCCCACGCCCCCAGCTCCTGCAGGCTCGTCGTGGCCTGATCACTCAGCTCACTGATCACCGTCGCGTTGAAAAAAGGCTGCACCTCCACCGCCCGGCTCAGATACAGCTCCTTGGTCTTGGACTTGCTCGTCTTGTCCCACTTCTTCAGAATCTTGGAAAAGGCAGTCCCGTTGATCTCGACAAACTGCTGGAGCTTGTTGAGGTCGTTTGCGAATTGTTGAAAACCTTCCTGCAGGGTGGTGAACTTTGCCGAGCGCCGGGACAGGTTGTTCCCCCCGCCCTGCTGATGGCGGGACTGGAGAACCTTTTTCTTGTCGAGGAGCGTCTTGAGCCGGATCTTGAGCTCGGCTTCTTTTTGGAGGTAGAAGGCGTTGACTTTTTCTAGTTCTCTTTCCTAGACTCGGACTCAGCTTCTGGGGGGCGGGGGCAATATGCAGGGAAAAGAGTGGTGAGCTTTACCAGTTGAAAAAAGAATGTGGCCTTGTTGGCTTGGAGGGCGGCTTGCGAGTCGAGGTGCTCCAGCCCGCCGCTGATGCGGCCCGGTGTGGCAGCACAAAAGCCGGTTGCCTGAACACCGGTGGCACCATTCTGAGACTGGAGGACTGGTGTTGCCGAGAGTTTTTTGATGAGCTATAACTCACATCAGTCATGTCCAAATCTCAACAGTAAGACCGAGTGAGGAATACCTTCTTGAGTGCCTTGTAATTCGTAAAACTGGCGGCATACTCGGGCACCTCGAGCTGCCGTTTTTGAATCTGTTTCCCGAATTTCATCTTGTTCGTTGTTGTTTCTGACTTGAGGCTTTTGAAAAACCCCTTTGTGAGAATCAAGGTGGACGGTGGTGGTGAATGTGGTGTGTGTATGTGTGACCCCTACCAACCCAACAGACTTCCCGTCTCAGTCTTTTTTGCAATGCCCCAAAAAATGAAAACTCCGGGGAAACTTTCTTATAGAGACAAAACCCAACCCGCACGTGGTCTCAGAAAAAACAAAAGTGAGCAGTGGTTGCTCGTCTAAACAACGATATGGGGAATAAGATCCGGTGTTGGTGTGGACAAGGGGTGGATGGTGGGCCGGGGGTGTGAGTGGTGGTGTCGTTTTTGATAACCTACCTAGGCAGTAATAGCAGCTGAGAAAGACGTTGGGCGGCGGACTGGCTGGGCTCCCAGTATTTGTGGTGGGATGGACCAGTCTGATATAAAGACTCTTTTCCTTTTCTGCAAAGTTTTTTGCTGTCTCGTCTCGCTGAGTCTAAAATCCCGGTTTATGGTCCCTGTGACGAAGATAAAGTTTTGCCAAGTTTGGGTTTTGGCTGCTGGTTACTAGGTACCACAGCAGGTTGAGGTGGGAGGAAGAAAGACAAAGTGTAGTTGTAGTTAAGAACGGGCGGGCCGTCAATCGGTTATTAGGGGGGGGGGTGGGCGTGCCGGATCTCGGTCACAGGGGGTTTCGGGGGCCTGGAATCGGGGTGCCAATATCCGCCTAGCACGTCTCTTTCACGCCCCGGCAGATCGGGTATCGTCCAACAACAACAACAACAACCACAACCACAGGCGGAATCCTCCATATCGTCTACTAACGAGTACCAGATCAAAGGCTTATCCTCTCCCCTCATTCCCGTTCCCAGGGTCCCGGGCAAATGTCTTGGTGTTGGCTTGGGTCGTCAGACAGTTGCATAAGGTACACAAAACCCTCTCCTACTGTCTCCCACGAGTCAGGGACCCTGATGACCATGTTTTGACTAATAAGACCATATAAATAAACTAGCTACCTACATACATATATTCAGAGAGAAGATACAGAGCTGCAAAGCTGAGCTGTCATAGCTGCCATCGGAAGATGAACCTGGAGCTCCGTCTGATACGAGATGTCCGAGACAACAACGGCATTCCCAAACTGGCCTTCCACCTCTCTTGTCATATGATCTCTCCGATTCTCTGAAGAAAAAAAAATCCTCTCGCGTGCGTGGTCACCACTCCAAGGTAACTCTTCATGTTCAAGGAACCTCCAGCACGAACCAATGAGAAGCTTCCATCTCGCCATGTGCTTGCATCCGTTTGTCGTTGCAAGGCTGATGCAACAAAAAATGGGCAAGGGAAAGCTCGCGTGGAAACAGCTCCAGTCGAGTGCGGGGGCAAACCTGCAGGTGAGGGGCATGTCAAAACGAGGGGCATGTCAAAACGAGGGGCAATGCTTGTTGAAGCATTTTGGCAGGTATTGAATTACCATACCGTACATTCAGTACAGAGAACAATGTTGACACGATGAGCTGTTGTAGCCAAGACTTAGAATGACATGAAAATTAAACTTCCCAACTTCCCAACTCCAAACTACCTAATCATCCCTACTCCGTACACCTATTTGCTCCCGCTCCCAGCCTTGGTCTTATCATCCACCAGACTGTCAGCCATGGCATCAGCCGTCGCCTGTCTCAGCCTTTCACTATCCTCCAGCTTAATCTCCTTCTTGTCCTTGACCTCCCTCTCGTCTTCGCTATCCCCTAGACTAAAGGGGTCATTGTCCACAATCGGGTTAGGCTCAACAGCAGAGAGAGGCTGCCACTTGCTCGGCTTGCTCCCACCCGGTGCCGCCGCCGCATCCTGGGCCTTCACCTTGGGGGAGGCATTGTAAGCGTCAATGTCCTCCACCTTGTCACTAAATGCCACTTTCCTGCCCTCATGAGACCGGGGCGACTTGGAAGGCGGGGGTGGTCTGAACACATTGGCGTTGCTGCCAAACTGTCTCTGGTTCTGAACAGGGGCTGTAGCATGCGTCAGTGTCCTCATTGCAAGACCACGATTAATCCCGTAGAATAAACTTACTGCCATCGCTGTGAAACTTCATCCCCGCAAAATCATCACTCAACAGCTCTGGATCAGCATCATACCGATCATAATCTGCACTCCTCCGCGTCTGGTTCTGATCCCTAGTGGGCCTCCCCCCGGCAAGCGGATTGCTGCTGCTGCCGGCGCTCCCCTCCGCCCGCCGGCGCTCCTCCTCCTGCTCATCAAAATGCTCATCAATCTTCTTCTTGAAGTCCGTAAACCACGTGTTGACCTTGGTCTGCGTCTCCAAAAACCCCTTCTTCAACTGCTCCTTGATGACGGGAAGATCGTCATCAAGAAAACTATGCTCCCGCTCATCCTGGCTTGGGCGCAGACCAGTCTGCTGCCTTCCGCGGGGCACCGGACCCCCGCCCCGACCGGGGTTGCCACCTCTCTCACCCCCTCTGTTCGCCGTCCTGGCCTCGTAGGCACCGACATTCTCAAAGTGCTCCGCCAGCTGCCGGGCATATCTCTCATCTGCCTCGAGCTGTTCCTGGGCCGTGGTGGTAGGTCCGTGAGCGGCAGCGACGGGCCTCGGGGGCTGGGGAGGGGGTTGCTCGTTCTGGGCAACGGCGTCAGGGTCCGTCATTTCGAGGAGTGCATTGAACGCCGGCTCGATCTGCCCTCGGCTGGCTGTCAGGACCGCCTTGATGACGGCCATGTCGATGGTGGGGAAGGCCTCCTTGAGCATCTGCTGGTTCTGCTGCGTCTCGTTCACGGCGGGCCGGGGTGGCTGCGGGGGAGGGACCTCGCCGACGGGGGAGGCTGCTGAGGCTGAAGTGGTGGTGACATTTCTGGTGGTGGTGGTGGTGTTGTCGTCGTTGTTGATGATGCCGGCCTCTTGAATATCGTCGTCGTCCATCTCGAGTGGTCTTGCGGTGGTGGGCGATTCCGGTTGTGGCGGGACCTTGTTCTTGAACGGGTAGATAGTTAGAAGAAGCTTTTGGAGAGACGAGAAAAGAAGGAGGCATGAAGCCACCCGGGGTAAGTGTTTCATGGATATGGACGTTTTTAAGCTCCCGTCCCTGGGAGAATGCGGCGTATCACTTACAGCGTCGGTTGGAGCAGACATGGTTCCGGTTGTGAGCGAATGGGTGTATCTCAAGATGAGAAGCGTCCTTCAAAACTTCGGTTCTTGCTGAGACTTGACGAGGAACAAGGAAGTTATTTCTGCCAAATTTCTTGTAATTGCCAGAATCAGGGGAGTTGACCCCTTGGAATGCTGTCGCATGTGAGCTCTTGGGGGGGGTGGCCAGCGAGATTACGTAGCCCCTCATGCGACCCACCTGAGCCACACGGGTTGACGACGTTATCGATAAGCCTTCCCTCCTCTGCAAAGTCACCATGTACATTTGAGCTTTACCTCATCGCGTCTATGTTTGGCATTAGTTTATTGTAAACAAGCTGTTGAACTCGCTTTCTAATTTTGACACATAGCGACAAGACGTTAGTGTAGTCTCAAGCACCTCGATCCCTACCTCCACGAGCTGCCATCTCGCTGCCAAGAGCCGACTCCTCTGTACCCCAGACTTGATCGCCGCCGATAAGCAATCGCCAGTGACGTCTCACCTCCAGAGCGCACGCAACCAAGCAACCGCATTCGTTGTTTAGTATCGCATTCTTGATTCTTGAGCACAACACACTTCGATAGTTTCAATCGCTGCTGGGCAGCCCTTTTCCGCCTATAATTGCCGCCATCACTATAGCCTCTTCTAACCCCCTCACACACCTCCATAATAGACACAATGGGCGGCAACTCGAGCAAGATAACAGCCCAAGACCAGTACGTCCCCTCCACCCCCTCGCACTCCCGCATCTACTCGCTAACCCTTCCCCGCAGAGCAATCTACGACCTCAAACTCCAACGCGACCGCCTCCACCAATACCAACGCCGCATCACCCTTCTCACCTCCCGGGAAACCGAAATCGCCCGCGCCCTCCTCGCCCAAAACAACCGTCCCCGCGCCCTCCTCGCCCTCCGCCGAAAGAAATACCAAGAATCCCTCCTCGCCAAAACCGACCAGCAACTCGAGCAGCTAGAAAAACTGGTATCTTCTGTAGAATTCGCACTCATCCAAAAAGACGTCGTCTTTGGGCTGCAGCAGGGGACAAAAGTCCTCAAAGAAATCCACGCCGAGATGGGCGGGATCGACAAGGTGGAAAAACTGATGGGGGAGACGGCGGAGGAGGTCGAGTACCAGAGGGAGGTAAGCGAGATGTTGGGGGGCAGGATCAGTGTCCAGGATGAGGAGGAGGTGGAGGAGGAGTTGGCTGCGTTGGAGAGGGAGTTGGGAGAACCAAAGAAGAAGAAGGAGGAGACTCCTAGTAGGGTGGTGGTGGAGGGGGAGTTGCCTGATGTGCCGGGGACGGAGTTGCCTGCTGGAGAGCAGAGGCAGGAGGGGGTCAAGAAACCGGTTGCTGAGAGGAGGGAGGCGGTTGCTGCTTGAACGGGGGCATACTCTTGTAGAATGGCGTTTTCTGGGTAGGGTTGATTTTTGGCCTTGATATGCATACGCGCGCAAAACGCCTTGCATGGATGAATGGCGTTGGAGTTACGGTCGGCTGGATGGTTGAGGAAGTTACATATTTGCGAGTTATATATCACCCTGTCGATGACCACATGAGCATCAGATACCTATCATTCTCACTTCAGTTCATGATGATTAGTATCTCTGCTTTTGATCCCTGCATGAGTCTCCAAACTCCCATCTTCACTCGCTAACCCGACCCCATAGCTTTGTTGTCCTGTTTTCAATAACCACCAGATACGCCGTTTCCAAAACCAATATAAACAAATCGCTAATTACCATTTATGCCCGTTCGACGCTCTCAGTTCAATGTCCTGTTAATAATCATGAATCCACCTCCATCGCCTCCCCTGCCCCTACTACTTCCTCCTGTTGTTGCTGCTGACTCTTCACCAGCCTCGCCAAACACCCCGGACAGTTATGAATCGTCTCGTGGGCATAAATATCGCAATCGATGCAAAAATGCTCCTCACACTCTGGACATTTATACCTCCCGCTCTCGCTCACCCCGGCCTTGATCGCCTCTGGCAACAACCCTGGCGTCGGTGCCGTTACAGTATTCGTCTTTGCAGGCACCTCCCCTCTGCCTTTTGCCTTGGCGATATTGGCTGCTGTCTGCCCCCCAACACCGGAAGACTCCTTCACCTTCAACTTGATCTTTGGCGGCGCAGCCTTCGGGACAGGCGGGAAGGGCGTCTGACAGGAAAAACACGCCACCGACTTCTTTGCTTCTGTCCACGGAACCGCCACCCATGATTTGAGGGGAAAAAGGTGGTGATACGATCTCGCCAGGTGAATCGACAATATCAGCGTCAGCCCGCAAACGGGACAAGACGCGGGTAACCGGCAGACTTTGATTCTACACCTCGTGCAGGTGTACCCTTCTCTTGTTGGTTTGTTGTGGCAGGCGCAGAGGGAAACAAAATCTTTTGATGCGAGGGAGCGGGAGGGGAAGCCCATCATGAGGAGGGAGGCGTTTGATTGCTCTGCCTCGTGGGTGACGGGGGGTGTCGTGGCGGCGAGGAAGAGCTCGCGAAAGTGCTGCTCGTGGAGGGCGATGCGGTATTGGGAGTCGTCGTTGTCGTTTGTGCGGGCGCAGAGCTCGGCGCAGATGGCTACCTGGGCGGCGAGGCCGATGATGGAGACGCGGATGCGGTCGGCGATGAGGGAGGTGATGGTGTCGGAGATGTCGCCTGGGTCCGAGGAGAGGAGGGCGCCGTATATGATGAGGACTTCGCGGGTGCCGTGGGAGGGGGTGTGGCTGTGAGGAAGGGAATGAATGGTCAGCTGTGGTTGTCATAAACCAGACAAAGAGGTAGGGGGGGGAGGCAGTTTACTATAAATGACCTCGACACATTTCGAGGGCATTTTGAAGACTTGGGTTCCCAATAGGGTCCTTAAGCGCCCACTGCCTCAGCTTCTCAATGTGCTCGACTGGGTTCCCACTCATGTCGCTGATCCTGACGGCAATACCATCGCGCATCCCGATGATCCCCAGCTGACTGATTGGATTCTGCTGAAAGAATGTGTTCACAAATTCCATAGCGTAGGAGAAGGTGAGGGCGAAGCGGTTCGGAAGCAGGTCCTTCTCTGCCATTGCGATGCTCATGTCCAACACCAACACCATGTGCCGTATTATTCCACGTTGGATCGGTGTGGTATCCCGCATCAACCGCCGGCGTTTCTCGGCCTCGATCAACTCGGCCACTGTGATGCTGCCATCTTCGGCAATGGCAACCTCGTCCCAGGCTCGGTGGACTTCTTCCCAAGCTGCTTTGCGGGTTCCCTTGCCCTTCTGGCCACCTTTTCCTTTTCCGCCATCTTTCGATCGTGTACCGTAGACGCTGTCGACTCCGGCATCGTCACCAGAGAGGTCCCCGACATATTCGTCGTCGGAGTCGGCCATCGTGGGGTTCGTGATAAATTTGTATGTTGAGCAGTTGGAGATGGGACGGCGAGGCTGTCGAAGGTTACTTGAGAAGTTCAGGAACCCGCAGCAGCCTCGCAGATTCAGTGGGGCAGCATGGAAATGACGTGACCAATAGAAGCGTAAAATATGGTTCCGAAAATAGTGGGGCCTATCGGCTGCGGGCGCTGCTAGAAAGTCGACCCACACCTCCGGCTCCGTTAGAATTATCCGGCTCAAGTCCGGCCGGTAGATAGTGCAGCGCAGCACCAACGGGTCTTGGCCCCCACTGGCCAGGAAAATGACCGATGGATTTTGCTAGTTTTTATTTTGAATGAGACACTTTTTTAATCACAACCTCACCAGTACGAGACATGCTGGTTCATTAGAGGTTTTCGACGCAGGTCTCCGTGGTTCGGCATGGATATGATGATGACGAATTGTCGGATCATGGTCCCGTCCACGTGAGGCTGTGTTGATATATTGCAATATTCTTCACCACCACCACCTCACACCACCACCCGTCACTATGTAAGCATTCCCCGACGTCGGTCATCAGATCGGTGGCTCCAATCGATCGGGAGATGGCCAAGAAATCTCCCGGATCAAAACGCCCGCTGAGGCTGCCGGGCTGCCGATTTCCCTGCGAACGAGGCAGCGAGGTTTTCTGAAATATAAAAAAAAGTGAGAGGTGGTCAGGCACAACTGCAGGACTGTGCGAAAGACGTGTCTCAGCACGGTGTGAGGCTTGTACCCAAACCGACGAATCAGGCCGGCCGTGCCCTTGCAGCGCATGGTTGCCCCGCCCTCTCATCGGTTATCCCTGGCGCCGTTGACGTAATGTTCCACTGGGGGATCCGATATGGAAATCTTCCATGGGTCATCAGCGGGATCAAAATCAGCCCAAAAGAAAATTTCCCATCTTGGAGAAGGTACGGGACCGGGGGATTTTGGGGTTTGGGTCACTCGGTCATAACCGTCCGTGCCGCCACTTGTCAAGCACCATCGACGATTGCGATCGCGATTTGGTTCGATAATTCCTTGCATAGTTCAGTCGATCTTTTGTACCTTTTTAAAGCTTGTGAGAGCCGGGGAGTCGGCCCAATATGGAAGCTCCGGGATATTGACTCGAGGCGGTGGGAGGCTGGTACGTAGTGGTGAGATTGAGGGAGGGGGCATGCGAGGTGGGGTGCGTAACTGCGTACTTTGTACTGCGTAGGATCGGGGAGCAAACCATGGTCGCCGACGGGACGGAACTGCATTCTGCAGAAGCCTTCCTTCCTTCCTGTAAGAGTGACTTGTGCCGTTTGCTGTGGTGTACGGAGTAATGTGTGCTGTACCCTTTGCTGTGCGCTGTTGTGCTGTTGTGCTATGCTTGCTGCTGCGTTCGTCCTAGTTTCCCCAGAAAATGCCAGCTGAAATGCCAAATTCCACTGGAAGCGACATCATCGACCTCGACACCTGTCCAATCGCATCCCCGAGTGCGCGTATTTCTTGCAGCCTCTGGAGGCCCGTGGAAGTCCGAAATGGCCTCACTTTGTCAGATTGGTCCCAGTAGTCTGGCCAGCTCATTGTATAGGACCCGTCAGCCACGTCTTGTCAATGCATTATTGGACCCTGATCGAGTCAATCTGGCATCCCGTCCATCGGATGGGAGGGGAGAGAGGGGTTGGGGGGGAGGGGGGGGGGGAAGAGGACCCCCATATACAACCACGGCGGCAGCGGACACCTGGCCGAGGAAGCGACATGGGCAGTGGGCACCGAGCAAGTGAAAGCAAGGCACGAAGCGCCATCCTCCCTGCGAGGGCCCTGTTACCCACCGGCCAGCTTTAATAAATGTGATGTGCAACCCGACCCAATGCTCCCACTCACTGCCTCCATATCTTGTGAAAAGGCATCAGTTGTTGAGAGAAAAGCCAGAGCCACTCAGTTCGTATCCAACGGGCAAGTGTAGTTATCGGTAAGATACGTAGTGTAATCTGTATTCGGAGAGGTCATCAATCTGTCAGTCCCGGCAGTCAGGGCGTCTCGCAAGGGTTCGCGTCGTCTCGCATGTCGCCGCCGCCTTGACCAGCAGCATAACGTCATAGTCCCTTTTCGGGCCACTGGGGTGTTTGCTGCCAACTTCTAAACCCACCCACCGGGCGACGCGCGCTTCCTGATTCCCAATTTCGAATTCCACCCACCTCTACGCACACGCACACACCAAACCAAACCAAACCAAACCAAACCAAACTCAGTCATCCATCACACACACAACACACACACACACACTCTCTCTCTCTCTCTCTCGCACCCGACACCACGATCCCCCCTTCCAAGGTTTTTGCTAGTCTAATTCCCCAGACAGACCAGACCAGGACAACCGCCGCCCGTTTCAGCCTCTGCTCAGACCCATTCATCATCACGCGCAGCCCAGCCATTGCTTTGACTTCACTTGTGGCCCATTTTTGTCTCATGTTTTTGATGTGCTAGGGGAGGAGAAAGAAAGGTTGCTCTTTTATCTCGTCGAGGGCTCCCACAGCGGATGCATGCACGACTGCCGACCCGAGCCTGCGCGGCCGCCTATACTACCGTCGACGTCACTGCTGGGATTTTTTAGCTCCCAGGAGACAACCGCATCATCAGCCTGAATGAGGGAATGCGAAGGAGAGGTCACAAACCACGACAAGCCAGGGTAAAATCTGCCTCCCGACGATCCAAGAAGGCGGCTGAGCTGAAGAGGACAAGGTTGAATCCTCCCACAACGACTACGACGACAATCCCACCAGATATCACGGGTGTCGCTGCTGCTGAAGAGACTGCTGTGACCAGGAGTGGTGTTGCTGATTCCAGTGAAGCTGACGATAGTGATGGTGGTACAATCTTGCGTGGGACTGTGTCGCTGATTGCAAAACTACAACAACAAATGACGGGGGATCTGGGGAGCAGCAGAGGGTTCCAGCCATCTGCCACCCCTGATCCGCTTTCTCAGAATCTGGGAAACAAAGCGTTAAAGTTCAAGGAGAGATATGACCGAGTGGACGAAACACAACAAGGGGTATCACCAACCAGTCCACCCAGGCCGCGCGATAACGACACCACGCCAAGAAATGAGATTGGTCCTGCACAGGCTAAGCAGGGTAGGGCAGGAAAGCTCGGTGGTCAGGCGGAGCCGAGGGACGCTCAGCGGAAGTTGGACGAGTACCGGGAAAATCTAGCTCGACATATCGAGAGACGAGAGGCTCCTTTGAGAGGTGAGGCTCTCGCCATACCTGGACCCGTTCGCGTCTCTCCTATTCAGGAGGAGATCTCACCACCGGCAATGTTCCATTCGTCCGGCTCAGACGTCACCCTGACATCGTCTACCGAGTCCGGTAATACCGTTCGAGGAGGATATACACCCGGCCCGGTGGCCGGCACGCCTTCCTATCCGTTTCCTCGCATGGCTCCTCCAAGTATGATACCACCATCGATACACCGGCCGTTCACGACGCTCTCGCCAACCGTGCCGCCCAAAGGTCCCCAGCACGGTTTTGATATCTTCAAAGGCCAGGACAGCTTTCTTTCGAACCCATCCACCCCGGCGTCGGCCACCACGTTTCTGCCCCCAGGATATTCCCAGTCTACGGGAGAGCAGTATGAGTTCCCAAGTCCTAACCTTTATGACCTAACATTGATGCTTGCCGCGGAACCGGGACTGGATGCGTGGTGGAACACGGTGGTGCAGATCATGGTTGATGTGTACAAGGCTGAAAGGGTCACACTGGCTGTTCCAGCAGATTCAACCGATATTGAAAACGTTCCATGGGGCCAAAAGGCGACTTACAATGCTCACAGGGAGGATGTTTTAAGCCTGGGTTATCTCGCCAAGGGGTCGAGTCTTATGCCGAGCAGTGTCGACGATCTTTCCGAAGGCCTTTCCCATCCTCCAGAGTCACCGACGCTACAGCAGCAACCGCCGGCCCGCCCGGAGTTGCAAAGCAGGCATTCCTACACTTCGTACGAGGACAGAAAGGAAGCACGCACTGCGGCCAACGAACGAGCGCCCCAGGCTGCCTCTCGACGACCTCATTTTCTTTCTAGGAGCAAAACAAGTCATGCGGCTCCCACACTCGAAGTTCATGACGATCTTGACGACCACAACACCACTGCTCTGAACCGGCAGGCTCTGGAGGAACACGATGCATTGGAGGAACAACAGCAACAGGATATTCCAAGCTGGGAGGCGCCCATTACAGCGCCGAGAAAGGGCAATGGCAAAATCTTGAATGTCCTGCAAGCGCTTGACTACGAGGCCGACCCGTTGATCGATCACAATGGGGTAATGAGGGTATTAGAGCGTGGCCGGGTTGTAGCGCTCACGAGGAATTACCCCTATCTTGCTCCAGGGTCAGCAGAGTACAAAGTGCCAGAGCCCAAAACACCCGCCCGGCCAAAATCCCCCGAGGGTACCCGCAAATCTGGGAGAAGGCCTCGATCTGATTCTGCCTCCAAGCTTTCGTCGCTTCTCAGTAGCGCTACCACCTTCTCGCCAGCCGTGAACAGAGCTCCCAAAGTCGGGTTGGACAAGAAGGGGTCTGGTGCTGGGTCCCGGATGGATGAAGACAGGCCAAAAGCAGCCAACCCACGCTACGAGGAATATGAGCAAACTCCACCATCACCCTGGTCGCAGTCCCCAGCCCCCTCGCCTGCGGTGCGGGCTGATCCTAATGAGAACCCGTTCTTCACCGACGCCATGGTGGACGAGGACTCTTTCAATCCTGCCTCTGCTCCTGTGGATTATACGGACATAAGGCCGCCCGAAGCGATCGGGATGGATAACTCATGGACTGTGCTGCACATTCCCCTGACGCACGTGCTCCTATCCAAACCGAATCCGACCTTCAAGCTTGATCCTTCTCTTATGGAGCAGAAGATATCCTCGCGGAACAGATCCGGGGATGCTTCTGCGATTCCCAATTCCTCACCGGAAAGACCTCCCAAGGAGAAACACGCGCCAATCGCCATCCTATCGATTCTGAGCCCCATCATCCCGTATCCTTCCAATTTTCGCCACTCTCTCGACCATCTCGCCCCCCATCTCGCCACATCCTTCTCCTTGTGTCGTCACTACACGAACCTCGAGATTGAGCTGAATGGGCTGCAAAAGAGGCGGCCACAAACCGCAGGCTTTGGCGCTCTGGGTCCAGATGGAAGACCACTTGCCGACCCGACTGCCCTCGCTTCACTGGCGTATGCCGAGGACGCAACTAGAGGTTCGTTGGCCGGCAGTATCACCAGTCCAAGTGACTACTCTGGGCCTTCTCGTAGTACGGCTGGCTCACCAGCAGGAACTCCCGGGTGGGAGCCAACGGCAATGGGATTGTTGAGGGGTGGACCTACTGCCAGCCCTGCCCCAGTGAACGCAGACAGCTACTTTAGCTCGATATCGAAAATGGGAGCTGGGACTCAGCGTCCTACACGGGACTCGAGAGAGGTTGAGAGGAGATCATCATCGAGGCTGTCGGGGGGCAAACAAGATGCAGCTTTGCTCAGCCCAGGACAGCCTGAGGTGATCGATGGTGCCCGTCGAAGCTCGGAAGAATCCAGGAGGCCGGGTGCCAAAGAGCTCAAGGATTCCTCGAATGAGAAAATCAATGCGGGGGCGGGGGATAAGAAACAACAGCTTCCTGGGACTCCAGGGGCAGCCCGTCCCCATACCCAGCTTCACTCGTACGGTGCCGATTTTGCGGCTACTTTTCAGTCTCTTCCTCCGAGCTCCACCATTAGCAGAGGCTCTGGCTCGGTAGCAGCACCTTCGAGGGCCGGGTCGTTGTCCCAGGGCGAGATGACACCGCCGTCGGACAAGCTAAAAGGTCTCATCTTGGACTCTTTACCGGCTCACGTCTTTGTCGCTCTCCCGCAAACAGGTGAAATAGTGTGGGTTAACAGCAGGTTCCTTTCGTATCGGGGCCAAACATCTGGCGATCTAGCGGCCGATCCCTGGGGGAGCATACACCCTGACGACCGGGACGAGTATCTCAAGTTCTGGAGCCAGTCAGTAAGGACAGGTGAGCAGTTTTCGAGAACAGTGCGCATCCGGCGGTTTGACGGTGCCTATCGGTGGTTCTACGCCAGGGCTGTCGCCTCCAAGGACAAGAGAGGTGTCATTATGCAGTTCCTGGGCTCCTACATGGACATTCATGATCAACACATTGCGGAGCTCCGGGCTGCGCGTCAAGAGGAAATCGAAGTGTCGGAAGCCAAGCATCGACTGCTCGCCAACCTAATTCCCCAGATCATCTTTACCGCCACCGAAGACGAGGGGATCACCTTCGCCAACGAACAGTGGCTGTCCTACACGGGCCAAACGTTTGAGGATGTCCTGGGTCTTGGCTTCATGGACTTTGTTCATCCTGACGATCTTGCAAAGTGCCAAATCCCCCCGGAGAGGTCACCAAGTCCTCTTTTCAAAAATGAGAACAAAGGCCACGCGCACTCTATCTCGATTGACAGGATGTCTATCAAGTCTGCCAAATCGACAAGGCCCTCGAGCACCGCCCCCGATGCCAACATTCGCGGCATCCACCAGGCGCTGTCCCGACATAACAGCTCGAGCAGCGGTTCGGTCTACGAGCTCTCGACTGCCAATCTTACCGAGCTTGCCAGGAAGGGCGTGATTCGCGTTTCGACCGACAGCAGCGGGCGGCTCTCGTACACCACCGAGATACGGTTGCGCTCTAAGAGCGGCGAATACCGGTGGCATCTCGTACGCTGCGTTGAGATCGATAACGTCGACTTTGGTAATGGTGTCAGTTCCTTCTTTGGGTCGGCCACGGACATCAACGACTTGAAACTGCTCGAGACGAAGCTGAAGGAGGCTATGGACTCAAAGAGTCGCTTCCTCAGCAACATGTCTCACGAGATCAGGACGCCTCTCATCGGCATATCCGGCATGGTCAGCTTTTTGCAGGACACGACACTGAACGAAGAGCAGCGCGATTACACCAACACGATCCAGACCAGCGCCAACAGCTTGCTGATGATTATCAACGACATTTTGGACCTGTCCAAGGTGGATGCGGGGATGATGAAGTTGAACTTTGAGTGGTTCCACACCCGGTCGCTGATCGAGGATGTGAATGAGCTGGTGTCGACCATGGCCATTGCAAAACGTCTGGAACTCAATTATGTTGTGGAAGAGGACGTTCCGGCGTGGGTCAAGGGAGACAAGGTCCGTATCCGCCAGGTCCTGCTCAATGTCATCGGCAATGCTATCAAATTCACCAGTCAGGGGGAGGTTTTCAGTCGGTGCAAAGTCATCGTCCCTGAGGGTGTCGAGCTTGGGGAAGCTGAGATTATGCTGGAGTTTTCTGTGATTGACACGGGCAGGGGCTTTACCAAGCAGGAGGCTGAGCTGATCTTCAAGCCCTTCAGTCAGATCGATGGAAGCAGCACTAGACAGCACGGCGGAAGCGGACTCGGGCTGGTCATTTCGCGCCAGCTGGCTGAGCTGCATGGTGGCACCATGAACGGCACGGCCGTGCCTGGCAAGGGGTCCACGTTTACGTTCACGGCGAGATTTGGGCTGCCGACTGACACGGACCATCCCGATGGCTCGGCGGTTCCTCAACCGACACCTGGGCTCATGCGGGAGGTTAGCGTAAGCTCGACAGAGTCTGCCGTGCGGGATTCCTTCCAGCATGTGCAGGCCATCAGCCCGCAGACGACAGACTCGGCATACAGGTCACCGACCATGGCTTCTAGTGGCAGCTCGGAGCTTTCCGGAGCCTCTGGTCGGACTCAAACTACCGAGAGGTCGTCGCTATCTTCTGTCAGCGGACTGGCTCGTTTCAGTGAAGCTGCTCGAGCTAGCGGGCAGGACCTGTCGCAGATGAAGTTGGAGATGCCGGCCCACCGGATATCTCCAGGTACTACCCCGATGCCCCTGGACTCGAAACGGTCAAGTGTTGCGGCCAACTATCGCCCGCCCTTGTACTCTATCTTGATCATCTGCCCACAAACGCACAGCCGGGAGGCGACTACCAAGCACATTGAGCAGACGCTGCCCAAGGACGTCCCCCATCAGATCGTTGCGGTATCATCCGTGGATGAGGCCCGCGGTTTGATCGGTGGTGATGAGTCGGTGAATTTCACGCACATTGTTGTCAACCTGCCCACGCCTGAAGATATCATCAGTCTGATGGACAGGATTTCGGGATCGAGCATGCTGGGCAAGACCAGCATTCTTATTCTTTCGGACTCGGTCCAGCGACAGGCAGTCATCAAGCAGGTAGCGGGCACAAAGTATGACGACATGCTCTCCGACGGCAAGGTGACGTATATCTACAAGCCAGTCAAACCGTCGAGGTTTGCCGTGATTTTCGACCCGGGCAAGGAGCGTGATCTGAGTATTGATCGGAACCGCTCGACGGCGCAGCAGTTGGTGGAATTTCAACGACAGAGCTACGTTGATATGGAAAGGCGCATGGGCAACAAGGGATACAAGGTGCTGCTGGTGGAGGATAACCCGGTTAATCAAAAGGTCTTGTCAAAGTATCTGAAGAGGGTTGGAGTGGAGGTGGAACTGGCGGCGGATGGGGCCGAGTGCACTGATATGGTGTTTGGGAGGGGGAGGGGGTATTATTCGTTGATTCTGGTATGTCTTCTTGTCTCGTCACTTTTTTGTTTTTTTTTCCCCATCACTAACCACGAACAGTGCGACCTCCACATGCCCAGAAAAGATGGGTATCAAGCCTGCAGGGAGATTAGAGCGTGGGAAATTCAGCACCTGATGGAGGACGAGAGGACCGGGAGGAGCTTTGTTCCAACAAACCAGAACTCAAACAACAAGAACAGGACGCTGCCGATTATTGCGCTCAGCGCGAATGTCATGAGCGACGTACAGGAAAAGTGTGTGGAGGCTGGGTTTAGCGACTATGTGGCGAAGCCGGTGGATTTTATTAATTTGAGCCAGGCGCTGTCCAAGTTTTTTTGAGGAAGGGGAGGGGGGGAAATAAGGGGATGATGGGATGGGAGTGGAACAAGTTGGAATTACTATCAGGAATTATTCGATTACATTATGGCAACACACAACAACAAGACAAGGGAATGAAAGGGTTTTTTGGGGGGGGGGATCAATGATTATCATTAGGACAGGGTATTTATTTGTCTGGGCTTTTGGGCAGGTTTAGGCAAGGGAGGGAGGGAGGGACAGTTGGTGTAAAACTTTTTTCTTTGTCTTGAGTTTTTTTACAACAGGCATATCATGATGTTTTGTTTTATTCGTTCAACCCTTTTTATTTTTCTGTATGCGTTTTTTTTTTTTTTTTTGTGTTATATGCATGATATCCCAGGGTGTATTTGGGTTTGGGGGTTTTTAGGGTTTTTATTTATGATTGGTGTTTGTGTTAATGGGGAGGAGAAGTTAAGAGAAAGGGGGGGTTGGGAAGGGTTCAATTTCTTATACGCTTTCTTCTTTTAATTGTTATACATCCATCCTCACTTACTTGCTTACTCACTTACTTACTTACCTACTTACTTACTTACTCATCAATCATCATGGTGGAAAGAAAAACATCGCTTTCATAATAAAAAAACGGGCAGGAATTTGGCAAAAGAAAAGAAAAGGGATGTACGTACCTAGCATTTTAGCGTGTTTTTGGTGTGTGTTGATTAGGAAACAAAGAGAGATATGAGCATTGGGATTCTGTTTTGATGGGATATTTGTGTGTTTAGTAGTGGTGAGAGGTTGGTACTTTTGGGATGTGGTGAGAAAAGGGGGTGGTGTTTGAGGAGGTATTTTTGGATGGTGGGAGTCTGAGGGGTTTTGGTTTGGGAGGGTGGAGGGAAGGTGAGGGAGGGGTGGTTTGGGGGTTATATCTCGGGTGTAGTTGTTAAGGTTGAGATATGGGGTTTGTAGTTGGGTTGGATGACAGCCGTTGTCTTATACCAGCCCGAGGCGGGATGAGTAACTGACGAGAATTATCAGAAGAATGAAGGGAAAGGACAGTTCAAGTCGACGACTACGACGCAGCATAGTGGTGTATATATTCCCGCTAACTCCCCTTTCTTTTATTTCCTATTAAAACGATCGTTCATCGAGTCGTGCGCAGCAGTAGTCCTCTGCTAATAGACCTTCTGCAGCCGGCACATAGGACCCTGGTGGTGGTTTACCGCCATTCCCACTCCCAAGCGCGCTCTTACACGGGCTACGAAAGATCTCCTTGATGGTCAGTGCTTATCTGGCTCTTTCGAAAGACGGAGAAAAACCCTAAGCCGGAGCATGCTCGCGCGTGGGCCGTGTTTTGCTGGAGGCGCTGTGGAATTCAATCCTCCTCGTCGTGGCGACCCAGGTTCTAGAAGCTCTGGATAACCGGCTGCGGGCAAGCCCACTGCAGCTTCAATGCCCGCACCATGAATAAGTGGCCAGCTTTGTGTCTCTGTTGGTCATCCAAAAACTTATCGAAGACCCCACAAGAATAAAACCCGAATTCTTAAACCAAAATCTAAAAGGAATTACAACTCCCTATCTCCCAGCATACCACTCACTCCCTTCTTGACGACTAACCCTCTACCCTTCCTCATCTACCAACGTAATTATACTAGAAGAAGCGGAGTCTGGGTCTTGTCCTCGTGACGTCTTGGATGAGTCTGGGTTGGGTCTGGGTTGGGTCTGGGGTAGGTTTATTTGTATTAGAGTCCGGGTTATTAGATGCTATTTTCTCGTTTTAATATGGATGTTTATCGTCTGGGTCCTCTAAGTTGAAACTCGTTTAGAAATCTCCAAACAGGGTTTGCAGGTACCTGTATACAACATGCCACCTCGAAAGCCGTTAGCAAAGCGCATGTAAAAGACACCTCTTCAAACTCTAGGTATCCTATAAAACCCCGACCTGCACTCATCCTTCTCACCCAACTCTTCCTCGCAATGCATATAGGTATTTGTCTCGAATCATGGGCAAAAGTCTTTCCGTAGTCAAGATACCGAGAAGCCTCACAGCCCCCATCACGTCTTCATCGTCAGGGGGTCCCCATATGTTGATTGCATGCCCTCTTCACCAGGTGTGGACTTGTGCGGTATTCGGCAATGTCCTATCTGAGCCAGCTGATGTTGAAATTGGAAGTCATGTTCTGTCAGACTTTGTTGTGTTTCTAGAACTGTCACTGTGACATTTCTCTCCTGAATCTGGGGGTGTCTTGGGTTGGTCCAATTGGTAATTATTCGGTGCGCGGAGGCAAGAGTGTCGATGAGTAGCTGATGGGATGGTGCTGAGGGAAGCACGTACCTACCTACTCACCTAAGGTAGCAAGATTCCAAAGAGTTTAAAGATAAAATTCCTCGCATTTATACTTTCTGGGTATGGAGTTTGGCAGTGAGTGGTACATAGGTACGGCAAGGAAATCGCATAAGTCGAGAAACCATCAAACTCGAAAAAGCCCAGTTCAAGCCAGGTTCAGCCAGCTCGAATGGCCAGATAGGTATTATCGTCAGAATATGTGTTGACGCTTTTTGGGAACGCGTATTTTTGGTTCGGAGAATAAACCAGCAGTACAACCCATCCTCAGCTCATCTCACCACCACTCAACTAGAACTTACTCGCTGTTCTTCTTTCTTCTTCCTCCATCACAAGTCCCCGGCTCTTGTCATCGTCTTCTGATCTCCTCTCATAGAGCTCAATCCAGCCACTCCGACAACTCCTCACAACAGAGAAAATGTACCCCACCCCCCTCCCCCTTCCCAAGCCATAGGCGTCAACCCCGAACCACCTCTGATTCGTCCTCTGTCGCTCGCCACACTGCATCCAGGACGCGTGGTCACACAACCCCAACCCTCACTCCCTCCTCACACGTGTCGGAGATCCGCTTACCTATCATCTACCTATCTACATTTACCTACCACCTATACCAGCAAAGTAGCCATGTCTCAGTCTACCCACCTACCCTGCTGAAACGACGACGACGGGGGAAGCAATCGGGCAGTGATACTTTTGTCGCCTCTTCATGGGCCCCTCTCTCCGGTATTCGACGACTGAACCCGGGATGAAGTAGGCTTTTCCAAGCCGGCCACCTTAGTCTGTTGAAGGGCTAGCAGCGAACAAACATCATCTTCCTTGAACGAGAGCCACGAAGAAATCCCAGCCACAGCAACAACAACAAACCCCTACATCATCCACCAGCTAGGCCTCGGAGCCAACCCCACCTTTTATTCCTCTCCCCCCATCCCCAATGTGTTTGTCTCGTCCAGTTGCAACCCGCCTCGCCGTCCCTATTCGGAAGGTCCTACAACCTTGCGGCCCCTCCCAGTGAACAATGCGAACGGACACACATGAATATCGCCAAGCCAGGAAACAGGGCAGTGGCTGATGTGTGCAGTGTGTGAGCCACACCCTGTTGCCTATACTGTCCTCGTCCATCCTACTAGTCTGTACCGGCTTGGCAGCCCATGCTCCCATCGACAGAAAAAGTGGCGGGTTCGAATTCCCAATATCAATATGAGCCCTGATATCAGCAACCCCAGTTTTATCTGCTAAAACTAGATCGGTTCCAGACTTTGCCAATCTGTGGTATTGCAACTAGAGCCTAATAAGAGCTCCATTGAGGAGAGAGGAGAGAGGTCACAGGTGATCAAAGGTGTTGTTGACCTACATACGACACTACTTCCCTTCCCCATTGCTTGGGACCACCCGTGCCACAGAATGTAACGGCATGCGGTAGAAACAAGAACTGGAGGCGGAGAGCATTGTTCTGGCGCTACAGCCAGTGTGGTATAGCTCACGTCCCAAGTCGGAAAAAATGGGGGGGCTGTTGTATGCTTGACCACCTTGATACTTACCTTGCACCACCCACCCTCTTCGCACTCGCCTTGATACGAGGGTAACAAGGGTGGTTTAAACTTGCGCAAAGTACCGGCAGTGGCCTAATAGGTAAACCGAGAGTCAGCAACAAAAAATTTCATTATTCCCACAGCCAGGAGCAGACGTTCAGGGGGCGGGGGTGGGGGGCGTACTAGTTGCTCAGAGGAGGTCCTTTCGGCAGGGTTTCTAGAATTGACTTGGCCATCCATCCCTCATGCTGCAACCCGCAAACCATCCAAGCAAGCAACCACAAAACACGAGGCGGGAAGGATGAGCGCGAAAATACGGTTGAGCAGCGCTTGGCACGTCCACCAGTCCCTCGGGCGGAGCTTTGCTTGCTGCACTTCTTCGGCGCCCCCCCAAGACAAGAGCCAGTGGGCTGTCGTCTTTTATCCTGTCTCGTGGAGAGAGAGACTCGTGCTACACACGCGTCTCTCCGTACATCGGAAGTCCGGCCAGCCTATCACTTCCAGGCAATCGTTCTCGAAGCTCGGCAGACGTGGTGGGGCCATGCGCTCAGTTTCTGCGGGGAGCCAATGGCATATCGGCAGCCGTTGGCCGTGTGGGTGTGTGGGAGCAAAAGCATCAGCTTACGGCGAAACAGGCATGTATCTAAACACTTCGCTCGGGTTGTCAACTCTATGTTCAGACGAATGTCACAAATTAGACGTCCCACCCGTGTCCAGCTCCGGGCAGGATGCCGTGGGCTGTGTGAAACGGAGCTTGGTGTTGCGTGCCACAATCTAGGAGTTCCGTGAGCCTCATATCGGAGACCAGATCGGCTCAGATCAAGGTCGTATTTCAGGCCGGGCCGGTGCAGACTTGTGTACAGGACCTGAATATATGACATATAGAACATCTTGAATAAGTCAGGCCCATTTGAAGAGGGCAAGAGCACTTGACTATGCTTGACAACGTGATTAGCAGCTCTACTGGAGTGTGATACTCGGGACAAGAGTCAATGTCATTAACTCGCCCGAGCTAAGCACTTGCCGAAAGTCTTTGCGCATGCTGTGCACAGATTGGCGACCACACTTGGTGCTGAGTCTCACTTTTGTCTTTGACATGCCCAGACTGGCTGGGTGGTTGGTGGTGTTGACTTGACCGGGTGCGTGCTGTGTTCGACTTGCACTCTTCAAATCCGGTCTTGGTCAATCAGCAACATGATCCCCAACGAAGAAGGCGGTAATGATGCTCTCCAAGGGCGGCAAGATGCCACGGCACATATGTACAAGTGGTCTCAGATATGACCGAGTCCGTACGGAAGATCACATGGTGTGACATTGCTTCCCATGGCACTGAAAGCGCTTCACTCGCCCGTGAGATAACAAGGCTCACTGGGTAGGAGTTGGTGTTGTTTCAGGTCATCGTCAGACCGGGAAGATATAAATCTCTCTGAACAAGGGGCCTTGCTGGGACCCGAGCGCGCCACACCTCGTTGTAGCGGATTTGGCCGCCTCCAGGTTGGCAAAGTACGAGGCGTGTTGGGCCACCGGTGGCTTGATGGTTGAGATGGAGCTTGTGGTTACCTATACATCCATGCTTTGAACTAATTTCGTGAGTCAAAAACCCGAAACGACATTCGAGAGTGCTACATGGTTGACGGAAGCCAGCTATCAGGGCGGCTTACTTGCAGTCTTGTGCGCGTTTGCTGAACAACTTGGTTGGTGGGTTGCCATCTGAACTCGTGGCGAATGCATAGCGTCTTTTCTGGTCAACGTACACATAGGCCGGTTGCCTAGGCTGTGTTCCAGACGAAGACACCAATCAACAGTTGCCGAACCTAATCGTCTTCGGACTTGGAGACTGAAATCTGTACCAAGCGGAAGCATGACCGAAGAGAGGTAGACGGCAAAGTGGTTCTATGGCTGAGCACACAGCATATGCTTCCAAGCAAGCCCAAGTGCAGACAGGGAGCTTGCTGCAAGCTGCTCACCGTGCCACATCCAGACGCTAGGGGGGGTCCTCTTGGTGCCTCAGTATGCGCCACTGGCAAGCACATCATCAGTCGGAGCACATGCCACGACAGCGTGCCAGTTTCCCAGAGGAAGGAGAGGCCCTGGATCAAGAACCAGTCCGCAATGGCGGGTGACGGTTGGATGAAACCGGACTGGATGTGAAAACAGTTTCCTCTGAGGGATGGCCAGAACGAAACGAGTGTTTCTGTCGATCAAGAGGGGGTTTGCCCGACTGCAGGTCTGCATGTGGGATCAGTAACCACCTTGACTTGAGGTCCAACCCCACCGGCAGGCCGACATATGCGTAGCGAGACGGATTGAGAGATGGAGCCGAGGGTTTGACACACCTTTTTAATATCCACTATATTCGTGGGTTCCTGGATCCGTCGAAGGGTTGCCCGGGCTGCGGAAGGGCGCGTCCGTAGGGCCTACCTTCCTCCAGCTGGTCTGCTTAGGAGTAGGTAGACAGGTGATAGCTATAAGCTCAAAATAAAAGGTGGTCGTGTACGAGGTGACGTGCGCTGCTGGTGACACCCGCCGCATAATCGCAGCCAAGGTCCAGACCCAAGGAACCGTGACCGATGTTTGGATGAGAATTTCTCCGGGTTGTGCTCTGCTAACCTGGAACACCAAGGTGAGGTTAGGTAGGTATACCTACTACCCCACATCTTTCTGGGACTTTGCAAGTGACCTCAGCTTGGATGTTCGCTTCGGTCGTGGTGTTTCTTGTCTCGAGAGGCTCCGTGGCTATTTTCAACATCGCGCGGCGGGTATCTTGCAGCTACTACGACGTGGTAAAACTACCGCCGACGACAGCACGGGCACTCAGGGCTCAGGGCTCACCTCAAAGTTCTCCTAGAAACATACTTGAAGCGACTTGCTGTGTTTTGAAGCACTTCTGTGTGGTTCGGCACCGGCGCTTGGACCACCCCCATGCCACTGATACCGCCGATGCCACCTGGAGAGCCACCTGCCAGCCAACTGAGTGGCTGCAACTCCACTGAAGTTTTCGAAACCTCGCGTTTGAGAACACTGCAGCCACGTTTGGCTGACGGATACCTCCGCCTACCTACCTAGTATAGGTCTGGTTCATCATACGCACATCCGAACAACTGTTCGCCCGGACAATGGGCTGGCTGCCTTAACGCGTCCGAATATACCCAAGTGCCGGCCTCGTCCTGCCAGGGACATACGACCCTCCCTCTCTGTCTTTGGAAAACCTAAGACGAACCACGGGATATTCGCCAATCCCTCCGCTCTTAAGACCAAATCCTCCGGCCTAAGATATCCACAGATGATGTGAGTAGGGTTTCAATGCTGAAAGCTCCGCATAGGTTCTCCGGTCCCCGGCCGCCGTCTTCCCTGCTGCCCTGCTTGGACCTCGCGGCACAAAGTTGGTGATTCCGGCAGAAGTCGTTTCTGTCTCCCCACGCGGTCCTCTTTTCCCAGGTCCTCCAGGTTGTGCCGTCACGTCCGGCCTGCACAAGCACCCGTCGAGAGTTGCATGCCATGGTACCTGTAGCGGCTGCAAGCGCGAGATCGACTGTTTCCCCCACTATCCTTCATTGGGGGGTTGAGCCCCCAAAAGTCTGAGTGCATTACACGCGCTGTCAAAGCGTCTTCATGCTTTAAGGTTTCTTTTCCGATCACTGGGACACCGAAGCTGCAGCATCGTCTCCTGAGTCACTCCAGGTCGACGTTGAATATCACAGTAGCCTTCGCATCGTGCCGGCCGCATCTCTATCCGCACAAGACGCAGACACACAGACACACAAGTCAGCAACGAAAACGAATCCAACACCGCCCAAACCCGGATCTCATCATTCAACGATCTACGCCGTCTTACTGGTTACTGGTCCGAGCCAGTCATGCGTTTTTTGGGACCTCCAGGCCAGGCTGGCTGAGATCGGACCGCCAAACATCTACACGGCATTCTGCAGTTTATGCCCCGCGCAGGATCAGTATGGTGTGTCCGTGTATTATTGACCTATTCTTCTAACCTGCAGCACAGCCAACTGCCCTACCCACCCTGCGCGGTTAACTCGCTCGCCTGGCAGTGGCATCAGCCATCTCTTCCAGGGCAACCCAGCTGCACCCGGACCCAACGGTCCTGCTTCGGCTGTCAGATACCTCCCTGACCGAGCACCAGATGTGTCCCAATCAGTTACATCGAGCTTCCGGGCTTGGCTGGCTGTTGAAACTGTACAAACTGTTTTCCGGGTTGCTGCCCGTTCCAGTCCTGCGTAGTGTAGGCGGTTTACTCAAGAGTCCGGATCCATCCTATCCTGGCACAGGCCTTGCTCGTCAGCATATTCATCCGATTTAGGCAGCTCACAACCTCGACACCCATGACGATGAGCAGCCAGGCCCAGCCAGCAGAAGCATCACGACAGAAAAAGCCAACGTCAGATGGTGGGGGATGGGTAGCGGGAGTCGCAGGGGGGTTTATGACGGGGTGTTGTGTGCTCGCAAGACCCTTGCTCGCCCAGCACCTGGTGCCGGAATCATTATCCACACCCCCTCTGCAGGGTTCTGATTCGCCTATCCGGGCAATTCACCGTCTGGTTCTGGTTGAGGATCTGCTTTGGCGTCAATCCAAACACACCACCCCCCGGGGCTCTGGTCCCTGTGTACTCGTCCTCACCCACACGGTCCAAATTCACTCCAGGCCCTTTCTGTAACAAGATACTTGCCAGGGCTCCAGCACATCTGATATGCTAAAAACAGTGCCCCCCTTCAACTGCAAAGCGCCAGCCTTGTCAGTCACTCACGGATTCCGGTGGTGTGGGCACTACTGCACTGACAGGGCCAGGCACCATCTCCCTTTGGGGCATTCCACCCGGCCAGCAGCCCAGCAACGCACAACAGTTTCCTGGTGTCAGGACTTTCAAGACAGGATTGATGCTAGGAAGAAGGCTACAGACCTAAGGGCACCCTCCCCAGATTCCTGGAATTATCTTGGCTGTCCCGGTACTCACGGCCATGCTATGCTATGCAGCAGCATCTCCGACCAAGACTCCTTGCCGTGACCACCTCGTTCTGATCGCCATCGACTGGCCCTGAGCGTTTTGCTCTCTGTTTCCTCAACAGCTTGCCTGTCTCGAGTCTTTCGGGGACCACTTTGATGCTCGGTTTCCAGAGTACCCTGCTGTCAATCTGTTCTGATACGCGCTGCTTCTAAATGAAATAGCTCAGGGCACGCCCGCTTGCTCCACATTGTTTCCCGCTCGGCTGCTTGCCTAAACAGTAAACTGTCGACAGTTTACAAATTCTTGTCTTATCCCTCCCTCTCCTTCTGTCCCGCTCGCCGTCCTTGTTTTTCTCAGCACTTCACCGAGCAGAGTTTCCGACTTAGCTTCTCTTACCATATACACACACGACCACCGCTCCCTGACAGGCTCGGCACATCCAACTGCCCACCAAAAGAGCCACAAGCGCGGCGGCTTCTTGCTCACTTGGACGGGGAGGGAGATCGGGACGGGGCAAAGAGGCACGGAGCAAGGGTGACCCTCGCCTCGCTCGCTCTAGCTCCGCCTCGAGTGTGTGTAGTTGCTTTCCTGCCCTGAACTTACCAGCATCAGCCGTCTTTGCCCTTTCCTACCTTAGCAAGTACTTATATTTTCTATGCGGCACCAGGTGGTCAAATGAGGGTGGGCATCTGTACTTTCGACGTTTCATCACTCCACGCCCCGCCTACTACCTTCTCTGCTACCGTTACTTGGCTGGCCGCCACATCCAGCTTCTTCCTGAAAAGGTTATTTCCACGTCTTATTGTTCCCTCCCCCCTGCTCATTGGTCTCTTCAAAAGCTCCCCTCCCTCCTTCGACATATCTTCCGATACCTGCTGCACCTGCCCTACCCTTTCTTCTTCTCTTGTGTCCCGCTCCACGTGTTGGGCATTCTCCTCCCTTCCCACCATCACATTGACTCCTCACATGAAGGATGCTCACCATCACTAAGCCTGTGCAGTACGGCTACGGGCCCGTCCATGATCTACCCACCCCGCCGAGCACATCACGACCTTCTCCCCCCTTGATATATAAGGATTCGAGCTACAAGTCCACGCTCACTAACCCGCGAGACAGCAGTCCGTTGCATCAGCCCATGTCGGCACCTCACCGTGGCTTGCCACCGCCGGCGGCCTTGCCTCCAGTTCAGCCACCTCCAGGATCCGGACTTTCCCAACCACCAGTGTCGGGGCCTCCCCCGCCGCCACCGCAGCAAAACCAGTCCTACACGCAGCTTCCGCTACCGCCATCGTGGCATGGTAATGAGGAGTCAATGCAGTACTGGTTGAAAGCGAAGGCAGAAGAGGACAAGAGAAAGCAAGAAGAGGAGAAGACACGACAGGAGAGTTTCCGCTTGGAGCAGAGGAAAATGGAGCACGAAATTCTGAGGACATCACTGCACGGAGGAATCCCCCCTCCGCTAGTACCGGTGGTGTTCGCCGGCATGGGCGGAGGAGCGCTCTCGCCACAGGCATGGGAACTGGCACAGCAATTCCTGCCACCGCACCAGCAGCAACATCCGCCAGCATTGATGCCATCAGGGGCCATTGCCTCAGAACACCAAAGAAGAGACTCGCAAGCACAGGGATACGGCCAATATCCAACCTCTGGGGGAGTGCCGTCCACCCCGGGATCGGCACAGGGGCCAACCAGCTCGTACATGGCGGGCTATCCAGGGTCTCCCACGAGGCCTCGGGGACAGAGCATGCCCGGTCGGCCACCATCCAATCTTCCGAATCTCAATACGAACCTGCCGGGCGGGCCGGGCGGCGGGCCAGCAACAGCTTCACATCCCGGAATTGCTCACTCGCAGCACCAGGACGCCCAGCCGTCGCCGTCGATTTATTTCCACCACTGGCAGCCTCCCACCACTCAGGCGGGAGGGACACGGAGTGGCACGGATCAACCCGGCACGCCCTCAGGTTCGTCCAAATCAAAATCTCGCTCGTAAGGGTCTCGCGCGGGCTAACTAGCTCGTTTACGCAGTAGGGGAATCGCCGCGAAAACGAAAAGCAGCAGGGCCACAGCCTCCCATTCCTCCACCATCGACGGCACAACGGCTTCGCTCACCACCGTTTCAACACAGCGCAGCGCTCTCCAACCCACCACCAGGGCGAAGAAGAGGCCACTCGCGGCAACGGAGTGACCTGGGATCATACCGGGCCGGAGGGCGGGGCCTTCGTGGAGAGAGCTCTGGGCCGGGGCGAGAAATGTCGCCGATGCACACGTCTGGGGCGAGCTCGGCTCGCGAGAGTGAACCTTCCAGCTCGTCCCAGGCTCAGCAAGGGCAGCAGCTGCATCGTGCACCACCTCCACAACCAGCTCCCATGCGGACCGGAGCACACTCGGTTTCGTCCCTGCTCTCGGACACTCCACAGTCCCCCCAGCCTCCGACGCACCAATTTGCCGTCTCCTCGGAACCACGACAATTCGGGCAGCAACAACAGCAACAACAACAGCAACAACAGCATCATCACCACCACCACCAGCAGACGCCTCATCAAACGATATACCAGCAGCAGCAGGCATATGGCGAGAGCGAGCGGACGTTGGAAGAAAAATTGCGCGGTGGTGGAGTTCCAGGATCGTCAACCACGCGACCAGGAGATAACGATTGAACCTTAATTTCAGCGATGTTTCAGCATCCCCGACTTGCCCCAAACTCGTTGTGGTTTGGTAACCCTTCCGCCGGCTCCCCCGCCCCTTTCCCTTTGCGGACAGACCCACGATGGGTGGGACGGCGGGGGATGGATGCGAGCCAGGGGTCCTCGCTCGCGAACATTCCTTGGGAGATCCCAAACATCGAGCCCCTGTCGATTCATTCTGACACGGTCAATTCTCCACGCAACAACGCACATTGCGGTGCGCAACAATTCTTTCAGCCAAACACAAACAATCTTTCCAGAGAAAAAACTTGGAAAAGGGTTGAGGATCCCGGAGCCCGGAGGTTTGACTGTTTTGGAGCCACTCGGAGCGAGGCATATTCTTGTTGCTTTTGGTTGGTTTTGGGGCTTTTTTTTTTCTTTCTTTTTTGCTTTTCTGTGCCTTTGCTTCGTTCCATTACCCCTTCGTTGCATTTTTCCATTCTCTGCACTTTTTTTTTTTTTTTTGGCATTGTATATTGACAACTTGTACTGTATTATTAACAAACAGCGTCTTTTTTTTGTACTTTTTTGCTGTGTATTTGTACGCACGTATTCACCTTGGGTTTTTATCAAAACAGAGGCAGAGGGAGCCAGAAGCAGGGAGCAGGGAAAAATACCAAGACTCTTACAACGTTTAAAACAGGGGGCCAGCTTCTGGGACATGTTTTGCTTTTTCCTCTTTTTGCTGCCATCTTTTCTCTTTGCTTTTCTCGGGGGGAGCAACGGTGATGACACTTCCCAAGTTGGGTAGGTGGGGCATGGTGTGGCTGGAGTGCCAGGTTCGTTTAACTGAGGCTCGGCTTCCCGAACCCGCCAGACTGGCGGGACAGGACATGGATCGTCGTCCGTAGACGCTGTCGAGTCCTGTTCACTTGTTGACATCAAGGTTCTCGAAAGAACAGATGAACTCGATGCTGCGGCTGCTGCCACTGCCGGACCTTTCATCACTTTACAGCGCCTCCAATGCAGTCTTCTCGATATCTCGACGTCATGTGGGTTGCTTCACAACGGCTGCCGTCACATTGTAGATGCATCGGCACCCTCTCTGCCGGGGACAGAGTCCAGATCGTGCCCTAAACGAAAACCAGGATTCCTAGCGGCACCAAGGTAATTGTCAGGGTGAGGAAGCAGCCCCTATCACTTACATAATGGCAGTTTTGAACTTTTTGGGGACCTGGACAATCACATGTGCATAGTGAATAAGAAGGAAGAAAATGACCTGATTCGGCCAGCGAACCCCTCCTCCTCAAACACGTCGTTGCCCTGTTCGTCGTATCTGAATCTGCAACCACGGGCCAAGCCATGGGATCCCGGGAGGGCTAGCGATGCATCGGGTTTAGGTGAGAACCCTCTGCCGCTTCTTCCAAGCGCTTGTCAGGTCCTTTGACCAACGCCACCATGGCACTCGACGGACATCTTCACTCTCCACGGCATCGTTCTGGAGGAGCCTCATCTCGTCCGAGGTCAAAGCACCTGCATAGCCATGGCCGGGTATGCCACATCGGTGTTGACGGCGCTTGCTGCTGATCGATCATACACAGACTACGAGGTCCTACCTATTCCTGGTATCACGGCAGACGAGGTATCAAAAGAAGAAAGCAGCGCCGAGGAGAAAACAAAACCAATGCGCAGATAAGTGCCGAGGCAGATGAAGGGGCTGTCTTCTTCTGGATGTGGAAGCCGGACATTTTCTGATTTGCCCGGCCTTTTCTCCTCCCACACAGCACATATCAAAGAACTGACAGTGGAGGAGAGCACCTCGCAAATAGTGTCACACATGTCGAGTCGAGACGCACTCTGAAGGGGATGACGTTACTTAATATAGGGCTGCGCATTAGCACCCCTGTCCGGACAAGGACCAGGGCCGTTGGGCAGCAGACTGGGGTAAACCGAAAGCGGTTTAACGCCCACGGGCCAGGGATGGGGGGGACCTGGGGAGGGGTGCGATTGTTGAGGGGGGGGGGAACCTTCTTTTCTTTCCACCACCACCCACATTCCGTCCGACTCCTCCCTCGCCTGCGTCTGCTTCCCCGCGTCTGTAAGCACACAAACCTGTCCTTTATTTTTTTGCGCGGACAAGCGCCGAAGGGAAGCCCAACATGCAAGCGACGACTCATCAATCAATCTGCCAATTGCCAACCGAACTGCCAACCGCGCTCGGCAATCTCTGCACGGAATGGGTTCACTCACACTCTTCCTCCCGGAGTCTTGTCGTCACCGGCAGCTTTTGGCACGGACAATGCGGCGGCGGCGTCCGCAACCAAGAGGTGTCGTCGTTACCGCCGTTGACTTTGCACTGGAGTTGCAACGGTGTTATGATCAGCCCCACACGGCGCTTATGGTTCTGGCTCGGACCCGGACCCGGGACGGCCACCCGGCCCGTTCTGCCCTTCCGGAGGGTAGTGTAGCCCCAAGAGTTCACGCATGTCGGGCGAACACCTACACTATCACGAACTGTCTGCCGGGTGCTGCCTAGCGTCTTTCTGCGATGCCTCCCTGCGGCTCTTGAACCGAACTCGCGATATCTAACCACACCTAACCAAGAATCCTTTTCTTCCTCCACTGCGGCCCTTTTTTCTTCCTTCCTTCCTCCCTTCCTCTCCCCCACTGTCTGCCCACTTCTACGTACACGACACGTACGTCTCCCTCGGCTCCATTTTGGCAGTTCGGCGCACAGGCGAGGCGGCATTTTCCATTGCCTTGAACGAGCAGGATGCAACGCTGGAAGCTATACGGATATCCAGCCGTCTGTTTTGCACAGTCGCCTGCGGCAAAATCACCAATGCAACACTGCGAGCTGGCTCTGCCTGTCAACTCTTTTTATTTTTGATTTTATTTTTTCCCTTCGCGGCGGAAATCAAGTCATTGCCTCAGAAGCGCTGAAGGATGTCTTTATTTCTGGCACAAACGTCTGAGCGTTCGCAGCCCGTCAACCTCAGCTCGAAGTCGGCAGGCGTTGTTGTATAAGGATGGGATCAACAGGCGCAGGCAATAAGCGCACAGCCGGGTGTCAAAGCTTGGGGGTTGCATTTTCTCACCTGTCAGTTCATGCTATGATACGACATGCATCTGATAATGGGGAGTGTTTCTACACACGCCTGAAAAGATGATGGGTCTACCCTATCGGCGGATGAACATCAGCCAGTCGGTGGCCGTTTGATGGCGGCCAGCCAGGATCGACCAGATCTTACTTACCGACTTAGTAATATCATCCAGCCATTCGGAGCTGGTCCGGTCCGGCCATACGCGGCCTGCACGTGGGATTTGTTTTTTCCCTTTGACAACGTGGACTTGTCTCGTCGTCGGCAGGCAGGCATGAACGGTATGGTATGGTGGCCATGCCCATGTTTCTTTTGGACCACACCTGGACGCGGCACGGTATTTGGATCCTGGGTCTTGCCGTCGAGGCCTTGTCCTTGTCAGTTGTCTTTTTGGGGGGAGGGCGTATATATGTGCTTGATCGACGCAGTCGTCCTCTAGTGCAGCAGCCGCAGCTGTGGCTGTAGCCTTAGTGGCTACCACTGCACTCAACTTCAGCATGCTTTTGTCGGTGCGCTTTTGTTTCCTTTTCCCAAGCATGAAGCCTCATCATCTCTTGGCCCAGTATCTATTCCTTCCGAACAACCAAAACACTTATCCAAAAGCCGCGATATTGCCTTGTTTGTTGGTTTGGTCTCGTCCCGTTGAGCCGAATGACCCAGATATGAAGATTATGCCAGAGATTCCGGATCTGGCAGGATACAAAGTTTGTTCTGGGGGCTTGTATGGAACCGATCCGAATGAGCCGCCCGTCACTGGCTTGTCTGGACGGTTATGATGACGCCAGCAAACAACTTCGGCTGGTGGGTTCGGCAAGGGGAGGAGGGTATCAATTCCGTGTTAAGATGGTCTTTTTTTTTTTCTTTTTTCCAAGATTGACAGTTTGTGCGGATGAAAGAGGTTACTGCTGGAAGCGAGTTGCCGCTTCCTATAGGCGAGGACGCAAAAGATTGCAAGTGCATTTCGCCCCCCTTTTTCGTCTACGGCATTGTGGTTTTTTCTCCATATCTATCCAAGTCTTAATTAATGGGTTCAACCAAGCTGCTTGACATGAGAGTGATTATGAGAATGTACCACTTCGCTTAGACGGGATGGGGCAGACGAGTGTGGTGTGGTGGGTGTGGGTGCGGGTGTGGGCAGTATACCCGGGCCCGGGGAACTTGTGATGTGATGCACACACACGAGGTTGAGGTCGAATGGGTATCGCGGCTGAATTGGAGATAGACGCGGGTAGATTGGGATTGGGGGAGGGAATGTTGACGGCGCTTGCGGGTAAGGGATGGGAGTGTGGGACGGAAGAAGGGACGCGGCTATTTTTACTTTGGAAGAGCTCCCGTACTGTGTGTTTGTGTGTGTGTGTGTGTGTGTGTATGTGTGTGTCTGTGTGAGTGAGCGGGTGGTGGTCGGCCGCTTTGTAAATTCAAGACTGATGCCACATGCTTTGGATGACATTTGGGCACGGAGGTGAGGTAGGTAGTAGGTAGGCAGCAGGTAAGCAGGGTATAAAAAGACATCATGCATTTACATATGCACAGTGATAATACTTTGCTGTCAAGGACGGGAGAACACATGAAACATGTGTGTTACCTTCTTCTACCTATCTGACATACCTATATGTGCGTGAAAGGGGTGGGGGGGAAGGGAGGGGCGGAGGAAAAGCCACAAGTGTAAGCCACAAGTGGAATGTTTTGACCCGTCTGACATGCTTTTGGGGGATGATGGGAGGTATCACGCAAGGGATTACTGTGCCTCGGCTTGGCAGGGCTTGCTGATGAGGATGGTGCGGAAGATAATGAAGAAAGGGGAGAATACCCCAGACCCCGGACCCCAGACTTGGTTTTGCTGGTTGGTGTGGTGGGTGAGAAAGTAGGGTGGATTTGTGTCAGATATATTGGGGGTTGCCGGATTGGGATATTTAAGAAGTGCTTTACATAAACCAACATACCTATGTAAGGTTTGCGACGTCTAAGCTGAGCCGATGTGGTAGGCGCGATCTCTATCACGTGGCATGTGAACTTTCCAGGTTGTAAAATGCTGGTAGACAAGCACAGAGACAAGGACAAGGTCAGTTGCGCAATCTTTTTTTTATTTTTATTTTTTATTTTCTTTTTGCAAGGTAGGTTGGACAGTATGTAGTGACACTGACAACACGCGGAACATACAACTGATGTGACCTACCTTTATGGAGTTAGTAAAAGACCTGCCTATACTATAAGAGCTCGTGTGTATTACAGGCTGTTTTATGGTAAGTAAGTAAGGTAGCGAGGGGGAGACTACTGCGGGAGAAGCGCTGAGAACATTGGTCTCGAAAGCCGACAAGGTTGTCTAAGTTGGGTACCGAGACAGCGCTAGAAGAATCACGGAACAGCAAAGGAACGTCGCGAAAAAGAAAGTAAACAAGGAAAGTCCGCTTTTCATAGAAAGGAAATTTTGGGTTGACCACCCTCGGCTGCTTTGGCGTATGCGAGTCACGCGTGAAAAGGACCGAAAAAGGGAGGATGGAGGTAGCGAGAGCGACTCTTGCAGGTACACATGGGTCAGATGATGAGCTTCAGGTTGGGACTCTTATGTTTGTGTGATAGGTGCGGTTGTGGTTGTTTTTGTTGGTGTTGACTGGATTGTGGGCATAGTACTGGTGGGAGTCATAGGGATATCTCTCTCACCTACCGACTGACCACTTGCAGTCAAGGGGATTATGTCATGAACACTCACACTTTAATGATGAAAAGTAGATGAGATAGCTGTTGAGTAGAATGAAGATTATGTACCAGTCATCTGTCTCATGAGATCGTAACAAGCTTCCGACTGGGGAGAATGTGAATCCTCGCGAACTCACTTGACTATCTATGGAAAGAGAGATGACTGAGTTGTTGGACGCCTATAAGAGCCCCAATATCTCTCCTTATTCTCAGAGCTCATATATTTCGAGACCGCTGTTCAAGCTTCAAAGCTGACGGTCGAGTGTATATATACTCACTTCATCTCAAAACAAACCATGTTCACCAACATCCATCACGCCATCTAGCTTCTCGACACCGTCATTCACCTAGGTACCCACCCCATAACCCACCAGTCTCCAACCAAGAGCAGGCTCCCAGTATCGGAACACGGCACCCCGGACATGGCACCCAGGTTGACCTCTTTCCCTTCCGTTGGACCATCGTCACCTCACCAAGACCGGGTGGATAAGGCTGATGAGCTGGACGGGTCTCCCGAGTTCTGGACTGGACAAACTGCCTTGCAACTTCAGAAGCATTTCCAGACGAAGACAAGGCTCTCAAAGATTGCCTGCTGCTTGGCCTTCAGTAAAATCACTGTTGGAGCAAACCACATAGTCTGCCGTTGCCAGACCGAGCTACTCGGCGCCCTCAATGCCCTGTTCGGGCCTTCCGGAAGCCCCGCAACTTACACCTCAGAGACCCGGTGTTGCCTGGCTCTCAAGACGCCATTGCTCCCATACCTAGCCGGGAGTTTGCGGAGAGGGAGGCCGGATTGGCATGGCGAGCTCCCGGTGCTCAAGCTGACTTCACCCAGCTGCGTCATGACTTGACAAAGGGGTCGCACTCTGGGAATCTCCACCACAACTCAGGACACCCTACCGACGACAGCCAAGCCATCGCCGAGCAGCAAGAACCGATGAACCCAGCACGAGAACGCGGTCTGGCCGGAAACGCGGACCACTCCAGCAAGCTATAACCACGACCTGGAATCAGACAAATTCACCTGTCTCCAATCCATCATCAAGAAGATCGCAAGAAGCTCGCGAGCCAACCAATTCTTGAGGTCGTCAAGAGAGCCCATGGATGGTGCCAGCGAAGGTAAGCTCCCCTTCATTCACATCCAAGCGTCCCCTTCATTCACACAAATCCAGCAGCTCCCCGCCGCTCCAGCAGGCTGGTCCATTTAGCCAGGTTACTCGCCTGAACATCGCCTGTGTATCTCACCCACGGCCAGGCAGATCCCAAGTCTATCATCCAATACCAAGCCATGAGACGAGCACCAGGAGACTTGGCTCAGCCGTGTCAAGTTTCACTTTCAACTCCCTTCAACTTACAGCTGGTTCCCACCCCCAACCCGAACCAACACTTGTCTTTCCGTCGGGGGAGGTGAAGACTCCTACCCCGGCAGATTTCTGCAAAGATTCATCGTCCAGTACATCGAGCCGCTCCCCCAGCACCTTGACCGCATTTCTTTCCATCACAACACCCAAAGCCAGCCTCAACCTCCAAGCCCCCTGTTTATCAGACTGCGGGGACACGCCAACCTTTTACGATGGTCTCACTGTGTTTTCTCCTCTTGGCCTTGACAGTCCCGAGATTGCTTTGATATGATATTCTTTCTGGTTTCGTCTTGAATAATTTCTCCGCGGAGTAGGCTGTTGCTAGGTGGAAAGCCATGTTGTTGTTATGTCTGCAGGGGAAAATGAGAGCTGGGGCGAACTTGTCGAAGATGTTGTTGATAGGTACTGAATAGTGGTGACATATCTAGCTAGTTGGTGTCTGAATATAAGCTATTTATTTCGATGAGTGATGAAAGTCTCCTTAAGTGTAAACTGCCGGCTGGTATGAATTGTGAAATTGCTAATTAGCAGAAAGATGTAGAGGAAACTATGGCATCTTCTCGATACCACAAATGGTCAAGAGTTCGACAGCTCCATTTGAATCTAGATAATAGACAAAAGATGCAAGACAGCCGGCAGACCAACCTCTGAACAGTCTCTCTCAGAGAACCCGACCACGCACAACACCCACACACTTGACCCAGCACCTCGAATGATCCATAAATTCAGGTGTCAGTATCATAGGTATGTATGTATTTACATTCTCTTACTTCTCACCCTCTCTTCCAGCAACCACATCAACCTAACCCTACCCATCCACCATCCATCCCACCCCAACAGTTATAACATCACCATCTCATCACCACTCATCCACACCATCGTTCAAAGACAAAAGAAACACACAAGTCCTGTCAAATGACGTGGACGACCTAGCCAGCTAACTAACCGGTCAAGCTAACATTAAAAAAGAGAAATAGGGGCAGAAAACATTCCATCAAAAGCATCCATCTCTCACTTTCCTCAATCTATCCCACAACAAGACAAGAACCACACACCGAAAAAACAACAACAACAACAACAACAACAACAACAACAACAACAAAAACAACAACAACAACAACAACAACAACAACAAAAACAACAACAACAACAACAACAACAACAAAAACGCTCAAACCAATTTCGCAATAGGGGGGAATAAGCAAATCTCGTACCAGAGAAACAAAAAAAAAAGTAAACGGGGGGTATCAAACTTGTCTGCACGGAAAAAATGCCTGTGTGTCCTGTCAATCTCCTTTTCGAGAAACAGGCACCAACCAACAAACAAACAAACAAAAAAAACGACCCAAGAGAAAAAAAAAATGAATAGAAAAAAAGGCCCTCCAACAAAACTCCTCACATCTTCCACTTACTCCCCCCACCCCCCTCCTTATGATGAACCCTCCACTCGGCCCTCGTAACCTTCATGAGCAAATCCTCATCCTTAATCGGAATCCAAGCCGTCAGCGCCTTCATCGCGTTCTCAAAGTCCGAATCAAGCAACACATCCCTCAACGCATTAATCAGCGCCGCGCTCGTGGCATGCAGGATATCCAGCCCCTTTGGCACCCCCCTGGCTCCCAACCCGGGTCCCTTCCCCTTTTCCTTTTCCCCCAGCTGCTGCTGCTGCTCCTCATAATTTGGAGGCGGGCACTCCCCCAGCAGCATAAAGACATCCCACACCCTCAGCTGCGCCGGGAACGGAATGCTCAAGTTGAACAGCGTCAGGTACCACCTCGTCCCATACGCCGTGGCATCAATCGCCAGCTCTTTGAGCTTGGCCGCCACGTCCTTCCCGGCCAGCCACCTGTTCTCAAAGTCCTCCAGCACCCCCATCAGCTCCGCAAAGCCGGGCTTGTAAAGGTGCTCCAGCCCGCGGTACCGCCACATCCTCACCAGCATGACAAAACACCTCTCCTCGTCAAAATAACACAGCAGCGTCGCCGCAAGGGGCGCCATCCCCTGCACATAGCCCAACTCGGGAAAAAACAGCGAGATGGCATGCAGCACCCTGAAAAGCAGCCTCTGACCGCCACGATACCGCTTGCGGAACATGATATGCCCGTTAATCGTCCTCGGCACGTCCAGGTCAATCTGCACATCATCCGGCGAGCTCTCGTGCTGCAGTCTCGTAAATTCGGCAATCAAATAGTCGTCCGTCTCGGTGCTCTTCCACTGCCTGGCGCTCGTGGCCAAAAAGGAATACCACGCCGCCGCCCGCCAGCAGTCCGGGATACCCTTCCAGGTCCTGTCAATCAACTTTGCGTTTTTGGTGTCGAATTCGTAATCCATCCCCTGCCCCTGACTACTTGGCTGTGAGGCCGACGGCGACGACCCAGCCTTCTTATTCACAACAGTCGCCATCTTCCTCCACTTCTCGGCCCGTTCCAACTCCTTACGTTTCTGTGCCTCCGTGTTCTTCCCCCCGTTCACCCCGACGTTGCTGGCAAACCCCACCCCTCCCCCATCCCCATGATCATCCGTGTTGATCCCCGTCAGTCCCGCCTGCAAAGCAAGCATGTCCCCCGCCTCATCCATCCACCTCCGATCCCTATTATGCGGCAACCGATTCGTCGCCGATCTGATCGAGCTCCTCGTCGATCTCCTCGACAGAGTCGAGAATTCGCTCGTAAAAGTGTTGAGTGACCTTGTCGAAACCTTCCTGCTTGGTGGTCGAATGTAACCCCCCAAACTACCACCTCCACCCCCGGTGGCGGAATAAGCCGTCATGGGCCTCTTGGTCAGCACGTTCCTCCTTCTAGGCGGCATCTGCGCCGACCTCAACTCTGGGGTCCCAGCCCTCGCCGTTTCCGGTCTTGCAGGTGGGCGCTGGCTGATGAACCCATACCGATCCACATCCGAAAACCCTACATCCTCCCAGTCCTCAATACCACCCGCCCTTTCATATTCCCTCCTCGTGACGGCGGCAGAAGCGTGGCTATCTCGTAGCGGAGACAAGGAACTGGCCGACCGTGGTGTATTCGACGCTGGAGTAGTACGCGCTGAGAGACGGTCGCTTGGCGCTTGCTGCTGTTGCTGAGCTTGCTGTTGCTGACCGGCTGCGCTTGACGGTACCCGACTTGAAGAGGGAGGAGTAGAAGAAGATCTGTAGTCGTGAGCGAGAAAAAGAAGGCGCTCGCTGTCAGTAAACTCTTGTGTGCCAAAAAAACAAAAAAAGTAAAATAAAAAAATAAACTCAAGATAAGCATAAAATGCGAAGAAAAGAAAGCCAAGGAAAACCGTACACAACTGCTATCTCTTCCTCTTCGGATGGGACTTCCACTGTGGGCTCGAGGCGCCGATGCTGATGATGCTGATCGACAACACTGGTGGTGTTGCTGCCGACGCCGCAACCAAACGACGACGACGACACGTGCCCCCCATCCTCCCAGTTCAAGCCACAGCCCTCGCCAGACGATTCATAGAGCGATCTCACCTTTTGTGATTCCCTCTCTACATCTACCGGCAGGACGCGAATGCTCGGTACCGACAGGGTGGTGGTGTGCGTCGACGAGCGTGTCTTCTCGGGGGTTGTCGTGATCGTGTCTGAGTCGGTGGGAGGGCGGTCGCTTGATACCGTCGTGGCCGCCGCGTCGGGGGATTCCGTCGTCGTCGTCGTCGTCGTCGTCAAGAGCGGTGTCGCGGTTTCTTTTCCTGTCGCTGTCGCGGGAGCTGCCGCCGAGCTGGTTGCGCCGGCGGCCTTCAACATCTTGAATGGGTCACTTTTGCCGCCAAACATGATGCTGCCTCTCTTGGAGAAGGACAGGTCACCGAGGTCGTCCCACAGGCTGTCGGCGGGAATGGGCGTGTCGAGAGGCATGAAAGTGGTGTCTCCTGTACTTGCAGGAGTTGTAGGAGCTGTGGGGGTAGTGGGAGTTGTGGCTGTTGCAGAAGATCCTAATGTTGCAGGAATGTTTCCCCTGTTAGAGCTGCCGCGCAAGACAGGGGCCCCTGCTGGGGTAGTGGGAGAACTGGGGAGCACGGTGAGTTTAGGCGATTTTAGCGGCCCCGGCACGCCCCGCATGGCTGTTCCATGACCAGCCTCGGCCGGTGCAGCTGCAGCCTTGTCGTCGCCAAGCATCTTTTTTCGCAACCGTTTCGACCCTTCCGACTTGGAGCGGAGTCCTAGTGTTTGGCCTATTCTCTTGGTGAGAGACGTTTGACGTGTTGGTGTCACTGGCGATGCCGGCGCCGTGGTCTGGCTAGGTGATACAATTCCGTTGTCCTGGGGCGCACACTCAGACTCGGAACGACGAGGAGGAATCGAGATACGCAGAGGTGGAGTGGGAAAGATATCTAGGATCGGAGACGCGTCCTTTCGGCCGTTCTGCTGCTCGTCAGAGGAGTATACCGATGCCGCATCATCGATAACCTCGAGGAACTTTTGAAACCCAGGATCTTCAGCACCTTCTTCTCGGAGCGTAACCGAAGAAGATGTCGGCGCCAGACCCGAGTCTCTCTTCCACTCGTCTGCTGGGGACCGGGGTGATGGCTGGGTGCGGAACAGAGGGTGCTCTTCTTGCGGCGGTGGAACAGGCGGGGGGTTGATGGTGATTGGCGAACTCGGGGAGGACGATGCGATGGTCGACGCAGGGCGATGCATTATGCGGCGAGGATTTCTCGGTGGTGGAAGGGGAATGGGAGGCTCTGCTTGTTTTGTCTGCTCGTACCGCAGCGCTACCAGACTGCTGTCGTCGCGGAAGGGAGCAAGTCGTGCTGATGGCCTCGATTTGTGGCGCACGCTGGCAACTTTCTGGGGGGCCATTCTGCCGTTGTCAAGGTTGCAGCGACTACGGCACAGCTTGCTTGTTGTTCCAATGACCAAGATTGGCAGTAGGTATTATATGGTAGTACCAACGGTGTTGACTCTCAAGGTGTTGACTCTCAAGGTGTTGACCCTCAAGGTGTTGACTCTCAAGGGTGTCGGCTGGGCTGGCAAAGCTCGTGAAAGAAGACAGGAGTCGTCCGGACAAGAAGAAACAGGTTCCCCGAAGAGCTATGAACGGTGGGAAAGTTAGGAATGGCTTAAAGCATCTATGAGGGCAAACGCTTGAGATCAAAACAAGCGCCGAGTGAGTGGGCGTCACGGCGTTCCGGGTATCTGCTCCAGGCTTGCGTCCGAAAGAGCGGAGAACCACAAGGTCTGTTCGTGTGTATCACTTGCGGCCGAGGAAGGTCCCGGGCAGTGAAACAAGAGTCGCAGAAATATAGCCCTTGTTTTTGCCGTGGCTTGGAGGGTGAGCGAGCGGGAGATGACCCAGTTATGTGAAGGGTCCCTTCCCACTTGTTTTCTTCTTGGGAACTGGGGGTCACCCAGATCCGGGACTTGCATCTGCATCATCGTGGAGCCCAATATGGCACCCAACCAGACCAGACCTCTTGGAGGCTTTTTTTTCTTATTCTCGCCGCTAGCATCGACGGACCAGCCAGAGGATGCCACCTCAGTGCGGGCTTCAACATGTCAACCAGTCAAATTCTCGGCCGAGGTTTGCGCAAGACAAGACCTGCCAAACGGCCATTGGGCTGCAGGTAATAAAGCAGCATTGACAGCCCTGCATGCTGCCTATTACGGTTCGCGGCTTGCTTTAATCCCGCCGTCTGTTTCTGTTTCTGTTAGCACACCTCCGAGACAGTCTGCTCCTTGTCTGGCTGGTTTTGGGAATATTTTCAGTCTGACCATATCAACCCGAGTGGAAGACTCTTGGGATCAACACAATGTATAAACTTTGCTCATTCCTCCCCCCGTTTGCGATGGGACATCTCGCTGACCGTCCGGTGTCCTTATCACTTACACCACTTCGGGATACCTGCACTGTCCCACTTGGGCAACCCCCACCGCTCTCATGCCAAGACATTGTCGTCTCTCTTTTTCTCTCTCTTGATTTTCTTCTCATCATTCAGCTCGATCCTGAGATATGTCTCACTCGCCAGTCTTGGACCACATCGGCAAACAAGAAGAAAACAACCCCGAAAACACTTGCATCTCAGCTGCGGATTTTGGTGTTGATGACTTGCTTCTCGGCCCCAGCTCCGACGAACGGTGGGGTCCTTGACCTTCCCCGCTTGTTTTCCTCCTCCACTTTTTGTTTTGTGATTCTATGATGGTGACACCTGGTGACCGCTCCTCCTTGTCACTGATCGAGTGAATCAAAGAACAAATCCGGAGCGGTGACCCGAAGAACCATGATCCTGTCCTTTTCAGAGGACACCCACCAACGGAATCCCACGGTCCGGTTCAGGTGACTGGTGAATCAAGTGATTGGGCGGCCATGCTTCCCACCACCACTTTTTGACGTGGCAAGACCAATTTAGCCAGCTTCACCAAAAAAGAGATTCAACCCCGACATATATTTTTTCCCTCCCCCGACGAGAGCTGGAAAATTTGAAAAGCCGTGGAAACCCATTGGTGGGTTGAAGCGGTTCGGCTCGGCTGCTCCGCGGTCAACATACATCCCTCGCTTCAATACAAATCTAGGGTTGAGGGTATTCACGGAAATGGGTCCGGCATAGGGCCTGCTTCTATTCTCCCTTGGCCACCCTAGACTAGACCATGCATAGAAGCACGTCACTCTCACCTTGGTTACCTTGGCTACAGACCTAGGTCAGCGCCGTTTTACGTCCAAGTCTCACCTTGATACGGCCCTTGCTCTCACTTTCTCATCACCAATCCCTTCGTTTGCATAATCACCTCAGAACTGACAACTCGCCCTGCATACACATCCAAGTCACGCTTCACCGCAGCATAACGACCCAACCCCAAAAAATGCCTCGCCGTGTTTGCCTCTCCCATCATCGATTGCCAACACCTACCCTCTCTGCCCTAGGTACCCATGCAATAAAAAACCACCTATCGTTCGTCCAAGTTTAAGCACCCCGTCGCCAAACCAGGTTCACCAACCCATGCAACCCACGTTCTTTCCGCCCTGTCTACTACTCTCATCATAACCGCCAGAAGCAAGAAGTGACACGGTGTACAACATCCTGTAGTGTAGGGCCACAAACCGACCGACCGACCGACCTGCATCGTTGACCACACACAAACACACACAAACACACACTTCAATCTAATCAAATAATCGTGTACTCCCTTGATAGCTCTCCTCGTCCCTTGCAGGATGCATGAGCACCTACCAGAAAAAACCTGGAAAGAAGAACGCAGCATTGCCGAGGAGAATAAGATAGACTGTCACAGAGAAGAAAAGAAGAAACTTCTGACTGCCGAGACTAAAAAGCCAGCTCAGCGTAGCAATATGAGAGCGTGATGAGGATCCCGTACCTGCAGCAGCAGCAGCAGCAGCAGAGCATGCATGGCAGCCCGAATTGTGGCCAGAGGAAGAAGAGGGAGAGAAGCACCAGACAACAGTCCGTAGGTAAGACAGCTTGAAAAGAACTCAAAGCAGGGTGAAAAACAGAAGAGTGCCGAGGTCGGTGATGATGATGATGATGTGTCAAATTTCTATACTACCTCGCAGAGTAGTACCCGTCCAATGATGGAGGAACTGTACCTGCAGAAAAGAAGAAGAAGAAGAAGAAGAACCAGAGACAGAGAGTCGGAGAGAGGAGGGGCGAACGCCGCTGACCATTAAGGTGTCGTTCAGTGCCGAAAAGAAGAAAAGAAAAGCACCTGGGCAAGACAAGCCCAGTGGCCCAACCAAGCAGCCGTAGGTAGGTTTTGGTCCCGTCCCTTGCAGCTTGCAGAGTACCAACACTCCCAAGAAAAAAAAAGCAATCAACCACCGAGACAGAATGTGTAAATTACAGCAGAATGACTGCATTATGTCCAAGGATAGCAATCAATCAACGCTTCCCAGCCCAGTCTGCATTCCTGCCCCTGAATTTTGCATCCAAGTCCAACAGTAAATGGACAATAACGCTGGAAATATTCTCTCCTGAAACCATCGCAACCCCCCCATCTATGCTTCTTTGTTCTGGTAGCTTCCCTTATACACAAACACACCATGCAGCAAAGAGAACCCATCTATCATTTGAATCTTATAGAGTATCCCCTAATCCCCTAACCCCCACTCTACTCCTCATCCTCCCAATCCCTCCCCATACAACCTCTGCCCCTATCCATCCCCCTATCCCTCCCCTCCATCCCCCCACCACCCCCCACCACTCTGCCCAGTCGCGTTCTCAATCCTCTCCAAAAACTCCGGCGGTATACTAGGCAAATACTTCCTCTCCCGCTCCCTATTCACCCCCCCAAACCCAGCCCCATAACTAACCAACATATCCGTCACACTAGGCAGCACAAACGGCAGCATCAACGCCGGATCCAGCAGCAAATTCGCCGGCGCCTCCTCCACCTCCTCATCAAACATCCCCCCGCCGCCCTCCACCGGCGACATCGGAACCTCACCACCGCCATTCTTATTCTTCCCCGGCGACGACCCCTCCCCAGCCACCTTCCTCCTCGCCTCCCGCTCCTTCTGAACAGCAGCCAAATACTTCTGCGCCGACTTCGGCAGTCCCCCCTCCCCAACCTCCGGCCTATAATGCGCCGCCGAATGCAACAGCTGCTGCGGACTCAGGCTCCGCAACTGCTGCAGCGTCCCCACCAGCGCCTCCAGGTCGTCCTGCCCCAGACTCGAAAAACACTGCAGCCACTGCAGTAGTTGAATCACCGGCGCCAGGTGCCTCTTCGACGCCTCCAACAACGTCTCCCCCGTCGACTTCATCTCCCCTTTTTCATAATGCTCCGGCTGCCGGTTGTTGCTCCTCACCCAGTCCTCCAAGACAGAAATATTCATCCTGATCTGCATCGCCTTCGTCCTCGCCAGGTACTTCCTGCTGGACATGATGCGGTTGAACAGCTCCGCCCCGAGCCAGTATATCAGCTGCGAAGAAATCTGCGCCGTGATCACCGAGTGCACATCATAAAGATCCAGCACAAAAAGTGTGGACGACAGCAGGGAAGTAACGTTTCGTGGCGAGGGCTTCGCTCGCTGTTTTGGCGACGGAGGTCGTAATCGCTTCTCGAGAGGCTCTTCTTGCACCTCTTTTTTCCTCTTGAAGAGCTTCCATTCGTTTTGAAACGTGATGTTTTCGAACCCCGGTATCGTTTCGTGGTCGAGCATCGCCGGTTCGAGCACCTTGTCCAGGCGTCTCTCGGCGTCGCGGACGATAAGAATAAAAATTTCGTTAATCAGTTCGGCCAATTGCGCTTGGAACTCGGTTGTGGCCTCGACGAGGCCGTCGTCTTTTTTGAGGTAATGTAGAAGAAGCGTGGCGTTGGACATCCAGAACGCAAGAATGGTCATGTCCCATTGGTGTTGTTCCACCACGTAGTTGATCTTGTCCATAGCTTTTACCAGTAGCTTCGCCAGTAACTCTGGACTGGCGTGATAATGCGCATATCTGGCCCCGAGAAAAATCATGTTTGCTGGTACTGGTTTCTGAGTCGGAGATCGTTGCGGTGTCATGTTGGTGATGACAATGTCTAGGATCGTGTCGAGATCACTCTCCTGGAAAACAAACATTTGATCGTGAAGACATCTCGACCAGTCAAACTCCTGCTGTTCTTCTTCATCGAATTCATCAAAGGTCTGAGATTGTTAGCATCAGCTCAGAAAAAAAAAGGGGTAAATAGGGGCTACAAACCTCAGGCTGGTCATCGATGCCCATGTTGCCAAGGTCCACCTCCAGATCCCTAGCACTGTCCATCATCATGCGTCGGCGCATTTCGTTTTCGGCCAACTCTTCCTCGAACTTGTCCTGGGAAAATCCAGGTTTATAAAAGTCATCGTCCAGCCCGACCGTTCCGATGCCATACCCACCACTGTCGTTGAGGTAAAAGTTCATGTCGCTATCCTGGCCAGCGAAATCGAAGGCCGTCCTCCCTGTCGAGGTCTTCTTATCTGGCGACGCCCCATTGTCCAAAAGTATCGTCGCGATTCCCTTGTGTCTGTTTGTCATGGCCCACATAAGAGCACTCCATTGATTGCGATCCTGCTTGTCGACATCGGCTCCCACGTCAATCAACGCCTGTACCACCGACTCGTGTCCCTACCACCAAAACAATTAGCATGGGCAATTTCCGGGAGAGCGCATGGCTAATAGCACTAACAAAGCAGCTCGCGTATATGAGGGCCGGCGTCCCCTCGTCGTCTGGCGCATTCACGTCAATGTATTCCCTGGCCTTTCCGTTCAATATCTTGTTTACAGACTCCAGGTTGCCATTGCTGGCGGCCATGATGAACGTCCTCTGCAATACATCCTTCTTCTCCTCCTCGGACCGCTTCGGATCGGCAGCGACGACATCCTCGTCCTCGAACACGGCGCTCGTTGTGTGTGCGGCCTGGGCGGCAAGCATTTCCATAAGCCGTTTCTCGCTGTCCGGGCCGCCCTTTGTCAACTCCTCCTCGTAGTTGGGGTCATCCAGCGTCAGGTTGCCAAACGATAACGGCTTCGCGGTGATGGGCGTGGTCAGGAATTGCGATTGTCCTGAAAAGCAAAAAGACTCGTGAGTTAGCACACGGTATGACGTGGGAGAGCAAAAAGGGGAAGGTTGAAGGGACACCAACCCTGCCATCCGTCGTACATCTCCGTCTCGGGCACCAGCAACTCGGCGGGAGCATGTCTCCGGTCGTCTAGTGACCGTGGCAGGTCGGCGGGCAGTGGGCGCTTCTTTTCCGGGCCACCAAAGCCGGCATCGAAGCCGCCGTCTGAATCCCCGAGATCCATGGCTCAGGGTGCTACGGTTGAGCTGGCATGCGTGCGTGTTGCGTGTCCGGGGCGGCTGCTCATGGGCGAGGCAAAGGGGTTATCCGTGGGCAATCGGCATGCGCATTCGGGTTTGGCGGTGCGCCAAAAACTCTGTGTCCAGTCCAGTGGGCAACGTTTTGGAAAAATAGAGAGATGAAAGCTAGAAAACGGCGTTTGACCCGACAGTTGCGCTCCCCCTTGAGGCGTTAGGCATGTTTAAAGTCTGGGCTTTGGCCCTTGGCCGCATCATTCAACAGCGAGTCGCAGCCCTCCCCACCTCGATGGCCCGTGCGTTGGATAAGAGAGACAAGAACCATTAATCTCAATCTCCTTGTTTGATGATCTCTTTGAACCAATATCCAACTCTTGTCGCTATTGATCTTGGGTCACATGGCTTAATATGGTCTCGTTTGGTGACATCAATCGGTTCGATCCGGCTATCTGTCCTCCTTTTTCTATCTATCCCTTCAGTTTGTTCAACGTTCAACCGCCACGCCGCTCCCAGTCAGTTTCACCTCGACGGCTCAAACGGCACGCTTCGCAAACACTCTGACACGCTTCACACCTCCGTCAGGCACAATGATGAGCTTGACGTGTGTAAACACCTTGTCCTTGACCAAGCTGTCTGCTGGGTGTTCAGCATCTGGGCCAGTCTTGATCGGCTCTGCTACCTTCACCCAACCCTCAGCATCGGGCCCGAGTTCACCATCTCCCTTCCACTCGATAGCTTGAAGCTCAACCCTTTGAGGGTAGTTTCCTCGGAAGTGAGCCGTGTCAACAAGGAAATTCTGGATGTAAGCCGGCGCTCCAAGCTTGATAATGGTCCAATCAATATGACCCTTACCACGAGACCGAGCTGTCTCCCAGCCGTCTCCCATATCCTTGCCTCTGCCAGGCAGGATCAGGTTGTCCTTGGTTCCAAAGTGCTCATCACTGCACGAGACAGCAACACCTCCGTTTTGGGCGGCAGCCAAGTCGATGATGGCATTAGTATCCTCTGGAAAGACGGGAACGGCATGACCAAAGAGGCGGAATCTGGCGATACCACCGTCCGGGTACATGTTCAAACGGACGTGTGTGTATTGCTTGTTTGTGGGATTCTCCAACTTCCACCCAAATCTCTGGCTGGGGCCGCACTCCTGAAGCCCGAGAATAGTCTCCCAACCACCACGGCCTCCCTTCCATGAGAGGACCTCCTCGTTGTTTTGGCTGAAGCAGCCCTCAACTGAGATGGCAGGGGCGTGGTTGCCGTTGAAGTAGGCAGTGTCGACTTCAATGCCCTCGACAGTACCAGAGCTAACTCCCAGGCGGATCACCACCCAATCGAAGGGCTCAGTGTTGTGTCTTCTGGTCTCCCAGCCGTCATACCAGGCACCGGTGTAAACCATCTTCCCCGGTTTTCTAACTGGGGGAAGTGGGTTGATCAAGTTGGCAGCATCAGCAAACCATTGGTCTGAGAAGCCAAGAACTTCACCTCCAAGAGTGGCTGAGACCAAATCTGCAAGATGGTTAGCACGGCATCCTGCCGTGAGACAGAATTGCACCTACCAATGGCGGTTGACTTGAAGGTCTTGTCGATGTATTCGGCAGAGACCGAAGTGGCCGGGACGGCCTCAGTAGCGTATCCGTAGTCATCAGCCATGGTGGGCAACTGTGAGGTTCAAAGTGCAATTGAGGGTAAGAAGGCCAAATAGATGATATGTCGTTTCAAGGCGGCACAGAGGGCACACTTATAAGCCTATCAGTTCCAACCGATGCCGGCCGTATCAACGATCGTTATCAAAGCATATGACACAAGAGCCGGGGAAACGGTCTCGTTTAAATCCAACGTCAATCTCCTATCCGCCTCCTCCCCAACCCAGTGGCCCGCACAGAAGAACGAGTGGAAGTCGGCCAGCTCCGACGGCAGGCCTGCCTTTGAAAGTGGAGATGGAGGCGAGCCGATGGGTCCTTCTAGAGTCCTAGACACCTTCTCCGACACCCCAAGCAACCGGAGGTGACTAACAGAAAACATGCACAATCGGCCGGCCGTCCTCTCGGATGCAGGTTCGAGAAACGAAGACGCGGGGCACATCGGCACACGGCGGTACAAATTGATAAGATACCGGTCCGAACGGGAGCGACCCCGCATAACTGGGGCCATGAAAATCGGTGTGAAGTGATTGGTCAGCCAGCTTGTCTCTCAGCTCGGCCGCCTCGGTGCCGTCATCACCGACCTGGACCGCGCCATCAGAAGCAAGTAAGGTGATCTCTCTGGGGAAAGTTTAACTTGACGACAAGACTCCATCTTAGCTGTGGAATATCTCCTGGAGCTTACAGTTCAAGAGAGACGGCAGAGGCTTGAAACTAGTGGGCTTCCCGATTTAGTTTCACTAACTGGCGTGATGCATGCATGTTTTCTTCCGTCAAAACTTGTGACCGGATTGGTAATGATTCCATAGCTTTGGGGGGGAGAAGCGGCATAAAGGGTGACACAAGCCGACGATCTTGTCCGCGTCACTTTGCCCTTGCCCTTTCCTTTCCAGCTCCTTCAGCTGGGTTGTGTCGTCCGTGGCGTCTGTCAACTTCACGCCTTTTCCCCGCCGACTTGTGTCTGAGACCGTCTATATCAGCAACCAGACTTCCCACTCGAGCTACTCGCAGCCATTTTCGTTTGGGTTCGTGCTGGCTCGAGACTAAACCCAGCCATATCATCATCCATCACCAACTCACACCCTCCGCAGCTCTTATAAGAGCCCCCTTCATTCAAGATGACCTCCACAACCACCCCTTCCCTCCCGCGCTTGCCGGACGAGATACACCCTCACCAGGAAGAACCTGACACCCATCAACAACCAAACGAAAACGAACCCCTCCTAGGCCGACCAGGCGACGCAATCCAACGCCCCAACGCCCCCATGTACCGCAACCTCTATCTCGGTTTGTCTCCCCCTTTTCCCCTCCCATTTCCCCCTTTGACTAACCTCCCCTCAACAGGAACCGGCATCCTCTCCCAAACCGGCCTCCTCCTCCTCCTCCTCTCAATCCTCATCCCCCTCCTAACCCACCACCCCCTTTTACCTCTCTTAGTGCCCCACCCAATCCTCCAACTCACCGGCCTCCTCGTCGCAACAGAAGCAATCCTCCTCCTCCAACCAACAACAAAATCCCTCCCCCTAGCCAAAACCCGCGCGGCCAAATTCCACGCCTGGCTTCACCTTTTATCCTTTTTGCTCTTTCTATCAGGAACAGTAATAATCGAAACAAACAAACACGCCAACAAACTGCCTCACTTCCACTCTGTGCACGCTTATTTGGGGGTTGCGACAGTCTCCTTGCTGGGACTGCAGTATCTGTTTGGGTTCACGATTTATGTCACGCCCAGTGTGTGGGGAGGGGAGGAAAAGGCAAAGAAGGTCTGGAAGTGGCATCGGTATCTTGGGTATGGGGTTTTGTTGATGATTCTGGCGACTACGGGGAGCGCGGCGTGGACGGATTATGTAAAGGGGCAGTTGGGGGTGTCGAGAGTGGGAGTGGTATTGGGGGTTGTGCTGGTTGCGGGGGGCGTGTTTCCTAGGATTCAGCTGGGGAAGTTGGGGTTGAGGGAGTATTGATGAGGAGGATACAAAGGGGAAAGAGTGTAGGATGGAGAGGGATTGGGGTTGGGACAATACAAGTATGGATATTTCGTAGTGTGGTGGTGATGAGGAGGGGAAGGAAACGAAAGGCAATACAAAGAAGAGCTGGTGTGGGATTTTTGGGGTTGGAGTTTATGGGACTGTGGTATCTTATTTTTACCGCTAACTATCAATTGTCCAATGGTTGGTTTGTTGATGGTAGTCAAGGCCATTCATAATAATCGCAAAATATGATAAACCACACTCTCTCTGTACGCATTACATTACTATCCATTCCTGACTAGACAACCACGATTGCTCAAACAGGGTATCTACCAAGCAGCCACACACTCAAAAACACACGAAAAACAGACATGTACATCTTTTTCTAATTCAACTCGCTTCCGCTTCGCCAACCCAACACAACAACATCATTACAACAACAACAACAACAACACAAACCCACCACCATATTCATTCATCCCCACTTGTATCGCACATCAAATTCACATTAACTTTCTCTCTTTCTTTTTCTCCCATTCCATTCCTACCAAACCCCCCGTTTTCTGTGTGGCTATAATGATATATCGTTCGGTGAGAGTTATACTTCAACTCACTCTCCCCTTTGATCGCCCGTTTCCCTTGTGCAGGTTCGCACTTCCGTATGTAGTTAATCCATATTAAACCCTTGGTATCATAATCTCTTCCACTTTTCCTTCCTCCCTTCCACTCGTCTCGGCTCGCTCGCTGTGTATCGCTTCCATCCTCATCTTCGTCCCCAAAATATCAATAACCGCCACCCCCCCCCCAAGATATGAATGACAAAAGAGCGTCAAAAAAGAAAAAAAAAAAACCGCTGTAAAACTCCGTTGCTCCCATAAAAGTGTGTGTGCTTGCTGCTGTCATTAATAAAAGTGCGCGGGTATCTCAAATCGTTACTCGATTTCGTTTTGGTTTGGTGTTTTGTTTGCATGAATGCCCCCAAAAAAAAAAAAAAACATTACTTTATGGGTATTGCGTCGGCTGAATAGGCCAGTCGTCCTCCGTGATGCTAGACCAAAAGAACCACACCACCGTAACCGCAACAAAGGTGAATAATGTCTGAAACAGAGAACCATCGATGGCGCCTGACGTGCCGTTGCAAATGTAGGGGCTGACAACAAAGTTGAAGATTTGACCCACGGCGAAGCTGAGAGCTGCCGCGCCCAGGAACAGCAACGGCCTCGTCTCGCCGAGCACCTTGATGACGAGGACGAGCTCCAGGACGACAAAAAAGACAACCCAAACCAGGGGCAGGAGGAGGTAGGTGACGTAGAGCGCAATGCTGCGGTTGGGAGGCTCAAGGCTGCCCTGCCATTGGGTAGTCCACTGGTAACCGGTGTCGAGGGCAATGTATCCAACACCAATGAGCCATGCAAGTGCCGAGCCGATGGTGAGTGCGAGGGAGAGAATCGTGCCGTCGTCCATCAGCTGGTAACCCACAATACCGTTGATGAAAAGCAGCCATGTCGTCGCCGCGATAGCACCAATGTGAATAGCGCTGAAAACCACTCGTACTTGGTCGTTCAAGGGGAATTCTCCTATTGAGAAAATCTCCGCAATAGACACAAGCAGATAACCGACCAAAAACACTTGCATTTCCCTGCAGTTCCGTTAGCTCCTGTCCAAAGGTTTGACGTGCGCACGATAATGCACTGACCTTCGTCCGACAGCTGCCCTTTTCCTTTCCGACTTAAGAATAAGAGAGATGGTGACAAGAATAGCAATTCCCGCAAGCAGAATCGATCCTAAAATAAAATGTCAGGAATTCCATCTGTAAATGAAGACGCGAGACCCTGGGGACATCATACCCAAGTTACCGAGGTATCTATCCTCGCCTGGCAGCGTAATGCCTCTCAACTTGCATCCGCCCCAATCTCCATCCTGATTATGGGTTTTTGAGAGAACCTGTGTCTGGTCAGCATCTGAGGGGACCAATTGGCACTGTAGTGATCGACTGTTGGGATGGCTTACATTGCAGACTGGAAGAGTTGTGTCACGACAAAAGTCCTGATCCCAAGTTTGTGGTTAGTTTCGTCCCTGCGCAAAACCCTGCATGCGATGCTGGTAGGTGCGCGCTCACCTCGAAGTTGCCAAATTTTGTTGACCCCATTGTGTGTTGTTGTCGTGCGATTTCTGACCGTCGCGCGTAGAAATTGTCTCGGGTGTTTGTTGTGTTTCAGGTTTTGTCGGTGGCCTCTCCTCGTTATTGTCCTTTCTTTCCCCAAGCGATTTTACTCAATTGACAAAGTTGCCCCCCCTTCACAGTTGGCTTTTCAGCTCTTTTGAATAGTTCTCCGCCTTTTCGTCCGTGATCGATAGTCGTGACCTGGGATCGCAGGATGCTGGCGGTGGGGGACCCTGGCTTTTGCTGCAGCTCCCAGCCTCTCGTTCGTGGTTCCTTACTGCCAGCTCTGTTTGCGCGCAAACTGATCGTCGTCGTCGGCGTCCTCCTCTCGTCTTAAAACCATGCGCTAATGATTGGAGTTATTCTGTAGTCGGGAGCAGCATGCGATACTCGGAGTGAATGGGTCGGAAGCAGATAAATGCTGTGGCGCAGATATAATTGCTGTGGTGATTGGGGTTGGGGGGGGAGAAGCTGGAAAAACAGGCGACGAGGAGGAGCTGCGGGCGGGCAGCAGTCGGACCGCCGTAATAATTATAAAACTCAATGCCCTGGGGCAGCCACTGTCGAGCCACTCACCTCACCCAACGTCCGCGGCAGGAACACAGAACACAGGATAGCGCGCCCCGTTTCGGTGGCACGCAAGGGTGACCCACACCTCGGTTGCGCTCACGCGATTGGCCGGGTGCCCTTGTCCACTTGCCTGTTCCAGGAACCAAACCCCAGCCTCTTGTGAAATCACCGTCAGATTCGGGGCCAACCGGCTGATCAAGAGAGCTCGAGTGTTGATGGAAGCCGAGATTATAGATACGACGCAACCTGACTTCTCTTATTGCTCTGTTCTTTTGTTTTCTGTGTACGGAGTATCCCTCAACCGATGCTATATTCGGCTCAGCCGTTGGCTGTGTCGGTATCGGTGACTTGGCCTCTCCACTAGATGACGGAAGCTGTGGCGGCGCAGGCGTCAGGTCGAGGTCGGTATTCTGGTTATGTATTCTCCTAGATGGTAACAGTGTGGTCCGACACGTCGAGGCCAGAGGTAGAAAAGCACTGCCAGCTATGTATGGATAATGGGTGAAGGGGGACCACCATTATGCACGATGAGCTGGACGCAAGGGAGCCGTCTCTCATTGCTCCGAGATCCAAAGTCTGGGCACCAGTCACTGGTGTTTTCTCCAAAACACCTCACCCACCCCTGTCGAAGCCACTGCTGGACGAACGCCTCAGACCAAGGTTTTTCGGTCGGTTCGAGATGTGACTTGCATTCCCACTGTTTCGTCCCATGCAAGGCAAGATTGGGTTGCTGTAAGAGCGGGAGAAGATGAAATGAATGGTCCGAGCGCTGGATATTGCTCCTACTACGATTATAACTCTAGACAAGAGACAATTCTAATTTCTAGAAATTAATACTTGCAAGACAACATTGGTGGTCTTGGCCAACGCCTTGTGCTTTATCGTATCAGAAGTAGGGGCAATACCTGATTTCCAATATGATACAGCAAGCAACTGTTGTTGGCGGCTCATCGAATACAAACTGTTCTGGAATCATGACACCACGGTCGAGAGGACAAGTTGGGCAACTCGACAACACTCCGTGAATATTATCCGGCCAAGTACCATCCATTATAGTACTCTCTTTCCCCCCACGATCTGGCTTGCATGGTTGCATCTGGAAATTTGAGCGAACACAGCGTTTCATGTGTATCGTAGGACGAACGCCGACGTCCGTATACTGTAATGAAGGTTAGCAATATCACTAGATCTCAAAAACGGCCATGCAGGGGGCCTTTATTGAATTGCCCCATTCCTGAGCTCAGCATCATTCAGTCCCCGACCTGGCGATTCATGCTCGACTTCCCTTCTGGGATGGTCCATGTCTCCTGTCTCCCGAGAAACATCATAGCGGCCGCGGGGAGGGAGCTTCTGCATGATGAGCCCAGGGGCACAACGGATGCAAGGGAGGGGCGTGGAAGCCTCACAGAATTTCGTCCTGACGTTGCATATCTTGCATGGCAGTGAAGCTGTTTGATATATATAGCGCATTCGGCCGCCTGACAAGCGAATTCAAGTATGGCTATGTCAGTCAGCGTCTACCGAATGGCTCTATGGGTTGTTGTTGCATCACCAACATGAGCTGGCTGCGGCGTGGGCTGTTTCAAGCTGGATGACGGCGAAGAAACCCAGATGGGTGTGAATGTCAAAACATCGGCGCTCGTTGGTTCAGTTCATCAGCCTGGTTGAATCGTACTGCAGCCGGTGCTGAGCTTTTTGAGGCGAGCCTTGCGCAACTTCACAGGCATGTCAGCTCGTGAGCTGGAATCGCGCCTCACCCACAGTCATGGAACGACAGACAACGTGGGACGGCGTGAGGGGAACAGCATGTTTCACGTTTCAAACATTTGACCCCTCCAGGACAGCATCTATTCGAGTTTCCGTCGGACTTGAACAGGGTGGTGGGTTGCCTGATTAAGCAGAGGCGGTCGATTTCGAAAATAGGTTGCCGCGTGATGAGCTCAAAGTCGTCTTGTGAGAGTCCATGGAGTTTGTGTGTGGAACAACATTAACAGGATGACAGGATGGCCGCGGGTTTTTGAACCCCTAAAGTCGACAGACGGGTCAAACGTGATAAGATGAGGATTGGCCCAGGGCTCTTCTGTGCCGGCTGCCGGTATCAGCAGCGATTTGCAGGATTGACATTGGAGGGGGTGACTTGGCGTGCTGTAAGAAGAGGACGAAAAGTTGGTTGCGGAGATGGTTGAACAAGGCAGCGGGGATGAGTGGACGTTTTTAGGACCCCCTGGTTTGCGGGATGGTGGCTTGGCGGCTCCGCTGAATCCGCCCACAGGGCAGCCGGGGTCAACCCCGTGCGTCAAAGGGTGCCAACTTACACCACCGCCGCATCTCCCATTGGGACCGACACTGCAGCGTGCCTAGTTTTTTGTTGTTTGGCTGTTTAGCTTTCTGCATTTCCCAGAGTCATCTGACCGAATGTCTTCGCCTTCTGCGGAGCCGGCAACTGTAAAACACAGACATCTCCAACTCGACCCTCTCCCACTGCAGACGGAGGCTGCTGCGAACCAGCCCCATAACCGACAAGATTCCGACTTCCAACCCGTCCCGTCTCCCCTCGAACATTCCCCTCCGAACCCTTCCTGTGCACAATAACACCTCCCGATCATCCCGACAGGGCCATTTCATTGATGAGCCCGCGAGTTCAGAGTCGGAGGACGACTCAGGGAACTCTTCGTGGACCGACACGGGCGACATCGCCGAGCAGCTCGCCGGAGAAGATCCCTTGCGCAAGCGATTAAACGACGACGAAGCCCTTGCAGGTGTCATCAAACGCCATCCCAGACACAAAAAGAAAGTCCGATACCAAGAGCCGTCTTCTAGCAGAAGCCGGTCATCCTCTCGCTACACTGGCGCTGTTAGCAAAGAGGCAATCCACATCCCAACTGCTGCGCACCGTCACGTTAGCAAGGCAGAACAGCTACTAGCCACCATCATGACGGGCAGCTCGAGTTCCATCCACGGCCTGACGGGCAAGCCGTTGATTTATTTTACTTCTATTTTCGTTTCTTTGGGCGTGTTTCTCTTCGGATATGACCAGGGTGTGATGTCGGGGATCATCACCGGTCCCTTTTTCAAGGAGTATTTCCACCAACCTTCCAATGCAGAAATAGCAACAATGGTTGCTATCTTGGAAATTGGTGCATTAATATCGTCCCTCTGTGTTGGGCATATTGGAGATATTATCGGGAGAAGAAAAACGATTCTGTACGGATCAATGATCTTCTTCGTTGGAGGTGGGCTGCAAACAGCCGCGACGAACATGGTCATGATGATGGTTGGTAGATTTGTGGCTGGTTTGGGAGTTGGCATGCTCTCAACTATCGTCCCGGTATATCAGTCTGAAATCTCACCTCCACACAACCGTGGAAAGCTCGCCTGCATTGAGTTTACCGGCAATATTGTTGGTTACACGACCTCGGTGTGGGTGGATTATTTCTGTGGCTTCATTGAGAGCAACACCTCATGGAGGCTGCCCCTGATGATGCAATGCATTATGGGAGGTCTTCTTGGTTTGGGTAGTCTGATTATCGTCGAATCGCCCAGGTTTGTCGCTACCACTTACACCACGCATGTGAACCGCGCGCTAACCCATTTTAGATGGCTCCTGGACCACGACCATGACGAGGAAGGTATCGTGGTCATTGCCAACCTGTACGGTGGCGGTGACATTCACGATCCCCGCGCTCGTGAGGAATTCCGCGACATTAAGATGGACGTTCTCCTCCAACGGCAGGAAGGCGAGCGCACATATTCCGAGATGTTCAAGCGGTATGGCAGGCGAGTCTTTATCGCCATGTCAGCACAGGCCCTGGCCCAGCTCAACGGTATCAACGTTATCTCATACTACGCGCCGATGGTGTTCGAGTCAGCTGGTTGGGTTGGCCACGACGCTATTTTAATGGCCGGGTTCAACGGTATCACATACCTACTGTCGACAATCCCGCCATGGTACATGGTGGACCGGTGGGGCCGGAGGCCTATCCTACTGTCCGGTGCTGTTATGATGGTCCTCTCGCTGTCAGCCATTTCGTACTTTTTGTACATCGACGTGCCATCGACGCCAACAATGGTTGTCATCATGGTCATGATCTACAACGCTGCGTTCGGATACTCATGGGGACCTATCCCCTGGCTCTACCCCCCGGAGATTCTCCCTCTCAAGATTCGCTCCAAGGGTGCCAGTCTGTCAACGGCCACGAACTGGGCTTGCAACTGGTTGGTGGGTCAGATGACACCCATTCTTCAAGACTGGATTCACTGGAGGTTGTACCTTGTCCACGCATTCTGGTGTGCCGTTAGCTTCGTTGTTGGTAAAGTTGACCGCTGCCTTGCTAATTTTTTTCAAAGTCAAAGTCTAACAATATCCCTAGTATACTTTATCTACCCAGAAACCCGCGGTGTCCGCCTCGAGGACATGGACGCCCTCTTTGGCGACGCCACTCGCGCGCTGGGCACACCTGCTGGTTCGACGCCAGCCTTGCACGCCGAGTCCGATCCGCTCGTGCGCTCCGGGTCGCCCATTCCGCCCCTTGACATCAGAGGCCGCGCCTCGCCGGCGAGATTTGGACCGGGAAGTGCGATTCCAGGACTGAACATCGATCCACCAACGTCGGTCGGTGATCCCAAGGCCCAATCCTCCAGGCAACAAAGTAGAGGAGGTTTGGGCGGTTGGTTGTCAAGGCTTATGGGCCGTGGTGGCTCGAGTTCTAGCGGACAGTACGCTCCTATCGATCAAAGGGGTGATTAGACATGGAAAGGGAAGAGTGCGCTTTGGATAGAGGAGGAATGTGTGGTTCGTTTTTTGAATGCATATAGATGGCGCGGGAACGCTGCTCATCGAGATGGGCTGCTGGGTATGGCTTTCGGTTCTTTGCTTCTCCGCATAGGGAATTTGTTCTGGAAGAGGTGCGGGAGTACAGTGACACCACTTTGAATGAGGTTGTTTTTTTTGGTGTGTTGATAGAACATGGGTTGGAAGGGAAGGAATGGGGAGCGGAATGTATAATTACAGTCGTAGTATATTCTACAATGTTTGCGGACGTCTTGGATAGGTACCTTGAATTAGGCAGAGATGGTACTCTGTATCAATTGGTTGTACTGAATCTATTTGGTGTCTTCATTGGGAATATTGCTGCTCTTAAGCTTAAGCCATCTCAAAAAGACGGCAGTCCGTCATATGGTCCGTGCACACAAGCCATGAATTTCTGAAGCCATTGGATCTCTCGCTTTCTTACAACCGCTTTGACCTTTTCTTCAGTTTCTTCACACTACAAATTCGACTCAGCTCAACACCAGATCTTCATCGTCATGACAACCCCCACCACAACCGAACTCCTGACCTCGTACCGGCACCTCTACCGCTCAGCCCTCCAGGCAGTCCAGTACTCCAAGCCGGCGCGGTACGTGATCCGGGACCAACTCCGTCTCGCCTTTCGGGATAGGTCCAACCTGGCGAGCTACCACCCCGAGAGGATCAGGAGGACGGTTTGGTTTTTTCACGCGGCGTCTCAGTCGAGGGGGTTGGAGCACAGGATTTGCAAGACGTTGGTGAGGGTGCACTGGGAGAGGACGAGGGTGGACAGGAAGAGCTGGAAGCATCTGCTGAGGGAGAGGGAGGAGGTTGAGAAGGCTAGCGAGAAGGTGAAGAAGAGGTTGGCGGAGAGGGGGGGGGATGTTGTCAAGGAACGGGGGTTGAGGTGGAGGGGGTGGGAGGGGGTGGTGGGGATGTTGAATGAGAGTATGGGGTTGTGTTTGAGGTGATGTTTGCGGTTTACAATGAAGGGAGGGTGGTGGTTAATGGTGGTCGCCAAGACTGCGGGAAGCTTTGTGCTGCATGGTGATGACAGTACACCATGTGAGGCGTGCCCTGGGCCGATGGCCGGCAGGAACCGAGGGGCGGGAGATGCGGTTTGACAACGGCATTTGCCTTGCTATCTATCTAGGTGGGCTGGAAGCTGAGCTGAGCTGGCTTGTGATGGTGGGAAAAGGCAGTTCAAGTTTCACGACACGAGTCGAGCTTCCGAAACGAAACACTTAAGACAGTCGAAACTGCGCCAATAAGAGCACAAGCGAAAGGAAAGGGACTGGGACAGGCAGATACCCTAATATAGCGGATCTACAAAGGATGGGCGGGCGCAGATTGGGTGTCGGCTTTATCCAGGCTGAGGGGAGGGAGATACAAGCCAAAAGCTTGGTTGAGATGTCAATGATGAGTGGATGAGCTGTCGCGGTTGTCTGAAGGTGGGAGGGGGGAGCATGCCGTGTCCTGGTGGAAAAGGGCCATTTCGTCACTCACATCAGCGCATTCAAGAGGAAAATGGGACGGGAACACAAGAAATTGGAAGATTGATCTGCTTGTGGCATGCTACACTGGGACAATTCTGTCGCATGTCTTTGTCTGCGATACAGATTTGCCTGTGGCTGATTTTATATACTGGTGCCCATCACCCATCACCAACCCCTCCTGGAGTCTCGCCCATCTCACGAATTGCATGTGTTTGAAACCTGTCGCCTAATCAGGTTAGACGATGCTGCAGCAATGACGTTAGCCTAGTCGGATTGAAGCCATCGTAGGACCCCTCCCACCTCAACCCAACCGCGGGGAAAAAAAAAACCCATTGCATCGAGAGCTGCAAGCACGCGGAAAACAGGCCGTAGCTAGCTTTTTTTTCTCCTTCGGCCTTTCGCTCTTTAGCAAACACAGCTTTTTGATTCTTTCACCGCAATTGCAGAGCTTCGGGTAAGGAGATCCCCGCCGAGGTCGGGACTAGCCGCTAAAAGTCTAGACAGCCGACGCTCTTACCGGGCCCTTGAATCATCTGGTCATGGTGGAGAGTCGCTGGAGCTTGCCCACGCCAACCAGCGACGATAGGAAGCTTCTTTGTGTGTTGTGACCCCGCAATCTACCTTTCGAAAAGCACCACTCTCGTCAATTGCAAATGCATTGAACTGCTGCACAACCACACAAACGATAAGCTCGACGGCCGTCCCATTCACCAATTGTCACCCGACCTAACCCCCCCTCCTCACGTCGGTCCCGTTCCTCCTCATCGACGACCTACCTTTCCTCCCATCCCGCGAGAATACAAACGGAAATCAACAGATTACCCACCAGTTTACTCAACACCACAGCCTGGAGCTCTTCCCATCGACACAAAGAGCCAGAGGCACGGCCCCTTTTTCGACCGGACCCGCGGGGGGTTCTTGATGGACCCTTCTGCGACCGCGCTGCTGAGGACTCTGGTCTCGGCTGCTCCCGAGGCCACCGTCTTTTAGCTGGCCGGCGCTCAGGATAGATAGAGAGAGAGAAAGAGGAGAACGAGGGGACAAAAAATCACCTGAGAGACAGAACAAAAGCAGGGACAAGCTAGCATGCCTGCTGAGCTCCAGTCCGCCGAGAACGACCACCGCCAGAGAATCCTCCTCCAACAAGATGGTGCAGCCCACAGTCACCACCGACCTCCGTTTCCCATCATGCCTCCTTCCCAACAACAACAACAGCAGCAGCAGCAGCAGCAGCAGCAGCAACCACACCAGCTCAACGTGAACCAGAACGAAGCTACTAGCTCCAGCCGCGGCACTAACAGTAGTGGTACCACCACCACCTCCTCCGCAACAACCACGTCAGCGGCGAGGACGGACCCCCGCTTTGCGACGACGAACCAGCCAACGCCCCTTAGCAGCAATGCCCTTTATCAGCGCTTCCTCAAGCGTTACCGTGTCGAGGTGGCCGCCTCGGCCTCGAGCGTGCTCTCCACCCTGACGACGTTTCCTCTCGACAGCGTCAAGACGCGCATGCAAACGTACCGGTATAATGGCTTTGTGGACTGCGTGCGGCGGACATATCAGACGGAGAAGTTTAGGGGGTTCTTCCGAGGAGTGACAGCACCAATGGCCAGCATTACGCTTGTTCGGACGATATCCTTTTCGATTTACCAACGGTCAAAGTATGCGTACAGCGACTGGGTCAAGAGACATTTTGGGGTGGATGTGATGGCACAGGTAGCGCAGCAAGGGTCATATCCGAACTTTTGGTCGATTGCCACGTTTGGAGCGGCTGGGATGACGGCGGGGTCTTGCATAACAGCCATAGCCTGCCCGTTCGAGTTGACGAAGCTCAGTGCCCAAGTGTCAGTGTTGATTGCGGATAAGAAAAATTGCCCAAAGCCCGAGAGCCATGCTATTGCGGCGAGTTATCAGAACAAGGGGACGCTGAAGACGATGGGGAATATCATCAAGCATAGGGGGATTGGGGGGTTGTATACTGGTTTCCGGTTACATCTCTGTGAGTTTGATTTCTTGAGGGGAGACAGGGGGGTTTGATACTGACTTTACAAAAGTGCGCGATACCCTCGGCACAGGAACATACTTTATGACGTATGAGAGCAGCAAACAGCTCTTGACGACATTTGGAGGAGATGGGACACACTCTAACCCACTGGCGGTGTTGGTGGCAGGCGGCCTTTGTGGCATTGTATCTTGGGCCCTGATATGTAAGTGTTTGGTGGGATCTGTCGTGCGTGTGACCATGGTTCTAATTTTTTGCTCATCAACAACCACAGACCCAGTCGACTCGGCCAAGAGCATCTACCAGCGCAACTCGCTCATGTACTCCAAGGGCCAAAAAGTCGAGCCGGTCAAGATTGCCTTTTTTCAGCGCAACATGTATCGCGGTCTTGGTGTGAGCATGGGGAGATCGTGCGCTGTGAACGCCGTGTTTTTCTCATCGTTTGAGTTCTTGAAGAAGCGCATCAAGGCGATGGATGAACAGAACCACCACCAGCTGTAAAGTTTTTGTCTGCAGGGGAGATTATTTGTGTGTGTGTCTGATAACGCATTCATGAGAAAGATGTTGTTGTATGTTTTCTGTAATATTGTATCTCTTTTTTTCTTTCTTTTTTTTGTCTTAGAAAAGCTTCCAAGACGAAAAAAAACATGGTTGTATAAATCTGGTTTTCTTTCCGGCTTTTTACGGCGGCGCATTATTTATCTGAGGCCTCTCTGGAGAGGGGTCTGGTTTGGCTGGTTCATATCATATCATATTGTTGTCATATCATCAGGGGGGTGTGGTGGTGGTGGTGGGTTGGTTGGTTGGCATTTTGGGGGACTTGGGTGGTGTCATGTTATGGGTGGGTGTGAGAGGGAGGTCATTCACGCGGACATGTGTTTAGTCATGGCGGGACTACAACATATGAGATTAGGTTCTATGACTTTGGTAGTCAGGAGGTATGAAAATATTGAATAGTAACTTTCAAGGTTGAGGTTATGTGGTGTTGATGTGATGAGAGCATTCATCTTGGGGTGATTTGAGCCTCAACTACATGGTGGGGGTCATACCTGAGCCCCTGCCTTTTCCCACGGATGTTGTGGACAAAAAGATGGGGACTGCGACGTGAGATGAGGAGATTGAGATTGAAGCAACGTGTTTGTCGACTATCTTTATAGGCCTATGGTATAATTTCAAGACTTATGAAATCGTGTATTATGGTGTATTAACCATTTTAAACGCTGTCAACTCAGGGTTAGGGTACTATCCACCGCCCACCATTTACTCCCCGCCAAGACCCAAACCATGTGTGCACACACACACACAGTGCGAAAACTGAGTATTCATTTCATTCACAACTTTTTTTATTTTTTTTAGTCTCATTCATCACCAGCAGCATGCAGCCAGAGAGGGTTCTCACATGAAACAGCAAGAACAATAATCACTCCCAAGATCCTGTTGTGGGTATCTTGACACCCCACCCGAGTCAAATACATTTTCTCTCTGTGTCAGAAACCAACGATACTAAACACCCTCTTTTTGGCGGCGGCGGTTTGCAAAAGATTTTTGCACAACACATTCTTCCCCAACTCATTCAAGCCACAAAGCCAATTTCCCTTTTTTTCTCTTTTGGAGGGGGGGGGGTTATTATTTTTTGCAACTGCAACGAACAATGTCCCGACCACCACGACCTTCAACATCTGGCGGGTTCAACCCCAACCTCCGTCTCGATCGGGAAGTCTACGGGATAATTCAAACGTTGGATTCGCAGAGGGAAAAACCAGGGAGGTTGGCAGTTTCGACGGTTTATGACGCGATCAAGAAATCAAATTCCAGTGTGGCGAGGCAGAAGAAGAAGGTTTTGGAGGAGTCGATTGAGCGGGTGCTGGAGGTGAGGGAAAAGCAAATGAAGAGGGATCGGGAGGGGGAGGACGAGGAGGATAGTGATGAGGTTGTGGAACGGATGGAGAGGGAGAGGAGGGAGGCGAGGGATGCGGGACTGTTGAATCGGCAGATTGCGAGGGGGTGGGGGTTTGGGAGTGCGAAGAGTGATGATGGGGGGAGGTCTGTGGAGGATATCGGGGCGGGTCAGGATGGGGAGGAGAGGCCTCAGGCTACTGTTGGGACACCTAAGGATGGTACTGACAGACCTAAGGAAACGACTGATAGGCATGCGAATGGGGAACCAAGGCCTAAAAAACGAAAGGGCACGCCCAAGGAGGTGGACAGAACGCCTCCGACAGGAATCTCGATACGGGATATCGCCGGTGTGGACGACACGTTGGAGAGGCTGATGCAGGAGATCTGGTTCCCGTTGAATGCCGGGGAGGCCTGTGAGAAAATGGGGTATCGGTATGGTAATGGTGTTTTGCTTCATGGGCCGTCTGGCTGCGGCAAGACCACGCTTGCGCACGCTGTTGCTGGGAGCGCGGGCGCGGCGTTTATCCCCATTTCTGCGCCTTCCATCGTTGGTGGTACGTCGGGCGAGTCGGAGAAGAATATCAGGGATGTGTTTGATGAGGCTATTCGCATTGCGCCATGCCTCATTTTTTTCGACGAGATCGATGCCATTGCTGGCAAGAGAGAGAGCGCGAACAAGGGCATGGAGGGCAGAATCGTGGCCGAGATTATGAACGGGATGGATCGGATCAAGAGGAACACGCCGCTGGGGAAGAACGTGGTGGTTTTGGCGGCTACAAACAGACCAGAGTCGCTCGACCCAGCGATCCGGAGACGGTTCGGATCGGAAGTGGACATGGGCATGCCGAGCGAGAGGGCGAGAGAGCAGATTCTGCGGTCGTTATCACGGGATTTGAATCTTGCCGAGGATGTCAACTTCAAGGAGCTCGCCAAGCTGACACCTGGTTACGTGGGCAGCGATTTGCAATACGTCGTCACGGCAGCGGTATCAGAGAGTTTCAGCGGCAGTCTTCAGCAGCTCCTCCAAAAGGCCCGCGGCCTCAGGCCAGCAGATGAGGACGCCGGCGAGGTCTCCAAAGCGCAGCAGGACTGGCTCCTTCTCGAAGAACACCGGCAAGCCTCCTGGGGAGAGACGCAAATCTCCAACGAGCAGTTCAAGACAGCTATTTCTCGCGTCCAACCGGCCTCTAAGCGTGAGGGCTTCAGCACCATCCCCGACACCACCTGGGCCAACGTCGGTGCCTTGGGAGACGTCCGCAAGAAGCTTGAGATGTCTATCATCGGCCCTATCAAGGACCCAGAGCTCTTCAATGCGGTTGGTATCAAGCCGGCAGCTGGTATCTTGCTCTGGGGTCCTCCAGGTTGCGGCAAGACTCTCGTCGCCAAAGCCGTCGCCAACGAATCCAAGGCGAATTTCATCTCCATCAAGGGTCCAGAGCTGCTCAACAAATACGTCGGTGAATCCGAGCGGGCGGTCCGTCAACTATTCTCCCGCGCCAAGTCTTCAGCTCCATGCATCTTGTTCTTTGACGAGATGGACGCCCTCGTGCCAAAGAGAGACGACTCCCTCTCCGACGCCAGCGCCCGCGTGGTCAACACCCTCCTCACCGAACTCGACGGTGTGGGCGATCGGAGCGGCATCTACGTCATTGGCGCAACCAACAGGCCAGACATCATCGACGAGGCCATCCGTCGTCCTGGCCGCCTGGGAACCAGCATCTATGTCGGTCTGCCTGGTCCGGAAGACCGCATCGACATTCTCAAGACGCTCTACCGCAACACCATCACTCGCCAGCAACAGCAGCAGAAAGAGCAGGAAAAGGTCGCTGCTGCGGAAGCCATGGATGTGGATAATGAAGTCGCCGCTGAACAACAAGAGCTTGAACAGGAGGCTGACTTGTCGGAAGTGGCGCTGGATCCCAGATGCCAGGGGTTCTCTGGTGCTGATTTGGGCAATCTGATGCAGGCGGCTGCGCAGGCTTGCTTGGAGAGGGCGTACACGCTTAAGCTGCAGCAGATGGGGCAGCATGCTACTGCGAAGAATGGGGTCAAGTTGAAGAAGCCGGTGATCACGAAGGAGGATTGGGAGAAGGCGCTGTCGGAGGTGAAGCCCAGTGTGAAGGATGCCGAGAAGTATGCTATGATTGAGTAGGTTTTATATAGTTGGGGGAGGGGTAGAGGAACAATAGGATAGGGGCGTGGGTAATACATTTCGAGGTCTTTTTGGTCGGAATGGAGGTGTTTTGGTTAGTGCAAGTAGGTGTCATTTGGTTGTGTGATGGGTGCTCTGAGGAGTGTGGTATGTGTCTTTTGAAGTGCAGAGGGTGTCTAGGTGCTTGCTGGGAGGTGTGTGCTTGGCAATAAAAGGCTGCTCTAGGGCCCTACATCAGGTGTGATGTCGGCTGTAACAGGTGTTTCGCGGGTTGCAGACATGATTGTGTATGAAGAGTCGTGTGTCTCATATTGCCCGTTTCTATACAAACATCCCGCAAAAGAACAGAAAAGTAACAAAAAACGCCTGCTAGGTACCCAAAGACTTACCCTCCCTAACCATCCCTCTATTTCATAAATTCATTTCCAGCCGCCAATTCCCACCTTACTCAACCTTCCCACCCCTGAACACCCTCCCCGGGAGCACCAACCCGGTAAAACCCCCCGACCAGCAAAAGCACCAAAACAGGACAAACAAGAACTTTGACAGGATGGACAGACGCTGATCATCTCGCGAAGGGTAAGCCTCAACCTTGATGTCGCTCCTCGTCAACGCCTCGATAACACCCCTCTCCTTTTCCAGCTCTTGCTCCTCCCTCTTCTTCCTCCTGGCGCCTCTCACCTCCTCGTCAAACCACCCCTTCACCTCTTCGCACGCGTCGTTGAAGCGGTAGATGTAGTACTCCCTTTCGTGCTCGGGGATTAGGACTACAGTCCCGGCCAGGGCGGCAGTGAGGAGGAAGATCCTCCAGGCCCAGGCTCTTCTTTCGATTCTTTTGAGGGTATTGACGATGCCTGGAGTGGCGGTGGGGTTGGTGAGGGGGGCGAGTTTTTGGAGGGTTTGGTCTGTTGATTCTTGGATGAGACGGGATAGGTGGAGAGAGAGCTGTTGTTTTAGGAGGAGGTCGATTGGGGGTTGGGCTGGGGGGTTGACGGCTTGGGCGGGGGTTGATGGTGTTGTTGGTGTTGTTGGTGTCGCTGGTTTTGCTAGTGTTGCTGATGTTGCTGGTGCTGGGGTTGCTGGTGTCGCTGGTGTCGCTGGTGTCGCTGATGTGGTTGGTGTTTCTGTCACTTCTTCCCCATGTTTTCGGATCTGTTTCCGGAGTTGGTCGGCTTCATGCCAGGTGTTGGTTTTGTGAAGTTTTTGACGGAGGGAGAGGATGTCGTCTTGCTTGGTGGTGGTGGTAGTGGTGATGCTGGGATCGGTGGCCTCTTTCTTTGGCTCTTGATTAAGTTTGTCAGGGTCCTTCTTGTCACTGTAGTAACGAAGGGGGTTTTGGCGATAGAGAGGAGTGAGGCGTGGTGCTTGATGGTGTGGTTAGCAGAGCAAATGGCATGTGAGTGTTAGGCATTCTCACCTGTTCCCCTCACGGTGAGGGGCACCACTCGTCGGGTTATCACATGGCGGGGGATGATTTGGAACATCTTCAAAGTCGAAGCAATGACTGCTCGATGTTAAAAACGAAACAAGAAGGGAGATGATAGAATTCCAGATTGCTGAGTGCTGTGATCCTCAGCAAGACTTTTTTGTAAGAGGGTTGATTCTCGTGAAAAATTCTCAAATCTCACAAGAGAAGAGGGGAAGTGAACCACCTGCAAGGGCGGGAGGAAGCGGGCTTATCTTGGTCGGTTGGTGATACCCGATGTATGCCGACATGCCCGAAAAGTCGATTGAGAATATTGGGTTGGTGTGGTTGATGGATTGGATGGTACCTTACTACAACCATTTAAATCCACACGATATTTGGACTGGCTCCTCAAACCACCTAGAATGTTCTTGCGTAGTGAAACGCTATGCCCTACACTGATACGTGATATGGATGCAATGTTGTACATATGCGAACAGAAATAAAGGCAAGATAAAAGTGAGAGCAAGTTTGGGTTCCAACTAACAACCCCATGATACCTTATTACTGTCCATTTGGCAGGCTGGTATACCATGAACAACCCACATGAAGCTCTGAACTGACTGTCCTTTCACCCTCAATCCCACCATCAACCCCACCATCATTCATCTCATTCCCCATCTCATGCCTCATACTCATACATAACCTCATCATCAGACCACCCATAACCCCCATTTACACCTCCATTTCCCCTGAACCTGCCCCAATCACCTCCCCTCCTTCAGCAACAGCAGCAGCAATCACTCGATTCACCCCCCTCGCCTCCGATCCAGCCCGCAAATCATCATCGAAACGAAGTGAGACGAACATGCATACAGCCATAAGAACGGATACCACTGTATGCCGCCCAGTCTGACTTCTTGTATAACCCGGGATTGTGTTCCCATTCTTGCAGGGGCTGTTCAGTAGCAGAGTGATCGCTAGTATCTTGGTGGTGCGAGAGCACCTGCTGCGGGCCAAGTAGTTTGGAGAATCGAGAAGTTCTTTTGGTGGAAAAAGGTGGTTTGGTGTTAGGTTCTGTAGCTAGATACTTGATATGTTTACACGAAGGTGTGGCTGTGTGTTGAGCGGGCAAGGTTACATGAATGTTCTATGGTCAGGAGCACCACCGTTCGGGTGACCGTCTGGCGAGAAATGTTCTAGAGCATGGCTCATGGTCACTTCCCGAGGCGGGTTAAATGTCCCAGAATGTAAACTTGCAGATATTTACTGTGAGCGATTCGTCTAGATATACCATGCCTGCGAGCATATTGTTTAGCCTCCACGCGTTTGACTATACGCTTCTCTCGAGGTGATCAAGTAACCGTCTGAATGGGCAACAGCATAGACAACTTTGATTTGACTGACCTGAATTTCACAATCTCTAAAACGAGTCTCCCGAAAACCCTCCCAACGGAGTCATCACACATCACCTTTCTTCCATCCCCCTTACACTCTCCCCATCCCCCTCAAGCGAATCCCTCTCCCCCATCTCATCAGGATGAACCGTCCTCCCCGGCTTCCCCATCCCCAAAACCCACCCCCCTCCTCAACCTCAACAACCCCATACCGAATCGGCCTCCCCCCCACCCCTTGAGCAACCCTCCAATCTCAGCATTAGACGCCACCCCTCCAACTGCACCGCCCGAAAAGCCTTCGCAACCTCCAACGGCGACATCGAAACCTCCCTCCCCAGCTTCCAAAACCCATAATACAAAGGCATAACCGCCACCGTAGCCAAAACCGTAACCGCCACCGCCCCATAGAGAAACGCCATGTTAGCTACAAACACCGCCACCGTCTCAGTCTGCTCCCCCTCCAGCATCAGCTTGTGTTCAGGATCCGACGTGTTCACAGCCCCGAGAGCCGAGCGCAACGCCAGTTCACGAACAGCTTCATAGATAATCGGTCCCGGGTCCTTGAATCTGCGGTTGCAGTTGACTTCGTCGGCAGCCGTCGCGGCCATCTCGTAGGCAAAGTACCCTTCCGACAGCGCATCCCACCGGTGATTGTCCTGCATGGGCGTCACCGGTCTGATGGTGTAGTTGGCCGAGAAGCGGTGGTTCAACAACAGCGCGAGTCCGCCGTGCGTAGAGCTGGCCCGGTTCATATCTTCCATGGCCTCGTCAAAGGTCTCAAGCGAGACTAGCTCATCGTTAAGGGGCGACGGGCTCGGGCGAAGTTTGATGGTGTTGTTGGAGATGGTGATAGGGTACTTGACGACCGCTGGGTAGATGTCACTGTTCTCGGGATTTAGCCAACAAGCTCAAATGTCTTCTTTGTACCTCGGTGAGAAACAGAGATACATCAGGGGAAAATGCAACAACTGGTGGTACAGTACACAAGACGGAGGATTACATACCAGTTGCGTGATCGAACCTCGATGCCATGCGTGGCGTCTATACACCCCTGCTCCGGCTTCCACACAGCATCATAAAAGAACTGGCGGCCGTCTTTTCTCGTGTCCACTTCCCGAAGGGGATTCTTCAGCAACGTGGCCACGAATTTGGCATTCCACAAATCTTTTGGCTTCTCACTGTAAACCGGAGAACTGACAAAGACGTTGGCACCGAGACCCGTGTAATACTGGTACCCTTCGTCGACCTCGCTGTAGCTCGGGAGTCTAGTGGTGTTCTCAGCCGTGCAGTCAAAGCGATATCCCACAGCAGTGATCTTGGTCGTGTATTCTCCCGTGATGTTGACCCCATCACTCTGAATCATCATTGGCGATCTGCTGAAATACTCCCCCATCACCTCACTAAAGTTCTTCGCTGGGCTCAGCTCCTTGTACCTTCCAAGTGCCACAGCGCCAAAGCCTTGTGGGAGCCGCGGAGCTGCATACACCGGACCGATTTGCACACCAGCTCTAAAGTCTTCTCGAGTTCTTACGCCCACCGCGCGTTGCAAGAGCGGGGCGTTGATAGCCACAATCGTTGCAAAGGAGCACGCAACAGCCGTCTTGCTCAGGCCTCGGCGAAGAATGCTCTCCACAGCATCGACTATGCCACCAGCCGCTGCCCAGCGCCAGTGTATATCCTGAACAAGACTTTGCCGAGCCGGCCGCATAGCAAGATACCACCACGTAATGGCAGCTCCTCTTACCAGGGCAACTTGGATGAGGGCATTGGCGACAGTGGAGAAAATCGCAAGAAGAACCGGTGGTGACGCAGCCCAAGAGTCGACTTTCGTGTCATCTGCCCGAACTGTGATGGAGATCATGAGCCCGACCAGGATAAAAGAGAATAGTATGGACAGACTCGCTATCCAGGGGAAGCGTGGTCCAAAGCCTGGTGTCCATGGCTTTTCCGGTTGACCTGTCTTTGACTTCTCGTTGTTGACGAGGCTCGCGCCTTCTGATACTGGTGGTGGCCTTTCGTGGTCGAGTAGTCGGTGTTCGTTGTGGTTGTCGTCCATATGTGTGGTCTGTGGCCTCGTCATTTTGCTTCAATGCAGGCTGGGAGTGAATAGAGCCATCCAGCTCAATAGAGAGAAAGCTTGAAAATAGAAGACATTCGATGAATCAGAGCTGTGTCGATGCCTTATAGACCCTCGCCGCGACCTCCTTCCACACGAACCGTGCATGTTACAAGGCACTCCTTCGGCCGTCAGTATGGTCCAGTGCGATGAAGGCCAAGAACAAACAGCCACTCGCCGTGAAGCTTGGTGTTGGTTATGATTGGGGGCCGACCGACGATCGACCCAAGGCTTAGACATCTGCATAGAAATATGAAGCAGGCAACATTATCAGCGTGTATGTAGGTGCTGGAATCCGAGGGCTGTATATTATGGTGTGATACGTGATTGGGCTCTGTCCTACACAGCTGAAGTTCGAGTTGCTGATCTGTCGAAATTCGAGGGTATTTTCGTCAGTCATACAAGGCGATGTCGAGGCACTGCGGAAGCCTTCCAATGGTATGGAGAAAGATAGCAGACGAACTGAAAAATAGGAAAAACCCTGACTTTAACCATTGATGAAGTTGATGAGAAGGGAACGATGTGAAAGGCAGTAATTATAGCCCCACATACGCCATAGTTGCACTTGTCTTTCGAGAGCCTCGCTGCACAAATTGAACAGTTATATAAAACGACTTCAAGTGAAGAGCGAACCAGAAAGCAACCTCGGGTCCTAGGACTGACAAGAGCTTGCAATTTTTCTAGGTAGTCACCCACGGAGACATGTCACATACAACAGATCAGAACAAATCCTTCAATAACATGTGCCTCAGCCCACCATCTCATCTCTTCACTCAAACATAGAGTACGTAGCGGTAGCGTAGTAGTTAATAGTAGTAGTAGGATGTAGTAGTTAGTGTATAAAAAAAGCCTTGCTCCCACCACCACCACCACCCACCACCCTTCCCAGCTCGTCCCCTCCCGTTCCCTCCTTTCTTCAAAATAGGTGCCTGTCTGCGCGTGTGTGTTTAAAAACGAAACCACATCAAAACAAACACCAAAGCGTAAAAAAAAAAAAAAAAAAAAAAATTAAAAAAAACAAGACAGCAAAAACACCAATCCCTTTGCCCCCACCGAAAAAAAAAAACGACCAAAAATGTTTTGAACAGTTCCTCTTTTTTTGCCCTCAACCCCCTCTCATTTCCATTCTCTTTTGCTCTTCTCGTCTCATTTACATGTTTCATAAGAAGCAAAACCACGGCTGCTTCCACAACCTCCCTTCGCCATCCTTCCGATGATGACCAGACTGTTGATGATGTGCTTGTGTTTGCCGCTGCTGCTGTCCCGTTATAATCCTGCTAGATGATGCACCGCTTCCCCTCGTCGTGGTAATAGAGGACACACCTCCCCAGCTCTCGCTTCTCGTTTCCCTCGGCCCTCCTCCTCCTCCTCCTCCTCCTCCTCCTCCTAGTACACCTGACCCCCACACCCCAGGTACACAACTCCCCACCAGCAACCCAAACCTGCTGCTGTTATGGTCCCTCTGTGGCAGCTGAGTATCCCCCTACGAATCATACCCATTCTTGCCACCTCCGCTATTCCTGTGCTGCTGGTGTGCTGGTGGCGAGTGCTGACCATAGTGATCTTCCCCATCGTGGTGCAGCGTGACACTGTTGAACTCCTCAAACGGATCTGGCGTCTCGGCGCCTGGTGTCGCTAACCCACTATCCAGCGGCACACCCTTCGCCCCCATCGGCCTGGACCCGCTGATGTCGACACTGGCAGACTCCTTGACATTTCTGAAGTTGATCGTGTCGATACCACGTCCTTGGTTGGGGATAATGGGCGGCTTCATGTGCCTGATAAGGGCCCACTGCGTCGTCCGGAAGAAGCCGTGGGTCTTAATGTCGGATGCACCTGCCCTGGCGCCAAGACGACGGTTCTCGTCTTTAATCAATAGTTTGCGGATCAATGACTTGCAGAGGCTGGGGTGAGAGAGAGATAGCATTAGTAATGGCTTCTGACAAATGCGATGGTGCATGCGACTGCGATGCGACAGGAGACTCACTTTGATATTTGCGGTGCGCCCGCGTGGTCCGGGAAGGGAATGTCTTCGCGCAAGATGTTGGCGAATGTCGCATTGCGGTTCTTTCCCTTGAACGGTGTGGTGCCGTACAGCATTTCGTAGATCAAAATACCCAGCGTCCACCAGTCGACGGCGCTGGTGTGCCCGCTGCCCTTGATCACCTCGGGCGCGATGTACTCTTCTGTGCCAACAAAAGAGTTCGTTCGGAAGTTGGCAATGCACGACTTGGTATCGATGGTTGGCAGCGATGTCGAGCTGGTGCCGTTCTTCCCTAGAATCATCGTCGGCTTGCCGCCGGGATCAGACTGTTTTGACAAGTCGAAATCTGAAAGCATGATATGGCCAGACTGATGAAGCAGAATATCTGTGACGGGTTGTCAGCACACATCCCACACGGCGCATGCAGTGATCGAGACATACTCTCTGGCTTCAAATCCCGGTAAATGAAACCCATCAGATGCAAGTACTCCAACGCGGCCGTAACCTCAGCCGCATAGAAGCGGGCGTCATCCTCCGATATGCACTTGCCCGGTCTCGTCTGCAACGCCCTGAAAAACTCGCCGCCGCTGCAGTACTCCATGCATAGATAGAGGTAGTCCTCGGACTGGAAAGAGTGATAGAGAGTGACGATAAAAGGGTGATTGCTCGTCGCGAGGATTTCCTGCTCTGCCAGCGCTCTCTTGATCTTGTTGCGCTTGATCATTTCCTTCTTGCTCAACACTGTGTGACATGTCAGCCAGCACATTCCTCCAGCCAAGGTTGGACAGACTAACCCTTCATGGCATACAGCCTTGAACTCTTCTTCTCCCTCACCAAATACACCTTACCCACATCACCCTTACCAATCAACTTGATCTTGTCGAAACTCTGGGGGCCTACCTCCACATTCCGGACCTTGATCGAGTTGGAGCTATACGTCCTGCGGAACGCCAACGGCGACTGGTTCGGTGGTGGCAGCGCCCCGAGGCTATCCCCTTCCGGCACAGACGTGGCCAATTCCACCGCGCTGCCGGGTGGTGTCTGGGCGTCGGCAAATCCCACGCTCGTCGAGTCCTTACTCTCGGCGAGAGGCTCCTTGCTAAGCTCGGCGGTTTGTGGTCTTTCCCCGCTGCCGTTGCCCTTGGAAAACAAGCCCTGTGCATTCGGGGCACTGGCAACCCTCCTCAATTTCCTCGCGAGCTCCTCCTTGGTGCTCGCCGATATCTTCTCCACGGGCCCGCCGTTGGGGCCGTCGACCTTGAGCATCGGGGTGTCGGGTGGACTCGGGGGTACGGACCCGTCATTGTGATGTCGTAGGCCGGGCTGGCCCTGGTGGGCAAAGTAGGGGTTCGCATGAGCAGTCGGGCTCATGGCCTCGTCGAGCGGATGTCCCTCGCTAGCGGTGGTCGCGCTGCGCAGGCGGCCGACGCTGAAGAACCTCGTGTTGCGGGAGGGCTTGTTGTTCTCGGAGCGCAGGGGGCCCGAGACGCCGCCGCGCTCCCGGTCCGGGGTGGTGGCATCGCGACTGCTGCTGGACGAGTTGATGCGGAAGAAACTCTTTATCTTTTGCTGGAAGTGGCTATCGCCATTTGTGCTTTTGGTTGACGGCATGGTACGGTCGTCGGGGCAGCTCTCATGGGGCTCGTTCCATGTTCGGTCTGCAAAAAAGAGGGATTGAAAAGGCGAAGGCGGATGACGACCAGCACTTAGTTTAGAGAATGGGGAACGTGGACAGTGGATGTGGATGATGTTGGGGTGTGGATCGTGGGCGTGGCCGTCCACTAGAGATGATGCAGAGAGAGTGCCAGTCGGGGCCAGTCGGGGGGCAGTCGGCGCCCGCTGCGGCTTCCAGGGATCCAGGCCCCAAGCAAGCCCAGCTCAGCGACAGCGGCCCTGGGGAAGAGTCACGGGATTCTCCGCTTGTGCCCTGTTGCAGGGCTGTGTTACTGCAACCACTCAGCGCTCTTCCTCGGAGCCACGCCTGACCTGAGCCTGGTATGCAGCCTCTTTTTCTTTTGTTGAGCTGAGAGGGCAACATTTATTATTTTTCTCAAAAGTTTATGATTTGCATGCTGTGCTACGTGGACCATTGAAGCAGTCCCTGACAACCAGGGCTTCCAAGCGGCCGGAGAAACAGCCAGCCATGTCAAGTGGCGACTGAGCGGGCGAACTTTGTTTTTTTGCTCTTTGGCACGGGAACTATATCACAGAACATCAGGTAATATTTGTAACAAAATTATACCAAAATATCAGAGCATGAAAAAGTCAAGTCAAGGATCGGCCTTTTCTTGAGAGCTCACAAAAACCCTCCGCAGGATGAGAGTGCATATCCAGAAGTTCTAGATGCCACCTTGGCTTACACCAGACAACCACTGACAAACTCTCGCCTTCCACTTTGGACCAAACGGGCCGGTTGACCTTGACCAGAGAGTCTAACATGGATTAAATCCCCTTATTTCCGAGAGCCTCAACTGGAATAGAATGAATGGCTTGCTGCCCTGGGAAACAAGTCCGCCCTTTTTTTTCTCTTTTATTTAAAAAAATAAAATAAAAATAAAAAACTCTTTGGTGCCTTGGTTGAACTGCATATCTTTCTGCTTAGCATTGTCGTTGGCCTCACCTATACGAATGAAATAAACCCCACCATCCGCCCCAAAAACAAGGAAGAGAGTCTGTCGTATCAAGAGTTTAAGCTACCAACTGATCTACGCAAGGAGCATTCCGGACCACCCGATCGACCACCGCGCCCGTCCGGCACTTGGACAGCTTGACTTACAAATACACTAAAACGGGGCCGCGTGTCACACTCACACACTCCAGGTCCATTGGTCGAGTCATGTCACCGTGAGGATATTTCTTGCTCTTTTAGGCCAAAATGCTCTGCAGTCCGTTAAGTCTGTTATCATATACAAAATATCTCCACACCAACACGCAGTAACGCTATGATGGGCCCCATCAGCGCCAAAGATTAGTAGCTATGAAAAACCAACCGCCATGAATGATAACCGTTCTATGTTTTCATGGCAATCGGCATAAATTCCCGCCTCAACAGTCCAGTACTCATCTCATCCGCCCCCTCCACTTATCCCTCTCCTCTTTCTCCTCCACGGGCAAGATAACACCCTCCCCCGTCACCCACTCCGCATACTTCTTCAGTTCCCTTTGCCTCAAGTTCCTCTTCTCCATAAATGCGATAATAAGCTCCATCTGCTTCTCATCATACTCCGGTTCGTCTGGCGCGTTCTCATTAGCCTTCTCAGTCAGGGCCGCTATTTTTGAAACCCTTCTCCTCTTATCCTCATCTGTCTCGAGCTGTTGATCTGCTACTGAGGGTGTAACTTGTCGACCTGCCTCATCGAATAAATATTTCGGTAGTGCCGGCAGCATGACTTCAGGCTTGGGGCTGACAGAGGTGTTCTGCGGTCCGTCACCGCAGTGCCAGGCAAACGGTACAAGATGGACTTCTTCGACGTGGGTGCGAAAATCATCTTGAAATCGGGGGGTTGGCGAGGAAATGCATTTCGCCCATTTGCAGACTATCAGGCCGTCGTCGCTGTGCTTTTCGTCTGGTCCTGCTACTGCTGATGAAGAGGATGAAGGCGCCGGTGAAACCTCTGGCTGGCCGTGAACAATGAAAATATGCTTGCGAAGAGTTTCCAGATTGTGAAGCTGGGCTGGGCAGCCCTCCCATTCACATATAAAGACGGGAAATTTCGGATTGAGTTTCTTGTACTGGTCCCGTGCGGTCTGGGCTGGCTTCCGCCCTGGTCTCCCTCGAGACTCCCCCTCAGGCTTGAGCTTCCCTGATGGCCTGCCAGTTTTCCCTGATCCTAATGGTCGCCCAACGGATTTCTTGACCTTATTAGACGTTGTTGATCCTGGCGTTGATGTCGAGTATGCTTGTCCTGGCCTCCAGCCTTTTGGTCTGCCGCGCTGCTTCTTAGATTGCGTTGTGTCGTCTGTCGGCTCCGAGGTATTTGAGGCCGAACGCTCAATCTCATTAACTTTTGATGATTTGAGTGTTTGCTGACCGGTCCCGTAAAAACCATGAGGTCTCAAACTAGGGAGAACATCTGGGGTGACGAGTTCGTCTGCGGACAGCTCCTCCTGTGTTATCACTGTGTAGGCCACTTTCTTGGGACTAGAGTGAAGAATAACTTGAAATCGCTCGGATATCGGTACTGCTAGTCCAAAGACTCTTTGCTTTGGTCTTGGGGTGGTGTCGGAATCTCGTTGTGGTGTGAGGTCCAATAGTTGGTGTTCTTCAGGTAGTTCATCGTCGACGTCCATTTGATCCCCGTCCCACTCCTCTTCCTCTTCTTGTTCGTCCTGAAAATCTTCCACATGACCCGTGCGCCCATTTTGTCGTGGTTGGTGATTATTGCGACGGCCGTTGGTTTCCTCCTCTCCATCATCATAATCATCCTCCTCCCTCCCCTCGCCATTTTCATGCTCATAACCCAGGTCGGCCGAAACACTGCCTGATGCTGAATTACCGGCAGCTCCTTCCGCCTCCCATTCCGGATCCCAAGGCATGACCAGAAAATGTTGCTGGTGAAATTGCCGGGGTTTTAATTATTCCACGTGTTCTGCGCGGTTGCTCTTGCGAGTCGCGTTAAGCTACCTGTGGCATGAGCAGCGTGTGAGATGAAGATTAATTCATGTGCAACGTGGCGCGGAGAGAAAATACTGTAAAAATCTTATGAGTTCATGAGACTGGAGCAAGACGCTGAAATGAAAAAAAAAAATTGAGATCGAAAGAAGTTAGATTAATGGGAGCAATCAGAATTCGCAAGACACGAGTGTAGTCGTTAATTACAGTGTTGAAGGGCAGATTGGAGGGATTTTGGAGACACAGACCATGGCTTCCGGGTTAGGGTTGCCGTATAAGTAAAAATAGAGAGCAAGCAACATGCTGAGATTGACGAGATCCATTTGATGTACCGAGACTCAAGAACATAAATCCAGTGTAATCTATGATCTTTTTCTGCATTGGAAACTTCGATTGTCTTTGTGACCTAGGTGTGACCTACAACGAGGAAAGGGCATTCGGGACCAATTCATTACCCTGACTCACAGGAGCTACCCGGCACTCACACCAACACCAACCTGTTTTTACAGGTAAGTCAAACAACATAGACTCACCGATCCTGCATCACCCATTCGATAGTCGGAACAATACAAGGAGATAAAAAGTAGCGTAACAACAAATTGATCAGTAATTCGTTACCAGACGAGCTCACTCATCGGCTTTCGAATCACCGACGTCGAGCTCGTCATTAATCAGCAAGAGACGTATAAGGCGGGGTTCATCGTTCATCTCATTGAAGCAATCGAGCACATCATTGAGTATATATATAATCAACTATTTCACCAATCCTTTCAGATATCTACCCTTCACCTCAACAGCATCTCATCTCACAACTCTGCCAACCATATATCTGTTCCCATCCCACCAAACTCACCTCACCTACACAACAACAACTTCCCCCCCCCCTAAACCTTTCACCATGTCCAAATTCTACACCATCATCGCCGGCGTAGGCGCAGGAACAGGCCGCTCACTAGCCCTCCGCTTCGCTAAATCCTACCCCGTCATCCTCCTAGCCCGCACCCCCCAATCCTACGACCCCATTGTCACTGAAATCACCTCCCTCGGCGGACAAGCCCTCGGCATCCCCACCGACACCTCCGACGCCACCTCCCTAGCCTCCGCCTTCCAAACAATCAAAGACCACCACAAAGACGCCCACCTCGCCGCGGCAATCTACAACGTCGGCGCCGGCTTCGCTGTCAAACCCTTCCTCTCCCTCACCCCCACTGACCTCTCCGCCTCCCTCTCCTCCAACGCGGTCGGCCTCTTCAACTTTGCGCAGCAGACCCTCCCCCTTTTGCTCTCCTCCGTCTCTGCTTCCCCTCCTCACCCCCCTTCTCTCATCGTGACCGGAGCTACCGCTTCTGTGAGGGGTTCCCCTAAGTTCGCTACCTTTGCGGCAGGGAAGTTTGCTGCTAGGGCGTTGACCCAAAGCTTGGCGAGAGAGTTTGGTCCTCAGGGGGTGCACGTGGCGCATGTTATTGTTGACGGGGTGATTGACATCCCTCGTACCAAACAGTGGGAGGCGAACGGGGGCGTGGAGGATGGGAAGATCAATAGTGATGCTGTAAGTCCTGACTTTGGGTGAATGGGGATATATAGGGGCGTTGCTGACACAGGGAAAATTAGATTGCGGAGAGTTACTGGCATTTGCACACGCAGCATAGGTCTGCGTTTACGCAAGAGTTGGATTTGAGGCCGTATGTAGAGAAGTTTTAAGGACAGTAATGCCATGAAACGAAATAGGGGTCTAGTCCATGTTCTGATATGGGAAAAGCGAGATGTTGTTGTTGCGATATGCGGAATATATCATTCAAATCATAACCAGCCTGGTTACACGCTATTGCTGGAAAAGGTCAGTGTTCATCATGCCAGCTTCGTCAAACGCGGAGGGAAACAGAGACTGTATACGCCCAGTGTTGACCTCGCCGAGGCATGCCCAATCTGTGTGCTACGTGTAAAAGTAGGTAGATAAAGATGTCCCCAAACGCCCAGCCAGCCATCTTCCCCTGATCCCACTGAATTACCAATCTCTTCAAAACCTGCCAGACTTTCTCCCAGTACGTTATACAAGTGACATGCGAATGGCACGGCGCTGTTGCCGCCGAGGGAAAGGAGCTTCTCTTTTTGGGCTCCACTCGCCCTCGAACGGCGGCGCGACGTTGTATTTGATCGTTTGGTTTGCTTAATTTCAAGTGCCAGGCTCTGATGGCCCAGCCTCCGCAGTCGCCTCTGTTGCCGGCAAGGGGATGCCGTGGAGCTGAGCCAACCGTTCCTCTTCCTTCTTGATCCTGAGTGCCTCCGTCTCCTGGCGTAGCTTCTCCAAGTTCCATGCAGCATCGTCTTCTTCTGGCTCGTCGTCGTCGTCCATTGTCCGCCAGTTGCCACTTTCGAACAGCGCACGACCAGTGGCTTCCTTGGCCTTCCTGAGAGCCTCCTCGGCCGCCTTCTTGTCCAAGCGCTCCTTCTTCCACTTGGCGAACGTCTCGGGGGTGACAGGTGTGAGGGTGCCGGTGAGCTTGTGTCTTTCGGACTCGAGGAACTCTTCGATGGTGAGCGTCTTGAGTGGCGACTTGTCGAGCAAAGCCTTCTCCGCCGCACGCTGCTCCTTGGTCTTAAGGACGAATCTAGGATGTGTTAGCAGATTTGCAATAGGTCAACATAACCAGAGACACTTACCCAGGTGGAAGGGCATGCTTGTACATGCACTTGTCACCGCCGTTCGGGCAGACCCAGAACCAACCGTACTTGCCGTCCTCGATGGCTGAAATGAAGAACTTGCACACCTTGTCGGTGGTGGTGCGCTGGTTGCCCTTCTTTGACAAAACGACGGAACGAAGCTTCTCTTCGTCCCAATCGGCCGATGTTTCCTGCTTCTTCTTGTCCTCGTCTTCTCTAGTATCGGTGTATAGATTCTTCTTTTCCACCTTTCGTTCCACCTCTAGGTCGTGCGAGAACTTGCACTTCTTGCCCTTTTCACAGTTGCCCTTCTTGAAGAAAATGCACAGCACCGTCTTGGGATCGACACCAAAAGGAACCTTTTGAATCTGGGCTGGCTTATTGAGGAGCAGCTCGGCCTCCCTCTTCGCGTCCTCGGCGGCCTTCTTCTCACGCTCACGGGCAGCCTTCTCGGCCTCCTTCTTCTTCTGCTCAGCACTACCAGCTGATCTCATGGACGACTGGAGATGGGCAATCGTCTTCTGAGCGGCAGAACCCTTCTTGTTCTTCATGCCAAAGGTCTTGTCCTCGACAATCTTCTTGGCGTCCACCTTCTTCCCGCCGCCCTTCTGATCCTTCTTCGGAGGCATGATGGGCGATGTACTAACTCGAAACTGCCAGATTGACGTTTTATATGGCTGTAGGAAATGTGCCGAGTCGATGGCGTAAGTGTGAGTTCGCTCGGTCTGGCGATATACGTCTGCTGCGCGGTGCCAGTCAATTTTTTGCTGGGCGGGCCAAATTCCAGTTTCGAAGTTTCCAGGCGGGGGATCTTTCAGTGCATGTCCAGCGAGGTGGGTTGGAGTTTCTTGAATGGGGGCGGGACTTGAATGACCCACTTGGCCAGTGCGCAACAGCCCTGACGTCTGAGCAGCCTGCGCACGTGACGAGCTGCTCACCCCATCCCTGCTAGAGACCGCGGGTACCTGTACATCGGCGACCAGGAGCGAGCTTCCAGGTGGCTTCGAGACTGGCTGGGGCGTGAAAGCTGTCCAGATCGCCAACTTCGGCACCAACATCAACTCCATCTATCAACTCCCCACAACATTGGAGGTTTGCGCACACAAGGCACGCTACAGGTATGGGGCTACATATCCTATCCACGGGTTCATTTCTGTTGTACAAACCAAACTGATTGACTAGAAGCCCATCGCGCGTTTAGCTCCATACTGTTCCCAAACCTCAACTACACGACAGGCCGACGTCCACCTACGTCCACTCCACCGCGATCATGATTACCGACAGCGAGCTTTACAGCCTTGCCATCTTCCTTGGCTCGGCAGCCATGGTTCTGATTATCATCTACCATTTCTTCGAGGTCAATGCCGAAGATCAGCCGCCAGTAAACGCAAAGGGTCCGGCCAGCAAACTGAAATGAAGATGGATAGAGGATATGGCTGGTATTGTACAATAGTACGGGAGGTTTCCGACAGTTTTCTACGAGTGCACCCATGTCGCCTTCGATATCCTATCCACGGGAGATGGACAGCTACCTAGAGCTACGCATGCAGGGAAAGGGTTGCTTGGGGAGTGTCACAGAAGGGTTCCAAAATATGCCGAACAGCAGGACACGGGCAGGTCAGGTGGCGATTCTGAGTTTGTTGGGCGAAAAGGAATAGAGAGCCACGGCTAAGCACCATGGATTTTATGGCGAAAGCCAATTCATACATGAAGGAAGGACTGAGAATTGGTCTGGTGATCTGAGGTGGATTCAACTTTGTCTTGTCTTTTCTCATACCATATAATAGGAACAAGAAACCGTGTTGGAGTTCTCATTCCTGTTATATCTGAACGTTGCCCACATCATCTTGGGCCTGGCATGGCAGCTGTGACCAGATGACGAGATGAACAGGCTGAAGGTGTTTGTACAGGTACAAGGAGTAATCAGGCTGTGGCTGAGATATGACTAGTCCCAGTTAGTGCAGTAGTGGGGGCAGTACACGCCACCTCACTGGCCCGCTGCGTCCGGCGTGCCTGGCTCCTCCGTGCTGCAAAGCTTCGCTGGTCGGTCAGCCCCCCCCAGGTGCCACCCAAAAATTTCGCGCGCGACTCCGTTTCCCTTCTGCTCTCTCCTTCTCCATCAGCCAACAACCCAGCCTGCACCCTGCCCATCGCCATCCTTCATTTCACCTTGGCCAGGCCTGCAACCCAATATCGTTGCCATTCTCCCTTTCCGACTTGCCATTAAATCGCTTCGGAATCCAAGTTCATTTCTGCCCTCTTTTTTACCTGCAGTCGCCGCCAAACACACGCGACTTGCCAGTCACCTCCTAGCCAACTCTCGCGATTATTTTAATCAGGCGACCTCTTTCTTCATCGCCCGACCACTTCGCGCCTGCCATCTCTCATACCAGTCAACGTACTGCTTGTCATAAACCACGACGGCAGTTCTCACTCTCGACCAGCCACTTTCACACACTCAATCTTTTACATCTTTCACTTCCCACCGTCATCATGGGCAAACTCGATCAGTCTCTGGATGAGATCCTCTCCAGCCAGCGCAAGAATAGCCAGGGCCGTCGCCGCTCCCAGCGTCGCTCTGTTGGCGCCAAGCCTGCCGCTGCCCCCGCCGGTGGCATCCAGAAAACCACCAAGCCTGCCCGGACTGCATCCAAGCCTGCTTCTGGCAAAGGTGCCGGTTTGACCGGTGAGAGCAAGATCATGGTCAGCAACCTGGTATGTCACACACCCCATCTCTTTGTTTGCTGTATGGACCCGTTTGCTAACTTTTGCGTAGCCCAAGGATGTTTCCGAAGCGCAGATCAAGGTATGTTACTACCAGTGAGGCTCTTCACGCCTTCGGATTTTGTCGACACACTTCATTCCCGCGGGATATCTACCCACGTCCAGTCCTCGGTGGACCTTTTACGGTGGTCATTTGACACCTTCAGCGCTTGCAAGCGACTGTCTTGATGCCTAGTCTCCTTCCTGACACGCAAGTGCGCCCCGCACGATACTGCTGTCAAACCACCGGAAGTTGAGCAAGCCCGCGTCTCACTGCACCTTCCAACCAGCTTGGGCTGCCTGGCAAGCACCCACGGTTCGGGACGACTGCGTAGACAACCACAAAGGGCACCGGCAATATATCAGACAGCACGCCGAGCTGGGTGAATATCGCACAATCTCGTCTGGCTGGTCACCAGATTGATGATGGCGTTTTGAGCGAGCTTAGCAGTGAGCTGTAGAAAACACAACGACACGTCCTCCCCCAAGTCATAGCTGGGTGAATCCATCGGGCTGGGGCTCGTGTCTGTTGGTTGCTGGAGTTGCCAGCGAGGCAGGTTCCTTTTCTTTGGATTAGGCATATTTTTCTCCTGTCTGTCGGATAGGGGTATGGGTGGGATACGTCATACACTGTCATCTATCGAAGATGAGGCTCTGCGCACGGGAGCACGAGGTCGGACGAATGGTTTCAGTGGATGTCGGATTTTGCACACCTTCCAGTCGCTGGTGATGCTTGTTGGGGGGTGTTGCTCACTGCTCTGCTCGCTATTTTTGGTTACGCTTTCGAAACGAACTCTCGCTACACGATGGCTCTTCAAGGACGCTGGTCTTTGGGACTTGAGACTAGTCGCTACGGATGCTCGAACTTACATTTTGCTTGACGCTAACCACCAAATCTCCCACGATAGGAATACTTCCAGCAAGCTGTTGGTCAGGTCAAGAAGGTCGAGATCTCCTACGGCCCCGGGGGTGTCAGCCGTGGTCTCGCCCACGTCACTTTCCACCACGCCGATGGAGCCAGCAAAGCTTTCTCCACTCTCAATGGTCTTCTCATTGACAATCGCCCGGTCAAGGTATGTTTTAACTCTGGAATGACATGCAACAATCAGCACAGTCTAACTCTCTCCAGGTCGAGGTGATCGTTGCTTCTGCCGATCTCATTCCCCAGCCCAAGACTCTGGCTCAGCGTATTGCGCAGCCCAAGGCTCAACCCAAGTCTGCCGCCACTGTCAAGCATGGTGCCAATGGCGCCAAGGGTGCTCCCGCTGCTGGCAAGGCTGGCGCCAAGAAGGCTCCTCGCAAGGGCCGCAACAACCGCCCAGCCAAGAAGACTGCCGAGGAGCTTGACTCTGAGATGGCTGACTACTTTGACAGCGGTGCCACTGAGCCTGCCGCCGCCAACGCTGCCGCCGCCCCAGCTGCCGGTGGTGATGCTGCGATGGAGGAGGACGTTCTTTAAACAGTACATTCTTTGGGATTAGGAGTCATGGGGTTGTTAATGGGTCTTGCTAGCGGAAACTTGATACGATATTTATTTGGGCGGTTCGGCATGGGTGGATGGGTAGGGCTCAGATTTCCTTGCGGTGCATACATGCAGGCACAGATTGATACTGCCGCCTTTTTAAGTGTTTGGCTTAATTGTATAATCATGATTAGCGAATTTACTCCGATGCAAGGGGTTGTGAAATGCTTGCTTTGGCCGTTGTTTCCTGCAGTACTAGAATTGGTTGGCTCTCATCTTGTTCAATATGCGCTCGTAAGGTACATGAATCTCCGAGTGACAGAACCTGGGGGCTATATGAGTAGTTCAGCCGACCTTGTGTTCCTGTGTCGTTTCTCTTATTCTACTTCACAAAGACAGGCAGATCCAGAAATGTACTTGGATAACAAACTGTATGTAGACAAGACCGCAAAGCAGCCATCTTTGCCAATGAACCATAACACCTACAACGCCAGACATTAACCCATTTCCCATGTTGAGACATAAAACAAGAGCTCACCACCCGCACACACTCCATGCATTTTGATGCCTTGTCACCCTCTCCTCCACCACCTTGGCCCTGTGACCACAGATCAACTCCTCAACGCCTCCAACCGATTCCTCATCTGGTCCATCATGGCCTCTGTATCCTCCTCCTCGTCCTCCTCCACCTGTTGCTGCTGCTGCTTTTGCTTCTGCGGCAGCGGCGCACTAGGCAGCGCACCCGTCTTGTCCATCCTATCCTTCAAGATCTCACCCAACACCTTCTCCACCTCCTCCTCAGCCTCCTCCTCCTCTTCTTCATACACCTCCGTCTCGGGCAGCGCATCCCCGACCATCTCCTCTATAATCCCCGCCTTCATCAACTCCACACTCAACTCCTGCATCGTCCCCGCCAGCTCGGGCAGGCGAATCAAGGTGTTGACGTCCTTCATGATGCCGACGCTGGCTTTGATGCTCCCTTCTATCTTGCGGAGGGCGAATGCTTCATTGACTTGCATTTGGACGGAGGTGAGCTGGGCTTTGAAGGTGTGGAGACGGTTGGTCTCCTTGCGGCGCTTGACGAGCTCGCGGGCGAAGTCGCGGATTTCGCGCTGGGCTTGCTTGGTTTGCTGGTGGTTTGGGCCGAGGCGTTGGGCGCGTTTGTCGGCTGCGAGGATGAGGTTTTTGGTTTTGGTTTCGATTGCGCGGGCGTTGAGGATGTCGCGGTCGATGCGGCGGATGTTTTGGCGGAGGAGGGCGTTGCATTTGCGCACCTGAGAGGGGGGGGAGGGGGGGGTTAGATACTGGGAAGGGGAATGGGGGAAGGGCGGTTGGACAGGAGGGCAATAAGAGGGATAAAACACATACCTGTGCTTGAGGGTCGGGTTTGGTGAAGAGGGAGCGGAAGGTTTCCATTTTGGTGGTGGTTTGCGCTGAGGTTGGGAGGAGATTGGTGGTGGATTGAGTGGACAGTGTCGCCCCCCTCCCGCCGGTGTTATGGGTGAGCGATGGATGTGCTAAAGTTGGGGTAAAGGGGTGGTGATAGTTGAGTCGTTGTCGTCGTCGTCGTACGTGTCGCGGTTGGCGGGTGGGCGCTGACGTCGTTTCCAGATTGGGGAACGAAGCCAAGGTGGGACTCAGGTTGGCGATTTGGAGCCTCACTTTGCAAGGGACTGGTGCATAACCCTGTGTCTCGAAAGTCCCCGCTATAACCCTGACCTGGATGTGGAACTGTCCCGACCCCGCTGCAGCGGCCCGCCAAGGCGAGCCCCGCAGTGGACTTCTCCTGAAGCTGGAGCTTGTGCCATTTTCATCTCTTTGCTCTTCGGTCACTTCACCGTCGGATGAAACTATGCAGTAAGAGCAGCTTATCTTCCTTCCTATTGGGTAGATTTACGGATTTCTTGTGCAACACTCGGCATGTGTTGTAAAAGGGGCACATGAATCCTACATTAATAGAGACCTCCCCCAACTGCTACCCCTCACTCGACACTAACTGTGGTGTAACTATCTTGACAAGACCTTTTTGGGTTTGATGCTGTGAACTCGCATCGAAGAGGTAAGATACAAGGCTGTACAGGCCAGAGTATATTTATAGTGTAGACCATAAGACGAAATAGCTTCTAGAACGGTCACCAACCTTCCTAGATCGCTTGGTAGTAGTATCGTACGCTCGTGTCCGTAGCCGTAGTCCCCCGCAATTGGTGACCTCAGCCCTGCCGATGGCCCGTGCAGCTTAATCTTTGGGCTTCTCATGAATTCCACCAACGCCCTGGCTGGCTGGGAAGGGAAGCAGGCAGGTGCAGCCTCGTCACAAATAAACCAAGACACCCGCGTCTCCCCTCCAACGACGTCCACCTCCCAAACAATTTTCTGCAGCAGTCGTAGTGAATTCACGATCTTTGCTCAATACCACCGCTCCATCAAACTTTCCACCCGAACGATCTCTCTCCCTTGTTCCTTGAACTTTCTTCTTAACGTGAGTTCTAGCTAAGCGCCTGAGAAGCTACCCCTCCTCCACGAACTTCAACCCATCGGCAGTTTACTCATTTTTCACCCTCCAGCACACATCACAATGGCCAGCACCGTAACACCTGAGGGTAAGTAGCCGATCCGAGTTTTGTTTCTCACCATGGCAAAATCCTTCAAAAGGGTAGACCGAACACACTGGCCTGGTAGCTCAACGACGCCCCCCGGTCTCCGCCTCCCCGGGTCGTGGTTCGCGACAGCTGAGGTCTGGCGAACTGCTGCCCTTCCTGTTCACCGCAATCCAAACCCTCTCAAAAATTGACAAGACTGACCATGTCTCGCCATCTGCAGTCCTCTGGGCGCAGCGCTCCTCCAACGCCGACCCCGAGAAGAACTTTATCTACCTCACCATCAACGTCCCCGATGTGCCAGCGTCCAATATCAAGCTGGACGTGAAGCCCACCGGTCTCACATTCACCGGTCACTCCGACACCCTCAAGAAGACCTACCATGTCGAGCTCGAGTTCTACGCCGAGATCGACCCTACCGCGAGCAAAATCAACCACACGGCTCGCGACGTTGAGATGAAGCTGCGCAAGAAGGAGCTGACCGAGGAGTACTGGCCTCGCCTGCTCAAGGAGTCTAAAAAGATGCACTTCCTCAAGACCGATTTCGACAAGTGGGTTGATGAGGACGAGCAGAACGAGGCTGAGGAGGAGGACTTCTCGCAATTTGGTGGCATGGGTGAGTAACTTCCTAAACTCCTGACAAAACACCTTGTTGCAGCGTATGCTAAACACATTGTGTCTGATAGGTGGCATGCCTGGCATGGGTACGTAACTTGGCCGAATACATTGCGCGGTCGGATGGAAAAGCGGATCCGAGACACGACAGGCTTGATCCGACTCTACCATCGGATTCTTGGCTTTTCGACTTCTTGGGCCATGATCATTTTGCTGACTTATTGTTTCGCAGGTGGCGCTGGCGGCGACTTCGGTGGCATCGATTTCTCCAAGCTCGGTGCTGGGGCTGGTATGCCCGAGGGCGATGACGAGGAGGAATCGGACGACGACATGCCTCCTCTCGAGGGTGAAGAGGAGGAGGCCGCCAAGAAGGACGCCCCCAAGGCGGACGATGGCAAGGAGGTTGCTTAAGTCTGTGAAGCCGGCGACGAAACGACACTTCAGCGCGTCTTGGGTCAGACATAGACCACAGGGATAGCTGACGTCCGGTATGGAAGGGCGAAGCTACGAACTGGTTACCTGGGATAAACAAGCATCAGCATTAGCCGAAATCATTGGACCCACCGTTCGATCTCATAGGCAGCAGAGCAATCTGGTTAGGTATTTCGAGGGCTGTTCAAGGCTCTCTGGGCGAATTGAAGCTACTTTTCTACTGACGCATATACACGCAAGTTTTGCCCTGTTTTGGGTAAATGTTTTTTTGATCGGTCTGGTGTCTCTTGAAGCCCGATTGGTGTGTCTCAGCTGCAAGTTCCTTGGACAGGGAATACCGTAAACGGCTTTGCGACCATGGATGTTTGCAATGCGCCCGGAAGATTCCTAGGAAAGAAAATGGCATGAATCACTAATCGCCAGTTCCCGAAGAGCCATTCCAGGAATATAGCTGTCAGGTGATGCTGATACATCAATGGCGTTGGGGAGGCAGGTCATGCGTCCCATCTAGAGTTGTACAAGTGCATGCCCTTTCAGCTGAGGCTCCCAACTATGCCGGGCTGTCCGTCCTCTCACCTCGCGGTCTATTCTCTTCAACAGCAACTTTTCTCTTAGCCTCCGGAGCATTCCCATCGCTTTTCTTGCAAGCCATCAACTGTTGCAATTTCAGAGTACAGGGGAGGAAACCAATGGCCGACACACACATCACCGACGCTTATCTAGAGGGTTAGCACTCCTTGGACAAGCTCGTGACACAAGAAAGGACTCTGTTTGACTGGCTGCGACGGTGACGGAGAGTACTCCGGGTTCTGGGAGGGACACCATGGGAAAGAACCACGGGGGTATGTCATCACCGGTTTGTGTAGAGGACTGAGGGTATCACCAAGCGGCTGGTGGTGGCTGATGAGGGGTTGAATGGTATACAAGTGAGGGGGAAATGGTGAGATATTTGCAACACTAGAGGATCTATTAGCCTGGCTTCACAAACTCGCAGTCAGCGCTCGTCTACTTATTTTTTTTCTTTGACCTAATAGCGCGAATGGTGAGTCTTGCTAGCTGGGCGTAGGTAGCCTCAAATTGACCAAAATATTCTGGCAGGAGAGAAGGCCACTGTGGGATTTTGGCTTCTTACCAGAAGGAGAGAAAAGGTTGGCAGCCCGGCTCTTTGTTCTGTCCATGATCTTGTTGCAAGATATAGGCAAGCAAACGCTTTTACCTACCCATTTACAATGTTGTTATATCACTAGCTCACAATCGGTTTAGTTTTGAGAGACGAATCGTCAACAGCGCCGCCTCCGACAGCGAGCAAAAGTACAAAGATGTCATACGGCGATAACACCAACAGCAGAGGAGAAGAAGACGACGCCTTCACGGCTGCGGACGCGGCGTATTACTCTAGCCAAGGGGCCAGCATGACAGCTTGGGGAAGTGATGAGACGTGGAGTGATCCGCTTAAGGATGGCACCAAGGGGAAGGGTGGTGGTGGGAACAAGAAGGGTGGCGGTGATAAGAGTAAGAGGAAGGATATGAAGAAGAAATGACATCGTCCGACGGAAGTTGGATTTGGAAGACTATATGGTGGATAGGCTTTCTTTTGTGTTTGGGTTTTGTTTGTCGCATTTTCATCGCCCTCGGATCCGGAGGGTGTATCGCTCTTCTTTGACAGAGGCGGTTTCTTACTTATGAACTCAGCTCAATGATTCTGAACCGGTCTCTTTAACACCATCTTGATGGAAGTCAACGTGAAGAGACATGGTCAACAAACCCCCTGAAACAACTTAATATACCGCCCATCCCACGTAAAGCTGTAAATAACCGTATTGAACACACCCCTCGCCCCACTTAATTACACCAACTTCACCTCACACCTCTCAAGCTTGACCCCACGCGCGTCACTTCTCTCATTCTTCAATTATTACGACCGCCATATCTCATCAACTCACGACAATACTCTCACTACTTACCACTTGCCTTCACCTTCACAACCACATACCTACCCAACTCAGAAATTACAAAGCAAGCAGAATGGACATCCCCCGCCCCACCTCCGCCCTCCACCCCGGCTCCCCCCCAGAACTCACCCCAACAGAGCAAGAAGTCCTCGAGGAATATGAGCGGTTGGCAGATAACATGAAAAAGGTTGTCCCTTCCCTCCTTTCGTTTCCCTTTCACCATCATCATCGTCAAAATCTAACACCCCTCTCCACCCCACAGCTCGCCTCCCTCCTCGACACCCTAGCCTCCAACCCCACAGTCGAAATCCTCGACGGCCTCCGCGAGCTCGAGCGCAAGACCTCGTTGGTGTTCACCCTCCTAAAAGCAAGTGTCTACAGCATTGTTCTGCAGCAGGAGATGGGCTGGGGCGGCGGGGGTGATCAGCAACAACAACAACAACAACATCAGGAGGGGGATCACTATGATGATGATGATGATGATGATGATGAGTGAGAAAAGTCATATAGACATAACAAATCACAGAAGGAAAGATATGAGCAAGAAAAGCAAAAGATATGATACCCAATACAACAACCGCTTCACACCACCCTTCCTTTTACATTTCCTTTACTTGAATCAAACATGTTTTTATACAATTGTACAATATCTACCATCCTTTTCTTACACACTACCACCCCCCCCTCTAAAGTTCTTTTATATGCACAGGAGAAGTTTTGTTTCAAGATTTACTGAGTAGCACCGCCATAATACACCTTTCTCACATCCACCAGCTTCCTCCCCCGTCCCATGGCGATCTCCTCGGGGTCCTTTTGGTTAAACAGCGCCTCAAACGTGGCCTTGACCGTGTTCATCGGGTTGCGAGACCGGGGGACGCGAGCCGACAGATCATAAATACCCGCCGCGCGGCAGATTTCGAAAATGCGGTGCTGGACTCTCAGACCGAACCCTGTTTTTTATTTCTCGTCAGCATCACCGCAACTCCGAGGGTCAAAGGGAAAAAAAAATACCAGGCGGCCTAGCAAACAACTTCACCACCGTCCCCGAAACCTTGGCCTCCACGTTCCCAAAAATCGTCCTATTCTCATACCTCCTCACCGGCCTCATCTTGCTGATGGCGTCCAACCTCGCCTTCGTGGCCGCCACCATCGGCTCCTGGCTCTTCGCATACCCCAACCCCACCCACCCGTCCCCGTTGCCCGCAACCACAATCGTGACCGTGCTCTGAATCTTGCCCATCCTCGTCTGGTTGCTCACATAATTCACCACCAACGTCTTGCACTGCAGTGCCAGAATCTCCTGCACACTCATCCCGCTCCTCCTCTTCAAATCCTGGTAGATACCCGTCTCGTCCAACCCCTCATCCGCCGGGTCAACCGCCGCCTTGTACAACCCCGCCACACCAGGCACCTTATCCGGCAACGCCAGCGCGAGCGAGCTTTGAGTCTGGATATTCTTGTCCGTCATGACCGACCGCTCAATGATATAGCTCAGCACATCCGCATCCGTCGGCCCACCGCTCACAACCCCCCCATTCTCCTGCTGCTTGGCCGCCTTGTTGATCTCCTCCTGCAGATACTTTTTAAACTCCTTGTGAGCATCATCCCTCACCTCCCCAGGCCACTGTCCCTCCTTGACCTTTTTCCACTCCTCCGGAACAAAGTCCTCCAGTCTCCTCAACGTCCCCGTCGGCTCCCCAACACGAAACTTGTCCGCCCACTGGATCAAATCACTAACAAACTCATCCGTGTTCATGAACCTCGCGTTCGGGTCGGGGGGGGAGATCTTCCTGCTGCGGGAGGCCGGGGGGCGCTTGTCGATAATGGGCTGGTGCTCGGCAAAGTCGTCAATATACGGCATGCGGTAGATGTCGGTTCTCAGCCTCCCCTGAATGGTGAGATCCCTCGGGTTGATGGTCGCTTCGCCGGCCTCGAGGGCGGCAATTTGCTCGGGGGTGTACATCCTGGCGAGCTCGGCTTTTTCGGCGGGGGTATACTTTGTGAAGGTTTCCGCCGTGAACTCGTCGAGGCTCTCCTGGGAGGCCAGGGGGTCGCGTTTTTCGGGCACGCCCAGGTCGCGGGAGGTGAGGGGGCGGAATCGGGACTTGGCGCGGAGCTTTTCTATTTCCTCGTCTGGGACGGCGGCGGGGTTCTTTTTGATGAGGCCCATTTCGTGGGCGGTGATGCTGCGGAAGCGGTGCTTACGGGCTTGGGGGCGGGGGGGAGGAGAAGGGGCGGGATTGTGGTGGTGTTCGAGAGGACGAGGACGAGGTTGTGGAAGTGGTTGTCGTCGGGGCTGTCGTCGAGAGGAAGCCAAACGAGGAGGCGAGCCTCCTGGCTGCTGGGCGAGCTGCCACACTCATAGCTTCCGTCGTTATATGTGTATGTCCCACGGCGGGGGGGTGGTTTACGGCGGGGTGGGAAAGGATGTCGCTGTCCCCGGAGGGAGAGAGCTTCGGCGGTCGCTACTGTAACTCTGGCGTCGTCTGTAGGTTCCCCCTTTTGAATTACACCCGAAAAGGTTCAACTGCCGACTGTTTAGAAAAAGTCTTGAAATTATCGGCCGGGAAGAAGCTCGCTCGCTCGCTCGCTCACTCACACACCTCTCGAAACAGACGAACGAGCAACCGAACGTCCAACAATTTTTTTGGGTCCAAGCTTCTTTCCAATTGGAAATTGGTCCGGGCGTTTTCGAACATCCCACCTTTTGCAACGAGCGGGACAAGCCGGGGTTTTGTTCATTCCCAACTTTTCAGGCTTAAACAGTGTCCAAATTCTTGGCAGATCCGAGATCTGGGGTCATCACGTGTCGGGTCATGTGATCCCCTTTTGCACTCATCTTCCCTTCCCATTCATCAACCTGCAAAACGACCTCATAAAACACCCGCAGAAGAAGATCTCCCGTTCCTCACATTCCCAACAGTGCACCCATCCACCACCCATCAGCACGGCCCAACCCAAAGCACCATCCACGATGCTCCCCCCCCACCACCAACCAATCACCACCCAACCAAGCTTACCTAATCCCCCATCCCCCCATCGTGCGACTTTCTTCGCTCTGTCGCAGACCTGAAACGACCCCCCAAGCCCCCTTTTTGCCGCCTGCTGAAGACCATGTGGCCATCCGCCGAGAACGTCGCCCTTTTAAACCAATTGCACCGCTTTTTGATTGTGACGTCTGAGGTTTTATCCTATAATCTTCCCCCTTGCCCACTCACCCACTCCACGCGCCCATCCTTTCCTTTTTGCCTCCTCTCCTCCTCCAAAACATCGCGAGATATTCTCACTTCAAACCCATAATCTTCAACACGTTCATTTTTGACCTGTACATTTAATTATTCTATTTCGGCGAGCAGGCAGCGCCTCTTTAATCACACTACCTTCTTCATCCGTCCGAGACATCAAGCCATCTTTGCGATATCCCCCGATAGCATATTCCATTTACGCGCCACCACATACCATTTATATAACCACCACACATAATCACAATGGGTCAATTCGATTGGTTCTCCAGCATTGGCGCCACGCCAGAAGCCGTCGCCGTCCTCAACGACCAGCCCATCCTCTTCACCATCCTTCTCATCGTTCTCGTCACTATCATCCTCCAGTGCGTCCTCATCTGGTACATCCACTACGCCACCATGAAGCCTGAACAGAAGAAGGCAAAGGAGGACAAGAAAAAGAAGAAGCAGGCTGAGAAGGGTGGTGGCGCCAAGAAATAAATTTGGGGCGCACCGTGACGCTTGGGAAACCGCATTCCATCAAAAGGGAGGGAGCAGACGATTTTGACTCGGCAATCGATGCTACAAACCAGGCTATCCATCCAGTACATCGTGGAGGCTGAAAGGTCTTAAGGGCTGGAAAGTGGGCGAATTCTGCCTAGGCGTGGATAGATGGGTGGAAGGCCCAGGGACCGTACGTTCGGCCCCAGGGGTTGGGCAAGAATTCCGGTCCGGAAAGGGGATATTTCGATGCATCATCGTTCTGGGCGCTTGGACAAGAACGTGCGGTCGCGGCTTGGTCGGCTCACCCTGGTTTGGGATGTCGTTGTGAGCTGCTGATGGGCAGGTACAGCTCTATGGCGATGGTCTGGTCGGTGTCTAGGTTGTAGCGGCTTTGAAGAGCCGGGTTCTGTCACTTTGACCGACCTGGCATCATGATTCGTGGTACATATAACATATTTTCAACTTTCCTCTTCACAGTCCCTTGTCGTGTGTTCGTCGTCTGAGCATTATTCGAAGTCCATGGTGTCAATACTCGAGCTGCGATCCCATCCTACGGCCTCTGGTTCTGTAGAATCACTATCCTGCTGGAGGGTGACCACATTCCCTTGTCCATCTGTGTAGAAGTACTCAGCTTCGGAACTGCCTTGCCAGTCGTCTGAATGAAGGGCTCTAATGTCCGAGGAAGAGTAGGGTGAAAATGAATCGGTCTCTAAGGGGCTGTCATCAGCATCGTATCCCTCATCATAGTCGTTATCGTCATCGTAAATGCCTTCTGGGATGCCGCAATAGTGTGCGAGTTGGTTCGCTGTGGAAGCGTACTGGAGAGGGTTGATGATGGCCTCTCCGCATTCACGAGGACCACATCTCTCCTCCGCAGACTTTGGTCCACCAAGGAGTCTCTGGGGAGCTTCCTCCTGCCTATTGTCATCTGCGTTTGTCTGAGATGTGCTGATTCTTTGGATCGGATCCGACCGAATACCCGTCTGGCATCGAAGCCAAAGGCGTTTGCGGATTTCGTCCTCGATTTCGTCATCGACATCCCATATCTCTGGGTCAATATCACCTGGCATCAACCCCTCAACCTTTCTCCGAAGACTGGGTGACTGGGAGTGTTTCAGCCGGACGATACTTCTTGCCAGAGAAGGGATCATTTGCGCGTGTACTGTCATCGACTACGCCAGCTGTTAGTCGCTGTCACTGGGATACCGATTGCGATGTAAGAGTCTCACCTGTAAGTATGGAATGTTCCATACGGCTGGGGCAATGCCAATCAATGAAGGCAAATCATTGTTGGATTTTGTTACCTTCACCCCCGGTATGCTTTTCTTGACTCCGATCAGCTTCTGAAGCCCAATGTCCAGCAGTGTCATGGCTTCCTCCAATCTGTCCTCCAAGGGCAACCCAGTCGTTTCTGTGGCCTCGGTTTGATCGTCTGTTGAGTATGACATATTGATGTGGTAATGGATATCTACTTTCAACTCTTGAAAACTGGCAAATGGTAGTTCGGGCGGTGCGATCAGACTGGAGGACAGGTCTGGGTGATGTAGAAAGTAGACAGCCTCAGGATTGCTATGTTCAAGCTCAGGATGCGTCGCGTGTTTCAGTCGAAGATCAAGACCGAGCTCCAGCCAGATCTAAGGCATGTCAGCAACCAATACAAGACGACAGGACAGGAATGTAGGTGGTCTTACTCCGCACCCAGCGGCCAAGTGAGAGATTGTGACTTCAGTGTCAGGGTCTAGGCCTGCAACATCAAGGGGTTCGCCGTTCAACAGTGTTGAGAATTCCACCCGACAATCACCACCTGCCTTGGCTATCCAGATAATTGCTTCAGAGGAGGCTTTATATAGCTCGATGGCGTCTGGAACGTGGTCCCAGATTGCGGGTAAGGAGAGCACGCAGGAGCTGGTGAGAACAATCGATAGGTCGGAATTTATGGTAGCAACCTCAATGCTTCCAATGTCAAACTCGGTTGTCTGGAGATCGTCCATGGCAAGCCATGTGGGAAGCGTTAGGCAGCAGCATCTCTCTGGAAAAGATTGAGGAGTGAGTGGTACGTTAGTTCAAAAGTTAGGTAGACTGGCACTTTCCCTTTTGCACTTGATTGCTGTGTGCCAAGGAAGGAACGTCAGGTCAGGCAGGTCCATACCAAATTCTCTTTGGGAAGGAGCACTGGTCAAAGTGCTGTCTGGCACTGGTGACAGTCCAGAGGTGATTTCTAGGTGATATGCTAGATGCAAAATAGACAATACCCGCCAAAGAAAGAGACGAGGATACATGTATTGCCCCGTCTCGTCATTTTTGTGTAAAACCACGTCTTCCCCACGGTCTCCTCTAAAATATGTAGGGGTCAGAAATGCAACCATCATCCCCAGAATATCAAAATGCCAACCCCTTGTTCCTGGTTTTTGTATCCCATATGTCCAAATGATTTTTACCAAGCAAAACTCGCAAGATGAAATGAAAGAGAACATCGGCCACCCAAAACACCAATTTTCGTCTGACATGAGGAAATACGAGACTCCGAGGCCCCCCAAAACAAATCGCGCACGCAGATCTATCAGGACCACTCCGAGATGCATAACCCCCCCAGAGCCATATGCAAAATCAGCCGGAGCTAGGTTCGCATGATAAGACCTAGAGAAGAAACAATAGCCTTTCACAAAAGGACACGGAAGAACACCAAGATGGAAAAAGACAAAAGAGAGAAGGCGAAACATCTGCCATATCAGATGATTTCACCGGAAGAAGCAACACCGGCTTGATCGATTCTGAACTAGAAATAGCCCCAGTCCATTTATCTCCCAAGTTCCCGCTTTGCGCTTTGCTTTGCGACTGGGCACGTCAAGGGTCGGCAATCTTGTCGTCCTTGTGATATGGCCAAGCATCGCGACTACCTCTTCATGGTGGAACGCTGCAAGGCGGTTTGCAGCTCGGGGCGGTCCTTGAGTTGCTCAAAGGCTTCGACAAACGTGAACCACTTGCGCTCCCGCTTCTCCTTCTCGGGCCACTCAATCTCCTCGCTGTTGACCGTCGCCTCATAAAATCGGTAAAGGGCCGCCTCCTTCTGCTTGGATTTGCCGGATGAGCTGTTCTTCTTGCGGGGACTGGTCTCTTCGATGTCGCCCAAATCATAGTCGATCGTCACCAGGATCCCAGCCTCCTCCCAAGCCTCGCGGGCAGCCGCCTCTGTGCACTCCTCGTCCAGCTCCCAGCCACCCTTGGGGAGGACCCAACCCTTGCGCCGAGTAGACTGAATCATGAGCACATAGCTCTTGTCGGCTGACAGAGGGACCACTCCAGCCACCAGACGCTCGCCTTTACTGTTGTACCCTGTGAGGCAAGAAAGTCAGTTTGACCCGTCCGTTTGGAGGTCTCCCAAAAACACAAGCCCACATAAGCAGTGGGAACCTTGAAACAAGCATTTCCCAACGACTTGGCCGAAGCGACTTACTCTGCTTAACACGCCCGGTACGCGACTCCATGGGACGATTGCTCCCGCTGGCGGCCATTGTGACTACTGCTGTGAAACCGCGGGTTTTGATTGTTGAGGGGTGCAGATAAGTACTCGATGCGAGCGCAAGTCGGCAAATGACGTGGGTGATCGGGGTATGTTGTGATAGGGGTGAGTGGATGTCTTTCCGAGCGCAGTGATGGGGCTGTGGGATGCAGTGAGTGCAGCCTCTTGCTTAAAGATTGTTGGCAGGCATGGTCGGAGAAGAAGTAGTTGCTTGGGTGTGGGCAGAAGTCAGAGATGGTGGTGTTCTGGCCAAGGTTTGTGACAGACGGTGATGGCTTAAATATGTCCGTCTCAGTGAACGTTGAGAGGCCTGTGGGGCGAGTGGTGAATGGCCTGGAATGAATGGGCTGGTGAAGCTCAATTCACGTCTGGAGAGAGCAAGCACCAAGTGAATATGGTCCCCTGTCAAAGCTCGCCTTGCGAGCAGGAGCAAGGCAAGTGAATGAGCGAGTGGGAGGTTTGATGAGCGAGAGAGGTGCGGCGCAGTTCTCGGTCCTGGTCCACGGGCAGTTCTGGTCCCTCCGCTACTCTTGTGTTACGAACAGGTGTTCTGCTGCAGCAAGAGAAGCTCGGTGGCGCTCTGGGAGGCGGAAGAGAGTGTGAAGCTCTACCACGAAGGCGAAAAGCTTCGGGAGAGCAGTCGGAGGTTGTGGTTCGTGGCCGACAAGGGGGCGTTGGAGTTGCGCGACGTTGGCGTCGGAGAAGAACTTTTTGGCTTTTGGCACTTTACGCGAACGCGCTCGGCGGCCGGCAACGGAGTCCAGCTGGCCCTTTGAAAGGCGGTCGCCCACACAACAACGACAGCTGAAGGAATCAGGTCGATAGGCCTGGACCACACCCGCAGGTCAGGGCACTCGAAAGGGGGAGGGGGAACGAAAATAAAATAAAAATACGGTTGTTGCTACGTGGATGAGCGAGCACCTGCAGGGTAATGTTGCCAGCCAAAGCACAAGCAGTCTCAAACTCTCAATCAGGGAGGTAGCTCTGGACTCTTGCTGGTGGGCACACCGTTTGTGCCCCCAGATCAAAAAGAAGGAGGGGCAGCTTTTGCAGCGGGATAGAGTTGGCTTTTATGCTTTACGGCGTACATCATTCGTACAGGTACATGGCTATGGCCCCATGGGGGAGAACAGAAAAAGTCTCTTTGGGTTGGGACAAGCCGAGCCATCGAGAGGTCCCCTGCAACCTCTACTTCTTTGGCCCTCATGTGGTGTGTGTGCTGCCGTAGCATGGGGGCAGTTCACATAGCACTCAAGCCTCCATCTCTCTTTTCTGCTTCCCCAGGGTTCCGGATTCTCCACACCTCCTGGCGGCGAGGGGCATCGCGGAGCTTGGCGTGATGAAAAAGCCATGGGGAAGAGGTAGAGCACAATGAGGAGAAAGGAAGCTCCAACAAGAAGAGCAACTAAGATTTTGCCAGTTTTGGCCGAGTACCTATGTAGCAATGAAAAAGCTCCCGGTCGCGTGGGGTAGAGGTAGTAGGTACTTGTCCACCTCCCGCTTACAGATGCCACCACCTCACTCTACCTCCAGGTATCTGGCGACTGGCAACACTGGCATGGCACCTCTGTTCGGGACTCCCTAGCTGTTACTGGGCGGTCAGACAGGGGGTTTGACGCCACGGTTCCGCTTCCCAGTGTTCGGGTTTGGTTCCCCGGTATATTTTTCCCAAGACTTCCGTGCCGAAAGAAGAGAGAATTGGAGGGTACTTCACGAGGAACAAAGACGGGCTATGGAACCTCTCTTGTGTGGGGGTTTCCATCTGTGTTGCAACGCTTCCAACACAAGAAACCGAAACCTGGGACATGAATTCACCGAGTCAGGCTTGGTTCTGTCTGGTTCATCGTGGCTTGACTGCCACTGCCGACGGAACACCGTCTGTGGTCCACATATACTTCGTACTCTCCATGCCAACGTCACCTGAGATGCCGAGTGTCGAAGACTAGTGGATGGGAGCCGAGCGGGTGAATCAAATCCTGCAAATTTCATTGTTCCAGGCGGTGAAACATGTTTGAAGAGTGTAGTTCAGCCTCTGTTGAAGAAAGTCATCACTGTTACCCTGGATGTTGAGCTGATTACTAAGGTAGCAAGCAGCACGGACCATATCGGAGACAAGCTTCTGTGTTATCCGTGGTGACGACAGATCGATCAGCCCGCTCCCCACATCTCCGTCTTTTCGGTGTCGTGAGCTGTCACGAGCCTCTATTGCTCGTACTGGACGATGGTCTTGAACAAAATAGAGAGCAACAATATCCATCTACCGATCATTTGGAGTCTTCTCGAATTACACCCACTTTCCCATCCCGTGTCAAACCCCCTGGATCAGCCAGCAATGAGCACTGCATATTTGACTGGTGCGGGGCACCAGTTTGCACAGTTGGAGTGGGGGTCACACCATCGCGCATCTCAGTCCCGTCGTTCACGAACAGGCTTCTGCTTCTGCCTCTCTCTTTCCCAGCCTCACAACACCTCACCAGCAGCTCCAAACAACTTTCCGGGTTGTGGGCAGCCTATCACAGTCAGATGTACACATGACAACTCTTGGCCGCCAACCTCCTTTCCCATTGATTATCATTTCCTGCTCCCACCCATCCCCAAACGCGACATTTGACCGTCACACTGTGGGGTCCTCCTTGACGGCCCCTCTGCGTTCGGGTTCTCAGCACCGCCGCCGTACGAGACACTGGCAGTCCACCTAGCTGGGTCTTTTCCTGGAGACAGTGCTCGGGTATTTTGGTGTCTCTCAACCGCTGCCGAACACCTTCAATCAAGACCCGTCCGCTCGAAGCTTCCAATCCCCTCTTGGCCCTAAGCCATCACCCCGTCACCACAGACCTGATTGGATCCGGCTTGATCAACCAGCCCTTGATATCGACGGAAACTGGACATACCACGGCGGATCTGGCACCTTGCCGCCTTTCCTGACGAGACATCTCGTTCCGTCAAGTTCCGTCCACCACACAACCTTCTTCCACAGGCACCCGACCCTAGGCCCCTGCCCGACTCCGGCGTGTGGGTAGTAGGTAGTACGGCCCGGCCCCACGCTGTCTTGACCAGCTGTTCGTGTCAACTGCGGTAACAGGGCAAGGCAACAGAATGGCAGGGACCAGGCCATACCTGCAGACCCCTGACGATGCTGCAGCAGCACCACTGTCATACATCTATCCAATCGGTGAGTTGCTTTTTCCTCAGCTTTCAATGCTCCTCATCCAACCATCTGGGCCATGTGCATCAACTAGGCACTACCGTTGGCTATCTCGCCTTGCCCACGCGATCTCCTCCCGCATTCTGTACAAGGCGGGTGGTCGTATGTCATGTTCAACCATCAACAGTCTCAACATTGTGTTTCTTGTCACTTGTCAGCCTCTCTGTTCTGTTGGGGTTATCCCACACACACGCCTGCAGTATACACGGTCTCCTTCGTTTCCTTGTGTCAGAGATACAAGCGCACTCGTGGCGAGATTACGTCGAGATCACTGTTTGGTTGCTCTCCCACATTGACTTCGGTCAGGGCAAGCCCATATACTTGGCACACCTTCCCTGCCTTTGCCTCTTGGTGTTCTTTTCTTAGGCTTTGATACCTTGAAGGTACCAGTGATGTTGCTGACCACCGAATATTGTAGGGTACAGTAACTCTTCCGAGTGTGGATATTGTCGTGCCAGTTCAAATGGTCAGCCAGACAAACAACGTAATACCCCTTTTACTATTGGACCCTTTTTTGCCCTGTATGCTTTCGATTTTCGACATTTGATCCTAGCTGGCAGCATCTAACAGTGGTACTCTCTATAGGATGGTCATATTATGCGGTCTCAAGGTCTTTAGAGCCCGCCTTTTATCAAAAGCTGGTGGATAGGTTTTGGCGTCGGTCGGGGACGTTGCTCTACCGACCAAACCAGAAGAATTCATGTTGTCCGCATTACACCCTCCGCCTAGACTCGGCCGAGTATAAGCCTACCAAGGACCAACGACAGGCTCTCAACCGCTTCAACCGCCACATCCTCGGAGATACCTATGCGAGAGACGCGGCGCGGCTGTACCCACGGTCACGCGAGCAAGCGAGGAAGGAAAAAAATGATTTTGACCTAGTCAGCAAGGTTCATGAGTCTGAAGCCAAGTATCTCAAAGGACCCCCACCGGCGCCATCCCACGAGTTCTCGGTCACGCTAGAGCCCGATGCATTCACCGACGAAAAGTACAAGGTATTCGAGAACTACCAGCGCATCGTGCATCGTGAACCACCCCTCAAGATATCTCGCGTGGGATTTAGAAGGTTCTTATGCGACTCACCTTTGACCCGTGGCGCCATAGTGGGGGCGGACGGGACTGAGCGCAAGTTGGGCAGTTACCATCAATGCTATCGGATCGACGGCGAGCTTGTCGCCGTGGGTGTTTTGGATCTCTTACCTAACGCCGTCAGTGCGGTGTACTTCATGTACCATGAGTCGATCCATTTTCTCAACCCAGGAAAGCTCGGGGCGATGAGAGAGATTGCTTTAGCTCGTGAAGCAGGCTATCGGTGGTGGTATCCCGGCTACTATGTCCACACCTGCGCCAAAATGAGATACAAGATTGACTATCGACCTCAATATGTTCTTGATCCGGAGACTCTGCAATGGGATCCACTGGACGAGGAGATGTTGGCGCTGTATGACAAGCACCATTATGTTTCTTTGTCGAGGGAGAGAAGGCGGCAGCAGCAGTTAATGAACGGTGACGGTGTTCTTGATGACGAAGAGGCCAACAACAACGACGAGGACGGGGGGACTCAACAGGAAAACGACGCCCTAAACGTCAAACCCTCTGAGGACGAAGACGACGAAGAAGAAGGTTTCCTCCTCACAAGCGATATGCCCGGTATCCCATCACTGGCCGAAATGGAAGAGGTAGACATGGGTGGTCTCCTACTCAAGTCCGACCAACATGACCGGTTCATCGAGGCATCCGAGCTGGTCATCTGGGACTCGGAGGAGATTAGCCAACACGGGAGGCTCAAGTCAAGGATAGCAGAGCTGGTGGCGGCGATTGGGCCGGACCTCATGGGGGAAATTTGCATTGACTTCCGAAAGAAAGCTAACAGACTGAGCTAGAATCCTGGCTGGATTCATACTGCGTGGAAAAAATGGAGGGTGCTTTGGGGTCTGCCTCCTCCAAGACCTAGGCCCAAGCGAAAAAAAAATTGTGGGATGATGGGTACCCAGGGGGAGGGCCTGATGAGGATGAGGAGGGAGAGTCTGATGGGGGGTTATGCGGGGAAGTAGTCCCTGTTTTAGGAAGAACCCGCAGGTGCCTGCAGATTTTTTTTGGATTTTTTCTCTGGTAGCGATGGATGATAGCGTTGAGAATAGGGATTGTGTGAAATTGGCAGCGGATATGTTACAGGAGGTTTCACTCGCTCTTGTAAGTCGACTTTGGGGGGAGGGGGGTCTACATATACATAAAGTCAGGTAGATATAGACTTGAAGATCTTTCCACGAGACTCGAGCGTGGGCACGCGACACATATTCAGTGAGCGGGAAGTGTACCCGATTGCGTTGTGGGCAATAATACTAGCGAAATGCACCCTGAGCAGTGAAGGCGGTTGGAAAGATCGTGGCGGCTTGAGAAGGTTGAAATTGCATGTTGGTTAAAAACTCTAGCACTGCGGGATGGGGGATCTAAGATGACTTGACATGTAGCACTGGTATCAATGCCTTACTGATTCAACACTTTGCAGTGTCTGGGTTGATGAACAATCTTTTGTTATTTTTCATTCCACAACTCATATCTTGGTTCCTCTGATTAAATTCATTATGGAGTTCCGAATCATTTGCCACTTTGACAGCCTTCTTATACACTTGACCACGACCCTAGTCCGATACTGCCAACATAGCATTTATGACCCGCCCGCCATACTACAAGAGAACTTGACACAGCTATCATAGCAACTCTTTCCAACAAAAACAAAGACCTCCTTCTTATATCCCCCCCCTCAACTTCTGCAACTGACTAATAAGCCCATACCCACCATACCCTCCGCCCCCAGCAGCAGCAGTATTACCACTACCTCCTTGCCCTGCAGCTGCTGCTCCCTTATTATCGCCCTCTTTATTCTCCCCCTCCTGTTGCTGTTGTAACCTCCCATTATTCCCACTCCCCCCATTACTCTCCCCCCTCCTATGCCCTTGCCCAGTCACCTCCCTCACAAGCCGTTCATGCCTCTCCCCCACAAGCCTAGCCAACCCCTCCACAAATTTCTGTCGTCCCCTCTCCTCCGCGGTCCCCTTCCAAACCTGACACAAATCCTTCAGCTCCTCCACCCTTTTCGCTGCGTCCTCAACCCCCTTGATAGGATCCTCCTTATTATCTAGCAAATCCAAAATCTCTTGCCTCAGTTCCTTCAGGACTTGCTGCCCCTTCTCCTCAGTAGAAAGCGCGCCCGTGTCAGGAGCAGATACCGACAAAAAAGAGGAAGAAACAGAGGTTTCCGACGGGGGAAAAACAAAGGACATGGCAGAGCCAAAGGTTGCCTGCGTTTCTGCCAGGCGGGAGCGGACGAGGGAGAGGGTGCGGAGTTGGGAGATGTATTCCGGGTCCGGGATGGGGGGGGTTTCCAAGGGAGGAGGAGGGGGAGGGGGGAGGGAGGATAAAGCGCGGGATCTGCTGGTAATGGTGGTGGGGGCAGGGTTGGATTCGGAAGATGATGGGTGGAGGATGGATTTTATGCCTCCTCCGGGGATAAACTTTGAAATTGGCGAGTCGAGGGTTTCGGTGAGGGTTTCGGTTAGGGAGATTGTCTCGCCTCGGAGGACTTCGACCTCGTAGGCTAGGCGGGAGCCGGAACGGATTATTTCGTCGGTTAGTTGGGTTAAGATGGTGGTTAGGCGGGTTGTGTGGGCGGACAGTTGGGAGAGGGAGGACTGGGTGGTGATGGAGAGGTCGGAGAGGGGGAGGGAGTTTGGGGGGGGTTGGTTGGGGGGAGAGCGGGAGGTTTGGAGTTGGGGGAGGGTGTTGTTTAGGTAGGTCGCTGGGTCGAAGGTGGGGGAGAGGAAGTCGGCCAGGAAAGGATCGGCGACGTGGTCGGATAGGGGTTGGGCGGGTTGGCGGGATTGGTTTCTGGCGTGGATGGCGATGTCACGAGTTCGGGAGGCTGCGCTGCTTTGGCGGCGGCGGGTGGTGGTTTTGGAGTCCCAGGCCATGATGACTTTGGTTTGGTGAGGGGGCTTGTGAGACTGGTGTTGGTGAGTGAGGCTCTGGGAGGTGAGATGTGAGTGAGATGAGTGAGATGAGATGACAGTGATACCCTTGCATGAGGTTGGATGTGGTCACTGTGCTGCCAAGACTTTGACGGGTTGACAGCTGTGCGGCGGGTGGCGGCTCGAACTCCACAGTGTGCCTCCTACAAAGGAAGTCGACTTATACCTGAGGCTTGGCCTTGGACGTGAACATGTGTTCCAGGTTCTGATAGAGTTATTCAGATGGCTTTGGTGATGCAAGCCTATCAGCGCCTCAATGGAGCATTGACCATGTGTCTCAGGCCTCAAAGCTTCATCTTGTCAGTGGTGGACTTTTGAGCCTTTGGGGCTGACGCCATACAATGTGACAACTAAAAGAAGAGACGAGAGAGAAATCATGATCGTGATAGAACTGAATATATAGAAGAATCATTTTGTTGTGATTCACAGCTGTTCGGGTCCCTACTACAAGCAAGGCTGAGAGTGTTGCTGCTGTGTTGTTTGTCAAGCCTCGCAGTGGCTGGGAGGTTGGAACTCTGCCCCGCGGTTGCTGCCTTGAGTGCAGCCAGCGCGGTGCTCTCCTTGAAACCAACTTAACTGTCTTGACGCTTCTCCCCTCACCTCGCCAAACTCTGAACAGGTGAATTGATCTTTCACAGGGAAGAGCCTCTGCGGCATTGAATTTTCTTTCTTTCTTCGTCCGATGTAGTGAATCTAATCGTTTCACGAGTTACACTGCGGGCTTGCCATTTTATCCTTCCTAGCAACTCCCCACTGGCCCTGGTATCATCATCGTTCACTTTCACCTCTTGAGGCAGCAAGTAGTCTGGTACCATCTCTTCCCCCACCACTTCTCCAGCAAATCAGCAAAGGACAACACTTCGTCCCGCCAACCCAACCAGTCCGATTTCATCGTCTCCCGCTGGCTGGCGTGACACTCCAAAAACATTAGCCAGGCCCGCACACCGTCCTCACTAATTACCAGACGACGAAACTTGCGATATCATTACCTCAGAAAACAGGAACACCATGACACTGAAGCGGTTCAAGGCCGACGTGGTCACCGCCCGACAGAAGATCACTGGCGGTGGCCTCGCTGGAGTTCTAGACCTCAAAGATGGCATTTCTGATGGCGAGATCGTCTTGTCACTTCAACACCCCGAGCTTGGCCGAAAAGTACGGCTTCATTTGTTGGCGCAGGATACCGGCGATTACCCTGACAACAACTCATTCATGATGTATACCGAGGATGACCCGCCAGCTCCCATCGAAAAGTTGATCAAGAGAACTGCCGACTATCTCATAGGTCTAACCGTCTACGAGGTAGCTTCAGAAATTTCCAAGCAGATGAGTTTGACGGAAGGTGTGTCGGAGGATCAAGACGAGGGAGACATGAGCGACGATGAGTTTGGCTTCCAATCCGAGGCCGACGACGATTACGATGACGAACTCTTCGGGCTAAAAGAGGGGTCAGGTCGACCCAAAAATGCAACGGTCAAGGAGCTGATTGCACTATCCCCGACGGACAAGCTGTTGCTTTCACGCCTGAAGCGCGACTTGCGCCAAGTGCACAATGCCGGCTTCAAAATTGGGCTTGTCTCTAGCTTCGCCCAGACATCCATCTATGGCATCGTTTCGATCTCGGTGCGAGTTGAGAACCTGGGGCTGTCGGAGGAGGTTTTGGAGGCGTGGAACCTGGAGGCTAGCGAATACATTGTGCTTTTGCTGCGCTTTGATGGCTACAGCCCGCTCGAGACTGTCATCGAGAAGGCAGTGTCCTCAATCCAGGTCAGCTTTCGAATTCGCAAGTGCAAAAAGTACAAGCCATCGGAGCAGGAAGCAAGGAACGCATTTATTACTGTCACGAATCCTGGCGTGAGACCAGAAGATGATGAGGAAGGGCAAACTGCTCAGGCTTTGGACACCGAAGCACTTCAGAAGTTTTTCATTTCCAACTCGTTGGATCAGTTCTTGAACGAGAGCTTTATTTCGATCGTGAAGACCAGAGAGAGAACGGGCTACGACTGGGACCAGGCAAATCGCCACTACCAGAACTGCGTAACCCAACCGGACGATCCAGTCCCGACCGATGAATCCGTGTCTGATGACAGGCCGGAACGCCATCCACTGCTGGGGGATCACTTGAAAGATGCCCATGGAGGCGAGAGAAGCTTTCCTTTGGTGGCGATGCAGTTTGCTATGCGCTACATCATCAGGTGCACCGAATACTGTCTGAGATGTCATCAGAAAATCGAAGCTGAGTTCGAGGCACTCCAACCATATGTCTGCGACAACCCTCTTTGCTTGTTTCAGTACATGTCAATGGGATTTGGCCCCAGCATCGAGCCCATGATCCTCAACGAGCCGTATGTGGTTGATCTCCTCGTCAGCCTTTGCTACGCCGCGGTTTCAGACCCTTCTGGTCATCGGAATGCGCTACAACCGTTCGGCATCAGCTCTGCAGCCCAGGTAACCGGCGTCGGCTCTACAGCCCAGGTAATCGGCGTCGGCTCTGCAGCACAACTATCCAGCGTCGGCTATGGGGCGATACGCAACCTCCCGGTTGGCCTGCGATTTAAAGTACCAAATCTACTAAACGTGACAGGCTGCAAGTGGAGGGGGATTCTGAATGGTAATAGGCTGGTTCTCTGTGAGAACATGGACGACATCCGACAACTGGCTGGGTACAAGTGGATCGCTTGGGTTACTACCGACAATATGATTCAACACGGACGAGTAGAGGAGGTTCACCTTCCAAGCAGCACCGCCGTACTTTCGATTAGGCCGGGGCATTCATATACTGCTCTTCCAGTCGATCAACGGGGGCTTCTCCAGGCGCCAGTTGGCATTGCTGGCGCGCCCGTGAGAGTGTTTCCCTACGACACCGACTTCGATGATCTGCCTGATGCCGATAAAGGCCACGCCATGAGACAAATTCTCGAGAACCTCCCTTCCATTCTTCAGATGGAGGCATGGTTGACAAGTCATCCGCGATGTTTGTTCAAGGACATGGACGGAATATCACCTGCCGCAGCTTCCATTTTGCAGTGGATCGTCTCATCCAACAGATCTTGCATCTATCAAGTTGATCGCCACCGATATCGAGCATCACCCGAAAATTCAGAACAACCAGCAGGAAAGGGACGAGATCGACAGCACCAGCGCATCTTGGGAATGGACTCATGGGTTCAGTTCCGGTTTGCCCAAGGCTCGCCCGAGAAAGAACGCCAGTTCTCTCGGGCACTCCAACAAATTGCTAGCAGGAAAGATTTCAAGGGTCATCCTACCATTCTGGCGTGGCATGGGAGCAATCTGGCTAATTGGCACAGCATCTTGCGAACAGGCCTGGATTTCAAGGTTGTCGCGTGCGGCCGTGCCTATGGCAACGGGGTCTATTTCAGTCCAGATTTCAACACGAGTATCTACTATGCACAAAGTGGCATGACATGGCCCAACTCTGATCTCCAGATCACGCAGTGCATGAGCCTGAACGAGATCATCAATGTGCCCGAGGAGTTTGTCTCGGCCGCACCACACTATGTTGTGAGTCAGTTGGACTGGCAACAGTGTCGCTACCTGTTTGTGAAACCGAGACCTGAGTTGTGCTCAACGCAGGCTTCAACTCAGGCTTCAACGCAGGCTTCAACTCCGGCTCCGGTTACTCCACATGGTAGCTATACCCTGGCGCGGAATAAATCCAACGTTACAACCAAACCCAACGTTGGAGCATCCACACCTCCCAGCACCCACGGCAAGGATGCGGTGCCTATGCGCACACAGCAAAAGGGACGTGAGGTAAAGGGTGAAAATTCTGCCGTCCTCAAGATCCCTCTGTCTGCCATCCCTTTGAGAACAATCCAGGTAGCGGGCACGGATGCAACCACCTCAACTTTGCTGGCCAAGCGAGTGCGTGACAGCCCCGAACTTAGCGAGGACGAAGATGCCGTAGACGTAGCTCTCTTGGTTAGCGACACAGAGACGAATGGACCAGCCGCTCAACGCCGTAGGAAAATGAGCACGGCGCAGGGGGATCGCGCGAAGCTTGGACTTACACCGTCAGTAAATATCACGCCCTTGTGGACGTAACGGCTTGCTAACTTTACATTACAGACCCGCCCATGACATGGCGATGACTGACTTTGTCCCCGGCACACTCGATTTCTCGGCACTTCCTAATCTACCGCCCCCGTTGAGTGGAAATGAGTCTGCGATCAAGGCACTGAGTCTTGAGCTCAAAAGCCTTCAAGTTTTACAGACCAGGACACCATTGCACGAGCTGGGATGGTACATTGACTTTGACAGAATCGAGAATCTCTTCCAGTGGATCGTCGAGCTTCACTCTTTTGAGCCCTCCACGCCGCTTGCCAGGGACATGAAGAAAGCCGGTGTCAAGTCACTCGTCTTTGAGATTCGCTTTCCAAAGTCGTTCCCGTTTGACCCGCCGTTTGTACGGGCCATTCGCCCGAGATTTCTGGGCTTTCAGCAGGGAGGCGGTGGTCATATGACGGTGGGCGGGGCGATGTGCATGGAACTACTGACTTCGACGGGATGGAGTCCTGTGAGCAGCATGGAGAGTGTGTTGATGCAGATTCGGATGGCCTTGTTGAGTGAGGATCCACGCCCGGCACGTTTGGCTCCTGTTGTCAAGGGGCAACGGCACCAAGACTATGCCGTTGGGGAGGCGATTGAGGCGTACAGACGGGCTGCGGGCGCGCACGACTGGAAGATTCCCGAGGATTTCTTTGAGACGGCAAATGGTGTTCAGTGATGGGAAAGGGGTGTTTAAGGATATGGGTAAAAGCTGGTGTATAGGACACCTTTGGCAGCAGGGTTCGAACCCCACCCTTCAGCGGAATCAATTCAGCGGATGATAGTATTATTAGTGTGTTTTGGGAGGCTTCTCGAGATTTTAGCTGGGTAAACAGAACAGTTTTCTTGAGAGGTAAAAATAGGCAAAAAAAAGATTGCACATGTACATCTGAGAGGTTCATCAATGAGAAAGTAAACAAAAAAACTGGTTGTTAAGAGTGACGAGAAAGGGGCTAGACGCCATGGTGTGGGGTTAGTGATGAAGACCCACAGCTGAGGCAGAGCTACCGCCCCTGTCAATCTGGGCGCTTCAGCTTTTGGAGCTTTCTCCAGCCTCACCCCACACCAACAGCCTCGCCAATCCAAACGACTTTTGGAGCAGCAAGCAGGGGAAAAAAAGTGCCCCGCCTAGTAACTGTTTCTCCGAAACTTTTGATTTGCGAGAGCCTTGCCGCGACACGACAACTCCTCCCAGGGCGATTTGCGGTTACCGTAACTTTTTTTCCCACAGTCAATCCCAACTGGGGCCTGATCGCGCGCCCTAATTTAGACACCTACCACCACCAGGGAAAAGAAAAAGAAGAAGAAAAAGAAGAAGAAAAAGATGGCCTCCTCCACAAACGTCCACCTCTCCCCCGCCGAGCTCTCCTACCTCCACACCTCCCTCAGTCTCAACCCCCCCATCCGCCCCGACGGCCGCTCGCCGACTCAGTACCGGCCTTTGTCCGCCGAGACGGGGATCCTGCCTGGGACGAACGGCTCGGCTCGGATCTGCTTCGCGGACGGGACCGAGGCGATCGTGGGGGTGAAGGCAGAAGTGGAAAAGACGAGGCGGAGGTGGGATGACGATACTATCTTCGGGGAGAATCAAAACCAGGAAGAAGGAGAAGAACAAGATGAGGGGGAGGAGCAAGGGAGTAGTGATTGGGTTGAGCTCACGGTTGAGATTCCGGGGTACAGGGACGATGATAGTGGGACGGTGTTTTTGGGGCAGATGCTTTGTGAGGCGCTGCTTGCTGATGGGGGGTTTGTGAGGCGGTTGAGGATTAATAGACGGTTTCATTGGAAGGTTTATCTTGATGTGAGTTTTGTTTGATTGTTTGAGAGAGAGAGTGTGTGTGTGTGATGGTGTGGTGGTGCTAACTTTGGGGTGTAGATTTTGTTGATCAGCCCGCCGCTTTCGTATCCGCTTCCATTGCTGTCATTAACAACCCACCTCGCCCTTCTGGCCACCCGCCTCCCTAAACTCAAGTCAGAAGGGGATGAAGACCCGTTTTTTGACGACGACTGGGCTGCGGCGCCGTATCTGTACGCACGAAACCCGACCACGAAAAGAGTTACCGAACGCCCGCCTGTGACGTTGCTGGTGATGGCGGTGGGGGGGAATGTCATTTTTGATCCGAGCAAGGAGGAGCTGGCAGTGGCGGATGTGGTGCTGGCTGTTTCGGTTGGGGATGACGCTTCGTCGCGAGAGGGTAGGATGGATGTGGATGGGAGGAGCAACAACTCGGGCAGGAATCTGAAGCTGTTGTCTATCAGGACGGTGGACCCGCCTTCGAGACTGACGCCGCCGGGGGTGGCCAACGCGGCGAATAGCGCTTATGGGCATGCGCAGGTTGTGAGTACGGGTGCGAACCAGAAGATGCCCGAGGCGAGGCAGACGGAGAGCGAGGCTGTGGAGGGTGTTTGGAAACCGCCTAGGGGTGGTGCCAAGGCTGTTGTGATGGGGGCGTTGGTGCAAAAGGTGCTGGTTAGAGGTGGGGTGGCGGATGAGGTGCTGGATGCTTTGGAGGGGGTTGACACGTCTTGAGACAGGGGGGAATTGTCAAGGGAGGATTCTGAGGGTCAAGAAAGAAAGGGGTATAGATTTATTTACGCCTTTCGGCCGTTGTGGACGTTGTTTGTACATAATTTTACATTTTACGTTCACATGTCATGTGGCAGACTCTATGAGAAGGAGGAATATCAAAAGATACCCAGCCACTTCTTCTTCAGCTCACCCACCATCTCCTTTTGCTGCTCGTCCGTCAATCGCTTTGGTTCCGGAGCGATAGGCGAGGCATCGTCCACCACCGTTGTCCCTTGCTGCTCCTTCTTCTCACCACCCTCTGTGCCAAACACCTGGTCTGGGTCAATGGTGGCCTTCTTGAGTCCAAACATGCCGTACTCCTCTGGCAAGCCGTGCGCTCTTCTATACGCTGTCCTTTTGGCGACGTCCTCGACGAGTCTTCTTCTCTTTTCTTGGATGCGGGCAGTGTTGTGAGCTTCGTTGAGGCGGATGACTTCGACGAGGGCGCGGGTGGACGAGATGGGGTGCCAGAAGAAGTCGGACATGGGAGGGAGCATGTCGCCGAAGGGAGTGTTGTGCTTGTAGTTCAGGGTGAAGGTCCATATGCTGAGGGCTGTAAGGGTGCCCTGTTCACATTTGTTAGAGATACAACCTGGGTCAAGGGGTGGCGAATCTTGGAGGGCGACAAACAAGGGTGACGGTGATGTGAACCCATTTTTGGGAAAAGAACCAATGCGCCCAGGTGCCCTCGGGGGGAGGGGTCATGGGGTAGTCCTTTTTGGCTTGGGCTTTTAGTTCGGACTCGGAGAGGTCACCGCCGTAGTGGCGGGGGCCGTCGCCGAGGGTTGAGCGGCGGGAGCCGGGGAGACGGGAGCCATGTGATGGGGGGACGAAGCGTTCGGGCTTTTCGAGGACGAGGGGTTTGCCGTCTTTGGATTGGGATGTGGAGGAGAAGCGGACGAGGACGACGGGGGAGGTGGTGTTTGCGGGGGAGAGGCGTCTCCAGATTAGGCCTCGTTGGGGGAGGAGAAAGCGGGGGATTGTTGCTGTTGAGGCCATGTTTCTTGGTGGTCTTTTGACTTGGTGTGTATCGAGTGTATGTGAGGCTATCTTAAAGCCCAAAAAACAGTCCAATGGCGTGGTCTCGTTGGGTGCGGCTCAATGCATCGAGGGGAAACGGTGCAGCAAAAAAACTTGCGTCAGTGCTTGCCTGGAGGAGCTGCTCTGGTTGGCCAATTCCCCCATGTGGCTTAGCGTTTTGGAAGCTCGTTCGTTTTTCCGTTTTTTCGCTGCTAGCGCATCGTGCGCACTAGGACCAGGATGGCCGCGTCGAAGCCACAGGAAGCTCGGACGACAGGCTGCGATGCCGGGCACTTCCGACATTGCCCGCGCTGAATGACTAAAGATGCGGTCATGATTGGCTGTGGTCTGTCGTCAGCCCCACGTTCTCCAGCCCCAATGTGGCTCCTTTGACTGATGATGTAGGCTTGGCGGAGGTCATTGAGTGACGAAAAGAGCCTTGTTCGTGGCCGGTTGCTCAAAAAATTCCGGCACGCAGCGGCAAAGAGAGGCGTTGAGCCAACTTTTTTTTTTTACTAACGGCTCATCCTGTTTTTCTTCTCCCTCTTTTCTTCCTCGTCTACCTTTTGCGCCTTTGACTCCTGTTCACCAACTTAATTGTCTAATAGCCACCACAACTACCTACCTCACATCAACCCCATAAATCTATCAAAATGCCTGTCGGAGCCGGTAGGTCCTGCCCCTCAGCTACACACTGTCCGCCATGTTTCCGGCCTCGTGAATTCTGCTCGGTTCGTTCTTTGCGAGGGACGCCTGAACTCTTCGTCACCAAGCCATTGGCACCCATGACGTGGCCAGCAGCCGTCTGAAGACATTCTACATATGACCTCCATCCGACCTCGCCGACATACTGCCAGTACCTGAATGTTGCTACTGCCTACGGTCCTGTCCTCACCGCTCCTGCTTATGCGGTATTTTCCCTGGGCGCATCTTGAGCTGCGCACTGGCGGAGAAGGGCCGTAGTAGTCAGAGCCGCCGCACACTAGCACGAGCACGTCGAGAATCACGCAGACGCCGGAAACACCATTACCACCATGATCTGAACAGCAAATGACTGACTCGCGGTTTTCCTCCCGGATAGGTGATTCCAAGAAGGGTGCCAACCTCTTCAAGACCCGTTGCGCTCAGTGCCACACCCTTGAGGCTGGCGGCGGCAACAAGATCGGTCCTGCGCTCCACGGCCTTTTCGGACGCAAGTCTGGTACCGTTGAGGGCTACGCCTACACCGATGCCAACAAGCAGAAGGGTGTTGTCTGGGATGACCAGACCCTCGTATGTTTTCCGTGAACTGTACAACGAGATCCAGACTCGCAACTAACACTTGCTCAGTTCGACTACCTCGAGAACCCCAAGAAGTACATCCCCGGCACCAAGATGGCTTTCGGTGGTCTCAAGAAGGACAAGGACAGAAATGACCTCATCACGTATGTGCTCTTCGGTTACGGTACCCTTGCGCCCAGAATGGCACTAACACTGTTTCCCTCTAGTTTCCTCAAGGAGTCTACCGCTTAAGTAATAGATCTAGAGACTTACTTTTCGGCGTAAAAGTTTGCTTTTTTTCTATTTTCCTTGGCTGGGTTGTAATAATAGAGAGCGAAAGAGACACCAGGGGGAGTCTTTGCTCTTAGATTTTTTTCTTGCATTAGATCAAGGGTTCGGGCGGCGTTGATGATGAGCAACTGCGTCCTTTTCAAACCACAACTCCCTACACCACCTCTGGACGGATCCGACGAGGACACACGTTGGGTTCTTTCCGATATACCTCTCTGTACCATAGCACACAGTAGTAGATCTGCTTTACTACACCTAGATGATCGATGATGACGATGGGGTTGCCTGACTGCGGCAACCGGACCTGAATGAAATGATTCCCCTCTGCTTTTCAATGTTCTTGGCTGCAATTCTGCATGTGATGAGACTTGTACATATTGGGTGGTCGGTTCTGCTGTGAGGGAGTGTGTTATCTTGGAAAGGGGATCTTTGCTCGTCATTGACTCTTGGTTGGACCAAAACACTTCATGAGGCTAATCTCCACCAATCAGGATATGTCAAGTTGTACAGGGAGCTTGGCTCAGTTGGAAGAGCGCAGGTCTCATACGAATGTATGATCTGGATGTGCAACACCAGAGTTATCCTGAGGTCGTGAGTTCGAGCCTCACAGTTCCCATATTCTTTTGCTTACTTTATTCCATCTTAGCGATGGTGGTTTCTTTTGGCTTCTTTTACACAAAGAACGCCACTGCAGCGATATCTTTTTTTATATAATCATGGTTTCGTTTTGAGTGCGGCGCTTGGTACACTAGCAAAGCCTGATTGCTGTGGCAGTTGACTGGAGCAAAACAAAGTTTGCTCCTCTTTCATGCTTTCAGTCAGTCACCCAAGCCATCAAATATTTAGAGAGCATGCATTCGTTTCTTTTATTTTCTCACCTACACCAGAACTTTACCTCCAGACCTACTCATAGTCACAACCTCATTCTTCATCTCCCATCTCATCTTACCCTCAACAGACCCTCCACCATTTATTCTCGACATACCTCAAGATGGTTACCTCTGAACAGACCACAGTTGTCGAACCAGGACCAAGACTGAGCCTCGTCTTTCTTATTGGGAGCGAATTGCCGAGGAGAAGGATCCAGACTTTAAGAATTGAAACACTCGTTGCTCTGCAGAAAGTGACCATCACCACTACATCTACCAACGCTGTCTCTTCGGCATATCAGCTGAAGGACTCGCCCAGCCAAACCTGAAAGGTTTGGTTCCCTACCAATATGAAGACATGTACAATAAGTCATTCCCTCTCTACTTTGTGCCGGCGCCCGCAAGTATGGGGCCGGTCTATACTTTTCTTCACAATCACATCTATCGCCGATGGTTCAAACCGTATCGAACCGAGATTGAAGGGCGGTGCTTCCTTTGCAAACTTCTCTACCTCAAAGATGCATACCACACACACTATGCAGAAAGCGACCACCTCGACCCCACGCAAGATTCTATCGACGAGTTCATCTCACTCAACAAGGCCCTCTATGCTGCCGTCGAGGCTTATCCGAAACTTTATCTCACAGAACCCATTGTCCGGAGGAAATACGAGATGAGCAACGAAAGAGGCTGCAGAGAAACTATCGCCAGGGAAAATCCAACCCAGCGCTATGTTCTCCAACATCTGTTTAAGGCTCTTCTCTTGATCGTTGTTCCTGTTCGTTGTCGGTACCAGCCATCAGCAGAGATTGGCAGCCTGCCAGTCTTTCTGGTCCGGACGGGGATGGAGGGAGACTTGAGCGCACCCATTGATTTCCAGGCTATCCCACAAGACAAGATCCTGACCTTTGCCACCAAGCTCAACGAGAATGTGATTAAGGTTGCTCTCAAAACCGCAGTTGACTTTCTCAGTGCCCTTGAGTCAAGGGAAGTAGCGGCAGTTGGGTTGAGGCCTGATCCAGGGATGGGGCTGGGAAAGAGTATGATAGGAATGCAATGGACAACCATGAAGAGGGAGCGTCGGAACATGAGACAGATAAAGGAGGGCAATTACCACCTGCCTCCTGATGGTAATTTTATCTGGTATGGGATAACTGAAGAGGAATACAAGCGGAGAACGGGTGAGAAATGAGAGATTTCTTAAATCTACAGAGTACACATGCTGTCATCAGGGGTTGTACAGGGGATATGATATGTAACATGCTTACAAAGGGCCTCCAAGTTTGAAGCAATTTGGCAAGGGCACTGACACAGGCATACATATATAGATTAGCTCTTCTCACCAATAGCTTCCTCTCGATTCATCATTTTCGCACACAGCTTTCTGGGTGCCACCGTGATACCTTCCATCATCATCAAACATAGTCTACATACATCTCCACTATCATTCAAAGGCTCGTGACCATGTTGAAACACCTCGCGACTGATATTAGACGCCTAAAGTAGTACAATTGAGGCCTTTCAGGATAATTAATAGGCCTTAAATAGATCTTCCAGGCCATTAAAGATAGTTAATATGTATGTATCTTGAGATAATCAGGAGGCCTTCTAAGATACTTAATAGGTGTTAAACTATATGTTCTAGGCCTTTAAAGATAGTTTATACACGTCTTGAAATTAATAAGAAGGCCCCTAAAGATAGTTAATAGGTGTTTAAATGAATATTATATGTATTTACAGATAGTTAGGAGGCATTTGAATGTAATTAGAAGGCCATTTAAACTATCCTAGAGCCCTCTTGAGGTAATCGGTAGGCCTGTTTCTGTTCTTTTGGACTTTTGCATTGCCATTCTTCTGTTCATAGTGCGCCAGCTCATGGAAGTCAGCTGGGCTGTTGGAGAGGGAGAGCAGCACCCTGTTTCTTTTGGCTACCACTGCCTTTCTTCCACTTGAGAAAAGCTGATATAACGCCCCATATGGAGGAAAGTGCAGGTTAACAGAGGATGTGCCTGTATTTGATAGAGGATGTGCCTGACATCTCAATACTGGGCCCTGTGCTGTCCGGTACTGTAATGCGGTCATGAGTTTTGGACTGTCGTCTTAACACTTCACAACCCAAGCCGCCCAACCTGCACATCCGGACATGCTTTTGTGGATCTTTTTTACTTATGTCTCTCGTTTTTGGATTCGTTCTTTCCCCCTAGGTAGTTAGAACAGAATAAAAAAAAGACGGATAACTTCCACCACAAGTTTGTAAACTTTATTAAAAGGGGAAAGGAGATTTATGCACGTTGTGTCGGCGCCGTCAAACAAAATAACGATAAACCAGAGCCCCCGCTCATGCAAAGATATTTTGTGAAGTTCGAAGGGCCTGCGCTTGCAGCCGTCGACGAAGTCACCTTGGGAACGTTTGGGAGCGAGACGCCTTTGGATGGATATTCGTTTATAGACGTCAAAAACGCGCAGACAGGCTGCATATCCTACTCGAAGCGATCGATGCGTTGCTCGAGGTTCTGGACAGTTTGCGTTAGGTTCTGGATATTTTGCGTCAGGGTTTGGACTTTGCCATTGAGGTTCTCAAGTTGGCAACTGATGTAATTGTTTGTGCCCGAGTTGTTCCTGACAGTGAAGGCCTGGACATTTCGCGGAATTCAGGTCCCGTATCTATCCCCGAACCCGAGCCCGAGCCCCATTTAGGAAGCTCCTCCCCTGGAAACCTACTTCCCCGGAAGGAGCAGAGAATGCACGGAAGACTGGCCCTGTAGAATTTCACGTGCGAAATCGATCGACTTCACTTTTCCACCAGACACAGTATGGCCGACTTCGACTCCCACCCAGCCTACGTCGTTAGGCGAGGTCAACTCGTCCCCCTACCCACGCCAAAGTCCCTCGCCGAACACCTCCAAAAGAGCACTGAGCTTGAGGCTGGGGATTGGCATGACATAGTTGTCCTCCATGGCGTGTCCCCCAGGTACGCCGATGTGCTCCTCCTTTTAGACGGCAGCGACTCTGCTTTTCTCGAATCCTTTGCCTCGAGACGCGAGTACAGACCCTTTGCTAGAAGCGGACTCGTCAACCAGCAGGCCTCCAGCAGCGAAAGACGATGGAGCATTCTCGAGTATCCAGAGCTGATGCAGGGACTCAGGCCTCTCCGCCTCGACAGGGACGAGACCGACACAGTGCACCCTCCACCTGTCAGAACTCTCCCATCGAGCAGCGGAAAGACCTCTGCCGTTTTCTGCCGCATGGCCCTACGCATCTCTGATCAGAGACACCTGCTCCTCTTGGACAATCCAGTCTGGAGACGCTCTTGGCAGGTTCGCAAGGCACCATGGAGGACGCCTGTCGCTTCTTTTCGCGATCCACCTAGTCCCTCCCCTTACAGCGAAACCAACGAGGCTGGGAGCTTTGAAGCTTCTCTTCTGAGCACACTGAGTGGCAAAACGCATCACAAATCTCTGAGAGAGCTGTTGCTTGATTTGGCATACGACAGATGGTTGGAGCTGTTTGAGTTTTTGGAGTCGCCTTCTCACCCCGTCACGGACAATACCATGGCGTTTTGGTGGCAGGTCTTGCAATCTCTGGAGCTCAACGAAGAGGAGGGCAGCAGTCCATGCTGGAGAAGACTTCTCGACAGAGCACAGCGGCGAATCTCGCTTTTGTCTCTACCCACCATCAAGAGACCTGTTCCGCTCAAGTCGGCTTCGGCTCCCATGTTGCCTAGCTCACCTGGCTCACCTTCTTCCCGAAGATCACCTTGTTCACCTAGATCGGCAGCGTCGACACCAGCTACGTTATTGACAACCCCGCCTGTGCTTCAGCAGCCAAAGAATGAGGTGCGCGAGAAGGCGGTTACTCGCTTTGGCATACCCAGCACCGCGGTCAGAGCTGCGCGGTTGAGAAGGGCGCTTGCATATCGGCCTTCGGCGGAGGAGAATCGACGAGCGTTGGACCGGATCAGCTATATGGGTGGTATTCTCATTCCCCTACCCATCGTCTCTGGAATTTTGTCCATGGGCGAGATTTTTGGCCCCTCTGGTTCCAGGTTTTGGATATTTTGGGCTGCTGCTGTTCCTCTTTCCATCATGTCGGTCTTGATCATATATGCGGATACTATCCGCAAGGCCGAAGTCTGGGTGGAGGTTGCGCCCGACCTGGTTGTTCCGGGACGAGTTCCTGGACGACTCAGCACTGACAGCGAAGGCGGTATGAGTGATGGGACTGTGGATGTCGAAGTTCAGGAGCATAGGACTGTTACTTGGCGGAGACATCATCCTGGGGAGGGACGTGGTAGCAGCAGCGGCGGGGAGGGCTTGCAACAGCAGAGACCACAAGTGCCGCATGATCCGAGCGTGGTGTTTGTTTTGAATCATGACATGGAGGAGAGAGCTATTGGCTTGCCGCCGGAGAGTGCTGCTATGGCGACGGCGGCGATGGAGCCTGATTGGGACGAGGACATTGATGATGCTATGTTGGAGGTGTTGCCTGCTGCTGCTGGGAGGAACAGGAATAGACCGCGAATTATTTTGCAGAGGTCAGAGGATGGGCATGAGAAGCCTAAGGCGTGGAAGAGGCAGGAGCTGGGGTGGTATGGAGCTATGAAGTCGGTTATGTGGAAGAAGCCGAGGGCGTTGGAGGATGTGCCGAATGGGGTTATTGCTTATGAGAGGGAGGGGAAGAAGAAGTCGAAGACGTTTTAATTGGATCATTGTGACCGTTCATGGGGGTATTATGGATATATATGGGAGGGATATGCCCCTTTTTATGGAACTTGGGTCTTTTTAGATACAAGAAGCGGCATGTATTATCCGAATGCCGAGGGATATTTACGCCTTTATGAATGGGTTCATTTTGTCGTGACACGCATGCAGTTGTCTGTTTTATACCTGCTCAGTGTGCAAGCAATGGCGGTTGAAGTTTTGATCATGCATAGCCACCATCTGGCCTACCTATTCCGCCGGAGCCAACGCAAGTAGGCTAACTCCCCCTTCGCACTCTGTTTTCTCGATAAACTCCTTTAGCACTCTTAATCCCCGTTCAGAAAGGAGATCGTCTTCTTCAAACTCTCCTAGATTTATTGGCCCCTTCCTGTCTCCGTCCAGCTCGTATAGATGCCCGTTCTTGGGCGACCTGACAAAACACACGTAATGAAAGTCGACCTCATCCTCTGGATTCTCAGGGACGGCCGAGTCACCCTGTAGAGCGACAGTTTTGTACGCTGCTTCCAGGTTCGTGTCGTTTTCTAGGAAAGCGGCGCGGTCTTGTGGGTTGAGGGGCGTGCAAGTTGTCAGGAGCTGATAGAGGTGTGAGTTGGGAACTGGTTCTAGGTTAACTGCCATGTCGTAAGCATGAGATGGGATGGGATAAAGGGTTTTTACTGATGAAGTCTCGAGCGTGGCCATTGCTGACGGCGTGGAGGATGGCGTAGAGGCCGCAGGCGTTGTTGATGGTTTGTTTGTACCAGATTATTGGCTCGTTGTCACCGCTGCTTGTGTACTGGGTGATGTCCTTGTCCTTGGTGGTGAGTTCGGCTTCGTAGTTGGGGGAGGTGGGGAAGACTATGATGAGTGCGTGGGCTGGACGTGGGGTTAGAGAGAGGAGGTCGGCGTCGTGGAGGGAGAGGACATCGTGGAACTCTAGGGCGGGTGAGAGGCCGAGGGTGTGGGCTAGGGAGGTGAAGAGGGAGGGGTTGGATTCGAGGGGGGTGAAGTGTTTGCGGTATTGATGGGACATGGTTTGCTTGGTGTGAGGATTTGTGAGCGAGGGGCTGTTCGGCGAGGCTGCTTGAGTGGGCGGTGAGATGAGAGTGAGAAGTGAAATGAGAGCTAAGAGGAGTGAGTTTGGCACCACTCAACAGCCGGTGCCAACTGACTACGAACAACATGGCAAGAACTGCACGATTGCACCTTCTGTGATTACAGCCCGACACAACCTCATATCAAGCCATAGATATCGTCATCTCTTCTTCCAGAAGATGATACCCACATTCTGGACCAGCGATGACTCTGATTCGAAGGCCACATTGATGTCGACAGCTGTGTCTTGTAGATCGTTTCTTGTAGAGTATGCAGCCCGTTCTTCGCCGTCATTCCGTCTCTTCGTCAACGTTCTCTGTTTCCCATGCAATGACATGGGAAACTCTCGCCATCTCTTCTTCCCAACAGCACATACAACCCCATTATCCACTCCATTCTCTCACATACGACCATAGGCAGCTGAAAATACGGGATCCCGTCCGCTCTCCCCTAGTCAAACAGCTGACCGCCAGACCAGTACTCAGGTGGGTGACCACTGGGGAATCCCTGGTGTTGTATGTTTTTATCCGCAAAACCGCATTGTTTTTGGTTGATTTTTGGTGGCCGTTTTTGTGGGTTGTGGCGGTGAAGTTTTTCGTCTACTATGGAATGTATCGCCAAAAGCCTCAGCAAGCGTTTTGATATTCATTTTTTAGTAGCGGCAGCTGGGAACCCAACTGGCAGCCACCCAAGACCAGCTGTGAAAGTCGGGAACTAATCGGGCGTTTACCTTGTCGAAGTGATATCTGAAGATAAGCTGCTATCAAGTATCAGCAATAGCATTTGTTTTCTTTCTTCTTTGTGACAGACGCAAGCCTGCTAACCAGATGTCAGACGGGAGTACGTGACGCATAACAAATGGTTGCCATGTTCCCATCTTGAGCTGTCCCAGATAGAGCACGGGAAACCTAGGATCAACACAAAATCCCCGCTCGCATGAATTCCTCGGTCGCTTTTAGAACATGTCGAATTTGTGGGGCTAACCCAACGGTTTTACAGAGTTACTCTGCCGTTGTCGGCTGGACCGTAGTGTGGAGTGTGCTTTAAACCATGTCCTGTTTGATGTTTCCAGGGCGCCATCCAAACCTAAGGCAAATCACACTCTGCGTTTGGCGTTGAGCTTTGAGACGAGGGGACGCTCGTTGACAAGATGAGTGGAACGAGGTGAGGTGAAATGAACGTTTGTTGTGTCGTGAACCACACGTGCCTGTTGATCGATTGCTATGGAAGGATTAGGCGAACCGGGCGAGCCGGGGGCAAGCATCATGGGCCCCGGAAGCTCCCCCAGACTCCGGGCTTCCTCGAGAGGGGCTAGCCCCGTCCATAGACGCAGCCACCGGGCCCCTCGTTAAGAGCGCCGAGGAGGGGCAGACATGATAGTTTAAGATTTTAGAAGGGTTGGGAAACCTAATGGGTAATTAAAGAACCTAGTAACGACGGGGTTCGCAGAGATAATCTATTATCGTTGGGATATCTTTAAGTTACTATGTGATTTAATTAGCTTAATAGGACGATACACCACGGTTACCGCTAACGGCGGTAAGAGTCGATATAAAAATCTGCCGATAAAAGGGCCCAGTTAACCTGAGCGTCTGCTGTTTCTCGTCCTAATATTCATAGTATTTCCTTTGCTGTGAGCTGGGTTTTAGCTTGTGGTGCCGTCAACCCACTGCCTTGGTAGCTAGCGGCTGGAGGCGAGGCTGAAGTAGCGCCGCCTTCGCGCCATGGTGTCTAGTTGTTTGTGTCATTGAGCCTCATGATAATCTATTTGCAGCTCGCAGATTTGGAGGTGGGAGAATGCAACAGTCCTTGCGTGACGCAGTCCTGAGTAAATTCACATAGCCGTCTGAGCTGTGAGAAGTCATGTTGGTAAGATTGAGTTCAGGCTGTTCCACTTCGTAGGCATCTCCAATCATGACAATTTCAGTCTACGGTGCCACCACAACCGAACTGGAGGGCACTCGGACAGAGAGCTGATGGCTCATTGGGCGTTGCACAGACGCAGCCTTGAGGAAGTTGGGAAAACCGGACTTGACCTGGCGGCGAACCAAGGTAGGCCTGTGTAGCCAGTACCTGGGAGATTAACACAACATCTCGGAATCTCAGGTGTAAGACAGATAAAATTGTAGGTTTCTAGAACGTCAGAAACCTAGTGTGTAGTGTAGCGGGAAACTAAGAGGCACCAAAAAGGTGATTTGACGTCTAAAAAGGAAGCGTACCTGCAGAGCCTGATGCCGCACGTGGCACCACTGACCTGCTCGGCTGCCTCCTTCGAGATGTTCATTTACACGCCTGCGCCATCATGAACACCTCACACTTTGCTCCAAGCTGGCAGGTCTGACGTTCGCTCCAGCATCTGCCACCCACGAATACTTCCGACCGATTTCCACGATTGTCGGTAATGCAAACGCCCTGCCATGACTCCGAAACGAACGTACCAAGATGAAGAACCGTCTGCGAGCCTTCCGAAACGGCCAAGAATCTTCGACACATCCTCCCATGGCAGCATTTACCCAAACCACGATGCGTACCCTCCATTTGTGCATGGAGACTACACAATCGCCTGGATCTGTGCACTTCCCTTAGAACTGGCGGTATCGCGTGCCATGCTGGACGAGGAACACCCACTGCCACCCAACCAAGCCGGCGACGACAACATCTACGTGCTCGGACGCATCGACCAGCACAACGTTGTCATGACATGTTTGCCGGGACAGTATGGAACGAACAACGCCGCAATCGTCGCGACAAACCTGAAGCGGAGTTTTCCGAGCATCCGCGCTACCTTAATGGTCGGCATCGGCGGCGGATCCCCTAGCCAGGCCGACTTGTACCTAGGTGATGTTGTCGTCGGCACGAGGGTCATGCAGTATGACATGGGCAAAGTGATTGCGGGCGGCTCGTTCCAAGAAACGGCTGATGCGAAGACTCCTTCGTGGCTATTGAACTCAGCTGTGTCCGCTCTACGATCGAAGCATGGGCCGCACCATTCCAGCAGTCGGATGGCAGGGATCCTGCGAAGCCGACTTCCGAATATCTTGCGCCCGAACCACCCCGATCGCCTGTTCCAAGCGTCCTATAACCACCTTCTCGAGGCTCCAACATGTATTGACTGCGACCCAGCAAAGCTGCAACCACGAGGCGCACGCCTCTCTGACGAACCCAGGATCCACTACGGAGTCATCGCTTCGGGAAACAGGGTTATGAAGGACGGGAAAGTACGGGATGACATTGCTCAGCGACTATCGGCGCTGTGCTTCGAGATGGAGTCAGCCGGCATGATGGATAACCTCCAGTGCTTGCCGATTCGTGGAATTTGCGACTATTCGGATTCCCACAAGAACAAGGAGTGGCAAGACTATTCTGCTGCAACTGCAGCTGCATACGCGAGGGAACTGCTGGAAGGGCTTCCGCCTCCGTCCAGGACACTTGATCGGACTCCCATAATCAATGTGAGCCAGCTCGATACTGCCGGTAATACAGACCCTTGCCCTGGCCCGTCTCTTCTCCTCTAGTATCATGCTGACTGGGGATGTGAGTAGTCGACTATGCTTTGGAACGGCGGCAACGCTTGCTGAGATGCCTTGAATTCCCGCAAATCGATGCCCGCAGAGCCACTATTCGGGTTGCATATACAAAAACCTGCCGTTGGCTACTACAGCACTCAAAGTATCAGGATTGGCTTGACCCTAGGAAGCAATCACAGCATCATGGCTTCTTATGGATGCGAGGCAAGGCAGGCGCCGGAAAGTCAACCATGATGAAGTTCGTGTACCTGGAAATGAAGAAAGGCTCCAAAAAGCCCAGTGTGGCCGTGGTGTCCTTCTTCTTCAATGCACGAGGCGACTATTTGGAAAAGTCCATCTCCGGGATGTACCGGTCTCTGTTGTCGCAGCTCCTGCACGAGTTTTCGGACCTTCAATCCGTCCTAGACAACACCGACATTGTTCCGCGGAACCAACAAGACTGCCCTGGCCTGAACGCTCTGAAGGATCTTCTCAGCAACGCTGTCATGGCCCTTGGCCAGCGCTGCTTTACCTGCTTCATCGACGCCCTCGATGAGTGTGACGAGCAGGAAGTCCGGGACATGGTCCAGTTCTTCGAAGAATTGGCAGAGAATGCCACTGATAAAGGCATTCGGTTTCAAATCTGTTTCTCAAGTCGGCCATATCCGTACATTGATATTGCCGGGGAATCTTGCTCAACCTCGAGAAGGAATCAGGACACGAAGAAGACTTGGCACAGTACGTCAAGAGTCGTCTAAGGATCGCGCACCGCCCGCTTCTTGAAGAACTACAATCCCAAATCTTGGACAAAGCTGCTGGGGTTTTCATGTGGGTCGTGTTGGTAGTGGAAATCCTAAACAATGAGAGTAGCCACGGCGCCCTCGCTCTCAGAAAGAAGCTTTCGGAAATCCCGGCCGAATTAGGTAAACTCTTCAGGAGCATGCTGGCACGAGATCGAAATAGAACTGAATCGCTACAGCTCTGCATTCTCTGGATTCTCTTTGCAAAGCGGCCTTTGACTCCAGCAGAGTTCCGCCATGCGCTATGGGCGGGCTTGTTGGAGCGGCGTCTTGTCGATCCCGAGTTGCCAGATGACACACACATGGATGCCGTCAAGCTAGTCACGAGCTCCTCGAAGGGGCTTGCTGAGATCACCAAATCTAAGCAGCAGACCGTGCAGTTTATTCATGAATCAGTGCCGGACTTTTTGGTGAAAGAAAAGGGCATTCAGGATTTGTGGCCTGAACTTGGATTCGACTTGGAGGGTCCTAGCCACGAAATCCTCAAGCATTGTTGCACTACATACCTGCATCATCCAACAGTACGGGCGATCATCGACACGCCAGAGGGCGTAGACAACGAGCGGAACGCCCTGGCCGAGAAATGCTCGTTCCTGGAGTATGCCGGTCAGCAGGTCCTCTACCATGCCAATGCTGCGGCGCCTGTGGTTCCGCAAGACGGTTTTTTGACCCAATTCTTTGATACGAATGGAATCAGGGTGATCAACTACTTCGAGAAGTACAAAGCTCGGCGGTATGGCTCCCATGCAACTCCGCTTTATGTTCTAGCAGACAAAGGCTTGGGAAACCTTATTCGTACACAGATGAAAAGAGAAGTGGCTACCGCTGTTCCTGGGGAAAGGTACCAGCATCCGCTTTTCGCTGCGTTAGCAAACGGCCATAGAAATGCCATAGCCGCACTTCTGGGCTTGTCATCGATTGTCTGCGATGGCGTCGATATCACTGAAGGTTTAAAATACAAAAAGGATTTGAGGGATTACCAAGGCCGGACGCCATTATCGTGGGCTGCCCAGGAGGGCAGGCTAAGCATTGTGAAATTATTAATTCAAGGAGGGGCAGACCCTGACAAAGTCGATGGGAGAGGATATAGGCCACTTTACCGGGCTCTAGAGAATGGCCACGAGGCTATCGTGCGGCTCCTCATTGACAGCGGGGCGGATATTAAGGCTCAGGATAATTCTGGATCGACGGCACTGATTTTGGCCTCACAGAATGGCCACGAGGCTATCGCGCGGCTCCTCATCGATAACGGAGCGGATATTAAAGCTCGTAGCAATCATGGATCAACGGCACTGATTTTGGCCTTACGGTATGGCCACGAGGCTATCGCGCGACTCCTTATTGACAGCGGGGCGGATATCGAGGCTCAGGATAGTTCTGGATCAACGGCACTGATTTTGGCCTCACAGAATGGCCACGAGGCTATCGCGCGGCTCCTCATTGACAGCGGGGCGGATATCGAGGCTCAGGATAGTTCTGGATCGACGGCACTGATTTTGGCCTCACAGAATGGCCACGAGGCTATCGCGCGACTCCTCATCGATAACGGAGCGGATATTAAGGCTCAGGATAATTATGGATCAATGGCACTGATTTTGGCCTCACAGTATGGCCACGAGGCTATCGCGCGACTCCTCATTGACAGCGGGGCGGATATTAAGGCTCAGGATAATTCTGGATGGACGGCACTGATTTTGGCCTCACAGAATGGCCACGAGGCTATCGCGCGACTCCTCATTGACAGCGGGGCGGATATTAAGGCTCATACAAATTCTGGATGGACGGCACTGAATTTGGCCTCACATAATGGCCACGAGGCTATCGCGCGGCTCCTCATCGATAACGGAGCGGATATTAAAGCTCGTAGCAATCATGGATCAACGGCACTGATTTTGGCCTTACGGTATGGCCACGAGGCTATCGCGCGACTCCTTATTGACAGCGGGGCGGATATCGAGGCTCAGGATAGTTCTGGATCAACGGCACTGATTTTGGCCTCACAGAATGGCCACGAGGCTATCGCGCGGCTCCTCATCGATAACGGAGCGGATATTAAAGCTCGTAGCAATCATGGATCAACGGCACTGATTTTGGCCTCACGGTATGGCCGCGAGGCTATCGCGCGGCTCCTCATCGACAACGGGGCGGATATTAAGGCTCAGGATAATTCTGGATAGACGGCACTAATCAAGTAACATTCTTTCGGTTTATTTTAGGTAGTTTGTGAAGTGTTTCACGACCTTTCGGCCCCCTCTTACCTTCGAGTATCACGCCAAACCAGGCCACAAGAAGCTTGCAATTTGCCTGATGCCTGAATGAGGCATATTTTATTATTTCCTCAGTCTGATGCCTATAATTTACTGACTGTGAGTCTTTGTCTTATGCTGTTTGGTGGTGGTTGCGGTGGAGATATTCGAGGTGGAGTTGTGGATACTATCCATTGTTTAGTTTTCATCAGGGTCCCAATGACATCACTCGTCATTCACCTTGGGCTCTGTAGCAGATATCCCTCCCAAAGATAGTCTGATTTGTTCAGGCAAATTGAACTACTATACCACTGAGACTACCACAGTCAGATGCTGCCTAGATGCTAAAAACTACGCGGTGTCGTGGCTCGGCCAGGCGCCCGTGGGTTGCCTACTTGGGCACATATCTCGAGCGGCCAAGATGGCGAGAGTATCACCAGACCCTTTGACAGCGAATACCACGATACCTGCTCAGCCTCAATCTTGACCTTTTTCTCAAACTCCAGCAGCAGAGTCCACCGGCCCGCAGCATAGGCAGATAGGGCAGTCGTGCATTCCAACAATGGAGGGGCAACATGACATTGCAGCACCGTTTTCTTTCTCCCTCAAACCCACACCACGCCTGGTTTCTACGACGACGACCAATATCAAATCGGTTGGTAATCTCCAGCTCTGCTCAAAGATGGAAGCTACCCCCCATGCTTGCCCCTCAGAAAGCTTCGCTGGCAATGTCTAATTGATGAATTACATTTCTCCCTCATTTGACATGCCTTGATGAAGCTTCAAAAAAAAACGCCCAACCTCCTTGAGACCTACCTTAAACCTGACCTTTTGGTAAGTTTCTGGTGTGTGTGGGCTTTTCCATGCCGGCCAGCTCATCAAACTTTCCACTTTCAATCAGTTGGGCACAGTTGTGCGTTTCTCTCTTTCTGCCCCTCCTTCCAAGAGCAAACCTTGCCCCAGCTTTCTCTCGTTTGTGGAAATTCCAATGAGCGAAGGTTGAGTGTGACAATTCTGTGCTTTTGCTGCCGGCGTGTCGAGACCTAAACGCGGGGTACAGGCCAGCAAAAACCTGGAAGGCATCAAGGAATAGGATAGGGCCAGCGGGTAGGTAGAGAGAGTGTGAGAGGTGTGTGTAAGTCGCACCACACAACAACACACGGTACACCCCAACTCCCGACCAACCCCACGAAATTGTAAATTGGCTTGTGTACACACCAGAAGCCAAATGTACCTACCCGCTTTCCGATGAGAAAAATCTGAATCGGAATGGTAGATCGATCAAAGACTAAAGATGAGACTTCTTAAGGCAGGTAACCTAATTTGCCAATAATCCCCTCCTTCACCGTTTTGTGTAGTTCCCCATCTTTTTGGAAACGTTGGTACCTACCCATTTCCACATCGACATTGACGATAATCTAGGCATCGGAAAGATGAGGCGAGGGGTGGGGGGACCTATCCCCATCCATTGTTGAACTTACAACACACCGCTTGTGCTTTTACACTAACCTACCCTACCCCGCGCGCGCGCCCGTAACCGCCGCGCCTAGATCTAAGCACGACAAAAATCTAGATTTTGATGTTTCGTTTTCCCCTCTTTAGGTCCAGACACCCTGAAAGACAACCCCCCTCCGCATTTCGGCCCTTCGCCTTACCTTGCCGCTTTTCGAGTCGGCGGTATTCCGTGTGAGGGTGGCGCGGGTGTAACTTTTGCTCCCTCAGTTGTTGTTGGGTTGTGCTCGGCGGGATTTCTTCCCTCTCTCTATCACCCACCCACCCCCTCCTTTGACCCCTCACTTTGGAACGGTACATTTAAACCGACACATCCCGATGCCTAGAAGCTCCTAAACAAAAGGGAATTTCCACATGATCCAGAAAGGGGGGGGGTGCTCGGTAAGGCATAAACATATCTCTCTTGTAAACTATTTTTCATTTGCAAAAGGTTTCTGTGTGTGCGCGGGGGTCATCGCAAGAAAAGGCAGCCTGCAAAAAAACGAACGAATCACCGCCAAGCAAAAACGTGTAAGTGATTCCCAGCTCTGATTGGCTGTCTTGTGGCCTGTAAGCTGTCGCCGTCACAACTCACACTTTCTTCCCCCCCCTCAAATGTCAAAAAGCTCGTGTTATGCCTACTCATTTATTTTCCAGCGGGCGGCGAAAATCATGTTTGCTTGTCACAAAATGTGAGTCAACTTACTATAATAAGCGAACGCTGGAGGATAAGGGATGATAGGAAAGGGATGAAATAACGTGACTGAACGCTCATGCAAGCCCACCCTCCCTGGCCCTACTTTAGTTACGTGTCTCGTATAGCCGCCATCACAATTTGGCATCGCGGGAAGTTATATAGCTTGGGAGGTGTGGTATATCTGATTTGTTTGGTTTAGGGAGAAAGCTTGTCCCAGGATGATAAGTGTATCATATCACAATGTGCAACGACCACCAAAGCAACGTTCCCCCTTGAAATGTGAGATAGGAGTTGTTCTACATCTACCCCTCCTCAAGGCAGGAGAATCACGGTGGTAGTGTATGAGATGCTGTACGTGACAGCTTTGCTTATCCCCGGATCTGGGCTCTTATTGGGGTTGATAGGGTGGTATTGGAGGTGAGGAGAGTTCAGGCATATGGAGATCGCGGTTTGATCTGATCTCTTGCATTGGCGCCCTTGGAATTTTTGGCTAGACTGCTGTAGCTAAGGTTAGTTATCTCTCCGATGTGAGGGGGGAGAAGTAGAGGGTACAAGAGAGGGAGATGTGGAGTTGGTCTGCTTGAATGGACGTGGTTTGGAGGGGAGTGAGGAGGGTTGGTGATGTGAGATGAAACTTGGGATGTTATCTGGAGCAATGTTGTATGGTTCCGGTAGTGGCTGTATGCTTTGCTTCTGGAAGTGCTGAGATGGTTCCACGTATGGGATAAAGTCGATGTTGCTCCTGGATGAGAGGAATGCTGCCAGTTGAATCGCAGTTGCTAGTTTGCCTCGTGCGACATATCGGCGATACACTCCAACCTCACTCGGAACCAACTCGGAATACCATCCCGACAAGCCCGGAGTCAACTGACCCAGCCGTATCCCAGCGCCATGTGTCCTTTGTGTAATAAACCGGAGTCCACATCGGCCCCGCATGTCGGCCCCGCACCGATAACTGCCCCACAACTCTCCGCACCAGCCCGACTATCAACCGTCGGGGTTAACAACCCCAACACCACCGACCGATCGCCGGATCTGCGGATCGACACCGGCGAAGAGAAAAGGCCCCGATTCAACGGTCAGCAGGTACCTCGCTTTTGCTGTATATGCAATGCAAAAGATGCAACCTGCAGATTTGGGTAGGTGGGAAACGCTGCATTTCTAATCCGTACCAACTCGCTCGCACCACCACCAATGAGAGGGCCCAGAATTGCACTTACACCATCCATTGGAGGAAAATGTGTCTTTTTGGGAATCTAGGCTGGGTGGGTTTGTCGGGCCTGAAATGGAGCACAGCCATTTTAGGCTGTGACCGCATAGGTATCGCGGGCCAGTTCAACGGTGGGACAGGAGCGAGGAGCGCTGAGTTGGGCATTTCGCCTCATCCAGTCAAAACTTCCAGATTGAGCATCTGTGTTCTGTGTGGTTGACAACTCGTCGGGGCCAACACTTCTTGGACCACACAAGCCTCGGTTTAACATTTGGGAAAGGGGAGAACAAATGGCAAAAGCTGCGTCATGGGCGGGTTTCCCTGTTTTTGTTTGACTTTCACCATGTCGAAGAGAAAAGACTGGTGGTTGGCATCATCGTATCAGATGCTCCTGTCCAGATCCCGAGGTCGTATAGGCTCCCGGGTCTGGTGATGAGGAATTCGCCTGGCTGACATATGAACGTTGGTTGAGTCATTCTTCAACCTACCTCCGCATCCAAGCCGCAAGACACACGACCGACATTACCGCCCCGTCCCGTCTTACACATGCTCGCACAGCCTCAGATTAGAGAGGATAGGCCAAAGGTCCCTTTGCCAGTAGCCTAGGCTCCGTTCTGTGAAACTCTGGGGAAGTGGGTGTCTCGACGCGAGACGGCCGTTTTGATCCTCGTGGTGGTGGTACTTGTTGACTGAGGTCTGAGGATGACGGAGGCGCCGGAGTAAGCATGTGATGCGCCCTTTTACCGTCGGTTGTAGATTTTGTAAGGTGCAAGGCATCGTGGAGAACTCCTAGGACCCAAATTCATCCGAAAGAGTGTAAACAGCCGTCCCCGGGTGGCCGATATTACCTCCACCCTTCCATGCAGGCTTCGAGAAGTTTTTTGACACTTTCCGTACCCAGAGTAGTCGCTCCCATGCGACGACGCTGCGATGCTTACCGAGCTTCCGGACCAGGAAGGTCGCGGTGGTTTTGGTGCTCCTGGCCCTTTTCACAAGCCAAGAGGCGTGGGAGCGGGCAGCAGCATCGTTTTGAGCATCCTGAGGCAGATGCGAAAGCACGCAGAATGATGCATGTGGGGGTTATCGATTATCAGGACTGGTGGACTGGGATGGTGTTTTGAAACATTTCGCTTTCCTTTTCCTGCTTCTCTTTCCCGTTCCCTTGGGCCAGCCGATTATCAACTCTAGCTACCCCCCACCCCCACGCCGAAGGCCGCCGCCCCCCCTGCCCGCGACGTCGCGCGAAATGGCGACCTTCCCCGACCGAGGTGAGAAAGAAGGAAGGAAGGAGTGGGATGCGAGAAAATTTGGAGGATGGGAGGGATGAGGGAATTGTAATCCCATGCGTTCCCGAATCCCCCGCGCGAGCGACCCTCATTTCCCCGGACAAGGTCCACTCTCCCAGATCCTCGGTGTGTGCGGGCTGGGCGCTTCCCCTTCCGATAAGCTGGACACACCGCGGCGATAGGGAGGGGAGCAAGGGATAGGATTCCGTTTTCTATGTGCCTCGAGAATGCGTGCGACAAGAAGCAATTCTCAGGGGACCTCCCCACGCTTCGTGGTGGTGATGACCCCCTCGCAATAATTGTCTCTTTCTCGACACTCAAATTGCGAGTTGTCGTCGCCGGTGTCCGCGTGACATGTCGACGACATCAATGCCCAAAAGCAAGAAAAAAAAGCTACCGGTAATGCCGGCCTCGGTGTCGGTCGGGATGAATTGCCTGCAATCTTGTGTTGATCCCATTCTCCGTTAGGCCCTGACAGGTCCCAAACAGGGCAATTGAGAGACCCGACAAGCCTCCGGGACAGCTTCCGGCCGCATCGTCGGACATGGGGTGGGCATTGCACGGTTCACATGTCCACCGAGACCGTTCACCGTTTTCTTGACCGTGGATTCCGTTTCTCTGGCTGGACCAGGTCAGGGTCAGGGTCAGGGTCAAGGGCAAGGGATAGAATAGGGGGGGGGGATTGCTGGGACGGCTGAATTCCTGGCTGAACGGTCGGTCGGAAGGGCGGATACGGTGGTGGGAGAGGAGACTGGACGAACATGGCACGGAGGTGAGGGAGCTGAACGCGCTTTGACCGCCTTGATTCCCGGATGCCCTGCCGGCGCGCGGTAGTGTTTGGTGATCCCAGACCTGGCTGATTGCTGGCGGCCAACGGGAAGTCCTCCCGGCCAACGGAAGCAAAACCGGAATGTGAGCAACCGGCTAGCGTATCTGAGAAGTGATAACATCACCAACAAACTTTCTTCCATCATATAGGGAGAGCCCGGATGACGAAGCCGGTCCGGTACGCGGTTGACGGGTATGCAACTCTGTGCAGACACGAAGGATCTTAGATTAGGGTATCTCCCGCTATGCGCTGTCTAGGCCCTCACAATTTGCGGTGAGGTGGTACGCATGAGTGGCAGCAAAAAAGAAGAAAATCAATTGAGGTGAATACGAAAATATTCTGGCAATGTGAACAAATGGTAAATGAAGATGGCTGCTCTGCTGTTTCTTTTTCGGGCTTTCTTGGCCTCCAGCGCCACCAATTTACCACCAGTTTGGTTTTTATCGTCTATCGCATCTTTCGCTCTCGCTTAGCTCATGGCGTCAACTCGTGGCTTCGAGATGAAAAACTGGGGAAAACGGAAGACGTGAACCGCGTCGACCACGAAACACGCGGGAGTGGTTTCTGGGTCCGAGCATTGCTCGCCCTGACCTCGCGCTCTGATCTCCCTTTTTTTTTTCTTTTTTTTTTTTCCAATTTTGTGTCGCATTTCCTAGCTCTACCGGATCGTGATGGAACGTTCGACGGTATCTTTGATGAGATGAAGCCGAAAACGCGCCGAAGCAGTCTTCTTTACTGGCTGGGACGATAGAGGTGGCGACGAATGTAGGGTACCTGCTTGCTTGCTTGCTTGCTTGCTTGCTTACTTACTTACTTACTTACTTACACGTGTGTTATGTGTATGCTTATCACGATGGGGATTACTCAAACAACCACAACCCTTCTTTTTGGTGATATTCTTGTTGGAGAAAGGTCCAGCAGAAGGTCTGGAAAGAACCAAGCAGCGCTGAGCAGCCTTGTTTCTCCACATTTTCAGGTGGGACCCGCCTTCCGGAGAGCATGTGGGCCTCTGATCCGCAGGCTGGAGCGGTCCGGGAGTTGACATGGAGATCCTGAGCAAATCAGCAACGGCCACCAGAATCTGGGGAAAGCCAAAGCGAAAAGCGGTCTGCACGACACTTTCACCACCAACAAGCAAGGTAACGTTTCTTGGACCCTTTGAAACAATCCGGTTTTCGCTGGCTGTTGATGGAACAGGGCAAGCTCAACCGGGCCGGAGTTCATCTTGTCATACACACATACGTCAGAATTTCGAACCAGCAAAAACCAAACTGACGGTGAAAGGCTGCTGCATGTCAAAGTCAAGCGTCAACAGCGCATACAGCACGCATACAAGTGTAGTTGAAAGTACGCGATCCGAGTGTACCGGCCGGGAGGACAGCCATCCGCGTCAACCTACCTATCTAATCGTATCCTATCATCGATACCACACACATCTCAACCCCTCGATTCCGTTCCGACCCCTCCCAAACGGACAGCGAGGCACCGTTCATCGGCCAGGTATCGGAAAGCACCAAGCAGCAAGCAACAACAACAACACCATCACCACCGATTCTCACGACAAGTTGCGGTGTCGGTATCGCGGCATATTGATTACTTCGCATGTTGTCTGCCATCTCATCGCCGCCAAATCGCAAATACCGACCACCCCCTACATGCGTAACACAAACACTCCAACAAAGAAGTCGTCATCCATTATCACAGTCCCCCGCGCCTCTCATCCCCCGGACCAAGAGTAAGCAATACTCTCCTTTCTCGGCGATAGGTAATCCCCATCCAGCCCTTTCGGTCCTCGCATAACCTCCCGAGCGACGGTAATGGTGTGAAGCATTCGGACAATCGGTATTTCTAAAAGAACCTCACCGCCGCAATCACACCTCTCTGCCCTATAGGTCATGTATACAGAATCACGACTCTGACTCGACAGAGAGCAACCCCCAAATACGGCGTATGGAGAAGGTCAGCGGCGCAGGCGGGGGCGCGGGGGAGTGATGCACATTATCCGTAACCGCCCGCCCGCGAAATTCCATGGTGGCCATCCAACTTGGTGTAACAAACCCTCTCTCTCTCCCTCGTAGGCAGCCCTATAGATATACGCATTCATCTTTGTACTTTGCAGGAGAAGGGAGGCGCAGTCAACACCGTAAACTTGGGAAATGCATTGCTACACAAGTTTTGGGGGTGTCACCAACCGTCGTCACCAACAATATTACCTAGAGGATTTGGAAAACTGGATTTGGGAGCAAGTCCGAACGACGTAAACGGGCCGGTGGTCGGCGACTTGATCGGTGAGTTTTCTTGCAACGGACAAAAAACAGGGCGAGTGCGTTTGATTCCGTGTTTTGTTCGTCATTCATTCGGTGTAGTCTAGGTGGTGTTTGTTATCCGGCCGATAGCAACGGAAGCGCAACAACCGTCGGGAGCTAAAACAAGACCAACAAGGCAAAGAAGTGTGAAGCGCATGACGTTGCCAACTTGTGCGCAAGCAAGAACCGGGGCGGTAAGGCAGGTTAACCAACGGTCAGGCAAAATGATTGATGGTCAGGAACAGCGAAGCATCGCATGGTGGTTAAACGAGGCAGCAGCTATTTTGGACAAAGTGCCGCTGCTGCTGACAGATAGCAACACCGACGACGGTGGGTTGCTTGTGTTGTGTGTGTAAATCGTAATCTAGAGAAGGCCAACGTCAGCCTCTGCCCTACCATACCTTACGGATATATGCTCTGGAATTATCAGTTTGCGAAAATGCGCGTTGGCGGCCGAGGGTGGTGATGGGTGTTCTTTTGTCTCCCAAGAAATGCCGTGCTACAGCTTGTTGGTTCTTCTTCATCATTCCCCCTTTTCACACTGCAGGCTGTTCTCCTCGGGTTGTACCATGATTGCCATTTTCCATTTCGTTGGGTTCGAGATGGGGTGTGTGCGTGTGTGTGTGTGTGTATAGATATTTCCATTTCCATCGCAAAAAGTGTAGTGTGTGTGGTGTGTGGGGGAGGGGTTTCGGGTCCGCCCTTTCACGACCGATCTCTTACCCCAGACGGAGAGGCCCGTCGTCGTCCGTGTAAGTGATAACTGATAAGATGGGGAAACGGAGAGAGTCCGCTTTGTAGCTGAGAGGCTTTTGAGAGATATGGAAAATCAAGGTTTTTGGCCCCTGTTTGATAGATAGCTAGGTATGTGGAGTTTGCCCTTGACCCATCAGATCGGTGAATCAGCTAGGCATGAAAAATATAGTTTTGTTTTTGTTGACTGAAATTTCAGTAGTTGGTGGTGGTTGGTTGATAGCCATGAGGGGTTTCGTGATAGGTCACTTGCACTGTGGTCTGGACAACCCTCCATCACAAACAAAAACATCTGCAAGGAAGAGACAGAAATGAAAAAGGGATGGAAAAGCAAACTGCCTGATGCAAAAAATGACAGAAAACAAAAGCCCACACTGGCAAAGAAAAAAAAAATGCGTTGTTTGCGCATGCAGCAGCATTGCCAACTGTTCTTGCAGTTTGTGTTTTCTTGATATCAGGGCTTTCTCTCGTCTCCCAACTGTTACTCTGGAGAGCGACGGGTATCTTGAGAGAAATGCCCAACTGCCGCCCGCACCGCTTGCCGCAGCCGCCGTTTGCTACATGAAAACGGAAGAGGGGATTCAGGGAGCGGTGAGGCTTCCACGAGGTACATCGCCGGCACCTCACTTCATGCAGGAGGTGTGGGAGGTGCGAAATCTGGCAGCCTTGGGCGCTGACGGTGAGACAGAGGCCCAACAGGGGGGTCTGCGGGGGGAAAAAAGGTCTAGGTGGTCTCTCAACCCCAGACCACACACAACAACCAAAATTACGGCGTAACAAGAAGTGGCCAAGGCGGCGAATGGGGCCGGAATGGTGGTTGACGTTGACAAGAAAATGTCCACCCCCGTCCGTCCGCCTGAACGGAGCCGAGGAGCAAGGAGATGAGAAGCCGCTGGGACCGAGGCGCGAGCGCGACGCCAGAAGGTGAAAAAACTTCTCTAACCCTGGCAGCTCTGTCCCGGGGAGCTCGTCCGGACAGGGTGAGGCCCTTGCGAATAACCGGCCCTTTGGATTTTGGAACCGGCTCGTTTGATGACAGATGGATTTTGTTTCTTTTGGGCTCCGGTCGGCTGAGCCCCCCGTAATGAGAAACTGAGTATCACGATCTTACAAATACAACCGGCCGAGGTGGTATCTCGTAAGTCATAGAGGGTTCGACTCGGAGCTGGAAACAAACAAAAGGGCTGTGTAAGCCGGCGGCGATGATTCATTCAGCATGATGACAGATACAAAACGGAGGGGAGGTGGGAGCCGAAGAGCAAAAAAGCCAAAGCGGTCAAGATGCAATCGACACCGCAAGTTTGCGTGCAGGTGTAGCGGCAGCGCGGGTGTGTAGCGTTTGTCCATGCGCGTGGGGGAGGCCCGCGGTTGGGCAGGATCTCGAGGCCGTGGCTGTCCCGACCGAGGGTCCCTAGGCAGGCTAATTTAGTGTTCATCATGGAGTGCCCATACACGGGGACGATCCCGACGGCAGCATCCCACTCAAGCTCCGTCTTTGGAGCCCAAAAAACGGAGGGTACTTGGGTACGTACCGAGATACCTTCGCGCGCCGCAACCCGCCTCCCCCTGCCACCACCCCCTTGCCTTGTCACTTGTCACTTGTCTTTCCTATCCAAGCATTGCCCGAGATGCCTGTTTCGCTCCAAACGGAATCTCAGTCCCCAATCTGCCCCACGTATCCTGTTTCCTGGGACACCCACCCTTGCTTCCGCCCTCCCATGCCTGGTCATCCACGAGAGGTAGATATAAGACTCATGATCCCCCCATCCTCACACTCCGGCCCTCTGGATCCTGATCTGCTCCAACGATAACTTCACCATCCAACAAACAGAAACATCAGTCGAAGATCATCTCCACCTTGATATACTCCAGCCTAGCTACTATTACTACGTCACCATCGACGACACATACATCAAACAGTCTCACAATGTACGGCTCATACGGATCAACGAGCTCGACGAGCAGCTCCTACTCGCACTCCTACAGCCCCTATGGCAGCTACCACACCATGGCCTCTCCCATGGATATCGCTGCCAGCCCATTTTCCACCAGAGGACTCGACGCGACCTGCGCCTTCCCATCATGGCCGCGCCGGGAGTCTTTCTGCGAGCAGGATTCTTATGAGGGACGTGTTTCGTCATACATCTCGGACGACGACCTCCTTGGCGCCAGCGACATGTACGAGGACGACTCTTCCAGCAACGGCAGTGCTTCTCCCATCCAGTCACCACCCGCTCAGTACCCCACCGAAACCGAGCTCCTCGAGATGCAACGTGAGAGGGCGGCCTACCAGCGCGAGGTGATGCGCCTCGTCCTCGCCGAGAAGGAGAAGAGGAAGCAGCAGGCCAAGCGCAGGGCTAGCGCCACCAAGAAGAGCAAGTCCAGCAAGCTCACTGCCATGACTCCCATCTCCGAGTGAAGAGAGGTCGCTTTCACTGCAAGGCATTTTGCCTTACCAACCCAGTGCCGAGGCGTGGGTGGTGGGTAATGGGGTATTGGGTGTCAACGGTCCCATTGCAACCTCCTTTAACCGGTAAGTCTTTTGTTTTCCTTATCAAAGTGCGCTACCCGACACAAGCCGGAACAGCCCGCTAACCTTGGATAACAGCCTTCCTGATTTTGACTCACATCTCATCGTCACCGCCATCATTTTGTGACGCAACGTGGTCAAAGAGCTTGACTGTTCTGCCGAGGCAGCAACAGCAGGATTTTTCTCTCGTTTCGCGGGCCCTCGGCGGTCAGACTCCATCCGAGTAGGATTTCGTCGGAGGGCAAAAAAAAAACGGCCCGTCTTGGGCTCTTGGTTTTTTTGTGTGGCAGAGTCGGGAAATCCACCCGTCTCTTCCGAGGCCCGTCCTTCCCTCTACACCCAACACCCGAGGTGTACCCGGACTTACACATTTCCTTCCCGCCGACCAATCACCAACCCTCTTTGGTCCCGTCGCACAAAACACACACAACATCCTGTGGTTCTGTCTACCACCATCGCATCGCGCGGACGGGTTCCCGCCGAGGGGACTTTGGACATCCGCATTCCGCACACAACAATTTTTCTTCTTCTTCATCAACCAATATCCCTTCTAATTAGCGATCGGCCACTACCCGTTTTCGCTATCATCATTCTCTTCCGCGTTTCGATTTGGATCAGCTCCTATGCTTCCATCCGAAACATAATACTTTTTTCTTTTGTTCACCAAGCGAGCGAGCATTTACTTTGGGCATTTTCGGGAACACAAAAAAGTTTGGGATTTGTTTTTTTTTATTGTCGGGGGCATTTTTACACAGAGCTTCGCAGTACACGACATCATCAGCGCCTTGCATCATCATCATCGGCATCTAGCATCACTTGGAGTTTTTTTATTATTACCTTGAGATGGGGATCTTGTGTTATCTGAGACATTTGTTATTGGTCTCTTGTATGTTTGTTGGTTTATGGTTTTTGAGATACCCCATCAGTCTGTTTTTGTTTTTTTATCTTTGCTGGTTTTGAAGGAATAAGGCAGGCGCATATGATGATACCCCCCAATTAGTTAGTTTTTTTTCAAAGTTTTTTTTTTTTTTTTGCTTCTCACCCTTCGTGGTACATATTACTCTTCAAGTAGATAGCTTCAGTAGTTAGCACTTAACAACGACAACGCAACGGAAGTTGGTTGGTCATTCTTTACACTTTTGAGTTTCAATTTGCACCGTGATTACTGAACAATGCCTTGATTCTGCTTACAAGGTTGGACTTTTCCTTTCAGCCTTGCGCATCGCTCTCCCATAGCCAAACCGGCCACCCCCCGGATTGTCTTGGGGAGAGCTGATGACGCCTTCCTAGATAAGCCGTGAGTCACTCACCGGAATTGTCTAGGGGTTGGCACCTCGGTGCTGCATCCTTAAGATCTGACGATCAGCCACGCAGAACTCTACAACTATCTCCTCTCTACATAGCCATACCTTCAACACACCACAGCAACAGCGATTCCCCCCATCGCCATGTCTCAACCCCACAACTTCTGCTTCCCCATCCGCACCCTCTCCAACGACAGGGTGAAACTGGTCCCTTTCTCTGTTCGTCTCTCCCTTTTCTTTACTCCTGTTCACCAAACCTGCACTAACCCCATCCCAGGCCTCAACCCACGCCCCAACCTTCACATCCCACATCATCACCCACCCCTCCCTCTATGCCCACATGCCCTTGGGTCCCTACACCTCCACGTCCGAGTTCATCACCCAATTTCTCGAGACAACCTCCTTCCCTCAACAAGGGTACTTCACCTTTGCCGTCATCGACAAAACCCGGCCCCCCTCCCCGGAAGATGAAGAAGGCGAACTAGCGGGTATGATGTCCTTCATGGACACCTCGCCTGTGCATTTATCTACTGAGATTGGATGTATCGTTATTTTACCTCAGTATCAGAGGACACATGTTACCACTAATGCTGTGGGGTTGATGCTGCGTTACGCACTTGACGGGCCTGAAGAGGGGGGAATAGGGTTGAGGAGGGTGCAGTGGAGGGCTAGCGCGATGAATGAAGCTAGTGTTAGGACGGCTGAGAGGTTGGGGTTTAGGAGGGAGGGGGTGATGAGGTGGCATATGGTTTTGAGGGGGGAGACAAAGGTTGGGAATGGGAGGGGGGTGCCGAGGAGGGCGGAGGAGGGGGAGAAAGGGAGGGATACGGTTGTTTTGGGGTTGTGTTGGGATGATTGGGAGTTGGGTGGGAGGGAGAGGGTTGGGGGGTTGATGGAGAGGCGGGGGTGAGGGTTGGTAGGGGAGGAGATATTGTGGGAAGGTATAGCACTGGGCTTTTACTTGTGGCCAACCTGTTGGACTATGGTACTTGATGTCAAGTACTTGCCTTAACAGTCACATACGACCATATGGCGCAGAAAGCTCGGGATCCCGTCCGCTCTCCCCTAGATAAGCTGCGCACAGCTGGACTAGTACTCAGGTGGGTGACCACTGGGGAATCCCCGGTGTTGTATGTTTTTGATCAGGACTATACCTTTTTTTTTCTTTTTTTTTGCAGTTGGATAGAGTCTTGAAGATATTCGGCATCACGTAATAGATCATGGATAGTCTGTTGACTGTCAACCGCCAGTCGTTCTTGAGGCAGGTCGCTGGGTGCCAGCTGCAGGGGGAAGGAAGGCGTGTACTATGGGAGTTTGAGCTTACATGTGTTTTGAAATGCTGTGTTTGTGAGGGAGAGAGAGAGAAGGGGGCGCGGATTATGCTAACGATGGTTATCTACCAGGGCGGATCCGAGTGATGGAGATGCGTAAATCTGAGTTATCTCCCTCCGGATTGAGATATCAGTATGTGCTATGAGGGAGTCCATCCTCCACAGCAGCAAATGAGATTGGCCGAGGAGAACGATTTGTACTTGAAGTGCTTCTATTGAAAGGCACTCTGGCGATGGTTTTAGGCATGACTGGTGATATTGCATTCACGTCTCCCACCTGTAGGTATCTTTCGAACTTGGAAGGTAACATCGATGAAGTGAGAGTAGCTCCTGCTTAAGATCTTCTACCGTGCTTGCCTCATAGAGAATTTACAGAAGTTAATGGCAGTTGCGGGCGGAACATCAATAAACTAGGTAGGAGCAACCACCTGAGCAGGCAGCGCCTACCCTCAGAGCGAGGCTGCAGGCTCAGCCGCTATTAGCTTGGCTTCTCGTTGGGAATCTGATGCCCTCTCTTTCAACCACATTCTCCCAAAAGTCTTCTCGAAGACCCGCCCACGGTTCTATTACAAAGTTGCCCATTTCAATCATCGCTCTGTCTCTATCTACCAGTCTGTTCATCAACCAACTGTGCAAACTCAGGAGCGCACATGCACCATGACGACTTCCGGACCTGGATCACCAACGCTCAAATCACTACCTCGCGAACCCTCTCACATTTGCTCGAGATGCAGCCTATTGACCTTCAAAGAAGAGTTCGTGGAACGTTTCCCAAAGCTGGCGTTAGACCTTGATGAACTACTCGCATCGCGACCAGGCCGGATGGGGTGGTGCAGGGTTGGCCCAAACATCAGTAAGGGTGAATTCGATGTGCTTGCCACGACGGCATACTTCCTGTCTGATACTCTACCGACTCTACCCACTCTTAGGGACTCTTCTTTCAAATGTGACTTTTGCAAAAAGTTAAGGGATGCGCTTTTGGTTCAGTACGCCCACTTGCTCCGAGGTGTCAGGGAAGGTCCGGATTCAAAAAATGACCAAGATCGCCATGGTTTGGACCCTTCACTACTCATAATTCGAGCATATTACTCGTGGTTGCGAGGGAACTGTACTCGGCTTGCCGTTCAGCTGAGGGTTACCATATTCAAGCAGTTAGGGCACTCCGAGCTAGGGTTGTTCAGGGAACCTTTCTTTATGACGTGGGTGGCAGAAGCAGCCAAAGGTTCGTTATGCGTATGACCACGAGTATTGAGTATTCTCAGCTAAAAAAGTGATAGACAACCAGCCTGTTGCCGCCTATCTTCGCTTGCCAGAGCGATTTGGAGACCCTCAGTCGCTGTCTCGGATCAAGGACATGCTCCCAAAGGAATACAACCATACACTCGTCGATCCGAGATTTGTTCCCAAACGACTTCTTGATGTGCGAGCTGAGCCAGCAAGACTGGTCTCAAGAGAGAGAGTCTTTGCATCCTCGGAACAAGTGCCACATTACGCGGCACTTAGTTATTGCTGGGGCCCCCCAGAGATTGCAAGCCAACAGCATACACTGACGCAAGATACTTTGGTATACAGGCTTCAAAAGGTTGAGCTTGAGAAATTGCCTCTTACGGTGAGAGATGCAGTTCGTGTCACCAGGGCGCTTGCCTTGCCCTATCTCTGGGTGGACGCGCTTTGTATACTGCAGGATGATACAGCTGACTGGGAAGAACAATGTGGTGATATGCACAAAGTCTACGGGAATGCACATATAACATTATGTGCTGCATCCTCAAAGAGCTGTGTTGATGGGCTGATGGAATCCCATCAGTACCAAGCCTCCATACCCTTTCGGTCGACAAATAATGAGGTCGCCGGCTACTTCAGCCTACGGCTTGACATAGCAGGGACGGAACGTATGATCGAGAAACATATGAACCCCTTGCATGGCTTCGGAGATCTTCGTTGGTTTGGCCATGTTTGGCCAAATCGAGGTTGGGTATTCCAAGAAAGAGTTTCGTCTCAGCGCAAACTTCTTTTTTGGAGGGATCATTTGCAGTTTGCTTGTCCCCCTTCGACCGATGTGCCGCAGGGTTATTGCACTATATCGGGGGACAGGCTGTCACTAGATGCCGTTGGAGGTCCATCTATGCAACAGCAACTCGCAAGGGAAGCGTCGTTCCACGTAGAGAGGCCGAATGACCAAAGCAGTCGAGTTGAATTACTTAACTTGTGGCTGTACCTGATACAGAAGTATGGGGAGATGTCGACCGACTCCTTCACTAACCCGCTCGACGTTCTTCCCGCCATTTCGGGTTTAGCAGCAGTGTATCATCGGTATCTTGCAAAAAGCTCGTCGAGTCAAGCATCATCCATCAGGTTGAACCCAGAGTACATTGCTGGTTACTGGCAGCAAGACCTCACTCGAAGCCTGCTCTGGCAAATCAGGAGCTGTTCCCATGGTGTGACAATCGACAGTGCTACTATGGCACACCCTCGGGCTCGGTTACAGAGCCTTCTCAATAGACTACGCGGCTTGTCACAGCAGCAGCGTATACCCTCGTGGAGCCAGCTGACGCGAGGGAAAACTTGGAATATCTTTTGCTCCAGCCCTCCCCACTACTGGAACGTTCAGCCAGCAGCGAGTATACTGAACGCGAGAACGAAACCTTTGGGGGGAAGCCCGTTTGGCTATATTCAACGGCATCCGCATCTGTTGCTCAGAACCCGGGTCGTAGAAGTGGCAGTTTTGGCGGCTTCGCTGACGATATGTTCTGTGAGGTTAGATCGCAGCCTGCGCTCGAGTTTTCAATTGCTAGTACGTGGTGACAGACAGGCAGTTTGTCTGGTTAATGTCGATTTTGCGTCTCCGATTTTTGATCCTGAGGTGGGAGACCGGTTTGGTGTCATGCGGGAGTATGAAGAGGTTGTTCTTGAGATGCTACTGCGGTCGTCGTGTTGTTTGGGGTTGCTGGGGTACTGTGATGTTGGTGGTAACGAGGTTGACGGTCGTCGCCCTGTTGGTGAGGGCGACGAACCTGTCTTGCATAAGCCGACCGGTTTGGTGTTGCATCCTGTGCCGGGCGGTGGTGGTTCCTCGGGTTTCTATCGTGTGGGTGTGTTCACGCCAAATGTTGTGGGATCTAACGAGCTTTTGGTGGAGCTGTTTGAGACGATGGCGGAGGAGAGGGAGATTTGTCTTTATTGATTGGGTGGTGTGCTTTTCTGAACGGGAGTTGTCTGCTGAGGAGTGAAGACACAAGGGACCAAGTTACAGTGTATCAGTTCTCTCCAAGCTACGGAAACATAAGTTGGTGGGTAACTGGCTCTCAAGTAATCCCAACATAGCTCGTTTTCTCTCTCTACTTCTCTGCATACTCACGCTAATTACCAGGTGACTCAAAAGTGGGCGCTTCAAAATTATGAAGAAAACACCTGTTTTGGAGCAGCCAGCGAATGGCATTCCTGAAGCTATATACTCGGTTCAAATATATGAAGAAAATAGGCAAACGGGGTTTTTGAGTCCCTCTCTGACGCCCAAGACCAAGGTAACCTCCCTACCTTACCGCGGCAGGAACAAGAGAAAATAATAGCACCATTCTGTTTATACCAAACTCAACTGAGGCTGGAGCTTCTTTTCAGGATGGCATATGTGAGTCAATTTTGAGAGCTGCACATCTATTCGTTTGTTTAAGTAGGGACATCATATACCCCATCTGTGAAATGTCAACGACAAGTGGGAATTGCTCGGAGATTTTACTTGAAAGCTTACTCTTCAGAGATTGATCAAGGCTGTGTCATAGCGCATTGCCTGTTAGGTTGGAAGGCATATATATATGTATATATATATATAACTGACGTCTACATGCTCCCTGCTCAATCTCATATCTATCACGAACGGCGGGCATAGGCACCTAAAGTATTGGCGATTAATGTAAGGTAGAAAGCAGCTGATTCGAGTAGTCAACATCAATACTCGCCTGAAAGTCCATCACCTCGACAAAGAAAGCATGTAAGGTTATCTGGCGAGGCTATCTATCAACCACAGCCAGCGTCCATATAAGCCACGCTTCTCAAACTGACAAGGCTCAAAAATCAACCCCAATAACAAGGCTGTTGGTCACCTCACAAACGCCAAATGTCAGATTTTAAAACAAGGAACTTTCATCCTGTCCCCCCATGTGTGAATTGCAAATAGCAAATGTGATGTCCCATGTGATCCGAGACCTCAACCCTTCGCCAACCCCCCCTAGCGCGTGATTGATAGTCCAGGGTTCAGAAACAAAAAAAAGGTGACGGCCCGCTTGTTGGTCAAGTCACGGCTCAGGTCAGCACGCCAAACAAGGCAAAAAAGTTGGTGATCGGCAAGCCAGTTTTTGAGGCGTGATGATAAAGTTTGGCGACAAAGTTGGCCTTACTTGAAAGCAATCCCTTGGTGTCCTCCAGTCCTGCTTTTTCGTTCAGCTCTCGAGGCTAGCAGGCCTGAAAAGAGTTATATGAACAGGGATTACATCTCATCGGCGGCACAGGCGGGAGAGCAGACGACGGCGGGGGAGATCATCATCGGGCAAGGGCCCTCGAGCATCCCGTCCGTCCGCCCGCAAAAAGCACCCGGCGCCGCTCGCTTGCCCTTGTTGACAAGCATTTTAGGAGATGTCTTACCCGATCCATGATCCTTGGCTTTTTAGTAGGGACACGCTTGTGTCGACGTCGACGGCCTTTTGAAAGCAAATGGAATCTCTACACTACGATCGACGATCGCTGATAGAAGGAAATATGGAAGAACAAGAGACATTTGCTGTGGGACAATGTCTCGGGGCCGGCGACATAAGGGAAAAATATGAGCTGTAAGAAACTGTTCCTTGAGACTAAAGTCGTAACTATTCCCGGCTAGTGAGAAATCCTACAAGATGCTGATATCCCAAAAAAAGCGAGAATCGCGGCAAGCCCGTGATCAAGCGCGCCAGTGTGACGACCTTCTTGTCACCAGACTTGGCAGGCTAAGAAGCTTTTGCCAGTGAGAAAGGAGGGTGTGATGCTCCGGCATGGTGTGGCAAGGACGCGGCCAATGAAAAAGACGTTGTATGCCCCAAACTGCTTTTCGCTAGGGTTTCTCGAAGGCCAGCAGCTGGAGGCGTTTCGGCGGCGTTGTCGGCGGCGACCAGCAGCAAGCAGGTCTCGGAGACGAAGGCCAGAACGAGAGTTGTCTCACGCCGTCGGGACTGTTTCGCGGGGAGCTGCACCCATTACGCATCTACTCAGAGGGCCAGAAAGGTGAGACAGACGAGCGGTGAAGCCAGCTTGAACTGGTCTGCTGTGCCTGAATCAAAACGGGCAAACATTTTGATCAGAGACGTGGTGGGTGGTGGCTGCTAATATCGAAACGAACTCGTGACGAGAGCTCGTCACAATCCCATTGTCGAGGCAGGGGTCAACGACAACTCCTGTTGGATCGGGATCGAGGTGAGGGGTGCATAGGCATCTGTAGCCCATACACCTGTCGGTGTGTAGGGCAATGCACAATTAATGCTGCGAGATCTGGCAGTCAAGAGACAGATGCAAAAGCCAATGACGGGAGACATAACTCACGTTGAGCAACTCGAGAGTTTCGAGTCCGGGAGCCATGATGACAAAGCCTGGACACCAACCGATCACGACGTTGTGTGGTTGCGGTTGTCGTAGTGGCCATGCCGCGATGGGATTTGCCATTTCGTGCATTCGAGTAAAATTGCGATACGCAATGTCACGACAAGGCCTGTGAGCCGCAGCTGTGTGTCTGATTCCCATCCGTCTGCCAATTCAATATTCAGTATGATTGATATCTGGGAGCATCAAGTCGAAAAGAGACCCTTGTGGCAAGACCTGGAACTAAGTGGAACCCATCTGCTGCCCCGCGATGAAGTGGGGAGGTGGTCAAAGCTCTCTCTCCCCTTCCCGCTTGGACACTTTTGAATATCAGTCTCGATTCTTTCTTGTTAAGCCAAAAAGTTTAAAACGGCCACTATGATTACCTATCATCGACGAGCAGCTCCTTGCAGCTATCAAACACCTCCGAGTTGATCAGACTGCAGTAGTCATGTAAAGGGAAATTAATTGGATGTAGGTGTGTATCATTCTTCTTACAAAGCACTGATAGCTACTCTATCTGATCATCCCGACTTGGACATCAAATTTCAAGACAACGGAGGATGCCGGCCACCCCAGCCGGATAATAAGCAATGGGGACAAAAAGCCACTGGTTTTGGATGTTGAATGTGGCATCGTTACGCAACAACCAACGCCGAACCCAAGCCCTTTTTTCTCGTGCTCGTGGTGTCTCAGCAAGCAGCACGAGTCGCCCCGCGGGGGGGCTTCCAGCAGGACGGTGAACCAACGGGAGCTAGCTCACGCATTGGTTCGTCTGTTCGCCTCTGTGTTCCTGGAAGGACCTGCACGCACTTTAAAGCTTCGGGTGGGACAGCATACACGACCATGTCAGGTACGCAGCGGTCCGCTAGATAGGCCACGCACGAGCGTGGAAGGTCTAAGAGCGGCCAACACCAGAGAGCCACAGCGACACAGACGATATACAGAGCTGGGAGGCAGCACGGCCGTCATTCCCGAAGGAATAAGGGAATAGCTGGGCATGGACCGCCCGTGTCAAATCGTTACCTTGCAGCCAGGCTACAGATTCCGGTCGCGGGGTAGAACGGTCTAAACTACACTACATTCTGCACATGGTATCGCGATGCATTGCATTTCGGCCAGAAGGCACAGCAGAAGCTCAACTGATAGCTCCATTGGGTTCGTCTCTCCACCTAGGACCCGACTGTTCCGGGTAACCCCCCCCCCGTACCTATGTAGGCCGCTGGTTGGGGGTTTCATCGCCCTTGTGGTTGCGTGGTCGTGTGGCATGGCTGCAGGTGAAATTTGGCAGCCAGATGTCGTCGAGGGTTAGGTGTGGTGCCTGGGTAATATTGTCAGCTCCTTCAAGAGAGGCATAGCACACACAACACGCAGTGGTGCCATGATGAGACCATCGACTGTCAAAGCGAGCAATCTCATAGGGGTTCTGTCGATCACCTCGAATGGTGGTCTCCATGCCGAAAGCAGAGGCCTTGAGGCGAATCGGGGCCCTCTCTTATGCAAGGCCGTTGGCCGCTGTGGGCGCAAAGAGTGCAAGACTGGGTGACTGGGCACCATCGGGTGATTTGTAAAGACGGTGGGGATGCATTGACAGGTCCCCTCCCACCCACAAAACCAAACCACGAGCTCTTCCGCAATGCTAAGAAATCTGGAAGCTGGAAATCTCAGGTAAAGTGTGAACGGACCTGCACGTCGTTTGCTGATGGTGGGGTCCGTGTGTGATAAGACACAAAGTCCAGGTCCGAAGAGCTTCAACCTGTGTTTGAGGTTTGGGGGTTTCAGAATCTGTACACACCCAGCACCAGATATTCGAGCAGCCTCATTAATGGATTAGTTCAGGCTTCACCGCATTAGGTCCTGCAAAAGGACGGTCTGCTCTGATATGGAGTCACGGCCAACCGTTGTCAGACCGGCCCAGCCCGCTAGATCATGACTAGACGGTGGAAAATCAGGGAAAGACGCTTCGGATAGTCCCTAGTGTTTGAGAGAATCTCCGAGGTCGATGCCATGGCATCTTTGTGTGATCTGAGTGGAAAGGATCGGATGGAACCAGAGTCGTCAGCTGGGCTGCTGAAATTATATTTCAGAAAAGGAACTCCATAAACCGACGCCAACCTTTTCTGCAACAGCTGCACGCGAAGCTCGGCTCCGACAGTCTTCAACCAGGAAGTCGGGGTCGCCAGTGTTCATGGCTTGGGGATCTGACTGGCCCATTGTTCTGAGAGCGTGCTCGACTCGAGGACAGAACAATAGGATAATAACGCAGGACGTATCGAAAGATCAAAGGCGGGAGGGATGATAGCATCAGTGGCATCCTTGTCAGCGAGGGTGATAGCAGCCGTGATTGGTCTTGCAGGGCAGGGTTTTGGAGCCAATCAGAAGAGAGGGCGCTTAGACCCTTGATCTCCCCGCCGCCAATTCTGTTCCTCTCCAGCCCTTTCCCCACCCAATCCACCCCACGGCCCAAGCGCATCTCAAGACGTCGAAATACCAAAGGACCGGATGATGAAGACATTCCCACGGACAGAGAGAGTCGGCAGAGCACGGCAGAAACATGGAAGGAAGCAAACACCACGTCTGACTGACCACGGGACTCTCTCTTTATAGTACTCTGCTCATCGAGATGCTGCGAGTAGCCATCCACGGTACAGCTACACCACCAGCTGATACCTACTACTACTACCTACTCCCTACAGCTTTGTTACAGGCCCGGATGTCCCTCTCCCAGGCACGGCCTGCGGGGCGATGATGGGCATTTTTAACAAGTTCGCATTGGCATTGGCATTGGCATTGGCAGAGCACCCGCAGATCGTTGCAACCTCACCAGATGCACGCCTGGAAAGGTACCGCTTACAGCCCCAGATTGGCCCAGTCCCCGACACAGGTCTGTCTTGCATTCGGGCAGCACGCCACCCACTCACCTCGCCTTCACGGAGGACAGACAGACAGATGGACAGACAGCAGTTTAGGTGTTGAAGTGCTGAGGTGCTACCTCGGGGGCCTCTCCCGAACCCGCCTATGGTTTTGGCCTCAAGACCACAAAAAAAAACCGCCTCAGTTCCTCGCCTTGTTCGAGACTGATCACGCGGATATCACCGTCAGCTCTGGATGACCATTGACGACCAGCGGTCAGGTTCCAACATTTCTCAAGAAATCGACTGTCTCGCTGCGACTCGTCGACACCTCACAGGCAAAGCGGAGAGGCTAATTATGGCAATATTGGATGTATCCGTACATGTACCCTGTACCTACATCGGGCACTCAAGTCGGAGCTACTACGCTTCCCACCAGTCGCGAGCCCAGATCAAAGTCACTTTTTGCTCCTGCAGACCAGGGTCGTCTGTTGGAGAGCCCAATTGCAGGTGGCTTTTCGTGCTCAACCAGAACACACCCCGGTCTGCTGCCGCTGCTAGTCCCCATCCTAGGGAATAGTCAATGCACATGTTTGTGAGTGAAGGAGCCGGTTCCCCATCCGCTTCCCAGATTCGTGCATTTTTTTGCTGTCCAGTGCAGCGTGGCAGAGGCAGTGAACAGCCAGCAGAGCAAAGCATGGCAGGCTCTAATTTTATATGTTGTTCTGGGGCCTGTCCAGTGACAGCCCGAGCTTTCTTTCTGTGTAAGCGCCTGGAAGGACTAGACGATTTCTTCCAGAGCACATCCCCCCCTTTTTTTACCCCCATTGCCTCTATTTCGTACATACGTGCTCATGCTGCGTGCGACGTGCATGCGTCAAGCCAGAGAACCACAGAGTTGTGCAAGAGAAGCGCGGTAAACTCTTGAGGAACGGGACGGCATATATCTCGTCCCTATGCTGGTACCTGCTGCCGCTGCTGTGGCCATACATTGAAGATCGTCTTGCTGCACAACAAGCGCCGAGAGCACGTCAAGCAACGCCCCCTGAGCTTCTCCCCCAAGTCCCGCAGCAACCCATGAACCCATGAGGCGAGGCGGGTAACTTATCTTTGCCGCCCCCATACAACAAGCTGCATACACCCCTCCCCTCACCCCCCCCCCAATAGAGGAGCTCTCCAGTGCAACCGTGCGGATTGACCCTACCTATACCCTCCCGTCCCTCTTCTTGGACTTCTTCCTTTTTGCTGCTTTCCCGCCACCGCACACCACCGCTCCGAACCTACGCGCTCGCCTAAGCCGAGGACGATTGCGACGACGACAACGACGACTCATCATATCTTCTGTCGATCAAGAACCGGTACTCCGAGCCACAGCTGCCACAGTCCGCCCTTCTGTGCTTGCCATCTTCGCCCCGGTTCATGTTGCTGCAAAAGATTCTAGGTTCGGCATTTTGAGGGAACACCGAACGTGGAGGAACGTACCGCCCGGGAACGCACAGCAGCGTCTTTCCAAGTGTCTAGGAGGGGAGCTGTTCCTTGTGATGGTTGGGGGTTGGATTGTGTAGCCTCGCTGCTTGTCCTGGTTCGCCGCTCCGCTTCGCATAAGGACGGTGTAATTCACCTACTGCTCCGGTACGTTCAGAGATATTCGATTCTTGATTCCTGGCCTTGTGCACCGTCGTGTCGATTCTCTTGAACGGAGCCATACGGGACCTCCTGGCTTGCAGTATAGCACCAGCAAACTTTCTCGATCTGCGCCGCTGAAGAGAGGGGCAAGGAAGGGGAAAGGGCAGGAGCATGGACTTTTCCTGCATGCACCCGTTCGATATACTAATTGCAAATGGGATCTCTAGGTCTCCAAACTTCAAGGACTCAGGACATAACTAGACCATCCCCGTTGCCCGGCATGTCTGCTTCCGGTCATCATCTTCCTCGGAGCCGTGCTGGGTCGAGCACATCGGCTCTCGACAAGGGACGGACCGCTCACATGCAGGACTACGCCATGGCGCCCAACACCAAGGACGTCGTCAGGTACTTTGACCCGTGTGCAGCCACCTCCAACATGTTTCTCTACGCTCAGGGAAACTCAGTCGTATGTTGCCAGCATGACAGTCTCACCATCGAAAGGCGGTTCGCGCGCCATTCCGAAGAGGTGCAATTATTGGCTGTCGACAACCAGAGCGACATGGGCGCTGGGAGATTGGTAGTCAGCTACGATGCAGGGCAGACGGCCATCGTGTGGGATTTACTCACGGGAGACGAGGTGGCTCGGTTCGCGTCTTATGAGAATCTCACCTGTGCTGCTTGGATGCGCAATGGCAATGTTGCCTTTGGTGAGTGTTCCGGGGATTGTCGATGCCTCTTATAGTCATGAACTGGGTGACTAACAGCAACATCAGGAAACGTACAGGGAAACGTAATTCTCTTTGAACCTACAACATCAGAGCATCTTTCAACGAGGACGATTGACCAAATAGCCATCACAGCTATCTCACCAGTAGCAGACTGCAGAACTTTTGCCATTGGGTGAGTCTCATACTCAGTGTTTAAGTAACTGATAGTCGCTGACATGACCGCTTAGTTACCAAAATGGCTCGCTTCTCATTGCTACTCTTCAGCCAAGATTTACCATTATTCATAATTTGGTAACGTCCCGGGGGCCATCACCAATCGTGACGCTCTCATGGCATGCCTCGTCAGCCAAACAAAAAACAGACATGCTGGCAGTTCAGACAACTGACGGCGATCTTCGGGTCTGGAGTGTTTCAAAAGCATACAACACTGACGATCCACCAAAAGTGGTGCGGATTTTGAAGAGGACAGAGAATTACCTTGTAGGACCCAACTGGATGGGCTGGAGCAAAAACGGCCGCGTCATCCAGTTCTCCGAGTCGTAAGTACAGGCTGAGGTTCAACTCGGTGGCTCAATTGCTGATATATGACAGTGAGACAATATCATGGGATGTGCGGACAAAGCACGTCACATATGACACCATCCCAACACTGGAAACCGTCCGGGGGTTGACAGTTTATGGCCCTGGTGCCATTCTCTTCACATTAGGACCTAACAATACCGTCCAGCAGTTTGATTTGAACGCGCCAGCAGTAATGGTTAATAACGTACAGCACCCGGCCAACTTGCTTCCACCATCACCCCCTATCTCACTCGAGGATGACAAGAACCAGCCAGGTAGCGTTTCCGAAACCGAATCGAACGTCGAGATTGCCTTCCACCCACACGAGCTTTCCGAGACGGATGATGAGCGTGGGTCACCATTGGCCCGGTTAGTTCGCCGCGGCGAGGAATCAGACAACGAGCCGTACCGTCGCCCAACCAGCCCTGGCTCCAGTGTCACACAGTCCAGCGTATCGATTTCGTCTTCGACTTCTCAAACAATGCCACGGAGGTATCCTGACTCGGTGGTGTCAAGGGGCCTCACAGAAAACACCTACATCTCCACCGGCTCATCTCTTCGATCAGGAGCGACACCGGGCCGTGACCGCAGGAATGAGAGGGAGACGTTGTCGACGACCAGCTCTATGTCTGTCAGCAGCTCACAATACCGCTCACGGCACAGGCCTTCCAGATTACGCCATGAGGTCCCACGCAGTCCAGATGATAACAAGGTTGCCGACTTGTTCAAATTCACCAAGAGCCGGCTCATGGATGTTCCCTACAAGGCCCCATATTCCAGCGATAACAGCCGCCTTACCAACGATGATTTGCGCCGGCAAATGCTCAGCACCATTTTTGGCTGGAACAAGGATGCCGACGACTTGGTTCGAGATGAAATGTCCCGCCACCCTCTGGGGTCAACCAACCGCATCCTCCTGGCCAAATGGCTGGGCGACATCAGCACTGATATCATGGCTATGGGGTCGGAGAACATGACCTCGTCTGACTGGATGCTTCTGGCACTCAGTGGCATTGGAGGACAGGCATCGCAACACAAGCTTGGCCGGGCTTATGTCCAGCGGCTGTTGGAGAATGGCGACGTTCATGCCGCAGCGACCATCATGATCGGGATGGGCGATCATAATGATGCGGTGGAGATTTACATCTCCCACAAGAAGCATATGGAGGCCTTGATCCTCACCTGCCTCTTCTTCCCGGCCGCGTGGGAACGACAGGAGCAGATTGTGAGGAAGTGGGGTGAGTGGGCGGTTCAGCATGGTCAGCAACAACTGGCCATTCGCTGCTTTGCGTGTACTGGCCGTGAGTCTACAGAGCCATGGACATCACCATCTGCTCAGCAGGTCACGTTCCCGACGATCACGCAGACTGTGCCGGAGCTGCTCAGTCCTCCCCTGTCGCCTCCTGTGATGCAACATGGGCCACAGCGCAGCATTGCAAAGAACGCGTCTCTCAAGCTTATCACCACCTTCAGCAACCCCAATGCTAAAAACAGGTTTCTCAACGATGGCGAGGGCAAGACTCCCATTGCTGCTGGGGCGACTCCTATTTTGGAGTCTGCTCTTTCTCCAGGCGGCGCCGACCCTACCACCGCCGTCCTTCGTGGCAACCGAAGCCAGCTGAACACCCCGGCGTCAGCTCGTCCTGTAAACGGCGGCTTCAACCGGCGGCGACTTCCTTCGATTGGCGAACAGGCAGACTCTCACCAGAATGTCTTGACCGCCATCAGCAAGCCCCCAGGCGACCCGTATGCTAACATCCAACCTATCGAGCCACCTAGCTTTGCTGCTAGGGGTCTGGACGTGATGAGACCCAGCACCGCCAGTCCTAGCATGATGAAGCAGCAATCGAGAAACCAGCCACCTCCTTCCCCGTCACCAGCCGCCTTTGCTTCTTTTATGGACGCCGGCAGGACGAGAAATGGCTCCCGCTCCCGCATCCCTGAGGGTCTTGATCTGTCCCTCTCGGGGCTCAAGGACACCCACCCTGAAGATGTGACCTCCCCCGAACCATCGGCCGGCTCTTCTGTCCGTTACCACTGGCCCTCTAGAAGAAAGGGTCCAGGATCGGCAGCTGGCTCTGTGGCTAGCTCTTTGGCATCTGCCTCGCAAGCGTCTCAGGCGTCAAGCGTTCGGGGCTATCGTGGATATCGTCCTCAGGAGAACAAGAGCCTGGATGATTATCTCAACAACCTCGATACTGCCCAAACTAAGAGCAGAACTCGTGGGACCAGCCGTGAGAACCGCACCAATGTGCGTGACACCAGCCGGTCTCGCAAGGATGGTCGTATGGCATCGAAGGACCGTGGGCGGGCCGCGGACCGTAACTACACCCCCAAGGGCGGCAAACGCTCGCCAAAGTCACCCATTCCCATGTCTCCCGAGGATCTGATCAACCTGGCCACGCCCAACCACGATGCGGAACACCAGTACTACTTGAATCATAGGAACAAGATGCTCGATGTCTCAACTGATGAACTGGAGCCCGCCAGCCAGCCCAGCACCGTACGAAAAGTAGGCTATGCCAACCGCGAGACTTCGAGGACCAGAGCGTCGAGCCGCAATGCTAGTAGGACACGGGGCACAAGCAGGGCTCGCAGCCCCAGCAAGTCTAACGTCCCCGCGCCCTTGAACATTCGAAGCCGCTCCGCAAACCGTGAACAGTCATCCAAGCGATCGCCAACCTCACCCCAGCCGATGCCGATGCCGATGCCCATGTCGGCTGACTTGCACCGACCTCAGCACTTCGAAGGATCTGAAGATGAGGAGGACTACCGCCAGGCGATGGAGGAGCGTGAAAGGTTCCGCCAGAGAAACAACCGCAGCGCAAGCACCAACCGAGACCGAGCTGGGCCAACTTCTCCCATGTCTGTCCGCTCGCATGCCTGGTCATCTAGGGATGCAGCCCGCGAGAAGCCGGAGGGCATCCGAAGGACAACGTCACACGCTGGAACTGATGGGTCTTCCCGAAGGGTCAAGGTCGCTGCTCCGTTGCAGACCCCGGCACCGATGCAGCTGGTTGCCGATGATTCGGGCGATCTGAGGGTCATCAAGGATGAGAGGCAGCTCAAGAAGGAGGCAGCGGCCCGTGAACTGGAGGAGCGCCGCAAATCTCTTGCTCAGCGTCCTTCGGTGCCCCCAATCATGCATCCCGACCAGCTTTTCCCCAACAGAAGATCGCCTACTACACTTGGAGGTCTGCCGAGCACCGTCTACGAGCCACCTAGAAAAGACGATCTTCCTTCCCGCAGTGCCAGTGTGGATCCCAACGCTGGACGGAGCATGTATGCGAACCGCGGACCGCATATCGGCCTTCCCGCCACACCGCGGGCCATGCGTTTGGTCTTGGAGTCTGATGCGAGCAGGAAGCAACAGGATGTTCCCGTGCCTGCCATTCCAGCTGGCTTTTCCCAGGCCTCGCCGAACGTCACTCAACAGTCGCCCAGACATTCTCCCAAGAAGGTTGAGCCCGAGGAACCCAAACAAGAAGATGGCGGCCTTGCCATGCTGCTCCCATCAACAGTGTACACACCTCCTCCCTCGCACAACTCCCGCATTGCTGCTCAGATGGGCCGCTCCATGTCCGCCCCTCCCCGCGATCTCGTCATGCCCCAAGGCAGCTCCCGAGGACCCTCCGCCATGGGCAACGATTCCGCTCGTCGCCCCTCTCAGGACACTAACGCCATCCCCTTGGGCCGCCGCCCCTCCGACGCAGGCATGATGGCTCGCCGCCCATCTCAAGACACCAACGTCATGACATTGGGCAACATGGGCCGCCGCCCCTCCCACGACGCAAACATGACGCTCGGTAACATGGGTCGCCGTCCTTCCCATGACGCCGGCAACAACAACATGATCCCTCCTCCTCCTCCGCCTCCTCCTGTCCCCCCAATGCTGAAGGAGCTCCAACATCTCGCCACTCCTCCTCCCCCACCACCAGCTCCCCTCCCTCATATGGCCGCCTCAGGTGCTAAGCCTATCGTCTACGGAGGCAGCTCAGGAATGATTGAGATTGTCATGGACGAAGACCAGCCTCAACAGCAAATTCCTCCTCCTCCTCCGCCGCCCCCCGCTCCGGCTGCCATCCCCGTTGGCGAGTCCACCGTCCCTATCCTCTCACCTCCGGCACCCCCTTCCTCCAGAAACGGTCACAACAGAGGTCGCAGCAGCGTTGATAACTCTATTGGCGCGAGGATTTCCCGCGCAACAGAGAGGATGAGATCTGCCAGCAGAAGCAGACAGGCTGCGAAGAGTCCAGAGATCCAGTACGCACCCTATGAGAGCGTCCCAATGATCCCTCAACAAATGGGCGGGGGAGAGAGGGGACCGCCGGTGTCGATGAGCAACTATAGGGGCATGAACAACCAGGTGTTGCAGCAGGTTCAGGCGCAGATGGCGGCTCAGCAGGCGAGGGATGAGTACAGGACTGGATTGCATCAGAGTGAGATGATTTGATCACTCCTCAACAGTATTTTACACGAACACCACCACTGCTGTTGTTTTTCGTGGTGGTTATTTTTCTTTACTGTGGTCTTTCTGTATAGGGGGGTGGGTAAAGATACCAATTCTTTCTTCTTATTATTTGGTTATCTTTTTGGCTTGGTTTATTCATGATCAGCTCTTTGTACATCTTCAACACGCGACATCTTGTATCTTTTTTCACCTTCTTGCATTGCGTTTATCTTATATTTTATGGTTTTTTGGCTTGCAGTTTTGATGTTTAACTTTTTCTGATGAATGATGTGATGAATTTTGGGTATATGGGATTGGAAGACACAGATTGGACACACAAACAAGAAAGATGAGGGAAGAAAAATATCGTTGGTGACGTGCGTGTTGGGGAGGGATTTCCGGAATAAAAAGACAAAATGAAGTGGTGTGCAAGTGTGAGGGGGAAGAAGAAGGGGCTGGAAATTGGGAAATATACATACATTGCTGCCTCACGGCTTGATGTGTTTAGGGATTGGGAATTTTGGTTTTGGTATGCTTTTTTGATGGGGTCTAGTTTGGCTTGTTGGATTGGGAGGAGAGTTTGAGGTTGGGGGTTAGTTTACCTAGGTAGCTTGAGATTGTGGATTAATATGAGATGTTTCTGTTGATGAGTTTTGGCATATCGTGTTTTATGTGATATTTGTGAGTAGTATGTTAGTGATAGAATAACTGGCGCCGCAAATCACCCAGCATCTCGCAGCGGCAGAGCCCAGATACTCATGATTGGTTGGAAGGAGAGACGCAGAGCACAGCTAAATTTGAGGCCACCAATTCTTTCTACGCACTTATACTCAGATAATGCCTTTCCTATTGACGATGCTCGACAGCTTCAATGCTTCTCTTTTTTCAAATGCTTCTCTTTTTTCACGGCAATCATCACCATGCCACCAGTCCCACTATTACAGCCACGACTCTGCTCCAAGTGCAAGCTTCTGGCATTCCCCGGCCCTCAGCCCTACAAACCGTTCAGCTCATCCCTGCCTCTGAGATATGATGATGCGTTTACGTTGATGCCGGAGAAGATGGGTTGGGGAAACTGGCGGGATTGCTTCACTATGGCACATACAACACAATATCTTGTCCTCGGCAACTTTCCCAACTTACCGAGTCTTAAGCAAGCGTCTCGGCAATGCGAGTTCTGCAAAGCACTGCGAGAAATTCTGCTCTTGAAAGGTTCCGAAAGTAGACAGTATCATCTCGAACCCGGCTTTCTCGTAGCGAATGCGAGGGCCAGAGCCGCTCTGGATCACAATTCGAGCATACCGCGTGTGGAAGAACCCTGATATGGATACGATTGCCAGCTTCAGCGGACTCCATTTGAGAGTTGTATTTGACGACAACCTTCCCATCGAGGTCTCTAGACCGGTTATTATCAAGTGGGTTGCGGAAGCCGCTCCGAGTATGGGTACACGCACCGCTTCGCTCCACTGTCGACTTGGGAAACTGACCTCTCTAGATAATGAACATCTGCATACCGTCTTGTACTTGCAGCCGAGGCAAGACTACATCCGAGACAGTTATCTTCGTTGGGCCCGTGGCCAGATTGTCGAGTGTGAGAAGCACGACCAGTAGTTGGCGGATGATTTCTTTTGCCCAGAGAGGCTACTGGACGTACAGGGCACCGAGTTACGTTTGGTGGCACGCGAAGAAGCCTTCACGGCAGCACAGATTCCGAAGTACGCCGCTCTCAGTTACTGCTGGGGCTCGACAGATGATGATGCTCGCGCGCAAATCACACTGACGCAAGGAAGTCTCGTCCAGCACCGGCTTGGGATCGGGTTCAAAAGGCTACCTCTATCGGTGCAGGATGCGGTTGCCATGACCAGGGCCCTTTCCCTGCGCTACCTGTGGGTTGATGCACTTTGCATCTCGCAGGACGATCCAGCTGACTGGGACCGACAATGCGTGGATATGCACAAGATCTACGGCAACGCCTTTATCACCCTCTGCGCTGCTTCTTCACAGAGCTGTCGCCAGCGATTCCTCCAGCCTAAACCAGAGCATCGGATCTTGATGCCATACCGGTCATCCTTTGCGCCCTTTTCCGGGCAGTACTGCTTGCGACTGAGGGGGGTCGAAGCCGATATTGACTACACCTCTGTAGTGACAAGCCTCAGGATCGCATTTGTCGCCAGGGATAATCGACATGAGGATTTCAAAACGGACAGTCGGTGGGCAAGGAGAGGTTGGGTGTTTCAAGAGAGGGCTTTATCCCTCCGTAGCATCGTGTTTGGAAAACAAAACCTTCACTTCGTCTGCTCCAAAACCACCAAAACAATGAATGCTTCCTACAGCAGTTACGAAGCAGAAATATGGCAGCGTGACGACGCTGTGTTTAGCCTTTACCAACCCAGAGGCGGCCACACTCAGTCGGAAGTCTTGGATAACTGGTTGGAATTGATACAAGCCTACAGCAAAATCCTGCCCGAATCGTTCACAGACAGGAGTGATTTCCTTCCTGCCATCTCAGGTCTGGCAGGCTCGTACCAACGATACCTAAAAGCAAGCAAAGGCGTTGTTGATGCTTTTCTCGACCCAGAGAAAGACTACATAGCCGGTTACTGGCGACAGGACATCCCGCGAAGCATCCTCTGGCACCTCGTCACCAACCCCACAGCAACCCCAACGTTACCAAACTACATCAGCTCTCTGCACTACCAATCTCACGAGCTTCACCTACCCTCGTGGAGCCAGATCTCCCGAGGATGCACCCACTCAATCTTGAACAACAAACAATGCGGGATATACCCGCACAACCCCCTCAACAGCAACAACAACAACAACAACTTCAAACCCGAAATGGAAATCCTCAACACACACAACACCACCCCCCTGGGGGAGAAGAACCCCTTCGGCGCCATCCGACCAAACCCCCACCTCCACATCACAACCCAAGTCTTGGACTTTGCCACCATGCCAGACAATAGGCGGGTCTTCTCCGTCGGATCACCAATTCACCACCACCACCACCGCCCCCGTGTCTCGACCGAGTTCGAGCTCCGATATAACCTACACCCGCTCTGTCTCGTTACGCTAGACTTTGCACCCAACCACAACAACAGTCACACGAACCAGAGGACACTGGACGACGACGACGACGACGACGTCAAATCTGACCTCCTCCGCTCCCGCTGCCAGCTGGCCTTGGTGGGTCGGTATAGCAGCATTGACCCGCTTGGTCTGGTTTTATATCCTTTACTCCCACCATTACCACCACCAAAGACGAGTGGTGGTGGTTCCCCACAACACCAACACTTTTACCGAGTAGGTCTCTTCGTTGGGCCAGGACCAGGTGACGATATGTCGAGGCTATACACAGAGCAACCACCTGCTTCAGCCTTGTTCAACTCTTTGGCGGAGGAGAGGGTGATATTTCTGTATTGATACACCCAGCCATTTGTAACTTCATCTCGATTTAGATGATATCAAGTGAACCGCGAGAATATATACAAGGTATACAATACGTATATATTCCTCTCTACATTTACTCCCGCACCCCCCCACCCCTTCCCCAATCCATCCCAAACCTGACAAAAAACCTAGGCACATAGTACATACATACATAACCATAATTATCATCAAGTTTGCCACCTATCCCCAATCCAAACATCCAAAAAAAAAAAGAGAAAACATAAAACCTAAAATATGCATGCATAAAGGTATCTACGCAAACCACAACAACCACAACCACAACAACCACAACCACAACAACAAAAAGCAACAGCAACAACCAAAAAGAGATACCAAACCCCCGAAAAAGAGAAAAAGAAAAAAAAAAAAAGTAAATTTGTCCCAAACTTTCCAACCTCTCTCTCTCTCTCTCTCATATGATATAAAAATGATGATAAAAAAAGATATCCCTTTGCCCTAAATTTCCCCAATTGCAAATGCTCATGATATAAATCTCTCTCTCCTCTTTCTTTCTTTCTTCTTTCTTTTTCACAACACCCACGACCACCATCAACATACAACCTGAATTCAAACTTTCTCACAACAACAACAGCAACAACAACAACAACAGCAACAACAACAACAACAGCAACAACAACAACAACAGCAACAACAACAACAACAGCAACAACAACAACAACAGCAACAACAACAACAACAGCAACAACAACAACAACAACAACAACAACCACAAAACATCTTCAATACACAAACCACAAACCCACCAGCACCCCAGCCGCAACACAACCCCCAACCGTGACCACATCCACTAGTCAATGCCCACCACCACCGCCCTTATCCCTCTCATCCCCCTTCCCCTTTACCTCGGTCTTATCTCGCTCACCATCAACCTCCACAGTTTTCTCATCCTCCACCTCACCCCCCGCAACCTTCTTCTTCTCAACCCCATTCCCCACTACACCGCCAACCGCAGCAGAAGCAACATTAACAGGCCCCCCGCTAGCAGGCGTAGTCCCCCCCGCCCCAAGGTAAGCCTCCAGCTTCCGTTTCAGCACCTCCCCCCGGACCGGCTTCGCCAAGTAATCATTCATCCCCGCTGCCAGACACTTCTCCCTATCCCCCTGGATCGCGCTCGCCGTCATCGCAATGACCAGCACCTTCCTCACGCTCTCCAGCTCGTCCGTCCTCAGCAGCTTCGTCGCCTCGTACCCGTCCAGCACAGGCATCTGCACGTCCATCAGGATGATGTGATATGGCCTCCCCTCCTTCGCCTTCTCCCTCAACCCCTCCACCGCCTTGAGGCCGTTCTCATACGTGTCCACGTTTGGGTAACCCAAGCGTTGCATGTACTGCATCGCAATCTTGGCGTTGATGGCGTTGTCTTCCGCTATGCAGATCCTCAGCTCATCTTTAGGGATCTGGGTTAGGTTTGGCGGGGCCGGGGGCAGTGGAGGGTGGGAGGAGGAAGGTTGGAAACCGCCTGTCAGTGTGATGCTGTCGGACGGGTTTTCAGAGTTTGATTGTTGTTGCCGGTAGGCGGATTCAACCGGGAGCAGGCCGTCGTCACCATTGGCAAGAGCTTGCTCGTCGCCCGCCACCACCTCTGGCTTGGCTTTTTCAAAAGTAACCGTGAACCAGGCCGTGGTGCCGACGTTTTCTTCGCTTTCGAGCTGGATCGTGCCTTCCATCATCGTCTCGATCAAGGATTTACAGATACTCAACCCAAGACCGCTACCGCCATACTTTCTCGCTGTGCTGGCGTCTGCTTGGCTGAAGGGCTGGAACAGGTTTTCGAGGTGCTGCTGGGAGATACCAATGCCCGTGTCCTTGACCCAGAACGTCAAGGTGGCCTTGTCAAGAGTCTCCTCGTCGATCCGAGCGCCGATGGTGATGGACCCGTCCTCGGTGAACTTCAAACTGTTTCCTATCAGGTTGCCGAGTACTTGGTGCAGACGTATCGGGTCTCCGTAGATGAGCATAGGCGGGAGATTGATGTCTTGGACAATCTTAACGTTCTTTTTGGACGTCTTCTCCCGGTTGCTGTAAGAGACTGCTCGTACCACCTCTCGGACCATCTCCTCCGGGTTGAAGGCGATAATGTACAGCTTCATCTTGTCCGCTTCCATGCGTGAAAAGTCGAGGATGTCGTTGATAACAGTGAGCAATAAATCTGCCGATACTCTGATGGAATCCGCCATCTCCATCTGCTCTCTGTTGAGGCCGCTGTCACGAAGAAGTTCCGAGTTGCCAATGACACCATTGAGTGGCGTGCGCAGCTCGTGCGAGACGTTGGCAAGGAATATTGACTTGGCCTTTGTGGCTTCCTCAGCAAGCTTGACATTGCGAATGGCCTCTGCTTCAGCATTCTTGGCCTTGGCCTCAGCCTCGATCGCTGTCGCCAAAGCCTGTTTCTGCAGCTCAACCATGGAGATATTCTCAGCCGAGACCCTCTCCACAGACTTCATGGACAAGGCATTGGAGTAGCTGATGCTAATTTGTCCGACAAGAAGCTCCAGCACAGTAACGTTGCGATCTGTGAACGATCCAGGGAGGCCTTCGAGATAGAGCACCCCCAGCAGAGGCTTGCTATTCCCATGACGAATAGGAACAGCAATGACAGCCTTACTGTTTGGGTTCTTGCGTAGCCACTGGTCGCTGACGTTGCCAAACCTCTCGTCATTGACCAAATCCTGGAGGAAGACCTTCTCTCGCAGTCGAGTGCAGTACAATATAACGTTCTCAGGCACAAGATCGGTGCCGCTGAGCGGAATACCCGGAATATGAGCCGTAGCACCATTCTCTGAATCGCCACTTGCAGCCACGCACCAATCTACACTGCCCTCATCCTGAACAATAATAGCAGCAAACGTCGCAGACCCGCTGCAAGCCTGCAAGATCACAGAGCACATAGTCCGGAGAAGCTCATCAACCCTCAACACCGAAGAGATGGCCTGCGAAGATGTGAGAATGCCATGTAGATCGATCATATCAAGCGCAGGCAGACCGGCCCCCGCCTCTGGCTGCATGGACCCTCTCCACGCCATCATCCGCTCCCCCTTGAGCGCCGCCACCGCCGCACGCGTCGACTGCTGCGACTCCTCAGTGTCGACACCACGGTACTGAACCGACGCTGTATCGCCGAAGAAGTCCGTCTGAACCCCGGCATCACACGTTCGAAGGTTGCCAGCCGGCCCATGTAGAAGAATACTGTGCTCAGTCTCAATGAGGTCCGCAATGCCCGTAGCACCAAACTGGCGGTACAGACTAACAGCATCTCGAAGGGCTGACCTGGCCGACCGCCTCGCAGCATTCCTAATGAAGATGTTGGCCATCAGGTAGTTTCCAAGTGCCTCCTCAAACACAAAACCATGCTCCGACGCGTGGTCGAGCGCCTCCTCGTATTGCCGAATGGCTATCCCATGATTGCCCAGCATCTCCGAGACCTGAGCATCAAGGAGCTTAGACCAGGCAAGATAGTTGACATTGTGAACAGCCTTCCAATCCTTGATCTTCCGGTTGAGCTCTTCCACCTTGCGAATCGCCTCATCACGTCGAACCTTGGGGTCCCCTTTTGGTGGCTCGCGAGGGTCCTGCTGTTCCCGGAGCACCGTACCGGCCAGAGCCAAGCCGTAAAAGAACATGGCTAGCCTGGTGTTTCGAGCGGACCACAAAAGTTCCGCCTGTTCCAAGCACGCCTTTCCAATTTCGATGGCTCGCCCGTAGTGTCCGTAGAGGAAGAGCGGTACGATCTCCATTGTCTCGTAGAGTAGGAGCGACCTGCCGCCATTGTTGGTGTGCGTATTCAGCCAGTTCTTGTAGGTCGAAGCGTCGTGCTGATCATCGTTCATAACCTCAAGCGGTTGAGATGCTCGGGTTTTTCCCTGCAGAGCGCGGCAAAGCTGGCGTACACTTATCAGAAGCGTGCCGCCCTTTGTGTCGAGGTGCCAGCTGGGGATGTCTTCGCAGGCAAACTGGCAGTAAACCTCGAGTTCGGCACAGTCCTGACTGGCAAAGAACTTGAGCAGAGCAAGAAGCCCAAAGCTAAGAATGACGGAGACTCTATCTCCCAAGGGAGCTGCCGCCAGCACGTTGGCTTCCAGCTGCTCCACAGTGGCCCCGGTGAGGTTTTGAATGTTGCCGATGAAATTGGCGTAGATCATGTAGCCCCGGACCAAGGAAAATGGGTCCGATGATTTTTGTAATAAATCAAAGCAGATGCTCGCCAGAGATTGCGCAAAATCTACCATGTTGAACCGAGAGAGTGCAATCATGGACATGTGCAAAAACGCCATGCCCGACTGCGGATAGGGACCCTTGGTAAAGTGAGTCTCGACCATCAACAGGGCAAGCTGGTAGAACACGACGCAATCGCTCCACCAGCCAGCACTTGTTGTCTCGGCCAACACGGCTCCTAGGGATACCAGAGATTCGGGTGGAGGATCGCTTGACGCTAGTGGATTCATGACGTCTTGACGGTCCATATTTTGAATCTTGACTGACAGCTTCTCAAACTGCTCGTCGCATTTCTTCATGGTGGGACATTCGTCCACATTGACGCCAAACGCCCGCAAACACTGCCGCAACGACGTCAAGGCCTGGGCAGAGTCACCGCTCTGAGCAAAAATTCTCGACTGCAGCACCCAAGCAGGAGTCTTGTCAAGCGGTGACCTCGCGTTCTCAATCATTGTCTGCAGAAGCATGTTTGCCGAGGGGGGACGGCCCATGTACAAAAAGCACTCAGCAGCCCGACGATGTAGCTGGAGTGTTTCCTCGTACGACACATCCGGCGCATCGTCATTCCATGGGTCCGACTGCAGCAGGGCTAGAGCATTGCTGTAATACTTTGCCGCTGTGGGTCGCGCGCCGCTCTCGACCGCCTCTCCTGCCCGCTCCATCAAGACCTTTCGGAACGGTGCCCTTTCCGATATTCGCATTTTGATGACTTCGATTGATTCGCAAATATGGGAAGCCGTGTTTTCTTGGAATTTGGGGAAATGCGCGAGGAGCGTGCGAGCAATGACGAAGTGCATCTTGAGCGAGTTACACTCTCTGAGCGCAGACGCAGCCTGGATATATCTGTCGTGAGCGAAGCGGAACTGGTCATCCCGGTCTCCTGGGATGATGATGTACGCCTGGATGGCAGCTTCCAGCCCTGCAAAGATGTCCTGCTTCCCATGCGGAAGGATGGCGCAGTCATCACTCCCGTCTTGGTTGTCGTCGGTATAGTAGAACTCGCCTTCCATCAACTTTTCGATAAGATCGAGGGAAAACGTCTGCCCAATGAGAGCAGCCCAGGCCAGGATTGATCTCGATTCCTGTGGTAGCTCTCCCAGACGACGGGTAATAAATGCTGTATCAAGCACGTCGTAGTCTTGCTCCCCACGGAAGTGCTCAAACAGCCGATCCAGGTCAAACTTCCACCGGCCCTCAGTGTAGTCATACCAGATACACTTCTTGCGGTGACCAGCACTGAGCATTTCCCTCATATAAAAGGGGTTTCCTGCTGTTTTTGACTGGAGAACGAGAGCTAGCGAGACGACCTGATCTTTAGGTAACGAGAGCGTTGTGGAGACATACTCTCGAATTTCTTCCTCGCTAAGTGGCTCCAGCGTGATTTTGGTGGTTATGGGGTAACAAGCCCGAAGGTGATCCTCGGACTTTGGCGGATTTGTTATTGTATATAGCTTTTCGGGAGACATTTCGTCTGGACGGTAAGTGATTATGAGCACCATCTGCAGTTTGGCATTGACAATCTGCGTGATGAGCTCCAAACTCTCGTCGTCCGCATAGTGAAGGTCGTCCAAACAGAAACAGATAAACTTGTGGCGTGTGAATAGTCGCAAAACGTCGAGGAAGATGTTGGCGAGACGGTTTACTTTGGTAGTTGAGCCGCCTCGAAGGAATTCTTGGGTGCTTTGGGCCGAGGAAGAAGCCGAGGAAGCTCCCAGTTTTGAAGAAGCGCCAGAGAATTCTGGCGAAGAAGGTCGCCTCCTCAAGTTGTTAGATTTCGGAGGCTGAGGACTGGAAGATGATCTCCCAAGGGGCGTATCTAGACGTGGGAGCATATGCTCAGGAAGCCCTAGCACCTTGTGCAATGTGGGCCATGTGGGACGGACGGATTGCTTCAAAGCCTGATGAAACGGGGTATCTGTGTTCCTCTCCCCCCAGACTTGGCGGAAAAGGGAAGACAACAACTTGATGAGGGGCCCGTAGGCTGTCCTCCTTGCAGTGTCAAACTTGGCTGTTGCGCAATAGCCCATTCTGCGGGCATCCACCAGAACGGACTGAACCAGACAGGTCTTGCCGAGCCCACCTGCACCTTCGATCATCACAATCTCACACTGGCCTTGCTTCCGATATTTTGCAGGGCCGAGTGGTCGGGATATGCTAGCCGCTGAAGAGTCGGTCCCGTTGGTTGCCACCGCGGCACTCCGCCAGGAAGGTTCTGACGTGCTTGCTTCCGCGCTCTGGACCGATTCTTTTAGAGACACGCTGTGCTGCCGATCCCACGGCCGGGGTGGTCTCACGGCCCCAGACGAGTTGATCTCTGTGTAGGCGCCCACGGAATCGACGCCCACAGCAGAGTGATAAAGACTGCTCCGTCGATCCTTGTTTGTAACTGAGGTCCCAAAGCGGTTCGTCCCTTCGGCAGAGCTGGCTCCATCACTCGAAACATCGGCAGCGTCCACCTCGGTCGATACGTTTGAGCCATCAGACTGGCGATGTGCGGCAGCACCATTCAGAGCCAGACTGTGTCTCTTGGCCACTCTATCGATTACTTTGAGGAGCTCGGCCCGTTCCCGCTCCCGTCCAATCATCGATGATGGCAGTCTAAAAAAGGACGAGACGTCGTTGGTGCCAATTTTCATGTCCTTCAAAGCTTGTAAATCTCCCACCCCAAGCAACTTCTTCACCCAGGTCAGGTCATGCCGAAGACCGCTGGCGGAATAGTACCTGTCATTAACATTTTTTGCGGTGCACTTCTGGATGATACGCCCAATCACCTCGGGGACATCTATTCGGAATGTTGAAATGCTGGGTATCCTGCGACTGAGCACGCCTTGTACAACGTCGAGGGGGGATTCTCCGTGAAATACGGGATGTTGGGTAAGAAGGCTCCAGAACAGAGCACCTAACGAGTATATGTCTGTCCGGGTATCCGGTTCGGCCGGCATCCGTCCGGTTTGCTCGGGACTGATGTATTGCAGCTTGTGCTTTGCGCCTAGTTCTCTTGATAAGGCCGACCAACCGGTGCTGGTGAGTCCATGCTCAAATGATCTCAACCCTGAGCCAAGGCACACCAGCTTCACCTTATTTGTTTCGACATTATAGTGGAATGTGTCGCCACGTATTTCGCCGTGGATCGTGCCTTGCCCATGATGGATCATTTCCAGACTTTGCGCCGACCCAATGGCAAAATCCAAAAAGTGCTGTAAGCTGATGGGAGGGGCTAGTTTGTGCCCAGTGTGCCCAGGACGGGAAGGCTCCCACCCATCTCCATGCTTCTTCGCATAATAAAAAGCAGGTCCTAAATCCAAGACATCCCACAGGTAGTTGGGCCCGGGATCCTCATAGACTGTGACAATGACGGCCCCTCTATCTCCTGGTAAAGCTGGAAGTCGAATTATGTCGAGCGGTTTTACTATCCGTTCGCGTTCGGCACTCGAATCGGTGTGTGCGATCAAGCTTTTAAAAATATGAAAAGTCCTCTCCTCTCGTAGTACGTGATATGACACCCGAGCCACTACCGGCTCTTCTATCACCGGGACATCGGACCCAGTGGGCGGGATTACTGGGGGAGAGGTGGCGGAACGTTCGCTGCCGACTTCGCTAAGCTGAGACGATGTCGATGGGCGGTGGTCGCGGGAGGACGGTCGATGCGCGGGAGGTAGGGTGAAACCAACAACGCCCGGCTGGCTTGCTGGACTGTTATGAGGCGCCGGTGATGTCGGAACAGCCCCCCCGCTGGAAAACGGCGAAACAAATCTCGTCCCATATATGTGCCAATTATCGTAGGTTGAATGAAATGGTGGCCTTGAGTCGTCCCAAACATAGCCAGAAATCTGATGCAGCCTCTCGAAGAGGCGGGCCGGAGACTCGAGCTGCTCGTCGAGCAGCCTCGCGGCGGTATCCATAGTCGCGGAAACTCGAACAAAGCCCCGCGGACTCAGGGATCACAGGCTCGTCAGGCAGGGGTGGTCGCGAAGGTCGTCATATTCCGTTCAGCTCATGGCCTCGAAGCTGTTGATGCTGGAGAGGGGAACGGATGTCGGCAAGCGGGGGCGAACGAATGGCAGAGACAAAGCGGGTCCTTGAGTCGAGTCCACGAAACTCGATCCAAATTTTTCAGCGTTGCAGCAACGAGATATCTCGAGTTTCCTTCGTGCGCGGTATCGAGCGGCCAGCGCCGGAAATGTGGCTGGATTTCAAGTTGCGAGGGAAGTGCCGGGAAAAGCGCGGGGCCGGGTGGTCAGATGTCGCGAAGTTGTGGCGGGAGTTTAGGCGGCCAGAGAGTTATCACAGCTCGGTGAACCGGTGACTGGTGAGTGGTAAACAGCTACACCGGCTAGGGTATAGGTATAGGTAGGTATAGTTATAGGTATGGGGTATGAGACGGCACTCGTAGGTAAAAAGGAACACAAAAGATTGACCGGCTGAGGTGAGCTCGAGTACCTAGGTGGTCACAAATTAGTGCGAGTTCATCGGTCTGGTGGTGCAGGATGGTCAAATACGGTCAGGTAGATCTCAGGATTGGGCCAGCTGCAGACGATGGCCAGGACGGAACGGTCAGGAGGAAATCTGCCAAGTAAACCCCAACGCAAGTCCAAGAAAGAGAAACGGCACCCCCGGGCCCGACAGTGAGTGGGTGGCGGCAGGGCGGGTCCAAAATTTGGAACAGTCGAGTAGGAAACAAAACCACTCGAGGCGACCACACACAAATCACACAGCAGCAGCACACCACGGGCAGCAGCAAGTTGTTTGTGTGTGTGTGAGTGTGGATAGGGGAATGTGGGATAAGATAGGTAGGTGCTGGTGGTAGGTTGAATGGAGGGATGGCCGGGATGGAATGGGCAATACCAGAAACCGTAATCAGGACGAAGTGGGTTTGCTGTGTGGTCGGATTTCCAAGTTTTCCCATTTCCCCAGCGAGCGGGCTCCAAATCCATCTGTTCGGTGCCCGTGTAGCTTGTGGCTCAATCGCTTGCCCCTCTTTCTGCGCCTGTGCTTTTTTAACGCAGAAACAAATTACGGATCCGGAACAGGCGCGCGAACTTTTACCTTGGCCCGGATGCGCGCCCAAGCATAGTAGGGCAGATGCCATGCATCGTGTGATAATATCCTACACTAGGGTTTTCTAATGTATATATCACTTACACCCGCCACCTCCCATAGGACATGGCCATTTTTCTTTCCTCTCCAGAGAGCCCGAGTCGTCTTGGGACATCGGCTGCCGTTAGGTTTAAAGTCGCCTGGTAGCTGCCGCGCCGTTGACGTCACTCTCTTATTCCTAACCGAAAATGCACGCCAACCCCCTGGTTTGTGCCGGGCCGCCTCGTGTCTCTTCAGCACCCACGTCTCAGCTCAGCCTTTCACGTGAGCGGGGGACAAGATCAATATGTCTGACTTTTTGAACACAACACATGCAATGTCATCCGCATCAGAGTACAATCAAGCATCCTTAGCAGAGAGATCCGATGCCCTGAAATGTTCACGCCGTCAAGCCTGTATTAGTTCTATCTTTTGACTCTATAACGTGTAGCTGGCAGGAATTCTCTCTATGCCTTGCTTTACCGTCACTGGAAATCGTTTTATTCCGTTCCCGCATACCTACTTGAAATTCCAAGTAAATGCCCCAACCAACACCTACGGCCCAAATCTCGATAGGCTATACACGCAAAACTCCCGCTCCCATTCCCATATATGCTTTGTATTACCAATATAGCCGGCGCTCACTATCACCGACTGGATATCCCATCACCACTTACGCCCGTTCCCTGGAAGGAAGCTCCTTGGGGGGTGTCCCTGCGCTGTAGAAGGGCTGGTCAAGTCTCCGCTCCGTGTTGGCGCGGGAGTTGACAAAGTCGGGGTAGTTGAGGGTCAACTCGACAGCACCGCTGACGATGTTGTCGACCGCCTCCACACCGAGCATGAAGGAATGGTCCTGGTTGCCAACCTCGTATCTCCAGCTGCCGAAGCGACCGCGAGACCAGATGCCCTGGGCCTGGAGCTTGGGGAGGAGCTCCTTGAGAACACCTTCACGCTCGAGCGATGGGGTGGGGTAACCGTGGTCAAACTTGCGGTGGTAGGTGGAGATGATCTCGTCCTCGGGCTTGATCATCTCCGTGTTGATGAGACCTTGGATGCAGTCCCTGAGGATGTTCTCCTCATCGACTGGCTTCATGGTGGACTGGGAAACCTCCAACATGATGGACCAGTATGGACCGGGCTTGGCCTCGCTCGAGTCAGCTTTGCTGCCATCGGCCTTGTAGAGAGTGGGCAGCTTGACGTCGGCCTGGGGCTGGTTGTATGGGGAGTAGTTGGAGAAAATGGTGGCGCGGTAAAAGGGGCAGTTGTCCTCGGGGAAGTACAACCAGCACTTGTCGCCAATGCGCTCGGGGCGCTCGCCACGGATACCAACACCAATGACGTGGGTGGAGGAGTAGTAGAGACCCTTGGAGAGAGTGATCAACTCCTGGCTTCCCATCTTTTCAACGAGGTGGTCAACAGCCATGGTGTTGATCAGCTTGTCGTAGCCGATGGTGGTGCCGTCCTTGAGGGTGACAACCTTCTTGTCGGCATCGACCTTGGTGACCTCGCCCTTCTCGCCATAGCGCTTGTTCTTCTCGGGCAGAGTGTCGGAAACGGCGATCCAGATACCACCAGTACCATCTCTGGCGGGGAAGCGGAATGTGGCGTTGGGGCCCCAGTTACCGGCAGTCTTGTTGAGGATAACGTTGCGGGTCACCAGCTTAACGTCGGGGGCAGCGACACGCTCGCCGAGCCACTGACATTGCATCTGTAGTGAGCAGCCAAGTCAGCCAGATGCTCACCGCAAGAGTCATTCACACGCAGGGTCCTCATACCTTGGTGGTGGGAACAGCCCACACCTTGTAGTTGTAGGGTCTCATGAAGACGTCGGCAACGCCCTCACCGCACGTCCGGAGAATCCACTCGTCAAAGTTCTTGGGCTTATCGGTGGCAACGCGGGCAGCCATGGCGGCATCGATCAAGCCATCGATGCACTTGACCTGGTCCTCCTTGGGAAGCATCGAGATGTTGTTCTGGAATGGGTAGGGAACCCATTGGCCCTTGTAACGAACGTATGAGATACGCTGGTGGGTGTACCAGTCGTCTGGCTTTGGGAGGGCCTCGTCGATGCAGTCATCGAAGTATTTGTAGTGAGAGAAGATGACATGGCCACCAACATCGTAGAGCTAAGCAACACGGTGATTATCAGCAGCTGCCCAAAGTTGACTTGCAGATAAAGTAACGGGCTATGAAATGAATCGAGATACTTACGAAGCCTTCAGGAGTGACATCGGTAGACGCAAGACCGCCAGCCTTCTCGTTGGCGTCGAGGATCAGCCACGAGGGACCGTTCTGTTGCGTTGTCAGTGAGTTGGGCGCGGAAACGGTATGCGACGTCCCAGCAGCGCCTGGGGTAAACTCACGATGTGGTTGAGACGCTTAGCAGCACCCAAACCGGTTGGGCCAGCACCGATAACGAGAACGTCGACCTTACTGTCGAGGAGAGTTTGAGTTTAGTATAACAGTCGAATTCAAAGCCCAACGGGGAGCTCTAGGCGGTCAGCACGAGGCCGTCAAGGTAGGTTGAACTTACATGTCAGCCATTGTGGAGAAAGTCAACTGGAAGGTAGGAAGAAGCTTGGGCAAAGCAGAAGCAGAAGGAGAAACTGCTGGTGAAACAAAGAGCGAGCAGCGGGCTGTTTATTATCTTGTTCGAAGCAACGATCAAGACGAAGACAATGCGATCAGGTCAGGAAATTGGGAAGGTTCTTAGTGGGGGGGGGGGGTTATGGGCAGACAGAGCGGACAGAGCAGGAACAGGGCAGCAACACAGATTACCCCCTCTTCTGGGAGATGAACCAGGGCCCTGGAAGGAAGGCGGTGACCGCACGTGTGTCGTGGTGCTGATCCAAGGTGCTGCTTGGACGCTTTGGACTGGTTGCTAGGCCAGACCGCGACTTCCAGTTCCAGAAAAAAAGGGGGTCCTGATGGAGGGGCTAAAATTATTCCATCCGCCAATGAGCAGCTAGCCCCAAGAAATAAATATCCAAGAACCCCTGCCGTGACATCCCGCATCGCATCGAGCTCACATCACACCCCATCTACAGAGTACAGTACGGAGTACCTTAGTTCTGTACAAGTACCTGTGTGTGCCTGTGTGTGTGTGTGTGTGTGTGTGTGTGTGTGTGTGTGTGTGTGTGTGTGTGTGTGTGTGTGTGTGTGTGCCTGTCGGTACTTTTCCGCTGATTTATTTTTGTTTTCGACGCTGGTTATTATGAAAAAGTAAAATGACTGCAACACAGATGGACAGGCGGTTATCGCAGACTCGCATCCGAACCACCAACCGCAACGCCCACTCTGCACCCCAGGACATTAAAATGAGGAGATGCGATTCCAGACGACATGGTGGGGAAGCCTCTCACAGCAAACAGCCCGCAGCAAGCAGGGAACGCCCAGTTTCGAGTTGACAAGCTTTACGGAGATACTCCAGCCTTCAGCACGCCTCCAAAAATCCTCAGTGTCAGTGTCATGATGAGGGGCACAGAGGTCACAGATGCATACATGCATGCGAGATCCCGAGAGGCAAAAGAGCTTGTGCTGCATGTGCATCTCCAACTGGTCCTGTATGACCTCCTCTTCTGCTGCGTCGGACTGGGCTGGGACCGGCACATGAGCTCCAAAGCTGCGCCTGTTTCAACGTTTCAACTCCATGGGGCGGTCAACTATGATCAGCAATGGGCTGCGTGGCCGCATGTTAATCCCTAGCTCAACGGCTTCAAACGGGCCCCAACAAGAAACAAACAACAACATCGAGCAACCTTGTCCTGGCTATTGTTACAGACCGAGTAACACGGCCTCACCAAGTTACGGGTTGCAGCAGCAAGAAGAGGGAGGACAGTAAGCTTCTTCAAGAGCTTTCCGCAAAGGGATCCCAGCTCTTGTACCCATCGAACTTGTTTCAAGGCAGCTTGCCTCAACAGCCTATAAAGACAACCTCGCAGAAAATCCATGTTAATATGGCCGTACGATTCAGACATCCGACGAGCCACAGGTCCGACGGCTTTCCTCCGGTGCTGTTTCGTGACGGCCCCGGCGAGCTGCAGTTCATCGACTGTTTCGTACAGCGAGCTGAAGCAAATGACCATGTATTCAGATGTAGAAGATTCTCCCGGAACAACAAACATTTCGTCAATGGCTAGAAACTTAAAACTCGAGACTGCGGCGGCCGTCTTGACGACTGATGCCATGCCATGCCTTTGGACCCCGCCGGAGAATGCCGCTCTTCTATTGTTGGACACGGACGTCAAACAGAAAAAAAAAGTCAGGGAAACATGAACCAGTGCGATGGGGCAGACTGGACTGAACTTTGCTCGATCTACATATCGCTACACTAATAATAATGCTGCAGATTCGTAAGGACTACTCCACGACTTCCAATGATCACGTCTCAGGCTGCTGGCTGAACTGGAGTATCGATAGAGATTTTCGGGTTCCAAAGATAGGAAACATTGAAGACTCAACAGCCATTGGCTTTTGAGATATGGTACAGAGCAACATGTGGCCCTCGGATGGCTGCTGATTTGACACATCCTGTTTCTATCGCCCCTGACCAGGTTTGTGAGGTTTGGTAGATGTTGAAGTTGACGTGATCGGCCACCCATTTGTATCGGATCTTTAATCTGCTTTTTTAGTTATATCTCTCGCGTAGATCTATCCATGACCGTGATGTCGTCAACTTCATTTCCTGTCCCTGGTAGGATTCATGCCCATGCTATGATGGCAGGTCTTGGAACAAAGGCACATTGCCTGATTTGGCTTAGTTCCCGCTGTGTTTAAGCGTTTGTCTGCCCGTTGGCTAGCTTGAAGACCGTGGTAGGTGCTGTGGCCGAAGCGGGCCGTATCAATGCACGACTGTGACGAGGAGTAAGCCCTGGACTTGACCGCCCACGGTGCCATCTTTGTGTGTTTCTGGCTCTCTGCCTGTGGCAGAAGAAGACACCAAGTAATAGAGACAAGTGACTGTGTGAATTGACTGCCCTTGCGCTGTCACGATGGTCGATGCTCGAGGGTCGAGTCCAGTCTTTTTGACGGTTGCAGTTGGTTACGTATGGGAGCGTAATCCGTAATCTGTTCGCAGCCAGGGCCAATTTCCCAGATAAAGCTGTGATTGGCCACCCTTGACAGAACGCAACCCATCCCAGCACCGCCGAGTGCCCACCACCACCACCGGTTCCCCCTGTCGCTTTTTACCCACAACCCGCGTTCCCCTTTCGAGAACCTGACGCTCCCTTTGCCCCCATCCCCGTCACAGGCGTCCCCCCCTAAAAAAAAGTCCAAGTCGAGGAGCATCCAAGCAACAACCTCGCCCAGCCCTACACATCACGAGGCACACTCCAAGCAGAAGTACCGACAAACAAAGCCTCCTAGCACCCCTAGCACCGCACTTCTCCTCCTTCCTCAGCTCACTGTCGCAGTTCTTCTTCCCATACGGTCGCAGCTGGCTTGGCCATCCACTCGTTTTGTTCACACCGCAGCACGACCTACAACGTCCTGCCGCGCCGCAGCCAACACTCGTCTCAAATTTCTCGACGTTGGCTTTTTACCCTTCTCTCGACATCGACGTGATATCCATCCGCGAGCCCTCGAGGAGCCTTCAGATCTAACAACACAACGACTGCAAAGATGGGCGTCGACGAGAAGGTTCGCGCCTCTGGCGAGCAGGTCCGAGATACCCTCCCGACAGTCAACCCAGACGTCGAGAAGTCGCAACCACCCAAGCCATCACTCCATCCGGCTTTCTACGTGACGTGAGCAGCCGACACTCCTAAAACCACGCGAATGCTCAGATAACTAATTGGTCTTGTCTCGTAGCATCTGGATTTCCCTGAGTTCCTCCGTCATCCTCTTCAACAAATGGATTCTCTCCACGCTCGGGTTCGGTAAGGACGCCTACAACCAGGAATGCACTAGGAAGCAGAACACATGCTAAGACTTGCCAGAATACCCGGTCATCCTCACGACCTTCCATTTGGTGTTCGCTACCGTCATGACCCAGCTCCTTGCTCGCTACACCACTCTCCTCGATGGCCGCAAGACGGTCAAGATGACTGGCCGGGTCTACCTTCGCGCCATTGTTCCGATTGGTTTCTTCTTCAGCTTGAGCTTGATTTGCGGCAACTTGACCTATCTCTACCTTAGCGTTGCCTTCATCCAGATGCTCAAGGTGAGTTGCAGCGATTGGAATCTACAGACGTGCGCATTGTTGGGCTAACCGTGCTACCCAGGCTACCACTCCTGTCTTCGTCCTCTTTTCCAGCTGGGCGCTCGGCGTCTCTCAGCCTAATCTGAAGGTCTTCCTCAACGTCTCAGTCATTGTCGTCGGTGTGGTCATCGCGTCGATTGGCGAGATCAAGTTCGTTTGGATCGGCTTCATCTACCAGATCTTCGGCATTGCCTTCGAGGCCCTCCGCTTGACCATGGTTCAGCGCCTTCTGAGCTCGGCTGAGTTCAAGATGGACCCCTTGGTGTCGCTCTACTACTTCGCCCCAGTTTGCGCTGCCATGAACTTTGTGGTTGCTCTCTTCTGGGAGTTCCCCAAGCTTAGCATGCAGGAGGTGTATGACGTTGGTTTCATGACCTTCTTCCTCAACGGCTTGTGCGCTTTCGCCCTCAATGTCTCGGTTGTCTTCTTGGTAAGTCTTGGCCCCTCCTCAGACGCAACGCCACGTACGCTGCTAACCCCTTCCCCACAGATTGGCAAGACTTCTTCGCTCGTCCTTACTCTCTGCGGTGTGCTCAAAGATGTGCTCCTTGTTGTTGCCTCCATGATCATCTGGGGCACCCAGGTTACTGGCCTCCAGTTCTTTGGTTACAGCATCGCCCTTGGTGGCATGGTCTACTACAAGCTCGGCTACGAGGCCATCAAGGGCTATGCTGGCGAGGCTGGTCGCCAATGGGCTGACTTTGGCAACCGCCGCCCCATCCTACGCCGCATTTCGATCATGCTCTTCACCGTCATGACCGTCTTTGTCCTCCTCGGTGGTCTCGCCCCTACCTATGCGCCGGGCATGGACCCCACCGAATACCTGAACGAGGCCAAGAACAAGATCGGCATCACCAGACTATAGACGACACGAAGACGCCCACCGGACGGGGAATTAATGGCATCCTATACATTTTTTAATTCTCCCACTTAGTGTTAACCCTATACGGAGTTTAATCGAGCCTTCGTCCAGCTCCACACTCGTTCGAGAACAACTGACACACACCACAACTTGATGGGACACTGACGGCTTTTGTTCTCACCACAAATGACCAAGACTATCTTCTACTGATGACCACGAACTTTGGCAAGCGCTGCGCCACTTCTTTCCAGCACATATTTAACTACCTTCATTTGTTCGCCAACTTCTTTTGAGCTCCTTTTCCTTGGCTCGCTCTGGTGGAAAGGCAGGAGTATTCAGGAATGGCGGATCTGTTGTTTTTTATTTTACCTTCTTCACACACCATTATCATACATAGACCAGCGAAAGATGAGAGGGGAAGAGATTTTGATTTCTTTTTCAGTTTTGCGTGTGGGGAAATAAAGGTCTACAAAAGGGGCGTCATGAACAACATGTAACAAAGACATGGATGGGACATGCATGATGATAGGAAGCGGGGCACATAGGGAGAGGGATAAGGGGCTTGGGGTAGGGATCTGTTTTAGTACTACATAGGAGAATGGGAGTTTCTCTGAGAGGATTGCTGAATTCTCGGTGCATATGGCGAATGTGAGATTTGATGGCTTCATCAGACGAAACAAACAACCATTGAGTTCAATACAGCTTTCATGTGTGTATTCACGCTCAGGATATCTCTATCCTTCAGCGGAAATCATGTCCTATTTGAAAAGATCATTGTATATTCGAAGTCCGCATATGTTGAACATCCATAGCCAACCACTTTTCTCATGTCACTCCGAGACATAGACAGATGATCAAACAACTCTTGATCATTGTTGACAAAATCCCAAATATCAATTTTACCTCCCATCATGCCATCCTGAATCCCATCCCAAATTATAACGCCCCAAATGCAAGTTAACCCCTGGCTATATTTACAAATTTCCCCTCTCCGCCTGCTCCCGCTCAATAGCTTCAAACAAACTCTTGAAATTCCCCGCGCCAAACCCCTCAAAATCCTCCCGCTGGATAATCTCGATAAACACCGTCGGCCTGTCCATCAAAGGCTTGGTGAACAACTGCAGCAAATACCCCCCCTCGTCATAATCAATAAGGATATTCAACCTCTCAATCGTCTCCAGACTCTCCTTGAGCTCCCACCTCCTCCTCTCCGTCTTGAGCCTCTGCCTCATGGTGTCATAGTACGTAGACGGCACATTAATAAACTCGACCCCCCTCTCCCTCAAGGCAGACACAGTGGTGATGATGTCCTCGGTGAGCAGAGCAATGTGCTGCACCCCAGGGCCAGAGTTGAAAAGGACGTACTCCTCAATCTGGGACTTTTTCTTGCCCGGCGCGGGCTCGTTGATGGGCATTTTCACGAGATTGTTGCTGCTCGCCATGACGATGGAGGACAAGGCGGAAAAGTCGGTGCAGATCTGGTTGTCGTCTACGGACCAGAAGCGGTGGAAGTCGAGGCAGGACTCGTAAAAGGCGCAGGCGGAGACCATCTCGTTCCAGTCTTGGTTGCCGACGCAGTGGTCGATTCTTTTGAGGGGAACGGTGGGCATGGGGATGGGGGAGGGTTTGGTCTGGACGATGGCGCGGAAGCCGGGGAGGAAGGGGCCGCGGTAGGTGGACCGGGAGATGAGGGTGTGGGTTGTGTCGCCGTAGGTTCTGATCACGGCTGTGCGGACGAGGCCGGATTCCTTGTCGCCGAAGGACTGAGGGGGTTGGACAGAGTCGGCTCCGTTAGCGACGGCTTTGGCGTAGACGCCGTCTACGTTGTCTACTTCGAAGGCGACGTCCTTGACGGCGTCGCCGTGTCTCTCCAGGTGGGCGTGGATTTCGGCAAGGAGGGCGCGGTCAGAATCCGAGATGGGATCGTCCTCGGGGAGGTGGGCGGCGGAGCGGATGGGGGAGGTGAAGACGAAACGGACGCCGGCGTTTTCGACCACGTAGGAGGCCGTGTATCGAGAGCCGGTCTCGAGACCCTTGTAGGCGATGGTTTTGAAGCCGAAGAACGAGTTGTAGTAGGACGCGGCCTGTTTGGCGTTGCCGACCCACCAGGTTATGTGGTCATAGCCGTTGAAGTTGTTGGGAGCGCCGTTGGGATCCTGGACGGCGTAGTCCGAGTCGGCTGAGTAGCCGTTTGAGTGGGAGTTGGTGTCCGAGATGGCAGATGGGGACATGCTCACAAACCAAAGTTGATGCGATATGCAGTCGAGGACAAACTCTAAAAGGTATGTTAGGTATTGAGGGAGGATGACGACGTGATAGCTACACAGAATCTCTCTTGGGCGTTGGAATACAAACAAAGCCACCAAGGGGAAATAAGAACAGACTTATATAAAAGTCAGAACTATCCAACCAAGTCAGTCTGAGGTCGGCTTAACAAGCCCCTTGTCTTCTCCCAAGTTCCGTTCGTGGGAAACGGGGAATAAGTCCAGGACATCCGCGCACGTCACCCCCCCACGAAACCTGGGGTAGAGCTTATCGTTTTGCCAGTGCACGAGGCATGGCTGGAGCCTCTCCCGATCGAACACCGCATGGTATCAAAGGAGCACCAGGAACACCCACAACTGGTTGCTCCAGTATCTGCAATCTTCCGTGATCCTTTGATTGGTTTCCACCACGTTAAACGCAGACATCAACCGTCCCCCCGTGGCCTTCGTTTCCCATAGCTTTTCCGACTGAATAGCGCTGAATAACAGCGGGTGAGTGCGTATCATCCTCCTCCTCCTTCCCGGTTCAGACGAACCTAATTCCTGGGTACCATACGTACAATGACGATAAAGCCGAATCGAGGATTATTGTTTGCATGCTCGGGTGGTGGAGCCCCAGCGGAATGGCACCGAAGCAGTGATCGCCCTGGGAAAGCCGCACAAAGCCGCGTTTGGCCGAGTGCCGCACCCAGCTCCGGCGAGCTCGGTCTCTGACGGAGGGGCAACGGTCAGCACCGGCCTGCGACACTCAAAATCCATGAGCTTCTTTCCGTAATGATTCGAGGCACGAGACCGGTCATTTTCCCGCTTGGCTGCTGTGGTTAGTAAGTAGAAAACCAAGTGGTTTGAATTGATCGGTCCAAGGCCGCCGTGTCCCGGCTTGCTGTTCCCCCACGTCTCCTATATCCAACCAACATTCCAATCGAAACATACACAACACCACCCATTGTTTGTCACTGGTAGTGCTGCTCCAAGTTGTGGCCAGTGTTGTCAATTGATACAGAAGCCGCCAGCTGAAAGCAGTCACAAGGTTCCCGCCGATTCATCTTTGCCAAAGTTCCCCTGTCGCCATGGCTTACCTTGACCTGACCCAGCGCGATATCAACGTGCTCGAAAAAATTAAGGACCCCGAATATGATCCGGCTCTGGCGATTCAGGTCGACTCGACTCTCCCAAAAGACCCGCACATTTCCGACCCGGCTCTGTATCAATCCATCGCGCAAAGGGAGCGTGATATCATCCTTTCCATTCAGAACGTAGAGGTCCAAAACCTCAAAGCCAACCCAGCAAGAACAGGCCCTAGCGAGGAGGTCTTGGAAGGATATCGCAAAGCAGTTGCATCTTTTGACCAGCTCATCGAAGAATACCCTCAGTATGCGAGCGCGCACAACAACAGGGCGCAAGCGCTTAGGCGGCTTTATGGCGATGCGATTCTGGTTTCCGACGCTCCCAGGCTACCACAAGCATTGCGACAGAATGTCGGTGATGCCGAGCGCGTCAGAGTAGGGAAGATTCTTCTAGGAGATCTCGACCGAGCCATCTTGCTTCTTACGCCAACCACACGATACTCCCGACTCTCTCCCCAGGTGGCCAAGACCTTATCCAATGCTCACACGCAAAGGGCCGCCATATACCTCATGACTTCCAAGCTGATGTTGACAAAATCCGTGCTTGTTGATGAGGAGCGGCCGGAGGCGAAGTGGACAAAGATCGAGTTTGAAGAGCACGCCTCTGCAGACTTTGCCCTGGGCGGGAGGTACGGCAACGAGATCGCCAAGGGGTTGGCTGTGAGCACAAACCCAACAGCTAAGCTATGCGGGCAGATGGTTCGCGAAGCTATGAAGAAGGAGTATGGGCCGGGCATTGCTCCATAGTTCGGACATGAAATGGGAGTTGGAAGTATCATTGATGATGTCAAGCGCTGATATCCGAATGTCTTTCTATCGGTCTGCATAGGGTAACTGGCGTTGGTGGTTCATTCGTTGGGCGAAGGGTAGCTAAGGTAGCTAGCTATATATGGTATGTAGATAGGCGATACATTTTTACGAGTTCTTTGGGAAGCTAAGGCGCCTGAACAATGACATGTAAATACAAAATGTTGCGCCCGGACACATGTGAATAGCCTCACCTGCGGAGTGTCTCCAGAGTCTGCTGAGTAGACCTCCCCTTCTCCTTCTCCTCACGGTTGATCCTCGTGGCAGCTGCAGAGAGACCAATGAATACGGCGAAAATGGGGTCCGCGGCGCGGGAGATGATGTATCTTGGGTGAGACATGGTTGTGGTTATTCTTGCTGGACAATATCTTGGAGGGGTTGGACTTTGCAAGATTGAACTTCAAAGTCGCAGTTGTCTTGCTTGCGCTCTCGAGCTGCCCCACCTTTTGCAGCTGGGGGCTTGGCACGCCGAGCCAAGAGTGAAGCAAGGAATCTGGCGCACTGGCCATTCCTTAGTCATCAATTTTTTTAACGGGCCAATCCGCCTTGCCCGCTCGAATTTTGGCAGCCCACAAACTGAAATTATTTCGGGTGCTTTCTCAAGAACGGTTCTGTCTCTCACTCTCCGTGCCCGCAGTCGACCTCCAGGGAAAGGCAACAACAGGTATGTCACGCCCCCCCTCTTTTGCTGCCATTTCGAAAAAAATTGTCTCCACGACTTTTCCCCTTCCCCAGTAACTAACCTACTTCTTCGACAACAGAACCGACAAAATGAAGTTCTTGAAGACCTCGAGAGTGTGCCTTGTCACCAGGGGCCGCTATGCTGGCAAGAAGGTACGACGATTTTCACCGAACCCATCTTCCTCACCCCCCAATCGCCAGTCATCGAGTGTCCGAGTAGCAGAACATCGAATGGGAAATGGGAATTCAATGGTTGGATGACTGAGAGGAGTGAATCGGGAATCGGAGCGGACATTTGCGAGGACGGCGACCGTGGGGAGGGAGAACTACAGAAAGGAAACAGATTGCGCAAGGACAACAAGAGTACTGACTGGGCGATTTCTGCAGGTTGTCATCATCCAGCCCGTTGACACCGGCTCCAAGAACCACCCCTACGGCCACGCCATCGTTGCCGGTATCGAGCGTTACCCCAGCAAGATCACCCGCCGCATGTCCAAAACCAGACAGGAGAAGCGGTCGAAGGTCAAGCCCTTCATCAAGGTCATCAACTACAACCACTTGATGCCCACCCGCTACACTCTCGAGCTCGAGGGTCTCAAGAACGCCATCTCCGCCGATACCTTCAAGGAGGTCTCCCAGCGTGAGGACGCCAAGAAGAACGTCAAGAAGGTCCTTGAGGAGCGCTACACCAGCGGCAAGAACAGATGGTTCTTCACTCCTCTCAGTATGTTTTCCTCGGTCTCCTTGGGCTTTGGGAGCAACAGTCTTGACTAACCAACCACCAACAGAGTTCTAAATCGTCCTTTTTTCCTGAATCGGCTGGGCGGGGCGAACGGGTTTTTGGGGCTGTATTCAGCATTTACGGAATAAAAATCTGATGGCTCTTCAGCTGAGAATTTGACGGCATGAACGAACCACACGTGTGTTCCGGGCGTTCTTTGTCGCGTCGCGTTTAAATCCCTTGGTCCAAAAGGTGCATGATATCCACAACCGGTACGCAAATGAATGATGACCGGGGCCCGGAGAGGTAGAACCACGGGCTGGGTCCGATAGAGGGGGGAAATGCCCGCGGGAAGGTTGCGTGGTCCGTCAGTGACTTGAAGGTCCTGGACATGAAATGGGCACGCTTACCTTGGACGATGAATCGAGCTTGTTGAGAATGCCTGCTGGTCCCCTCCGTTGTGACTTTGAGCCTTGCTTGCGCCACGCCGCTGAGCTTTTCGAATGGTGAGCCATAGCCTTTCCAACACTGTCATCTGCCTCGTGCTGCTATCAGATATGGGTGAACTCTTGTAGCTACCTAAGTACGCTGTTGACAAAATAACTGGCACTGCCAAAGGACTGAACCGTACCTCGAAGGATAATTAATAGGCCTTGGGAGATAGTCAAAGGCCCGTTTTCTGTTTAAAGGGTATAAGTTGATGTTATTATACCTATTACTGACTTGTAGTATCGATTATTGTATGTTATTGTATCCACAACCTGCTAGGGTATCAGCACTACAAGCCGGAAATGGGTTCTAGTCAAACCTTGACGTGTTCACTATTCATACACAGAATCTCGGTATCACTCTTTGATGTCCAACGCAAAGAGTTATAGATTAACATGACGGACCGCAGGTTAGGAAGAAGAGGAGGAGACATTCCAAGAAGTTGTGTCCTAGTTAACATCACTCGGCAAAATATTTCCTGAAAAATTGCTGTCATGATGAAATGGGAACAGTAAACAAGACGTGTTATATATCATAGGTAGTCCGACATAACCAGACACACACACAAATACACACACACACACACACACACACACACACACACACACACACACACACACACACACACACACACACACACACACACAAAAAAAAAAAAAAAAAAAAAAATCAGAATTGAGACAAACTTATAACCTCCTCAAAATCACAGGTCAATACCAACAGAGAAGAGAGAGAGAGAGAAACCAGAAAAACATTCAAACAAACATGCACAACTCCCCCTCCCCCAAAAAAATCCATCCCTTGAGAGAGAAAAACCCCCTTACCAACTCCATCCCATGTAATCAAAGCCGTCCTCTGTATGTGTTGTCCTGTCATGCTACCTATCACCCTACCACAAATGCAAAGCCCTCTCACACCTAGCAGGTGAACCGAACCTCCCATGCATTTCCAACCCTTGTAGTATAGTAACCACAACCTCACCGATGCCCAAGCAGCACAATCTCATTCTCGTCATCGTCGTCTTCTTCTTCCTCCTCTTCCTCAGAGCTCAAATCATCACACGACGAGCTATCCTCCTCTTCGTTAGCAGCAGCACCCCCCGGGCTTCCAAGCGAAGTGAACCCCGTCCCCGCATTAGGTATCCTATCCAACTCCCTATCCCGTCCCCAAAACAAATCCAGAAACGTATCCTCGTCCTCGTCATCATCGTCGTCGTCCGCTTCACCGTCTCGGACCTGCACAAAATCAATGAGTTCCTCTGGCGTTAGTTGGCGGTGGTGCTGATGCTGGTGCTGTGGTTGTTGGGGCTGGACTGAAGGGGCGGGTAGCAAGCCAGCAACAACAAGGTCATGTTCAGTCAGGGGCGTATTATTAGATGCGGCAATGGTGGCGGCGGGAGGGGAGACGTCAATACCATTTCCTAGGCTATCCGGCAGCCCCCCCAACCTCTGAGCTCTCGCCTCTTGTTCCCGACGTGCTCGCTCGATAACCTCGTACGCAGGGAGAGGGGTGGAGGATCTGCTTGGCAAGCTGAGACTAAAAATAGGGGGTTCTTCTTGCCCTGGCGGCTGGGAGCCTGCCGCCAGGGGTCCAGCGTTGCTCGCGGGCAGGGCGGTAAAAGTAACAGCTTCGCGCTCATGTCCAGGATTGAGTGTGGTCGGTTCTGTGAGCTGCCGCTGCTCCTGACGCTGCGATGCCTCCTCTTGGAGTTGTTCTAGTCGTCGCTCCATTTGCTGCGTCGGCAGCTCTTGGTTGGTACCATTAGGCATGTTGAGGAGTTGCCTTTGAATAGTGTTGTAAGAGTTGCAAAGAGAGCACTTCAGCCCGAGCCAGTGGTAAGTAGTCTGGCTTTTGGCGCTACAGTCGTTGCAAGAGATGATGGCACGGGCGTCGATATATTCTGGCGGCATGGGCTGCGCGAGAATGGCAAGGTCAAAGTTCCGGAACTGAGTCTCCATGTTGACGCAGCTCTTACTACAGATGGGGCATCGATAAGAGGTCTCCATGTGCATCTCGAAGCAGCGTTTGTGGATACTGTGACCGCACTGCATGAATACGACAGTCTTCATCGAGTTGAAGAGGTAATCTCCGCAAATGGGGCAGTCGCAGTCTATGGACCGCTCGATGCACTTGTGTTCGCCAGTCATGGAGATGCAAGCCATACATTTCTACGGGAATGTCAGCGTACCGAGGTACCAGAGAATCATGGTGCATGTCATCGAGATGCTCACCTTGCAGTGGAAGAAGTCCTTCCCCAACCCTTGCCCGACTCTGCAGAGCCCGCAGTCTGAACAATGGTAGATGGGCTTGTTAGGGTCGTCATTCCAAAGCTTACAGATGCCACAGTAGTAGTTGGCCGCAGACTCCCCACACCTTGCGCACGTATCCGAAGCCTTTTGGGCGCAGCCACAAAGCATACACAGCATGTGTTTGGTTTGCTGGCGGGGCAAGACATGGTCCTCGACGGCATCGTGACACATTCGGCACGTGTACCAGCGCTCGCAGGTGGCGCATTGTAGCTTGACGTTCCTCCGATAGTGATTGCAGCCCAGGTGTCGCTTTTCTTGCGGACCATCGGATGCCGGACTCTCGACCTCGCCATCCTGATCCATCATAACTGCAGGGGCATACGTCGGCTTCAGGTCCTCCGCAGTCAGGGGCAACTCCAGTGGCGCAGATTCGGTACTGAGTGGGTTCCAAGCTTTCAATGCCTGCAACGCCCCGAAAGACTCTGGTGATGCGTTTTGGTCCGGTACTATCGCCCGACCCATTGGGGATTCGGGTCGAATTGTTGATTTCAGTAATCCGTTCTTTTGTTGAGCCAGTGTGTACTTCTCCGTCAACAATTGGTGGACCAGTTGCGCTTTGAGGTTTTGGGCGATATCCATCTCCTGTATGCTCCGAATCTTTTTCCGTAGTTCCCCCATGCCGTCGTCTTCAGGCAAAGGGTCTCTTCGCATTATGTTTGCCTGGCGTGGTCCATCTGCTGCGTCAGAGGCCGTCCTCGGAGGGGCGGACGGGGCGGGAGAACTTGGTTGTCGGGCCGATAATGTGCCTGGAACGACGGTAACTTCTGGGGTATTCCGTAGCATCCCTTCCGCCTGACTTGGTGACGATGATACAGCATTGGTGGTTGGGGTCGGGAGTGAGGTAGGTGGCGGTGGGGTCGACTCCGGTGTTGGTGCTGGTGCCGGCGCTATCGCTGGCACAGGGCTCGAGGAACCCTCCCCCGCATTTCTCTCTACCATCACCACGTCCTGGTCGTCCTCCATTATGGCATTCTCTGGAACAGAGGTCGATTCTTCCACCGACCTCTGTCGGTTGTGTCGCGATGCTGGTCGTTCCTCGGTGGCGAAACTCGAAGAGAAGCGGCGGGCTTGTCGCAGAACAGGCGTGATGATGAATTCAGAGACCAAAGAGGTCATCGCAGGACAGCGGCAGCGTAGGGCAAGTTTTCACCTTGCTGAGACGGTTATGAGAGTAGGGCTGGTGGGCTGGTAAGGTATACCGGAGAAATTAGGGCTTTAGGTTGAAAGAAGGAAATTTGGGTTGTGTAAAGAGACGGCATGTGGTTTTGTGGAAGCATTGAGCGCCATGTCGTCAACGGGCGGGCTCGATCTCCAGCGGCCAGGTCTAGGATGCTGTGCCAGTGGGCCTAACGGCCCCCCGGTAATTACCGCCTTTTCACACACTTCGTATTCAATATTACCTGACCACCAGGACCTTCGCCTCCGTTTTTATCATGTGAAGGTGAGCGGCTATGGAATTGTCCTGTCTATGCTTGACACGTGAAATCATTGAGATTGGGTGTTTTTGAATCAAACAAAAATGAGGCCTTGGTTTGGAAGCAGCAATCCAGAAAGCACTGCTGTATCGCCTTCGAAATTCAGTGCCAATACCGAGCACCAAGTGCCAGGTCGGGTGCAGCAACAACTCAACAGCGTCTTTGTCGCAAGAAATACCGGTCGCCGTTTGTTTCAACGGTATACTGACTTCGCCGTCCAAATCTAAGGGTCTCCAAAACGTTCTCGAGGGGGGAAACCTCCAAACCCCCGGCCTCGATGCGATTGCAAACCCAGCATTTGATATCGACCCCTGGTCAGGCCGTTGTGTGGGTCCCGACCCGGGAATGTGGTAGCTAAGCCTCGGGACGGTCTTGGCTCCCGGTCAAACCGTCGACAGCACGAACAGCCGTCCTGACTCTTGCTTTCGTTGGCACGAGGTTGATATATATCTATTGTTGTTAACTACGAGTCATACATGGATATTATACAGCATACTAGCACCTTTTGGTTAAACCTCTTCGAGTTGGAACTCTGCCCGAACGCCCAAATGATCCGTCACCCAGGCTTTCGCCAGTCCCCAAGAGCGCTTTAACTTCTGCCGATCCGCCTCATCTTCGACTTCAACATCCAGCCCGAAAGTGCCGTAATCAAGCAACGCTGCCTTTCCGCAAAAGAGCACCTTGTCCATTCTGGACGTTCCATACCGCTGTCTGTCATTGCTGCGGCCCATCAATCCCCATGTCGCCCCAGCCTCGTCTCCTTGTTTGCCGCCAGTCTCGAGATACGCATCCTTGAGCCTGTTTTCCTTGTGGAGGGTCCAGTCGAAGCGCTCGATGGCGTTGAGGTCTCCCGCGAGAATGCCAAGATGTGCCTGGTGCAAGAACCTGGCCGCCGTGGCAAGCTGCGCCGGCCGCTTCGGTGGCCGGGCCACAAGGGATTCCAGGTGGGTGCTGCATACACGAAGGACTTTGTCTCGTGGGATGGCAATGTCGACAAAGAGGGCATCACGCTGCATCGACGAGTTGGGGTAGTAGACACGGAACACGGCCTTGATGGGGAGCACCTTCGGCACAAGAATGCATGTTCCTGCATCGGTCGTCAGCATGCAAGACTTCCTTTCGCTGGCTTGTCTCACCGAAAGAACTCACCATAGCCAAATCCGGGAGGAAAGTCGTGGAAGTCCCAGTTCTCTCCAGTCAGGTCGGTCACATTATAGTTTTCCCTAACCCACTCGTCGTCCGCTATCACATCCAGGTCAGATGCAACCATCTCGTTGAACATGACGATGCACGGAGTCCCGTCTTGAGAAGCCACTAATGATCGGACATGGTTGAGAGCAGCCCTCATGCGAGCCACGGGCACATCCAGCTTGAAGTCGATATTCCAGGACCATACAGAAAAGCGTGTGGGTGTGTTGGAACCATCCACGACATTTTTGGCTGGGCTGGCGAAGCTCCTCCAGTGGCCATTGACAAAGGCCGAATAGCCCTGGTGTCGGGGCGCTGGTTCAGATTTCCAGCCTTGGAGTGGGTTGAACATGGTCTTGTTGTGTCCAGTGACGACGATGCGGGACGCTTGGCGTCTCTGGCGATGATACTGCGGGGGAGTGTGAGTGTTCGTGTTGGTATATATGTTTCGCGGGAACGGAGGCCACAGGCAACCAACAACAGTCTTGCACCGGAGGTGGCTTTCTCCACGACATCCGATCAGGACGGAGCAGGGACGGGTCCATCTCGGCGGCACTTTAAGAGACAGCATCACTCTCCCGGCTTTTGGTATCAAGGGTCCTGTCAATCAATTGGTGCGTCCGACGAACCCGGGATCCGAGGTGGGAGCGGCAGTTGTTGAGAAGTGTGTGCCCCCACTCAGCCACAACAGGCACGACAGCACACAAATTGTTAGTGCAACGACACACATTTTGAAGCCTGTTGCCTGATTGCTGAAGGGCTTCGCGTGCTGAAACTTGGCAGATGTCTAGTTCTTATCAAAAGTTCTCATCGATAGGCTTTTGTGAAGATAACGACTCAATGGCGTCGACCCAAGTGCAGGCTTGAGGAGCGTCTTGCTAACACTTACATGTTGTAGGGATTCAGCGACGATAGGGCCGTGCCGCCCCTAAGGTTCTTGGGTGGGATGAAGAACGCCACTTACACACGTAGACGGCAGTCCAACAGAGCCTCACTAGCACATTGCCGTCCTCTCTCACCTTCCTAATCGTCTGGTATAGCAACATATGCCTTTTTGGATTTATGATACAATGTCTCTTCCTTTTCTCCCCGTCCCGCGCGTCCAATGCTTTGCCTCTGCTTGTACACCATCATGCCGCGTCATACTATACAATGTTCAGTCGCTGGTCAGCCTCCGACTATTCCGAAGATCGGCGTCGACAGATACCTCAAACTTTGTGAAGCATACACGACTCCGGGAGGAAAAGAACATCGCATCAACCCATCGGGGTCTGCCATTGTTCCACAGATGGCGATAGCCTCCCCCGCAAGCTGGACCCTCACCTATCGGTCGACCACAGCACTACATCTGGCTCTCAGCCCCTTCTGGCAATGAAACGCGCTGGCTGACATGCATATAGATGCCGTGTGATTGATAATGCGATAATCGCGCGCCTTGAGGTTTTACCTGCTCATAATCGGAGACGGACGATCCTCTCCCTTTCCGGTCATGATTGGTCTTTCCATGTGCTGTCAAAGGTATGAACTCAAAGTTCTGACAGCTAGAAGCTTGTCTTGCTTCATATGATCTACTGCCAAAAAAGGTTTGCACCTGCGGTCCGCATGTGTTTTCCAAAAGTGAGGTTCTCACAGCCTGCTCAGGTCTGGTGCCTCGCACAAGACAGAAATCTACCAGTGGCTGCATAACCGTTATGTCATGTAGGGACCCTAAGCCCCGACAGATAGTCTCACATTCGGGACAATAGCCGGTAATGCCGGGTTTTACCTGCTACCTGCACATACTTGCAAAACCTGAAGCAGTTTTCTTATGTCCATCGGGGCCGGAGCCGTTGTCTTGGCCAGAACATTCCGTCCCCGTGCCTGCCCAGCGCCATTGTTGGTTCTCCTTTTCGAGCCCCTTTTTCAGTGTCCGTTGGAATGTTGCGAGTGTCGTCACCGAGGGAGTCAGCATTTACTGTGGGGAATCATGTATCTTGATAGTGTCTTACATGGCGGTATAGTAAGACAGGTTGGGGGGATATAAGGACAGCTCTGATGCCATGCTGCCATCGATCGACCCAGGCTAGCGTCTTCGTGGACAGCAAGCATATTTCTCTCTTTTGAACCTCATCTTTTATCATCATCGGTGAAGCCTTCAACATGTCCGTCACCGTCACCGAAGAACCGGCGACGATGCTGGCCTGGGAGAAGAACCCACTGGCGCTTCCATTGCCCAAGGTTGAGAAGCCTGCTGAGACGCTATGGCAACGGATCAAGTGGGAAAGCATGATTGTTCTCACTGTCTCCCCGATAATAGGTCTATACGGGCTTCTCTTTGTGCCCTTGCAGACCAAGACATTGTGGTGGTCTGTCTTCCTGTACTGGTTCAGCATCATCGGTAAGTAGACCCTGAAAACCGCCCACCTCGGATATCCAAACTTAACATCCAACTTTTTCTCTCACAGGCTCAACCGCCGGCTCCCACAGACTCTACTCCCACCGCTCCTTCAAAGCCTCCACCCCCCTCCAGATTTTCCTCCTCATCGGCGGCACCTGCGGCGTCCAAGGCTCGGCCTTCTGGTGGGCTCGCGAGCACCGCGCCCACCACCGCTACACCGACTCGGACCTCGACCCCCACTCCGGAAAAGAAGGCTTCTGGTGGACGCACGCCGGCTGGATCCTCTTCAGGCGAGACATCCAAGCCGGCCCCACAGACGTCTCCGACCTCAAGAAGAACAAGCTGGTCATGTTCCAACACCGTCACTACTTCAAGCTCTTCCCTTTCCTGGCATACGTCATGCCAGCGGCAGTAGCAGGATACTTCTGGGGCGACTGGGCAGGCGGCATCTGCTACGCGGCCATGCTCAGGCTGACGATCGTCCAGCACAGCATCATGTGTATCAACTCCCTCGCCCACACCTTTGGCGACGCCCCATTTGACGACAAGCACACCCCCCGCAACCACTTTTTTACGGCCATCGTCACTGCCGGGGAGGGGTACCACAACTTCCACCACCAGTTCCCTGTTGACTACCGCAATGGGATCAAGTGGTATCAATATGACCCGACAAAATGGTTCATCTACCTCAGCTCCCGGCTTGGGTTGTCGACGCAGCTGCAGACTTTTCCCCAAAACGAAATCAGCAAGGGGGAGCTGACCATGACGCTGAGAAGACTGAAGGAGAAGCAGGAGGATATCAAATGGCCGGCTAGGCCGGACAAGCTCCCGCTTGTGAGCTGGGAGACGTTTCAGAGGGAGGCGAAGAAGAATTCGCTGATTTTGATCAATGGGTACATCCATGACGCGAGCGAATTTGAGAACAAACACCCTGGCGGAAAGGCGATTATTAGGGCGAGGGTGGGGAAGGATGCGACAGCTGCGTTTGGAGGGGGGGTTTATGAGCATAGCAATGCTGCGCATAATGTGAGTAACTATCTGATATTGTTTGTTGATGATGTGGGAATGCGGGCTAACATAATGTGTAGTTGCTCGCGATGATGAGAGTTGCTGTGCTCGAGGGGGGTGTTGAGCATGTCAAGTATGTGACGCCGGCGGAGAGGTTGAGAATTATTGAGCATTATAAGGAGGAGGAAAGCCATTAAAGATTTGGAGCATTGAAAGAAGCCACAACGAGGGCTGAGCAGAGACCTAAGCGGACTTGGAAGTTGCGGACAGTTTCTCAGTCATAGACTAGACCTCGAGATACATTTATATTAGACAGGATGATCATCGATAGATAGAGGCGATGTGTTACGATAGGTGGCTAGCAGAGTGGAATGGATTCGGTTGTGATGTATCTAGACGAGATATGAGACCAATGACAGAACATATTACATACTGTTGACTTTCCTCACTCTCATAATTTGCGGTGTCATCCATTGATTGTTGATTGTAAACTGGATGGAGGATTTGGTGGTGGGTGGGTGGTGATGGCTTCAAGCTTCCTCACTCTCAACAAGCCCGGACAGCTCTTATGGACCACGATCCATTCTGCAACCCTTCAAAACCACTGCAAAAAACACACAACGTATCTCTTGACTGTAGAGAGTTAATTGAAAGGTGAGAACAGTCCCAAAACAAAAAGCAAAAAAGTTGCAAAAAATCGGAGTCGACATCCCCACCTCTCCACTCCATCTCACATTCCCCCCACGATCGTGATCCAGCCTGCCATCGGACGGTGAAGATGCCTCTGCAGAGTGAAGCCTCCCTCAAGTATCATCTTCATTGCTTAGGGCCACGGCGCAGCATCGCAGGTTACCCGTGCGAGTGGGTGGCCACCGCAAGATTCACGCTGGGCGCCACGGGGGAAGTTCTCATGGATATGAGACTGGAGTCGGGAGAAGATTTTCAGGCGTCTCCTTAACCAATATGACCATTACAGCCGTTAGTTTGCACATTTGACCTAATATATAAACCACTGGTTGGGCGCGGGTGCAAGTGGGCCTGCAGCTTTGGGTGCGCATAAGGCCAGGGTTAGGGGCAGTATCGGTGCGGATAGTGCGATAAGCATCACAGATGCAGCTAGTGGACTTGGGCGCGCTGAGCTCCAAGTAGTAGCATCCATAGAGGTACATTGGCCACACCATCTGGCGAAGGCGACTGAGGAGGATACAGCGAAAGACATGGCCCAAGAAAGGACGGAGAGGTGACAGCGACATTCTGTCGTTCATACAACAATTATTACAAAGAAACCGAGGCGTTGCCCACTACGCGCCAGCACTTGGCGCATCGCACCATTTCAGGTCCAGTACGGCATTGAGGGCATCACCAGCAACATGTTGACAACAGCCCCCCACCTCTACCTCCGCCGCCCCTCCCCAACAACCGCCGAATTCACAGTCACCACCTGCCCACCCCTGACCCTCCCCCTCCGCCTCTGCCTCCTCGCCATCTCCCTCCTCCGCGTCGCCATCTTCACCGCAGCCACGACGACAATCTACTCCCGCTTCTTCCACGATCCCTCCCGTCCCCCATCACCAATCCCAATATCGTTGCTTGACCTCCTCTACCAAGGCGACATCCTCCTCCTCGCCTCCCACCTCCTCCAAACCCTCCACTCCTCGCCACCCGGCCAATTCCTCGCCTCCATCACCGCCCCCCTCTCCAACTCTGCCCTGGCAGCCATCGCCTCGGTGATCACCTACTTCACCCTCTGCACCCAGCTCCACACCACCGAGTCCCTTCTTGTTCTCCGGGGGCTGGGTATCCAGACTTCGACCAGTTCGTCATCGTTTAGTAGCCCGATTCCAAACACGTCGGATGGAAGTAATAGGTGGAGGGGGTGGAAGTGGTGGTTTTGGGGGACGACGCCGACAAAGACAAGGTTTATTCCTACGGAAAAGATACGGGATGTGTTGATCAATGAAGCGTTTAGGGGGTTTGAGGTTAGGTATTATCTTATTGTTATTGTCGAGGGGGAGGAGGATGTTGTTGTTGTTTTTCCTAAGCTGTTGCCAGGGAGGAAGATTGTCGAGGAGGTATGGAGGGGGGTGAGGGGGTGTTTGTATGAGGGTGATCCGAATCATCAGAGTTTAGGGGGAAGTTGGGGGCAGACGGCGACGTTGGGGAGGAAGGATAGTTGATAAGACACAGTGATAATTGGATAGCGAAGCAAGCGAGAATGGAACTTTTTGATTGTTTATTTTTTTTTTTACTTGAGATTTTACACTGACTTCTCACCACCAGCCGCCGCCGCCTTGTCAGCGGCTTTGTTGGCTTTGATCACCGACCTCCAGTTCTTGGTATTCGCCATATCCTCCGAGTCCTTGAACCCCTTCGACTGCGCCCACTTGTGGTTAATCTCCACCGGCGTCGGCATCAACTCCTTCTTCATCACGGGCACATACACCCCCGACGACCTCGTCATATTCCCCCCCTTATACACCCTCTGCAAATTTTCTTTTCCGTTCTTCTTCGGCGCCGGCTCCTCCTTCCCCAACTTCCTCGTCAAATCCGCCCTCGTCGCCACCTGCTGCAGCAACAACCCACTCAACAGCTCATCCATCTTCCTTTCATGCCAATACTCCCACAATTGATCCACCAACCCGTTACTCCCCATCAAATTCCCCGGCTGGTCCTCCCCAAGCCAAACCCAGTCCACCCCATCATCCTCGAACTTGATCTCCCCTTTGAAATCAGGATCATGCATAAAAGCCCTCTCATCCTCACCCCGACTCAACACCTTCCTCTCTCCCTCACCCGTGACAATCTCTGGCCTTTTGGGAAACACACAATCCCACAACACCAACGGCACCTCCTCGGCCATGATATACCCCGGCTTCCTCCCATTCCTCTCCACATCCAACAGCTCCCTCACAACCTCCGGCCTTTCCAACCCCTGCCCAACATTAAAAACAATCGCAACCATATGCCTAATCTGATGCCACAAAAACGCCGACCCCCTCACATGGAAATAGTAAACCTTCCCCTTCTTCTCCCCCCCCCAAAAATTCACCCCCCCCAAATCCTGCCCCTCGACCTCCTCAATATCACACTCAAAAATCCTCCTCTGAAAGCTGGTTATCTGCTTCCCGCCATCAACCTTGCAAAAATTCCTAAAATCGTGCAACCCCTCAAAGTACTTTGCCGCTTTTTTCATAGCCGCAATGTCAAGCCACCCTGACTTCTCCCCTGGAGCAAGAAGAGTAGGTGCCATGGAGGGGTTGGTAAAGAAATATCTATACTGCCTCTCGTAACAACTAAACCTGGCCGAGAACCCCTCCGGCAGCGTCGGCGCCCAGGCGAGAACCTTGATGTCAGGAGGCAAAAGACGGTTGAGGACCTTGGGGTAGTTGATTTCATCCACAATATCCTCCCACTCTTTTTGGGGTTTTTGCTGTTGCTTCTTTCCTGGCAGCTGGGGGGTGTTGTTTTGCTCTGGTGTCCCCTCCATCACTACATCTTCCTCCGCTGGTTGTTCCGGTTTAGATGGGGGTCTATTCGACCTCACCCGAATGGAAATCACCTGCCCAAATGCACTCACCCCCCTGTCCGTCCGTCCACATTTGCTGTACTCGAACGGCGCAAAGTCGATTTTAGACGGGTCGGCCGGGGTGATGAGACAGCCTTTGACAAGCGCTTTCCAGAGCTCCTCCTCGATGGAGGGGACGTTGCTGTAGCCCGAGTGCTCGAAGCCGCCGTAGTTTTTCCCCAGGTAGGAGAGCTTGAGGGCGATGAGGCGGGTGCTGTAACGGGAGGGGTCGATGCCAACGGACTTTTTCTTTTGTTTCTTTTTGGGGGGTTCGCCTTCTTCTGTTGTTATTGTTGGCGTTGCTGCTGCTGGGGGCTGGAGTGCTGGTGTGGGTTGTTGTGGTAGTTGGGACTGAGTCTTAAGCTGAGCTTCCAGTTCCTTCACTCGCTCCAGGAGCCGTTCTTTGGTCCAGTCTTGGTAGTCCATTGTCTTTTTGGCTTCAATATTTTGATTCGATGGGGATTGTGGTGAGTTCAGTAAGTGAGTCGTAATGTGAGATGAAAAAGGACGAGTGGCGGTTGTGATACCAAAAGTCACCGCTCGCTTGTGCGCTTGCGCTGGTCCTTGAATAGTCCTCCGCAAGGCCTGGAAAGAGTTCATAGGCTCATAAAACGAGGCTCAACTGTGACTCTTCTCTCACTTAAACGACGACCTTATGCAGGGTTCAAATGTTCAGATCGCCCATGGCCCAATGAGTTGATCCCTCTACAAATATTGTGGGCCTATGCTTGGCATGACTTATCGATAAAGCCCCGATTGATAACCAGTTGATAACGTTCAGCAACCCCCAAACACCTGTGGCGCGCTATATGACCTTTGGGAACCGCTTCAATCATCTCAGCTGGTCTCATCATGTCACTCACATACAATGGAAGAACAAACCATCACCATCCTTCTGCTGGGAGATGAGAAATGCGGCAAAACTACATTTTTATCGTCTGTACTTCATCTTTGCCTACAATAACTGTCCTGGTATCCAGCTGCTGACACTTCCAATAGACGGATCAGCCAGGGCCGTCCAAATCTCCAAGGCAATGTTCCAATCACCATGCTGAGGGATATGGACCAACCCTTTGTGTTTGATATCCGCTCCCGGAAAGGACAGTACCGTTTCGAGTTTTTCGATACATCCAGCCCTGAAAGCTGGAAACTGCTCCGACCAGACCTCGTAATCATCTGCTATGACATCAGCCAGCGGTTGAGCCTCATCAACCTCCAGCGAGTCGTAGGTCCACCGCCCAATCCACTGACTCTGATATTATCGTTTCTGACAAGTTGTTGTACAGTGGGTAAAGGAGGTGCGGGCGACATTCAACCATGATCGTCTGCCGATGCTCGTGTTGGGTTTAAAGAGGGACTTGCGCTCCGAGGATGATCCAAATGGAATCATATATCCGCAAGAAGCATATGTTCGCGCCCAAGAAATGCGCGCAGACAAATACATGGAATGTTCTGCTGTAACAGGCGAGCTTCTCCCTGAGGTATTTGACGACATATGTAGTACAGCTCTGAAGTCGACGTCGGAGGAGGGCGGGCAGAGCGAAGGGGGGTGCGCCATCATGTAACAATCCTCAAACACACTGACGCGACGCAGTGCGTGCCGTTCGTCGAAATTTATGCGCCGTTGGTAGTCTCAACAGACTGAACTGCGTCTCCATCCTCAGCGCCTTCCTCGCCTTCTTCTTCTTCAGGCTCGGGGTCATCTTGTCCAAGGACCTCGATAACGAGATCAACGAGTTGCTGCTGCTCCTCTTCCGTGTACCGGTCCTCGAGCGACTCGACAATTATAGCCAAAACTGGGATGTTGGTAGGTCGCACGTCGAAAATGGCGAGACCTTCGGCCTTGGTGATGTCGGGAAACTTCTCCGCCAGCTTCTCGCAGAGCAATTCGAGGGTGGTTTGGCTGTAGTGCTGTTTCTCCTTTTGGTCGTGCAGCGGGTATGGCTTCGTCTCCAAATACTCGAGGACCTAGAACTAAGTGTCAGTCACTGTGACTAATGTCCAGGGTAACAATTAGCCAAGACTAAGAAAAACTCACCTCCTTGCTGAGCCGGAAGGCATCTTCGGGCATCCGTCTCTTAGGCTGGCTACTGTTGTTCCTCTTGCGTATATCGGTGAGGTGCTGGTACACCTCGTAGTTGGTGAGCACGGCCGACTGGGCCTCTAGGATCTTCATGGCGGCTTTCTGTTGAGCTTGCGATGGCTTGAGCGAAAGGAAGCCGACGACCAGGAGATGGATGTTGCAATCGGATAGATGTTGCGGTGGATGATATTCCTAGCTCCGGTGTTCACGGTACCGATGCAGGGATCTTGAAGCACACTACCCGGATGAAGTCGAGGCTGTCAAGTCAACCAAGCAAGGACAAGCAAATTATGATCAAGGTTGGTTACGACCGACAGGAGCAGCTGTCTATCAAAGTCTCATTCACTTTCTACCCCGCAAGAGCATTGATGGAGAAAATAGTCTGGCCGGTGACGACCGCTGCATGGAGGTATCAGAATCTCACAGAAAAAAAGTTTGAAATGGTGAGGCTGCCATGAGAAGGCTCTCACCCAAGCAGCACATGTTTCTGCCACAGTGTGAGAACTTGCCCCTCCATGCAAGCCAGTGCTGCAGTGCACGTCCCCATTGAAGGCTTCTGTCCAATCAGCGTACGGCTAAACCTGCAGCTTTTTGAAGAGGAAAAAAAATATCGCATCATTCCTGACCGGCACGACCCCAGCAGGGCCGGCGGGCAGGTACCTGGTACCTCATCCGACCGAAGGCGACGTCAATGGATGAGGCGAGAACCTTGAATCACTCACACAGCCGTGAAGCCGCAAAAACTTTTCAGTGTTTGATTTCCTAGCCTCTAGCCTGTCTGCCCCGCGGTGAAAGCCAGTTCCAGGTCCCACTCAAAGCCCACCCTGCTGCTACTGTTTCTCTTCCAACGACAATTCTCACCTGCATCCATCCATCTGGCCCCCCATTTACACGCCTCGCCATGACTCCCCTGTGATGACCTCCCGTCTTCCTCTCTTCTCTTCTTCTTTTCTGTCACCTCTTCCTGTCTGCAGTAGACTCTCTCCGCTCTTGGTGGGACTCTATTCACTGTAGGCTTCCTTTCAGCGAGCCTAACCCGCCTACCCTCGGCATTCTTTGTTGAACAAGCCCCCAGATCCTGGCATCAAAACTTCTTCGGGCAACACGAGGACCCCTTGAAGGCTTTGGAGAGTTTGACCCTTCAGAAGCTTATCATTTGCCGGTCCTCTGCCAGCATAACCACATCTGCAAAAAGACTTTTACACCGCCCATTGTCTTCTGCTTCTCTCCGGCAGCGATCAGTCGTCATCATCGACTTGCACCTGCAGCTGCCGAAAAACTTCGCTTCCCTGCCGGTCATCGGATCCGTTCGGTTGTCGAGCTTTTGGTCTTGTACCTCCCGCCGCTAAACCGCTTTCTTGGCCTTTCCTCACATATTAGAGGGGCCCCTCCCACATCTCGCCAACTCCCAACTTTTCGTTGTCGGCCGTCTCCCGACACCGGTCACTCGTCGGCGATTTCGTCGGATCACGCCGCTCCCCTTATACAAGCTAATTGAGCCGTCATCATGGTCCGCAACATCGTGGTTCTCGGCGGAAACTCGCACCCGGCCCTGGTCGACAGCGTCTGTAATGCGCTCAGCTTGCCACCATGCAACCGCATCCTGACCAAGTTCTCTTCGGGAGAAAGCCGCTGCGAGATCCAGGACTCGGTTCGAGGCAAGGATGTGTACATCATTCAGACGGGCTTCGGGGGCAACGGCAGCAGGCTGAATGATCATTTCATGGATCTGTGCATCATGATCTCTGCCTGCAAGACAGGTTCGGCGCGTAGGGTCACGGCTGTCCTGCCCTTGTTTCCCTACTCGAGACAGCCAGATCTCCCATACAACAAGGCCGGTGCGCCTCTGTTCAAGGCTGGGTCGGAGAGCGGAAAGAAGGACTATACCTTCGACAGTGTCCCCGCTACGCCAGCCCCCGGTATTCCAAAGACTGCCGGTCTCACCAATGGCACTGATATCACGAGCAAACTGCTCAAGACCTCCTTGACCAACGGGAACGGTGTCCAGTCCCCCATCAAACAAAACGGCGATGGCTATTTCCCTGCGAATGGAGTCAACGGCACCACCACCCCAAGCCCCGTCACACGGACTGGGGCCTACACGACGCACGATTATGAGAACCTCTCGCACATCGGCGCATTCCAAGCGAAGCCTGGCTATAAGCAGTGGGTCGCGCAGGCTGGCACGTTGGTCGCGAACCTCTTGAATTGTGCTGGTGCTGATCATGGTACGCATATCTTTGATGTTTGCGTCCAGTCTTGCTACTCGACAACCGGCCCAATGGCCTGGTTTTTGAATCGACTTGATCGGTTTACTTGTTGCGATTGTGGATAACAAGCTAACCTGTCTGCCCACAGTCATCACCATGGATTTGCACGACCCTCAAGGTACGTGTAACTTGGAGGTTTACCCCTTTTCGTCGGTTGCATGCCAAGAACTGCGACTCTGTGTGAAGGCCCGGAGTTCTGGGCCACGTTTTTCTCCTCCATCCAGCCGTGTTACGTAGGGGAGGGTACTGACTTTTTGAAACAGTGCAGGGATTCTTTGACGTGCCTGTCGACAACTTGTACGGAAGGCCTCTCCTCAAGCGGTACATCCAGCAGCACATCCCCAACTACAAGGATGCCGTGATCATTTCCCCCGACGCAGGCGGCGCGAAGCGCGCAACAGCGATTGCTGACAGCATGGGCGTTGATTTCGCCCTCATCCACAAGGTATTATCCTCTTGTTGCTGCCAGGAGCGCTCCGTCCTTAACGATTCAAAACAGGAACGCCGCCCTACTAAGATCACGGACCGGCAAAACGCAAGCATGATGTTGGTGGGTGATGTGCGGGACCGCATCTGCATTCTCGTCGACGACCTTCTCGATACGGGCAACACCATTACACGCGCTGCCAAGCTCTGCAAAAAGGAGGGTGCGACCAAGATCTACGCCCTTCTGACCCACGGCGTCTTCAGCGGTGACGCTATCAACCGCGTACAGGCATCGGCCATCGACAAGGTGGTTGTGACCAACTCAGTGCCTCAGGACAAGCACAAGGCGCTTCTTGGACCCAAGCTGGATGTTCTGGATATCTCGCCCATCTTTGCCGAGGCGATCCGGCGCGTCCACCATGGTGAATCCATCAGCGTCCTGTTTAATCACGACTAAATGCATAACAATTGGGGGGTAACCAAAAAGCATCATATTACATCATGGGACTGGCGTTTTCTCTATCTGTCCATATTTTTTTCCTTCTTTTCTTTCTCTTTATTCCCTGGACAGTATACACCAAAAAGACTATTTGCATTGGCGGCTCTCTGTAGGATGTGTCCATCGAGACCATCCGTACATGCGCGCAAAGCGACCCTCTCTGCCGTGTCCACGGGGCGGTAATACCTGGCGTTTGGGTGGAGGTGGTTGATCCGGGGATTCCGGGGTAGAAACTGGCACTCTCCTTGCAAGACCTGAAAACATGGGGCGGTTGCGTGTGCTTTTCTGATTAGAGGTCCTGAAGAAAAGGGCAGGTTTAGGGGGGTCGTGATCGTAACGACAAAGGTCGGTTTTGCTGATATTGCAATAAACAACAAAAACGAGTGGATTGGATTGTCAGTTGGGTGATCCCTGATTGCCGCTATGGGTAACCAGCAATTCAAGCTCGTCGTCCCGTCATGGGACAAAGCCAAGTAAAATACAGTGAGGTTTGTTCCATCTATACGTAACAATCACAGGCAGTTTATAAATGAGAATTGATATATTACCTGATGTAACTCAAATTAGTGTTGGCGTTGCCACTTGCTTGCTGGCCCTCTTGACCGTGAAAGTAGGATGCGGTGAGCTTTTATACAGGCCTTTTGGTGAGATGGTGACTTGAAGTAGACCTGGAGAGATTCCTCCGTACTCGGGTCACAGAATCCAGACTTTTTGACAGGTCCTACTGCTGCAGCGAGCAAGCGTCCTCGTCTTACATTGGACAACGAGGCCATGCACCCAGAGCTGCTACTACGCACCACCAAGAGCATCAAGACCTGTTTCTCTGTGCTGGCACGATAGTGCCGGTCCTCGGACACCGCCTACTCGCGCTCACAGTAACACGATGCAAGGCACCTGAGAGATGGTGGTGCACAAGCTTAGTGCCGGCATATCAGGTGGGAAGGGGAGCATATATCGTGTGTTTGGTGGTGGAAGATTGGACGAGAAACACAAACACAGGGCGAGGGCGAGTGCGAGGACGAGGTCGAAAACACAGCCCATTTTGTAACATGGAGGAATTACCGCATTTGCATGACGTGTGAAGATGGGGAAATCCGGGATGGTGAAGGGAAACGGAAGTTTTCTCATTAGTGTTTCGAAGAGGCTTGGTGGGTATCTCGGCATCGTTATCCAGGGCGCATCAGATGTCGGGGCCGATCATTGGGGGGTCAGCTGGACCGTGCCGGCCGGCTTGGCGGGCGAACGACATGTCTTGGAATGACGAAAGCTGCCCCTCTGCATTCGCTCAGAGTTTTTCTTGCATCGTGATGGGAAATTCGGTCAGAGGGATGAGGAAGGGAGATTAGAATTGCTTCCCATGGAAAACACAACCCCGGGGTTTGGTAACTCAGCGGGCACAACTCATGCGTTGTGCTATTAGGAGAATTAAACTTTCTTTGATCCTCACTAACGTAGGCGATGTCCGGGGATTTTAATGCCTGTCCGAAACTGGACTTCCCGTCTGTCACCTGCACGACTTTCCATGCCTCGCTGATCAGAGTCACACATTTTTTTAACCCAACCCTCGAGCATCACCTTGCGCTTCTCTCGAATATTCTCCCTAGCAGCCCACACCTACCCTCACATGCAATTTCTGGTCAGACCCTACAGGCATACCATCCAAAATTGACAAGGACCCTGCTTACTGCACACCACTGCCCCTAAAGACCTGCCACTACGTAACCGCCGAGCTTCGCACGAGTTCGGTCTTCTCATCCAAAAGGAAAGCCGCCAATTGCCAGTCATAGGAGTCGGACCAAGGCCGCGGCAAGCCAGGATTTTTCATCAATCTTTCTGCAGAGAAAACCTCCGCTAGTGTCTTCCGCAAAAGGTGGTGAAATCGAGATCGCAGGATCCGCACTCGAGAGATACTACACTCACACACACAGCACCCACACACACACAGCACACACACACGACCCTCTCAATAGGGCCACCTCCGTTTGCCGCTTTCCGGGAAGTGACGGGGGCCTAGGAGCAACCAAGCATTAACGGTCCTTCCTTTACACTATTACCTTGGGAGCCTTTTCTAGTTTTTCACTACCCTGTCAATTTATATAAGACCCCGGCCACCCACCCAACCACCACTTACACACTCCACCATGATGCCCATCACCCTAATGATAGGGAACCTCTTCGAGACTGTCTTGTTTCTCACGGCTCTCGTCAACATCTCGGACGCGTGCGACCAGCTGATTGCCATGGTCGGAGGCCAAGGCATTTTGGCAGTCGGATTGGTTCTCGAACGAGTGTTCTTAGCATGGCCGTCCCAAGAGTGGCCGGTGCTTCCCCCGGCCCTGCAGGGTTCATGAGCAATAGCAGCAGCTCACCGTCGTCATGGCCACAGCCTACACAACCTACACAACCACCACCACCACCAGCTTCACAACCACAACACATACAACTACCACAACAAAATATCAGTCATTTGTCTGTTCATACCCAAAATGTTAACGTCAACACCACCTCCCCGCGTTCTCCTCATCAGCTACAGCAGCGGCCACCGCTCCCGCGCATGGGGAGCATAGGGTATGAATCACCAGACGAGTTTGAGCCTCCGAATTACAACCCTGCTCCGGGTCAAGGGGGGTTTTCATCATATTATCGGAATCGCCAGCCCGGGAGGAGTGGTACGTCCACACCGGCCACCATACATACCCATGCACCGTACTTGGAGTTTTCGACGCCGGACTCCCTGGAGGGGATGATGAACCGGGCAGGAAGTAATGCCAAGTATGGGAATGGGAAAGTGAGCATCAAAGACCGGATTTGCTGTGTCCAGTGGAATTGGTTTACCATGACCATGGTGGGTCGCCTTTTCTTGATCAACAGTTCGATGTAGGGTGAAGCTGATAATGTTATAGGCGACAGGCGGAGTAGCCAATGTTCTTCACTCGATACCCTACGAATCGCGCTGGCTGACCGGCATCGGGCTTGCTTTTTACTTTCTCAACATTTGTTTGTTCATAATGAACTGTGTATTAATCTCGTTGCGGTTTCATTGGCGGCCGGGAAGCTTTGTCGAGTCGTTCACGGACCAGATGGAGTCGTTGTTTATTTCTTCCCTTGTAAGTAGTATAGTTTTCTATTGCGAGCCGGCCCCTGAGTGGTTGTGTAACACACACGATTTCTTTCTCTTTCCTGAATAAGTCTTGGAACATACCCTCCATGGACCGGATCTGAAGGCTAATATGGAGTAGATTGTATCACTAGCGACGATTCTCATCACCACGGCCCAGTATGGTATTCCTCACGTTGGTGACTGGCTTCTCTCTTTGTTGGAGGCGCTGTTTTGGGTTTACGTGGGGTTAAGCACGCTATCTTCTGCGGGCCTTTATCTCACTCTTTGGTCGACTCAGTATGTGTCACCTTGTCGACCTCTGTTGGCTTCATACTAACTTTGGTATCAGAGTCTTTCCAATCCACACCATGACTCCGGTCTGGGTCTTCCCCGCCTACCCTCTCTTGCTGACCGCCCCTATGGCCGCGAACCTCATCTCTGCCGCCGCCCAATCCGGCCGCATTGACCTGTTAAACCCTATTGCTATCTCCTTAGCCAGCTTGACAACTCAGGGCACCGGCTTCCTAATCGCCTTTATGATCTCGGCCTCCTTCCTCTACCGCCTCATGACTCAAAAACTTCCCCGCGACCATCAACGTCCCGGTGTTTTCATCAGTATCGGTCCGTCAGGTTTCACCGCGGCAGGTCTTGTCTCCCTCGGTGGCCTAGCATCCGATATTTTCCCCTCCGACCACACCCTCTCAGCGGATATACTCAAAGTCATGGCATACATGACTGGCCTTTGGCTCTGGGGGTTGAGCATCTGGTTCTTCTTGGTGTCTGTGGGTTCCCTTTGGAAATATCTCCGTCCGGAGAAGAAGGAGAACTTCAAGTTCCAGATGACGTGGTTCAGCTTTGTATTTCCTAACACTGCGCTGGTCACGGCGACGGAGGCGATTGGGATACAGCTGGGGGCTGAAGGGTTGAAGGTCTTTGGGTGTGTACTGGCAGCGGGGATTGTAATTGTTTGGTGCTTGGTGGTGGGGAGGATGGTGGACTGTTTGTGGAAGCGGGAGTTGCTTTGGCCCAAGGAGGGGGAGGGGAGGAGGAACCGGCAGGAACAGGGTCAGGAGACGGATTAGAGAGGCCGTTTGCTTAATGTTTCTGGCGGTTCTGGGGGGATGGGGAGGGAGAGGGTTGGGAGTGTGAGTTCGATCTTCTCGGTCGGGTCAAATGGAAGGGAGAGGGGAGGGAGTAATGGGTCGGTTCTGTCGGTTGGGTCGGAGAGGGGGAGTGTTAGGGGGATTAGATGGGCGAGGGAGCAGAGGGTGGAGAGGGAGGAAAGGATGGGGAGGGTTTATCAGGGGATGAAGGGTTGATATAACTAAGGAAGACACTAAAAGGTGGATGATGGGTTTCTTTCAGTTTCCTTCTGCTCGGTTTCACGCATGGCATGGCTTTGGGGCATAAACTTATAGGTTGGCTGCACATAGCGTGGAGTTTGGGTTGTTTTTTGTTTGGTGTGCTGCATGATATACGATTGCATCAGCATTGAGTCGGTGTTTAGTTTTGTTTATACAGGAGCATGTTGGGAAGTTGATGGGATAGTGTCCTGGAGAGTAGTTTTGATTAATACTAGACCATGATTACAGTATCATACTTGGAAACGAGGGCTACGATTGGGAACTGGAAACTGAAAGTTCAATGTTGAAACGTTGAAGCTATCCTCAAAGCCAAAAAGGGGCAACCCTTCCCTCCGGCAGGCAACTCAACTACTGATAAGATAAGGATTTCCCAGCTGCCACTGTGCATGCACCACAAGGCTGAAAGCGAACAGCTCAGCACAATGACCACCAACCCACCAACCAACCAAACCTCCACCGCGCCACGTCTTGCTTGCACACCGGGCGACGTCACATCAATTTTCTCTGAGCTTTCCGGGCGCAACGTTTTGTTCTTCCTCATTTACTACCCACCACCAGTCATTATTCATTTCACAACAACAGAAGAGAGAGAGAAACATGACGCAACTCACCCCCGAAGAAGAAGCCGCCTCGGCGCGCGCAGCCCACCAGGCGGCGCTGAGGAAGGCGAAACGCGAGGCGAAGATCAGGGCGGGGGCTGAGTCGAGGTTGAATAAGATTACCGGTTTGGGGGGTGGTGTGCAAAGGGGTATGTTGCGTTCTTTTTATTCTCTGATGATGATGATGTGGTGGTAGCTAACCAGTGTAGTGGACCCTTCGAGCACAACCGCACCTCCCTCCACCATCAGTGATGCCACTACTACATCCGCCATCCCTGCTGCCGCTTCTGTCACCGCCTCCGTCCACGATGCCGACCCAGAAGAAGTCGACATCTCCACCTCGGAACACTTCTATCGACCGGCGAGTACGAATCGGATCCCCCCCGTTGAGTCGGACATCGACGAGCAGGCGCTAAGGCAGATGATGCTTGGACTTGACGGACCGGGCGTCACACCACCCCCCATGGGAATGGGGATGGGAGGGGGGAAGAAAATGGAGGAGGACCCGATGATGGCGATGATGATGCAGATGCTTGGAGGCGGTGGCGCTGCCCCCGGTGGTGGTGGCGCTCCTCCGCAAAACCCGTTTGCTGGTCTTGCTGGCATGGGCGGTGGGTTTCCTGGTATGCCTGGTATGGAACAGCCACCCCAGCAACAACAGCCGCCCTCAAAAACCCCCGGTCTCTTCAAAATCTTGCATACGCTTATCGCCCTTTCGCTGGGGCTGTACCTGCTGCTCAGCACGCCCTTCACTGGCTCAAAGCTCGACCGTGACAAGTCGGCCTTGGCGGATTCAGGCGCGGCAGTGTTCCAGTCAGAAGCGGAGAGCCAGGCCAAGAGGAACTTTGTCTGGGGGTTTGCCACTGCGGAGATTTTACTGTTTACGACGAGGTTTATTTTGGAGAGTCAGGCGGGGATTAGGGGGGAGCAGAGCTCTGGGATCTTGGGCGGGTTGATGAATTTCCTGCCGCCGCCGTGGAAGGGACGGGTCGAGATGGGGATTAGGTATGCCAAGGTTGTGGGTAGGGTGAGGGGGGACGTGCTTTTGGTCGTTTTTGTTTTGGGAGTGGGGAGTTGGTTGAGGGGTTAAGGGGGTGTTGATGGGAAAAGTGTATGATAGGGGGGGGTGTTGATGAGTTTGGGTTGGTATGAAAGTATGAATAGTAATTGTTTGAGAGACGAGGAATAATTACAAGTATACGATAAGACTATGCTCAATCCAAAACAAGGTGTGTGAATATATACGTTGTTGTTGGTAAATTTATATATATGTAAGGCTTTTTTGAACAAAATTTAGACATACAATAGTATAGTCTCTTTCCCATCTTTTCCTCCCATCTCCGAAAAGTAAACTTCCACCTTGGTCTAAAAAAGAACTTGATTTCCCTTTCCCTCTCTACTACAAACAGATATAGCCAACAGCAAAAAAAAGTTTCAAGCCAGCAAAAACACGCCCCTTTTTACACCAGTTCAAAAACCAACCCTAATAAACTCGCATTGATGCTTTGGATGAGAGAGAGAAAAACGACGTGACACCGATGATAATATGCCAGAAACAGGAACAAACCGTAGGTGAGTAACCTGCTGAAACGGAGAAAATGTTTGCATATCAAATGAGGAGCAGTCCCAGCCTTTGTTGGAGAGCAAGAATGCGAAAAACATGAACCCAAAATCATCATATCTCCTTTTTTTCTTACACCTTGTCACGCAGACCCCATGATGGCTTCAAGGTCTGAGCCAGGGCGTCTGGGGTGAAGATCTGGTCGCCGGGCAGCTTGCTGATGCGGCCCGCGCCGTTCTTGATGGCTTGGGCGTGCACATTCGACAAGCCGCTGCGGTTGCTGCGGATGGAGCCGGCGTCGCTGCGGGCGTCGTTGTCGTTGACGAACTTGCGGGGGGGCGCAAAGTCGAGACCGGTAAAGGTGCTGGATTTGCGGAGGGTATGACTGGACGAGCTGTTAGTGATTGTTTTCGGGGGGAAATACAAGTAGGGATCATCAAACTTACGGGCTGGGGAGAACGGGGAGCTCATCAAAGGCGTTCACCAAGGGCGAGTGCACTGGGACCTTCCTCTCATACGGTCGGCGCTCGCCAGCTGGGCTCTGGGATCTGCCACGGGCACGCGAGGCAAAATTCTCGGGAGGAGCGAAATCGGCCGCGTTCAGGATGGCAAACGAGTCGTCCTTCATCATGGAGGGGGTTGGGAGGGTGGTGAGATCCATCGGGGGAGGAACGGGCGTTCTGTTGCCACCGTTACCACCGAAACGACCACCGGACATGGTGGAACCGGCGCGGGGTCGGCCGTAGGCGTTCGACATGCTGGATCCCGGGCGGGAGGGACCGCCGATCTGGTTGGAAACGGAAGACCCAGGTCTGGGAGGACCGCGGAGGCCGGGCGGGCCGGGCGGTCCTCTCGGACCGGGACCTCTTGGACCACCAGGACCTCTGGGACCGGGGAATCTCTGTCCGGATGGGGGGGGTGTCATGGCACGGCGAGAAACAGGCTGGGCATACGGCATGATGAAAGAGTTCGAGGCAGGATCAAAGTAAGGAGCATCCGCGGCGTAGTCATCGTAGTACCCTCCGTTCTGTGGCCCGGGCGGTCCAGGGCGCTTTTGCTGGTGCTGGGCTGGGATGTTCTGGGGCATGGGTGGCATCGGTGGTCTGTCAGCAGCGGAATCCTCAAAATACTCCTTGTAGAAAGATCTGATGCGGTTGGCTCTGTACTCTGGGTCCTCGGATTCCGTGATCTCGTCTGGCGGCAGAGGACGGAAACCAACAGAAAGACGACGGTTGTCGCCCATCGGGACGCCCAAGCCATTCGCAGCCCCCTCCTGCTGGCCATACAGATGTGACGTCCTCTGCATATTACGGCCTCTGGGCTCGTCCGCATCAAGTTGGTTCTCCTTACGGCCTTCGGGCGAGGGTGACCGGGGCATCCTGGGCATATCGGTGAAGTCGAAGTCGTGGAACTCGGCGCGTTCAGGCTCGATCACGGCAGGCGCTTGGGCGGGCTGCCCGCGTTGCGCTTTGCTCTCGAGTTCGCTGTTGACTGTCGAAGTGGAGGTCCTGACTGAGGCCTGAGCGGGCTCGCCGTGCATGAGTCCCAGACCAACATGAGTGGGCTCGGTGGGAGTGTCAATTTCTTGAGCCTCGGGCTTCTCGAAGGGATTAACTGGAGGAGCGAGATCAAGGCTAGAGTCGCTGGTCTTGAGAGTAGGAGAGAGAGGAGATTTCCGAGCATCCCTTTGAGCGGCAGCGGGCGGCTGCTGAAGAATGGGCGCATCCGTTGCAACACCAATGTCTTGCTCTTCCCACCCTTGCGAGTTGGCCGGCTTGTTGGGTGGCTGAGGAAGGGGTGACTGTGGTGGGCGCATATGGCTCGGCGATGGGGGGAAAAGGGGCGAGTTGGGCGGCATGCTGCCGAGGCGCGGAGGACTCCTTGTCTGAGGGGGGGAAAGCGGGCCATCCTGGCGACTGGCAGAGCGACTAGCAGCGCGAGTGTACACCGAGGCGGCGTCTCCGTTCTTGTGCGCGAACGATCTTATCGAACCAGCATCGCTACGGCTGTACGGGTCATCGTTTGCCTTGAGAGTGCGGGCCAGAGAGTTGAGGGAATCCCGAGACTGGCCAACATCCGGGAGAAGATAGGGGCTGGAAAGGTTCATGTCCATTGACATTTGCTGGCGCTTTTGACGGTTGAAGCGCGACGGGTCGGCACTGTTGGCCACACCGGCGCCGTTCTTCTTCGCAAAATCGGCGCCCAACCCAAAATCCAGGGACTTGTGGGGATCATGCATATCCTCCTCCCTGTTCTTTTTGACCGTCCTCCGGTGAAGGTAAATCAAAACACCAATCGCTCCAACCAAGGGAATGCTAGAGAGTGTTAGCACAACACTCTAGCGCGCATACCCAGCATCCTACTTACCATACTCCAAGAACAATTGGTAAGGTCATGGAAGACGAGCCAACCGGCTTCTGGCAAAGTCGCGGATCCGGGCAGTCGGTCTCCTCGGCTCTCGCAGCCAAAACGGCGCGAGGGAACTTAATTCCAGAAATTGGCGTGGGCATCTCCACGGCAAGGCCGCGCTTCTCCAGTCCCGGGACCCTAGGCCCCATGGGATAAAGCTGTCCATCTAAAAATCCTCCCTCCATCTTGACAACCCAAGTATTCCTCCCTTCTTAGACAATTTCCAAATCCAGAATGGTCGGACAGCGCAGTGAAAAGGGCTGGTTGATAGGGCAACAGAAGATGGTATCTGCGTTAGAAATGGCGTGAGGTGGTGAAAGACGTCAATGCTAGCTTGCGCAGAAAGATGTTGTCATAACATTCGTGTCGGGATCGAGATGACAAAAAATTGGTCGTGAATATTTCCTCCCTTTCTAATTTTACCGAAAAAAGCCGTTATCCAGTTTCTGGTCGACGTCGACGTGGGATGTGTTGTCTGGGAAAAGTCGAGCGACAGGGCAAGGGTTCACTTTTGGCGCAAGGTATCAACAGGCAGTCAAACAGGCGCAAAGGGCTCTAAAAATCTATCCGAAGCTCGTCAAGAATTCGTGAGGGCGCAAAACAATTTGAATAAAAGAGCGGTGTCGGCGGCGAGTAAGGAAGGTATCGTCGTCGGCGGGGGGAGTCAAAAGGCAAGGCGGGAAAAGAATGGCGCGCCTGCTAGAGGCAAGACGGTTTGAAAAAGTAAAAGGAGTGTGGTGACCGTCTGGCCGTGGGGGGAAGGAGGAGCAGAGCAGGAGGTTCTGTCCGGGGCGGGTGAGGTGGTGCAAAAGAGCGGAAAGGGAGAAGTTTCCCAAGAGTGAGGTGATTAGGATTAGAATTTACGACTGGGAGCGAACGTGGACGGAGAGCAGAAGGGGGTTGAGCTTCTCGCCGCCAAGGTCAGGCCCTGAAGAGACGAAGCAACGGTACGAACAGGCCTCTGGTCTGCCAGCTCAGCTTGCCTGCTTGGTCCCCAAATCTCCGTGAAGGGGGGTTTCCTGGGGACTGTCGCTGTCGTGGGCACTCGCGAGAGCGGCGGGCGAATAGAAATTGCTAATTTCGTCTTAATCAAAAGGGGGGACGGCGCCTGGGTTCACGACGGTGAAATTCCAACAGGGATGTCAAGTGGACCGCTGGGCCTTCTAGACCAATGGCAGCATTGCAGGCCCGTGCTAATGCAGGAACGGAGCACCCACCCAGATGGCGCTAATTTCGCCAGACTCCCACTCAACGACCGTCTGTCACCGCCTGGAATCGGACAGGTACCGGGGCTGATAAACCACTGTGGAACGGTACTTTGCCGAGATGAAAGCCCGTCACGCCAGTGTCAGCGATCCCTGAATTCAGGGGAACGGCTCTCCCCGGTGGTCACCTCCGTAAACGCTGGCACCGTGATACCGGCCGGTAAGGTGCGGTAGTGGGGGTCGAACGGTCAACCTGCATGAGGATGGCTTCGGCAGGAAGAATTCTTTTTTTCGCCTGCTTCATCGTGGCCTTGGTTCTCATCAGTTGCTGGCCGTTGATTAGCTGCATATGCACAACCAGAAGAAGCTTATCGTAAATGTGTCCGTCTTCCTGAGACACGCCTGACCGAATACGGCCAGATGAACGTGCTCGAGTCATGACCCGGAGAGGGACGAAAGGGTAATCAAGGAAACCAAAACATAAAACAACCAGCACAAAAGAAGCTTTATGCGCCGCATGCAGTTGTATTCATGATCTACATATCCGGGCTCTGCCGCCTGGTGGTCTGGCCCACGGTACCTGAGATGTGCGTGATGTAATTGCGGACGAAAATAATCTACAGTTTTTGGTTGGTCTTGGTTCGTCCGGTCTTCTTAGAGGTATTCTATGAATAGAGAGTGTTCGATATTGGCTTCTAATTGCCTTCTTTTTCAGCCTTGAGGGGCTCTAGGAAATCTACAACCTTCCGCTCAGCAGGGGATGTGGTCTTGAACACAACTAAATCTCCATTGCCAAGTGGTGCTACCCATTCTCAATCTTTATCGTCCTCCGCCAAATTGTGTAACCTCCAGAGAGACTGTAAAAAAAAGAAAAAGAGAAACACTGGGTTCTGTCTCAGCTGAAGCTCTGATGACTTGCATTGGCTCCCTTTAACGGGCGCCACAAACTTGGACGCCCACCTCTCCATCCAGTGAGATCATTATTTGTAGGCCTCTCACTCACCTCCCTTCCTTGCGCCGGAAGGATAACCCGATAAACCGCAGGCGCTCGTCCCGCTCGAGCGCTGCATATGTCGGGAGCAAACCTCCGATTTGTTATGTCTTAGGCCCTCTCGGTCCGATTTCCCTATGCCGCCGCTCGGTTCTCGCGTTCCCAAGCCACAATCTGTCTTATTAACTCGACGTCTTGTAAAACTCGGGAGCGTACTCCAGCAGCCAGTTCTTCTCGACCTTGGTGATATCTCTGATATAAGTCTTGTCGCCGGTTTCCATCACCTCGTGAAAGATGACCCAGTCAGCCTTGCGGTTGAACATGATCGAGCTCGGGTGAGCATGAAGGACCGTTGTCCCAGACACGTTTTTGAAAGATCCATCTGGCTGCATTCTCGCTGCGTGGGCGAAGTAACCCGAGGTCAAGCAGCGTCGAATCTGTTCTGCTTTGTTGATGGAGGCCGAGCCAGCAGCGGTCGAGGATGTGGAACCGCTCGCAAGCGATTCATCGACTACGACTCCAAATCGCTCTAGAGAACGTTTGAGCTGGGCTCGAATGCTAACTGCTCGCGACATCGCCTTGAAATTCAACATGTTTTCGTGGCAGAAACGTGCCTCCTTGCGGCCCTTGGTCACAAAGGCCTGGTATACATTCAGGAGGGTTAGATGGTCTCCTTCCTCGGTTGAGAACTTCCGCTTCGCGCTCTCCGTCTTCTTCTTCTCGCCATCATGCTGGATCCATATCGTCCCACCAACGCTTGTCATGGCGGCAATCGTCAATATCTCGCTCAAGCAGCCAAAAGAGGGTGCCGAGAGGAGGGTCTTGCTCATCATGGGTTCCACTGCCAACTCTGCCATCCTCAGGCCCAAGGGATTTGTCAGTTTGGAGTATTCATCCAGCGCGCCAAGCGAGTAGAGCAGTTCAAGTGCCCTGACCATCAGTTCTGCTGGGGGCGGTGTGATGAAGTCAAACCGAAGGACATTGTCTATCCCCAGCGCTTTGAGCTGGAGGAGGAAAGGAGCCAGGTTCGAGCGTTGAATTTCGGGCACGTTGGCGTCAGGCAAAGCTTGGTAAGCTTCCTCGGTGTAGAGTCTGTAGCACTTTCCAGGTTTGGTTCGGCCTGCACGTCCTGACCTTTGAGCAGCGGATGCCTTCGAGACTGGCGTGGCTGTCAGACTCTCGATGCCAGTTTGAGGGTTGTAGGCGCGCAGCTTGATGAACCCAGAATCGACTACGTAGACGATTCCGTCAATCGTCACAGATGCCTCGGAAATGTTGGTAGAGAAGATAACCTTCCTGAAGTTCTCTGGGGTCTCCTCGAAAATGTAATTTTGCTGCTCTGTCGATAGACCGGCATACATTGGTAGGGGCAGGAGGGAATCGGATCCTGGAGGGAGCTGAGCTGACCGCTCTGCAACAGCCTGGACAGCTTGTTCGATCTCGTCTCTTCCCGTCAGGAACACGAGAATGTCGCCTTTTGGCTCGTTAGCGTGAATGTCAAAGACGGTTGAAACAGCCTTCTCGAGGTAATCCTCGGCTGGTTGCTCCAGGTACAAGATGTCGATGGGGTAGGTTCTGCCCTCGAGGCTGATGATGGAGGCAACCTTTGCGGCATCTTTGTCGTCTTTTGGTGCTTCTTCGTCGGACTCCGAAAAGAAGTCTCGAAAGTCTTCGGCTTGGAGCGTGGCGCTGCTGATGATAATCCTGAGCTCAGGTCTCTTCCTGCGAACTTTTTTGAGTAACCCGAGGAGGATATCAGAACTGATGGATCGCTCATGGGCCTCATCGACCATGACGACCGAGTATCGAGACAAGAGAGGGTCGACCAGTGCCTCCCTAATAAGAAGGCCATCAGTCATGAACTTGATCCGGGTAGCCGCCGAGGTGAGGTCCTCAAAGCGAATGGAGAAACCAACTTCCTTGCCCACCTCACAACCAACCTCTTCTGCAACTCTCATGGCAACGGTGGTTGCTGCAACACGCCGAGGCTGTGTCACTCCGATAATCTTGCCATCAGCACACCATCCTGCCTGCTCGAGAAATTGGGGGATCTGAGTACTTTTGCCTGAGCCGGTTTGACCCACGACGATAGTGACAGGGGAGGTTTCAATCAGGTACAAGAGGGCTTCTCGATGCTTGGCAATAGGCAACAGGGCTGCCGGCTTGTACAAGGCGGGAATAAAAGACGGTCCAAGATCAAAGTCGGCCATTGTGAGAATGGTGGTCGATGATTGTTGTCTTAGGTTGTCAAGAAAAAGAGAGGTTGAGAGGAGTGCCCTATTCCAGATAGAGAATGCAAGACTGCGGACGCCTATAAATGCAGACAAGAAACCGCCACGGTCAAACACCTATTGTCGTCCTCACCGGTCCTCAAAGAAACACCACGCAGTTTATCCGAGCTAGAGTTGAGGACGCAGGCTTTGGATTACACCAAGATGCAGAGTAATAAGGAAGGCGCTTAATCTGGACCAGACCAATCAGCTTCGACCATCAAAGTGGTGAAGTGCAAAGAGAGTTGTGGCTGCTCCGATCTTAGTGTGGCGTTGCGGGCTGTGGGGGCCCAACCCAGCCACATCCCGCCAGAGGGGTTCCGTCGCTTCTGCATTTCTCTCGAGGGGTGACGCACCCATTCCCGGTCCTTCTCTTCCATCCGTCTCCCGTCTCCCGTCTCCCGTCTCCAGTCTCCAGTCTCAGCAAGAGCGGTGCATCGCGACTGCTGCCGCAGAGTTTTCATGATCGTGCCCGGCCTCTGTGAGAATTATTTCTAGCGCTTTACTGCTTGTTGCTCCTCAGCTCAGGTTGCTCCCTGCGTTCGAGTTCATTGGCGACATTGTAGGGCGCGCCCACTGAACCTACCTGTTTTTCCCGGAGCACCCAACAGTGGCTGTGGATATTGTCGCCTGGCTCCTATCGCCAGTATCTATCTCCTCGGCGCTCTCCAGCAGGTGTTTTCGCTTCCAAGTCGTATTTTTTTCTTTTCTGTCTTTCACCGGCATTTCGCGGCGCGCACGTCTTTTTATCTTTTGCAAGCAACCAGCTGGGTCATCACTGCGTGAAGACCCCGCTGTCCTTTCTTGAGTAAAGAAAAAGTGTCGCTTTGGTGCCTGACCCAGCCTATTCCACCTCTATTGTGGCTGGTTCGACGGCGTTTTTTGGCTGCATTTCGACCGCCCAAGGAACGTTCTATTGCGAGTGCCATGCCAACCTGATAAGATACTACTAGTCATCATGGGCAGGGACAAGAAGAAGAAGGGCGTTGTTGCGACGGCTCCCACCGGAACTCATGCCAAGAGCAGGCATAAGAAAGATCGCAAAGGAAATCCTGTGGATTGGGCGGCCCCTCTGCCCCCAGGTTTGGTTGCTATTCCTGACAAGCCACAGCTCAGCAAGAAGTACAAGACATGGTACGAGGCCGTCGAGAACAAGAACAAAAAGAAGAGGCTCGAATTCGAGGTAACTGGATCATGCCGCTCGCTCGCTCGCTCGCTGTCTCGCATCGTCCTGGACACTAACCAAGAACAGTTCACCCAAAACCGACAACCTCCCCCGGGCATGGAATTTGTTCCTATTGGGAACCCCGCCCTGACGACTCTCTGTAAGGAGCTGTCTCGAGAGCGCGATGCTATGATCTTCATCGTGACGGTTTGTCAATAACACAAGCTTCCCACGTTTCCAGTTCTGACGAATCTCTAGTCAATGAATGGTGTATTCTCGGCAGCCTTAAGCTTTCACCTCAACCGTGTGGGCCACCACTTCCGGGAGTCAATTGTGGAGGAAGCTCGCAAAACTCTTGGGGATGATCAGCTGGTTGGTACCAGTGCTCAGCTGGGCCTTCCTGAACCCATCCCGGAGAGACAAGAAGACATCACCAAGCAGGCTGACGCAGCTATAAGAGATCTGTTTCCGCGCATTCCTCATACCGACCGCCAGATGATTCTAGATCATGCGTTTAACAAGGTAGGTAGATTACCATTGCTGGCTCAACAACCCAAACTCACTCCTAGATAGTCGAGGGTCGCACAGAGCAAAGACTCTATTCCGGTTGGCCTTGCTGCCGACATAACCTTGTCACGCCGAGTTCAGCTCGCTGTATTGGCCCATATCCGCCATAACCATACTCGGTATGATAAGCTGCTCAAAGAGACATCTTGGGTCAATGCGAGAAAAGCCGTCGAGTCCCTCTGCCTCGACTACCTCGTCAAGTGGCGAGGAGATGAGGAGACAGGACGAGACCAGCTCGATGAGATTCTGTACGAGGTCATCGTGATCTCCGATTCTGAGAGCGACAATGAGGATGATGATGAAGATGACGACGAGGATGATTCGTCTGATACCTCGGTGGCAGACGATGAAGACCAAGCGGAGGCGAACTGGGTGCCTCCCTCCATCCGAGCTGCGCAATTACGGCAGAACCAAACTGCCGCCCACCCTGCGGTTCGACAGGTTGCTGAGCAGCCTCGCGGGGACTATGGTCCCCGCGTGGCCCACCCAGAGCGCAGCGCCATCAAGAAGACTCAACAGAAAGATCGCAAAGCTGCCAAGTGGGCACAGCGCGGGTTCAGTCGCTATCAAGCGGCCCGCGACGTGGCTTGGAATGAGGCTGTGGAGCGTCAACGACGTGCACCAGAAGAATCCGTAACTTCTGCAGCTCCAATGGCCAATGGTAGGTCTGCCAGCCGTGGCCCGTTACGCCTCGAATACCCAACTCGGTTGGGATCTGATCTTTCTACAGCTCGCAGTCCACAGGAGCGGGTATATTATTCTCAAACTCCCCTCGATCTCCACAACGGGTTCCAAGAGGCTGTGAGCCGGCCTGGCTACACGGATGTAGCGCAGCGTATCTCTACTGCCACCGGTAGTCATGCTCCAGAGGCGCCACGCCCTTACAGGATTGCAGTTGAGAATGAACGTGGACCTATAGTTGGGTCTCATACCTATCCTGACCGTCAGGGTGACCGGGCGAGTCACTATCACAGCCAGGAACCCAAGGAGCATGTTTTACAGTCGATCGAGCCTGCCTCTCCCTCACGACTCACTGCGAAGCAACATCCCTCCGCGTTTGAGTCTGCTCCGATGGGATACATGACACATCGTGCTGAAGACTCCTACAGCAGGCCCGCTGAGGCGCGCGGATACCGGACACCGGGCGGTGAGGAAGGCTTCGTCAGACTACCTCCGCGGTCTGAACAGAACTGGATGCCCGGCGGACCTGCTGATTCGAGTTTGCACCGCTTAACAACATACCAGGATATTGTTCCACGCCATGATGACGTGGCGCACCTTAGGTCAGAGGCAAGACCCGTTTATGTCGAGGACAGCGGGCTAGTCCGTAGGTCGGAAGCCCGTCCCATCTACATTGAAGGCCCCTCAGCGCCTACGCCGCATCATTGGGCAGAGCCTATACGTCCACAGCCCGCCGGTCGTTCTTACACCGTCAGAGGGACTGCCGATGTTCGCCCAGCTGTTCCTATGGATACTGTGAGGCATGATAGTCGGTTTGTTGAGGATAGGAATCAGCCCATGGACCGTTTGCGAGGAGATTTTGTAGAGATTGTTCGCCTCTCCAACAACTTCCCAAGGCGACATGAGCTGAGCCCAATTCCGGTTGACACGGGCGAATTTGACGCACGCCCTGTGCCTGTCAATCATCCGTCCCGGCGATACGAGCGAGTTGTGGCTGTCGAAAGGCCAGGCTACTTACAAGAGCATGCCGGCCGTGTTCCAGTCTATGAGCAAGCTGATTTCATCCGTCTGCCGCAGCGATCGGAGCGCCAGGAACGTGTTGTTGGGTATCAATATTACCCAGCTCGTCCAGGGTTAGTACAAACTCGATTCTACTGCCTGGTCCCAATACTGACATTACCTTACACAGTTACGACCAAGTCGCCACATATGAAGCTGACCGCCCGCATCAACCCTATGGAACGGCTGCTCCCATGGCGTATCCTGGCGCTGAAAATCAACAGCCACGCTTTGTGCGGCGAGTCCCAAGACATGACGAAATAATCGCGATCGATTAAGTTTCCGGAGTACATTTGACTTTTTTCATTATTGAGCGGCATAGCATACATACACCCTATAGACAACACATGATTCCAGCGACAGCTGCATGAAGGGCATGGCAAGGAGCGTATGGTCACGCAAGCGTGGAGGGAGGCGTTTTGATTTCGTCAATGGCATATGGTAGAAGGCAAAGCAGGTGGTTCTGTGTAGGAGGTCTAACTACTACTGGAGATGACTGTAACAGCATTGGGGAGATGGAGTCTGCATGTGCATCATGGAAGCATGGGATTCCAGATATAGGAATCCCGAGGCGTTTTTGTAGGAGGATTGTACACATTATACCCATGTACGTTTACCAGTACTTTCCAGGGTTAACTTGGCTCAAACCACTGTTTTACATGTATTCAACTGGCCGAGTGGAGGGTGTTGTGTCTGCTCAGGGTGGTTGTGTCTGATAGAAGAGAGGGTGGATGACAAATTGACAACAGGGACAATCAGATAGCCCGGCGCACTTTTCCGAGCCACGGCGGACACAGGTCGACCTACATGTTACTCTTTCAGACTTTTTTGTCATTATTGCTGACTACGAGCCATATAGTTAATACGCACGAAAAGCCCACTTCAGCCCGGTTCAGTCATCAAATACGCACTGATACGCCGGGACGCAATCCCCAACGGATGGTGTGTTGATCGCCCAATCATGGATGTCGCTGCTCTGCTTACATCGACACACAATACGTAGGTATGATTCATCCTGTCCACATCCCCGCTGGGCTTATTGATGTGGTTAATCACCAAGTCAGGTAATACAAAGCTGTATCATGGGAATGCGAGGCGCTTTTTGTTCTCGAGGAAGGTGCGTGGGCCTTTGCCGATCTTTTATGCCGCGTATACGCAGTACTTGAAGCTGTTGGCTTGCAAGATATGAGTAAGGAAGGTGGGGACCTACTTGGCGATAACGACAACTTCAGGGTGGGTGGGATGAGTAGGAAGATGCAAGGTCTTTTTTTCTCTGATAGGGAAGGTGGTTGAGAGAATGGGGGGGGATGGGGAGGTGTGTTATGGTATAAATTCTTTTGACATTCACCCTTTTGGCTTGAGCCTTTCGGTACCCTACCAGGCTTCTAATTCATTGCTTTCATTCTTTTTCCTCCGAGACTTTCCGCATATCAACGACGACTTTGACAATGGGATCATTGTCACCACCCTCTCAATCACCACCTTACCAGACCTACAACCTTCATCCTGCCAACTGGGAGGATGACCCCGAGGTTGAACGCCGACCTGTGGGCGTATTGGATTACTTTATGCCGCAGACGTACAACAACTATGCCTTGTTCTTCCGGTTCTCTTCTCCAGCTGCTGCCACAGAGGAGGATAAAATCCGGGTTGTTGAGACCTTGAAGGCGGGGTTTGAGCACATGTTTTCTCAGGTCCGGCATCTGGTTGGGAGACTTGAGAGAAACCCTGAGAAACCGGGCGAGCTGCAGTATGTGAGGAGGAAGGGGGACACGGTCAGGTTTGATGTTCAGCATCTTGGCTCGGAGGAGGCAGCAGATGGGAAGAAGTACCCGAGTATGGACGAGTTGGAGGAGAAGCACTTTAGGGGTGTGTTGTTGGGGGATTTGAAGATTTGGAGTATTCCTGGCATGGTGAGTCCTGTCCCTTTTCGGGTAGATTGTTTTCATGACCGTGACTGACAATGTCCAGACCTACGGCTGCCACCCTCCAGCCCACCCATCCAACAACCCCGTCATCTCAGCCTACAAGCTCAACTTCATCCGGGGAGGCTTCATCTTGAACATGCACCACCACCACTTCGCCAACGACGTCATCGGCTGGGTAGGTTACACGACCCAGCTCTCCAAGATCTGCCAAGCCCTGTCTCGCTCTAGGCCTATACCCCCCTTCCCCCTCAGCTGCCTGGACAACTCAGCTCTCAACCCGCCCTCAAACACCCCCCCATCATCAGACAAACCGATCAAACCCCAGGTGTACACCCCCCCTGACCCAACCAAGAAAGGCGTCTCACTGCTATTCCACCTCCCCGCCTCCAAAGCCGCAGCATTGAAATCCCTCGCCTCATCCGACCTGTCCAGCTCCCACCCCAACGCATGGATCTCAACCTTTGACAGCCTCGCCGCCTTGCTCCTCCGCAGTTTCATACGGCTCTCCCCCCTCGACCTCGACCCAGCTACCGTCCCGTTTTATACGCACACTATCAACCTCCGCCCGAGGCTGTCACCCCCTTTGCATCCAGGGCATCAGTTCAATTGCATCGGCTGCCCTCTCTCAGTTTCCCCGCCGGCGGGGGTGGTGCAGCCGACGGTGGGGGATGTTGTCAGTGGTTGGAGTTTGGGGAGGTTGGCGTTGTATGTAAGGGAGATGACGCAGGGGATTGTCACGTTGGAGAATGGGGTTTTGGATGGGATGATACGGGAGATGGGGAAGGCGGTGGATAAGGTGGGACTGAGTATCATGTTGGACGAGTTACCGGAGGGAGGGGTGTATATTACTGATCATAGGGATGTTGGGGGGTTGCTTGGGGGGGATTGGGGGCTTGGAAAGGGGGGGAGGACGAAGTTGGTGGCGTATAGGCATTTGGTGGATAGTATTGATCAAGGGGGGGTTGTGGTTTACCCTTCGAGAGCGGGAGTAAAAGGGGATGAGGAGGAGGGGATTGAGTTTGTGGTTTTTGCTGGGGGGAGTGAGGAGGAGGCGGTTGGGAGGTTGGTGGGGGATAAGGAATGGGGGGAGTGGTTTGAGTTTAGGGGGTTGGATGGGGTTGATTTGAGAGGTACATAGGGAGCAAAGACCCCGGAGGCAAAGGCACAGCAAGAGAGAGCACGGCGTGAAAAAGGCAGGAGTTGACAACGTAGATTTGCTATCCTCATGTGATGTATGTCGATGATCCAAGAGACAAAGTAGAGCAAGGTAGATACCTGTGTGAAGACCACGTGTGCTTGTGCTCGGGGGTGAAATCAAACGACCGGGTCAGCTGACAACAATGCTTTCTCGGTTAAAGAGCACTGATTGATAAGCACCGCAAGACTTTTGGCGTCAAGGTTGAAGTTGTCTTGCTTGCCCGCCCTGGCATGGTTATGGTTCACGTGTGCGTTGAAAGTCTTTGCATTTTCTGGTGCCTCTCGCGAGACAATGTTGCGCTGGCACTCTACCTTGTCGAAAGCCTCGTTGTTCTCTGTATTCGGGTCAGTATTGGATCTCTCAACAGTCGGTGCGGGTGTATTTCAAATCAGGGCTTACGTACGAACGTTATACTCGTATGCACCTGCCTGGGGCAGAGGTGTCTGAGGTGCGGCCAAGGCAGACTCGGCATTTGCTGGTGACGATGTTGCCGGTGCAACCTCTGCAGATTGCGGCTCGTCGTCCAGCTTATGGTAAGCTGGTGGGCTTTCCGGTCTGGGAGGGGCAATGTCGACAATCAGGGGGGGCTTTTTGTGGTCGATGTGCTTGGTGACAATGTCGTCATCGCGTAGGTTCTGCTTGAGTCTGACGGCAGGGATTCTGAACTCTTTGGCAATGGACTTCTTCAGCTCGCCGATGGTGGTGATGCCAGGGATGGCTTGAACGGACTTGATCTCTGGAGCTGTGGAATGATCATTAGCGATTGTGATGTCTATCAGCTGTTCCAGATGGCTCACTGGTTGTGCTTAGCCGGACACGGTATGTAATAGCCGCAGGTATAGTGATGGTGGCTGTTTCGGTCGGTGGTGCTGCCACGGTCGTGGTGACCGTCTGAGAGGAGCTCACCTGTCTCTTCCAAAATGATATTTTGCCGGCCATGGTGAGTTCGTATTCCTGTTCTGGGGCTTCTGGAAGGGTTGAATGAGTCGAGTCAGTTTTGCTTGCGGAAGCGCCCTAGGTAGATATAGGGAAAACACCTGCCTCACTCATAGCCAGCGACCGTTATCTTTCAGCCAGACGGGCGCCATCTCTGTATGAACAGCGACTTGAATGTGTGCCTCTCATCTAATCTAGGCTTCATCGTGCTATCCATAGACAAGTAAAGTGTGAAACGTGTACATATCAGGTTGCTGTTACACAGAGAGGATCATGGTGCCCGACCCATTCAAAACATGTTTGTGGTAGGAGTACACAATTATCAACATCTGGTATATTGTCTGTCATCATTACAATGCAATGCTGCAAACTAAGATTTCGAGGCGACTGACATGCTGGTTGGCAATGACTGGTGAGCTGTTTGCCAAGTAGCAGGGAGGTTTTGGAGGGGTCCGTTGGGCAGCAAACGACAGGTAGACACCAGGCTTGAGAGCAGAGCAGAGTCAAGATACCCATCAAAGTTTTCTTCTCTGAAGAAATCATCTGCGAGATCTAACGGCGTGTTTGCATCTATATCATAATTCTATCTTGTCAACAGAATGCAGTGGGCGGAGGGACTCGAGTGAAATAGGTCCCCTAAATACAAAGTTCTGCTGTCGACTGCTGCCCATCGATTGGTTCTTGGACACACTGACAGCAGTTGACATGCTTGTACTGTCAAACCCCATAATCCCATTCATTTGGGCCGAATCCTGGAGCGCCGTATTCTCCTCCAGCCTTAAGCCACCGTGCTGCTTCTCCATGCGAGTACTTGCCTGAAGCTCGATTCTTTGAATGCCCAACGCCACATCTCTTGTCATGCCCACGTGTGTAACCCCGATCCTGATTGACAGCTCAGACTTTGCGTCAACAAGACGTGCCAGAATATCAAGGAGCTTCGCATCATCCCTGGGTTTCTTTATTATGGCATAAAGATATCGACAAATTTTGTGTCTTCGTTGCAGATTTTGCATCCGAAACACCACTCCCTCCAGCTCGCGCGTTATCGCATAGATGTGGCCGAGTTGTTCATCGACGGAGATGGTGTCCAAACTGGGCTCGTTTTTTATCCCTTGCAAGGTGCGGGCGAGGCCAGACAGCTGAATCTCGAGGTGCTCAATCGTCTTTGGTGCTGCGCGAACTGCCTCGTGAACTTGGTAAAACTTCTGCAGAAGGACGACGGTTTGTTCGATCAGCTGGATTGCAGCAGCGAGGGAGGCGATCGTTTCCTAATATACGGGTATGTGCCCTGATCAGTGGTCTGTGCGACATCTCTCTGAAGGACAATATGTTTTTATTTACCATGGGTGCGGCTCTCAAGGCTGTCAATACCCTGAGTTGGGGCAATTGGTAAAATATCTGCACATAGGCCAGCAATTTTGAGAGTGGAAGGACTTAGAATCTTGAAGATGTCCACGCCATTCTGTCTGGGCGACAAGAGCAGTCTCTTTTACTCCTTTTAAGTCTTCGTCCTTCGTGCTGAGGCATGATTCGTCCAACACAAGTCATTAGGGCATATTTGCAGGCTGAAGACGGTATCTAATTCGTACTCAAGAGATTTGTCTTGCGGATGTGGGCAAATATTCGGGTAGAGCAATACTCGATTGCCAGTAGTGTGTTGTGATGTCTGTAAACATCTTAGGGTGGCTGTCTCCCATCCTCTGAGCACACAGCCTTGAAAGTGGGGCAGGGCTGGTTGATATTGTTGCTCAACAATTAATGCCGACAATGCAGATTCACTTGACAAATGGTGAACACAATCCTGCAATAGGTTCATGCTTGGCTAAAGGGTCAATCTTCATGCGGGGAGCGAGGCGATGGCTGGTCGCTGGGTAACGAAGCACAGCGTATCGGGGTCATGAGGTCACGCAATTGGGGAGCTGAAGAATCACCTGGCGTTTTCCCGTTGGCCCTCGACCGTTTTTACCTGCTTCTGGACGGGAAGCTAGGTAATTAAGCCACTGAGGCATAAACGTTGATCCTTCTCGCTTACAAGCACGATCAAATAATGTCCTCTTCACGCCTCCCTTGATGCATGCAAAATGGACTTGCTCATAATCGCGTAGGTTTTATCAAGCAAAGCTCAAGGTAGGTAAGTACTGCCTTGGTCAAGACTGGCCTTGGATGCATCGACATGCATCATGGTCAGCAGAGAGTTGGTCCGGAATTATCGTTCTGAGGTCTGAAAGTCCAGCAATAACCTGGTTTCGACATGACGAGGGACTGATCGTTTAGCAGAGATTGGCTTGGACTGACCCGGAAAATATTGCCCCCTCAGATATGTCCCGGTGGCTTACATCGTTGCCACCTTGACGGTCTGGATAGGACTTGGGGCCAACAACCACGGCGTCTGTATCAGCAGTCAACGTGTACGGTGAGTCGAGGATGCCCCTTCACTTCCATAGATCAGCTGGAGAAAGATAGGACTGCCGGACCTGCACGTACTGGTCATTGCCCTGGTCTAACATGCCTACATGAAGTTGGCCAGGATATCAGGTCTATCACGGGCACACCAAGCTTAGCCACTGTAACTACTGAATGCCTCAGATATCAAGAGTATTGCCCATATGAGCATCTGAGCGGAGTCCAGTTTCTACCTAGCATATGTGGTCAGTCATAGCCATATAAACCCTTAGCCCCGGCCTCTATTTCACGATTTCCATACTGTAGATCAAGGAGCGCCCCAACTTTGACAGGATTTCAAAGATGAAATGGCCCGGTGATATAGTTGAGAGGCTGGGAGGTCTCAACATGTGGCCAGAGCATCACAGACACCAAGCCACTCGAGATTGTAAGGGCTGACAACATGACACATCTTCTTATCGGGCATGGACTTCATGTTCGTGAGAAATGCCACGACAATTGTCAGGCTTTCTTGTTCTAGACCACCAGGCAATGCCGTGGGAACCATCTGGGACAATTGTTATGACTACGACTAAGGTAGGCATCTACCTGGCCTTTCGGAAAACAACTGCTGGGAATGCTGACAATGATGGGAATAGAAAAAGATAAGGTCTCGCTGAACATCATCAGACAGGTACCTACCTCCCATTTTCTGCGGCGTCTATGTAACACCGTCGTCATGCATTCGCCCTGGAGTCAACTGGTAGGCAAAAAAGTTGGCCAGTTGGAAATGGACCAATCTTCTGACGAGCTCAACATTCCCGTGTGGTTCGTGGAACCAGGTTCCGGTGCGACACAAGCCTTGAGCTTGACACATGAGCTTTCGCGCAAGGCTTGCTAGTATAAACAGAAGGCTTCAAACATAGAGCATTTAAAGTCTATTTTTTTTTCAAGGAAATCTCTTCTATATATTTAGAAATGTGAAAACATATTAAGGCCCCCAAAAGCAGGGGCAACTTCCAGGTTGATAGTAAGTGCCCCATGGGAAACCCCCTATTATATCCATGGACCCAAACAAAGCTTTTACGTGGGCCTAGACAAAAAGGAGGCATACAGTCAAGCCATCGCCCATATACTCGAATTTATCGCACAAACAAAAGTCCAACAAAAGTCATCCATGCCAACAACAAACGTCATCTATCGCCGCCAACACCAAAACAACATCCCTCCGTTTTGTTTCGGAGAATATCGATCGCAAAAGACATAGAAAAGAAAGGAAGAAGAACGGGGAGAAAGAAAGAGGGAAAAAAACAAGGACTGAAAGAGAACTGAAAGAGAAAAAAACTCCAACCACCACCCCGAGAACTTGCGCCATATACCATATCTAACCCAACCAACCCCCTGAAACTCCAAAGCCCACGCGCCCCCAGCGCTTTCGCAGTCCCACCATCCCCATATTCCGGGTATTACACCGTGCCACGTCCGTGGGTCACTATCGAGTTTCCTCCTCTGCTTCGGTCCGTCGTTGAGGGTCATGTTTGTTTCCTCAACGACAAACAATGGTTGCAACGTAACCATGTGGTTTTTTTTATAAAAAAAAAAAAACAGAGATGGCGAAGAAGCTTGCCAGTGTTCCGTGTTGATAATTGTTGCAATCATCAATGGGATTCGCTGGTCAGTCTTTGACCAGGCCTCGCCCATGTCCTCTTTTACAAGCACGTGGAGGACTTTAAGGGGGGTTGGGTTGGAAGCGTCGAATAAAATTATAATAGGGAATGGTAGAAGAAGAACAGCCGCCCGTGCTAGGAGAGATATGGCCACCCTAGACAGAAGGGATGGATGTCCCAAAGTTGGGAAGGGTGTTGCTCAGAGAAAGATATGAAGTCCCCGCGGCTTGGAAAGGTAAAAAGGCGTTTGGAGAAGGTGTTAAACAGAAAAACAGGGAATGGAACTGGTCGTTCAGAGTGTCGTTTTCCAAGGGACCGGGTGCCTAGCCGCACATTTTGCACAGGGCGACAAGGTCATCCACAAGGACTTCATCAGTCTCTTGATCCATCTGCACAGTTTGAGGGCGGACACGGTCACTTGAAAGGACGGGCAGCCGAGGGACAAAATGCTGGTCGACTTTGAAGGGAGGGAGGATCGCGAAGTGTGACTGGGTCGTTGCCGAATGGTTGGGGTGCCGTCAAGCTCGTGAGGGGAGGGCTGAGGGGCGGTTTTTGAGTCACGCCGGTGTCCCGAACGAGTTGGCTGAGGGCCGAGAAGGGGTGCAAGGGAGCTGGTTGGTGAATCACAGCATGTCGAGAGGCATCGCTGGATCGTGATGTTGTTCGTGATGGTGTTGTGGATTGTGACATTATTCCAGGAGTTCGTGACATTACCGCCCGAGTACGTTTGTGTCAACCGGTTGTCTTGGGCTGCCGTTCCAGATGCAGAGTTTCCCTGTATCTCGGCCGCGGCACCAGAGTCGAGTTGCGCCATCCAGGGCAAATGGTTCATCCAGAGCTTGAAGGAAAGAGTGTTTAAATGACAATGAAAAGCCGCCAGGAGCTGACTATAAGTTGATTTTTTAGGCCTGTGAAAGCTTTCGAGACCATGATCGAGTAGGCGGAGCGAATGGACTTGCACAATCAGTCATGACAGAAGAGTTGGAATTTCCTAGGCCCCCCCTTATGTAGGGATAGGTACGTACCACTCCAAGGACGAATGACCATGCAGCTGGGCCTAATCATCACGTATCAGACAGCATGTTGACCTTACAATTCCAGCCAGCCCCTTACCTACCCTCGAGCCTGCTGAGCCTCTACGTTACATTGATATCCAATTCCCAAACCCAATTTGAAAATCTGGGGGTTGTCTGCCTTTTATGTTCCGAACACTAGACGTGTCAACCCTTCAAGGACTACGCCTCGACTTGTCAATGGTTGGTGTTTGTCCCGGAGCTGCTTAGTGGACATGTTTCTGGGGCCTTTATGTTGATTCGTGTCGGAGAAAAAAGAAGGGGGCTGCTGTCGACGCATGCGGCATGTCAATCATTTTCGTGGCCGTTGAAGGCCTCCTAAGGCGGCAGGCCCCAGGAGTCCAAGACCCAAGACTCTTGCCCCAGGCTTCACGCCCCAAGCTTCACCCTCGAGATGCTCGGAGTTTCACCACGGACATCTATTTCAATGCTGGAGGCGCGTCCGCTTTGGGCCTGAATGCTTTGAGGCACGCATGTTGATCACCAGCCAAAAAAGGGTACAATGGCATCGCACTCTATCTTGAAGCTGCTGTGGTACCTAGGGATGCCGAGATCTGTGACAACTCGTCGGGCTTCACTCAGCCTCAAGGTGTGGCTGCTGCTCACAACTGTCATGCGGCTGCCATGCGGCGCGGAGAAGCAGGAAAAAGTGTGCACCGCGCTCATGTGTGCAAAAGCAACGACGAGAGAGTGGAATTGACAGCAGAGGCTGGCTGAACGAGAAATATCATGAGTTCTCGGTGAAGATAGCCTTGTGGTAGCTAGAAGTCTCAGAACCAGAGGCCGGTACAAGATATCGACTTTACTGGCTTCAGGCAATGGAATCTCTGAAGGACTGAGATGGAGGATTCCTATATACCTAGCGACAGAAAGCCCATCATGTCTGAAAGGTATCATAAACCTCTCATAGTTCATATGAGGCGGGGTAGCACAATATAGACCAGGGCGGCATGCAGCCTTCAGCGCTCCTTGGCATTTATTCTCATGATCGAGCCCAGCCGCACATGAATACTTGCATTTCCTCATTTTTGAGGCCCTGCTTGCTGATGGTAGGTTCGTGGGGGTAAGGTAAGGGGTGGGAGGTAGCCCACGAGTATGTCGCTTGAACTTGAGGCGTCGAGCAGCGAGTGATCTGGTATGGGTAAAGGAACTGTTTCAGAGCATTGCTCAGAAGTCCATCTGGCAGCTTCTTCGGGCCATGCAGAAACTCGCAATGCTGCTCAATACAGCGCACTCTCTTTTATCTGACCAGAGGTGAAGTTGAAATTGGTCCCGTTTGACCTGTCAATCCACACGGGATGGACCGGCACGGCCCGAGTTTTCAGTTCGGCTGCGGTTCGTGCAGGTGTAGCAATGATGCTGTGGCTGTCAAATGCGTGGCTAGTGGAAATGTGGCGGGGTGAGTGAACTATGGTTCGGGCGCCGGCGCCAAACGGTCGGCGCAAAGCTTCCCGTTTGCTCTCCATGTTTGGCACCCCACGCAGAATCAGGGGTTGACTCGTATTCACCAATGCCAACGGCCTTGGGTGTGAGCCTGTTGCAGATCCCCAGAGCCTCTCTGAAGCTGCTTTTTCTGGATGTTGGTGGATACGGTCGCTTCTGTTGGACTGGTCAGTGGTAATACAGGCCTTGGGTCGTTTCAGTGCAGTTCAAGCTGGGCTGTGATTGATTTGAATGCCAGAGCTGGCCGAGACCTCTCCTCCTCTCCTCCTCCAGCCCTCGTTCGTTTTGTCACAACCTACCGAATGGCGCTTGTTCCTGTCGTGGGTGGCTTTCTTTCTACATACACCATCGTCATTGCCATCTCCCAACGACACGCGCTACCACGCAACGTAATCAGTGTTCCACCCTGCCGACTGCCGACCTCGATTCTCTTATTGTTGACTTTTGTGCTTTGGGAACGCAGAGTGACCTTGGCCCGGCAGTCGCGGACTTTTCATCTTGCTCTTGACCTTCATCGAAGGAAAGGAGGCAGGAGGCAACAAAACCATCGTGGCCTCCGTCTCCCTTCCATTTTCAGTTGAATAACTGCAGTCACGCCACCCCCCGTGCCAGTGACGGTTTCTCCAACCCGCCTGATATTGCTCCTCAAAGGAAAGAGCCGGGGATTCTGTGGGGCTCTCAAAAAAGCAACAAGAGGTGAAGGCGCAACCTGCTATCTTGCTGATACTGTGACCTATTTGCTTTGGTTGTTTCTGCTGCCCAGGCTTGAAGTTGATCAGCAGAAGGTCTCGCCGTCATCATGGCTCCCTGGCCCAACGAAGTGGGCTCTTCTGCCTTTCTGCGTCCACGCGACCCCGCAACGGCTTCGAATCAAGCTCGATCACCAGCGAATGCTCGTCAGCATCTTCAGCCCGGGTCTACAAGCGGTCATGGTAGCAGTAACCGCGAAAGGAGCCGATATCGAAGCGCTTCTCGAGTGCCCGAGTTCGAGACCTGGGAGAACCTGCAGCAGTGCCAAATCGAGTCCAGCTCGTCCGATGAAGACTTACACCCTTCGCGCAACGCACAAAGACCCCGTCATACACGCTCCATGAGCCATCCATTCCCGTCACTCTTTTCAATCAAGAAGAAGAAATCGGGCCCCATGACCCGCCCCGAGCACGAGTCCGATTCGGAGTCCGGTCTCGACGCCGGACCTCTGCCGAAGTTTCGAGGAAGACCCCCACCGAGCCGTGGTCACCGCAACGCCTCTTCGGGTGGCAGCAGGGATTACTCGACGGGCAATTGCATGACGTGCGGGTCGCTTGTACGATGGCCGAGGGACCTACATGTATTCAAGTGCACCATCTGCCTCACTATCAATGACTTGCAGCCACTACCAAGGGACCGAGATCGTGGCCATGATCATAACCGGGAAAATAGACGGGATCATTCACGGGGGGCGGGCGCCTCACCTGACCGGCGGCCAACATTGTCGTCTGGTAAGGAGACCGTTTACATCTTTCCGTTGCTGTTGCTGACTTGCTGTAGACGGTACTATTTCTCTCGAACACACACAGTCGTTGATTTCTCAGTGTCTGTACGCTTTCTTGGCAGCTGCTCTGAGAAACCCACAGCCCGAGGCTCTCAGTCCACCTCGCGAGCCATCCACAAATCCATTCTTCAACAATTCAACTGAAGGAAACTTCAACTCGGGCAACTTCTCGGAGCCCTATCTCATGGTGCGGCCACCAAGCTCTGGGAGCCCTAGTCGTAGGGCCCAGCCGATACCCAGCAGGTCCCGGGATCCTAGTCAGCACCGCCGACAGCCTAGTTGGTCCAACACTGTCCCCAATACCATATCCGCTTCATACCCTGAGAAACGACCTGTTCTCCAAGAGGTTTTCCCGCAGCAACCATCTCATCAGTATACACCTCAACCCCCAAGTCCAGGTGGTGAAGCCAGGAGAATATTTCGCCCACTTGAAGACTACATTGTCTCTTGCTTTACTTCGTTTCACTGTTTGAACTCGTCATTCACATCGTACCGAGGCCATCGGCATCGTCCTACAGTAGAGGATGTACGGAAACATTCAGTCGACCACATCGAACACCGCAGGGGATCGCAGCCAACTATCAACCCCCAGCCCATCGTTGACTTGGATGCGAAGCTATTACTCTTGGGCAACTTTGCAGAGAACGGTTCTTGGTGGACAGGTGGGCAGGAGGATGTTGTCCCTGGAAGGTCGAGCTCTAATAAAAGCCAAAACGGACAGTCCATAGTCAGCTCGCGGAGTCCTCGCTTGGAATGGGCGGATTTAGAAGAGTGGTATTCGGCTGTCACGGAGGCTGCTCGTTCATGGCCGGAGGTGTATTCGAGCTTGGTAGAAGAAGACCCAGACCTGACTGCTCCACACGCCACGCTCATGGAGCTTGAGACCGAGATTCTCATTGGACAGGAGCACGCCCAACGGACTCTTCTCAAAGCCTGCGAGACGATGCTCAAAAGACCAGGAAGGCCCATTGTTAGCCCCGATGACCTGCGGTTCATCATGATCATTGCTGGAAATCCCTTGCTGCACGGAGACTATAAGCCCTACTCTGGGGAGTTTGAGCACCCTGGTAGCGCAGGTTCGACACAGAGCAACGACCCACTGCGAGGTTCTAGTCCCACCTCTGGGAGACATTCGGGTATTATCAAACGGATTGTGGGCCTGGTGTCGAATACTACTCCGGACTGCCAAAACCATTTAGTTGGGTGGTTTGCAAGATACCCGAAAAAGATGTTTGTGCAAACCAAGGACTTGGTGTCGAGCTTCTTGGCATATAGGCTCATTAGGCAAAATGAGAAGAAGTATGAGACCAAGGTTGACATCACGGATGGGTTGATTCCTAGCATGGGGGCTGGGAGGTCAGCGGCGAGTTTGCACGCTGCGCTTGGGCATGGAAGAGAGAGCGGTGGGGGGGCTAATGGGGGCCAGAATAATAACAATAACAGGGGGAAGAAGAAGGAGAAGCCAAAGAGGGTGGTCTATCAAGATGATTGGCAGATCAAGGCTGCGGCGAGGGTGTTGGGGTTGCTCTTTGCGGCGAACAATATGGATTATGCGAGAAGGGGTGGAAACATGTACGACGGTAACAGCATCAACAATAACAACGGGGGTGATGGGGTGTATGCCAGGGGACAGATTGTCCCCACAAGCGACTTTTACACGACGCTGCTAGACGACTCGGATCTGGTGGGCGATTTTGAGGCGTGGGAGAAGAAGCAGGCGAGGTTTGCGTTTTGTCAGTATCCGTTTTTGTTGAGCATTGGGGCCAAGATTCAGATTTTAGAGCATGATGCTAGACGGCAGATGGAGAGTCGGGCAAGGGATGCGTTTTTTGATAGCATTCTCAGCCACAGGGTGGTGAGGCAGTTTTTGACACTGAATATTCGGCGGGATTGCCTTGTGGAGGACAGTCTGAAGGCTGTGAGTGAGGTTATTGGGGGTGGTGGGGAGGATATCAAGAAGGGGTTGAAGATTGTTTTCAAGGGGGAGGAAGGGGTTGATGCCGGTGGGTTGAGAAAGGAGTGGTTCTTGTTGTTGGTGAGAGAAGTGTTTGGGAGGGATCATGGGATGTTTCTCTATGATGAGGATTCGGGCTATTGCTATTTTAACCCGAACTCGCTGGAGCCATCGGAGCAGTTCTTTTTGGTGGGAGTGGTGCTGGGGCTTGCGATTTACAACTCGACCATTTTGGATGTTGCGCTTCCGCCATTTGCGTTTCGAAAGTTGTTGATGGCTGCTCCGCCGCCGCCGCTGGCTGGGCAGGTGGCTCATCAGCAGAGGCAGACGATGAATTATACGCTGGAAGATTTGGCTGGGTTTAGGCCTAGACTGGCGAGGGGGCTGAGGCAGTTGTTGGAGTATAGCGACGATGACCTCGAGGAGGTTTTCTGCCTGGACTTTGTGGTGGATGTGGAAAAGTATGGGGTTGTGGAGCGGGTGCCGCTCTGTCCCGGGGGTGAGAGGAGGCCGGTGACGAATACGAACAAGAGGGAGTATGTCGAGTTGTACGTCAGGTATCTTCTTGACGGGTCGGTAACGAGGCAGTTTGAGCCGTTCAAGCGGGGATTTTTCACGGTTTGTGGAGGTAATGCGTTGAGTTTGTTTAGGCCGGAGGAGATTGAGTTATTGGTGAGGGGGTCGGATGAGGCGCTGGATATTGATTCTTTGAGGGCGGTAGCGCAGTATGAAGGGTGGGGGAAGGAGGTTGCGGATCCGGGGGAGGACGAGCCGGTGGTGAGGTGGTTTTGGAGCTCGTTTGAACGGGCGAGCCCTAAGGATCAGAGGAAATTGTTGAGTTTTATTACGGGGAGTGATAGGATACCTGCCACGGGGGCGGCGTCACTGGTGGTGAAGATTTCGTGTTTGGGGGATGATATTGGGCGGTATCCGACTGCGAGGACGTGCTTTAATGCGCTGGGGCTGTGGAAGTATGGGACTAGGGAGAGGTTGGAGGGGATGCTTTGGGGGGCGGTGAATGGGAGTGAGGGCTTTGGGTTGAAGTGAAGCAGTTGGTTTTAGCAACAAGAAGGGGTGGTTTGTTTTGAAGTTTTTTGGATTGTTGGAGCTCAGGGGTTATGGGGTTGTCGTTTTTGGGGTTATACCTAATGTTTGCGCTCGGTGCCATCACGCTAGGTATTATCAGGAAGAGCATTGAGATATAGATACAGCACTCGCCTTGGTTTGTTTTCAGAAGAGGCGAAAAAGAGTTGAATTAGAGATATCTTAGATCGAAAAACAAAGGCTGAAATTTGTCTTGAATTCTGCATGTCTATGTTCTCCTTTGCCCTTGCATGAAGATATGTCCGGGTAGATGAACTAAAGCCCAAGCGCCTCAGGCTGCAGGTCTTCTAACATTGGGACTCGATCTGGTTCAGGGGAGGACAAGACACTTTGTGTTATGCAGGTTGTCAGCACATAGGCAGAACTGCCTGTAGCTGATCTGAGTATATGTAGGTCTCTTGTAGTGGAGGGGCAGCTGAGATGGTTACTGGTGAGGAGTCGAGGTCTAGAGGGGCTATTTTTACATTGTAACACACCATCAAGCAATACTGAGCTGATGAAGAAGAGGTTGCAACAAGTAGAGATGATTGAGTAGTCAGGAACGAAAACACCCAGCGAGGTTCATCCTTGAAGGAGGAAAATGTAGGAGATCAGATGAGCAAAATCCCGAGAGACGATATTCCCCCGCCTTTTAGCGTACTTGATTACGAAGTTATAGTGGGGTTCAGTGTGTTGGGTCCTAGGCTTGGTTTTTATTACTATGACGTTTTGGATCGATGGGGCGGTTTGAATCGGTTGCTTTTCTAGAAACATTTTTTTTAAAGCTTGATGGTCATGATTTGAGGATGGAGAATGGGAACAAGTGAAGGGATCGTGATAAGAGAAGAGCCCCGGGGGGTTAATTCCCCGGTTGGAGCGGGCTGCAGGAAGGGCACTGAGTGAGATCCTATCTGCAGATGCAAAGCAGAGAGGTTTCAGGAAACAAGGGTCCTGCAAAGGGTGCATGTTGGCGAGCCGATTTGCTGGAGGTAGGTGAGGGAGGTGGATCAACCAACGGTGGGTGTCTTATCTCCACAAATTGGGATTTTATGGCCAACGGCGATGGCTTTTGCCGCACGGTTGTTGTATTGTCGAGATGGGTTGATGGTGATGAAGTTAGGGAGGGAGCTCAGACAGGCCGAGCAGAGGTCGAGAGGCGATCGACAACGTGATCTTCTGGCAATGTCAGGTCGCAGGCCGGGAACGTTGTAGGTTGACATGTGCAGCACAAAAGACGAGGCTGAGCTCAGCTGCAATACGGGGTTTCTGGAAATAGATTGGCTTGGGGACAAAGAATGAAAGAAAAAAAGGTTGGACGATCGAACAGTTGCAAAAGCCAGCTGGGAGTTTGAGTGCTCAGAGCTGTCATCCCATGCAACGGCGGACTTTTCGGCCCCACAGCCAGATCCCAGGAACTGAAAATTGCCCCAGGAACGACCCGGCGGGAAAAGCTTGAGGCACAGGCCCGGTCACCTGATGAAAAGCTTCGAGCGATAAAGAAGTTTGTTAGACTAGGTTCGTCCGATGTTTATTTGGTGAGGAAGTTTACAAAAACAAAATCAAGAAACGAGAATTGCTTCAAAATCGCCGTCGGTTCAAACAGGCCGACAATCCCTCCTCAACCTGGCCATCGCCCCCGTCTCGGGTGTCACAGTCCCGTCGTCTTACGTACCGCTTCGCCCAATCTGGCAGCCGCGGTACATGTTGCACTGCCGCATGAACTGTGCCTGCGCCTAGTCCAAGCCTGGCAACTGGGAATAACAGCCCTGAAGCCGCACCTAATCTCTCGTGCCATCCCCCCGAGGGTCTGACCTTCCATCGCTCCCCCATCTCGTCTTTTCCCCGTCCGACCCGTGACGGCGCGCGATTTCGTCAACCGTCGTTCCAGTTCACTTTTTGTTGTTTTCATTCCGACTCATTGCTCGACAGCTTCAATTACTCTTCGGCACCCGCCATCCCGGGCCCCGCTGAGCTCGTCAACCGCTGTGGTTCAGCCGCCAAGCGACTGGCCTCTTCTGTCGGCGCACACGGCATCGTCTGCTCAGCCATTCATTTGGTCTCACAGTCGACCATCTCAAACACCTCCTTTGGTCCATCGTATCGAAGCGCTCGTTCGTTCGCAACTGCCGCACAATTGACATCGTCAACTGTCGCGTGCCGCTGACATTTGCATCTGCACTCTCGCCGCAACCCAGAGGTTTGTAGCCCCCGATCCAGTCCGACACGCACCGCCTGTTTCTCTTTGAAGCTGCTCACTGCAGCCGCGGCGCGACTGTCTTTTTCAACCTCCACCACCTCCGTCCACACAGTTTCTTAATAGGTGCACGGCGTCTTCCACGATGTTCCTGCTGTGTTCTCCCGCCATGCGTCGCAACCTGCCACGGTGGGATCCCATGCTAATATGGCAGTTCCATACAGAAACCTACCGCGATTGAAGCGACGATTTTTCGTGATGTCTACCAACTCGACTGGCGCGCCGGACACCTCCGCAGACCCTCCACCGTCTGACACCAACCCACCCGCTCCTCCGCCATCGACTAGCAACACACCGACTCCTACACCAACTCCAACCCCCACTCCTCCTCCCCCCTCCCACTACCACTCCCACCCCTCCTCCTCCTTCGACATCATCGACGCCTAGGCCTGATCCTCCATCCACCAGTTCCACCCCACAACAACCAGAGCCTTCTCCGGAGCCTTCATCCAGCAACCCCCCAGACCCTGAACCAGACACCAGCACAGAGGTTGTTACGCAAACCATCACCACTAGAAGACCGACGGATGGCGTACCAGATCCTGCGCAGACCTCATCGTCTTCTTCAACTGGACTTCCCGGGGTTGGCGCTGGCAATGACGCCAACCCTGAGGCCTCGGCCGGAACATTGAGCAACAGTGGGAAGATTGCTATCGCTGTGGTGGTCCCTATTGTTGCCGTTGCTCTTTTGGTTGTGGCCGGCATTTTCTTGTGGAGGAAGAGGAAGCAGCGCAAGGATGCCGAGGAGCAGAGACGCAAGGAGGTCGAAGATTATGGATACAACCCTAACGCCGACCCAACAATTCCAGCCGTCGCTGCCGCTTATGATGGGCGAGATGATGAGTCCTCCGCTGGCTACAGAGGCTGGGGCTCCACCACGATTGCCGGTTCGACTGCGAGGAAAACATCGACAACCATGTCTGGAGGGGTCCCTTATTCGGATGCCGCTTCACCTACCCGTGCTACTGTCTCCGACACACGATCTGGTGAGCCCTTGATGCATGAAGTGCCTGCTTCACCGGAGGGCGAGATTCTTGGAGTAATGGGCCCTTCTGCTGCGAACAACCGTGGTGACGTGCACCGCGGGCCTTCCAATGCTTCCTCTTCGTATAGTGCTGCTGCGAGGTCTGATGGCTCTGGCGAAGGCCCAATAGGTATGGCGTACAGCGGACCCAATCAGTACTACGATCAGTACGGCAGTGGAAACCCATACTCAGACCAGCCCCCCAGCCAGCCAGGAGGCGGCTCACCAATCATCCGGGATGTGACGGCTCGGAGGAACACTCGCATCGAGAACCCAGCACACTACCCGCAACAGACAGCCGGAATCTCGCAGAATTTCTAGTCTCTTTTTGAGTTCAGCGACGGAAGCAGGCTCTTTTTGCAACAGGATGTTACTGCGCGCAAACAAGGCCTCTGTTTTTGTTTCCTTCAGTATACGCTTTTTGTGCTGCATAGCACCGTCACTTTTGACAGTTTCTTGTTTTCTGTATCAATTTTTTCGTCGATTTTGGGGAGTTTATGGTCTGGCCAGACAATAGCATTTACTAACATCTAATTCTCTGGGTCGACAAAGAGCACACTTTGCGAACCTTGCCGCCGTGCTTCTTTCCTTTGTACGTATTTGTATTCCATTACATTTACAAACAGTTGGAGGATATGGTGAAGTTGTTTGGGGTTGAGAAGGGGTTATCGTGTTGGCATTTTGAACAATGAAGAGACGCAGAGAGGGAAAGGGAGGGGGATATGGAAGGTTATCAGGGATGGAAAGGAGGAACGGGCAGTGAGGTGGACGACTTTGATGGACATGTATAAAAGAAGCAGGCCGGGTTGATATTATGGATGTGTACATAGGGTCTATGTACACCCCTTCGCCATGATAATATGAAGTGTATTTGATTGTTACCATTAAGTCGTTTAGGACGTTGAATTATACTATGTCTTGGGGCCGTTGATATCCAGGCGGAAGGGAAGTTGTGTTGATCCGGGCGTTGCCCCACCTCGGGCGTTGAGAGCGGGAGCTTTGGTGGGTCCCGGGCTTCTGAACTTTTCGGGACCATCCCACCTCCAGCGCCTCAGGAGCTGCCTAGCGACGACAAGGAAAACAGTGAACCCACGCTGGATCCTCGCTGTGTAATTTCGAACCCGCCCTTTTCCAGCGACCACCACGCCTTGTCCCTTTTCGTTGACCACCTTCTTTCTCCCCCCGACCACGACTCGTTTTAATACCCCTTTTTAAAACAATACAACAGGCGGAAAGCCAACGACAGGCAAGATGCAGGCTCCTGTCTTGGTGATGAGTATGGATCCCCCCTCTATGGAAGCTTCCCCGCCTCCTATATACTCTGGGCCCCCTTTACCGCGACTTGCTCATAGCTGACCATTATGGTATGAACATAGACACCAATGCCGGTGCTGAGAGGCAGACCGGTCGCAAGGCTCAGTTGTCGAACATCGCTGCTGCCAAAACGTATGTTACTACTACCCCGCCGTCCTGGTTGCTTGACCGCCCCGAGTCGATGTTGTCGTCGTCGTTGTTTGAAATACATGAAGCTTACCTGGGGGATACAGTGTTGCTGATATTATCCGATCATGCCTGGGCCCCAAGGCCATGTTGAAGATGCTGCTCGACCCCATGGGCGGCATCGTCCTCACCAACGACGGCCACGCCATCCTCCGCGAGATCGAGGTGTCGCACCCCGCGGCCAAGAGCATGATCGAACTCAGCCGGACGCAGGATGAGGAGGTTGGCGATGGTACTACTACTGTTATTATCCTGGGTGGGTTACAAATCAGCACTGATGGGCATGTTGGGCATGGAAGCTGACCAGGGGCTAACACTTTGTCACAGCCGGTGAGATCCTCGCGCAGGCCCTCCCCCAACTCGAGCGCAACATCCACCCAGTCAACATCATCGCGGCCTTCAAACGGGCTCTTAAGGACGCGCTGGAAATCATCGAGGAGATCTCCCTTCCCATCGACATCAACGACGACAAGGAGATGTACAAGCTTATTTCTTCGTCCATCGGCACAAAGTTTGTCTCGAGATGGTCGGAGCTCATGTGCAGCCTTGCCTTGAACGCTGTCAGGACAGTCACGTGGGAGGTTGGCAACGGCAAGCGCGAGGTCGATATCAAGCGGTATGCACGTGTTGAGAAGGTGCCTGGTGGTGAGATTGAGGACAGTCGGGTGCTGGATGGTGTGATGCTCAACAAGGATATTACTCATCCCAAGATGCGCCGCAAGATTGAGAATCCGAGGATTATTCTGTTGGATTGTCCTTTGGAGTATAAGAAGGGAGAGTCGCAGACTAATATCGAGGTGACGAAGGAGGAGGACTGGAACAGGATTTTAGAGATTGAGGAGGAGCAGGTCAAGAGCATGTGTGAGCATATCTTGGCGCTGAACCCAGATTTGGTTATCACTGAGAAGGGTGTTTCTGGTAAGTTTGTTTGCAAACATTCAGGGGTATAGGGGGCATAAGACTGATGATGGTGTATTAGATCTCGCTCAGCACTACCTCATGAAGGCCAACGTCACAGCCCTTCGCCGCGTGCGCAAGACAGACAACAACCGGATAGCGAGAGCCACTGGTGCCACCATCGTCAACAGAGTGGAAGACCTCCAGGAGTCTGACGTCGGCACCCAGTGCGGTCTGTTCGAGATTGAGAAGATTGGCGACGAGTACTTCACCTTCCTCACAAAGTGCAAGTCACCAAAGGCCTGCACTGTCCTCCTCAGAGGCCCCTCTAAGGATGTTCTCAACGAGATTGAGCGCAACCTCCAGGACGCCATGGGCGTGGCGCGCAACGTCATGTTCCACCCCAGATTATCGCCTGGCGGTGGTGCTACCGAGATGGCGGTCTCTGTCAGGTTACAGCAGCTCGCCAAGAGCATTGAGGGTGTCCAGCAGTGGCCTTACAAGGCTGTTGCCGAGGCGCTTGAGGTCATCCCCCGGACGCTTATCCAGAACGCGGGCAAGTCCCCTGTCAGGGTGCTGACCGATCTCCGGGCTAAGCACGCCGAGGGCAAGAGCTCGTGGGGCGTGAATGGTGATACTGGTTCGCTGGTGGACATGAAGGAGTATGGTGTTTGGGAGCCGGAGGCTATCAAGGTGCAGAGCATGAAGACCGCTATCGAGGTATGGTTTTTGATTCTGCCTACGGTATTACAGTATACTAACATAACGTAGGCCGCCTGCCTCTTGCTCAGAGTAGATGATATTTGCAGCGCGAAGAAGCTGCAACCGGGTGTCGGCATTAGCGGTGGTGATGATTAAATGTACAGATGACGAAGGAGGGTAGACCCGCCGGTAGATAAAGCATGGCATAGATGGATGGATGGGTGGGAAGTAGTGAACAAATAAAATGCTGGAATGCAGATACCCCTTCCTCTGATACTCTACCGATTGCTGATGCTGCGTGTGTGAAGCTGGTTGTCCTTCAATCATCATCGCAGATGACCAACCCCACCCCTTGGGCGACTGGGACAGCGGGTGGTTGTGGTGTTGTCGACTCCTTTGCATCCCCCTTCTCTGTCCCATTTCCAGCCACTTTATCACCATCATCACCTTTCTTATCCCCCTCCTTCCCACTCGCGGTAATAGTTGGCTGCGGCGTCCGCCCTTCATTCCCACTTCCCTTCCCCTTATTCTGCTTCTTCTTATTCCTCTTCTCCCTGTTCTTCCGCGTCTTTTCCTCGTCCTTTCTTATCCTCTCTAGTCGTTCCTCCTCAAACTCGCGCTGGGCCTTTTCAGCGGCGGTTTCCTCTTCCATTTGCCGGAGTCGTTCATATTCACGGCGGCGGGCGGCTTTGTAGACGTGAAACTCGCCCGATCCGGCGCCGGCGGAGGAGCCTTGGACGTTGGTTACTATTTCTGGGGGCGGGGGGAGGTGTTTCTTTTGGGGGCCGGTAGGGAGGGGGATGGGCTTGTCGGGGTTTGCGAAGAGGGATGAGAGGGTTGCTGCTTGGAGGGAGGTGGGGGAGAGGTTGTGTTTGGTTTTGGAGGAGGTGGTTGTTTTGAGGCGTTTGGCTGGGGGGGCGTCGGCCATTTTGGGAGTTGGTTGAGGTGAGCTAAGGTGAGCTGAGGTTGAGGATTGGGAGTGTTGATGGTGGTGGGTGATGTACTCGCAAGGCTGGGATCCAGTAGCTAGTTGCCGACAAGGATGGTGGTGATGGCTGTTGACAACAAAGCCCGGAATTAGAATGTGAACGCGGTAGCGACTGTGAGTCGATTTGGGGGGTCCCTCGCGACAGATGGTGGTGATGCTGATGATGCGATTTCTTGGAGTTGAAGCTTTGCAGCTGGATGGTGCACTTGGTTTGGCTTGGCACACCGGACGCGACCGCGGCGCAACCAGAAAAAAGAGTCGAGAGCCTGGGCCACCTTGGCTGTGCCAAGAAAAGAGTCACTTTGGTGGTGGGGCTTCAGCCTCGTGGTGCCTGACACAATGAAGATCTGAGATTCCGGGACCTACGGGACCTACCACGGGAGCAAACGGAACGAAATGGCCATGGCACGCACCGCACGTTTTGCGTGATGATATCCGGGTGTGGGCAAATGTCACGGCCAAGAGAGAGTCCCATTGATTGGTCTTCTGGTCAGTGATCAAGCATGTGTTTAGACAAGTGGTTGAAAATGGGAAGCTGTCTCAAATTTCGACCACCATGTCTTGGCAGCCCCAAGAGAAATGGCGGGGTTTAGCGACCCACGATCCAGTCAGGATTGCATTGATGACTTTTTTTTGATTTTTTTAGTAGGGGGGCCCGGGGAACCGCAAACACGATCCAGAAGAAAGGGGCACGTGAACAAGATTGTGGACACCGTTTACCCCATATAATTGTCGATCTAGACTGAACTGGTGGCATGGAGAAATATCCAACATGTCATGTGGTGATTTTGCATCATGAAAGAGGATACGAACATGTTGCTGGAAATGGAAGCATATTAGGTAAAAATGCAGGAAAACGTTGTCTGTTCCTGTTAGGCGCTTGGGGGACAAGAACTGGGCGCTTCAGGAACCGTCATCTAGAATGGTCAAGTGCCGGGGGCGCGGGAGGGGGGGTGCGTCTGTACCACACATCTGGTGTTAGCAAGCCACGGGTGGCAGATGGGTAGATCTCTTCGGAAGGCGGTCTGATTCGATGGCGATCAGGCGGTCACCGGTTCGGCGGGTACTCTTTTGCTATCAGCTAGCAAAACTCGGCAGCCCTATGCTTTCAGGAGATGACACCAGAAGTGGCACGAAGGGACGGTGGAATCGTGCCATTTGCTTTGATAGAGGTATTGCACAATAGAAGAAAGCCCAAAGCTGAAGAACGGCAGAACCATGCAGACACGGGCACTGCCATCCATCATCAGGCGCGCGCAAGGAGAGGCAGACACGACAGCTTTGGGTGCTGTTCCATGGACCAAGCAGCCAACGAGATCCAGACACCTCCAGATGAAAAACTAGCGGGGTCATGCCCAACTTGAAGTCTGAGTTTGCTTGTGTCCACCGTTCCACCGTTCCACAGTTCCACTTGGAGCCTGCTAAAAACAACTGGGCAGTGGGCTTGGGATAGTGAGTAATTGGCAGGGGTCACTTGGTGACGAACCGCATTGGTAATACGAAATATCATCGAGCATCCATATTGCAAAAGACTGGGCAGCTAGGCTCTGTGCTGTAACTGAGAATCTTAAAGCTATTAAAACTTTGCCTGTTTCCATTTTTCCTTTTCCCTTCTGTTACTCCCGAAGATCCCCTTTTGTCGGACAACCCCTTGCGCTTTATCCCCCACCTTGTTTGATAGGCCCTCCCCTTACCTACAAGGCAACTTGAAACGAACTGCCTATCACTAGACCACCAAGCGCCCAAGAAACACCTGCCCACTCCCCAATCCTGCTCAAACACCAACTGCAGCTATCTCCACGACCCAATTCACCCAGAGAAGAGAAGGAGAACACAATCATGGGGAAACCAAGACTTATCATCCTTATCAGACACGCCCAGTCGGAGGGCAACAGTACGTCACATGTCTCAGCCTCGCACTGCAGATTCCCATGTTGCAAAAAAGGAGGGGTACAAGAAGATCAGTGTGACTAACATGCCATTTCTGCAACAGAGAACCGCGACATCCACCAGACCATTCCCGACCACAGAGTCAAGCTCACGCAAGAAGGATGGCAACAAGCCTACGAAGCCGGCCGGAGACTCAAGGGCCTGCTGCGGCCCGACGACACTCTTCAGTTCTTCACCAGCCCCTACAGACGGACAAGAGAGACGACAGAAGGCATCCTCGCCACCTTAACGGACAACCAGCCAGAAGACAGCAACTTCAACAGGAACAGGATCAAGGTCTATGAGGAGCCAAGGCTGCGCGAGCAAGATTTTGGCAACTTCCAGCCATGCAGCGCCGAGATGGAAAGGATGTGGCAGGAGCGTGCCGACTATGGTCACTTTTTCTACAGAATTCCAAACGGCGAGAGTGCGGCGGATGCCTACGATCGTGTCAGTGGTTTCAACGAGAGTTTGTGGAGACAATTTGGGGATGACGACTTTCCCAGTGTCTGCGTATTAGGTATGTCTTTTCTTTTGTCCAGGAACGAGCCAATTTTCCAAAGAAATGGGGATGTTAATAATAACCCACAACAGTCACTCACGGTCTCATGTCTCGTGTCTTCCTCATGAAGTGGTACCATTTCAGTGTCGAGTACTTTGAGGATCTCCGCAACGTGAACCACTGCGAGTTCCTCACCATGAGGCAGGACATGAACACGGGCAAATACATCCTAGAAAACAAGTTACGGACATGGTCCGATCTCAAAAAACAAAACGCGCTGGAAGCGGTGGCCAGAGAAAAGGAAGCCGAGGCAAAGGACAAGGAGAAGGCGGAGACCGGAAAGGAGAATGGAAAGAGTAAGGACAGTTCGAAACTTGCTCGCACCGGCTCAGTGGTTGAGATTCGACGTCGCTGGGGAGGCTGTCCCAACGGCTGCAACCACGACAAGAATTTCAAGATCCGCCAGACGCTGGCTGACTTGGTCAAGAACGACCATATCATCTCTAACCAGGCTGTTGGCCTGGCTGGAAGTGAAAACAGCAGCGGTAGCAACAGCAACAGCAACACGAGCGGGAGCAACGTGACAGCCGTCAAGAACGGCACCGCCTCTCCCCTCGATGCTGCTGCCGCTCTTGCTCCCCCTGCTGAAACGAACAACTCTACTTCTTCCACCTCCTCGACGACCAACAGCAACAACAACAACACGGCAACCTCTCCGACCTTCGGCCTCACCAATCCTTCCTTCAACGGCACGGCCAACAGCACAACACTAGTGAGTCGACGGCCGGCAGGCAAAAAGATTTTCTGGTCTCAGTCATCAACCACGCTTTGCGCAGACGGCAGCCCTAACCCCTCCTTTGACATCTCTATCACGGGTCCCAAAATCGACATCAGCAAGGCCCGAGATGAGGTGGTTTCTAGTCCAGACGGTACGCCGTCTTTTATCTCTGTCGACGACCGATTACGTGGCCAGCTCAAGAGCCCCAGCCTACCGCCCCATCTCAGCAACAACAACAACAACAACAGCAGCAGCAACCATCAAACTTCTGCCCATGGGGGCGCGGTACAGCAACTCCATGTCGGAAGGGACTTTGGCGGGACGTACAGCGGGCATAACAGCGTCGCCAGCGGGGATGACGCTGACTCGTCAGAGGACGAGCGTCACAGACATACTCACCACCACTCACATACACATGATTATCTCAAGCCTGCTTCTCATCGTGCTGTCTTTCTCACTGGGCCTGGCAGCAAGAGAGATAACAGCCGGATGGGAAGGGGTATGAGGGCTAACAGGTTGGGAGACTGCCACAGTGATGCTGGGCATAGCAGTGATGGAGAGCACGAGGCAGATGGGGAGCATGAGACGCCAGATGAGGATGAGGATGAGAGTGGGAGCAACGCTGACGGGTTGGAGTTGGCGAGGACGTTAACGGAGAAGGCGGATGAGGCATTGATGAGAGCTGAGATGGAGGATAAGAGTATACAGGGGAGTGTTTACTGATATTTTGGACTGTCGTTTTTGGTTTCTCTTTGTTTTAAATAGCCGGCGAGCGTTTGTCACTCTTCTTTCTTGGTGTGGATGCATTTTTGCTTTTTATTATGGGGCATATGGGATTGGGAAAAGTGGGGCACCAAAAAAGAATGGACTTGCGCATATAGCACGCACACGCACACACGTGGAAGACTTTTGTTTTGTTTCGGAGAGGATATCTGTTCTTTAGGGGGTATGTAATAAGATTGAGAATGGAGGAATGATACCTTTCTGTTTTTTGGTGGTTCAAGTTGAGCATTTCGTTGGGTTGTATCATGGGTAGTTAGATCTCTTATGTTGAGTGTTTTTGAATTGATACCTATTTGTGTTGACCACCCATAATACCAACTGGATTGAACTTGAATGTCAAGTACGCTGTGGATGAAAAAGTAGAGATTGGAATATAATATCAAGGCTTATAAAGATAGTTAGCACACCTCTTTGAAGGCCTTTGGACTATCTTTTAAAACAACGCGATTACAAGTAAAGGCCTATAGTATATCCCAAGGTCTGTTAACTATTTTTAGAGGCTTAATGATGCCCACGACGCACATCCATACCCGAGGCAAACTCCATGACTATGACTCCCTTCCGTTTCGTGGAAATGACCAGAGTATGTGCCGCCCCCTTCCAACTGAAAGCATGATCAGGACGATAGTCCGCCGGCAGCCACAGCAATCTCTCTTCATCTTCATTATACCCATCCTCACGAAGCCGGTAATTAACCCCACGGTTCGAGCCTGTAGCCGGTAGGGTCTCTAAAACAAGACACAGACGATCCAGGCCCACATTGAAACACCCGCCTTCTTCGTTGTATGTGACAGAGCGTAACCCTACATACTGAGGATTCCAGGAGGAAGTAGGGAATGGAAAGGCAGACCAAGCATTGACGTCTTCAAACATATCTTTTCCAGCACGGTCGTACTTCTCTCGAATATGAGAGATGAGCGAGGGATTCTGTTCGATCAATAGATAGATTAAGCCCCGTAAGACTGAAGTCGCGCCGCTGATGCGAGAATTTGTTGCTTGGCATAGAAAATACGCCAGGCAGGTGCCTTTACCATTTCCAGTATTCAGTTGTGAGAGCTCATTGATCATTCCGCAGAGAAGCATGGTCTTCCCTTTCCCCGGATTGCCTTTGATCCAGAGGACTCGCCTGCCCGGGTGAGTCCGCCATAGCTGAAACTGTTGGTTACCTATAATTCAAGCATAGGATTCGATGAGAAGTCCTCCTCTGGGTTTCTCCATGCGATCTTTGTCATCCCGAGGATCAGTGGACCGAAGATTTCTCAGTCATTGGTTTTCTTCGTCCGTTACTCAATTCACGACTAGTTGTTCAAGCCGCAGCGACATTTGCAGGGCTGTATATTTCCTGGACGACTTGTATATGTCTGTTTCGGCATCGACCACGAGTTTCATCTTGTGCTCCCAATCATCAAGTTTGAGAATATCTCCCAAGAAGGCAAGACCCCGATGACGGTAACAGGAACAGACGAATGTGATCTGATAAGACAGTAGAGCTTCATAGAATTCAACAATCTGGATGCCAAGTTGTCGTCTCATTTGTGAGAGCTCCCCATCACTTGGGCTGTCCTTGAACAGAGGGCGAGTCAGTCCCCGGTACCAATCCATCATCGTTCTGGTGCAGTTTATCCCTTAGCGACTGGATCTAGTGCTCTTAATAGGGTTTAATAGCATCTGATAAGGTCAGCAGATGACATGTCAATGCTCCTGGGTGAACATACCTCCAAGGCGATACAAGTGGCAGCCCACGGCACAGAAGCTTGGGGTAGGCCCTGAAGCGCCAGACTGAAGGCACTCTTCGCAGTCGAGATGGCATCTGCGACTGTGCCCACCAGTTGAACGCCTTTGCTCTAGCCTCCTTTCCAGTTCTTTCTTTCTCCAATAGGTAACTACGCTACTTCAAGCCACTTCCTCTCAGTTAATCAAGCTCAAGCCCTCTAGGGTTTGACCCATCTGTTTAGAACTTTTTTTCTTTCCCCCGGCAAATGTTTTTACAGTAATCCGTGTCCTAGGTATTCACTATTTAGTTTTTTTGTGAGCATCTATTACCGGTTTTGTTACTCGATTTTTATTCAGTTTTAGAATGGAAGGCGCCATCCCCCGGCACCCAAACGTCGACGAAGAAACAATTGTCTCAACAGCATTCAGCACATATTTATCAGCGGCGTTTGAGGACCCGGTGAAGGTATTGGAGCTGTACGACAGATGTAGTCAGGCACTCAGCAGATATGTGCAAATTTCACGACAGGATGATACCAAACGTGTCCTTGAGGCATTCATCACACACCTGCCGGTTGCCGGGCGAATCACGCTAATGCGAGAGATTGAGGAGAATTCTGCCAATGCACGAAAACTCAGGCAGCTGAGAAATTTCTTAGTCGACGCCCTTCTGAACCCTGCTCGAAACGTTGGGCTTCAAAGCCTAACTATCTCTCCAGGGCTAGCAGAAGAATTCGAAGACGACATCGACACAGCCATGATCAATATCGACCCGTCATCTCGAAATCAACAATCAGTTCTCAGAGAGAAATGCATGATACGGGATGGTTGTGTCGTTACCAGGGCGGTAGACAACCACTTCTACACCAAGCTACCTGCAGACCAGCGTTTTCGAATTCGTGACTATTTAGAGTGCGCCCACATACTCCCATTGTTATTTAGGAATTTTGATATAAGTAAGCCTCTCGAAGTAAGTCTGAAACCTCATTAAAACACGGATCTGACTTTTTTTACAGGACGTAGACGTCTGTGTTTGAAGTTATAGATATCAAGAGCAAGTTGCACTTAGGGGGTCACCCTTACCACAAAATAATTAAGACACTAAAGCAGGTTAACTGCTTTGAAGGATAGTCCATAGGCGTTTAAAAATAGTCTATTGGCCTTTAAAGATAGTTTAAAGATCTATTGACTTACTTTTAAGGTATAGCTCACAGTATATTATGGCGTCAACTTACTTCTTGTGTCAATTATTCTATGGGGAGGGTGACGGTACCTAAGAAACAATCAACCCCTTCATCCGCTTGATAACAAAAATAACAAACTAGCTATCTACATTTCTATTTTACTTCGGATAACAACTACCGGAATATGTCACAGCTTTAGGCCATGAACAAACATAATACATTTTGCATTTCGAGGAGCCACAGCTATGGGTACCTAGAAGAGCCCTACCTGTACCTCTGAAAAGCCATACCCATATCTAAAACAACGCAATATTAAGAACCCCTGTGGAGCATCCACGATGCATCCTGCTACGAGTCTCTTATCATGAGTTGCCATCCACTTTCGCTTTCCATCGGCCCTGGTCATGAACCCTACAACAGCTGCCAAACGACCACCTCTTCGAGACTAACCTAGCCAAGTAGCTACACTCCAAGCATGCTCATGTCAGTTAGAAACAGCCAACCTACCTTACCCTGACTGACATGCTTCAACCACCCCTCCATCCATATCTGCCTCTTCTTACCTAGTTGAGTCTTCTCAACAGAAGAATCTCAACACCAACAACCAACCAAACCTGCATCACCACCCGTCACCCCCTTCCCTTCTCCATTTGTCCAATTCTTCACTCAATTGTCCAATAGCACCTACTAGCACTGCAAACTTTCAGAGTCTCTGGGACAGACCCTCAGCAACGTGGCACACCTGAACCCCTCTCCCCTCAATTTCTGCCCAATCCAAACCGTCTTCTTGGGTCCCATTTCAGGGCGAAAAGACTACCTACCCAATACCAATCAAGTTCAGCACAACTCAAAAGACGTAAGCCCAGAACAAACAATACTGAGATTCACAGTGCTCACTAGAGGCCACTTCTCATATTTTGGGTGTTTGTTGCTACGAAAAAAACGCCGGCATCACAGTATAGGAGGTACTTCACAGACCAAAACCTGACACTGCTGCAACATGGTTGTATCTCTGCCTGGGACTAAGCCAATGTCTAACCTCTGCAAGCTTTCCTTACACCCAGGGTCTCCCAGACCCTCAAACCTGTGCTCGGCACCACGGCACACAAAACCCACCCTCCTCTTGAACAGCGTGCACCGCATCCATCTAAATCCCTCCCCTCTAGCGGCCCGAAGAGCACAGCTCACACATCATCAGACCAGCGTGTACTGTATCCATCCTCCCTCCCTAGCGGCCCGAGAAGACAACAGACATGCTCTACCTTGCCGAGATGCCCAATGACCAATAACCAACTGCCAGAAAGTCAAACTGCAAGTCATTGACTGACCGGTTGCAACTAAGCAGCCCAGCCCTTCTGTGTTGTTGTCACTCTTTGACTTGTTACCTGCACTCATCACATCATCATCAGTCCGAGAGCGTTTAAAAGTGCGTAACTAAGCCCCGTCCCAATGAACCCACCAAACCCAATAGCAAGAGACCAAACGACAGAGTTTTCACTTTTATTCCCTTGCCTCTCTCTCTGTAAGCCTGTCTTTGTTGACACTCCTGTGTGTGCAACAACCAGTCTCCACAGAGGCGAAACCAACGGAAGGTGCTCGAAACTCCCGCTTCGTTCAAAGACAATAGTAACAGACCTCTCTGCGCTGTGCTTTTGAGCATGAAGAGGGGAGTCTCTGTAACCGGCCAGTTAGTGGGTCAAGAAAGGGGGGGTGAAAGTGAACAACAAACCAATGCCAAACAAACTCACTCCCCCCTCGAAAAATATCCACTTTTCCAAACAAACCACTTTCGTGCATTATTTGCATCAACACACATTCCCAGCTCAACAATGTCCACCAGTAAGCAAATAATCTTCCTGTCGGATACATTCATCCGCTTCAGTTCACTTCTGCCTTGCTTTGCCCCTCTTACCCGCTGTCTCTCTGTCTGTGTTTGGCTGGTAAGCCTCGCACTTGTCTTCTCACCACAGCCCCCCCCATCCTATACCCTGAGTAACAAACGGGTAAAGCCAACTTGAAAGCCTTTGTGTTCCCTATCTCCATTCTGTCCAATTGCTACACAGAGAAAAAAAAAACTTTTTGGTTCATCCAGTCGGAACTTGCCGGTTCGGGTCCGGCGCTCTCTCCGCCCTCTTGTATGCCCCCCAACTAAAAACAATCCCCTCAAAGCAAGCATGAAGCTGTTAAATTGGCTTCCCAATCTTTTATTCTCCTTCTCGTCCGAAACACAACGGCGGGGATTGCGGCAGTTGAGCTTACGGTACTGTACCACCGGACACTGGTCCACACATAGCCAACAACCAACCACAAAACGAAACATATGTCCTGCCTCTGGGAATGCCGGTGCCCAGGCGGCGGGAAGAAGGACAGGTAACAGAACCAGTCAGAAAAATCAGGCCAGAAGGAACCAGCAGGCAGGCAAGCAAGCGCCATGAATGGATCACCATCCACCCAAAGTGCACAGAGAATTCACGCTCTCTGAAGTGTACACTACCTCACTCCCCCTCTGTGCGAGGCGACATGTACGAAAACAAAGACATACTTGCTGCACACGTCGGCAGTATGGGTATGTCGTTTGAGCCAGCAAAGAGAAAGAAAAAAAGAGTCAGGTACACAGGCACGCCCGTTGAGTTGTCTCGCTTGCCTAAGCTGCTGGGAAAGGCATGTTCCTTGCTTTCCTTAGTCGTCACTTGAGACAAAGCTGAGATTAAGGGTTCAACATTCCTGCTCGCCTTAAACCCAGTTCTCAGGCAGGGCCAACCCCTTCAGAGTACCAAAACTCTCATCGTGAGTCGAGGAATGCATGTCCACGTATGTCATGCCCCTCCGGTAGAACTGAGCCACTAAGCTCTTTCCCTTCCCTTCCGTGTCGGCCGAATAGGAGTTGGTGATGGAGCAAAATAAGAGAAAAGTCAGGGATAGTATTGGACAATAGTAAACAAGGTGGTTGTTTCATCCTCAATGGAGGACACGGGTGACAAGGGAAGCAGCAACAACAACAACAAGCACCGTAGCGTACGTACCTATGTTATTGTGACCTCGTCCTTGTAACCAATCTTCTCAGCATCCCCGCCTCGGACTCAATGCTTTGTCCAACGCCCCGAAACTGCATATCCTTTTTTGTTTTTTTGTTTTTTTTTGCATCTTTGTCAGCCCCCAGCACCTTCTTGCCTCGGGGCTGAGAGCACGAAGCAGACCGAGTGGCAGGCTTCTCCCTTTCCAGACCAAGACATAATCAGAGACTCGGACACAAGATCGACTCAGTTACGGGACCCGTCATTGGCGAAGTCTTAGATCGTGTGGCACAAGGCACGAGGAGAGTGAGACGAGAGCTCCACTTCTGCCCTGCCGTACCCGCGTCCGGATGCTGAACGGCGGTAGAGGGAGATGTGCCGAAGTGAAGGCATCCGCCTCATGTGTTTGAGTTCGTGGATATGACCGGGTACCCGATGCGGACGAATCGTTCGGAGTGAAGTGTGCAAAGAGAAACTTGCACGACTCATTGTCCCACGGAAAGCATCAATTTACCGTGCCAGCCAATCACTCGGCTCCGTACACCTGGCTGGCAGCCCGCTGGTCCTTCATTCGCCAATGTGGGTAATAACTCGGTATCTGAAGCAAGCGTAAGCCGCCAGGGCCGGAGGCAGAGCGCCGTGGCCTGTAGGTCCTATTCCGCCAGCCACGGGGACGGAGGTTGGACCAAAAAGGTGGGGACCCAGTCCCAACTCCCGCCCGCGACCAGCCTTGGCCGGGACGGCAGACCAACGAGAGCAACGGAGCCGGACATGACTGGTGTGGATTCCTTGGGCTTCGCTGCATCTTGGCTAGACGGCAGAGACGCTGACACGTTGGCCAGCATGAACCAGAGCTTGGGTTCTAGCCTGGCCAATGCCCTCTGACTCCAAGAAGCTCTCGAGTGGAGTCCCGCACGAGAGCAAACAGCTCAGAAGCTCCATCAGCTCAGGGCACGCCAGGCGGAAGCTCTCTCTCATTGGTGTGAAGCCGGGCCCCCAGTGATGCCTGAGGGGAGATCTGGGGATCCACGTCCGATGCCGATGGAGGAATAGGAAGCGACCCGTGGACGGGCCAGGAACAGGAGAATGGCGGCCTGAATGATGGGCTCTGTGCCGCTGGGGAGCAAGGCTAGCACGGGCAGGCGAGAGGCGTGACGAAACATGACGGACGAGAAAATTTTTCTCTTTGATCAACGGCGTGGCCGACTGACGATGATCGAGAGGCTCTGTCTCAAGCCAGCAATGCCAGGCCAAGCGAACCAGGGCGTGCGTGGATCGAGCGATGGACTGCCGAAGAACTGCGTAACACAAACAGCTGGTATCTTGGGCACACCAATCGAAGGGCCTAAAGCTGTTAGTGTTTGGTGTGTTTGATGTTGAGATGCACAGCGCTAACATCAAACTGGGCTGAATCTGATCTGGTTTGGCTGGGAGATCAATCACGAAAGCTGGGCGCGAACAAATTATCCGAGAGGCTGCCCAGCGGGAAGACCCCCCCGATCCTGGCCTAGCGAGCCTTATGTCAGCCGCTACCCTGCTCACCGACGGACCGACGAAGTTACGGGCAGTGATTCGCTCCGAAATAGATGAATTCAACCACAGGAAAACCTCGCCTGTTCTGAAACGAAAACCTTTTTTCTTTCAATATCAGCGCTATTAAGCCGCCAGCCAGGCCAATTGGCTGCATACTACCTACAGTAGGTACGCAGAATTGCTTGCCAACAGCTGTTTGATGACCCAATGATGCCATCAGTGGGGTCCAGCAGTGCTCTGACGTGCAAAGTGGATTGCTGAGTGGACAAAGTGGACTTTTTCCACAATTCCAATTCAACCCTGGCAAGAAATTGACACTTTGCGGATCCGATCTGGCTCCAGCTTCTTCCTGATCACACCCCTCCCCCTCCACAAGCAAGGGACTCGGCCGACTCCATCTTTGTGAAGCCCGTGACAGCAGATTTTTTTGTGATTTTTCAACCCCGTCAGTGAGTCAACTCCTACCCCCTGAGGAGCAATCAGAGCACTGTCGTCAACAAAGAAAATATCACGGAACCTGCTGGTATTTTCTTGGCAGCAACGCAGCAATGCATAAGGTACTGCGTGGGGAATTGCAAAGGTGTGCGTTGTTCCCTGGAAACTTCCAGTGGTCGTCCTCCAATCTCGGAAGTTTGCAAACAATGGCATGGCTGGTGTCTCTTTCAGGGAGACGGACCCGAGGGTCTACGCCTTAGGAAGGGCCAAAAGCAATCACCGGCAGAGAAACCTTTGTGCGGGAAAATACGCCCGGGAATCCCTTCACAAAGGGCCCTTCCTCAAGCTCTCCATCTACGCCCCCTTCCTCCCTGTGGCCAAGCTGTCTAACCGAGCAGATGACACTTGCCTATTCTGGGTTCTCCTGGACACAACCATGGCTGACAGCTTTAACATCATTGCCTTTGTCGATGAGCACAGAGAGAGAACCTCCTGCCTGCCCGCCAGTTGCTATCTCTTGCTCTCCCGTCTCTTGTCAACCCGTTCCGTGAGGTTGGGCGGCAACATCCGCCACCTCTTTGGCATTTGATGCGCACACGGTTGCAAAGTAGTATCACCGATACACCATGGTTGTTATCAGATGTTCACAGCGAGGCGCTGCTGTGTTACCGAACTCTGGGCTACCCGAAGCCAGCAAGACGTTTAGCCAAGCCGGAATATACAAGGCAAAAAGTCGGTTGAGCAAATCGCGATCGAACCCGGTGATGATATCTCCTGCTGATATGATCACAGATATCACGGCATTATACCACGCAGTTTCGCCTTGATCTTCCTATCCATGGTTACAGTGACCGTTACTCGTCCTGACAGGTTTTAGACTCCTCGACGCCTTGCCCAGCCGCGGCTCATCCGGTCGGTGAAGTGGTGGCATTGTTTCAATGTTTCAATGTCTCACTCTGCTCTACCTCATGCCTCGCTTCATTCTCGCAACACCGGCCGGCCATCTCGATCGAGAGGGGTGCATTTTGTAAACTGAGGTGGATACTACCTAAGGTAACCTTGATATGGCTGAAATCATAACAAAAAAAAATGCACTGCACTGCCCGATGCCGCTCCACAACTCCTACTCCATGATGAGCCGTTCAAAGAAAAAAAAAAGGAGTCTGGAACCCAGCAACTCGGATACACTAGGGGTAGACGGCACACATCCGCGATCGGGAGCGGGATCATCTTTTTTACTGTGCACGAGAACTTTCCACACAAAGCAAGAAAAGGCAGTGTCTCAATACTATCGTCATTTTCAAGTAAGGGAGTTCAACAGTAAAATGGCGCGACTTCTGGAACAAAGACAGGAATGCAAACTTTGCCCACTGGGAAGCCCGGGATTTCTTCCCCTACCAATCACCTCTTGCCCCGTCCAAGACATTCATCATCATTGACAAAAGAGAAAGAAAATTCAGTTTTCTCGTGGTACCGCGAACCGGACCATTATTACAACACCCCGTCGGTATAGACAGACACGGAACGGGGCTCACCGGCTCTCTCCGCCGTCGCCGCCAACTGCCAGGTGAGATGTGGGTGGTACCATAGCATCGGAAATAACAATGAACGATGTTGAACCTCGACCGTACGATTTGGGACTTCCAGCCAGCTCGGATTGCCAGACACAAAAAATAGGCGTATCCACCGGACATCGGCAGTTTACGAAGCTCACCCCCCCCCCATTTTCCCCTGATCAAGCATGGAGGGTCCCTGTTTCTGTCTCCAGATGGGAAAAACTTATGCGTCTGAGGACGGTAACAAAAAAGTGAATTTTGCGGGGAAAGCTACGAATAGCTCAGCTCCGTCCTGCCATTGCGGCGGCGAGCGGCGATGGCGGCGGTGCTTCCTGAGGTTCCTGTTAGCTCTGAGTTTAAAGACTTTTTTCTTGGGATTTTGGCCAACGTCTGCATCTCGGCCCTGAGCTCGAGCACGCAATTGAGACTAGACAAACTTTAATTGAACTTTGATGTGATGTCACTGACTCTCTTCTATCTCATCCCTTCATCCCTTCGGTTGCCAATTGCTCCCTGCCTGCAAGAGGTTGATGCCGGTCATTTCAGACTGATATATGCGGCTATATGCAACATTGAAGATCAGGCCAAGCATTTTCTCTCTTTGCTGCCGCTGTTGAATTGAGCCTCCCCCCCCCTGAGCTCCCTACGCCGCTCGCTTGAACCTCAGCTTTTCCGAGAAGAATACACTTGGAGAGAGCTTTCTTACTCGTGTAGACAACACACAGACACAAACCCTTTTTACCTAGCAAATGGAACCTTTGCCCATCAAGGTTCCAAGGTCCGTCCATCAAGGTCCCAACACCCGGCACAGCATCTCTCCCTGCAACCTTTCATGCCAGCAAAAAAAAGCAGTTTTCTTACTCCCCACCTAGCAACGCCAACAGGCAAGCAACCTGAAACACACAACTTCCCAACCTATGATGTTAAAAAGTGGATTTTGACTCTAAACCTGTAACTTATTTTTCTTCGCCCTTTCGGAACCTTCTCTCAAACGAGAAAATTGTGGAGGAGAGGAGTGATCTCCTTTGCATCCCGTCCCTTCTCTCCCTTCCGTCCAAGTTCATGAAACTGCCCATTCAGTCGTCATCAGGCTTCAAATCCCCACTTCCAACTATTTCCCAACAGGGAGAGCGCAGTCTCTTTCAACCAATGTGACTCTCTATTCACAAACACCATGCTTATGGGGAGAAATTATACGATGATGAAATCACCCCTCGTGATAAAAAAAACTGATCCCGAAAGCTCCGAAGGGGAGAAAAACTACGTGCTCTAATCAGTGTGAATCTATTCACAAACACCAAACTATGGAACAATGATGAAAATCACCCCTCGTGAAGAGAAACCCGATCCCCGAAAGCCCCGAGGACGAAAAAATGCTTCTCAATGTATGATGTATAATGACTGCAGGTACTCCCGTTTTTTCACAACCTCATATCGTCCGATGGAGGTTGCGGGCTGGCGGGCGGGAGATGTCCGGACCTACCGATGAGGATGAATGAGTGACATGCCAATCGAAAGTGGATCTATCAAGCAGTCACACTCAAAACCCTCCTCGATCTCAACGGTTTCTTCTCCATACCCTGATGGATAGATTGCAACCTCGATCCATAGAAATCATCCAGAAGCACTGCCACTGTAGAGGAGGTGTCCATCCAATTTGGGGACTTGGACAAGATCGTGCCAAAAACATGCCCATAAAACATTCGATAAAAATTGCCCATCGACGATTGCTCAAATATTTCCCATACCCAACGGCATATACGGCCAAAAATGCAGAATCACTGCATGAGTTGTAAATAGGGGGTCAAGTCCTCTTCCACCTTCAATAAGTTGAGTGGCCGAGCACAGTCCACGACTTTTTGCACATGTTGCTGCAACTTGCATAAATCTGTAGGTGCAATTGGTAGAAACATATGTACATCATTTATGATTTGAACGATTTACATAACCTGGAGGAAAATGGTAACCGCATACCTAACCCCTCTCTCACCAACCAAAAGACCACATGATTGATGATGCCCCCTCTCCAACGCCCATCATTCTCAAAATGCTGCATCTCGATGGCTGGTCAACAACACCAGCCCGGCTGCATGCGGAGGATGTTTCCCGTGCCGCCTCCGCCTCCGCCTACCACATCAACTCCGTCACTGCCCTGCCAAAACCCAGCTGTCACAACCACAAAAGGCAGACAGCATGATCACCACTTCCATTCACTAGATAGTGGAGAAAATCTTCTACATTCTAAAAAAACCTGCTCTCGAAAAAATGGTCCAGTGACATTGTAAATCGCCAACACATGATCAACCTCCAAGACCGGCTCAATTACCTAATACACACATTGGCATTCCATACCTCCAAAACTTCAAGTGATCATCAACCTTGGGTGGAGTCCCCTAAAAAAAAAAGAGCCCGATTCACCTCCTGACTACACCGACACTTACGATCGTGACTGTTGCTCCCTCTAAGACATTTTTCTTATTGTTGACGACACTTTTTATCCAAATGAAGTGGACCTTGGTAGTGGGATTGGTAATCTTTTCCCATTTAAGTTCACCTAGTCAACTTTGTTGTTGACTGGTGTAGGCAGACAAATTTGCTGCTTGGCTACCTAATGATGGGAGATTCCATCCGCCCAAAAAAAGAAAAAAAAAAAAGATGATGTTCTCCAAAGACTCTGTTGTTAGGTCTTGAGATCAAAAACGCCTGGCCCCTCCCCATAGTTTCCCTTTGTAGCAATATGATAAAACACAGTCTGAGCTCCGCCGCCCGCCAAAGCTGATTTCCCATAAAACAATTCCATCCCTCCTCATCCCGAACCCAAAAACCCGTTCCAGATGCAAGTAAGGTAAGCGATGTTGTACCTCCCCCATCCCATAGTAGATAGCACAGAAGAAAAAAGGAGAAAATAAAACAGATATTGTCCCCTCGCTTTCTCTCTGTAATACACGGCTTCCTCCTATAATCCCATGTTGTGTGATGTGATTGTGTGGTGTTGTTGTGAAGCCCAGCCCCGCCGACCCAAAGCCCAAGTGTTGTTGTACGCCCAAAAGGAAATTAAAATCAGAAAGCCAAAACCCCGGTTCTTGGATGGTGTGTTCCAAGCCTGGGCATGTGTGTTGCGACCCAAAACTTTTTTATGATGCTGAGCTCCGATGAATGCAATTTTTTTGTTACAGAAACCCGTTGTGAAAAAGACCGAGACAAAAGAAATGTTGATTGAGCCGTGTGTATGGTGTGTATAAATCGATTGTGTGGGGTATATGTCGCTACTGTTGATAAAGGCAAGGAAAAAAGGACAATTCGCTCGAAGGAAGATGTGTTCGTTGTCGTCTAGTACGATCGTCTACGTTGAGTGCGGACAGATTCGAACGAACGAGCGTAGGCCCTGAGTTCGCGGGCGGCCTTGTCTGACAGTTGAGCGGCGTCGAGCCCGGCAGAGGATGTGCTGCGCATGGAGCAGAGGCTGGTTTGCGAGGCGGATGGGGAGAGGACAGAGTTGGAGCGGGATGTTTGTGGTGTGCTGAAGTCGAAGGCGGGGGAGAGGTAGAACTTGGAGCTGCAGGAGGTTGGCTTGTTGAAGGTCCACTCGTTCAGGGTTGGTGAGCTCGCCCCAGAGCTTGGTGATGAAGAGGAAGCAGTCTTCTCGTAGTCCCCAAGACGGCAGGCTTCAGAGCAGTAGGTGGTGCCGTCGGTTTGCTTGTCGCAGCCCAGGCAGAACTGGTGATCCCAATCGAAGGACATGTTGACTGATTGTTGATCTGAAAGGTTGGCTGGTGTTGTTTAGTTGTTGGTGTTGCTATGTAGCAGTAGCTCGAGATGGCTGTGGTTGCTTGTTGGTCTTTGTTGGTTGATCTTGTTGTTGCTGTTGAAGAGAGAGGGTGGTCGAGTCTATAAGAAGACGAATGCCCGTTGACTCACAGGACTGGGAGCGAAGTGGTGGAGAAGGAGAGTGTGGAAAAGATCAAACGATGAAGATCAAGATGTGCTGGTGCCAAGGGCAGGAGGAGCGAAGTTGAACTGGGAGACGCCTGGAATATGTATTCCTGGCACCTGGCCTGCCCTGGGCTTGGAGGTGTGAGGGGTGTGGGACGAGGCACCTGCCCATGACCACAAAGGACCCACGAGAGGACTCAGACAGCGACGCGGTAGCTGGTACACTGCCGGGGTAGGCCGCCAAAGTACCTCCTGAGCAGAAATTTGCAGAAGGTCGCAGCACTTGGATCCCGGCACAGTACGCCGAGAGAACGTACCACTTCTGGCTCGAAACCTCGTGGGTGTGCTGGGCGTGTGCTGGGCAAGGGCCTTCACTCGGCGCTAGGCCAAGTTTGCAATAGCGCTATGGCAGGGGTTTGGGTCAGGGGGGTGGGAAAGAAAATCTTTTCAGTCGGGGGTGAGAATATCGGCCATCTTTTTTGTCGTGGCACCACCCTGGTCAATTGGGTGTGAACTGATGAGCGGGGGCGCTGGCTGCTTTAGCGCCATCCAGCCTGGCCTTGAGCTCATCGGGGAGGGGGTGTCATCAGCAGTGCACGCAATTGCCTGCCATCCACAGCTCATCAGCACTCATCGGTGAGCATCGCAAGGCCTGTCTCATGGATATCTCTGTCTGCTTTCTTGCTTCAGTTGTTTTAAGGTGCAAGATGTTTATGCTATGGCGCCAAGGCAAAACCATTCTTGTATAGGTGGGGGGTCGTCACCGTCAAGGGACATCAAGGGACACACATTCAGTGTCTTCTGACCTTCGGGATGTGCCTCGTTAGATTCTCGTCTTGTGGTGCCATATCACTGTCACCAGTGCCATCCGACTTTCTACTGCCCGTTGGGAAAAAAGAAGCGCAAGAAATTCACAGTTCGGGCCACGAGCAGGTGGCTATTGGATTGGATCGTCTGCTACTATTGCTGCTGCTGGTGTCGTCCTCCCGCGCACCACTCCCCTCTCAAGCGTCCAGTTAGAGGAGGGGGGTGCGGCCTCAGGCCTTGCAGCGGCTTCTTTGCGGAGGGCAGATCAGGCGTTTTGGTGTCTGCGTTCCTCGCCTCTTTTTTCACCCGCTAGCCATAGAACGGGAGCGCCAGTTGCTTTTCTTCAACACCGTCCAATGATGGCCTCTCTCATCGTGGGCTGGGGCCCAAAACCCACACGGTGAAACCGAGCGCCTGAGTGTTTGGGCGTCGCTGGTGTGGTTACTCGAATGACTATCAAAAAAAACTTTTCAATTCATTCCATTTTTCCATATTCTGTTCTAGGCTTCTTTTTTTTTCACGCTTGTGGTCTCGAACCATTGCTGCTTTCATGCCAGTGGAAGCGAGCTGGACCTAGATACGTACTTTGTACCTCTGCGCCATCGTCTGAAAGACCCCCAAATCCTATTTTTGCACCTGTATCTCGTCTCTTCGCAACTTTGCGGATTGCCGCGGCATTACCGCATTCTCAACCATCTGGAGCGGCCGGGCAACGCAAGAAAGAAAGATAAAACCAAGCGCGGGCTTGTGAGCCAGAAGGACTCGAGATACGGAACCGCAACCCAGAGACAAACGTGGGGGTCTATGGTGTCGTCTCGCCGTCCCTCAATTTACGTCCATCGTCGCAGTGCAGCAGCATATCAATCACGGAGATGGGGGGTGGTTCGCGGTTCGCAAGGCACAGATAGGCAGAGCCATGGCACAAGAAAACATACAGATCAGATTTCGTCAAACATCCCACCCAGCCGCGCGCCGAAAAACAACTTCTCATTTATTAACCCCCTGCTGTATACTGTATCAATTGTCGTCGTGTAAAGTGAGCGACAGGACATGTAGACGTAAAAGGGCTGCTACTATAGCTTGCGCGGAGTGTGGGAATCACGAACCACTCTTCTTTGAACCGGCCTGCATCTGCAGTGCAACGCTTCGTTTTGTCCCATCTTTTGCCCCCCGTTTGCTCATATGCCCCCCAAACAAATTTCCATCCCATCCCATCCCAAAATCAACCCACCACCCGCAGCTTTTTGTCGCCTTGTCTGCAGTCCGTCGTCCGTCCTTGCATTTTCGAGAGGCAGACTAGAAACAACTCCCCGGTCCCCTTCATTGGCCGGTTGGGCACGCACCCTCATGGATTGAAACCAGACAACACACCCTCTCTCTTCTGCAAACCAACAATGTCGATGAATGGGAGACAGCTGAACACGACGGCTGTCGCCAGTCCAACCATGCTTCAGGCGGCAAACTTTCCTTGTGCTAGTCCATGGTAAGGCGCGAGGTTGGAATATCAGACTACACGACACTATAGTCACCATCATACAGAAGAAGCCTGAACTAAACTAATGTCTTGCATTTTGCCTTCCCAGCCAGCCCATTGTCAAGAATTTTCTTCTAGTCTACCTAAACTAGTCAGGTATCACGAGCGCACCATAGTTTTCTTTGACAAAGACGCTCATGATCACAGCAACCTTGGGTTTTACACGAAAAGAAGACCGTCTTGGCTTGGGCTGAGAGGGGGATTTTCCTTCGTGTTAGTCGCCTTGTGACCTGGCCTTGTCTAAAAATCTCCAATTCACTACCGAAAACTTGACAAAGAAATGGAAACTCCGCCCACAGAGTATACGTGTGTCAAATACGTACACCATCCACCCCCCCCCTCATTCAATGTTGCCATTTCTCAAACATCCAGGGAGATGATCATTTCTTCCTACTTTCGTGATAATGAGAACAGATCTCGTCTCTCAAACAGGTAGATCCCGCCCTGTCGTAGGTCGTCAAACATTTTAGGCAACTTTGACATCCTCATACAAGATGGCGTGTTTATCGCCCATTCATCCCCTGGCTCACCACCCTCATTGGGCTTGATGCATGAACACCTCACTTCTCAACAACGGTACGCGGCAGCCGTGTGAGTGAAGACCCTGAGGGTTAACAACAAAATCTCAGGGTCGATCATGGGGGTGGTGGTTGTGGTAGATCTCATGATCTGCGATCTTGACAAAATCCTGTTTTTCTTACAGTACCTACCCTGAAGGCTTGATATTTTTCTTGTCCACTAATGTAGGCATATCCCGTAGTGGAGTTGGGATCTTCAAGTAAAATAATTCACTACTGCAAGCAGTTGCCCAACTGCCAGCGCTAGCTCGACATGGCATTCTCACAGCACATTTGCGAGGGCGTGAGAAAAAATAGCATGTTTACTTCAAACTGGTTTTCTTACCCCTCTCTCTTTTCCCCCCTCATTCGTACCTACCACAACATGTACCGTATCATCGCCTAACCTCTCTTCCTATTCCCTTTTCGATTGAACCTGCAGCAGACTGACCACACAGGCCACATTATTTAGTTGGGTGGGTGGGCAAATGATCTCGAACGAACAGGAAGGAAGGAAACGATGTGCAGTGCAGTGTGCAGTGTGCATTGCAGGTGAGGCAGAGCCAGCCAGCCAGCCAGCCAGCCAGCAATTTGTACGGACGGACGGGCGGGAAGGAGAGGTTGGTACGGACACCAAGGTAAGGTAGAAAGAGAGAGCGTGCATAAAAATCCACTCCTAGGTGTCGTGGTGGTTTGTGCCTGCAGCAAAAAAATGATAGAATGGGGGTTTATTGGAAGGACCCCTCCTCCCAGGCAAGCTTCGCAGTTGCTGGGAAAGACCAAGTGATGTGTGTGAGGAAAGCACGCACATGACTGGTGAATTCGGTCTTGTGGAAGGAAGGAATGAGAGACTGGGACGGGAAAGCAAGAAAAAAGGTGTGTTGCATTGATTGGTTTTGGATGGTGCCCCCATCTTGAAGTTTGGACAGAGTGGGGTTTAGGTGGGAGGAGTGGAAGTTGAAGTTTGAGGTTTTGAAGATTGTGAACATCGCAGCGGAACCCTGGATTATCTCGTCATTTGTGTCCCCCCGTGGCCGCAATGGTTCGTCCGCGTTGCTCCGTCCGTCGTCGTCGGCGGCGGGCACGGGAGATTTGCACGGCCCACGGCCCACGGCATCTATCCGTCTCTCTGCCATTCGACTGTCGCTGTTTCTCCACGTTTTTACTACTGAGTATATGGTGGAGTTCTGTTTTTGAATACCTCCCTTGTGCTCCGTATCCGTCTGTGCCTCTGGTTTTGATGCCGGCTCCGCAAGTTCCCAAGGAGACTGTGGACTATTTTTCGTCGGGTTCCAGCTAACCTCGTTCGATCAGTGAGGCCACAGCGCTTCGTGGTGCCATGTGGGACGACTTTTGCAAAATTGGGCATAGGGGGGAGGACAAAATTTGGAGGTCACAGTGCCGGCAGTCTGATCCTGTGGATATCGAGCTCACAAAAAGAGTTTGGTGCTTGTGGGTTAGGGTGTCTGCCATGAGTTTCTCGTTTCTCGGCAACAAAAGCGGCCGGCTAGCCAGAGATGGAAATCCACTCGTCGTTCGTTGCCGTTGAAGATTGGGGTTTTTGGAATTCTTGGGGGGTTATCTCCCTGCCAGGGCGAAGCTAACCTCAGAAGCTGTTAACGATGCAACCCAGTGTTGGAATCACTGATCCCCACATTGCATGCAACTTGGGAATCTCTGGTCCCGAAATTGAAGATTATGGAAGGGAGTTACTGCGAGAAAAGAGAAGGGCCCTGATGACGAGCGTGGGATGGTGTTTGTTTTGTCAGCGGGGACAGAGAAGAAGAAAGATAGGGTTCCCGCTAGCGGCAAGCCTGGCGATTCGTCCACCGCCCATGACCCTGATGGGAATCTGATGGGATGGGTTTCAATCGGCTTTTGCTCCTTACTCGTCTTGAATTTCACATCACCGACGACCCTCTGATCGACTACTGTTGCAATCACGGATATTGCCATCCACACCATGTCGAAACACCTTTCTCTTGATGCCGCGGCCGGAGTCGCTGTTCGGATATCTTCATGGCCGTGAATGAAGGTGTTCTTCCGATCAAGGGCATCATCTTTCATTTCTTCCGCTGGCGATATCGGACCCGGCCTCAATCGGAGGATACCTAATATCAAAATGGCTGCACCACAACATCCAACCGACACGCAACACCACATAAACTCAAAGTCATACGCTGTAGCTGGGGAAGGACCGCAGCTGCAGTTTGACTTAAGATGGTGTTGATTTCACATCGAGACACCCACAACTTTCATGCTCAACAAAAGAAGTAGAAGGGGGGTGTGCAGGTAGGATTCTACTACACCTGTATGCTTTGACGATCACTCACAGCTATAGGAGAAGGGGCACACCGATGACGAACTTGTAGCTATCGTAGCTCGCTCTCTCTCTCGCAGCCAGCAATGAGCATGTTTTTTTTCTTCTTTCCTTCTTTGGGTCATGATGATCTGATGGGCTGGGGTTCAGCACCGAACAGCCGGCTTGTCATTGCATTGTCGGTGGCTGCGGCGTCGAGCGGGTGAAGTCCAACAGAAGCAGTCATCACTAGGTCCGGCTATCTTGTATCGTTGCCCTCCTCCGTCTTGATCTGAGACATTTGCCAGCCAGCAAATCCTGCCTGAGGAACCGGCATTTGCCCAGCGCTCCCAACCAGCTGAAAGCGCCTACATACATATGGCAGCCACCGACGCGGAGAATAGTCTCGATTTGAACACACCACAATTGCCGCATAGGTGAGTGACTGGGTTGGATGGGCTGATGCAGACATTTGATACTTGTGCCGCCCCCAACCCCCAACAAGAACACCAAAGGCACGACCGGACCAAAAAAATTTGGAACAGGAAGTTTGTTTTTCTTCCTCTTTCTTTGCAGTAGTGTCGTGCTCTCTGCACGATACCAAGCATCACGGTCAAATCACGGCCAACGAGGCTGATGTCGATCGCATGTTCACCCCCCGCAGATTCGGGCAGTCGCCGAACGCCACGGCCGCTTTTGCTAAAGCTCACTAAACCCAACCTGGCGATAGCCATCATCGACTCTTTCCAGATCGAGACTGGGAGCGGCATGGGTCGTACACAACTCACCACTGCTGGGCTATCGCCGACTTTGATCGGTGGTTTGTCATTTCGACAACTCACGGGTCACAAGCTCCTGCTGGAAGAAAATCCTTGGTGGTGATTGTGATCACTGAGCGTTTTTCTTGCTGGCGTGGTCTTGATGTCTCTGTACTAGCACCGGTGCGGGGGCATCGTTGACGACGACGCCGCTATTACGAAACGGTAGGTGGCTGTGAAAGACTAGTGTAGTCTTTTGATGGTGGAGGGCAGGTCAGTCGCCCTGTTCGGAATATCAAAGATTTCGGTCAATGTCAACCGGATCAACTTCGGTGTCAGGACCAATCATGTCTCACAGAAAGGAACCCGGGCAAATCACCAACAAGTGCTGACCTGAGACCGTGAGGATCCCGAGTTGGCGGGTTCTGCTTATGAAACATTTCTGATCTATCATATTTTACCCCAAGACTCTCTCACAAAATGAGGTGCTCATCAGACAGCATTTCATGGAGAACAAATAAGCTGATAGGTGTTCGTTGGACTCGAAGCCAACGTTGTTCCGAATCCTCGGGACACACAAATCTGACAGGGTTGTTGACAATGCCCCTGGTACAGAGCACACAAAGAGTAAGAAAATGTGCCCAAATAGAGACAATGCCTCCATACGGCAGCCTCTCGGTTGCTAGGCAGAGGATTCCATTAGAGGTATCAGCTTTCAAACTTTTCAGATGGTAAGGCCGGAAGCCTTCAAGCCTCCTCGAAAAGTTTTTTTTTTCCATGACGCCGTTGTGCGGCGTAGAGTTGTCGTTGTCGCCCTGTGAGTGACGGGCAGCGTTTAAGAAGAACAAAAAACAATGCCACCAGGCGTGGGCGTATCCAGCAAAAGCCACGAGCTGACAATCGTGGGCAAGCTTCAACAGAAACAGCCCGCGCACTGACATCGCCGACCTGTCCCTGATCTTCAGATACCGGTACCGTGTTACTCGTGAAAATGGAAATCGTAGTTGTGGCTTTCTCATCAGGCCAGCAAGCAGAAGGGTGTGTGTTAAACGTCCCCTCTTTCGGCCTGGCGAACCTGGAACCCCTGAGCCCGGTTGGCGACTCGCCCGGTCCGAGTTTGGAAAAATCTTTCGGTTTTAGACCACAGGGCGTGGAAATAGAAAGCTGGGATATGGTATGTTTTCTTTTTTGTTTGTCTAGTTCACAGTATCATCGGCCTGTTCATCACTCAGCCCGCTGAAACTCAAGATATTGCCCCGGATTAGTGTAATAGCAGGGAAGAAAAAAATCTTTTTAATGTTCAATTTTGGACATTCCTTCGTTATGCCCTTTCTACCCGCAATTTGGGATCTTATTGGCTGGAGTATCATATCAGCAAATTCAGTCAGACCAAACAAGAGACCTCACTTCATTCATCCCCTGGAGGGTCATCAAAACCGCCTGCAAGACAACATGCAGGCCAGCCCGGGCATCTGCAACCCGCCGCAACTTCACGAGTGGCCTTGATAGAGATTGACCACTAGCATTCCATGAAACAACACACCGTGGCCACCCAGGTTATGACAGAAGCGCTGGCCTGGGTTGGCAGGCTGGCTAGCTGTTGATGAGAAGGCCGTAAAACCTTCAGATGGAAGAAGAATTTTCTTTAATATCAACGACAACCAAACACGACTGCCACGAGAATGACCTGGCCGGCCTTGTCTCCTTTTCGTCTCTGTGTATCCAATCCATTTGTGTTTGGATATCTTTGTCTCTTCCTCATGCCCGTTCAAACATGTAGGGACCTCAGGACGCAATAAACAAGATAGAGTAGCCGTGCGTTTTGCCTGATTAATCGAGGTGCATATCCAAATGCTTCACTTGGTGGCATTATATGCCAGTGTTGCTTGCCCACCCCCCTCCCCCCTCTGAATTGCCGCCAAACGGCGTCGTACAGAGAGCTGTGTTCAATTCACCATTTGCCCCTGCCTCTTGCCTACTCAGAAGTTTCCGGATGGAGACAAGGTCAGACTAAGGTAAGGTAGCCAGCCCAGACCGTGCATTTCGAGATTTGGGTTTTGGCCCCTGGCATGGAGGTTAGATAGCGTTGCATCCCTTTCCATCTCTGCACGCCCCGGTGGTGAGAGTTCAGAGCTGGCAAGCGTCTTCGCCGATCTGGTTGGTGCAAGCTGAGGTTGGAAATCACTGAACGTTCTTGATTGGATGGATCATTGCTGGGCGGGGCGCAAGAGCGGCAGAGCCCGCGCTATCTTGACCGGGGGCATTGTGCTAAGTTGAAGGTTGGAAGGAATGACGACAGGGTCTCAAAATTTCCCATTTTCCTCGTCACGAACAGGCTGGCAAAGAGGGCAAAAGGAGATCGATAATTGCGACACTCTAGCGAGAAAACAACTTCCAACAGCCGAGATCCTTCATAAACGAGATGTGTTGATCCACTGCCGTCGGAGTATTACTATACTCCGCAAGTGCTTACGAGGCAATCGCCCGCCAGAGGGACTGTCTCCTAGGTGTTGAACGCACAGTGGAGGTCACAAAATGGCAGCGTGGTAGCCCATTCTCGATGAGGCTCAAGAACACCCAAACCCGACGTATTGACGACGTTGAACAGCGAATGCTTACCCCTGATCTTATGCCGTTGTTCCCCTTTTTCTTCTTTTGTCCAAGTTCAATAGCCTTGCTGCCAAGCATCACAACGACAACGTTCCAAGCCTTCTTGTCGACACTCCCGTGACATCTCAGCTTTCGAGTGCTGCCTTCCACCAACAACCCTGGCCCTCCGCATTTTAGGTGGAGTTTTGTCAGAGATTTCTCCACCTAAAGCAACAAATCAACCCCGGTCTCTTGCTGCCTTGTGGGTCTTCCCCGCAGTTTAGCAGATGCAGGTCGAACAGAATGCGGAAAGGCCTCATTTTCTGTCATTCTTGCGCTGGTCTGCTCGCTCTTGGCTCTCACTAGAACCAAAGCCAAGTTCTTCAAGCCGAACTCGAGAGACACTAGTTACAATTGGGAAAAAAGAAACGAATAATGCAACCATTCGAGCCGGTCCGGCAGGCAAGGTGAGCCATCGGTGAAGCATTCACCAACTGTCCATCAACGTCGGTGAGGGCCGAAGGGGTGGGCTTGATGATGCTTCCATGGCACTGGGCACGGGAACTAAAAGCCTCCGAGAGGACGACGTGTGGTGAAAGACAAACCACTTTCGGTGATCTGTGGTGCCATCTGGTTGGGACAACATGACCCGTCCAGCCACAGCCAGTAGCGACCAATCCTCTGGAACATCAAAGGACATCATGCTGACAATTGTCATATCCACGATCCCAGGCACGCCAGACGAAAGTTCCAGGAACTGAACTGATGCAAAGAGCAAACGAGCAACAAGCGGAACGACACAACACCGAGTGCTCACGTGCCAAATTTGAATTTACCTTGTCCCTGTGCCTGCATCGCTGCCGTCCTCCGTGTGTCCACCGAAAGGTCCGGTCCGGGTGGGGACCTCTTGCTCGGGATGAAACCAAAGCCATCACTGCCAAACCGCGGGGTAGCAATCGGCCACCAAAAGTATCACCAAACTAGCCGTTTTGAAGTTCCGGAGGACGAAGCAGCAGCTGGGCAATATCACCATCTTCTCGTCTGTTGACGATACAATTTCACCATTCTCAAGAGGCTCACACTAAAGCAGCAAACAACCACACGGCATGACAGTGAACCGTTGCATCGAAACCGCGCCACAACTGTCGCTAACATGACGATCCAGATAACCCCGCTTTCTTCCTCTTTTGCTCACCACCAGCCTCTCACCTGGCCCCCCTGATGATGATCAACACCACGCCAGCTACACCAGGTAACTGGGCCAAAACACCACGCCCCTCCTTGTTTGTATTCACAGTTCCCTATCAAGGTCTGGCGGCAGGCGAGAGGAAGACGCTACTGTACAAAGGGCCACGAGGACACGGACACCCACCAAAAGGACCATGATGCTCCAACACTAGCAAAACCCTTCGTAATCAGCTTTGCATGCCCAGGAATATGTGATGGGTGGATGGGCTGAATGGGAGGTCTCCCGCCACTCTGGCACCAGTTTGGGAGCCAGGCTAGCTTCATTCTCCCTTTTTTTTTTTTTTTTAGATATCTTGCGGTCACCACCATTGAGGACACTTGATATTTCACCGAGAATTCCATCACATACTCCGCCAAAAGGCTGAGCGCAGGCGCGAAGGATCGCAAGCTGTCTCCATTCCCAACATCCACTTGACCGGGCCCACGCTAGCGAGTTTCCAGCAACGGTACCAACGGTTGATGATGAATGGGTTTGGATAGAAGTTCCAAACCGTCCACTAGACTCGACTTGGTGTTAGCGTGGATAATTCCTTACTGGCGAGCACATGGCAAGCAGGTCGCATGATTTGCAACGTGAGGGAGACGCTGAATATGCAAACGTGGGTATCAACCTCCACTTTTGGTTGAAGAAGAGAGACGGCTGTGCCTTGCGTTTGTGGCGAAACAATATTTTCTAGCTTGATGTGAAATGTGATGCAGGTCGCACAGTGCAAGCGCGGGGAACAAGGCGGTGGTGGTGGTGGTGGTGGAGGTGGGATAAGCCGTTATCTATCAACATCTCAGATATCATATCTCTTTTGTCGGAAACGGTTATCACGCAAAAAGCGCGCCGTTCGGAACGAAGGACCATTTTCTCTCGGATAAGGACGAACGAGCGGAGCGGAGCGGAGCTTTGTGTTACACTGGTCAGACGGAGACTGGTGTTTCGGGTTGGCTTCATGAAGATTATGCTACTGATAACGAACATTTTTTTTTTGGAGGGGTCCGATATCATGATGCTCTCACTTTGAGCTGGATCACGCTAGTAGTATACGAGCCCCCCCGAAGAAGACGACGACAACTCCAAGATGGGGGGTGCAGGAAGAATGTTGGTCTCACATGATAGACCATCGCTGCCACCAGCCTAGCTTACCAGTTCTTTTCGGCCATCTTGGCGGTGCGCAAAAAATATGAAAAGTGATGCTCGCGGCAGGCAATAATAACAGACGCTCATACTATATACTACATATATTACCTACTGTAAGGTACTCGATGTTCTTGGCCGGGAGGGTTGCCATCGGTGGGGGGGGTTAGGTTGTATCTCTAGTGTCCGGTCGGCTGCGCTTAGCTATCAAACTGCATGAAGGCATCTTCTTGCCTTGGATTTATGTAGGGACGTGAGGGATTACTATGGGGATGATGTTTTGGGGGGGTTCGGCTCGGTTGGTTGATGGTTTATATGTCAGGTAGGTAAGAAAAAAACCGGCACTCGGTTGGGTGATGTTGCCATTTTCTACCACCTGCCAAAACTTGATTTTGGACTTGTCCTGTGAAGAGAGGGGAGTTGGTTCCGCCCGCGGCCAATGGGAGGAGGAAGAATGGGAGTGGGTTGTAGGAGAGGGAAAGAGCACCTCACTGTTTGAGCAGGTAGCAGCTTCCCCAAGGACAGACATCATTACGCAGCAGTTCATGCTGGTTTAACTTTGGTAGATGGTAAGTCAGGGTGGTGTTCAAAATGCCATACTTGAACTCTCTCTCTTTCTGTGTCTTGAGCAGAATCCTTCCCAACCTGTTTTCGGACTGTGTCACAAGCCCATACTTGAGCATTTGCTGCGCGCGGGATGGTAGTAACGGGGAGGAAAGGGGTGGGTGGTAACTGCATCGACGACGATGAACGCTATTGGGAACCTGTTGACGTACGCCTTTCTTTCTCTCTGTTACTCACCAGTCAGTCACTCGGGCTGACGCAGTTTACAGGCAGGCAGATGGGAGGGGGGCATACAGCAAGTCGGCATTCCTGAATAGGACTGGTGCTTGCTGGTGAGGAGGAATGAAGGGCGCGGGTTACTGCAGGACCGAAGCCCATTCCCACACCACCACCACCATTCTCTTGGGGAGCACAAGGGAAAAAGTCGACGACGACATTGGCTTGCCCCGCATTTTCTGTTCGAAGCTGCACCACCACCACCACCATGACAGCCCACGGCCACTGAGGCAGGCAGAGAGAGAGAAGGCAGACAGACAGACGAGCAGGTAGATCTGCGGTCCACTGTCACCATCACCATCACCATGCATGTTCCCCCCTCCCCCATCCCGCGCGCACCTCGTACAGTACAGAGAAGGGTCAGCAGCCAACCACTCGGGCGATTTCTTTCCTTTCTGTATGCCTTCGGACAAAGGCTGAGCTCATCCTCAAACATGGACGACGTGGGGAAATATGGGCTGGCTGAGACCGTCGATTTGGACACCCTGCATTAACAGCTGACTTCCTTTCTACATGTGTTCGACATTCGTTCGAAGAACGTTTATGCTACGCTGTTGTTGATGCTGACTGCATTTTTCTTTTTCCATGCCATGATCAAGTATGGATCAACCTTACCCAACGTTTCTTTCCTACCTACCCAACCTAGCTTACTTGTTACACATTTTTAAGATTCTCATGTAAGACCAACCTCAACGATTTTCAAGATTTCATGTACGGGGGAGGCAAACACCCCCCCTTTTTTGCTTCTTCATGATCAATAATTGCTAAGGTGTTGAGCCGGTCTGTGAGGGTTGCAACCGGCGCGCGCGCATGCAAGACGCAGCGAGAAGGGAAGGGAAGGGAAAGGATTGGATGGGAGGGGGGGAAAGGGTCATGCATGTGGATGGCGTGCATGCGTATACTACCACCTATGCCTAGGCGAGCTAGTTTGCTATCGTGCCCAAGCACCACCACCCACCCCCCTTTCTTTCGTTGTGTAGTTGCTGTGGTGGTTCGTTGCCCCGGGTTTTGTGGCTGCCGGAAGGGGCGAGTGGCCGGCAGGGCCGGAGGCGATAATGAGATGAGCTTTTGTAGGCTCTGCTACCCTGATCGACATTGGGAGAAACCTAGGAGATTTGTGTAAGTGCCGTGGTGATCTTGTGAGGATTGATGAATAGGAGATTTTGGGGGGGGATAGGAGGGTTTGATCGGGGAGATGGGGATGGTGTACGGGATTTGGCCACTGTGGTGTGGTTAGGTGAGTTTGTAAAAATGCCAATAGTTTTGTGTTTGACTTGGTGCTGATACTATGGAGTAGATCTTTGCAAAACCAAGCACAGCTACCGGTTGTTGATATCCGTGACCAAGTTCTTCTCTTTGCTCCTAAGAGAACAGGTTCCCTCGGAGGAGTCTCTTGATGCCTACACCTGCCTGACTGGCTATCTCAACACCCGGAGGAGACAACCCGGGAATACCTACAGAACGACCACCTCTGCAACCATCCCAAGCTCCCCTTGGTCACGACTGCCCACCCGGTATTGTCCACAGCAAAGAAGGCATCACGCTAGGAGCTACACACCACTTCGACTCTCTGATTGGCCACCTGCTCAAGATTTGAGATCTTTTTCTAACCGCGCTGGAGATGAGACTCGGTGGGATGAAGGTGTGGAGAGTTTCAGTCAGGTGAGGTTGGGTTATCTCCCCGATGTCCTCTTTCGTGTTCTGTGTGGGTGAGAAGAGGGTGAGTATGAGAAAAGGGGAAGAGTGAGACATCAACCACGCGGCCCTTTCTACCGCGCCTCTGTTCACTTGCACAGTACGAACTCGCATTTTCCTCTTCTCATCAGCAAAGCTGGAGGACTGTCTGAGGGCCACGTTATCGCCACCCTTCTGCTCGTCTTCTTCTCCCTCCCGGATGATCACTCATCCTCGCTCGTCCCGTTCCCCTGCTGCTCATGGCCATGTAAGATTCTGAACACGGAAAACCGTTGAGAGTTTTTCTCGCAGACAATATAGGCACATGTTATTCATGTTCGTATCCATGGTGAGGCGAAGGCAAACCGAGGGGGACAAAAGGTGACTGATCGCCTTTTTTCCCTGTCCAGCTCTACTGCAAGTATCCGGGGTTCTTGAACCCACTCCGTTGGCCGCCAAAAGCCGGACCGGGACGGGACGAACGTATATGTAATGTACTCACCCTAGCTCCCCCGTAGCCCTTTGTCAGGCACGTTGTCCTGCTGGTTCGCGGAACACTTTTTGGTCTAGTAGTAGTCTCAGCTGTAGAGCGGGATCTAGGTCATTAGCTATTGTAGAACTTGAGAACTGACAGCTGAAAGAATATCCTCTCCGAAAAGAAAATGAATGATCGTCAGGTCCTTGATCAAGAGACAGGGCCGTGAGCCCACGCGTTAAGTCTTATCCCTCGTCTATTATGCTGGGGACTTTGCAGCCGTGTCTCTCCCTTGGTGTAGATGCACGGGTCCAAGAATATGTATGTCTCAAAACAACATCATCGAACGGTTCTCGCCAGTCGGATGAATTTTTCTGGCTTGGCTTGAGAAAAAAGAAAAGAAAGGGAATATGACATGTAACGGACACCAGGTTTGAGCGACGGAAGAGGGAAGAGGGAGGGAGCTCGAACTATTCTCTGCTCTCTCTGGTGTGCGTAATGATTTCGGTTCAGACTTCTGCTTTGGCACGTGGGGAGGGATGGTCTGGATGCCATGTGGTGGTTGAGGTGGCTGGCTGGGAGAGGGTTGACAACCTGCTGAGCAAAATTTGTCAAAGCTGAAAGCTGTCAAGGTGAATGACTGGTTGCCTTTTGATGAGAGGACATCATGCTATTTTTTGGGGGTTGTTTCTTTTGCAAAAAGAGCAACAACACACGAAGCGGAGGGTGCCGTGGTGGTGGTGGTGGTGGTGGGGGGGTTGGGCTTTGTGCTACGATATGTTCTTGTGATGCTCGATAGGGAGAAGCTCAAACGGCAACCGGCACCGGCCAGCTGTTGTGAGCAAGCGGAACTGAGAGAGAACACACCACCGCCCCATCCACGGTTTACAGCTGGATCGGACAATGCTTCCCTTCGGGATATGGCTGGTTGCATTTGTTACCTAGCATTTTTTGAGAATGTAGTGTAAAGAGAAAAGGGTGGTTCGGTATCAGCGTCGGGTATGTTCCACTGGCTGGGGCGAGTAGGTATGTTTGATGCGGATAGCCGACGGAAAGAGCATGCGATGCAGAGCGGAAAAGGGAAGGGCTTGCTTTTGACACGCGGGCACGAGCGGAAGGGGACACATGAGAAGGGAGGGAGGAGACAGGAGGGTAGGGTAGGAAATGGGTGAATGGAGGAGGGGTGTTGTGTTACTGTGTACTATGGGTGCTGCCGTGCTTGGAGGGGGGGGGGATCAACGGGTGGTGTTTAGCTAGCTATCTCATCCCTTCAATTGCTTGATGTTATTGCGGGAAGAAAAGATGGTGGCATTGGGTTGTGATGATGACGATGGATAGATTGACGGACGGACTCAACTCGGACATAAACAGCGGGTAGTTGTGCTTGATGAGATATCAGGTATGTTTTTGGGGGTTGCCTTGTTCGTATTTTCACTTGCTCACCCAGTGAGTGACCTGACATGTCTCTGTTTCTCGCTTGTGTCTATTGTTTGCCTTCCCAAGTTAAACCGGGGACACGCACCAGAATCCAAGCAGGTTGATCACACTCTATACATTTCCTTCGCTTTTTTGCTTCTTTTCCCTTCTCCCCGAGTTCAATCCGTGATACCTTGAGGGGTGTATACCGCTCCAGACCGAAACAAACCGAGAAAACTGACTGAGACACAGAGACAGAGTGACACTGGCGTACTGGTTACAGTGACTTGAACACACACATACGACACGGCATGCCTGTGACGGCTTGTCAGATAGAAAGCTGTGAGACAGAGTGTGTTTTGGTACGGGGTCACCGAGGCTTAGTCTGAAGAGGGGGTGTGTCTTTTCAGGAAAGGGCCCTTGATCGTAGCATCTCCTCGGCCGATCTGTTGGCCACTACAGAAGAGCTTGTCTAGAAGCTGTTCTGTATGCAGGGCTGTTGTTGGCTGTAGGGCTGTGGAAGGACGGAAATGAAGACAGCTAGCTGAGCACAGGGCGGCGACCTATTACGGACGTTTGGTCTCGGCTTCGGGAGTCTGTAACTGTTCTAGAAGCTCGGTGTCCGCTCTAATTCCCGGTATCCGAAGCGAAGAAGAGTTGTATGCGGCTGGTGTGTTGCTGAGTTGGTGCCTCAGGGGGCTTATTGTTTACTACCCCTGAGTGGAACCTGCCCCTATATTCTCAACTTTAGACATTGCCAGTTCCTCACTACACGCCTGCCTGGTGACTTGTATATGGGTACAAATCCTTGAATTCTATCTTAGAATCTAGCCTCTGATCACCATGCAAGTTGACAAGTTGCTTTGTCGAGGAAAATAAATGGAGACTGCCACTTCGCATGAGGGCCTAAGAAGAAAGCCAATAGCCCTGAAATACATATTACTAGGCCTTAATAGGTAGTCGGTAGATCTTAAGAGATAGTCAAGAGGCGTTGGGAGGTAATCAAAACCCGTTTAACATAGTATATAGGCCTTAAAAGATAATCTATCGGCATCAAAATATAGTCTACAGGTCTCAAAAGATAGGCCATATACCTTAAAAGATAGTCAAAAGATATGTTAACTATTCTTCAAGCTATCAACTTTCGTCACAGTGTCTCTCTATTTATCCAAAATATGCCTTTCCGCAATATACAACAATGAAATTAAATCTCCAACGTCACCCACCCCTAAGTAAAACCATTAGATCATACTACACCCGGTATTTTGCCAGCTCCAACCCACATCCTCTCATTGACGTGGGGCTTGAGGAAAGATAATGTCCGCTCAAGATTAAACATCCTTTCCATCCTTCAGAGGGTAGTACCGTATACTCGAGTTGGGTTCGCCGCTAGGGGTATGGTACTGTCTGATGGGAGGAGGTATAAAGTCGTAGGGGATAACGGTTCGGCGAAGAATGTTTTGCTGAGACCACTTAGTCTCGGCATTATCAGGGTCCCATTTTAACTAGGCCGTTAATGTTGGCCACGGTATACTACGGTAGTCCGGCTACCGAGTAGCTCTATGGAGGTCGCTGGATCGAGGGGCCCATCGTCCAGATGCATAGTATGAAGCCACATCGTACAGCTTCCTCGATTATGAGGTTCCAGTTCAACCAGCTAGGAGCCTGAAGACATCTCCTACGTTGAATAACTCGGCGAGAATAAAATAAATGTGCCGGTGACTTGAATTCGGTGACATCCATCCCGAATCAAGCACTGCTCTCTGATGGTTGATTGTTGGTTTCAAGATGATGGGTCGATCTTAGCCATTGCAGTATCGATATTGTCTTCAAATTCGTCTGCTAGCCCCGGAGAGATAGTTGGGCTTTGAACCCCAATTTGTCGACCAGACCAGTACGTGTGTGATAAATGCTTGAAGCAAGCGCTTGGTACAGTATCACTTATTCGGATGTCTAGGAAGCGAGCGCCTTGTGTTGGGTGAGGACGCGGCTCTATCTGGTGAGCAAGTGTCAACGCATCTGGTAAGCAGGCGCCCCCATCTGGTAAGCAAGCGCCCCTATTTGGTGAGCAAGCGCCAACGCATTTCACGAGCTGGTCCGGCTCGAAAGGCTGGAAGGCGGAAGAATAAGCAGAAGGTGAGATATGTCTACCCACTTCGGATACCTTGAGCATAAGACCGACACAAGTTGCTCTTTGGAAGAGACGAGAGTTCTACTAGGGGAAAATACAGGTCGACACACTTATTACAGCTCCTTCTCCAGCTCCTCCGGTCCGCTCCCCGCTCCCTACCCTGTCTCCTCCCAGGGTTTTCGAGGAGATGATCCCAGCCGTTCATCATGAGGTGGATTCTGTAGAAAGTTGGTGAGCGAGTGCCCCAATCTGGTGAAACTGGCGTCAGGGGGCGTAACTGCCCAAAATCGAGATTAGGAACAGGAGGAAGTTACAGTGGGCCAAGGAGAGAATGTGAGCTTCTTTGGGTAAGTACCTATCCTATATCCAGAGAGGCAGGAACGACCTACCGAGCGCCAGCCCTTTGGTGTGAGGTCTATCAGAAGTATGATTTCGTTGGTCTCAAAATACGGGCCGGCCCTGGCATGTGGAAGGTATCAGCAGCCAAGGCTCTTAGGAGTCCTTCATCACGAAACACAATCACTTCTTTCGCTCGTCATCTCATCACCATCTCCTCACTTTAAAACGTTTCTCATTTCTGTCTCAAAAAAGCTATTACCCAACCGAGAACCCTGTTGCTAATGTACCTATTGATATTTAGCTAGCATCTCGATATCCATTTCTCTTCCCTCTCATCAAAGAGCCAGCCAGTCATCATCACATTTGACTGACAACACTAGCAATGTCATTCATGTTTTCCTTTCCCCTCCGCAAACCCATCGCTAAGAGAGAACGATTGCACAATGAGAAAACACAAAAAGCAAAATGTCCACCCAACAATAGGCAGATTCGTCAGCCCAATCTTTGAAATGAGGAGCCACAAGTCCCTTTGACAGAAAAAGCCAACAAACTTTGTTCCCTTCTCTAATGGTATCATTACAAGTGCGTCACATAGCTGGCGCAAGAAAATAAAATAAAATCTTGAGATCGTAATCCCAAGAAACAAGAACCTGGGATGACATGCTATTCAGCTTACCATCTGCATATCCTGCTAAACCCCGTAGACAACCCAGCCGTCATATTCCCCGCCCGACCGCGGCTCTGCTGTTGCGGTATTGGTTTCGTGTGAGGGCGCAAACTCGGTACGGAATTCTTGGTCCAGTCAGAGGTCCTCATCTTCAAGCTCAGACGGCTTGAGCAGACCGCCGACCTTGGAACGACGCTCCAGGTCAGCTTGCCGGGCGTCACGCTCCATCTGCTCCTTCTCCACCAAGTAAAGTTCAGCATTGTCGCCGGCGAACTCACGCAGCGAGATCAAGAAATCACGCAGCGCAAGTCTGAACTTGTCGTATTGCGTGTTCAGCGTGAAGAGACCTTCCACAAATGCGGTGATTTGAGGGCTATTGTAACTTGTTAGTACATATACGCGTAAGACAATGAGAATCCACTAAGGTTACTTACGCAGTCAGGTTGGAGAAAGCGTTCTGAAGGAGGTTGCTCACAAACAAGCCGAGGAACTCCTTGTTGCTGGGGGAACCCTGGGCCTGATCTGGGGTATAAATAGGACCCTGGATCTTGGGCTGGGTGCCGTCGGCAGGGCTAATAAAGTAGAACATGCGCATCAAGAGCATGGACTGAGTCTTGAAGCCGGCCTTGTGGTCCTGGTCCGTCAGAACGAAGAAGACATCCTGAAGAATGGGGATGAAGAACTGCTGGAAGAACGCATTCGATGTGGCAACATCTGTCTTCTCCGCAATGTTGTTGATCAACTCCAGGCACATGTTAAGACCAGCAGTTTCCACATCGCGGTTATCGTGCTTGCTGGCCCACAGGCACGAGTCGATGACAAATTTAAACTGACGGTTGTCGAGCTTCAAGAGGGCGGGGAAGCAGTGGAGGTTGATGGCGCGGAGCAGGTTAAAGAACTCGACACGGTGCTCCGGGAACTCGGAGAAGTCCTTGTTGATCATCTCCAAAGTGCACTCAAACACATTCTCCATGATGACTGGAACCTGATCCTCCATCAACCCAGAGAGCTTTGTGATCATGGCGGTCATGCACCTGAGGACCTCAGCATCACGGGCGCCAGGAACATTGCGGTTGTAGTCAACGAGGACAGAGTCCAAAAGTTGGGGAACCATCTGGGCCCGCACTGTCTGGAGATCCTCAGCCTTGTCAATGAAGGTCTCCACAAGCTTGAGAATTTCCTTCTTGATGGTCCGCAGGCCACGAACGATGGGCATCTTGGTCGCAACTTCACCCTCGCGGGCGACAGCCTGCGAAATCAGCTGACTGGTGGTAGCGTACATCTCCAACATGTTGTTATAGAGGCGACCGATCTGAGGGAAGAAATATGTGCCGATGGAGGAGCAGGCCGAGACGTTGGTCTTCATGATGTTGCCAATGATCTTGATGGTATCGGCATTCTGGAGGATGGTGGAGTCCTGGGTAGCCGCCTGAATGATCTGGTCCCAGGCGGTGTTTGGGATGCTCATGAGCTCAGTCAATAGGCGCTCCTGAACATTCCTGTTGCCCTGGGCAGCCACCATGTAACCGCAGGCCTCGTAGAAAGTGTGCACCTGCTGGGGAGTCAAGTCGGAAGTGATCCTCCCAAGATTTCGAATGATTTCTTCAATAAAGGGTTCATTCTCGCTTGGCTGGAGAGCGACGAAGTGACGTCTGCACTGCTTCGCAATCTTAATAAAAGTGTCGCAAGCCATGTCCTGAACACCTGTCTGAGAGTTAGCGAAATGCAACAAAAGATTTGGCTTGAATAGGGTGGCATACCTTCGTGAGACTCGTGCATGAACTCGAACAGCTTATTGACGACCGTCTTGAGGAACTTCCAGTGAGCCTTCAAGAAGCGGGGGTACTGTCCAACAATATACATAATATTACTGGCGACAACGGCCTTGTTGTCTTTGCCACGTTGGATCTCGGTGAGACCGAGGAGCTCCTTGATCACGGTCACCAAGAAACGCTTCTCCGTCTCTTCGTTCATGGCCAAAGAGATGGAACCAATGGCCCAGCAGAGGACGTTGCAGTTGTGCCATGACCACTCGGATCTGTCGACCTGTCGCGACAGCTTCTCAGTCATGATGTTCTCGGTGTCGACGACATCGAGATGGGTGAGGTAAACGAGACACTCGCGAATCGTCTTGTAGAGCTGAACAGTGTCGGTTTCCTTGACAAATTCACGAACGATTTCTCCCTCATCGTTCTCCACAATCAAGACTTCCTCAGGCCTGACCATCTTCTCAATCATGACCACTCTCAGGTTCGACAGTACTTCGTTGTACTTGTGCTTGCGGAGCGGGTAGTTGTTGAGCAGTGCTGGATTGGGGGCACCGCCGCCACCACCCAAGGCGCTCATAGCCGTCATGTCGGATAAAGGTAGCGACTGCATCTCCTCATAGAGCTCCTGCACCAGTTTAAGCCAGTAGTCGAGGCAAATCTTGAACATCTCGCGGTCGTCAATCTGTGAAATGCGGATGAGGTAGAAATGACCGTGGGTGAGGAAATCGCGGTTGGGAAGGTTCTCGATCAAGGGTAGATGCGCGGAGTAGAAGTTGCACAGGAAAAGCGCCAGGTTCTGGATAGTCTCCTGGTCACGAGAGTTGCTTTGAGGATACGTTGTCTTGAGATCCATCTCCAGAGGAATAATGTTGGAAATTTGCGTCAACGTTTCGGTGAACATTTTGACAAGCTGTTCGTCATAAGAGTTGACCTGGCCAGGACCTCCCGTCTGCAAACCACCAATTTCCGTCAAACATTGGAGAGTGAGATTCCGGAATTCGGGCACCTCGAGGAATCTGGTCCTGAGGGTGTCGATGAGTGGCGTCTCGAAAATGTACCCCAAGGGAATCCAATTGCAGAAGCGCAACAGTGTCTGGAGGGTGGCCTTGATGAGGCTTGGTTGGGTTGCGCTGTTGAGGATTTCCTGGCACAGCGTAAAGATCTGGGAAAACTCGTTGCACATCGTTGTCTTGAGGTTGCGGGTTTTGGTGGAAGTCATTTGCTCGGCTGAGTAGTCGAACACCTCTTCGGAGAGGAGTCTCAGAATCGTCATGTTGTTCTCGCAGACTGACAGACTCGAGTGGCAGGCGGAGATGATCTCGTTGATAAATGTAGGCCAGTTGTGAGGCCACTCCTGCTTCAAGACAGACACGAGAACAAGGTTCAGCTTGTTGAGTAGTGTCTTGTTCGCCTTGAGCGACTCCTCAGAGCCAGAGCATTGCATGATGGTTAGAACGACGAAGTTACGGATGCCTAGACAGTTGTCAGTCCACAGCTCCCGAGCATGGCCAACAACACACCACTGTAACCTACCTTGGCACTGCTCTCGTGGCAGAACCTTCCACCTCGTCATGATGACATGATCGAGAACTTGGAGACCCAAGACTAGATGTCGCAGTTAGTATCACCTCAGACCCAGCCCCTCTGCGCCCGGATAAGAATCGGAGACCAACATTTCGTCTGTTCGTAGCTCGCCTTCGAGAGTATATCGTCGACCATCAACCAGGCATCAGGGTCTTCCTTGAACTACAATCGCAGAGTTAGTCGATAACGGCTTGGAGGGAGCTATGGTTGTTGCTGGATCGGTATCGTGGGAATGAGGCGAGTGGCAGACTTGCCTGGTTGAGAGCGGCTTGGGCAGCTTTTTGCTGCAGACAGAACAGGCGGTTAGCATCAACATTGACGGTGTGAGAGTGACTGCCTGGACGACAGAAGCGTAGAATCAAAACATACCTGTTCACCGCGGCCCTCATAGAAGGCACGGACAGTGGCGTCCAACTCTTCGATAGAGACCGGCATGGTCGTAGTCGCACACCTATCGCTGTGTGATTGTGGTTGTGGTTGAGGTATGTATGGGGAACCGAGGCCGAGAGGGTGCGCAGAGGAAGGATTGCGAGGAGAGAGGACGAGGTCTCAGGCACAACGGTGGCGGTCCTCTTTGTCGATGGTAAGGTTCTGTGGAAAGGTCTTGAGTGGAAGGCGAGGGAGAGGGCGGTCAGGATTTTGGTAAAGCAAGAGCGTTGCAAGTGCTGGGTTGAGTGGGATGACGGAAGTATGGATAAGAGAATTGAACGTCGGGTTGAAAGCTCAGAAGGCCGAACCCCACCAGCCTCTCGATTGTTGCTAGGCGAGCAACCCCGCCTTGCGTGCAGCAGCCTGCTTCGCTGGCGGTGGAGAGTCGGCTCTACCAGAGATGCCCAGAAGCGCTGAAACCGGAGCTGGTCATTAAATTATCCGGCAGCTTTGAAATCAATCATTGAGCCTCAGCCAATCATTCTGCCAGCAACCCGTCATCAAACACCTCTTCGGTTCCAGTGGCTCGGGAACACCCACCAGCTCTGCAACAGCCTGCACGTCAACTGCAGCCAATGAACCTACTTCCAGTACCTGAATTGCAAACCTGTTTCTTACCTTTATGGGCATATCTATCACTGCTTTGGGAACAAGAGTCCCAAGGAGGCATCTGCTTCGTTTGAAATGGTTTGAGATGGTGTTGGGCATTCAAACACAGATTGTCTATTTCAAGATGGCTTCTTTTATGCACCCCTCTATGGCCATAATGCCATTGCTTTTAGATCCAACTTCACCTCACTCCTTACATCATTCCACGCTCAAGACTTGGTATATCCAAGCTCAGCAAGACCCTCCTCCAAAGCCTTGACAGCACGCTCAATATCGCCTCTGGTGGGGTCGAGCTGTGGATTGCCTTGTTAGTCGTCATTGTTGCTTGATAATCAAACACAAATACACTGGGATTACTCACCACACTGACACCCATGTGACCGAAACGGATATACTTGGTGACAATTTCCTTGTGGATACCACCGGCAAACACAACACCCTTCTTCGCGAGGATAGGCAGAAGCTCGGCGCCCTTGACGCCCTCAGGGAGATAGATGGCAGTCATGCCGTGAGCCTGCTCATCAGGGTTGGCCGCAACCTGCTTAAGACCAAGGGCACCGATGGCAGCCTTGATCTTGTCTGAGGCGGCCTTGTGGCCGGCAAATCTTTCAGCCACGGGCTTCGCAAGGATCTGGCTCAGAGCAGTGTGAAGAGCGTGGACAAGCTGTGGCGAGGGGGTAGCAAAATAAGAGGGCTTCTTGGCCTCGTAGTTTTGCATGACTAATCACGTTAGTCGGGCTGTAATGCGTATATATCAACGCGAGGTAAACTTACTAGGGGTCCAGTTCTTCATAGAAGCGAAGTAGGCCGAGGGAGGGCTCTTTCTGTTCTCAAAAGCCTTCATGGCACGACCGCTGAACATGGAAATCGACAGACCGGCAGGGCAGCCAATGGCCTTCTGACTGGCAGTGACAACACCATCAAGACCCCAGGCATCGAAATCAATCTCCTCACACGCAACACTGCAGACACCGTCGACAATAATGAGGGTATCTGGCGAGACCTTGTGGACAAGAGCAGAGAGATTCTTGAGCTCGCTCAAGACACCAGTCGATGTGTCAACGTGGGTGACGGTAATCGCCTTGTACTTCTTCTCCGACAGAGCCTTCTCAATCTCGGGAAGGGTGGGCTTGGTGCCAACGGGGGCCTTGAGCTCGGTGACATTGGCACCATACACTCTGAGGCAGTCGGCGAAGCCATCACTAAAATAGCCGGTTCCAAGCACCAACACGTCCTCGCCAGCCTCAATCAAGTTGGCAGCAACCAAATCCCAGCCGAGAGTACCGGATCCAGAGAGAACGAATGGTTGAGACGCAGGGTCGGTGGTCTGGAACAGCTTGCGCAACATAGACAGGGTCTCGCCGAAGGTAGCAACAAAACCGGCGCTCACATGGCTTTCGCTGTCGAGTGGGAAGATGTGGGTGTCAGCTTCTGGATCCTTCAAAGCCTAAACAGAACGGCAAGACACTTCATAAGCACCCCTACATACCTGAAGTGACTCATGGACTGGAGGACAGCATCGTCGAACTCAATGGGTCCTGGAATCAGGAGCGTTGGGTGGGCGGGTTGAGACATCTTGGGGGTGGTTGTCGTAATCTCGCGCACTTGAATCCTGGGCAGAAGTGAGGTGTCGACGGTGCTGGGAAGACGTTCGACAGCGTAGGGGGTGTTGATCGGATATACGGGGGCAAGATGTCGTGAGATCAACGATAAACGGGCGGGGGGAGCGTCCGGTGTTTTTGGCGGGGTCATTCCTAACCGTCTGAACGCCGAGCGCGACAGTTTGGAGACCTCGGGTATAAGCACCATGTGCGTCTGCAAGCTCCCCACACCGTTCTGTACCTTATCTTGCCTGAACCGACGGTATCCAACGCCTTGCTTTGTCTCTTCTGTCCAGGTACCTGGGAACGGAAGGGTTTCTTGGTGTGATTGGACTCTGTATGACGGAAGAAACGGACGAATGTGTATGGGATATTCAAAATAAGTCTGACAAGCAGGGCCACCGGAGAAAAGACGGGAATGAAGAGAGCAACAAGGAGAAAAGTCGGTGTTTGGGTTCGTATAAAAATGAACAAAAAATACTGACCGCCCAGACAAGATCCGTTTCAACACCTAAACGGCTTCCAGGTTGTCTAGGCCCGGTTGGAAAAAGTCTACAGTTTGCTATTAGTCACGGATGCCAAAGTGTCCAATTCTAGACGCTTTGCCCCTTTTGATAATGCTCGTCTTGATGCCAAATGCACCGAACATTGTGCAATGGAAGAATGGATTTGTTCCAGGGCCGGGTCCGTCCGGCGAAGAAGCCGTCTTCGGACCCGCTCGCCGCTAGAGGGACTGTGGAGAAGTGGGGGAGGCTGGAGTGTCGTTCGTCATTGCTACCCCGCAGTCCCAGCCCCAACATCAGCCTCCAACGCCCAGGGGTCTTCTAATCTTATCGTTCCTTGACCGATGTTCACCGTGGTCAGTCAGCCAAGACCCGGCCACGACAGCTATCATCAGATAGCTTCCAGTCAACACCAATACATAACGCTGCCACTTAACCAGACATCAAACTACGAGGGTCGATACCAAACTGGTTGATATAGTCCAGACGACCTTAAACACCGCGTCTCAATTTCCAACTAAGATCCAACTGGACCTCCCCCGATACAGTAGCCCGCGGCGCATAGAATAACAGCTCAACCCTCCAGCGCAACCCACCACCGAAGCGCTTCACACCCATCCACCACCGCAACAATGGCCTTCCTAATCCTAGTAATCGGCGACCTTCACATACCCGACCGCGCCCTCGACATTCCAGCAAAGGTACCCTCCTACCTCCCTCCCCCAACCCCCTATTCAATTACCACCCCTTTCTAACCTCTCCCCCTCCAGTTCAAAAAACTCCTCGCCCCCGGAAAAATCTCCCAAACCCTCTGCCTAGGTAACCTAACCGACAAGTCAACCTATGAATACCTCCGCTCCATCTCCCCCGACCTCAAAATCGTCAAAGGCCGCATGGATGTCGAAGCCACCTCCCTCCCTTTGACTCAAGTCGTCACCCACGGCGGCGTCCGCATCGGCTTCCTCGAAGGCTTCACCCTCGTCAGCTCCGAGCCCGACCTCCTACTCGCAGAGGCCAACAAACTTGACGTCGACGTCCTCTGCTGGGGCGGCACTCATAAATTCGAGTGCTTTGAGTATATGGACAAGTTCTTTATCAACCCTGGGACGGCGACGGGGGCGTTCTCGACGGATTGGGCGGATGGGGAGGGGGAGGGGGAGGAGGAGATGGTGCCGAGCTTTTGTTTGATGGATGTAAGTTTTGAGGGGTGGGATGGTAAGGAGGGGAGATGCTGACAGTGGAAAACAGGTACAAGGAATCTCGTTGACGCTATATGTCTACCAGCTGAGGAAAGACGCGAATGGGGTTGAGAATGTGGCGGTGGAAAAGGTGACGTATACCAAGCCGGTTGAGCCAACTGGTCCATGATACCCGGGAAGATGAGAGAGACAGAGTCGAGGGAGTAGGGAATACGGTACCGGATCTAGAAAAGAGGAGCGTTTGAGTGGTTATGGAGCGTTGCTGCTGTACAGCAAGCAAAGCGTGAAAGATGTGTTGTGCCTGAGCTGTTTGGGCATTGCAGTCATCCAACTCAGCTCAAGAGAGAGAGCTCTTTGAAAAGGGGCTCCAAACAATATCAAAATATTACCTAATACTTCGAATCATGCTCATTTCAAACATACCAAAAGGTAACATCGGTTACGGTAGTCTCTCAAAATGATTGATATTTAACAACCCACCAACGATTCACAAACAAAACAAAATTGGTATCATCCAGCAACCATTTCCTCCTCCCCATTTGTTGTTAAAGAACGACGAGAACGAAACCTAACATAATTTGTCGTCAAACTCCCAATTCCCAAAATGCCATTTCCTATCCCAGAAACCCCCAACGCTTTGCCCCCCAAACTCCAGTCAAACAAATGCACCCAAAAATCAAAGCATCATACTCCTCCTCCTATCCACAACCCCTTGTTTTCCCTTCCCCTTCCCACCACTCCCACTCTCCACAGATCCCGTACTCTCATCCCCCACCGTACCAACCGAGCTCTCCTCGACATACTCCCCCAAAAACGCACTCTTCTTCGGCGCCAACATCGACGCCCTCGCCTTCCTCGCCCTCGGCCTATTCGTCCCGCTCTCCACATCCGCCTCCCTTTCCTCTTCTAGCTGCATCTTATGTAACGCCGCCTGAGCAGCCATACTTGATTTCCTTGCCGCCCGCTTCGGTTGTGGTGGTGGTGACGCTAGACTTAGTGTTGAGGTGGATGTGCTGGCAAAGTCATACGGGTCGATTTCTGGTTGTTGTTCTGCCGGCGGCTCAGGCTCACGAATCGCAAGAGAGGGGCGTTTCCTTCTGTCGTAGGTTATGTTGTCTATTTGCATTGATTCTTTCGCTGCAAGGGGACTAACAGTGGGAGGTGGTTTGTGGACGCTGGCTGAGAGCCCCCCGCTGGATGTAACGGTAGATTCAGACCTTGGCTTAGCAGAGGAGGTAGGAGCTGATGTTGGGTTGGGATTTGCCGAAGTGCTAGGGCGGTGGAATTTCCCCTCGCCAGAGACGGCATCGAATAATTCCTTGGTAGGGCGACGCATTTTATCCCGGAGGTTAGGTTCAGCGTAGCTTATTGCTGGGCGGGCGCGGCGGCTTGGGCGGGAGGTCTCACCCTCGGAGGAGATATGTGCTGGTGGTGGGGTATCATGGGGAAGTGGCTCAACGGAGGAGGGTCGGCCGGGTGTTGTTGGGGAGGCGAGAATTGACATAGGGAGCGGTGCCTCTGGTTCAGCGATGACGGATAGGACTGTTGGAGGCGGGAGGGCGACTGGCGGGACTTGGATCGCGGGAACTGTTGGTTTCCGTGCTTTAGGTTGTTCCTTATTTTCTTTCGGTTCTGGCGCCTTTTCCTTCTTTGGTTCCTCAACCGGCTTTGGCTTGATCGCCATCTTCTTGGGTGACATGAAATCCTCGTTCGTGCTTTTTGCAGATAATGGTGCCCTTGCCCTGTCCCTCTTGCTCGCTGGCAATTCCTTGATGCTCCTACGCTTCTGAAAGATATCGCCGGCTGGGAGAGCCTTTTCAGCAGCTACCACGTCTTTGAGTGCCTTGGCTGTTTGGTCCAACGTAGCCTGGATACTATTTTCGTCGCCATATTTCCTCTTCGCTCCCGCTCTTATTGTTTGCGTAGGTGGTGTTGGTGGCTGCTGCTCAAAAGAGTGTGGTCTCTTTTCAGGCTGAACATCCTTCATGGGCGTGGTCTCTACCATCTTGCTCGGTTCTGGGCTGGCCTCCAGTTTCTTGGTCAAATCGAGTTTGGGTGGCGATGACAAATTCAGCTGTCCGTCGTCGAATTTTCGGATTGGCGAGGATTTCTTCACTGGCTCCTCATCGATAAACCGCGAAACAGGCGGTGGTCCTAGATCCAATGAATCCGCACTCGTGTCGGCAGCGGCAGCACACAAGGCCATAATCTCCTCGCTGTTCATGGTCGCTCTTTGATAACTCTTGTTCTCGTATATCGGCGGCATCCTCCCCTCCTGGGCAGCCAAGGTCTCTGCGTCCACATTGGTGTCTCGTCGTCTTCTTATCGCTGGGGGCGTCCTGGAGATGCTCGGCCGCGACGATTTTGAGAATTTCCTATCCGCACCAGAATGTCGTTTCGCCGGTGGTTCCACTCCCAGATTCCCTAGCAACGCGCCAAATTCGGCGAGTTGGGCCTCTAGCTTTGCCTTGATCTCGAGCGCATGGTCGGCTATCCTTCGCGCGCTGTTGTCCTCTAGTTGTTTTTCCAGACGGAGTATCTGGCCTCTGAGCTCCAAATTCTCGGACAGGAGACACGCGCAGTCGTTTTCGAGGCGACGGATTTTCTGTGACTGATCCGAGTTGATTCTGGCGATGTCTCGATTTTGCCGTAAAAACTTTCGACGTACTACAAGATAAATGTCAGCGACACAGAATCATGGCAGCCAACGGGTGGAAGAGCATACAGATCTCCAGATTGCCGTCGGTAGCAGACACAGGTGGCTCATTGAGTCGGGCCATTGTGCATGTTGTTCGGGCAAAACAGCTCGAGGTTGTTTCCAGTGTGCTGGTGAGACAGGCTCTCACTGAAAAAGGATCGGCGGGGCGGTATTCGATGATTGTAGGGTCGCAGGCGACGCGATTCCGGTGGTCGGCGGGTGGTCGGCGGGTGGATTTGAAGGCGCGAAAAGTCGGGAAGGGCGGTGTCACTGACGAAGTTACATGGATAATTTGCTTGTCATTTCTGCACAGTGTTTACTTCACTTCCTAAAGAAGCATAGCAATGCACTATGCACGGACCACTCGAGACTTGTGTTGACTGGCAACCGTTTTTGGCTGGCTCCAAAGCCGAGCTCTGCCCCACTTCCAGATGCCAACACACGTCAGAAAAACGAGTCCGCTACTGACATGTGTGAACTGCACGAATAACCATTTCAGTATCTGTACCTAACCTCGACAACTGTCTCTTCGACTTGATTGCCTCGTTGCCAACACCTCGGATCGCTAAGATGTCCGGCTACCCAACCCGAAGTTTCCCATCCCACATGCGACAGCCCTCTCTCGGGCCTGGCGCGGGGGGCCAGTCTCCAGCTCTGGTGGCACGAGTGAACGAGAAGAAGGCCGAACTCGAGAACCTTAAAGAGCTCCGGGATTTGAGTGCTGCAGTTGCGTCACAGATGGAGGCCCTTGAACAGAAGCTAGGAACTCTCTCAGACGGAACGGAAGGTGTGTTGTCTTGTTGGGCTGTGGCTGGCTTGATCCTGCCCAAGTTACTGACTTTCTGGCAGCCATTGCTCTGGTCTTCGCTAATTGGCATAATGTGCTGAGGGCAATCAACATGGCATCGGGTATGCATATCTCTCCGACTTCCCTTCCTGTCGGAATGGGGCAGCACTAACTGGCAGCAGCGAAACTTCCTAAGCCCAACCCCGAAGCCGAAGACACAACGCCCTTGCCACAGACACTCGTCCGGATCCCGACCGAACATGCTCCTGCTCTACAAGCACATGCGGAGGGCGCAGCTGAAGAGCAGGAATCAGGCTGAAACCGTTGCGACATGAGAGAATCACACTGGGTTGGCCTCTCTCCTTGCAATCCACAGCCGGTAACATCACACCTGAAAGCATGGTTAAGGATGGACTGTCATATGTATGGATTAGAGGTCGATTGGTCTGTTGGATGCATAAACTACAATATCGATATCATATCGATCCAGGTTGCTGTGCCTCAAGCCGATAAGACCAGAGACAAGGCGGGGTACATTCTGCCAAGCAAGGCGCGTCATTCTCGCGTTCCTTAGTCAGCCATCAGAAGGACGGGAACATTAAGTCTAGCCTCTTTGGGTGCAAATCCGAATGATGTGCAACAGGGACAGGGACTCCGGCGGAATTACAGGTGGGGTATCGTCACTTGGGACCGAGAACGGTTCTGGTGGGGTGTTTGATGATGGGGTTGCGGGAGCTGTGCTGCTGCTCCTTTGGAAGGTCGGGGAAGCTGCAGAGTGGGAGATGCAGTATGCCCATCATGCCTTGTCTACACGAGACAAGAAGGCACAGAGGGGAAGGACGGGAGAAGGCAAAGGGGGACGCCCCTCCCCGACGCGTTGCTGGAAAGTAAACAAGAGACTGCCAGTCCTCTGGAGATGTCCTCTTTTCCCATCAACACCATACACACAATCTACACATACGTTCTCTCGTCCATATTGCTTTTGCTGTCTTTTGAGCACTACGCTCCAATTGCTACCCAGCATTCTTGATCAACTGATAACTGAACGATATCTTTCCATCTGATTTTCCCCAGAGTCTCGACCCATCGCCCTCGGCACTGACCAATCGTCCGCTGATTAACCGCGAAATTGCATTCCGACCCCTGGCCTTTCACACTCTTGGGGCATCGTGTGCTTTGAGGTCTGAGACCCTGTGGCTAGCCTTGGCATATTTCGTCGGTTTATTGCTGCGATTTAAAGAACAATGATGGCCACCACCACCTCGAGACATCGGTCGAGTCTCGACTTTGACATCCACACTGACCACAGCCATCTCTCGCAAAAGGCCAACTTACCACCCGGCAACAAGTTCGCCGTCCTGAGCGATATTCACAATCTTAACTCGCTCAACATTGATTCTCTGGCCCGAGACCTGGGCAGCCTCCATCTTGAATACTCTTCGAAGGAAGGCAATTGTCAGCAGGGACACAAGGCCAAGGACCGGAGGGTTCGGTTGTCTGTTGACAACAACATTGAATACGATCATCCTTTTTTTGACAAGCACCGTGTGGTTTCTGCCACCACCAACGGCAGCGAGACGACTGTTGCCTCTGACGGTGAGCTTCACTGTCTTGAGACTTTTTACAGAGTCAATGCTAATTCTTGGTTGATGTAGACTTCAAGCACAACAACCCCCTAGCCCAAGCCGAGCACCGGCTCCCCAGCAACTTGGAGCAGATAAGAAAGCACCAGGAAGGTCAGTTCGAATGGCTTCTTACGATTCCGCTCCCGTTTCGCAGCAAGTCGCGCCGCCGGGTGGGAAACCGGTCTCTCGGTGATTCCTATGACGGAGAAGACCAAGAACCTGACCTGGGCAGCGGCAGCGGCGGGAAGAATGTCTTGTTTGGGTGCAACCTCATCCATAACAGGACGCAGTCTGATGGCGCTTCTGTCGACCATGGTGGCTCGCTCACTAACAGGTATACCCTTTTAGCTACTCGGGTGGAGAGTGAAGAGGAGATGTCTGCTGTGGAGCAGTCTGTTGTTGTGGAGGAGGCGGATAGCAGTGTTGTTGCGAATGTTTCGCAGGAGGAGAACTCGACTGTTTTGAGGGGCGGGGAGGAGAATCTGCAGCCGGAGGGGCTGGAGGAGAGGCCAAAGTCGGTGTTGAGTATCAAGGTTGATGAGTCGTTGATAGGCATGGAACACTTGTCTCCTTTGCCGTCGCCGCAGCCTGCTAGGCCGCTTTCGAGGATTGAGGACTCGGTTGAGGAACTTGATAAGCTTGAGGAGGAACTTGAGGCCCTTAATGAGGTGGCTCAGTTGGAAAGGGTGGTTTCCCCTGAGTTGGCCACCGAGCCGGTTCTTGAGTCTATTCCTGAGGCCCCTGTTCAGCAGCAGCCCTCAACGTCGACAAAGCGGGCCTCGACTATTAGAGCGTCGACTACTACTACTCCCACTACTCACACTACTACCCGCACACGCAGCACAGCTGAACGCAGCTCGTCGGTCCGGAAGTCGACGTCGGCGTCATCGGCTAGGGAGGATGACAAGCCTGCTTCTACCTCCAAGACCGCCGCCAACATCTCTACAGTCCGCCGCTCTATTGCCCGTCCTTCTAGTCTGCTGCCTCCCAAGGCCACGGTGAAATCTAGCAGAGCACCCACCGTCCCGGCCTTTGAACTCCCTGGTGAGGCTGTCGCCCGTCGCCTCAAGGAACAGCGCGCCGCGAGGCTCTCTCAGCAGGTTTCTGCCGAAGAAGCTGCCGCTATTGCCGCGCAATTCTCGCCTAGCAAGCCGCATGCCAAGTCTAGCAAGCCGTTGACACGTCCGACGTTTGAGTTGCCTGGGGAGGCGATTTCACGGCGGAGGAGGGAGGAACGCGAGGCGCGGCTGAAGGCGCAAGAAGAGGAGGAGAAAAAGAGGAGGGAATTCAAGGCTAGACCAATTCGTGCGAGTGTTATTGGCAGCAGTGGGGGAAATTCAGTTCGGGAGACGGCTACTAGCCGGGCCAGGCAGGCTAGGATGGAGGCTGGGGGACAGGCGACGACGCCGACGCATACCTCGACTGCTACTGCGCCTACGTCAGCTTCTGCGGCGAGAATGAGGCATTCCATTGCTGTTACTGGGGGTGGGTATGCTTCTAGCACGGTGGCTGCTTCGACACGGTCAGCGGCGGCTCTGTCTCTGACGACCACGACGGCAACGACGACTAGAGGTCGGATATCTCTTGCTGCTCCTTTTGCTGGGGGAGCGGGTTCTTCTAGCAGGGGGACGTCGGCCACTTCTGCTGCTAGCAGTAGTGGGAAGAGGAGCAGTACTACTACTACTACTGTGAGCCAGGAGGAGGTGCAGCAGCAGAAGATGAGGGGGAAGGAGATTTTCAAGAGGGATAATTCTTTTACTTTGGAGAGGGAGAGGGAGAGGAAGGAGAGGGAGCAGGCGGCCAAGATGGCGAGGGAGCAGGCTGCGGAACGGAGTAGGGCTCTGGGACGGGAGTGGAAGGAGAAGATGGCTGTTAGGCAGAAGAGGGCTAGTTTGATGATTTCTGGGTCGGGGGGTGAGAGTGGTGGGCAGGGGTATTAGATGGTGGGGGAAGGGTTTTGTTAGCTTGGAGTTTTTATTATTTGGGGGTCGTTTTTCTTTTGATTCTGGATTGATTGCTGTAAGGAAAGACAGATAGGGTATTGTTAGGATTATGATTGGGGTTTTTGGTGGGGGGTTAGAAGAGATGGGGTATTGTTAGGGCGTTGGTTTTTGGCTTGGGAAGAGTGAAGTTGGGTTTGAAGAGGAATAGTGTATGTTATGTGAAGGAGAATGGAACAGATTACTATCATCACCTGTACCGGTTGACATCATGTCGACTTGGTAAAATCTAAAGGGCTGCCTTTACGGTCTTCGACGTTTCTATTGTGTCCAAGAAATGTGTATTGCTCTGGTCAAAAGAGTACCAGCAGTAAGTACATCAGCTCCATTACAGTCCCTGTTGAAGTAGCAACAGTAAGAAGTCGAGCAAAGCTGGCTGGAAGTGGTACGGAATATCGATTGTTGGTGATGACGAAGGTATGTTTCCGGGCCACACAATATTTTGTAATTAGCTATGGCTACCTAGGCGTGATACACACAATTAAGCTACAGAATGAAATCCACGATACAGGTATGTGGCCCTGAAACATACTGTCAAAAGCTGAAAAACATCAGAATAAAAGAAGGAAACCGAGTATTCCACGATACCTGTCGTCCCCTCCTTTCCTAGGTAGTTCCTCAAGTGGCGTTAGCTATTACACAAAGTTCTGCTCCAGCCCTCCCTGTTTATCCTGATAATATTCCTAGAAACGTTCTGGCCCAGGCCCATATCCACTTTCGCCAGCCTCAACTGTGTTCCCATCTTCGCTGCTGCGCCGCCCTTCGCCATCTTGGATTCCGTCCCCGATGTTGCCTTTCTCATCCCCGTCCCTGGTGGCCTGGCATTGCTGAGATTCTGAGCTCTGGCCAGCCTTGTTGTTCCCGTTCTCGTTGCCCTCGTAACCAGCATCGTCATCCGTGCCGTTATCGACGTCTTCGTGGTGACTGCTGCTCCCACCGGCGTTCTCACCGCTCTTCATTGCAGCGTTTGCCTCAGAATTGCCGTGTGTGTTCCCGTTGCCACCGCCTTCGCCTCTCAAATCCTTCCATTCTTCCAGTGCCGACAAACTTTCGACGGTATCGGGATGATCCGAGCCCAAGACCTTCTGACGGAGGCGAACACACTCCTGCATCAACTCTATAGCTTCCTCAAGACGATCCATGTCCTTCCAATTATATGCAAGGTTGTGAATGCTCACCAGTGTGTTGGGATGCTCTTCTCCCAATATCCTTTTCCGCTTTCCTAGCACTTCCGCCTCTAATCTTTCAGCATCGCGGAATCGACCTTCCTCCCAATATAAAGAAGCTATTTCCGCTTTTGTGTCAATGGTCCTATGATTATCTAACCCAAGCACTTTCTCTCTCAGACAAAGGCATTCTTCAAGCAGCTCTAACGCATCATTAGGCCGCCCCAGACCCCTCCAAGTTACGGCCAGGTTGTGCATACTAGCCAATGTATTGGGATGTTCTTCTCCTAGAACCCTCTTTTGAATTTCCAGTACTTGTAGCTGTAGTAATTCGGCCTCCTTCCACCGGCCTTGTGACTGGTATGTTGATGCTAGGCTGTGCATACTAGCCAATATATTGGGATGTTCTTCTCCTAGAACCCTCTTTTGAATTTCCAGTACTTGCAGTTGTAGTAATTCGGCCTCCTTCCACCGGCCTTGTGACTGGTATGTTACTGCTATTTCGTTCATACTGGTTAATGTATCTGGGTGCTCTTCGCCCAAGTGGGCTTGACTGATCTCCCATGTTTTTTTCTGGTACAATGCCGCTCTCTGGTAATCCCCCTGTCCGGAGAAAAGCTGGCCCGCATTATGAAGAAGGCTTGCTCTCGCCAGCTTTCCTTGTTTTGAGGAAATGTCTTCTCCTAGTTTTAACACAGCAGTGGCGTGCGGGAGGTATGCGTTGCATATAGTCCAATTCTTGTACTCCCCCCACGGGAAACACACAGTCACGACTAAGAGTGCCCGCTCGGCGAATTTTTGCTTTATGCCGTTCTGAACCAGCCATTTTCGAGTGACCAAATGCACGAGTCGATGCATGTCAAATTTTTGGTCTTTGTCTTCAGTGACAAATGAAAACGCTTTTAGTACCCCTAGTGCCTTGATGAGCTGAAGCTCTCCTGCACCGTGGTCTTTGGCGTACGTGAAAAGAAATTCGTAGGGAATGGTCTGGCGATCGAGGAAACTCATGATTGAAAGAAGCTCGCCTGCGAGGGTGTTCTGATTCTGAATTTGCTTAAAAGAGATAATCCAAGCCTCTGCTACTGCGCGAGGAGTTTCCGAGTCTCTCCCAACCGTTTCAAAGTCTTCGCTAAGTAGATCGATAAGAGTCCGGTCGCTCTCGTCCAGGAGTTGGATGTATCGAGAGATCGTGATACTGTTCTCTTGGATGAACGAAGCTGCCTGAACCAGTGCCAATGGTAGATGCTCAAGCCGAGCAGAAAGTCCTGCATAATCCCCAGGCATCGTGTCGATTTCTGCAAGCCGTGTTGAGAGCAACTGGGCTGTCTCGACTTCATCCATCTTTCCGATCCTAATAACGGACGAGGCCATTCCTTTGGTTAGCCTGGAGGCGACCTGCAGGTTTCTTGTGGTGATGAGAATAGTCCCGTGCGCACACTCTGGAAGGTAGCGTCCCAATCCACCATTTCTGTTGAAGAAAAGCTCCAGATCATCAGCATTATCGATTGCCATGATCCACTGACCACACACCTGGCTTTCTAACCAGCTCTTTACCAATGGCAACACCTCTGCTTTGGGATCTTCATGCCCGGGGATCCGGTATTTCTGTGCGATAGCAGTGTATGCTTCACGGAACCGCTCGTGGTTGCTTGCGTGGACCCAAAAGACTGATATGTTGGGGTAAGTACGCTGGATCCGATATGTGAACTCGATGGCAATTTGTGTTTTCCTGTCAGGTGTTAGGTGATATTAACAGCATGAACGAATTGAACTTACCCGATGCCCCCAAGACCGCAGAGAGCAACTGGGGTCTGTGAGGTGGAGTTGCACCACAGTTGATGTAGCTTCGCTAAAATATCTGACCGACCGACGAAGTTATTGTTCCGTGGGTATGGAACAGAAACTAAATGCGCATGAGACAACTTCCGAGATAGCATGTAGAGGTTGCAAGGTAATGAGACTATTACGTACAGGTATCGTCCTGAAGAGAAGGAGAAGGAGTCCATTTCTTCAAGAATGCCTTCATACACGCGGCGGCGGTAGCAGCTGCGTATGGCTGCCATTCTTTCGCCTTGTGACTGTCCGCATAGTCACAGACAGCCTTGATCACAACACAAGGGAAGGTGTCCCAAACTCCTGCTCCTTCCATCTCGAACCCTATGATGTTCGCCTCCAATTTCAGTTTCGACTCCTCCACAATCTTGTCGCGATACGGTGCTGATTTCACGACGTTGTCGCCTGAAGCCATGATACCCAGGTGAACCATAGGATGCGGAGTTTGATGGCCGAGCCTCTCGCGTGTCACTAATTTGCCGTCGCACCCACAGGTCTCACACAACTCCTTTTCGCGGATATGGCTGTAGGTTGCCTTATAAAGCTTGTCCTTTGCTGCGCCTGGATATTGGGTAGACAGGCCCGACTGGGCCGGTAGGACCGATAGGACCGACATGATCTTGGTCATTTCCTCTTCAAGCATCTTCCTCTGCCGCGGGACCTTCAGTTGCGAGAGAAAAGAGCGTACTTCTAAACTGGGCCTGGCGAGAGTATCCAAAAGCCCGGCCTTGATTTCGAAGTGATCATCATACTGCCGTCCCAAATCGTACTGAATGATCCCATCACTGATGATAACATCGCCAAGTATAATCTCTGTGCTGACATCGTGTGTAGAGCTAAAAGGGACGCCGCCGCAGACCCCCACAACAAGTGCGAGCTTGATGTTGGGGAAACTGTGCCTGCAGTTGGATGCCACCAGCGCAGAGCCGACTTTCCCTATCCCCGGCATGTGTGCGAGAACAACATTGTGACGACCAATGGCACCGGTGGTATACGCATTGGGATCACCGGCAACTTTGTCGTAAGGTGGACCCTTCTCATCCCAGTAGACGTCGAAGACAGCGTCCACGGCAGTGGCCTCTGATGAGAGCGCGCAGATGATGGCAATGCTGAAGTCGCTCCGTTTGGCTGGACGTCGGGGTGGGACATACGTGCTGACTACATTGTTGGTTGTCGAAGACTGGATTACTAACTGACGGTCCTGCGATAGTCCAAGGGAAGTCCGCTGAGGTGTTTCTGCCACGGCACTGGCAACTGTCAACAAACAGTCTATTTAGACATCAAACCAGCAAAAGTACGCACTCGTTGGCAACGGCAGGTTCTAGGATCTGGTTTCGGTCACTGTCAACCAGGACCCGGGGAACCCTAGCGGACGGCGGCGGTGGAATGGAGCGTTCTTCCTGTAATTCATCGGTTGCCATCCGCTTCCGGTGTGATCCCAAGACCGGGGGCATCATAATTGTTCAAGCGCGTCCCTGTCGAAGATGTATGCTGTATTAATTAGATGTTCTGATGTGCTTTCAGAAAGTTGATAGAAGAAGGAAATGCACTTTCTTCCGCAGAGCCTTATCCAGCTGGCAGTCGGTCAGATCGTGGGTGCCTTGCCGCTTGGAATTGGTGTGGCTCATGCTCAGCCACTCCGTCGTCCGCCTATATGTGAGAGGTCTACAGATTTGATACAGTGCAAATCACCTGATGCGAACAAATTGGAAGCCCTCAAGTCTGCCTTGTGACTATGGCTGGGCTTGATTGATTCTGTTTGGAGACTTCGTCATCAGGTTTGAGTTGATTATACATATCATGTGGAATGTCTACAAAGCTCATAAATCATAGACCGAAAGACCAACAACCAACAACCCCCATCGTCCGAGCCGGAGACCGGACGGGCGCAGTAACCACAACATGTGCCTGAGTCTAGACCCAAAGGGTCTCCGTGCCTGATGAGAGGAGATGTGAGGTAGGAATATCTCGTGTTACATGTCGATAAATGTAGCTCAATCGGGCGATTGTCAAGGGTTTGATATGCAGCCTCGCCGTCGTTGATCCGAAAGTGAGGTGAAACCTATAAGGATGGTTGTGTCCGTGCCGCCGTCACGATGTTCAGACGAGAGTGGCTTTGCCCTCGTCCTCTCTCCAGTCGTTCATTTTAAGTCGTTCGTTCTCAATACAAACGGTCACCTTCACAAATATTCTTCCAAAATTTTAGAGTTTGCGCCAACTCGAATCTCAGACACCAAAAACCGCTGTGCGACCTCAACAGCCGCTGGACCAATTGCCCCGAGCGACCGAACCCGGAAACCGTTAACCACCGCTACACAAACCTACTCTCAAGCCCTTTGTACTCAAACACTGCTGCGTCCTGCGAGAAACCGGGAGAAGAAACGACAATCACAGAAGCCCGAAAGAGAAGGAAATACTATGGATATGACGATATACACCGGTAGATTATAGCCGAGAGACCCTTTTTCTACCACTCTCCCGCTCCGCAGCCACCCAGGCGACCAAGATGTACGCCAAGGACCGCGAAGCTTCTCCGCATTTTAGCAGCGGCAGCGGCGGGTCCCGGTCTGGAAGAAGTGCAACGGTGGAGCTTCTTCTCCAACAACAACACCGAACCCGAACCTCGTCGCATGGAGGAGGAGGAGGATTAGGAATGGGTATAAAGCAGAGGCCCCTGGTCCGACCGAATCATAGATCATATTCTTACGGCCATTCGAGAGGAGGCTTTTTCAGGAACAGGTTATCACTTTGGATATCAGGGCTCGCTGTGTTAGTGTTGGTGTGGATCTATCTGAAAGTCTATGGCCACGGTTACGGATATTCACTGAAGAATTCATATTCAGGCGCTGGGCTGGTAACATCGAGACCCGGGCAGCAAGGGACGAAGATTTCTTTGGGGGACTTGCCTGCTTTCATTTTACCGCCGGTGACGACGACAACACTGGTCAGAATGACGAAACCAACAGCATCACCAGGGAAAGCAACAGGGAAGGGCAGCGGTGTGAAAGCGACGGCTCCGGCAGTCGAGTTGAAGCAGGGCATTTACATCGGGACAACAAACCTTAAAGCGCCAAGATTCAAGAAATCGGTGGAGGCATTCAGGGGCATCCCCTATGCTCAGACGACCGGAGGGCAAAACAGATTCAGGCCACCACAGCCACTAGAGCCATCGAAGGAAACATTTCAAGCTACGAGATACGGAGAATTCTGTCCGATCAACGATGGGGTGGTCTATATAGGCCAGGGCGAGAATTGCCTAAACCTGAATGTCTACAGGCCTGCTGGACTGATCAAGGGGAAATATGGGAAGGGTCAAGACGGAAACGAGCTCAAGCTGCCAGTAGTGGTGTATATCCACGGAGGAGGGTTCAATGCTGGAAAGGGGATTGAGAGGAACATGGCCAGTTTCGTCGCCTGGGCGGAGCACGACATCGTTGCTGTGAACTTCAACTACAGGGTGGGCGCGCTGGGCTTTCTACCGAGCGATGTTACTGCTAGGGAAGGGATTTTGAATCTCGGGCTGAGAGACCAGCAGGCGCTTTTGGAGTGGGTGCAAGACAACATCGGTGCCTTTGGTGGTGACAAGGACAATGTCACCATCATGGGACTCAGTGCCGGTGCCCATTCGGTATGTCCTTACTTACCATCTCGTCTGAGCATACGATACTAACATTATCAGATCGGCCACCACATCATGCACTACGCCAACTCCCCCAGACCACCCCCTCTCCACAAAGCCATCCTCGAATCCGGCGCCACCACCGCCCGCGCAGTCTTCTATCCCACCCACCCCCGCCACCTCATCCAATTCCGCGAGTTCCTCACCGCCATCAACGCAGCCCACATCCCCGAATCCGAAATTTTCCCCCACCTCCGCACCCTCCCCCTCAAAACCATCGTCGCCGGCTCCAAAGCCGTCTGGGACAAGTACGTCGACAGCGTCACCTGGCCCTTCCAACCCGTCATCGACGGCCCAAACCCCTACTCCAACTCCTCCCACGCGAACCACACCCTCCCAGACATCATCCCCGACCTCCCCATCTCCTCCTGGCAGAACAGCCACCACCTCAAAATCCCGATCATCACCGGGTACAACACAAACGAAGGCACAATCTTCATCCCCCCTGACGCCTCCACCAATTCTGAATTCCGCTCCTTTTTCAAGACTTTGATCCCGACGTTGAAGGATGCTGATTTGGATAAACTGGAAGAATTGTACCCCGACCCGGTGACGAATCCGACCCTCAGCCCGTATGTCTCTGTTCCTAATGGAAAGGGGGCTCAGTGGAATAGATTGGATACGGCGTACTCCCACTACGCTTATATATGCCCTGTTCTGCAATCAGCGCATTTCATGTCCCTTTCTGGGATTTCCAACGTTTATGTATATCGGTATGCTGCTACTGGTGTCTTTGGAGCCGCTAATCACGGGGATGAAGCGCCTGTTGTGGCGCATGATATGGAGTTTTTGGGTTACGGGAATGAGAGGCCGGGGTTGGTCAGGACGGCGGATGAGATGATTTCTTTTTGGTCGGGATTTGTGGCTAGTAAGGGGGGAGATGTTAACGCTGCGAGGGGGAGGAGGGTGCAATGGCCGAGGTTTGAGAGTCCGGCGAAGAGGGAGGGGTGGTGGAAGGATTTGGGGAAGGGGAGGGTGATGGTTTTTGGGGAGGGGAATAATGAGCGGGATAGGAGTGTGCCGCAACAGGAGAGGAAGCAAGGGTATCCGGTCAAGGTGGAGAGCTTGACGAGGCTGGAGAGGGAGGCTTGTGAGTTTTGGTGGGGGAGGGTTGGGTTGAGTGAGGGGTTGGGGAGGGGGGAGGAGGGTGGGAGGTCGAAGTTGTAGATGGGCTGGGTTGGGTGATGTGGAGGGGTGGATTGTTGGATTGTTGGGAAATGGTTTGGCGTTGGGAGTATGGGAATTGGGTTTGGGTATTTGTGTGATTGGGGGTTGCCATGTTGATGATGGGATTAGTCTGGCGAGATGAAAGGGCTGATACAGGACCGATTACAACGAAAATATATTGTCTCTGACTATTTGTCATGTCTGTTTCATCTGTTTACTAACTCACATGGCATATCGGGCGTGGTTCAGGATGCGTTTTTACACATCTCACGCTAACTCACTTTGCAGTATCAGGATTTTTGAGGGTCGGTTTGGATAATTGAGCTATAAGAGGTGGCGGAACCTATTCTCCATCCTACCTACATTCAAGAAGCAAGCTGGCATCCATATGTCACAGAGTGGGTAATTGGGGAAGGAACATCACACTGTATGTTTTCCCGTAATTGAATTTGTTTACAGAGATATCACTATTCGCAAGTATTACCAAGCCAGGAGTTCTCAACGACATATACCCTCGGCGATTCCCCCGGTCTATTTTCGTGACTCCCACCCCCTCGGGATGACTACCTACCTAGTCTTCCCAAGAGATATGTCAACAATCTGACTCTGACTTCTCCTGCACCCCGCAATAAAATAAACAGCGGCCCGGCCCTTCACTACGTTCCGTGAAACAATGAGACGCCTGTACATGTCCCCATTCGGCGACTTGCAGAGCGGTGGTGATCTGGAACTCCAGACGTTAGGTAAACAGAAGCCGAGGTTAAGCTATACTCGAAGGATGATACACTGCAGTCCTCCTGCGTCTGCTCCGGTAATAAACCGTTGTGCCGGTCGATCCGTTGTAGATCAACAAATGTGAAATAGATGTTCTTGGATCAGGGGGTACCTAGCCAGGTTGGGAATTACCCAGACCCAAATCCTCTGAGGAGGTCAGTAGTGTGGTCACTCAGCAAATATTTGACATCATCACCAGCATATCAAAGTCAAAACATAGTCATTTCCAACCACCCCATCGTAGGGCAGCAGTATTATATTAACTTGATATTTTTCTTCCCCCCATCACCACCTTAGAATCTCATCCTTCCATCGGTATCAAACCCCCTTTCCACATCTCAATATGCTCAAAGATACAAGAAAAAGGGTATCAAAAGTGCTGTAACTCCCTTCTCTTTTAGGGCTGGCATTTCCTCTCCTTTCTCTCTTCCTCTTTCCCTCTCCTAAATTGTTCATCGACATCGTAATTCTTCATCATCTCTATCCCTCCCTTCCTCTAAATATGGTTTCCCCCCTTAAATCAGCTCCCGCCTCGCCCCCCGCATGAAAAAGCTGAGTGTATATGTGACCCGAATCTCTCGATATGTCCAGAATAAAAGTTTGCAATATAAATAGCAGTAAATGTTGACTGATTCCTTCTTTGCCAACCTGACTCAGGTTGGTGTCGGGAGGATAGTGTTGATTCGTGGTTGGTGTGGGCAGCCGGGAGGGAACAGCAAGTCGACTGCGGTATGCGAAAAGCACGATGCATTGACGCCAGACCTCTGGAACTTGTGTAATCTCATCTTTTCAATACAAGCTGAATGTTGCCCAGTTTCCATGATAAGTTTCGTATATTCAAAAGTCGTCCTAGGCCTTTTCTCCAGCGCTAGCCAGCAGCTTTTCCAGCTCATTGTTCTCCTTCACCAACTGGTCAATCCACACGTGTGTCGCGATGAGGACGCCAGCCTTGCTAAGATTCTGGTTGATGACTGTCGGCACGATTTGGTTGAGCTTTGCAAAGCCATCCTTGATAATGTTGCGGCGCTTCTGTTCGCTCTTGATGTGATTCTCCCGCTTCTGTGCCTCTGACAGGTTCTCTCGAGGCGGCTTGGCTGCTGTTGACTTTTTCCGTTTCCCGTTGGCTGGGGGAGTGGCGCCGTCTTCTACGGCAGAGGCGGCGATAGATGGCTTTCGCCTCTTGGCGGTTGGCGGCGACAAGGCCGACCTAAGTGGTGACGGAACAGATACCGGAGTCTCTTGGATGACAGAGCGTTCTTGCTCCTCGTCTTCGTCGTCCGAATCCGTCGACTTGTCGCTTCTTCTGCGCTTTTTCAGGGCGCTCGATGAGCCGTCGCTTTGTGGTGGATTTGGTGAAAGGTCGGACGTCTTCAGTTGTAGGGGTGATATTACCCCGTTCGTTGTGGTTTGTGGAGGGTGAGATGCTGCCCACGGCTCAGGACTGGGTGCTCGTGTGGGAGCATTGCTGTGGTTTCGTTGCAGGCAGCTCAAAGTTGCCAGTTGCTTCGCGGCGATGTGTTCTGTTGATTCTCTCTCGTGCCTCGGAACGAAATGTTGGGCGTTGCTGAAACCTGGATCGGATCCAAACAGGACCTCCACCGTTCGTGATGGTCTCGCTTGTTGAGAATGGGATGGCCCAGCATTTGAAGCGAAAATGTTGAAGCTGTTGGCATCTTGGTGCAAGGGCATTGGTATCCCGTGAGAGGGCATGAACTGCAAGTTGGTACGGGGGGACTGCTGCTCAGATGCCGGGAGCAGAGCTGTTGCGGCACTCAGGACATCGGCCGATGGCTGGCCCATCGGGGTGGGAGCAAAGTTGTTGCTGCCGTGAGATGCATAATGAGGACGGATTGGAAGGGCCGAGTTGTACTGTTGCATGGGCTCCTGATAAAGCATGTTGTCGGTGTTCACTCCAAAGTTCAACTCATGACCGACAAGCAGTTCGTCTGACCATTGCTCCGAGTGCAGACCTAAACCCTCACCCCATGATGTTCCAGGATTGTCGCTCTGAAATACTCCAAAGAATGATTGCAGATAATCGGTGCCATCTTCACCGAGAAGACTCTGGCCCGAGATTTCGAGGCCACCGGGATTGGCGAACAGGTCTGGATGGTCTAGTGTGGGATCTCCGTTCGGATTGTTAATGTCGTCTGGAAACAGGCTATTAGTATTCTATGATCCAACTCTTTTTTGCTCCTTGAACACCTACAGCCGAATAGAAGACCGCCGGGGGGGTGCGTCGGTCCCATCGTGTGCGGGCGCCGGGCCAGGAGCATATCCGCCAGCTGTCAGGCAAAAAGGACGGTATGCGTCAAGACCTCGAAGCTTGTGTATTGTGCACTGCTGTCTCGGTGCAAGCTGCCATCAACCGTTGTGAAGTGGCGTTGAGCTGTGGAGGTGATGATGATGGATAGCTAGCTGTTGGGAGCTTGGAACGTAAACGAGACACGTCGCTCGCGTATAGCCGTGGCAAAGGGGCAATCGTCACGTCGTAGGCAGTATAGCAATACCACTGTAGCAGTGTTGAGCTAGAAATATGGGCGGATGACACCGATGGCGGCCGTGATAGTAGAATGCTCGTGGTGATGGTGGTGGTTCGAGTGGGGAGCCAAAAGAAAGAGGCACATGCAAAAAATAAGAGGGCCAGCTGGGTTCTTCAGGACGTGCAAACAGGGAGACGGAGAGCTGCAGGGAAGTATTTCTCCAGTTTCACAGAAGACCTCTCTGGTGCTAGCGTTGTGCGGGGAAAGAACAGGGGGTGGCCCTCTGTTCCCGTCGACGGGCTGGGTCCTGACGGGGATGACTGGACAGGGGGTGATCAGGGGAGAGGTCGAGGTTGAAGTCGAGGTCGAGGTTGAAGTCGAGGTCGAGGTTGAAGTCGAGGTCGAGGTCGAGGTCAAGGGGAGAAGTAAGTGGTAAAAGACGGACAACCAAACAATAACTGTTGTTGAAAGGAAAGAAAATGAACGATGATAAATTCAGAACTTCCAGGCAATCAACTACAAGGCTGACAAGAAGACTTTCAACACAGGAAACGGAAGACGGGAAAAGGAAACCTGACGAGGTGCTTATGTGTGATGGATTTGATTTGGGGTTACCTAGTAGTTCAGCCCTTTACCAAGTACCTGGAAGTAGTTGGCAAAGTGATGCTGCCACCAACCAAGAATGTGTGTGTGATGGGTGTCGTGGGATGAGGAGATAGTGCAGGAGTTCAATCTTGAAAAAGGAGCCTCGGGAATCCCAAGACAGGCGGGGTGCTGCATCGCTTGCTTTGATTCATGGCGCTAAGCCCCTTCCGGAGTGAGGCCGCTGCGGGGCTCCCTTTTCCGGCAAGGTCTCATCTGCTATGTGAATCGTGCATGACTTGCATTCGCAATTAAACAACATATGCTTTAAACAGAGAATCACATGTCTTTTTTCTTCACGCTCACCACCAGAGTCTTGGCTTGGCTGGATGGCAGCAACGTTTTCTCAGATTTTCTGAACAACAACAACAACAAGATGCTCCATCAGACCAGTCACCAGTTACCAGAGGTCACCCGGACTGGAGTCGCATTCCCAAGGCCAAATTCACCTCTTGGGTGGGTAGCATGGTGTCCGAGCTGAGCAAATGCATTGCCCGTCCTCATCTCGCCCTGCTGGTAGCTCCGGGATTCGTGCCTGATTATCATCGAGTTCAGACATCGGTACGGAGTAGTGTAGATCTCGATGGTTTCCAGAAGTGTTCTCCTCCGCATCTTGGCAGCCCTTCCAACCGGGCCTTTACCGGTTCGCTGACCGCACATTCAACCCTTGTACCTTATTCTGCAAACCATCTTCAAGAACTGGGATAGAGATTACCTCGTACACATCCTTCAGAGTGTACAGTACTTTGTTGATATCTCTGCCGTCCTATTTTCCAGAGATTCAGACGCAACGTTCGAGAAGCATCGCTCTAGCTCGTCTGGGCGCTCAATCCTGTCATCAAGGCCACCCCCCCAAAACGGTCACAGGGCCGAGATCGCGCTGCAGGTCAGCGTCATGCCTTCACAGCGAGATCTGCCGACAGGGATCAGGGCGATGCTCGAATCCCGAACCAAATCATAATTTTGACAGACCCTTCCGAGCAGTCTCGTCCGTTGTCAGCGTTTTGCGTCCCGCTCTGTTCCGCCATGTCCGTCCGCGGGGTCGTGTGGTGACCGGTATTCGTAGGGTTCGGCCAACCGACCGAGGCTCACGGGAACACGCCCGACCTCAGGGCGGGTTGCCAGCGTTACATCAACGCTCGAACACGTTCTTCATGTGCAAAAAAAAAAAAAAATAGCTTTCTGTATTACCACATCTTGCCATTGAATATCACTTTTGGGAGGGGGGGTTATTCAGCTCGAGTTTCTTGTGTTCTTTGAGCCCTTCATTTGGTTGGAACTGCCGCCGCTGTGGTTGTAAGACCGAGTCTGGCCATATTCGGTGTCAGCGTGTCACTGTACCGTGTCGGATATCTCATCTTCCAAAGTCACCAAACACCGGCCGTCTGGATGGCACCACCAGCAAAATCCTCTCTGCCGGCTTCGCCCGCTGCAGCTCCGTCTCCGTCACTTATTTCTGCGGCATCACCATCCTCAGCGGCGCAACTGATCCAATCCATACCCCCATGGAAGCATAGAAGAGGATGGGATGCCGGCATTCCCCCTATTCTCCGGCCGCTGGTGCGGGCTTACCTCTTGGGCTATGCAAGTACGGTAGCACCGAGACTTGCCTCGCTGCTAATTCAGCATCTGACGCGCCTGTTCAAGAAACACTACGACACACCAAAACAAGAGGCATCATCAACATCAACAAAACAGCAGTCAACCGACACATTCCTTGCGTCGCTCATACGCACACTCAAGGGGGGTTTTGATTGGCACAGGTTCCCTACATTCTGTGCGCTGCTGGCAGGCGGAAGCACGTTGCTTGAGGTGTGTAACATATATGCAACCTGCACTCACCTCGAATTGTGACCACACCTTTTTCTCCAAGACATGCATAGACATTTCGGAGATGTTACCTTGCCTCGACCTAACTAGCCTCTCATACAACCACCAGCGTAGCTAATGATCCGGTGTCAACACATTAGGTGCCATTGAAAGCGGCATTTGACCGTCTCGCCAAGAACCTACCTGACATTGCCAAAAGAAGGCAAGTTCACTTTTATCACTATCCGTTGCTCTCGTCATAGGTAGTACTTCCACTTACACACATCACACACAGGCTAGCAAGGTTCATCGCCTCCTTCACCTCAGCCTACCTCTCCCTCGCCATCCTCCAATCCAAACCCACCTCCTCCTTCACCACCACCATCACCAACCTGGACGGCACCACAACCCAAACCCCCCTCGCCGGCCGCACCCTCGACCTCACCCTCTTCGCCCTCACCCGCGCCATCGACGTGGTAATCGGCACAGCATGGAACCTCCACCGCCAGCGCCGCCAGGCATCCAATAAATGGACCCGCCTCGAATCTCTCATCTCCACCGTCACCGACCCAGCCATCTTTGCCCTTTCTTCCGGAATGGTAATGTGGTCCTGGTTCTACTACCCCTCCTCCCTCCCCCGCGCCTACAACAAATGGATCGACTCCGCCGCCGCCGTAGACAGCCGCCTGATCCAAGCCCTGAAGCGTTGCCACGACGGCACCCTCCGCTACGGTGAGGAGACGGGGCAAGCGGAGTTGCTCGGGTCGATGTGTAAAGACTACAACCTGCCAGAAGTGTGGGGTGATCCGGCCAAGTCGATCCCTTTTCCATGTGAGATTGTTCACATGGGCTGTGGACCGAGCTGTGAATACCATGCCCTCTCCCGCTTTGTCAGGTCGTTCAAGTGGGCTATGACGACTTACTTGCCGCTGTCCCTGCTTCTCGCCTTGAGGAACCCAAGCAAAAAGGCGTTTAGACGGGCGGTTCTGTCAGCTGCTAGGACGTCGACCTTTTTGGGGACGTTTATCACACTTTTTTATTATGGGGTGTGCTTAGCCCGGACGAGGATCGGGCCGCATATTATAGGGAAGGGGATTAAGGAAAGGAATATGATTGATGGGGGGATTTGTGTGGGCACGGGGTGTGTGCTTTGCGGGTGGAGCATTTTGATTGAGAAGGTGGGGAGGAGGAAGGATGGGGGGTTGTTTGTTGCTCCGAGGGCGATGGCTACATTGCTGCCGAGGAAGTACGAAAAAACAAAGGAGTGGATGGAGCGGGTGGTGTTTGCGGGGAGCACGGGGGTTGTTTTTACTTGTGTGCTGGAGGATCGGGGGAGGGTGAGGGGAGTTCTGGGGGGGTTGTTGGCTGGGGTGTTGAATCACTGAGGTGTGTAAATTAGGGGAGGGGGGGGGCACAAAAAAGGTAATGTGTATGATTACTGTCTGGTGAGGGCGAGAAGTGGCGTGGCATAAGATAGACGATACCTAAGTGTGTACGACAGGATACCTATGTTCAAGACTGGTCATAGCAATATATTACTCTTGACAAGTAAAGGGAGCTGTGGGCTGGGCATCCACACCCACACCATCATGGTGCCATGGTTATTCAAGGGTAGAGGCATGGCACGGTTGAACTGAACCCTAGTTCTTGACCCATTTCATAGTCGTAAGAGCGGAGCGAATATATCCCAAGATACGCCACCCCTTACCCAGCGGCGCAATGCCCTTACCCCAACAATTCTATTCTCATCCTCGCCTCACCGACCTCACCGCTTGCCCATAAAAATTGGCAGAGCCATAGTATATACCCCTACAATGTAGATCTACTCTGTTTTTACCTTTACCCACCCTGCGGCTCAACCCAACCCTCATCCAGCTCATGCCACCGCCCATGAGCCTCCACCGCAAAAACCGGAATGACACAGCCACAAAGCCGGCACCTCACGCCATCCTGCTCATCTTCCTCCTCGACCCATTCCACCTCGGTGTCGTCACTGGTATCTTCGGCCTTTTCCTCCCCATCTGGGGGTTCATCAGCAAAAGCAACGCCCCTAATCTCCTCCACCTCCCTCTGCCTCTGAAATGCAGCCATGATATCCCCTCCCCGGCTGCTTTCCTTCGCCCTATCCATGTTGGTGACACATACGTTGAGCAGCCCGATGCAGAGTTTACTCTTGTCCGGATTCAAACTGTGAAACAACGGCATCAACGTCCCCTCAACCAACCTCTCCGCAATACTTTCTGGCTCAATGTTGAGATCAAAAACGAACCTAGGCAGCACAGCCGATTTGGATACCCGACCGTGGTTATACTCAAACTTATCCCACTCCGACGGCGGATGATACGGTCGGGTTGTCAACCTCAGCGTCTTTGGCTGTGCCAGCCACCTCCCCTTTCCCACACTAGTTGGTACTGGCGATATAGGTGGAGTGACCGCATCAACATCATCCAACAAATCAACATGCATCCGCCGCAGCAGAGAGGTAGTAATCTGAACCAAACCCGTCCTGACCTGCGACAGCTGCGTCAAACCGCGATAGGTATCCTCAATGCCTATCTGCCTCGGCACATCCCTTGCCGGCTTGACCTCTGAACCGTCAATCCCGTGGAGCAAAAGCCAGACTTTCTGGCCTATACCCTTCTCCCCACCACCACCGCTACCGGCCAACAGCCGTTCAAGAGCGAAAGGGGAGACGGCCGGGTTGGTTCGGGCGTTGTGAACGGTCAGGTCGTCGTCGTCGTCGTCGGTTTTGAGTAAGCTTTTCATGGCGGTGATGGTTTTGCTGCCAATGCCGGGGATTTTCCGAAGAGGTAATGGGTCGAGGAATGGGACGGGACTGTGGGAGGAGAGGAGGGTGGTCTGGTTGCGTGGCTTGTTTCTATCGCCAGCTAGCTTGGCGAGGAGCTTGTTGGTGGATATGCCACAAGCAGAAGTATACCCCAGACCTTCTATCTGCTGGCGGAGGTAAAAGGCGAGGTGGCTGCCGAAGAGGAGCCTCAGCCTCAAGCTATCCGTGCCCTCATTTTCGCGGTCAGAAACAAAATCTGGAGGCCAGACACACCCCTTCACCTCCCGGGCATCAAACGCAAACCCCCTTTCCGGATCCTCCCTCGACAGACAAAACCACGACTCCTCCAAGCAGTGATGATTCACCAACCCCAGGTTGTAAGCCACGACATCAGTCACATCCAAGAAAGCCTCATCCAACCCCAACCTCTCCACCCTCCCGTTCCAAGAATAGGACTTTAGCAGGGAGTAAATCTGCTTGGAGACATCCCTGAAGGGTGACAGGTCCTCCCCGTCTGCCAGGACAAGGTCGGGACACAGCCTCTTGGCCTCCTGGATCCCCATCAGCTTCTTCACCCCGTGCTTTCTCGCGACGTAGTTGCACGTGGCAAGGATGGACTTTTGCTTGATGCCGAGGGGTACAGACTTGAGGTGGGGGTTGGCGTTTTCAATGCACTGTGTTTTTTGCACACTGTGTTAATGGGCTGGTTCAAGAATAAGCAAAGGGGACGGATCGGAATGAAATGTGAGCAAGGTTACATGTCTATTATTATGTATGACGACGCGGTAGGATATTGAATAATAAGAGGATTTCAGAAATTTACATGCCTGTGCGTAGAAGCAATCTAGATCCTGGATAGGGTGCGGGTGAAGGTGTTAGCTGAGGTTCCGGAAAAGGTAACCATTTTGATATAGAGGTAAGGTTAGACATCCACCAAAACGGGAAGGACGAGAAAAGACAGCACTGTAGGGGACGGAGAATGAAATGGCCACTTACAAAATGCAGGATGACCCGGTCGTCTCCTTTTCGGCGTGGCGCCTTCCTCTTGGAGTCCAGGTTGTCCATGTCCATGTCCATGATGTGTGTGTTGTTTCTTTCTGTTTCGTTTTGTTTACATTTTCGTCATCCTCGAGGATAATCAATCGAGGGGTTTATCGTCTTGGTAGTTTCAATATTCCCTAAACCGACATGCTGGGACAGGATGGCTAGCGTAGTGTAGCTCAGCTTCTGGGGTCGTTCTATTTTAATCCCCCGCGCTTTCCCTCTTCAGTACTGGGCTTGCCCTGCTGTCCACCCCAACACGTCCGTGCACACCTGGAATCTGGAGAACAGGCGGACACCGCTCAGACGGAAGGTGGGGAATCGGCTCCACAAAAAGCGCAAGAGCTTAAAGCTTCTTTTAAAGGATCTGAAGGAAAAAGAAGAATCCTGGACAAAAGGGAACGGAATGTTTGCTATCCGACCGACTTTTAGAAACATTCTTTTTTTTTTTTTTTTGTTTTGCAGAAACCGAATCCAGCCGGGCGTCCCGTTCGCCTCAGTTGGCAAGGGCCCGGCTCGGAAGATCAAATTGAGTGCGTTGGAGGGGGGAAAGGGTTTATTTTGGGCATAGCACGTGGACGGCGTCAAACTTGGTTCTTTCTCGTCTAGATCTGTGTGACACAGCTGGCTGACAGATTTCGTTGTACGGTACCTCCATGCTTACGTACTTTACTCCGGTACACACCACTTTACGCAGTCGGTCTGGAGAAGGGCAGCCAGCCCAGCCCAGCCCAGCACGAGATCCGATGGCCCGCCCGGTCATAATGCGGGAGACCCTGGTGATTATTTGGGGGATAGACGGACGGAGGACAGCCCAAGCCTCGCCTTGGAAAGGATTGGTACTAATTTCAATAGGCAAACATCTTTGGGGCTGTGATGACGGGGAAAACATTCTAGAAGAGTAGTGTACGAGGCGGTGGGATCCTGAAGGAATGGCTAACTAACAACAAGAATCAGGACTCACCGTATCCCCAGGGGGACGCTTCTAAAAAGAGAGGAGAAAAAGAGAAAGAGAGACAGAGAGTGAGAATCATGGTTCTTGAATAGACGCGATGTGACTTGGCCTGCATGCGCTCTGCATGCGGTGTCGGCCGCTCTGATTGGGTCGTTGGGCGCTTGCGCCTGCAATATGCATCTGGTGTGCCAACCACTAGCAGCCCAGGTTGAGGGACACACACGGCCAGAGAAGAGGAGTTGATCGCGTCTATACTTGTGCCCTAATGCCGCATGCGCATTAGTCCCGAACACCCCCGGTCTGGCGCTTCCCCCCTTGCTACCCCCACCCTCTCTCTCTCTCTCTCTCTCTCTCGCTCTCGATGACTGTTTAGTGTACTCTATACTATATAGCCGCCCATCTCCCGTCCGCGACTGAGATACCGGATCTCTGGCTCACCCACACAACTACCGTGTGCGCTTTGATATCAGATCTGCCGTCCCTTTTCCAGCTGGCTTGGAATTCGGGATTGTCTAGAGGAAGGAAAGATGGCGACATCACCACAGAGCCCACCAAAGAGACCACGCCTCTCTCTTCAAATCACAGCCATCGCCAATGGCCCCAGTGTACGGACATCGAGGAGGGTGGCGGCAGCGGTAGACATGAAATCGCCCACGGCCTTCAACACACTGTCAAACGTCTACGCTACCGCTGTCGACCGCTCAACGCCGATTCAAGAAAACCCGCCAACGGCTCTGCTGAGCGGTAGGCCAATACTGCGGCTCCAAACCCAAACCCAAGATGCCGCGCCAGCAACAGCAACGGCAGCAACCGCCAAAGCCAGGCACACCCCCTATTTAGGTCCATATCTCGACACACCTCTCACTGCGCAGCCACTATCCCCCGCCATCGCCATCAGCCGCGAGGTCCAATTCCCCAGCGCCATGACCGCCACCCCCCCATTATCCGCCCAAGCCCAAGACGCAAACGCTCGTGTCTTTACCTTTGACAGCACTAATAAGCCTGGTCTCCCATCACGGCATCAAAATCAGTCTCAACAAGAGAGCACCGCTCCAGCTCCATCATTGCCATCACAATCCCTCAAAAGAAGAACCAACACCTTGCCAGCCAACATGACCCCCAAGCTCCCCTACACCCACCCCCGGTCTCTACGGTCCATCCTCCGCAACTCCCCCTTGCCACCATTGACCACCAACCTGTCCCCCTCCACAGGGCAGAACATTTCCCCCAGGCGGACCTCCCTCCGCCTCCAAGAAAGAGCCGCCAGGCGCGTGGCGTATAACTCACCCCTGGAACAAACGATAACAACCCACAAATACACCCGATCACATATTGATCTCCTAGTAGCCGACGACGACACCACCCCCGTCAGCCCCTCCGTCACCTCTGACGAAGGCGACCTTGACAGTAACTCCACAGTCTTGGACCAAACCATGGCTTACTCCAACCTGACCCGCGACGGGGGGCAAACACCGGGTCCGTTTGAGGAAATGCGACGTCGCATGGCCGACATGAGGGCCAGCACACCCACTACTTCCTCCTCGTCAGCTTTGTCGCCTACTTCCACAGGCGGCATCAGGAAAAAGGGCGGGAAAAGGAGGGAGAAGAAGAGGAGGTGGGTCTGGACGATTGGACAGGACGAAGACGGGGAGGAGAGTCTCCCTTCTTCTTCATCAACCACCCCAGCAACAGCGGTACCAACGCTGGCGATCCCAACAGCAGGGAAAAAGCACCCCCTGGCTGCCTCGACTACCGTCCCTGTGATTGCGCTCCCGGCTCCAAGACCAAGGAGTAGACAAACAAAATCAACAGTCGGCACGAACAGAATGGGGATGGCGGTTGCTCCTCCTGCTATCACACAACAACAACAACAACAACAACAACAACAACAAGAGCAACAACAGACCCGAGAGGAGAGGGAGCCAACCCCCATCCCTTCTTCATTGCTGCCCATCCCACATTCAAGCCCGGGTTCTTGGTCCAACTCATCAGGGTACTCGGGGTATTCCTCCGACGCGGATATTTCCATGCCTAACCAGCAACAACAACAACCCTACCTCTCCATCCAAACAACTGCTCATCATCAACTATCCTCTGCAATGGCGATCGAGCCCCCCACTCCCAGCGTGGAATCCATCGCCTCGTCCACCCAAGACAGCGTGTTTGAGCATACAATCGGGTATTCTTCGAGTTTGAGAGGATCGATCAGCTCGGCTGGGGGCGGGAATGGACAGGATGTGGAGATGAGCGATAGTAGTTCTTTTACTTCTGTGGAGGAGCAGGAGGAAAACAATCATTATACCTACCAAGGGAAGGGGAGAGTCATGGTGAGGGGGGAGGATGTGGAGATGGAGGAGGGGACCCCGACTATGACTGCTAGGCCGGTGGGTGCGCCGTGGAGGGTGGCTGAGGGGGGGTTGATTGCCTAGGTGAGAGGTTGATTTTTTTTTGGGGGTCTCTGGCATCAGGATTGGGAAGAGATGGATTGGATTGGGAAGGGCTGGGAATATGTATATGATGGACATGAACATGATGGATATGATGGGAATTGGATACCAAATAATCATGTGTTACAAAATCTCCCGAGAGGAGAGGAAATCTAAAATGAAATACAAATTTGCATCAATACCACACTGTTCTCTCTCCATTTGAGTTATCCTGAAAATACACGTCGAGATGATCCTCAACCCCCTTCAGTATATCGTGATCTCGGTTGACACCCCCCCGATCAGATCCCACCACCCTTCCCCTCCAAAAGATCGGTAACACAGATCCCCGTCCCATCTTTTTCCATTCCCCACAACTTCCCAAGCTGCGTGTTTCTATAGCATGAGCCTTTACTCCCTCCCACTTACATACTCACACGTTAAAAGTGGGGCCCCATGACATCACCCAACCCAAACCAACCACAACCACAGACGTCATACATCTCCATCCCCCCCAAAACCCATCCATTCATCTCCTTTCCCTCCATGATCCACCAACCAGGATACCTACCTCTCATCCTTGCCTGTTCACTGATTGTCTTGTTTCAAAGCTCTTTCCGGTGGTGTAGGGCTGTCACATATTTCTCGTGCTACGTAATAAGAGCAGGAGGAGCTTCCCCCTTCCCGAAGCTTTGTTGTCATCTGAAACTCTCGTACTCGCCTGAGAAACCTGAACTGGTGTGGCCGGGAGGGGGAGCTGCCTATGATATAATAGTCGCTCTCTCTCTCTCTCGTTGAGGCTGAACGCCCATTTACATTACATAGCAATTTAATACCTACCTACCTACCTGTCCTCCTTACCTACCTTTCCACTTCCCCTCCCACCCACCCTTCAACGTTTCATGCAGTAGGTTACTCCCACCTACAGCTGCTGCCGTTGCCTTTCTCCAAGGGTACAACCTGCACCCTCTTTAGGATTCATTGGTCGACGTCAAGTTCAATGATAGACGATTCATTCATGAATAACCAGCAACAATGAGCAACTACCAAGCCCACCAATACCCGGTAACGGGCCAGCACTACTCCGGCACCAATCGCATCCCAAACATCAAGCAGTTCGCCGAAAGCCTCGACCGAGACAAGAAGAACCGAGACAAAAAGGTCGAAGAGCGCGAGCACCGCCTCCGCCATGGACCCGTGCAGCCCCAAGCCAACGGCGGCGACGTTCAAGATCACGTACCCACCCACAGCGCCGGCAAAAACAGGCGTACCGTGACCGACCCCGTAACGGGAAACGAAGTCGAAGTAGTAGACATCACCTCCGACCATGTCAAGAACGCTGCCGAGCCCAAGGTTAGTTTCCCTTTTTCATCATGGTGGTACACAGATGGAGGCCGTGCTGACACACAAAATCCGCCAGTTAACCGTCCCCAACGCGAATCTGAACAAACCCACAACCTTGGCCACATCACCGGACCAGTCCGGCGAGGAATACCGAAAAGCCCAAGATGAAACCGCCCCCCCGGACCCCGTCCACAAGGGCGCCACCTCAGACGTGCCCATCCACGGCGAGGCGACCAACGTGCTCTTCCACCCGACCCCGAGCATCAGCTTCGAGGGAATGTTTGAGAGCATCGAAGCCCGCGCCAATGTCCTCTGCGCCGCCGTCTTCTTCGGCATCGTGCTCATTGGCAAAATGTTTGGTGGCTCGCTTTGGGGTCTGGTCCCGTTGGCGGCTGTCATCAGCTCGGGAATTTTCCTTTGGGCCAAGGACCTCATCAAGCAAGGGCGTGCCAACGAGTGGGCGGCGGAGAAGAAGAGGGGAGAGACCGCCGTTGTGAACCTCATTCCGGAGAGTGTTGAGTGGTTGAATACCGCGATGGGGCTGATCTGGGGCCTGGTGAATCCCGAGATGTTCGCCGCGGTGGCTGATACTCTGGAAGATGTCATGCAGGCCTCCGTTCCCGGTGTTATTGAAAACGTCAAGGTCAACGACATCTCCCAGGGCAGCAACCCGTTACGCATTCTCAGTCTGCGAGCACTTCCCGACTCGCACGTAGAGGACCTCAAGGAGGATATCCGGAAGCAAGATGAAAAGACCAAGGATCCTCAAGAGATGGCGGCCGATGAGCAAGGAGGTGACTTTTACAACCTCGAAGCGACTGTTGCATACCACTCTTTGCCATCTAGTGGTGATGTGTCGAGCAAAGCGGCCAAGAACATGGGCATGCAGCTGATCTTTTACCTCGGTATCAAGGGCCTCTTTGGTGTTCCCTTCCCCATCTGGGTCGAACTGAACAGACTGGTCGCCACCGTTCGTTTGAGAATCGCACTGGCTCCTAACCCGCCCTTCATCAAGACCCTAAGCTTTACTTTGATGGGCTTGCCCAAGGTCGAGGCGAGCTGTGTTCCCCTGATCGAAAAGGGGGCCAACATCCTCAACCTGCCCCTCATCTCCAACTTTGTCAACTGGGCCATCGCCACTGCGGCCAATATGTACGTCGCTCCCAAGTCAATGACACTGGACATTGGCAAGATGCTTCAGGGTGATGCCATCAAAAAGGAGACAAATGCCCTGGGAGTCTTGTACATCAAGATTCACAAGGCCATCGGATTGTCAAAGCAGGACAGGCGGGGCTCCGAGGGTGGGGGGTCGGATCCGTACATCTGTGTTTCCTTCTCCAAGTTTGGGAAGCCCCAGTATTGCACTAGGGTCATCCAGGATGATCTGAACCCCATTTTCAACGAGTCCTGCGCTCTCCTGGTCACCCCTGACATCATTAAGGCGGACGAGCAGCTTAGCCTGGAGCTCTGGGATTCAGACAGAGGTTCGGCTGATGATGTCGTCGGCAAGGTGGAACTCTCGATCCAGGAGCTCATTCAACACCCGGGCAGGATGTTCTCGCAAGTCTCCAAGCTTAGGGGTGTCAAGGCGGAGAGCAGCATGCCTGGTGAGCTGTACTGGGAAGTCGGTTACTTTGACAAGACCAAGTTCAGGTCTGCGCTCCGAACGGACGGCAAGGACCCCAGATTGCCCAAGGCTCTGCAGGACCACAAGGATCTGCAGGACGACAAGGGCGCTCTGGAGACTGCGGAGGAAGATGCGGTTGTCCACACCCCTCCTGACCCGCTCTGGCCTTCTGGTATCTTGTCTATCGTTGTTCACCAAATTGTGAGTCTGGAGCTCGAAGATGTCAAGGGCTCAAACGGCAAGAGAAAGGGCAGGGAGTATGAACCCGCCCGGGATGCCGGAGAGATCAAGGAAGAGGAAGGAAAGAAGCTGCCGAGCTCATACTGCACCATCTTGCTCAACGACGAGCTGGTGTACAAGACCCGCACCAAGGTGGTGTCATCCAAGCCTATCTTCGAAGCTGGTACCGAGCGCTTTGTGAGAGATTGGAGGTCTGCCATCGTCACTGTCACTGTCCGCGACTCCAGAAACCGGCAACATGACCCAATCATCGGTGTTGTTCCTCTCAAGCTTTCAGATGTGCTGCAGACCAGCAGCCAGAGCACACGGTGGTACCCTCTCGATGGTGGCATTGGGTTCGGCAGAATCAGAATCAGCCTGCTGTTCAGGAGTGTTGAGCTCAGACTTCCACGCAACGAGCTTAGTTTCGGGGAGGTAGGCACCTTTGAGTTCTTGTCTGACAGGATCTCCACTGTGAACTACAATCCTGGAGAGAACACCAAGCTGAAGCTGAGAACTGGCGGCAGTTCTGCTTCCATCAAGGGCTCGTTCTGCCATGGCACCCAGGAAGGAAACGGCATCGAATGGGATATTTCCGGTGAAGGCAAAGCCCAGAAGGTTAGATTGCCGGTTCGGTTCAGATACCGCAGCCCGGTGTTTTTTGAATTTCACCCAAGCGGCAAGCGGAGAAAGACGGATACGTTTGCTGCCTTTTGGCTTTGTGACGTGCCGGACTCGGAGGAGAAGGACTTCAACATCCCCATCTGGAGGTGCAACAACGGCCTGAGGCTTTCGCAAAACTACATTACCGAGGAGAACTGCTCCTCTCTACCGTGCCTCAAAGTGGAGGAGATTGGCAGACTGAGATTCAGGGGCCGGTTCAAGCCGGGGACGGACCAGGACCACCTTCGCTTCGTGAGCGATAACAACTCTCGGGAAACTATTGAAACCTGGGAGGCTTGCTACGCCGAGGGAGTGAGGGGCGAGCATGTCGCTGCCGAGGTGCCTCCGCTGGTGCAGAGGCTCCACGACGAAAGCTTGTTACGGGAGCGAGATGTCTTGCGCAATGCATCTCAGGAAGAGAAGAGGAAGTGGTTGGCCAAGGACGGGACTGACTGGAGCGGTGCCTTTGGGGATGATCCGGCGGCGCTGTTGGCTGCTCGACGGAGCAGGCAGAAATCAGAGGACCTGAGTACAACTGACTACGAGAGCAGTCATTCGACAGACGATGAGGATGTTGACTTGGGTATCAACGATGCCACGCACGAGGATGGCGTTGAGCGAAGCAGCGGCGAGAGCTCGGAGAATTACACGTTCAGGACTGATAGCCGTGAGACGGGTGACAGTCGAGCGTCGATGGACAGCAAGAATACGGCCAGATCCTCGAGCAGCAAGAATCCCATTAAGCAGTACAAGGACTACAAGGAGCGCAAGCGGGATCTGCACCGTCAGCATCGGGGTCTGATGCAATGTAAGTCATTTGCACCATTGGATAGATAGGTACCTTATGTTTTCAGCTACTGACATGTCGGATAGGGAAGCCCATGCGTAACGTCCAGTTCGCCAAGAACGAGGCACTTTTTGCTGCCCGGAGGGTGACAAAGATGGGAAGCTTGAGTGGAAGGAAACCTGATGTCGAGACTGAGGTCTAGGCAAGGAGATAATGGAGTGCTACATGTCCTGGTGAAGCTGATGTGACGAGTCCATGTTTGATGATTGGAGTTGGGAAAAGAGTTTTTTTTTTTCTTCTCTTGTGGGTTTAGGGCTGGTAATCAGCGGTAAGTGTAATGAACCTATACCGAACGCTTATTCCATTGCGTGATGATTGTGGGAAGATGAGGAAGCTGCCATCTCTCCTGTTGTCAGTGGCCACCCAGATAGTTCCTGCCTTACCTGGAAGCGAGAAATCCAACGGTCTTTCCCCGATTGGATTTGAAACCGATGTTTGCGCCTTGCCACTAAGAAATCTCTTCTCTCACATTGCCGTGAAAAAAAGTTGGGCCTACCTACTACACCAAGGTAGTATCATCTCCATCTTCCTACATGGCCAACTCATTCTGTTGACATCAAAATTGACCGCTCGGAAACCAAAGGTAACCTTGAACCCAATCGGGCACGAATCTTCCCGCAACGGCAATGGAGATTGTGTGATACTGACACAAGCTGGAAACGAGCTCCAAGCTACCAAGCTGTCAAGCAGCAAGCTACATGCTGGTTCGGACCGCAGCTCGGGGGTGGTTGGTGTACGGCGTGGTGCCGGAGCCGGGATCGGTTGGTTGGGCGATGGGACAAGGATCCGCGCTTAAAATATCCAACGGTGGAGGAGAGAAGCAAGGCGTCTGGGATGGCCTCGGTTTCGATCTGATATCAATTTGTTTGTTTGTTGTTCAGCCTATCTCGCCTTGCCATCAACAATCTCGTGAGGAAGCGGAGGCGGGAGGGGATGGCAAGCTGTTATCCATCCCGCGGCTTCACGGAATCCAGCGCCGATAAGATGCCATTCTGTTGATGCCCAGCCCGTTGAGAACGGGTGGATCTCGAGATCTCGCCAAGCAGCGCCATGCGGCAGAGGCTCTGGCGGTCTCGACCATTGTCAACCAACCCCCTGGCAGTGGGAGGCACAGTGGGCGGGTGCCGCAATTATCTTTGACGTCACAGGCACAGATGGCCTTGGCACTTGGGCTCCTACCAACACATGCTTCCACCCCCACCACTGCCACACTGCCACACACCTGGTTGAATTTTACCTTACCCCCCCCTTTCAGGACCATCATTGCCGTCTTCGTCCGTCCATCTGTCCATCTATCCGTCCGTTCTGTGTGTGTGTCCTGAATCTGCTGTGTGTCGTCGACCTGCACCTGATTCGTTTCTCTCCCTACCTACTCGATAGTGAGCACCGTCGAGGTACTCCATACTCACGTTCACTAGTATCTCCACCGCTCAGCTTTGGTGGTGTGTTCAGCCATCCCGCTATCATTTCTGGTGACACAGAGGTCATCTTCACTCTTTACCGCCACTTCGCCTCCCAGCATCACACACAATGGTTGTCTTCGACGGCCACGAGTTCCAGACGGCCGAGGAATCGAGGCTCAACGAGGATCGCAAGCGCCAAAAGTACTGGAAGAAGTGGGGTTCCTATGTCGCCGAAAGACAGTGGGCTACTGGCAAGTTGCTGCACTGATTGATATTGGTCATGAATGCCTCATCTAACATTGAACTGCAGTGCGCGAGGACTACAGTGCCGATGGTGATGCTTGGAGCCGTGAGTGATCCCTCGTGTGTCATGTTACGGTGCTACCCCTCCTTCTCGTAGTGCGGGATACTCACATAATAACCGATCGGCAGATTTCCCCCACGAGCATTCGAGATCCCGCGCCTACCGATGGGGTGAGGATGGCATTGCCGGTGTCTGCGACACCCACGGCTACCAGAACATCGCCTTTGCTTTCTGGAACGGACAGGACCCCTTTTTGAAGGAGCGTCTCTTTGGCTTGTCTAACCCTCAGGGCAACCATGGCGAAAGTATCAAGGAAGCCCATTTCCATCTGGATAACACTCCTGTAAGTGCCATTGACATACCTGCACCCCAGAAACCCTAAATCGGCTTGCGCTAACCACATGTTCCTGCAGACGGTAAGACCCTTCATGCAGACGATGGAACGGCCGAAGTTTAACGCTTGACTTACGCATGACTGCAGCACTCGTACATGAAATATCTCTACAAGTACCCTCAGAAGGCCTTCCCCTACGAGGACTTGCTCAAGGAGAATGCCAAGCGAGGCAAGGAGGACAAGGAGTACCAGATCCTCGACACGGGCATCTTTGACGAGGACCGGTACTGGGATATCTTCATCGAGACCGCCAAGGAGGATGACGATCCGGATGAGCTCCTCTTCCGTGTGACTGCGTGGAACAGAGGCCCAGATCCTGCACCACTGCACATTGTCCCTCATGTGTGGTTCCGTAACACGTGGGCCTGGGGTCGCGAACCGCCTGAGAACAAGCCAGCTATCGGGGTTGCTGATGAGAATCTTCTCAAGTCCAAGCATCACAAACTCGGAGACCGCTATGTCCTTCTCTCACCCTCGCCCGGCGTAGGACCCAGCGGTGATGATGTGCACCCCGAGTTCATGTTCACTGAGAACGATACCAACTATGAGCTGCTTTACAAGGGCAAAAATGAGCAGCCATATGTCAAGGACGCTTTCCATAGGTACATCGTCGATGGCGAGAAGGGTGCTATCAACCCGGCCCAGACGGGAACCAAGGCTGCCGCATGGTACTCTTTCAACGAAGGCGGCGGTGTGGGCCCTGGAGAGTGCGCCGGTATGTTTACCTCTTCCTATCTTTTCCTCAAGAAGATTGACTGACCATCTCAAAGTTGTCCGTTTCCGATTCTCCAGGAAGCCTGAGACCTACCTCGATGAAGAGGAGTTTGATGACCTGATCGAGAAGAGGAGAGAAGAGGCCGATGACTTTTACTACCACATTAGCCCTCTGCCCATGGCCGATGATCTTCGCAATATTCAGCGCCAGGCGTTTGCCGGCATGATGTGGTGCAAGCAGCATTACCTTTTCATCTGGGAGGAATGGGCAAACGGTGACCCCAGCCAGCCTCCCCCACCCGAGTCTCGCAAGGGCATACGCAATTCTGCGTGGAAGCACCTTCACTGTGACGATATTCTATCCATGCCCGATTCCTGGGAATATCCTTTCTTTGCTGCATGGGATACAAGTTTCCACTGCATCACCTTGGCCATGATCGACCCCGAGTTCGCCAAGAAACAGCTCGATCTGTTTACCCGCGAGTGGTACTGCCATCCCAACGGCCAGCTGCCTGCGTAAGTCTTGAATCTTGCGTGTATGTGAAGTGGTTCCCGACTGATAATTTGCAGGTACGAGTGGAACTTTGGCGATGTCAACCCTCCTGTTCACGCTTGGGCTACGTTCCGTACCTTCAAGATCGAGCGCAAGCTGTATGGGAGGCAGGATCTCGACTTCCTCGAGAGAGTCTTCCAGAAGCTGTTGCTGAACTTCACCTGGTGGGTCAACCGCAAGGATGTTGAGGGCAAGAACGTCTTCGAAGGTGGTTTCTTGGGGCTGGACAACATTGGTTTGTTCAACCGTTCTGAGCCCCTTCCTACGGGCGGTACTCTTGAGCAGGCTGACAGCACTGGTTGGATGGGCTTTTACTGCCTGAACATGCTCAACATTGCCCTCGAGCTCGCCAAGCACCGCCGTATCTACGAAGATATTGCCAGCAAGTTCTTTGAGCACTTCATTCTCATCAGTGATGCCATGACCTGGAGAATGGGCCAAAAGGAGGAGCAGTCCCTGTGGAACGAGCAGGACGGCTTCTACTATGATGCCATCTCGTGGGGTGGCCCCTGGATTCAGCAGCTGCCCGTGAGGTCGCTTGTTGGCTTGATTCCGCTTTATGCGACCTTGACCTTGGAGCCTGAGCTCCTCAACAGACTTCCCTCCTTCAAGAAGCGCGTGGAGTGGTTCATGAACAACAGGTGCGACGTGGCTGAAAGGACCATGCACAGTATCCGCAAGCGTGGTAAAGGTAACAGGATTTTGCTGTCCCTTGTCAACAAGGAAAGATTGCTCAAGATCTGCGAGCGCATGCTGGACGAGGACGAGTTCTTCAGTCCCTACGGCATCCGGTCGCTCTCCAAGTATCATAAGGAGCACCCTTACTCCATGGACGTCAACGGTCAGACCTTCAAGGTCGGGTATGTTCCCGGTGACTCGGACAGTGGCCTTTTCGGTGGCAACAGCAACTGGAGAGGGCCTATCTGGCTCTGCGTCAATTTCCTGCTCGTGGAGTCGCTGCAGAGGTTCTATCTCTTCTTCGGACAAGACTTACAGGTGGAGTGCCCAACTGGTTCGGGCGATTTCATGCACTTGGGACATGTATCTGAGGAGATCCAGCACCGTCTGCAACACATGTTTGCCCGCCATGACGATGGGCGCCGGAGTATCAACGGCAACAATGATACTCTGGACTTCGACCCCAACTGGAGGGATTACCTTTGGTTTTATGAGTTTTTTGACGGAGACTCCGGGCGGGGTCTGGGAGCTACCCATCAGTGTGGCTGGACGGGTTTGATTGCCAGGATGATTCACGATACTGGGTATGTTTCTCTCCTCTCGTTCCTGGGTTTGACATGAGTACTAATCGTTTTTGTAGTGTCAACTGCCGCCTCCCGCAAACTCCTCGCACCCCGTCCGCCGGCATGGCGCACTACTTCGACGACATCCTCCATCGCCACCTCGGCGGTGCCCAAACGCCCCGCACACCGATGCTCTCCCCTCGCCTCCGTCGTTCCTCCACCAGCCGTTCCATTGCCGCCCGCAGCGATTTCGACTTGAATGACCTCAACGGCTACGACGACGAGGCGGACGGAGGATTCCCGGCCAGGAAGGGATCCATGGCCGCTCCAGGCATGGGTCAAAATGGAACCAACGGTTTGACTCTGAGCCAGAAACTGAAGGGCAGAGAGGAGGATGAGAAGCACTTGCATGCGTATATTCACCAGCAGCTGGAAAAGGTGAGGCTGGAGAGGGGGGCGGATGGGTACTCGCAGGGTGATGAATTCGAGGCTCATGCCAATGAGTAAAAGTTTGGGGAGGGAAATGAGGATGGGATAAGGTTATGCAATGGGATGGGGAGGATATTTTGCTTTTAAAGAGAGAAAATAGTTGATAGATAGAGAGGTTGATGAACGTGATGGCTGGCTTTTTGTTTTTGTAAGCTATTCAAGTCGAAAACTTTGATATCTGCGCCAGTGAAGAAGTGAAATAGGTTATGATGGGTAGGATGAGAGAGAGGAGAAGGGGATGCAGGGTGAAGGAGACGAAGGAGGAGAGGGTAGTATCCTGACATAACCCCGTATTCCGCCACCAGTTCTCATCACTCATACTAGCATCAGTGGTTTAGTGGTAAAATCCATCGTTGCCATCGATGGGCCCCGTGTTCGATTCACGGCTGATGCATAACATTATGATTTGATTTTTGTTACCTATCCTCTTTCTGAGGGATAAATTGCTGATTGCTTCAAATTTTGGCTCAATCCAACTAGCTGTTTTGCCTTTTTGTCTCGACCTGGTGTTTGCTTGCGAGTTAGTTGCGTCGTGATTAAGCAACACACATTCCATTCTGTGTAGCCTAGCCTTCAGATTGGGTAAAACTGTATGTATGTTTGGACGAGCAAAAAGTTACCAAGCGTAAGGTGTCATGTCATGCATGACAAAAATGGTCAGTCAATCTGGGGTTCGAAGAGAAGGGGAAGGGGAAAGGGGGGTGGTTATGGAAATCCATGGTTGAAAAGGCAACGGTGATTCTCCCAACCTTGATGGACATTCACAGGGACCACCTGGTTCGGAGGAAATGAGATAGATACCGGAGGAACTCTTGGTTTTGTATTCTTACAACTTCCTGAAGGCGGCGGTGGTGGGCGGGAGCATAGTTGCTGAACTGGTCGTGACTGCATGGACGAAGCTACAGACGGGCGAGAAGGAGGGCTTGTAGTGTCGATCACAAAGAGGATCACCAAGACGGCAAGCAGGTAGATATCCAACTTGTAGCAATGCGTCTATTTTCGGCTCATATGCACAGGGGGACGTCCTTCCTTTCTCTCGAAAGATCCAGACAAATGACCGCGAGCCTTTGATGTGTCGAAACTTGACCGGTCCCCTTTCACTCTCATACCCTATCCCCATCACAATCCCCTTTTCTGCACACTATACAAAGGAGCGAAAAAAAGCAAAGGGCTGAGCGGCTCATGACGGTCTTGTTAAAAAAGAGGTAGTAGTAGTAGTAGTAGTAGTAAATAATTTACAAGGTGTCAGTAAGGAGCTTGTTCATCTTAGCCAGCTTGGCGGAGACGGACAAGTCGATTGTTCTCTCGCCGACCTCGACGATGAGACCGCCGATGATGTCGGGGTTGACCTGAGGTAGAGTGTTAGTATATGGAGTGATTTACAGCAAGGGGTAAAGCGGTGGGGACATACCTGGTTCTTGACCTTGAGCTTCTTGCCCTCACCAACATACGAGGACTTGGAGACGGCAGACTCAAGGCGGTTGAGGGTCTTGTTATCGAGGGGCTATGTCATGTCACATGTCAGTACTCACCATCCCCTTCCTACCTTGTGAACAGTGGGGAGGGGGGCTCACCTGAGCAGAGGTAACAACCATCTCAACCTCACCACGAGCAGCGCTCATCAGCTCGCCAAACTTGGCGCACACACCAGGCAGCAAGCCCAAGCGGTTGTTCTCAGCAAGAGCAGCCAAAAGATTCTTGACAGTCTCGCCAGAGACGCCAGCGCTCTTCGTGAGCTCGGAAACAACGGCCGACTTGTCGGCGGCAGAGAGGGTAGGGGCCTCGAGGATGCCGACGAGCTTGGGGTCCTTCGCGAGGAGGTTGGCGAGGGAAGTCACGCCTTTGGCGGTGGGCTCGAGGGAGGAGGTCTTGACGGCGGCAGTGTACTGTTATGGCGCCAAAACCAAAATGACGCAGCTTGTTAGTGATTGTTCCTCAATTATTTTCCCTTTTCCATTTTCGTAGTTCTCCGGTGTTGTCCCATTTCCAATTGATGTATTCCCCCCCAGTGTCCAACTCAATTGCTTTCCCCCCCTTCCGAAAAGAACACCCCAGAAAATGTCCGACACCGAAAAGACTTGTCAGGGAGGGGCGTACCAGAGCAGTAGCATAGGTGCCGTCGAGGCCGAAGAGGGAGACGGGAGCCTTGACCTTCTCGTTGGAGGCAGCGGCAGCGTAGGTGCGGGCTTGGGCCTGGATGGCGCGCTGGGGGGCGGCGGACCGCGCGGCGCGGAGCACTGCCTGTCGCGAGAACATGGTGACTGTGGGATTGGATGCGGTGATGCGGACCTCGAGTGTCGTGAACCTGAGCTTCAGTTTTTAGAAACGGGGTTTGGCTGCTCGGCAAAAGAGGGGTGCCTCAGGCAGAAAGCCAGCTTCGGGCTACTGGCGGGCGGGTGTGATGGGGCCAAGAGCAAAGCTGCCGGGTGGAACCGGGCCAACCACCCACCGTCACCTATGTAACCTCCCTGCGCCCGATTGGATTTCTTGGTCTTTATACATTTTATCATTCAAGTCAATTACTTATCATTGATTCGCATACATGCATTACCCGAATGCCATATTACAAGAATCCTATTACAGAGAGACAGACATCCATACCCTGAAACCCAAAGCTCCAAGCTCCAAGCTCCCAGCCGTCCATCCATCCATCTGTACCCAAACGCCACATGCAACAAGCCAGCAACGCATTATCCTTAAACCCAGCATCCCAATCTTCCACGACTAGTCACTACGCAACATGCTGTCCACCAGATCCCCCAAAGGACCCCAAAAGTCCTTCCCGCTGGCCAAGTTGTGCTCATCAATGAAGAGGACGTACTGCTTGAAGCTGGTGTTCAGGTGGGGTTCCAGGCCGAGCTCTCGGATGACTGGGTAATGGTGGCAGTAGATGTGCGCGTAGACACGGTACATGCGCTTGAAGATTTGGCGCACAAGAGCTGGGAAAGACTTGGGGAATGGAACGCCTATTTCTTGTGTTAAGGGGGTCTTCTCTAGTCTGTAGAGACGGGCAACGTACCGATACGGCTGGGAAGCACAGACTCATTGTCAATATTGCTCTGAACCCAAGTCATGAGTTGTTCAATGTAGGCCGGCGCTGGCATCTTCGTTGGTCGCTTGTAGTTCTCCGAGTCTTGCCACAAGTACTCAAACTCATCCGTGGCCTTCATCTCGGGACATGACTGAGGAGAGCAGAACTCGGTGATGGCGCCATATAGCAGGTTGATCTGATTGTAGAAATCGACCACTATCCATCACGAGTCAGTTGGCCTATCATTTTCGGTGGTAGTTTTAGGAATGAGAGGGCATACTGTTGACGGCCAACCACTCATTCTCATCCTCGCCCTCAGGAAGCTTCACCACCTTGCGAAGACTCCCCCCGCCAAGGGTCGCCTCGGCATATTGACGAAGTTGGAAGCTGGTGGCACCGCCTTTGCCGCCAGCGCGAGGCCTGAACTGATTCCTCGTCCGTTGGTTACTTCAGTGTGCCCAAGTTAGCCAAGATATCTTCAACTCGTTGTTGCAATGGTCGCGTGCGTCTCGCTGGGATTGAGCTAGGCGCCCCACGTCGAGTCGGTGAAGCGTCTTCGGGGTTCTCTCAAAATGGGCAAAGAGGGGCGCATCGTGGATTTTGGTCGGGGCTCTAGGGGTAACGGCCGGAGGTCAACTCACACTGTCGTCAAGAAGTTACTCATGATAAGAACCCAAAGCGCAAACTGTCTGTGGGATACTGGTGAACTGTAGGTCGCAGTGTGCCAAATGTTAGCGGGGCAATTCGCTATGATGACGCAGCTAATGGGGACACTCCACTGCTGTCAATGCGGAGCAGAGCTCGAAACAGACCTCTGATGAAGACTGGCAGATACAGAATATCGGACGGCCTCTCGTTGTGGATTCTCGATATGGTTGAATGGCGCGACAAGTCCAAGATATGGAAGAGGGCGTAGAAAGTCTAAAGTCAACAAAAGTTAAAAGACGGCTGAGTGGGTGGGATGTTTACCAGCATGGAAACACATGCAAAATAATGCTGCACAGCAACAGCAACTGGGCGGCCTGTCTGCGGCGTGGTGGCAGGGCCGTTCTAGGGCGGCATTTAGCCCACTTTAGCGGGGTAGTTGGGCCTAATTTCCCCAACTCTTGCCCACTTGTTTCAGCTGGACTACGATCCCGTTCCACTCTCAACCCTCAGCTCACATCAGGTCACCCAACTTTGAACTCGAGATGCCTGCTCGAACCATTCTAATAAGTTGGGAGATATTCTCACGTCATTTGGATAGTACTTGAGACCTCACTTAGCATGCGACCACTTGACGACACCACCCCTCGAATGAACATCAGGAAGCTTGCTTATTGACGGAATTTCATATCAGCCTCAATGCAGTGACCGTCCATCCCGCTGCCGTTCTCCAACCCACCTTCTTCTCCTTGGTTGCTATTTGCAACGGGAAAGAATATCTTGCCTTGTTATGGATGTCACCACCCCTCTTCAGACCTCTGCGGTCTCTACCAGGCTAATGGTTTAGTGGTCGATGGCTGAATATCAAGGGCCCATTGCCCAGATCAACGGGTCACTTTGGGATATTGCTGCATGAGGGGAACACATGGCTGCCATGTGTTTATACTACCTTACTTGTATGTATAAGAATGCTGTGCAGCATGTGGACAGTCTGCTATATCTCGAAAGTCACATCGCTTTTGCGAGGTCATGACACACAAACATGCGAGCTCTCCATCTTATCGTTGCCTTCTTTTGCCTGGCTGAGGCAAAGGGGATTTCTGTTGAGCAAAGACGCAAAGTAGTGCAGTCCTTCAGTGTACGCCGAAATGCAAGTTCTGATACAACCCCGTTGCAAGTCGGAAATGGAAACTTTGCCTTCGGGGCCGACATTACCGGGCTCCAAACCTTCAAGCCTTTTGCTATCATGAACACTTGGGGGTGGCACAACTTCAGCTTTCCCACCACCCCAGGGCAGACTTCTGTAGAAGGTGAGTATGAGACACCAGATAGGTATATGATCCATGAGAAAACCAACTGATTATCTCAAGACTACACCGGCTTGGAATGGTGGACGCATGGAAGACTGGTCCGCTATGAACAGCCAAACCCAGCCCAAAACGACATCTCGAACTGGCTGAGAGAGAACCCTCATAGACTCAACCTCGCCAATGTCGGACTACACTTTGGTGGTCATGATGTTGTCGAAAGTGATCTGGAGGAAAAGACCCAGGAGCTAGACATGTGGTCGGGAAGACTGACCTCATCTTCCAGATTCAATGGGTCAAAGATTGTAGTTCAGACATGGGCCGATTCGGACTCTGACACTGTTGCTGTTCAGGTTCAGTCACCACTCTTGAAAAGGGGAGATATTGGTCTATTTCTGGACTTTCCCTACCCAGACAAGGAAAAGTTCAATGCTCCTTTTGTTGGACACTTCAATCTAGCCTCCAAACACAAGACGACTCTGAAGCAGCTTTCGCCTCAAAGTGCCCAGATCAAGCACACGTTGGACGACACCACATACTATACATTGATTCAGTGGGAAGGCAGTGAAGCAACCATCACCGGACCCCTGGACGGAACTCATCGCTACGTCCTCGCCCCTAAATCATCCTCCAAGATCCAACTCGTCATCTCCTTCTCACCGACACCCAACTTTTCCAGCAAGAAAGCCAGCTACCGGCAAATCACTACCGCCTCTCGCAACTGGTGGAAAAACTACTGGACCAAAGGCGCCTTCATCGACCTCACCCCCGTCCACTCCGACCCCCGCGCCCTCGAACTCCAACGCCGCATCATCCACTCCCAATACCTCACAGCAGTCAACTCAGCCTCCGATTTCCCCCCGCAAGAATCCGGCCTAGTCAACAACGGCTGGCACGGCAAATTCCACCTCGAGATGAACCTCTGGCACACCCTCCCCTTCGCCCGCTGGAATCACCTTGACCTCTTCCACCGCTCCCTCCCCCACCTCTACAACCAACTCCTCCCCTCCAGCCTCTCCCGCGCAGAAAAGCAAGGCTACAACGGAGCCCGCTGGGGCAAAATGACCGACCCCCTCACCGGCCGGTCATCCCCGGGGGAAATAAACTCCCTCCTCATCTGGCAGCAGCCTCACCCAATGTTTTTTGCGGAGACAGACTACCTTTCCCACCCCAACAACCTCACCACCCTCCAGAAATGGGACGCCATCCTGACAGAAACGGCGAATTTCATGGCGGACTTTGCCTGGTTCAACTCCTCCACCAAAGTCTACGACCTCGGCCCTCCGTTGTATCCCGTGTCGGAGAATACCAACCCTAATATTACCCTCAACCCTACTTTTGAGCTCGCCTACTGGAGGTTTGGTCTTGATGTTGCGACGAAGTGGAAAGCGAGACTGAACCAGACGTCGCCAGAGATTTGGGGTATTGTCAGGGATAATTTAGCTCCCCTGCCAGTCGTCAACAACACTTATGCTACTTATGAAGGGATCCCAAACATGTGGATTGCCGCAGAGACAACGTTTGACCACCCTGCTCAGGCTGGGATATTTGGTCTCCTTCCCCCGTCACCGCAGGTGGACCTCACGGTAGTCAACAACACGGCTCGCAAGATCAAGGAGACGTGGAGACTGAATGAGAGCTACGGGTGGGATTTCGCACTGTTGGCTATGAATTCCCTGAGACTGGGGGATGTAGAGCAGGCGGTGGAGTATCTACTTCATCCCATCTTCAAATTTGATGATGCTGGCTACGCGGTGGGAGGGGAGAGGGTGCCCACCCCGTATTTTCCCAACAGTGCTGGACTGCTGATGGCGGTGGGGATGATGGCTGGGGGTTGGGTGGATGATGAGGGGGTGAAGTTGCCTGAGCAATGGGTTAGGGAGGGGGCGAGAGCTGAGGGGTTCGTGGTTGCTTTGTGAGATGGGTGTACCTAGTTGAGGGGTGTTGCGATGCCGAGTGTGAGCGCGGTAGATGGCTATTCATGTCATAAACTTTTACCAAATCCATGACATGGTATATGGTCCTCATTTCCATGCCATTCTTGCTTCAGTAACGAACCCATCGCCATGAGATGCTCTTCCTCTTCATAACCATCCTTCTCAATCATGTCATATCTACGCATAAGCCATGAGCATGTAACAGGTCTCTCTCTTCCCCAAGAACCTGAAAGTAAGCATTTCACAATATTCTGCTTTTTCAGTCCCTTACCCTTCTCCTCTCCTCCCCACCTCTTAGATGAGCGGCATCTCCCCCAAATTCTCCCCCTCAAAGCCCTCCTTCCCCAGCATCTTGGTCTTCTTCTTTTCCTTGACCTTCTCCTCCTTCTTCCTCTCCCTCGCGAGCTTCTCCACCATCTTTATGTCGGCCAGCTGATACCCCGGGGGCGCATCGTCGTCCTTGTCGAGGTCGATTTCTCCAAGCAACAACACGTTCTCGCCTCTGACTAGGAACGTACCCCGGTCGATGTCGGCGAAGATGCCGGTTGGCTCTTTTTCCGAGAGGACGGGGGGGACGAAGATGCGCTCTTTTGTGGATTGGAGGACGAGGTTGGCTGTTTGGCTTGTTGAGTATATCTTATTCCTTGGGCTTGGGGTCGTCATAGTTCAAGAGATGTACATACCGAATTGATCCCAGCTGCGGAGGATGCCTATCAATTTACGGCCGTCGCGGAGGGAGATCAGGAGTTTTTCTGTGAGGTGTTTAGAACTCATGTGTGAGTGAGAGAGGACAGGAGAACACACTATCTGTGAGATCCAACAGCTGAGCAGCAGTGGTAAACATCTGGGCTGGCAACTGCTGGGGCTGGGGAGGGCGGCCGAGTCCCGGGGGCATCATGCCCTGGGGTACAGGGCCGCCTGGATGTTGAGGTGGTTGCGGCATCATTCCAGGGGGGGGAGGGCCGTGTTGGTGGTCATGTATTGAGAGGTGCTCCATCTTGAATGTTGATATGTGAGGGTAATGTTAAGCCTAGTGGCGGGTTGGTGGTAGTCAATTCAGGGTCAAAACCCAAAGACCGGCTAACAAGATGTTGTTTTGTTGGTGGTATTGTCTCCCTAACCAGCTTTGGTCCGTCAAATCGAGGTCGACGAAGTGGCGTTGCAGGTCCTGGAGGAGGGGTAAATTTGGATTCTGCTTTTGCCTTTGCAGAGATGTGTTATGAAGTTAGTATAAAAAAAGCTGTCCGGGGCTTGAATATCGGTCGAGTATTGAGCTATTGACCGAGTCCCTCTCAAAATATCGAGTTGATGTGAGATCTCTCTGAATTTAGGCTGGTGGGCTGAGTGACACAACACTTGCCTGTTGAATGCAGCTTCTGGCGGGCGGACAGTGTGAGCTTTGCTGTCTTCCACACGGAGCAGCCTTACTAGAAGTCGGCGCCAGTTGTGCCACAGTGGAGCAAGGCTCTAAAGCTATGCCCGGACAGACATTATCTGATTGGTCAGAGCTCTGGTGTTCCTGGTTTCAAGCCACAGCATTGCGGTTTGCATACAAGAAAACCGTGCGCAAGCCACAGTTGACAGCTGGGGTTGGGAGAACAGTGACAATAGCAGGCCAGCCAGTCCGTTCCGTCGGTTGCCGCCAGTCCAGCGCAAGGCGCTTTCTTTTTGACTTATTGTCTTCTCGAACCGGTCACCCGACACACAACACCAAGGTCAACAAGGTCGACTTTGCATACAATGATCACGGCCTTCTCCAGTTCATTTCTGATACCAGAGTTTCTCTGATATATACAAATCTCGACCAATTCTGCACCTTTTCTTCGCCAGACGCAAACCTGTCAGGTTCGGCGATCGACCCGACACTGGTCTCGAGAGTGACGACTGCTTCTCTTTGTTTCTCGACCACCAAGAGCTTTCACACCTCGAGTCGCATTCGCAATGGCTACGACAGACCCTTCCTCGGCCGTTGCGCCGGTTGGAACATCAGCGCAAGCAACACAGTCTAAGAGAGACAAGCGCCGCCAGTTGATCTCCGATCGACTGGCCCAGCTTGACGATAGGCTGGCTAGAGACAGGGACCAAACCTTCCGCGAGCAACTTCACAAGATCCAAATGGACACAAATCTGGTCATGAGGATTGACCCATACGCTGAGCGACCATTTGACAATCTCGAGGAGGAGTACCAACAAATCCTCCACCAGCTGAACGCCGATGCGAGCACAACACCACAATCGTACCTTGGAGCGGCCGGTCCGAGATTCACAGACTGGATGAACAAGGTCCAGGACTTGATGGAGGAGCGTGACTACGCTTTAGCGAAGCACAAGGTAAGGAACACTTTCGTTGCGACTTTTTGTCGCTTTTTGTCAAAAATTGACCTTGTTTTCACAGTTTGACTATGACAAGAAGGTGTCTGAGTACATGAACACCCACGCCTTTAAGGTCGAGACAGCGAACCGAGAATACCGCGCGCTCTCCCAAACCCTTCGCGACCGCCTAATCAACGCCATTACCACCAAAAAATTCCGATTAAATAAGGAGAAGGAGGCACTGGAAATCTCCGACTCGTCTGCTCTTCTGCTTCACCCGAACCAGTTCAGCATCACAAACCCTGCCAGCCCTGGCGGTACCCACGCCAAGCGAGCGACGAGGTTGCGACGAGGAGAGATTGACGACATGTCCTTGGACAATAAGAAGCGAAAGCGCAATAACAACGACGACGATGGCTCCCCAGCCCCCCAGCGACGAGCTCTAGATAATGCTAATACCACGCCTCTCTGGCAAACCGACCGCCTAGCAGTGCGCAAGACCACCGGACCAATCTACAGCATCGACAAGCTATTTACCGACAAGGAGCTCTCAATGACCTACAACACGGCTGCCTTTGCCGCCCACAAATATCTGTTGACGCATAAGCCAAAGTTTGATGAGAACGGCCGTCTTATCCAGTCGCCAGACGGTAGCGACTCCGGCAACGGCGAGCACGACGATGACGGCGACTCGGTTCCCTCTGCGCCCCCAATGGAGCGCAATATTTCGCACGTGACTCGCAGCGGACTTCGTGGCTCAAACAATCCCAACTTCGTGGATGACAAGCTCATGGGAATGGAGTTGCTCGCCAATTTTGACTTTCCTGGCAACTTCGACAGGATGCTTGCTGCAGACCCCAAACTCCCAGCCACATTCCCATCCACATACATCAAGGGGCACAACAGACTTGAGTACAACACCACCAACAGCCTCGCTAACGACGACGTCAATGGTGATATGATGGTCATGCAAGCCCTCAAGCAGTATGAGCAGGCCAATGGCCCTGGATCGAGCTTTGCTGTGGAGAATGGAAGCCGCAAGCTCCTCGAAGCTGCCTCTTTCCCAGCTAGAGACCACCGCTTTGTTGCTTACCTTCAGGGCGAAAGGCCTTCGGAGAACGAGGTGCGCAAGCGCCTCGGGCTTCCGGTGCTGCCAGATACAGTCGAGCCTGTTATGAGCAACGAAAGGAGCAGCACCCCGCGTCCAGGTCATGGAGGTACACCAGGCCAGTCGCCAGCCAAGGGTTTTGGAGGAGTGCCAATGAGCCGACAATCCAGTGCCAATGGTGTTCCTATGAGCCGCAGCAGCAGTCGGAAGGGAGGACGTGGTGGACGGGGCGGTTAGAGGAGGAATGAGAAACATCGAGTCTCCTAATCTGGGATGCGGACATTTTGCGCCACCTATCATATCTGGTGGATGAAAGTTGCACATGACATACTACTTATGGGCATATGAAACGGAGTTTTCGGGAGGGAGTTACGGGTTGGGCGGTTATATATCGGGCTGGATTTTTTCTTTTATTTCATAACATTGCGGGCGGCATCACGGGCATCTACTGCAATACCCCAGCGGAAGCGGCGGACTGATTAGTTCACCGAATTATTATCAGTTCACATGGAATAAATCAATTCATTCTAACTTGCTTGCTCCAAACCGTGACATGCTACTCGCCCACTCTCTGTTTCGAGATTCCTCTCTCCGCCTGCTGATTCCTTCCAAATTCCAATAAATTCAAGGACCAAAAACCAAAGCCCTCACCTCGATACTCCTCCTCCCCTCGGCCTCTGGTCTGGTGCGTGGATCCTCAAACGCCGAGTGCGCCACCCTCCCCCCCTTGACCTCGCTGTTTTCCTTTAGCGCCTCCGAGTCAAAACACTGCAGGAGAATCCGTTCGGTGTTCTGCATCGCGGAAAGGTAATACCACTTTTGATCAGGATGATGGGCAATGGCGGCCGTCTGCCCTATGTAGCCCGTTTGGGTGTACCTGTGCTCTACCGGCACCACTTCCTCATCTCGTAAACTTGCGCTGGAGGCAAAAGCGAGGGGGAAGGATTCAAGGGGTGCGTCATTGAGGGGTCGCCAGACGTTGATGATGCGGTATCGGGTGCCGGTTGAGAGGATTTTGTCGGCCTCGTCGGGGGGGAGGTGTTTCCTTACGCGCTGGGCGGCGGATAGGGCGGTTTGATCGATGTGGACGCGCTGAACGGGGGTTCGGGGGCGGATGGGGAGGGGAGGCGGATAGTGTGGTCGAATATCAGGATGTGGGTTGCGTTTGGGATGGTGGAGAGGAGGAGGGAGGTTATTTCGGGGTAGTAGTGGGTTTTGATGGAGGTGTCGGAGGTGAAGAGGGAGGGTTCAGAAGTGGGAGGGGGTTGGGAGGTGAGGATTTGGAAGGAGTCACGGTCTAAGGTGAAGGAGGCGAGGTTGGGGCGGGCGTCGTGGATGAGGGTTGGGACGGGGGTTGAGCCGTAGTTTCGGGGAGTTGGGGAGTCGGGGGAGGTCGGCAAGGTTGAAGGGGGGGAATTGTCGGAAGGGGGGGAGTAGAAGTTGAGGGGGGCGGTTACGTCGCCTGAGGGGGGGAGGTGGTCGATGGCCATGGTGGTGAGGTGTGAGGTGGGCTGTCTTGGGATATGTGCGGTGGGTGGCAGAGATGGATGTTGAGATGATGATCAGAAGGGATCCTATGGATGAGGATGCCAAGGTATATATATTCTATGATTCTGTCTAGAAATAAAGGTTTACCCTCTCGATATTATCAAGCAATGCTACATTCAAATGCTGTCAAACACACGATTCACCACTTACACAGCCGGTTGCGCCATTAGCCCCATCACGTCATGTTGAAGAACAACTCGAAGGGCGCGCTTTAGTTCTCGAGACCTTCAAGATGCGACAAAGATTAGTAATAAATGATTTGCTCAGCTTTGGGCTCCCATTTTCTAGCGTTGCTGCAAGAAGAGAAAGTGGCCGCATCTGCATCTTTTCAGAAAAGGAGGGGGATATGGAAGTGCTGACAATGACGTCTGCACCGTTGGCATTAAGAGGGCATAAAGTTATCCCGAAATTTGGCCAAGACCTGGGGTATTCTTGTCGAAGACAGCCACATGTTTTGATTGGAGCAATCCATAAAAGGCTTAGCCTAATCAGGCAACAAGTAAACAGACACGGTTGGTACCTGGTCGGATGTAACTGTGCGCGCACAGGACACACCGATAGGAAGCGCAGCTTGTCGCATTCAAACCATCATTTCCATCCCATATCCATTATATCGACGCGTTAACCAGTGGCCCTCATTAGGCGGGGTGGTGTCTAAATTTTGGCATATTTTTTTTGGGAGGGGAGAGACAACACACACACACACACACACACGCAGGTCGTGGGCTTGCATGTCCATGCGTCTGCCCCTGCCCCCATGATTATTATTTCTGGACGCCCTCGCCCGCGGCAAATTTGCGACGACCGCGGACATGGATGAAGAACACACCATAACGCTGAACCTGGGATCTTCACCCGACCCGCTAATAGATCCGATTCTCAGCCCACCGATGCTGCCGCCGTCGCGCGTCAAACCACGAGCCCAACCCGCCGCGCGACTTTTATCCATTGCGAGATCGCCTAGGAAACGAACCTTTGAGCTCGACATTGGCAGCCCCGTTTCGCCACAGAGGCTGCTGGTGACTGTCCAGGCTGAGGACGAGGTGAGGAATACAAAGGGCATAAAGCGCCGGCTTTTCCAATCGCCGACGCCGAAACGGGGAGTTATGAGGGGAGGAGGGGATGTTACCACTACCGTGGTGCCGGTGCACGGTCTGAGTGATGATGAGGGAGTGACGCCGCGGAGGAGAGGTCGGCCACGGAAATCTGGGACGCCGGTACCTACGACGCGACGAAAACGACCTGGTACACCGGGAGCGAAGGCTGTTGTTGCGAGAGGCACGTCTCGATCGCCACAAAAGTCCCCTCAGAAGCAGCAGCCACTAGACGAAGATGCGCTGGAACATATCGAGGCGACGCCGGGACCCGTCAGCCTGTTGAAGAGGCCGGCGAAACGAAAGTCGATGACACCCGCAAAAGAGGATACCCAGCCGAGAAAAAGAGGACGGCCGCGGAAGAGTCACGTTCCTGCCGAGATGAATATGGGCAGCATTGCGGAAATACTACAACAGGACAACGCTTCGAGATTACCACCAGTACAACATGACTTTTTCGGCCAGGATCAATTCACGGCAGGGGAGGATCACGATGATGATGGTGCAGGCGACATGGAGGATGATATCTGGCTTGGGACCCTTTCGTCGCCTGCCGCGCAGAGACTCCGGACGAGTTTAAGCAATCGATCTCCCCCGAAAGAACCATCACCAGCACCAGAACCCGAGCCTGAAGCAGAACCGTCCCCAGAGCCGGAACAACAACCACAACCCGAGCACTCCGAAGGTGATTTCGATGAACAAGGCGAGTGGGGCGACATGCACGATGGACCCGAGGACGATTACGATGAGGGCGATTACATGACAAGTCCGGTTCGAGATTTGGGGGATGCTCAGGATACCATGGCGGGAGCGGAGGACTTTACAGAGGTCCCGCTTGCCGAGCTCAGGTCTCTGATGAATTCCAGTATGATGGCCGGGCAAGAACAACAGCAAGAGGAAGAGCTCGGTGAAGCCACAAAAGTCATTATTAAAAATGGTATCGACTATCTTAGGCAGGGTCGAGGGACTGCGGCTGGGGAGGGCTCACAAGAGGCAGTACAAGAGACAGGGGAAGAGCATGATTTCGGGTTTGGTGTCGGGCCAGGGCGGACATCTCAACTGGAAGCTGCTGAGCTAAGGAAGCCATTTGACTTTGGTTCTAGTTTTCACCCTGGGCAAAGCACTCAAATGCCTTCTGTGCGCCGACGAAGGGAGACCAATTTCAACTTCAGTGTCGGGCCTGAGAAACCTGCTGCATCTTCTCATGCTGAGCAGCTGGAGGGACTCGATTTCGGACAAAGCATTCAAAAATCCCCCACTCCACCACGGAAGAACTTTGATTTTGATTTCAGCATTTTGCCGGGTGAGAACACGGCTGCTGAGAGGAGAAGCGAGTCTGCTTCCAGCTCCCCTGTTGGACAACAAGAAGCAAAGGCTGCTGAGAGGGCAGCTGTTTTGCGGAGGGAGGTGGTTGGTTTTGGTTCTAGCATTGGACCAGTGCAGAAAGCTGACACTTCTTCCTTTGAAGTGAAGAGCAGATCGTTTGATCCTGATTTTTTTAGTGACGAGTCTAGGGAACAGAGCGCGGAGCCAAGGCAAGGTTCTGAAGAGCCCAGGCGACACAGCGAGGAGCCAAGGCGAGAGTCTGAGGAGCCACGACAAGAAAGCGAGGAACCCAGGCATGAGTCTGAGGAGCCGAGACAAGCGTCTGAAGAACCGTCACAGAAAGAACAGTACTCTAGGTCGAGGCCCGACCCAGACTTTGAGTTCAGTGATGGGCCTGTTCCGCAACCCGAGCCGGACCAGGATGTGCAGCCAGAAAGACAATGGGCCGAGACCTCAGGATATTCAGCAACCGAGCAGCAAGATGACCCAGGACAAGAACCAGACCGGGAGCAACCCAAGCCTTACAAACGGCCTTACAAACGATTGCCACCCCGTCCCAGTGAGGTCGAAATCCGAGCTGAAGTCGAAGCCGAGGATGAACCCGCAGACGACTCCGATGCTTGGTGGAACCGAGTTCCAGAAAAGCCGAAACCAATAAAGAAGCCAAAGTCACTACTCGGGAAGTTGATCCGCAAGGCTGCTCGTCAACGGACAGATTCGGCCAACACAACGCAGGAACCATCGCCTGCCGACACATCAAACCTGAGTGGAGAAGGGGATTCCTTCTCTACCTTGCCCGATGAAGTGTATGCCGCTGCAACTCCAGGCCAACACGTGGAACCGCAGCTTGAAGAGCAACATGACGACGAAGTGCGCGATGGAGAAAGAGAGGAGGAACCGGACAATGATGGAGGGGAAGAGGAAGCGCAGGCCGCGAGCCACCCAATCCAGCCGTCTATTGAGCGGCCTTCACCAGTGAATCACTCCATCCCCCACCTTGAATCGAATAGGCTGTTGACACCTGATGAGACACCATCCCCAATACCCTCCGAGGCTGAAGGCGATGGCGTAGACGAAGATGCAGGGACCGTTTCACCCAACCAACCCGCACAGCCGAATGTTCAGGTCGAGATGCCCTCTTCCCCACCTGCCAGTGACCCTAGCCCGCCGGTCCCTGTTGCCCGCCTGCCGCAGCACACCAGAACAAAGTCGAACGAAACCCCAGCCGATCAGCTGTCGGACGTGGCACCTCTACCGAGAACAGACTTGAATGTACAGTCACTAAATCTAGCGCCCCCAGGATCGCAGCCCCGGCCTAGCCTTTCACCCATAGTACGTGCCGGCCGAGTTTTGCAGCTTGTGACATCCGATCCGCCCTCGCCCCCAGGGAGAGACAGTGTACTGCGGAGTCCATTTCGGGGATCGTTTGAGAAGTCGAGCCAGTCCCCCGCGCCCTTTATCTCACAGCCCCGAGCCACCCGCTCCCCGTCGCCACAGCGTACTGACACCGCCCAGGAGAAGCAGCAGGACCGACCTTGGTTTAGAGGACTGCAGCAGGTTAAGAATTTTGTTGCCGAAACAGCCAAGAGTTTGTCGCCCACCCGGATTTCGAATCCCAGGCCAGAACCTGAGCAGGAGCCTGAGGAGGAACCCGAGGAGGATCTTCAGGAGACCCCAAGGAGAAGAAGTTCTGGGCGTGAGGCGCGTTTTAGTGAGCCTGAGGTTGACCCAGAAGCTACCGTTAGCGCTCCCAATTCTGCGATCGCTGAACCAGCACAACGTCGGGCTCAAGAGCGAGCCGAGCCTGCGCGCACAAGCAATTTTGGTTTCCGGGGCTCGTTTACTTCTAGTCGAAATCACGAGACTACAGACAGGAGACCACAACAAAAAGCGACTCGTCTACCTGCCAAAGAACCGATACCCCAGCCTGAACCGGAGCCTTTCACTATGGACCCTGTTAACACACAGCAACCAGAGCAGCCGGCTCAGGAAGAGGAAGATGATGCTGATTTCTGGCTCGAGGCTGGTGGTGTCACCCCTTTCGCTCCAAGAGTGGCGCCCCCGCAGATCAAAGCACCTGTTGTTGAGTCCCGGCAGAGCAGCAAGATCCCGACTCTGGGGAGGAGTATCAGCCGTCAACAACAGAGGGATGGCCAAGAAAATCAGCTTCGCTCTTCACGGAATTCTCAGATTGATGACGCTTATGAAATCGAACAAGAGTCCAGTTCTATTCTGGAACAGCTTGACAAGCGGCCGGCCGTCAAACCCACCCCAGCTCCGGCGAGGACCAATCTGAGCGGCTTTTTTTCATCGCCTGTCTTGTTACCTGGCCAAGAGACGCCCGGTATGGGGTTGTTCAAGCCATCGCGGCGAGAGCCAGCCAACAACCTAGTGCAACAGCAACAAAAGGAACGCAAGAAGCTGCGACAACCGGATAATAGCTTGTTTGCTCATTTGGTGGAGATTGAGGAACAGCAAAATCAAAGTGCTACTGCTGAAGCAGTCACTGAGAAGCAATCGGGTTTCGGGAATGCTTCGCAGAACGTGGAGGTGCCGTCTGGCACACATGATGATAGCCTTGAAAGCATCGATGGCGGTTTAAAAGGCAAGGAAAAGGACAGAGGACGGAGGTCCACTTCTGCTCGTGCTCAGGAGATCATGGAGAAGCGGTTGGCCAGGATCGCGGAAGGTCAGAGGAAGGCGAAGGAGCAGATGACAGCAGCCTCTACATCGCAGTCATTTGCATTGCAGCCTTCAACATCGCAACCCTCTGCATCTCAGCCGTCTGCAGCGCAGCCGTCTACAACTCAGCCATCTACTTCTCGGACGGATAACACGGCCGATCAAGCAAAGACGAGCATTTGGGCCAAGGGCAAAGAGCCAGAACGACCGCCCATCCCCGCCCCTCGCCTCCCCTCTCCCGTCGAGCCTCAAGAGAACCCGAATAAGATCCCCCAGCTTCGAAACTTTGCGCCCCGCAGACGAGAATTTGGAGAAAACACCCTCTTCCAACCACAGGCAGGGCCCGCCAAAGCAGCAGCCCCCCCGGCCACCACCAATGTACTCAACCCAGACAACAGCCAAGTCGGCCGCTTCTTTGAGGAAAGCCGTCAGTTAATTGAGCCTCAAAAGAAACGTCGGCAGCGGGTACGGGCTCAAAACGGTCAACAAATCTCGGCCGAGGTTTTTTCTAGTCCAAAAACTACGCCCCCGAGACATGAGCCGAACCGAGCGGCGTCTCCTGCTAAATCCTCGTTTCGATCGCCGCTCAAGGGGAAGACTCCCGGGCCGGTTGTCGAGTTTACGAGTAGTACGCTCTCGCCGTTGCCGCGCGAGAGGCGGGCAAACTCACCGCAGAAGACGAGGCAATCTCGGAGTCAGAAGCAAGGTGCTGGAGAAGGTGGAATTGCTGAGCGGACTGGGGCGGACAACCATCGTGAGGAGCCGGTGGTTAGCTACCCTGAGCTGCCTGAGCCACAGCCTGAAGCCAGTGAAGAGGAAAAGAATGGGCGGCAAGCTGATCCTTTCTCGGATACCTCTCAGCAGCGAAAAGATCGGGAGTTGAGAGAGCAGCAGGACCGGCAGGGCTGGAGGGCACAAGAGTTGGGACCGCCGCTGCACTATGGGAAAGCGTCGTTTGAACAGAGACTTCATCAGGCCAAGGCGCAAGAACCGGAACAGAGACCGAGGGGGCCTACGTGGGATGAGTATGGCCGGGAAGTGGAGGAGCAGCCGTCAGAGCTGGATTGGGAGGCGATTGGGGAGCAGGAGCCTGATCAGGGTCATTACGATGAGGATGGTGAAGACAGGGACCAAGAGCCTACCCCTCCTCTGTCTGAACAGGACCAGCAGCGGTATGAACCGTATCAGCCTCGGCAACGTGATTACCAGGGGAGGGATCTTGAGCCTGTTGAGGAAGAGGATTACTCGGATGAGGAAGAAGAGGGAGATTACGATCACCATCAACAGGGCACCTACGCTCAAGAGGGTGACTACGATCACGAGGATGACTATGACCATGGCGACTACAACCAAGAAGACGACCATGATCATCATCAACAGGGCGAACACGACCATGAACAAGAGCAAGAAGAAGAACCCCCCCAATCCTTCTTCCCCAAATTCTCCCTCCCCTCCCTCCCCAACCCCCTTTCTCTCCTCTCCTCCCTTGTCCCCACCACCACCTCTCCCCCCCCAAATGACCCCCTCAAAGGATGGGGAATTCCCAACTGGGAACTCCTAGACCAATGCCTCACCCTCCACCGCCAACACCGCCTCCCCATCCTCCCCTTATCCGACGTCTCAAAATCCTACGTCGGTCTCGTCCCCTCAATCGGGGAACCACAAGAAGCAATGACGATTGAGGTCTGGCACTTGCAGATAGTAGAGTACTACAAACATGTTGTCTTGCACACCCGAGGAGAAGAAGATAAATGGACGGAGTGGGAGCTTGTACGGATGTTATTTGCTGTGCTGATAGGGGAGATGAGAAGACGGGATAGGAAGGGGATGGAGGAACGGAGGAGGAAAAGGGAGGAGGTAAAGAAGGAGAGGGAGAGGAAAAAGAGGGGGTGGTTTAGCCTTGGAGGGGTGTTTGCTGGTGGGGGGAAGAAGTATAAGGTTGAAAAGCCGAAGAGGAAAGAGAGGAGCAGGAGGTGATTGTTGGGATAGTTGAGAAAGTGTTGGAAATATGCAAGTCAGGATATCAGATGGAAGAGGAATAAAGGAATATTGCTGGGTAGTATAACGGACCAAACAGGGAGATACCAAGGTTGCTGTTTATTTCTTTTTTTATTTCTTTTAACATTGTTTGTTGGGTCAAGTCAGGGTTATGGTTGTCAGGATCAGAATATGGGAGGAAAAGGAAAGCGTCAAAGATACCACATGAATGAAATGTTTTGTTTTCTTACGTTGCGTCAAACCAGGCCACCTTTGGCATTGATCGTACACTCACTGTCTGTTCATATCTGTATCACAAATCAAATACCCCTCATGATCAACGCTTGATTCTCAATTTCCACACCCCTATTTCTAAGAGTGCGTTCTCTGTCAAGTACCTCCTCACCCTAACCTAGTGTAGTGATATTACAGCGATTCCACCTCTTCCCTCTTGAAAAGCCAACCTACTCCAAAAGCGAAGCCTGGTTGGTGTAAAGCACATCCACCACATTGCTCAACTTTTCAATCGTCGCCAACGCCGCATCATACGCCTCATCCCGATGCGTCTCGTCATAAATAATCAAGCACCCCGCCCCCTGATCCAGTACACCAATAATCACCTTGTCCAGAATCATCTGCGACAGCTTCCTCTCCACCTGCTCCTTGTCCAAGCTGACCATCTTGGCAATGTGGTCAATCTCAACCCGGCTGAACGGCTCGATGACCTTGATAAGGTTCTGCTCGAGCATGGCATCGTACAGCCTCCTCAGATGGTTCCGGACAAATCCATCGCTCGCCAGCTCCCACTTGTAGGTACCCAGGGCACGCTCGTACTCCTCCAGTGAGCGGTTAGAGTGCGCACGGGCGATGGCTTTCATAGCCTCGAGGGACTTTCCGGCGTATTTCTGGGCCTGCTTACTGGTCATGAGCTGGTTGACGTCGTCGGCGAGGTTGAGCATGATCTTGCAAAGGAGCATGTACTGCAGCGCAGCCTGGGCGCGGGAGGCCTCGTCTTGGGAGTGGTAGCCGTCGAGGGCCTCGATGAAGTAGGAGAATGCCGTCTGAAAGTCCTTATCTTCAGCGTGGAGCATGCCGGACTGCATGTCGAGGTTGGCTTGGAGGAGAGGGGGGGTGTAGACTGAGGCGGCAGAGGTACGAGCGCTGGTGAGGGCGGCGCGGGCTTTGGAGATGTTGCCGAGGGCGTGGTACACTCTAGACTCGAGGAGTTGGACTTCGACGAGGACAAGCTTGTCGTCCATGCGCTTGAGCTCCTTGAGGAGGCCGTTGATGAGTGTAAGAGCATCATAGTACGCTTGCTTCTTCATGTACAGGGCAACAAGGCGGGTCTCGAGGTTTTGTCGGAGGAAGCTTCGTCTCTCGGAGGTGGCCCATTCTATGCAAGATTTTGTGACGGCGATCTGGGTTTCGAGGGAGTTGGGGATGGCATCGAAAAGGTCGAGGAGCTGGCGGACTGGTGGGGGGTGAGGTCAGTTTCGGGTCAACAAGCAAGCCTCCTATGACCCAGCTACATACCCAACTTGGCTGTCTTTGCCTTGGCGAACGAAGACAGAACTGTCCGGCTTGTGGTTACGAGACCCACGAGCTCGTGTGTGTTCCTAGTTAGGGTCAGACGAGCAGTTCCCGCATGAAGGCTGCCAACGAGGGGCTCACTGTTGGTCGCGGTAGAGCTCTCCCAGGCTGATAAGGGCAGTCTCATATTCCCGAATAGCGGCCTCGGAGTTTATGGATGGCGGTTGGGAGATAATCTCCTTGTAAAGGTCGATAGCTTTCTGGGGGTTGACTGGGGCGAGCTTCTGAGCCTCGCGCACCCTCTCGGAGTCGCCTTGCGCCATTGTGACTGCGTGTTGCGTGGATGCTGTTGGTTGGAAAGGGGTGATTGTAAGTTAAGAGTCCCCGGTTGATCAAGATGGTACGGCAAGGTCGTCGCGGATATGGCTCGTGAAATGGATGCTGTTGGTATTGGTTATAGCGTTGGGAAGCAGTCGTGGTTGCAGCTCTCCAAATCCAACCTGGATGGATGCCCGCCGCCTCACCACCAGTCCACCCCTGCAAGGTCAGCTAGGTAGCCGTGCTTGCGACGTAATGGAGCTAGCGGCATCCAGCCTTGGCAGGTCCACCTTATTGTGGCGCCAATCGGTTGCTGGGAGCTGGTGTGGCTGACCAATAGCGGGCGGTGAGCATTCTGCCTCCAGACCCCGCCAAAATTTCGAGATGCGCCTGGACTTTGGAGCAGGCGATTGAAAGAAGCATCTACCTGTCCAACATCTGTTCCGAATTCACCGCTACATCCTTGTCCACGAGCAGACTATTTCGGTGATAATACCAACCACACGCTCCACCACTTTGTGCGATCAACGATACACTACCAGTCCGCTACAGGGAACAAATCATGAAGGTACGGCGAAATGGCAGAATGTTTTCAGAGCTGCTAGCAGCTTGGAATAGCTTCAACCTCTGGTTTTGTGGCTGCTAACATAGGCATAACAGATCAAAGCCCTCACTCGGCCGACTACGGTCCAACAGGCCCCTGGTTCCGATAACCAGCGCGCCCCCCGAAACTTAGCCCCCGAAATCCATCCGTTCGAGAGAGCCAGAGAATATCAGAGAGCCCTCAATGCTGTCAAGTTGGAGCGCATGTTCGCCAAGCCCTTCTTGGGACAGTTAGGGAGCGGTCACGTACAGGGTATCTACAGCATGTGCAAGGACAAGAACTCTCTCAGCAGTGTTGCTTCCGGTTCCGGTGACGGCATCGTCAAGGTCTGGGATCTTACGTCGCGGGAGGAGGTTTGGAAGGCATCGGCCCACAACAATGTCGTCAAGGGATTGACCTTCACCAACGACAAGAAGCTTCTGTCTTGCGCGACCGACGGTATCAAGCTCTGGGACCCTTACACACCAGCCTCCGACAACACATCTCCTCTTGCATCATGGCAAGAAGGCGGCCCCTACACCTCTCTTTCGGTCCACCGGACAGGAAACGTCTTTGCTGCTTCTTCAGGTGCCGGCTGCATCCGTGTGTGGGATCTTGAGCAGAGCACAGCCGCCCAGACCATCCAGTGGCCCAACCACACAGATACCATTACCGATGTGTGCTTCAATCAGGTTGAAACATCCGTCATTGCGTCTGTCGGAACAGATCGGTCGGTTATCTTGTTCGATCTGCGAACAAACATGCCGGTTGTCAAGACAGTGCTCAAGTTTGCGGCCAACCGTGTTGTTTTCAACCCCATGGAGGCCATGAACTTGGCCGTGGCCTCGGAAGACCATAATGTCTACGTATTCGATGCCAGAAACTTCAACAAGGCTCAAAACATCCACAAGGGGCACGTCGCGGCTGTAATGGATGTTGAGTTCTCGCCTACCGGTGAGGAGCTTGTTACTGGCTCTTACGACAGGACCATCAGAATCTTCAAGCGCGACCAAGGTTCATCCCGCGACATGTACCACACCAAGAGAATGCAGAGAGTCTTCAGGACCATGTGGACCATGGACTCCAAGTACCTCATCAGCGGCAGTGACGACGGCAACCTCCGTTTGTGGCGCGCAAATGCCTCAGAGAGAAGTGGAGTCAAGTCGACGAAGCAGCGACAAGCCCTCGAATACAACAAGGCTCTTACCGAAAGGTTTGGCCATATGCCCGAAATCCGCCGCATCAGCCGTCACAGACATGTGCCCAAGGTCATCAAGAAGGCGGGCGAGATCAAGCGCGAGGAGTTGGCGGCCATCAAGAGGAGAGAGGAGAACGAACGGAAACACTCGGCCAAGAAGTTTGAGAAGCGCAAGAGCGAGAGAGAGAAGGCTATCTTGGCCAAGGTGCAGTAAACAGTCTTGTGGCCTTCTGTTCCGGTTTGCAGCGATTTCTCGGTCTTTATTTTGCTTTACATTGGGCGGCGTTGGAGGGGTTTACTTTGGGGTGGGTGTGCGGACCTGATACCATCCACGTTTGGCGTTGGCATGTTTGAAAAGGACTAAGACGGGTTCGGCGTGTTATTTTGAGCTGATATCAGATATCAGATGTCGAGGAGGACGGCAGATAATAAGATGCTATCTTCTCACTTCTTGTACTTTCGTTCAGGTTCCTGCGGTTTATGCGGGTTGATGAACGACAGGCAGTTGAGATCTTTACGGCTTGTTCTGGTGATTATTCATGCCGTCTGTGCTAGGGCGCATAAAGACAACAATTCTTGTTTGGGAAACGGAACTTTCGATGCTTCCCTTTCTCAACTTTGGGAATCATTCGCTATTGCATGTGATATGATCGGAGCTGATCTGAAACGAATCATGACCCAACAAGCGAGAGAGCAGTCTTGGTATGTCATTCCAGTTTGGTATTTTCTGACCTCCTTCTTCTTCAGTACATCTCTCCACGTCGACTGCTACCCAGTTATGTGCAACGAGTACCCAGAGAACACTGTCCTGGCTATAGAGGCAAAGGGGTAAAAATTATCAGCATGAATTCCGCAAGTCGATCGACGACAGGCACTTACAATGAACCCAGCGCAACAAGTTGCAAGGAGACTGCCAAAGCAATTCGTGCCAGGAGCACCTATCATGTGTCAGTCACATAGTTTTCAACCAACGTTCATCAATCAAACTGCACTCACGGGTAATACACCTCGCCCCGACCCTCTCGTTGGGATCAGCAGGATAGTAACCACAAGCACCTCCCCAGATTCCACTGTTGGTGGACCAAGGAGCCAAGTTCATACAGCAAAGAGCGATGGACTGGTCGCCACCGCAGTCGGGAGTGACACTGGGGGTCGGAGTCGGAGTGGCAGTACTGGAGGATGGGATCGCTGTTCGCCGCTGGAGTCAGTCTATGAGAACTCCAAGCCAAGAAGATATGACAGAGACTTACGAGTGCACGCCGCCGAGGCGCCCGTCACGGCCAACGACGACATCGCCAACAGTTCAATAACAGATCGAAAATGCATTGTTATGTCTTTATCCCGGATAATTACCGACTTTTTCCATGAGACAGCAACGGTCCCGAAGATGAAATATATATTCTCATTTACATCTCTTGAACCTGGCTTTCCATCTGACAACCTGCTGACCATCCCCAACCTCGAATACGAAGAACAACGCTGTGAGGTGGTATCGCCATTTCTAACCAGAACCTTGGTTCAGCAATCCTACTCGCTATAGCCCAAGGCGTGGCGTTTGATTATTGCCCGGTGTTGTCGTAATGGTAGGCTTAATGCACCCAGTCGGTGGTTGACTACCGGCTCCTTCAGCCTCGGAATTGGTCCGTCTTACACCGTTGGGCCTGGGCATCCCACCATCACATCAGTGTCATCAGATTCTGGGTTGCAACTTTACTCCAATGTCCTTGGCGGTCGAAGGGACAATAACTAAAGGTGTATAGATGATGAGGTGACCGAAGCTACTGGACCTCTGAAAGAAAGCTTACGGGTACATCTCGCCGATGCACTTGTCACGCCCATCGACGACACCACAAGGTCTCGTTCGCAATAGACGTCTCCATTTATTTGTCCACGGCGTAACGGGTTATCATGAAGAAGTCCAAAAGACCACTTGACGTGTCCCACAAACATTCGAGATAAGCCAGCCCAGGGGTGATGATGATCTACGGCTCCGTGTGTCGATGATACTTCGTTCCCAACATAGGGTCAACAGCAAGTAACAAGGGGCCTTCGACTGTACCGCTCCCTCGGAAATTTATGCAAAAAAAAAAAAAAAAAATTGTTCGACGTATAGCCCGGTATAAGATGTCGCTAAAGGCTTCGAGGGCCGTCGGCACTCAGAATGCAACCCGGATTTGGGGGCCAGCGAGGTAACTGTAATTCCGATGAGACGGAGGGTGTTCCATCACTAGCGATGGGAGGGTTGCATGCGGCAGAAGAGCCTCACTTTAAAGACTCCCATTGTTTAGGAAGCTTGCATAAGGATGATGCTGACGATGCTTTGGTCGCCTTACACCAGGTCTGACAGATCTTACTCACCACCAACAACTCCCACCAAACATCATCAGCAATCGAAACCACGAACTTTATGGTTTTTTGTTTACCCAGGAAGATCACTTGAAGGCATTGACAATCAACAAGTTTATCCTTATCATTCCTGGAATAAATTCCAAGTTTGGTTTTAGACATCCCGCCTATCGAAGATCTGAAACGCGAGACTAACGGGACCGCGAGCCAAGTCACCGACTCAACAACCGACCCGGCAGCGGTACTGTGCCTTTTCCCTTTCTTTTTTTTAGTAGATCTGGCGGGTAACGGACCGCAGGGCGACGAACGAGCCCCTGACCGACCGAAGTAGTTACCTTCCCCGGATTCCAAAAGCGAGCTGTCGAAGGATCAGTTTCCCGATCGGGAAAGTCGTTACTTACATGACATGCTTTAGCCTCCGCCACAAGGCACGCGGCATTGATCTCCCTCACCCCTGGTTTTGAGCACGATCAGACCTTTTTGTCGATTTGGGGAGGGCTTGCGGTTGCAAGAGAGATTTCGTCAGCGCCCCTTGATCTGCTCGCCTCCAGATACATCGACGGCCTCGATCCCTTGGGCCGCCGCAACGCACGATTGAGCACTTCTGGGCGAGGCTTATGAGGCTTGTAGAGTACCGTGATTGGTGGACCAAGTTTGTCGTCTTAAGAGTGCTATTCTAGATGCCTTAAGCAGAACATGGAACAGGTTACTAAAATGTGTGGTTTCCCGTCTTTGGATGAAGCTCGTCTGATCCATTTCTGGACGACTTTGGCTTTTTCATATTAGTCTAGACCAGGTCCCATGAGTGTCTAAACATCTCATCGATCTCTCATGCTCGACCACCTTTTGATGTTTCTACCACCACCTCCCTGACAGGCACTGTCCAAGACCGTTCTCGTTCCAACTTGAATCACAAACATCCTCTTAATATGGCGGACTTTGAAGCAAACCAGCTCCCCCAACCAACAACCCCTTCCCCCAAGATCCCCAAAGAGCTCTCCTTCGAAAATGTAGTCAAGAACCAAACAGCCTCCGTAAGCCACCCCTTTCCCCCCTATCATCGCCACCACTAACACCCGATCCCAGCCCTGCTCCCTCCCCGACTTCACACTCTACCTAACCCACTCCTCCCACTCCCCCGAAATCCTCCACTTCTTCCTCTGGTACTGGGACTACGTCCAACGCTGGTCCCAACTTCTCCCTCGCCAAAAAGCCCTATCCCCAGCATGGGACCCAGAAAAAGCCACCGAAGGCCCAAGAGCAGCAAGGTTTATCACTTACAGCCACAAACGGGCCAGGAGCTTGAGGATGGAGAAGGTGCTCGCAGTTATGGACATCAGTTCCCCTCATTCTGACGAGCAGCCCGAGAAGGAAGGTGATATGTCAAGAAGCCGGTCGAGTTCAGCTTCTTCTACTGTTACAACAGCGAGCGCTGTGTCGGTTGTTGTTTCGGGGCAACCGAGGACGCCGTCGTCTTCTATAAGTGGGATTTTGAGCCCGACCGAGTCGATGAGAGGGTGTAGTTGGCAGCCATGTAACCTTCCAACCGCTGCCCTTTTTTTCCTGTGAAATTTGAACTGACAAGAGTAGTCACCATCCAACCCAACCACCCCGAACTCTCCCGCATAATAAAGCTCTTCCTCTCCTCTCCCGAGACGTTGAAATGTCTATCACAGCACGACAGAGAGCAGTGCATACGTGCGGTGCAGCATACAACCCACCCTACCGCCCTACTTCCAGCATTCATGTCAGTCGAGTCGACACTAAGAAACCTACTTCATCCAGCTTTCATCCGCCACTCGATTACCAACGCAAACACTGCTCGGCTTGTCTTCACGGGTGTAATCTGCGCCATCCTCGCGCTACTAGGGCTCATCGTCGAGATGGTGTTGATCCTCTCAAAGCAATCCTCCTACCTACGAGTCCTCGGGTTGCTATTCTTCTGGCCCGGGCTTACTGGGTTATTCGCCTCTATCAAAGGGCTGGATGTATACCTCCACTTTCAACAAAAACGCCAACTTCGCCCTTGGGAGCAAACCTCCCTTCCACTCTTCCACTCGCCCTCGACCGACAAGAATGAGAAAAGGGGGCATGAGAGGATGGACACGACCAGCACCAGCACCAGTTCCACAGCCCCATTTACCCCGACAGGCGTCGACGCAAGAGACAGAGAGCAAAATACCACCTGGGAGGAGCAATACCGACAACAGAGCTGGAAGAAAAAGACCTTCACCACCGCAGTCCCGGTAGAAAGCAAACCTCTGATCGTCCTGCAAGACCGAATCATCTTCCTGTCGATACTCTGGGCCGGCATCTCGTCATCTGGTCTGACAGTGGCGGTGTTGTTCATCCCGGCAAGAAATCTCTTCTAATTAGGTAGTTAGCTACCAATACACCAAAGATAAGCGTGACGGTGTAGTAACAACAGCCTCTCAACCATCGCTACCTCAAGCCTAGCCCGCTTGATCCTGTATGACAAAACCCACAAACCTCACACCACCATCATCCCATCTTTTCCTTGGACAACGTCTCTCCTCTATCACCCAACCACAACAACAACCTCTTACCATGCCACAACCCGTCCACCTCTAAAATTTACTGGGAACACCCTCAATTTTATTTGAATCTCACACACAAATCGAAAGTAGATTAAGTACTACAACGGGATCTCACGTACCCCCCTTCCTGCTGTGTATTCTCTAATATGTACAACATGTAGCCTGTCCATCATCTTCATATCACCCACATCTCGACGTTAACATTATGCTTGTTCCCGACGACGACCCGCCATGATCACAAACCTTCCTCGTGTATCCCACATCAATTCAGTCATCTCGGAAACCCCATTCCCTCATTAACCCAACATTATCTCATAAAAAATAAAATAAAACAATGAAGAAAGAAAAGCCCATGCATGCAAGGATACACCCACATCTCATCATGCCTTCACACTAGAAGTGAAAAAAAAAAGTATATCACAAACCCTCAAACGCCTCCGTTTCCCCCTCTCCCGTCCGCCCAACCATTTTCCCCAGCCCAATGCCCGACCTAGTACCATGACAACCATATGCCCCATGCTTTGAGATACCTACCCAGTTTAAAGCCACCAACTTTTCTTGTAAGAACAGTAAAAGAAGAAGAAAGAAGTAAACACCACCCCCGTCTCTCTAAAACCACACCGTAAAAAACAACATCACTCCCACCAACCCCGCCACCATCCCCCTAAACACAACCTTGGTCGGCGCAGCGGGATTCTGCGTCTCACTGGCCGGATTGGCAGCTGTGCCCGTCCCCTCATCCCCTCCAGCAGTCGTAGGAGCAACAGTAGCACTAGGCACACTCTCATACGTCCCCGTAAACGTCTCACCCACCGCCGGCAACTTGACATTCCCCTTCACCAACCACCCCCCCTGCGTCGCCTCCGGGCAAGGCCTGACCGAGACATGCTTAGCATCATAACTGTCCTTCACCACCCCCGTCGGCTGCCCAACCTGCTCCCACTTCTCCTTCAAATTGTCAAAATCAGGCTGCACCGGCTTCGGCGTCCCACTCCTCACCACACCATTCACCACATCCTCCTCCTTGGTCGGATTCTCATACTGAATCAACCCATACCTATTCTCCTCCTGAATCCACTCATAAACAATCGCGCCCGACCAATCATTCCTCATCTTTGGCCCAAAAATGGCAAGCTGGTCGTCAAACAGCCTCGGGCCGGGAACGTTGCACCCTGTCTCACTAAAAAATATGGGCACCGGGAAGTCCTTGGCCTGCTTCTGCAAGTTCTCGTAGCCAGAAGTCTCGTAGGTGGAAGGGTCGCACCACTCGTAGCTATTCAACGCGAAGAAGTCGACATTCTCGGACGAGTTTCCGCCGCATGTCAAATAGTCTTGGAGCATTGGGCGAAGCTCGGCAATGTCAGCCGCCGAGTACCCGATGGGGACCTCGCGGTAGTTTTTGGCGCCACGGTGGGCTTTCATGTCGCGAACAGCCGCCTTGATGAAGGGGGCCGCCTGGGAGTGGGCTTCGGTGGAAATGATTTCGTTGCCGACGAAGAAGCCCAGGACGTTGTCGTACTTGATGAAGGCGTCCATGACCTCGGCGTAGCGGTCGTGCATCCGTTTGGTCCAGGCGGGTTTGGCCTACTCGGGTGTTAGTATTTCAAGTCTGATGAACTGAAGGGCAGAGGGGAGTTCGTACAGGCTCAATGTACGTATCAAACGTATCCAAATCAATCAAAGCCGTAATCCCAGCATCATTGAAAGCCTTCATGCAGCCGTCGTGGTTCTTGTCCGCGTCAACATGGTAGACCCTAATGGTGTTGGGACCCAACTCCTTCATAAGCTCAACATCCCGCTTGCACTGCTCAGTGTCAATCAGGGGGTCGTCTGTTGTGGTTTGATGTTAGCTGCCATGTTCTTGTGTGGATTGTCCAAGTCGCGCAAATGCCAAAATCTTACCTGGCGACAACTGATAAGCAATGCCTACAACCAACCCCCCAAAATTAGCCAAAAAGTCCAATTTGATCAGCAGAATGTGGAAAAAAACATACCCTTGACAAAAAACTGCTTCCCATCCGGAGTAAAAAGCTTGTTCCCGACAGAAGAAATAGGGCCAATGGCTTCAACGGTTGTGGCAACGGCCAGCGCCGCAATCGCGGCAGGCCAAGAAAGCTTCATTTTTCAGTGCTTGTCAGGAGATCGCCAAGAGGTGGATAAGATTTTTGTTGCCAAGTTTCGCAATAATCAATGTCGACAAGATACTGGTCAAATTCCTGTTTTTGAGATATCTCTGCAGAGAGAATACTCAAAACAAAAAATAATTTATTTTTGTTGGTGGGTGTTTTGTGGTGTTGCTTGGGGTGATCTGATAACGGGCTTGAACCAGAGGTTCAAAGCTGCAAACGAACGGGAGAAGACGCGACCGTTGCAAACACACCACACACCCGTGCAGACCACAGAACCACAGTGCTGGGAGGGAGGGCAGGTGCGAGTGGTGGGTTGATCAAACGGTCAAAGTCGGACTGACCCTCAAGGGAAAGAACGAGTGTGCTCGTTTTTTTTGTCGAATTGGTGGCGGTTAATTCGTATTCCTGTTGTTGTTCCCTTCTTTCCTACCAAGTCACCCAATCCGGCAGAATCGATATCATAAGAGGAATAAAAAGCGAGTGGCCCCGTATCCGTCAAGAGCTGCTGTGTGTTCACCGCCGGGTCTCCGTTTGCCTTCAGGTGCTCCCCGGAAGCGGTCCCGTCCTTGTCCTCAGCTGAGAATTCCTGGCCTTATCGTCAAAACGAGTGACTGGAGAGTGTGGTGTGGTGGAAGAGATGAGAGAACACACACACAAAACATGGCGGGGAAAGGGTCAAAGATAATAAAACCAACACGACTATAATGATGAGGACTACTGGGAGGTGTGACAGATACAACATGGCCCATCAAACTGGGCTATCACAAACACCAACAACACGGGTTACCTGATTCTGTTTTCTTCCACAGACACACAAATACACACACCTGCCATATCGCGATATCGCATGTGGAGCTTTGGTTTTGTCGTCTGCCATGGTTCGGCTGCAGCAACCCCCCGGCGAGATCTCGATCCCCCTGTCAAACCAAACTCCAACGGGATTTGCAGGGATACGCTTACCTACCAAGAAAAATATATCGTGAGCTATCTCTAGCCAAGCTTCATCACCAACGTCTATCAATCGCTCTTCTCCCAGCAATGCAAATAGTCCTCATTCCCCCCCAAAGAAAAGTCCACGCAATCGCGGCTCGAAACATTCCGACACCAACCAATCACACCCACCTCCCAACTCGTGTAACCAACCGCCTTTCGAACCTGAAGTTCGTGTTGCCATAGATGCACCATCCCCAAACAAGAATAGTCCTCCCCAGCCCCGCCCAGTCTGGCTGTACCCCCACGCAATAGCTCCAAGGTCTGCCAATCCCAGCTTGTGTCGTCAGAGTACTTCGTACGGCAGGGAGTCGAAGACACCTGCCAAACTGTGCCCTCTCCACCACCCCTCCAAAAGATCCCGCCCGCATTTGCATGAGAGAGCCGGGTGGTGTAGAAACTCGGCGAGATTCCCACTGGTCAGGACGGCCCAATATATTGTCGACAAACAAGGTTCAGGGACTTTATGGTCGTGATCCTTCCGACCATACACTCGCCTAGCCACCAAGATTCCTAGTCCAATGCATCGTTCTGGAGAGGATAGCTAGCAACAAGACAATACATGGCCCCGGCCTGAGCGATAACGCAATCGGCTTTCTTCCCAGTTTTTTTGATCCTCCTCCAACAAAGCTTGATTGAAGAGGCGGGCGCTGCCGCCGAGCGGATGCGCGGGCCGCATCATCATCGCTCACCTCTCTCACCTTTCGGGGAAGCTAAGTTAGTTGCTCACCTACATCATAGGATGATGGTTCGGTTCGGTTCGGATATAGTGCATACGTCTTTGATGATGGGACTTCCCGAGCGAGGTAGGGTAAACGTCATCCAAGACTGTAGAATATTGCCTTGCAAGTATTTAAGTTTGGGAGTGGGACTTGCATTCGCTGCGGGATGGGCTAAGTGGTCAAGAAGAATGCCGTGATATCCGTTGGGTATCCCGTACCAAGGCCAGCTTTTTGAGCTTTATGCCGACTTACACGTCATGTTGAATCTCTACTCTAACCCAACAGCTCGACTGCAACCCGAATAACAGTTCATCAGCCTACTGAAAATTGGAAAATTGAAGCAATCTACTCAACAAAAGATATCTCCAGACGACAATTTCATTCAAGTCCTCCTTCGTGATCCCAGATGTCCGGATATGTTGAATCTAACCAACCTCCAAACCCACACTCAATATCCAAATCAGCTCTCTACCTGTCTAGCGCTGCTCAGTAAAAACACAACTATCCATACAGCTAACCCCTCAAAACCCGGTCAGCGCAAGGTATATTTGTTTAAAATATACCGCACACTGGCAGGGTATTCAAACAATGAGCTCTGTGGGTATCTCGCGCTTTATCCAAGCCAGCGCTATGAAACAGATATTTTGCGGCAATCGTCATCCAAGAGAGAAAAAATATGCAGAACAAGAAATAGGCAATATCCAAGCAGAGAAACAAAAAAGAAACATCAAAAACACAGATGTAGAGAGATTCCCGCTGATACCAACCCCCTTCGCTGCCCGAATCATCCCCATTAGAGACACCCAGTCTACCCCTCCCTCACGCATCAACAACCACATCCTTTCCCAAGTTCTCCAACATCACCCTCCTCTTCTCCTGTTCCCTTACCTCCTTCTCCGCCTTCAACACCCCAACCGCAGCATCAGCCCCCCTAACCCTAGCCTCCTCCCCTTCCTCGCACCCCCAACCCTAACCACCTCCTCCCCGTCTCCGCCCAAACAACAGCACACTCCCACTGCCCTTCCTCGTTCTCCTCAACCCTATACTCCACCGCCCTTCCCGCCGCCAAAAGCCCCAACTCCTCCTTCGGATGCAAACAGTGCACCCCCTCCCTCACCAACCTCTCCATCACCCCCATGATCCCAATTCGTTCCATCAACCCCCTGCACTCTTCCAAATCCCCACTATCAACCCAGACAGCTCCCATCAAGCTCTCAAAAACATCGCCATAAAACTTTTGGGCTTGAAGTCTTGTAAGCGCGGACCAGGGGTATTTTTTGCCGCGGTCGAGGGCGTGACGGATTTCGTCCCGGAGAAAAGAATGCCGGGATTGGGTAGAGAGGATGTGCTCGCCCATTTCGGGCGAGGTGTACCGCAGGAATGACCACAGCGGGAATTTGGCCGTGGTGCTGATGAGGTTGATCTCTGGGGGGTTAGTGCTTGAACTAGAAGTTCGTCGTGAGGGGGAGAGGTATGGGTTGGAAGTGGGATCAGGGAGGATGACTTCAGCGTTGTATCTTTCCTCTTCGATGGCCCACTCCATCACCAAAAACCCCAAAATGTCGGCGTTGACAAGGGCGGTGCGTAAAAGGTGGAGCTTGGAGTTTTCGAGGGGGAGACCGGTCAGTGGTTCGCGGAGGGAGAAGAGGGATTCGACAACGAGGTAGTCTAGTATCGCGTCGCCAAGAAATTCTAGCCTGTCGAGGGAGGCGCGGGTATCTTGCACGTTGAAAGAGGGATGGGTCATTGCCTCGATGAGGAGGGACTTTTTCTTGAAAGTATACCCGATCAGTTTCTCCAGAAGGTGCATGTTAGGAGGGAGGGGCTCGTCGTCGGGGGCTTCGTCGTAGAGGACCTGGCGGCCGTGGTCGATGCTCTGCCATTTGGCCTCGGGGAGAAACAGAGAAATACAAGCGAGGGCTTTGTTGATACCGCCGCTGATGTGGGAGGCGCCGATCAAGGCTTCTACCACATCGGCGAGGGTTTTGGTCGGCATCTCCCTGGTTTTCGGTCCATCGGAAGAAGGGTTGTCGGTGCGCTCGAGGTAATCTTCCACAAACACGGGTCGCCACTTGTCTGTCGTGTAGGCAGTGTTGATGATGTAGCGGGCGAGCCCGAAATCTATGGCAGCTTTGCAGAGACGGTAGTTGGAGACGATCTTGTCTTTGGTCGCCGAGAGGAAGCCTTCTGGGAAGTGAAGGTCTTGAACCGCGGTCAGCCACTGTTCTAGAAATCAAAGGGGCAAGTAAACTTACACTGTGCCGAGCAGTTGATAGTTGTGCAAAACTTGAGAATGGAATCTCCCAGAAACTCAATTCTTTCATAGTCAATTGACCTCCTCGCCCCCGATGCTGTGATGGCCGTGACCACCAGATCCAGATCCGTGATCCCGGTCGTTTGCAGCGACCCATCCAGCAGGTCTCTGGCAACAAGATAGTCACCCACTGCAGCCGTAAGAGCGGGAAGCATCAGACCGACATGGGCAAACACAGTTGGGATCTTGTCGACTTTGACCTGACTCGCAAGAATCACTCGCGGGTAAGGCTTCCCGCTGGGTAGCTGGTGAATGAAAGCATCGGGTAACTTGCGGAATTGACCTGCCCTCTTGGGGAACGCCTGCACAGACACATAAGGGACGTCCTCTGGGGCCTCCTCGAACCCCTTAAACACGGACTTGATCATGTTCATGGGAGGCTTCTTTGGAAGCCACTCCCTAAAGAAATAGGGGTGGTTGGCGCTGTCAACATCCCGGATGAGGTAAGACTGAGAACAGTTGGCGAGAGAGTCGCGGTTGAATTCCAATGCGGCCATGCGGTCAATAGTAATCTCGTCCTCTGGCGAGAAAAGACGGATGGGATATTGTTTCTTCTCTATCGGAAACCGATGTCCGTAGGCCATCGCGAGCAAACCATAAGTGTGATCTCGATTGTCCTTGTCATATTTTCTCTCATGAGCAGTCCCCATGGATATAGTCCACGATGTTTTGCGCTCCGAATGAATGACTTGATCTCTTATCAAAGGAACGGGGATTGGAAGCGAAAGGTCCAGCTGTGCCCAATGTGTGCCGTCCTCGCTGGATATTGTCACACGCCGACTGTACAGCTTAGTACTGCTCTCCCAAGCCTTTGATACCTCCAGCCAGGGATTATATTGCACCTCAACAGTGGTGATCCCCTCCGTTTTTCCAACTTCCACCAAGCCAGGCGTTGTTCTGGCAGGCAGCATGTTCTTGTCGATCAAACCCGCCTCGTAGAGCTTCTTGTAAGCCTGGAAAGCGGCGTCTTTGCAAGCAAAAGCCTCCGAGGGCCAAGCCCGCAGGCTTTCTGCACGACGCAAACTTGGGGACAGTGAGACGGGCAAGTTCACAGTGGCGGCCCGAAGGCCGGGTTTGCGAGCGTCGATGGGGTTTCCCTCCAGATCGTGAATAATGTAAAACGGCGCCCAGTTGACAAACTTCCTGGTGGACAAGGTTGAGCAGAAATGATCGAGATGTTGCTTTGCGTCGTGGATGGTCATCTGTGCCCCTGTTGTTGGGTCTGTCATCTTGGGATAATCATCCGCCTCGGATTGTTCCATCTGCTCAAGCCCTGCTATTTCCCGTAATTCGTCTTCGTATTTGCGCTTCATCTCCTGCTCGAGCTCCTTCCACTCCTCCAGAGACTGGTCCTGATCATCTTTGAAAAGAACCCAGAGTTCCGACTCGTTCATACGAGCCCTCCCTCGTCTCTGGATGAACGACTTGAGGTTGCTGGGCTTGTCAAAGCAGATGACCAAGTTGCACACGGGTACATCTATGCCTTCCTCGAGAACGCTTGTAGCCACCAGCAAGTTGACCTTGCCCTTTCTGAACCGGTGCAGAGACTCAATGTCCTCTTTCGTGGTGAGATCGAGAAAACCGTGCTTGCCCCCAGGAAGTTTTGATGTGCCAACCATAGACTCCACGGAGTAGCGAGACTCAAGAACGGGATGTACCGAGAGAACATGCGAAAGGACCGAAGCAGTTGCCCTCTCCGTGACGAAAACGATTCCCACGGGGTTGCCTTTATGGGAGGCGAGAATTTGTAGCAAGGCTTGAACTTTGCGGGAGAGGTTATCTGGAAGGCTCGGCGGTGCTTCAGGTTTAATACCCTGAAGTGTAGCCGACAGATAGGCCTTTTCCTCATCCCAAAGGTTGTTAACCGATGGGGCGGGTGGACTGCCAACTTTGAGAAACTCAGTGACAACTCTGTTGATGTAATATTCCGCCGCCCACGGTCCTAGGTTCATCCTCATCTCTCTTGCTCTTGCAAACAACGCCTTCATCTGTTTCTGTGACTGAGTATTGCGAGACATGATGGCGCTTTTCAGAGCCTCGCGACTACGCTCCGTGTTCTCCTCACGGAGTCGTATGATGTGAGGATCGGCCGTAATATCCATCTGTCGTAAGGTGTCGATGAGCCTGGTCATGTTTGAAGACGATAGGATGGCATTTTGAGGTTCAGGAAGGTCTCCGTATATGAATGCTTTCATTTCTGGGCGGTTCACCTGAGCCATAAGCTCGTCGCGGTGCCTACAGGGCGTCCTGCAGATTGCATCAAGGGTCTGCTCGAGTGTTTCTATACCAGCGAGATTGGACCTCATCAAAGGGCTAGCCGTGAGACCCAGAATGTGAGGGACTGGTTTCCCCTCCTGCTTCAGCTTGGCGTACGACTCTCTCATGAGTCTAGCCACAGGATTCATGCCGACACAGTTATGGGCTGCACCTTATCAGTCTTGAACCATGATTAACGAAATGGACAAGGAAAACTCACCTTCATCGATGACGAGAAGACTAATGGATTCCAAGGGCACAAAAGCGTGTGCTACGGCAGCATCAAACAAGATCTGGTACGTAGACACAACGATCCGGACATTGGTGAGGACCGCCTGCCAAACACCGGTCTTATACTTCCAGGCCTGAACATTGTCCGCGCCGCAGATGAACCTTGACTGAACTCCTGGTATCTGTTTTTCGATGACCTCAAACTGTTGGGCGGCAAGCTGAACGGTAGGAGCAAGGAACCAGATAAGCTAAATATCTCGTCAGTTTTATTCGACCACATTATCGGCTTCGTGAACAACCTACCTTGGGGCTCCTTCCGAGCTCTTCCTGAATTCGAAGTATCGCCCTACGTAAAAAGTCAGCAATTTCCGCAAGACTGAATCACGAAGCTCAACTCACACTTGAGTTTTTCCACTTCCTGTGTCCATCTGTAGGTATATCCGCGTCAGTTTCACCCATAACCATCACATTCTGAGGTGTCTTACTGCAACGATGATGTTCCGCTGTAGACTCTCCTGAAACATTTCGACTTGGTATGCTCTCGCGGTCATGATCACCTCAGGAGAGGTTTTGACTTTAGGGGGCGTCTCAGTTCCACTTGTGTCTTCAGTGTCCGAGGATAGTTGGTAGATATTCTCTGCCAATGCCTCCGCCTGCAGGGCCTCTTCCACCCCTTGAAGTCCATCTTCATCAGAAGAGGATGCCTTGGGCTCATCTGCCATCATGTTCCTAGTATCCTTTGACTCCATAGCCGGCGTTGAGCGTAAACAGAAAAAGGATTTGTAGCGTGAATGGTCTTCCGAGCAAAGTGGCGGAAGTAAAAAACTCTGATAGCCTTTTAAAGCAAAGAAGAAATTTCTATGGCCTTTTCGTCCCCATCTTCCAAAGCAGCGGCGGAACAGGTTGGGACGAAACAAACTGGAGTGTGGGTAAGCCACCGCAGGCCTCACTAAGGTCAAAGGGTGGTAGTACTGATGTGTGGAGGCCCACACAGCAATGCACTGGTGAGAACATACCGCTTGGATCTTGCCCATTCATATATCTCGAGTGAATGATGACCGACCAGTTGTGACCTCGCTGAGCATGGTCAGTTGGCTGGACAGGGCAGATGGAGCAGTGATGTTGAGACCAGAGTGTCGTCAGAACAGGAGGTCCATCCTGCGCCAGGAAATCAAATTGGGATCCTTTTATATATATACTTGAAACCATGCACAAACGTGTCGATGAGGCCTACTGCCGGCAATGCTGAAGTGAGGCTGCAGCTGCTTGGCAAGCCATCTGCATGAGGTGGGGATCACGAGGTTTAGTGGATGCGCGCCTTCCTCATTGGTCTGCTTACACCAACTGGATGGGCAGGTACAAGTAAGTTAGTTACCTCGCACAAGGCAAGCATTCCAGGTTGTTTCTTGCCGTTGAATGGTTTTTTATACAGGCCAGCAGTTATCATACATAAAAGTTCCAAACATCATAATTACCATGTCACTCTATGCAACAGGCCTCAACGCCTGGAGCCAATTAGACTTTGACACCACCAAAAAAGACCAACAACCAGACGACATCTTCACTTTCACTTGCCTTCTCGAGGACAAGGACATAGACTATATCCGTCCATTTCCATCATATACTCTAGGTAAGCCTCCCAAACCCAGCCCCTTGAACACCCACCCCTAACTAACCACTCCAGTCTACACAACCACCACCCCCTTCTCACCAACCTATACAGCCGGCCTGGTCCCAAAACTCCACCAACAACTCTCAACCTCGTACCCAGACCACTACCACCACTTCGCCGAAGCCTCCAACGACATAGTAGTAGGTCCGTACTATCCCCTTCCCCTTCCCCTCCACTCCAGTTCTAACAAATACCAGTACCAACCCACCCAACAAACCCCCACCCCCTCCAATACCCCTCCCTCACCACCCTCCTCTCCCCCTCCTCCCAACCCATCTCCTACCCCGCCCTTCACCTTTCCCAAATAAGCCCCTACGCAACCGGTTTCCTCGCCCTTTCTCCCCCCCCAGAATCCCACGTCCTCTCCTGGGGCGACCCCGCTACCCCCCCCTCCTCTCCCGCCCTTGTTCCCCCTCCCAACCCCCCATCACCCCCATCCCATCCCCGACCTCTCCTACCTCCCCACAGGCCCAGTAACGAAACTCTCCTCCTCTCCCTCAGGCTACTTGGTAGCAGCCCTAACAGCCGGCCACGACCTCTACCTCTGGGGCCACCCAAGCCGCTGCTCAACCTGGTACCCTGACATCCCCGACTCTCCCGAACCCGTCGTAATGGGCGATGACAGCGAAAAAGATATCAAAGACGTAGCAGTCGGCCAGTCACACGTCCTAGTCCTAACCACCGACGGCGAAATCTGGGGACGGGGAGACAACTCCTCTGGCCAACTCGGTTTAGGCAGAGAAACAAAACTAGTCACAGAATGGACAAGACTAAAGGGGGAGTTTGATCACGACAAAAAGAAAATAAAGGGGGTTTGGGCGGGAGAAAGAAATTCATTTGTTGTTGTCCAGCCTTGACATCACCAATGTTAGTAATGAAAGTGAATCACATGACAGCTGTTCTATGGCTTGTATTGTTCCTTGTTTTCTTCCTTGTCCTGTCTAGTGTACAAACATGCCCCGCAGAGAAGCACCTCGAGAAGAACGCGCTCCCATATCATTCATCGTCGTCAAGAGAGAAAAAACAACACAAAACTATCCCCCAAATCATAGATTCGTGAGATAATCCTCAATCTCCTGGGGGGTGAGCTTCCGGAAGCGGGGTCCCACCGCCCCTTCGACGCCCTCGACGCCGAGGAGGTGGTCTGCTGGGGGTCCGACGATACCTATTGTCGCAAATGTCAGTAAATACTCTTGATGCATCATAACAACAGCAACAAAACCCACCAATCTCAATAGTCTCCCCATTCATCTCCCCCTCAATCGTCTCCTTCAACGTCAAAAGCGCAATATGCACCGCATCCTCCAGCTCCAACCCCTCCGTGTACCTCTTCTCCAAAAATGTCTTCGCCGTCGTCGCACTCTTCCCAATCGCCGTCGCCTTCCAAGGAAAGTAACTCCCCGAGGGATCGACCTGATACAACATCGGCCCGCCCTTCAAGATACCACCCGTCTTCCCGCTCAGCTTCTTGCCCTCCTCGCCCTCCTTCGCCTCAATCTCCTCCTCTGGGAGGATACCCTCATCCCAACCGGCAATGAGGAGAGAGACACCGTAGGGACGGACACCACCGGATTGTGTGGCTTCTTGCATGACGCGGGCGACGTCTTGGACTAGGATGCGGGTGGGGGGGTATTCATTGTAGATGCGCTTGTAGCCCGTGTGGGAGACTTTGCGGGCGCGGTCGACGAGGACTCGGTAGTCGGGGCCCATGCCCGAGTAGACCATGCCGATGTTGGGGGTGATGAGGCTGATTTTGGAGAGGGACGAGGGGTCGGCGAGGGGGGAGGAGGATTTCTTTTCTGTAGCGAGGACGATGCCGTTCGTGGCTGTAAAGAAGTAGCATATGTCAGTCATAGGTTTCAATATGGTGTACGATGTGACGGAGGATGGTGGGATGTTTGTCGACGGTGGGCGTTGGTAATGGTGGGGAGGGGCAGGAGCTCACCCTTGATGCCTAGGGCTGTTACACCTTGGTTGACGGCGTTGAGGGCATATTCTAGGATGTGTTAGAAATGGCTGTTCGTCTTTGTAGACTATGACCTTCTTGTCGCAAGACAGGAACCAGTGGGCGACGAACCGATCTGTACCAGCTTGCCGCTATTGCAATGTCAGCGATGTCCCATGTTCAGAGCTTCCAGCAGCCAAGCAACCCAACTTACCTGGGAGAGAATGTTGTAAGAGAGAAGGAGTATCTGTCCGCCATGGTGCCGGCTTGGAGAGACTATGGAATGGGGTTGGGTAGTAGAGGCTGGTGCGTGGTCGTTGCGAGGGAGATCGTCTTCGAATGTGGTTCCCAAGTTGGCGTTGCAAGGCTGCTGATGTCGGTCGTCCAAAGCTCCCCCAGGCACGGTGAAGTTGCGCGTTCGACAGGCCCAGCACCGACAGCCTGCCACAGCAAGAGAGAGAGCTTGGGCCACTTCCTCCTCATTGGCTGAAGGTGGGGCAAGCAGAAGCCTGGGACCTGGTGGTGTCCACAGACGGGCTAAGCTGATTAGGGAAGTGGTGGGTTGAAACATAAAAAAGTTTCCCACCGATGGTGAAGAACTTTCCCTTTGGTTCTTCTCTCTGCAGTTCGCAAGGAGCCTCGGAAATCGCCTCATGGCCAATGGGCAAAAGGTAAGAACAAACTGTCTTTGAGACCGCTTGGACCCGACGAGAGATGTGAGAGTTCCTCCATCATGAGCGTCTTTTCGGGGTGGAATTGCCCATGCCACCGGCAGTTGGCGCAGTTCTGAGACCACCTGGCTGCTTTTACGATTACAGTTCCGAGCACTTCCCCAAGCTTCCTCTCAGCTTCCCTTCCATACGCCTATTTAAACATTTCCCCGCCATGTTCTTTTTTGATGACCGCATGTCCACATTTTGATTACAGGACTATACTTGGACGACACACAGACAACATGGCTACTGAATCTTTGGGACAGCAATGGTCATGGCCCGATGAAGTACGTGCTTCATCTCCTGAGCATCCGCACCAAGATAGCAATTGGACCACAACACCTCGGGCACCTGCCACGGATGCACCTACCGGCACGGCGCCAGAACCGACACCAGCAGAACCACCACAGCCGCGTTACAAACCACGTACTTGCCGGATATGTTTGGAAGTCGTGCAACCATCTACCGAGCTCGACGATACCGTCGCCGGGCGGGTCTTTGCGTCAAAAGCTCGTGTACGATATGTTTCCGAGGATCCCGAGCTGGGTCGGCTCATGAGCCCATGCAACTGCAAAGGCTCTCAGAAATATGTTCACGAGGGTTGCCTCCAGGCCTGGAGAAATGCTGCGCCAATGTCGGAGAGGAATTACTGGCGATGTCCCACTTGCAAGTTCGAGTATCGTATGGAGCGCTTGAGATGGAGCCGATGGCTGTCAAGCAAGGCGCTACGGGCAGCCATCACAATCTTGGTGATGATGATCACAGTCTTCATACTTGGATTCATTGCCGACCCCATCATCAGATATGGCGCCGACCCTCTGGGTACCATCGCCGGAACTTTATTGGGGGAGTTTGACGAAGAGTTCGACATACCGGTGCAGCCACTCGTCGAGGAATTGGAGTCAGACAATTGGTATATGCACTTTGTCAAGGGTTTCCTGTCCCTTGGCCTATTGGGTTTTATCAAGTCAATGTTGGCCATCTCGCCATTTCAGATTTTCAATATCCGAGTTGGCGGTGGTCGTCGCAGAAGAAGAGGTGGGACAGAGGGCATCAGTTGGTTTGTTGTGGTTGTTGGGGTTGTTACATTCTTAGCAGTAAGTGACATCTTCCTCTCTCCTCTCCCCGAGTCGACAATACTGACCGATCATCATCAGGCAACCTGGCATGCCGTCAGTCATTTCAGCGCAAAGTTTCTTGAGAAGCTCAGCGACCGTGTTGTGGATGTCCAAGGAACGGAGCCCGAAGATGACGAAGATGACGAAGACGGTGAGACCGATGAGTCAAGAAAGGATAGGTGATTGTGGCCAACAGTGATTGTTCGAGTTCTAGAAGCTCCCAGTTCTCCTCAGTCCCCCTAGAGACCCCCCCACCTGTACGGAGTACTGCACACTCTTAAGTTTCCACAGCTGCTCTTCCATGCTGTAGCTTACTAGTCTGTGTGCAGAGATCAAGCGTGGCAATAGCTGGCCGAATTTGGGCGTCTTGTCCTGTTCATGTTTGGCTTTGCGATGCGGCAGTCCTGTTGGTCATCTTGAGGGCCTCTTTGGGCGATACTCATTGTGCTGCTTCCTCCTCAGCTTCATGCTGACGTACGAAGTGGGTTGAAGTTGCCAGCAGGATTGGTACAGTTATGTCCATCTCTTGTATATAGGGTGATTCTATGAACATATAATCGTACTTGTGGTTCAATTGGGTATGATGCCTGTCTGGTCATGGTGACATGGGGAACTGATAAGAGATAAGCTGCCGGGCTGCTAGCGTCATTGCCGGGCCCCTGAATTCTATAAAATGTGGGACCGGCAACGGCAGTCGGGGCAGTGGCTGGCCTGCAACGAGCTGACACTTGTCAGCTGGAAATAATTTCCAAAACGCGCGCCGGGTGCATCCAGGTTCCTGTTGTCTTGCTGAACGAGGAGGGTTGTTTGAGGATCCAGCGGTGTCGTCTTTCAATGTATTTGCCCTGAGCCGCCGACACATCGCCATATAACGGTTTCCTTGGCACTCTTATCTGCCCGGTGATTCCTGTACGAGGCCAGCCAATCTCGCCAAATGTCTAGATCTTGATCCATGTGCGACCAACATTTCCAGAACTTGCGGCCTTCCTCCTAGCCATTGATCTCGACTGTCACTTCGACCCTCAACTGCGCCGACAGTATTATATACGCGAGCCCCTTGACCAGCGAGAGCGCGGCCACGGCTCCCACACCAAGTCCCACGGGCTCAGACTTTTTTTACGTACTTAACAAGTACGCAGCGCAACACATTCGAAAGGCCTCCCCGATTTCGCCGTGACACACGTCCTTCCGGCAAGCAATCTCGACTGGTATCTTCTAGAAGACTAGGTGGAATCGAACCTGAGCCTTGGGAAGATCCAAGCCACCACGAGACAAGATGCATTTCGCACTACCCCCACGAAAGACGTCGATTCCTCCGCCGTACATGCCTCGGTCGAACCGTCTACCCATGCTACGGAGAAGCCGCTTCAAGCTCATCGCGATCACGGGACTGTTCTTCTTGACGGTAATATACCTGCTCACCCGCGGCAATGGGCATCCAAAGCTTAAGAAGCGCATGCCTACTGGTAACCCGCCGGTGGTGGTGGTGACGGTGTTCGACGAGGCCAAGTACGGCAAGGGGTACATCGACACGATCAAGGAGAACAGGATAGAATATGCCAAGAAGCATGGTATGTTGATGCCGCTACAAAGCCACACAACAGCCGGCTAACAGGACTGACAGGATATCAAACGTTCTTTGCCAATGTCGGCGACTATGATCTGAAGGGTGCGCCGGGATCGTGGACCAAAGTGGTGGCCATGCGCCATGCTCTCACCAAGTATCCCGAGGCCTATTTCCTCTGGTATCTGGACCAGAACGCCTTCGTGATGAACCCGCAGCTGAAGATTGAGGACCACATTATGAAGACGGCCAAGTTGACGGACCTCATGAAGAAGGACCATCCCGTTGTCCCGCCAGACAGCATCATCAAGACATTTTCCCACCTTACCGGGCAGGACGTGGACTTTATTCTCACGCAGGACAAGGACGGGTTGTCTGTTGGGAGCTTCATCGTTCGCAACGGAGAATGGGGCGAGTTCTTCTTGGACACTTGGTTTGATCCTATTTATCGGAGCTACAACTTTCAGAAGGCCGAGACACACGCCTTGGTAAGACTTGTTTGCCATAACTTCCAAAGCTGCCAGGCTTACTGACCTCCTCTAGGAGCACATTGTTCAGTGGCATCCCACCATTCTCGCCCGTCTCGCCATCATCGATCAGCGTCTCCTGAACTCCTACAGCCAAGGCAACAAGGGGGATCAGTACAAGGACGGAGACATCGCCGTCAGGCTCGTCGACTGTGTATCAGCCGGGGCCAACGCATGCGAGACCGAGTCCCAAAGATTTGTCCAGCAATGGCGAACCTCTTTTGGCAAATCCTGACGAAGGAACGGGGCACCTGAGGATTTCGAAGATTAAAGCAATAAACAGACTCAAACGATGACGACGGATTAGACACGAATTCCGAACCAGACCCTACTTTTTCGGGCACACAGGCGGATTGTGCATTGCGCCATTATCAGCATCACCACTGCGGGCGTTTAAATCATTTTTGACTTCATACCATGGGACTTGGGTTGAAACAGTCAATACAGGCGTTAGGATTTTTTTTTCATCTTTTGGAGGGGGGTCTTTTGGACGGAATAGCGATTGGGGGGTGGCTGTACAAAAAAAAGCGAGGGGGGAGGCCAGGGGCTTTTTGACTTGCTTTGGTGTGCTGTTTGAAATTGTAGGCACACGCAAGACATGGGTCGAGGGGCGTGGTGTGGGAGGGCAGATATGAATGCGGATGATGTCGGTAATATTGCGGGCAATGATGTGATGTTGCTGGCTGTTTTTGGAAGAAGTCACACACTGGGCTGTGCAATATGAGAGAGGAAAGGGTCCGCGAAGGGATGGGGGGGGGTTGGTTTGTCTTGTATATCAATCATGGCCAGGGGGGAAAGGATCAAGCATATGGTTGATGCATTTGTGTGTTGTTTTGTTGATGTTTGCTTTGAGATGAGGTGTTGTTTGAGATAGAACAACAGGCAGGTGCTGCAGACCAACTGACCTGGGGACTGTAGAGTTCATGGAAAAACCCAGGGTTGCAACTGATCACTTATCGAGTCATCACCGGTCAGTGACCTCAGGCGAGCTGGCTTCGCTTCGGGATGGTAACGTAACGGTCGAGCAGTAGCGGCGCAGCGCCAAGCATGATCGTGAGCCAGAGGCAGATGCCACGATTGCATCAGATGGTCAGCTTCTTTCCAGATTTCGTAACCAGGCCTCGGAGCTTTTGCTGTGTTGAGAGTGTGACGACGACCTGGGAGGTGGGGAGGGTAGTTTTGGGTGAGGGTATCCTTTTAATCGATCATGCTGAATGGGTGATTGAGTGAGTGTCGTGTTTGGATGAAGAGCATTGGTGACACACCGGCAGCTGTTCTAGCGGAAGACATAGGAAATGCGAATATGTAGGAGGGAAGCTATGTTTTATCGAATGGGATCAGCTACACAAAAAAACCCAGCATGTGATTGTCCTCAGCCAGCGAGGTGCATGACAACGCCTCACTCCCATCTCCAACTTTTGTGTGGGGTTGCCGGGAGCCGCGGGTTCTTTCACACATCACCATCGCGTGGGCAGGCTACCACGCTAATTGGCCCTGCTGGAGAGACAGCCTCCGCTCTTTTGTCTCCAGCGTCACCCGCTAAAGCAAGCCCAGAAGCACTTCCCCAGACATTACTTCCCTTCCATTCATCCCACTTTCACACCATCTACGTGAATCTGTAGGGGGGACTCATCTTGACCCGTTTGTTTTCTTTGGGTCAATTGCTTTTGTTTGTTTGTTTATTTGTTTGTTTATTATAAAGGGGGAATTTTCGACACCAGAGACTGGATTGGTAAAACAACAACAGACCCAAATCTGAAGATGCCCGGCACATCGCGCATGCCGGTTAGCCTGCGGGAGGGCTTCAACAATGTGAGGAATCGGTCGAGGGCGGGGAGCCCGTTGGCATTGGGGATGTTGAACTTGGATTTGTCAGTGAATTTTTTCCCTCTTTTCTCATGTCCCCTTTCTACCTATCTCGGGAGAATCGGTTTATACCAAGCACGCAACTCTGTGATGCAAGCTGCCACACTCCAACTTTCACATAACATCCCGCCCCGAGCGTTGCATATCATTGCCAAGCTCGGCCTCCAAACCAACCTACCTACCATCTTGCGCCAACCTCCACAACTGACAAACCCTCTCCAACAACAACAGAGCCCGCAACCTAATCTTCTTCCTCTTCGTCCTCCGCTGGACCCGTCGCGTTCTATGGAAACTCAAAGGCCGCGGCCTCATCGGCACCATCGTCGAGCTTTACGTCGACCTCCGCCGCATTCTGTACGGTTACTTCCTCCGGATGCCCGGCGTGCGAAACCAAGTCAAGAAACAGGTCGATGAAGCAGTGGGAAAACTCCAGACAAAACTCGTACCGCTCAATGCGACTCGCTATCTCATGCTGCCGAAAGAAGGATGGGACCAGGATGCCGTCCGGAAGGAGTTGCAGACGCTGGCGGATATGGACCACACTCGCTGGGAGGACGGGTTTGTTTCGGGCGCGGTCTATCATGGCGAGGATGAGCTGCTGAAGCTGCAGACGGAGGCGTATGGGAAGTTTACCGTGGCCAATCCTATTCATCCGGATGTTTTCCCTGGGGTGAGGAAGATGGAGGCCGAGGTGGTGGCGATGGTGCTGGGGCTGTTTAACGCGCCTGCTGGGGCGGCGGGTGTGAGCACCAGTGGAGGGACAGAGTCGATTTTGATGGCTTGTTTGAGTGCGAGGCAGAAGGCATACGTCGAGAGGGGTGTTACTGAGCCTGAGATGTACGCCCCCCTATCCATTCCCCATCGATCACCCCCTTCTCTAACCCCCACTAGGATCCTCCCCGAAACAGCCCACGTCGCCTTCCGCAAGGCAGGTCTCTACTTCAAGATCAAAACCCACCTGGTTGCCTGCCCAGCACCAACCTACCAAGCCGACACCCGCGCCATCGCCCGGCTCATCAACTCCAACACTATTCTCCTGGTCGGGTCAGCCCCCAACTTCCCACACGGCATCATCGACGACATCGCCGCCCTGTCCAAACTGGCAGTCAAAAAGTCTGTTCCCCTGCACGTCGACTGCTGCCTTGGCAGCTTTCTGGTGCCGTTCCTCTCCCGAGCGGGGTTCGAAACCCAGCCATTCGACTTTAGACTCAAGGGCGTGACGTCCATCTCTTGCGACACGCACAAGTACGGGTTCGCGCCCAAGGGGAACAGCACCGTCCTCTACCGGACGCAGCAGCTCAGGAGTTACCAGTACTACGTCGATCCAGCCTGGTCGGGCGGTGTGTACGCCTCCCCTGGCATCGCCGGCTCCCGTCCTGGCGCCCTCATTGCGGGGTGCTGGGCTAGTTTGATGTCGACCGGTGAGGACGGGTATCTCCAATCTTGCATTGAAATTGTTGGCGCGACTAAAAAACTTATCGCTCACATCACTACCACGTCTCCTGTTCTGGCGCAAGAGCTGGAGATCTTGGGCAACCCGTTGGTGTCAGTTATTGCGTTTAAGAGCAAGACGCTGAATATTTATGACATTGCCGACGGGATGTCGGCCAAGGGGTGGCATTTGAATGCGCTGCAGAACCCGCCTGCTATTCATGTCGCGCTCACGCTGCCGATTGTGAAAGTGTGGGAGAAGCTCGCAGCGGATCTGGAGGCGGTGGTGGAGCAGGAGAAGGAAAAGGAACGGGCGAGGGTGGCGGAGGGGAAGGGGCAAAGGGGAGGAGGTGGGGATAGCGCTGCGCTTTATGGGGTTGCGGGGAGCCTGCCGAACAAGAGTGTTGTTGTCGAGTTGGCGAGGGGTTTTTTGGATATTCTTTACAAGGCTTAGAGTCAGAGAGAGAGGGGGGGGTGATAATGGGGAAGGAAAGCGATAGATTGCAAGCGAACCAGGTTGGGTTGTGTTTATGATTTGGGAGGTGTTTCTCTTGAGGTGAAGAGTCCATGTTTTTGAACCAAGCCAGGCATGGAATTGATACATATCAAAATTCCACTCATCGCATTTTTGTCATGTAAGAATCGTGGAAATATTTCTTGTTCATATTTCCATATATTCCTTCCTTTACTATACCTTGCTACTACTCCTTGCCAACTTTGGGATCCAACTTTGTTTCAATGACCATAAGATAAAAAAGGGGTATTCTACTACTCTCTCTTGCCTCTCTCTCTTTCCGACTTCAAACTTTGAAACTTCCCGTCACTCTCTCACCCTTTTAGTGAGTCATTCCAGCGAGTGACTCTTCCCCCCTCAATGAAACTTTCGACAAAAGAGACACTCCCCCCCCTTTTCACAAGACAAGGCGGACTTAAATCGTATTCTGCCCATCCTTTCTCCCCCTTTGGCATTGGTTTGCTGCTCTCAACTCCCCTTCCATGCATGCCATAAAAATATAGCGTTTTGTGTGTGTGTGTGTGCGTGCGCGTGTGTTTGCGATAACATATCCCACCCATATAACGCCCCCCGCCCTCTCCTTCCCTTCCATTCCATGAAATCTCCCTGATACCCAAAAAAAGAAAGAAAAAAACATGAATATCATGCCACCCCCAAAATGGCAGACAGCCTCGCAGACAGGGCTAAAGGAACCAGATCACCACCTAGAGCTCACTGTCCCTCCCCCGTCCGCTCAACCAAGCATTATCAGCAACGCCCCCACTGGGATTAATAGTAGCCTCGGCGTCGCCGACCTGCCTCCTTTCCGTCACCTCGAGCTGCTCTGGGCTCTTGAGGCGCTTGCGCATGATATACCGCATCGGCAGCGTCAATCCTTGGGATGTTGTTCTAGCACCCCTCATGACGACTGGTTGCTATTGGAGTGGCTCCGACGAGCTGGACAGGCGGTTGAGGTGGAGGTAGACGTCTGTGCCGTAGCTGTTGGCCGAAATTAGTATGTTGTGACAGTTGAAAAGGGGGAAGAAAATGAACATACCCTTCCATGCTGATCAGCTTAAGGTCCCCACCGAAATACCTCGCGTACAGACGACTTATCGGCAACCCATATCCAAAACCCGCCATGGGAGCCTTAAAGTCGCTCTTGTCGAAATCAGGGTCCAGGTTTGGTGTCCTGTCGACAGTGGTGTACATGTACGTCCAAACAAGCGGGATCGAGCTGCGCGGTATACCGCCGCCCTCGTCCGAAACCTTGATCGTGATATCCTCCTTGCCCTCGGCCACAATCACCTTCGTGACGGGAAACTCCTGCTTGTCCTGGCCGTGCGTCTCGACAACCGCACGCAGCGAGTTCTTGAGCGTTTCAAAGAGCATGTGCGACAGGTGCCCAGGCACGTACATAAAGTTCAAGTTAGGATTGCACACGAGCTGGATCTTGGGCGCCTCGAACAGGCCGTAGTGGTCCTCGCAGACAAAACGCGCGTTCTCGATGGCTTCCTGAGCCAAGTCCTTGACATACGTCTTGGTGCAGATAATACCGACATAGGACGGGTCCCGGTAGTGGCTCTGATCGGTCAGGGCGATGTGCTGCCCGATCAGCATGCGGATGCCGATGCGTGACATGTAGAAGCGATCGAGGAATGACTGGATATTGTTGTCGATCTGCATCCGTTGCCGCTTGCGCTTCCACTCAAGGATGCCCTGCGCCATGGTGGTCACGACGCTATCGTGTCTCCTCTTGATGCGGTGCAGCGTCTGGGCGAACCTCTTGTTGTAAAGCTGCAGCTCGGGCGGCCAGTCTCCCGTGTCGTCGACCATAGCGAAGTATCTTCTTGTTGCGGGGAACTTCCCCTTTGACCAGCCATTGTTGACGGCGTTTTGCTGCGACACTGGCGTCCACGAGTTGTACTGGCCCTCCTCGATGCTTGGGTTCGGTGTCGCCTCGCTCAGCCATTGGTTTCCTTTCCCTCCGGTTATTTGCGCGGGCTTCATTAATCTCTCTCGTACATCTCTGGCGAGGTTCGGTCTTGGTAGTGTTGTGATTTCCTGGACGCCAACAAGATTTCTGGTGAGTCATGCAATTCTTAACCCCCTACACGCTCGCTCAACAGACCCAGGACAACAAAGCGACAACAGCTTCTGTAAAAACATACCTCGAACGACTGCGCATACCAATCTGCCACCTTCTTCACCGATGGCATCTCATTAAGGCCATCGGGCAACGTCTCGAGCTCCTGGACGCGGTGGGCGAGCCGTATGGGGAGCTCTTCGGCGAGGAACTGTGAGGCGCGGAATAGGGTACCTGGGTTACTTAGAATATGGGATAACCAAAACAAAGACAGAACTTGACGAGGCTTCCACAAACTTACCACTGGATGGCTTCTCGCCAAACTGGACCATCTGGCGCAAGCTTACCCCGGTGGCAGGGAAGCTTGCATAATGCCTGATGGTGTCCATCAACTTCTCGCTCTTTTTCCACGACATGACTGCGGCTCAGAGAGGACCAATTGGTGTGGTGATATGTCTCTAGCTGGGCTGGCTGCGGTGTGTTGTGTGGTAGTGGTGCAGGTGCAGCATGAGGCGCTCACAAGGCAAAGACGACGCAACAAGAGTGGACTCGAGGCGGGCAACAACGGCTTTCTCGGTACGGGTACGGGGGTCCGGGGCCCAGAGAAAGAGAGGCTTCTGTGACTTCGCTACAGCCGAGGCAAGGCAAGCGGATCCAGCTGTCTCCCCAATGACGCAGCGCACCGGTGTGCCGGAGGCTTCTCGGTTGAAGTGTGGCTTCAGTGGGTGTTCAGTGATGTAACCGCCTGTAGGAGATAGCAATCTGTGTTGACAAGTCAAGTGCCGGATAGGAACAATCCTGTCAAGGACGGGAGTCAAGACAGAGTCAGGAGTAGGAGTAGAGAAAGTGGTGAGTGGTGAGTGGTGTAGTAGGAGTAGGAGGAAGACGAGGTCAGGTAGGTAGGTAGGTACCGGGAGGGGTGTCAGATGTTCATGTGCTTTTCCCGGGATACAGGCCGTTCCAGGGTTTTTGGTGGTGACCCGATGGGTTGTGTGGCGCCCCGCTAGCTGAATAATGACGGACCGCTGTGACGATGCAGAGCCGGATTTGTGCTGCTGTACCCCACATCGAAGCTCCCGTCCGCTGCGGGGCATCTGTTTTCCCCTTCTTGGCTCCCCCTTCACAATCCATGGATATCACTTGTCTTGTCTGTATCACATATATCTGGCATGTCTCGATTTCTCTCTGCAATATCTGAATCTCAGGATCCTGCAACGGTTTTTGTCTTGGGGCCTCGTTCCTGTCGCTCCCGCCGGTGCCTCACCGGCTACCTGCTGGATATCTGTTCCATCTGGCAGCTAAAGATTAATCTGCAGTTATTCAACCTCCAGTTGACATCATGATCTTAATTCAGCACTCAGGCATTGGAGATGACTTGGAGAACAACCCCACAAAAGACTTCCGACAAATATGGCGCATACATTCAAACTGTTGATATCTCACAAGATGAGCAGCCGATGATCCTCCTGTCTTGTTGATGAGCTGGCATCAGACGACAGACAGGTCGGAGATATGTCGCTGTTCCGTCGCATTTCGACATCCGAACGGCTCGGTAGAAGAGGTCCTGCATACCCGGGCATGCGGAAGATTGCTGGGCGACAGCAGCCTCATCAGCTGAAGAGGGTTGCCCTGTTACACCGAGCTCACCCTGGGAGTTCACCTTGGTCGCTCACCTGGACTGCTGACCTTGACCGGGTCTTGGCTCAAGCAGTAAAGTGGGGCAGCCGTTTGAAGCCTCACGATTTGCTTGGCTCAACTCACCACCGCATCGGTGTTGTTGCTGTGTGGTGTACGGTGTGCCTCTCATAGATGACCACCCAACGACCTGTGAATGCCGCCCTCAATGTGAATCCATCATATCCAACTGTCGCGGTTAATCAGAGGAGGACAGTTTTTGAATACTACCAATGTCTTGACAACCTGTTTCCATTAACAACTGACGACGTTACGACGACTTTACAAGCCCTGGTGTTAATAACCCCGTTTCTGTAAACAAAGACAGCACCATGTCGGGCGATGAAAACACGGACGAGTGGGAACCTATACCATCGCTTTCATCACTTTCGCCGTTTTCCTCCCCCGCTTTGTCCTTTTTGCTCCTCAGCAAGACCGATTTGGCCCACGATTCGGATCATCCGAGTTTTCACAGCAGTAGGCACGATGATGATGTCTTGTCTCACACACCACCACCCGCCACCACTCCCCGACCACCCAAAACACCCCCCCTTCTCACACCTTCCCCACCATCTACTTCCCGGTCAATGCATGGTTCTCATCTTCGGACTCCAACACAGCCATCTCCCTTGCAGCTGAGCAGTAGTGTTGTTGGATTGGGTCTTGGTCATCTTGGGATTGGGCCACCGATGGTATCGCCGCTGCAACAAAAGGTTCCTGCTTGGATGTCGGCTGGCCATCATGAGGAGGTTATTGAGGAGGAGACGAGCATTACTCATGATGCGGATGATGAGGATGAGGAGGATGAGAGGGATGAGGGGGAGGTTATGAATAGGCAGAGTCTGATTTATGATCGAGGGGTTGATCATGAAGTCGAGGACGAGCAGCGGCCTGAGAGGAGTGAGCGAGACATCATGATGAGATTGAGTCAGATCTACGGCCATAAATTTGAAGATGAGAGTGAGAAGGATGAGCCACGAGGAGAAAGCAGGCAGGTTCTCAGCCATGACAGAGAGGCTGATGATGAGGATGAGGATGAAGACGACGATGGGGAGGAGGATGGGACTGATGAGGAGGATGAGGTTGATGAAGTAGATAAAGGCGAGAACGGAGCTGAATATGAAGATGGGGATGAGCAGGAGTCAGACGACCAAGAATTTGGGGATGGGCAAAATCCTGCTTATGACCAAGGAACCGACGAGGAAAGCGAGGGTGAAACGGAGGGGCAGCGGGTTGTGGACAGGCAGAGCGTTGTTTACAACCCACGACCTCATGGTGAAAGTGAAGACGAGACAAACGAGCAGGTCATGAACAGGCAGGACCTTTTCAGGGATCAGGAAGGCGATGATCAAAGTGACGGTGACACAAATCAGCACTCCATGGACAGGCAGGGCCTTATCTGGGAGCAACAACACGATCATCATAGTGAGGGTGACACGAACAACGAGGTAATGAACAGGCTGGATCTTTTTCAGGCTCAGGCAGGCGATGACCAAAGCGAGGGCGATACGAATGACGAGGTCATGGAGAGGCAAAATCTTCCCTGTGAACGGGAAACCGACAGACTGCAGCAGAGTTTTATCTACGACCACGACCAACCGACCGATGAAATCACCCAAAACAGCAAAGCGATTCTGGTCGACCGCCTAGAAGGCTTGCTCCACCGATTAGCAACTTCAAATCCAACAGCCGACCTCGACACCATCGACATCTTACATGCCAAAGTAGACGAAATGGAAAGAGCCCTCTCAGCCACCTCGCCCAGGAAACCAAACACATCTAGGAGGCTATCATCAGAACTAGAACCCCTCCAACACTCCCAGGAGACCACCGCCCACTCCTCCGTCCAAGAACACCGCAACCAATCCCCCACCCACACCAGCAACATCAACCTCCACCAGTCCATAGAATCAATGCCCGACACCCTCTCCCCCTCCGCCTCCCTCGCCCAACTGCGCCGCTCCCTCATCCTCCCCCCCGCCCTCGCAACCACACCACCGCCCTGGCTCCTGCCGTCAGCAGTCCTCTCCCCGATCAAATCAAGCGAGATTTTCTCTACTTCAATCTCCTCCCCAACCCAACCAGAACTCGACGCAGCAGCCGAAGCCACAAACGAAGCCCTCGAAGCAGCCAAGGAAGCCGCCCGGGCGCACTCGGAAATGACGGAGCGGATCGCCGCCGAGGCGGACGAGTTGCGACGGGATCTGGTGGTCATGGTGGAGAGGTTGAAGAACAGGAGGGAGGAGACTGATGTATTGCCCCTTTTCCCCCTTGGGTCTTGAATATATGCTGATGATGACGATGTAATCTTTTAGCATATCCACACCCTCCTCATCCAACGCGCCGAGGCGGCTGCCGAACGGATTTTGGATCTGGAAAAAGAGCTTTCCGATCTGGAGGATGACCTTGCGTCTAGCGAGTCAGAGCTGAGGCACTTGAGGCTGAAGCTGAGGGCGGTGGAGACGCTGGTGGGGGAGTTTGTCGACCCGGACGAGACGGACCCGGAGCTGTTTAGGTGTATTGAGAACTGGAAGGAGGATTGGAGGGTGGTGAGGGAAAGGATGAGGGAGCGGAAGAGGGGGAGGAAGGAGAGGAGGACGAGGTTGAGGAGGAGGGAGATGATGGGGGTGGGGAATGAGGAGGTGGAGGAAGGGGAGGAGGAGGGAGAGAGTACGTTGACTAGTTTGGGGGGGGTTGGTATGGGGGAGCAGGGAAAAGGGTTGTGATTTTATGGAGAGAGTTTTTTGTATGTGATACCCTGTGAGTACCTACCTACCAAGCAAGTTATGGAGTTTTAGGGTTGATATGGGTTGACGAGTCTCAATTATTAAATTATAACTGGTTGGGGGTTTTCCTTTTCAATTTTCTTTTCTTTTCTTTTTTTTTTTGTTTCCCACAATAGCACTTTTGAGCTTAGATATTGATTATATCCAAACGGGAAGTCTCCAAAATCCCTTCCCTCCCAGAAAGAACAGCAGCCTCTTTTCTCTCAGTCAATATGAATCCTCCACAACTCCCTCCCACCCCCACTAACAAACTCAGTCCGCGTATGCATCATGGCAAAGTCATCACTCACCACCACATCCCCCTTGCTCCACGCGTGCCGGTAGCACACCCGCCTGTCATACAGCAAATCACCCAACACGCCCCTCACAACCTCATCCGTCAACCCCATCCCTCCCTGTCCCCTTTCCGAAATTTTCAGTCTGGTATTCATTGGCCCAAACTTTGTCTTTGACTCGGGCCAGTGCTCGTGATACCTCAGACAGGGAAGTTTCGTCGTGGGGTGCTCCACCACCAGCGGCAGACCCGACAGGCTTACCCCCCCGAACGCAGTCGTGTTCAGCGACATGGTGCACTCTTTCAAGACATCCAAGCTAACAACATGCTTGTAATTCTGTTCCAGATATCGAAACAGCAACCTGCTCGCGGCGAACAGTGTCAAGCCCGTGTTGGAAGGGGAGGGGGTGACGGCAACAAACATCTGAAACCTCGGCGGTAGAGAACTTAGCTTTCCCGTCTCCGGATCTTGCGTTGTTTTGAAGACACCGTCGTAGTGAAACGCCATTTTCTCTGCCGATAGGGAAGAGACAACTGGGTTCCCCTTCTCGTCAAATTCTGTCCCGACGTCTTTGACGGACATGATGACTTCGTACCGGCCTGGCCAGCCGAGGGTGGTGCCCATTTCTTTGGCTTTTTGGATGAAGAGGTCGCGGTTGGTGGTTTGTTTGAAGCCTCGGAGGCAGATGGGGGAGTTGTGCTCTGCTAGGGCGCGGATGGAGAGGATGGGGATGGAGGTGATGGGGAGGGAGTTGGGGACGAGGGGTTGGATGAGGAGGCCGCAGGGGTAGAGGGGCTGGATGAAGACTTGGGGGGAGTTCCAGAAAAGGGGGGATTTCTCGCGGTAGTAGCTCCCGTGGCCGGAGTGGGAGAGTATGAGTTCGAAAGAGGGGTCAGAGTCGAATTGGGAGCGGGGGAGGGAGAGGATTGTGCCGTCTGCTTTGAGGCCTAGGCAGCAGTGCCAGGGGGTGGTGCCGGGGGTGGTGTTGGGTAGGAGGCTGATGGGGAGCTTGGTGTTGGTTTGGGTTTTGGGGTTGGGGTTGGACACTGAGCCCTTCGGGTGAATAGACAGACGGAGATGGTTGGGAAAGCGTTCTCGAACAGCCCTCGCAAAGGCGTCGCCTCGCATGAGCATGTTTTTGGCGATGTGCTCGGTGCCCCTCTTGAACTTTGACTTTGACCGGTCCGAACCCAAGGGATAGACATGCCTGAGGTCTGTCTCGAGGAACTTGATGTACCCGCGGTACGTCATGCAAGTGTCCTCGTTGCAGCAGATCTCAACCGAGGCGTCAAAGTCAGGGCGGCCAAAGGTGTTGAGGAGCGCCCTGCGAAACTCGGTGGCATTGGCGACGTATGTGATCTCATCCAGGTCATTTCCGGGAAACACATGGAGAAGATCTTGGAGACGAGAGAACTTGATGTTGTTGCCGAACCCCTTTTCGACAGCGAGGTCACGGAGTGCTTGACCATATGCCCAGACATGTCTGTCGGGAACGCCCAGGAGGTCGTTGTATACCAGCCCATCGGAGATAATGGTCAGCTCTGCTCCTGGGGGGTAGATGTCCTCAATGGCGGCACACAGCCCGTTCAAGTGGGCCAGGGCAAACTGCTCTGCCATATCGGGAAGACGGCCGAGGACCTTGCACTTGTCGTTTGGGGACTTGAAAGGAAAGGCGGGGAGACACATCTTGATGGTCTGATTGGCCCAGACCTGGGCGTAGATAAGAACAAAGAACTTGAACATGTCGTGGTTATCCGAGGTCTCAGATCCCAATCCCGATCTGTTGAGACGGTATTTGTAGATGACCTTGAGGACAGCCGACGCTTTCATAGCTAGAGCTTCGTCAAACCCAGCCGTGCTGTTGAAGGCGTAGGTGTTTGCCATGCTGAAGTGGACTCAGACACCCAGAGCATAGGGCAAGGGTGAGAAGAAGCAGATAACAAAAGCTCTGAATGACAGTTGAGTAGGGGGTAGTCTCAAAGAGAAAAGCAATGCTGTGAATGCTGAAAACCGGTTGAATCTCGAGAGCAGATGGCACGGAACAGCCAGACTGTTTTGATTCTTATACTTCCATGTCCCCCTTGTTCTTCATCGATCGCCGAGGTGGCTTCCCCCCCGAATCCTCCCTTATAGCAAACATCTTGACTCTCTTCGCCTCCTCCCTCGCTAGGTCCAGATCACTGGGCAACACGGGAACTTGCGGGGTTGTCGAGGTGTCACAGTATACACTGTGCCTTGGTGGACGTTGAGCCACCATTCTGGTTGCTCCATATCGTGGAAATGTTAGGGCTTCAGTTGCCAAGTTAGTTAGTCTCCTTGTACTACTTTGTCAATCGATATCGGACCATAGCACGGGGCCAAAATCCACTCGATTCGGTCATCATGTGAAGGCTGTGTGAGCTCGAACCTCTGATCAAACATACCAACATGACAACCTTCTTCCACCTCTAGCCAAACTCGCACATCGCAGCTGCGACGCCACCATCACCGCCTAAACTCCCAAGGCCCCCCTATCTCCAATCCTCAGACCATTTTGCCCTACCCCATGACCAAGTCAACAGCTCCCTTACCTTAATTACTAGCTTAAGTTGCTCTGCCACCTCGTCACAGCTTCGAGCTTGCTTGCTTGAGGTGGGTAGAGTCCGAACACGAGTCTGCCGTGCTTCTTTCAAGGCCTGAAAACAGCTGCCTGTCTTTCTTGAACCTCCCTTCGCAACCAAAGTTGTGGTGGAAGTGGTCACATGAATGCTCACCTAATGCACCCCCTTTCTTTCATCACCAACGGTCTAGAAGCCAAATGCCGGTGCTTCATTGACCTCTGGCCAATCATACTTTGTCGTGGATGTCTCGGTTTGTCAATTATTGTCTTCCTAATGTTGATATATACTAGCTGGGCGAGTAGTAGTGATGACGCAGCCTTGTCAAGGCGGGATACCTAGGGGTGGGGATGACTTCACCAACGACAAGAACTTGTGTTTATCATGTGAAAGAGTTTTACCCAACTTTTATACAACACTTGTTGTTAGAATTCGGTGAGCAATGTCAGCCAAACGTGGCAGCCGATAACCTGTAGTCGGGCCTCGAGTGAAACATCTTCCTCTACCTCCGGGTAATGTACCCGCGTTAGGAGTGGTCAGACCTGGGGCCTGAAAGACCCCTTTCACGCAGCAAAGGCTCGGACTGATAAAACCTTTCAAAGTAGGTCAAGATAGGTCCTCGCCGAAACCCTTCAAAGCAAATCAAATACGTACCTCGCCTTCTCCTTGCCTTACAACCTGCCCTCATTGAATCTATACACCAAATTCAACACTGTGACCCGGATGGATATGCGCGCAAAAGGAAACTTCTGATTGGTCCTTCTGGATTGACTGATAGTTTAGGTTGGCACCTGCGCCGTGTCCCCTTACAGAACCCTGACTCAGATAACCAGGGTTGCGGCCGTGTGTGTTAACGTGCATCACCAACAACACCACCATAGCCACGTCACCCGCTTGCGACGACATCCACAAGCAGTCAGCTGTCTAACTGCGCTGGTGTAGTGTTGTTGGTGACAGTCATGCTACCGGTATTCACTCCAGGAGCAGTCGCCGAAGCTATCCAAAGACATCATCCCCATGCGCAACCCTAATCCCCACCCTTGATTCCCAGCTGTAAAAGGGGGTTGTCTGAAAAGAAAGATAAAAGGGGTTGTACATACCTCAAATATCTTCGAACTATCCCTCCAAGTCTATACCCAATAACATCCCACCCTACAACCCAAAAGCACCCGTACTCACCCCCTTTCCCCCCAAACCTCACCGCAGACCCCGAAACCCAACCGCGCTCGCGGGCGAAACCACCGCCTCCCCACCCACCCTCACCTATTTCACCACCGCTACCGCCTCTCCCGCAGCAGATGGAAGAGGACAGCTAACTGCGCTTGCTGCCCCTCCTCCTCCTCTCCCGGGTAATCTCTGGGACGGTTGGGAGGAAGGCATCATGTGCCAGCCCAGCCAACATGGTCGACAACAACAATGCCATCGCGGCCAACATGAAATAGATGAAGCTGGAGAAGAGAGGTGATGTTGGTGCAGAGTGCATGTAGCTCACGTACCCGAGAAAGGGAACGTGGGTTGGGTGGTGGTGTATTGATGCTGAGGATTTGTCTTGGTGGGTTGCGGTGGGCTGGATCGTGGCTGTCTGATTCTCGCAAGCAGGAAAGATAAGGGTGGTATTTGTCCAATACGTGTCAAAAGACGCCCGTAGTCTGACCTCCGTCTCGGCGGTCTAATTGTTCATTCTTACTTCCATCTTTTTCCAAGCCATGGGTTATATTTCCAATGACTAGCTTCATTCATGTCTGAGAAAGGACAGAAATGAATATTGACCGATACTTGACAATGGGTTGACGGCTAATGCTGACATCGTTATGGGTAAAGATTATGAGAGCTCTTCTTCGAGGAAGATGGTTGGCTTTGTGAAAAGAAGGTTTATAACCGAAGTTTCTTGCGGAGAACCTGTTGGTTTGATAGAAATATAGAGATATATCAACCACAGATCCCAGACTTAGATGGCAATAAGACGTCCCTGACAACCAGAGTCATACAATCTTAATCAACTAGTAAATCCAACCCAGTAATTATCCCGAACACCCACCTCCCATCCAGCATCAAACCCTCCCCGCCCCATCCATCCCCCCAACAACCCCTTTCTTCTCCCCCAAAAACTCTCCCTCCTCCCCACTATCCCCATCCAACCCCTCCTCCCCCGGATGAACCGGCTTCCTCCCCCCCTTCCGCCTCATCACGTACCTCCCCCAAAACCACCCCGCCTGCCTCGCCCCAAAAGCCATCATCCTCCTCAAATCCACATCAAAAACCCTATCCAGCTCCTCCAACGTCTTCTCCTTCGTCTCAGGCACCAAAAACAACACCAAGAAAAACCCAACAATATTCCACCCCCCATACCAGCTAAAAGCGCCCTGCGGCCTGAACGCCTCCAGTAAACTCGGCCACGTAAGCGCCAGAACAAAATTGAAGAACCACGTCGTTGCCGTCGCGAAGCTCATCCCTATGGCGCGGATATACAGCGGGTATGCTTCTGCTGAATAGGTAAATGGCACGGGGCCCTCGCCGGGGCTGTAGACGATGCCGAAGAGGTAGATTCCCAAGGCTATACACCCGATGTGTGCTGGACTGTCTTCTGGTATCCAGAAGCTGAAACCAGTGAAGAACATGAATAGTGCCATCAGCGGGAAGGTGGTGAGCAGTAAATTGCGCCGGCCGTACGTGTCGATGGTGTAAAAGGCTGGTATGGCAAACAGGAAGTTGATGACTCCAAATCCCAAGCTTGCTGCCAGAGCCTCGACCTCAGAATACCCAGCCTCCCTGAAAATTTCACTGGAAAAGTAGGCAATGACATTGACACCGCAGAATTGCTGCATAAACATGACAATCTCAGAAGCAATCATGGCATTTCTGTTGCGTCGGATGGTAAAGACCTCCTTGATGCGGTTGCGTGTTCCAATGTTGGCCGTGGTCTGCTCTTCGGCCTTGAGCAGGGTGTGCGTGTAAAACAGATCCCTGGCCGCCTGGACTTTCTCATGGCGAAGTTGACAGACCGAAGCAAACGCATCCTTGTGGCGGTTCTTGGTGAGATACCATCTGGGTGACTCGGGGCAGACGTAGGCGAGACAACAGACAACGACGGCTGGAATGAGGGCGGAACCCATCATCAACCGCCAGTTGAGACCCAGGGGGATGCCGCGGTCAGGAACAGGGTAGAAGGCCAAGTCGGCAACGTAACCGATCATAATACCGAAGGCCGTCCACATTTGCCATTGCTTTGTGGTTGTCAGCAATATGCTCACTGGTTGAAGGCGATGCCTCGAGAGGTGGATACAAGATGCCAAGGACTCAGGGGTAAAAGGGGGTGCTCACCATGACCAGGGCTCCTCTCAGTCTTGGCGGAGAGCACTCTGCGGCGAAAATCGGTGTAGTTGCGCTCTTGGGTCCAATACCAAATCCCAAGAAAAACCGTGCGATAAACATATGATACCAGGTGTTCGTAAACGCCTGCCAGAAGCATGCCAACGCCGAAATAGCACAAGAGATGAAGATTGTGCCTCTTCTCCCAAACCTCTTATTCATAGGCTCAGTCACCCAGCAACCAACAATGGCACAGCACAAATACGGAGCGCCGTTAGTGAGACCAATCAACCAGGTGTCCTCAGCGATTCCAAAGGCTTCCTTGTAAAAGATCTGGGCGCCATTGACAACTGTCTCATCCATGCCCTGAACAGCGGCACAGAGAGAGCAGATGGCAATGACCCAGTAAAGCATCCGGGGGTTGGACCACTTGTGGGTTGTCTCACGTTCTAGAACTTCCCTCTCGCGATCGGTAAGCTCCAGGATGGAGCTGTAGTCAGTCTGGTTGCTAGCGATAACTGCACCGAGACGGAAAGCGCGGAGGTCCTCATCGCTGGTCAGCCCGGCGTTAACGGCATACTCCTCGCCCATCTGGTAAAGTCGTTCATGGCTCAAACCAGCGAGGGGGTTTGCGAGCTTCCTGGAGGCTTCCAGGCGTTGGTGCTTGAGAGACTCTGGTGAGCCATGGTGGGATGAAGCGGTGCCTGTATCGTCATGGTGAGCGTACGAGGCTTTGGAGGTGGTTGAGTTGGAGCGGTTGTGGGCCTTGTCAGCGTCGACAGCCATTGTGAGGGTGGATGATAGCAACAGTTGATCAAAAACGATATCCAAGACCCAAGAGGGCAAACCATCATATATCTCCCACCATATTGTCCCCGAGATACTCAGGTCTCGGACTTGTGTTCACCTATGACATAGGTAGTCAGGGGAGGGGCATCCGAGCCGTTCATCATCCAACCAGATTTCATGGCAGCAAGGACAAAGATTGGGTTACACGGTGCCGTGTGTAGGCGCCATTCAACGGAGTGTGTAGTCGGAAAGACGGCGCACAATGGAAGAGCCGGCACCGGGAGGCATGTCAGATGGCGGGATGCCAACTACGTCATCCGGCGACCGCGGGAGGTGTGCCGTGCAGGGAGAAAGCAACAAGGTACAGGAAACCGGCGATAGCCTCTGTTTCCCTCGATGCAAAGTGCTGCAGCTGCATGCGCGACAAAGATTGTTTTTGAAGGATTTCGGATCGGCAGCATTGAGGGTGGTAGAGGTGGGGTGAAATGGCAGATGATGATGTCGATCGTGGGGAGCCCGATGCCGTTGGCTCTTGCCAGAAGTCGATTCAAGCTTTCCAAGTCGGCTCACTCAAGCCACGAGCTCCTTCCCGAAATGGGGTGTCCAAGAGTCGGTGAGAGGCTTAATGGGATGAAGAGGAAGGTACGAGTTATCAAGGGTGAATAATTTTAAAATTAAATCGCAACAAAAGCTTACACGGCGCAGGCAGTACCTATCTATCCTAAGGAGCGAGTAGCTAGCGATACGAGTATAAGGTACGAAGAAAACCCAGACAATGACAAAGCAATGTACCAACAGCAACGTACAAATCTCACACACCACACTCAAGCCATGGCTGACTTTCCTGTAAAGAAATCTCCCCACGTCGGGGCACGTCCCAAGTTGCCCGCTCTTTCATCTTGGACAATCACAGAACTCCTTCGGTTGGGACGACCAAGGCCTCCTTTTCGGTCCGTGTTGCTCACCACCGAGGCCGATCTTCGACTGCCTCTGTCCCTTCTGTCTGCCTCCCTTTCTCGTCCTCTGGCCTTGGAGTCTCGGGCATCTCTCTCTCTGTCACGATCACGCTCCCGCTCCCGCTCCCGCTCCCGCTCCCTATCTCTTTCGCGTTCTCTTTCTCGTTCACGCTCTCGCTCTCTTTGCTCCGACCGGTGAGGATATATGGTAGCATCAGACGACGACCTGGTGTATCCCCTCTCCTCTCTTCCACTTGCCCCTGATACGGAGCTTCTGTGATAGGGGGCAGGTGAGCTACGTCGGCGAGAACTTGTTGTCGAAGGGGGTCCGGTCCGCGAGGGGGGGCGAGTGGGCAAGCCAAGTCCCGTTGTTGATCGCGATAATGGAGGGTCTCGCCTCGCGGAGCCATTACTCTCGTATGGTCTTCCTGGAAGGTCGCGGTAGTTTCGCTCGCGCTCACGGTCACCTCTCCGGTAGTCATCATCCACGGCCGCCCCGGAGACTGAGGAGGGAGGTGACGGAATGCCAACGGATGAGGGCTTATATCGAGACCTAGGGCTAACAGCGCGCGATTGAGATGGCCGTCGTTCCTGGAGACTCGGTTTGGGCGGCGGAGACAACAGTCCCAAAGCTTCCTGTACCACTCGAAGGGCGGCGCTGAACTTTCCCCGGGATGCTGGGTCGGCCTTCTCCGGCAAAAGGTGACGGGATATCTGCTTCGGAAGTCTTTCTAGCTTGCCGTCAAGTGGACTCTCGGCATTAATGGGCAGCATCGTGATCACCTTGGCGAACCTGCGAGCCTCTTCATCAGGATGCGCCCTCATGGCTAACGTTATCCACTGAGTCCATCCGTGGAGGGTCAAGCCAGGCACCGTCGGCCTACATCCGGGTGCTGAAGGTGCCAAGTGATATTCGAACCCGAGCTGGTCATACAGCTCGGACAATCTGACATGGACGTCTTGATTCCGGCTTCGAAATATTTCTGCACCTCGGTCAGCCTCACACAGTAGCTGAAAGATGGATTTAACATACCGAGGAATGAAACTGCCTCACACTCGATGTTGTGCTGGGAGTAGAAAGCTGCCATCTTTTGAGGAGCCATCACCAACGTCTTTTGTGGCATAAATTCATCGAGCTACAACAGAAGACGCGTTAGTTTGTTTCTTACCAATCATCGACTCGCTCTACTTACAATGTATTGACCAAGACCTTTCAACACTTGCTCCCATCTTTTTGTTGGCGCTCCCTTTTCGTCGAACAGCGGACCCCATTTGAGATCAACAGCGGAAATCTCAACCACGGGTGTCTTTACACCCGGAAACGGACCCGCCGGGTGGCCGCCAAACGAGAAGGGCCGCACTGGTGAACTGAACTGAACACCGGATGGTGATCGGGGTGCTAGCTCAGGGAAGGCTGAGGTTGTCTGACCGGTGACTATCCGAGGAGCTGTTTGCCGAGGAGACGGCGCTCTGTTGATATGTCCCGGGTAAGTGGGTGGTTGGAGTCGAATACCTGGTGTAGTCAATGGTGATGCCCCGGCATGGCGGTCTTCATGGTCTGGGGCCGATGTGGTGCCTCGAAATTTACCCACTACAATCTGATCAGCAATCTACTAGGAAACGCCTTGATAGGTTCACATACGTTCTGTCTCCAGTTTTGAGACTTTGTTGACAAGGTCCTCGAGCACCTTTGCCTGTGCAGACTCGATCGGAGTTTGAGCTCGCTGGAAGCCAACATTTGCCTGCGGTACGTTCAACGGCGGGACGCGAGGCCTTTCCGCCCTCAAAGGGTTGGCCATGTTGTTCTTGATGGCCTCGACCGGGCTTGCCTCTGTGTCGGATTCAGCATCTTCACTGCTGTTGGAATCGTCAAATTCGGTGCTGTCGCTATTATCAGGGTTCTCGAAGGTCAAGTGCGGTAGCTTAGGAGGCAGAGAAGTGCCCGTGGGTGGAGGATGCAAAGTAACTGGTGCCCCGGCAGCCTGTCCGGTCCAGTTGCTCGGCTGTGTAGAAGAGTTCATGGGGAGCATTATGGAGAACGGTATCTCAGTGGTGAGTCCTGATCAAAGAACAGAGAAAAGCTAAGCATATGTGCAGAAACTGTTGCCCCGTTACAGCCGAGCTGTGTAAAGGGCGGAGTACGTGGGTGCAAGAGAGAAGAGAAAGTATAATCGAGGAAGCAAAGCGAGCTAACTGGCAGAAGAAGGTGCAGAACTTGGACAACCTCTTGACAATATATCCATCTCGCAAGCCGTAGCCCGGGCGCTGGCCAACCTCCCATCTCTAGCTGATCAATCCATGACTTCCAGATGCGAACCATGGGATGTGGATCCGCCTTACGAAACTATGGAATCTTGAGAGATTCCCCCCCCGAATTTCCAATTCACTGGCGAGGATTTTCTTCCATGCTTGGAAACGATGCAGCATATGTCGCCGAAGCTGATACACAAAAGAGGCCACTTACGCAAGCCGCCGGACCACCCACACATACGGGCGCATGAAGAAACCATGGGTGAATCGCAGAGCCGATCTGGAAGGACCAGACGCGTTCTTGTTGGTGGGCTTCGGCCGGGGAAGAAGGTGGTGTACGACATGGCACAGAAGCCCCGGCAGACACAAGGTTGCCTTGCCATGACTCCATTGCCAACCACGTTTGTCAATACTTGGTATATGATCTGTAGGATCCTCGGTATGTGTGTCTGCTCACTGGCAGATAGCCAATAGTAAGTCCCATACCGATGTTATACAGACCTCCTCCGGGCAATGCTGGGCGCGGGAGGCCGCAGCCTTGGCAGGTCTCAAGCTTGAGCTCTCAACTCTTACGCGGAAGCTTGTACATCTTTCACACAGCATCGTATGTCGCATGAGAAAGAGGAGGGTGGTGGGTGGTATGCAACAGTCGGGGAAGCTGTCCGTTTCTTTTTATCGTTTCCCTCGCGGATCTATTGGACGACTGTTTGCGCCGTTTGCCCGACTTGCATACCTCTATCCGCGCGGCAGACACACATGGAAACAACGGAAGCGAGAATTTGGCAGAAACTCGCGTATGTATGACATCCCCTTACCCATCTCATGGCCTCGTTTCTATTTTCATATAAGTGCCGGCCGAGATTGATTGCAGGTTGATCGGGCGAACGACATGCGGGACTTTATGGTTGATCATCAACATTTGAGCCCTGCTCTGGACCTTTTGTCATTGAACACCCTCACATTGGCGTCATTAATATCGAAGCAGATACCGAAGGCCTCCGAAAGGATTAGAAAGCAAAGAGGCAGCAGTAAGATACCAAGGCCATTTGCGTCGACCACACCATCATTTCGTTTACCATATCATAGCCCCAGCCAACATCCTCCAAGGTGAGAGTTCCATAAACTTCAAGGTGAACGAACCACACCACCAACTCTTCGGACAAGGCTGTGGCTGTGCCTCCCACATTTTGGACCGACTCATCACCAACCAGAAAAGCTACCCCTCCTTTTTGGAGAAAGCAGCACAGGTGGGCGGGAGATAACAAGGTAGGTAGGGAAGCCTGGAGCTGAAACATGGAAAACTTCAATTTGCCCGACTTCTTAGTTGGAGCGGAGCAAGTAGGTCGGTAGCCGACTATTGCCCCTTTGCAAGGTCGCAGCCGGTCAAGAGAAGGGGATCGTTGTGCGAAAAAGAGTTAATGCTGTGCTGGTGTAATTGAATGGTTGTGATAGGCTGCCTTGTTTTTGAGTTGCTCCGACACCACCGTGACTTACACGCTCCCTGGGGAGAGTGGTGCTCGGGATTGGGAGTGGGCAGCTGGCTTGGCTGCCTACCGCAGCCTTCTTGGGAAACATGGAGACCGGGTTTGCTCTCTGGGGAAAATCGGTCAATGAAGATGGGGGAGCAATTCGTCTGCTCGGTAGGGGATTTGGGGGGGATTGGAGAGTGTTATGTATGATGACCCGAGCTGAATCTCCTCATGGTGATTCGGAGTTACACATGGCAGAAATGCAACCTAGCATTCGATTTACTACACGAGGAGCAAGCAACATCGGCAATATTGGGAGACCAACGCACTGGTGCCTACCATTTATTGCTCCCAGACATATCCGCCATATACATGTCGAGCCCCTTCCATGTTCGACAGCACATGTGACCTCGGAAAGCAGAAAAACACACCTCCAACTTCCCAAATGACATCTCTACCCAGAATGCTCACTCTGCGATAACTACACCAGGAGTAACCATCAGATATAGAATTCATAAACTGACAACAGACACCTACCTACCACGGTTTGCTCCAGACAACCCTAGTAAGTACTAAGACCGTCATGAAGCAAGCCCGAGGGAGCAAAAAAACTGGTGGTGATCAGTTGCTGCTCCATGACACTTCCCATGCTAAAACCTACACACCCAACCTCCATACGTCGTGCACAGAATAATAGAGACTAGAACGTAATTACATTAACGCCTTGAAATATAGTAGAAATCCCTTCGATCATCTTTTTAATGCCTCTCGATTATGTTTTGATACCTTTCAACTATCTTTTATCACCTTTCAACTATCTTTCATGGCTTTTTTTTAACTGTCTTTCAAGGCCTTCACAATTTATCACAGTCACCCCTTTTCCGTCAGATGTTCATCAAACACTAGTAGCACAATACCAGTCACTCAAACGATGCATAGAATATAATAAAAGTCATCGCATTACTCCACAAACCCATCAACTACCGAATTGCTATGTAATTTTCCCCGCTCATAATGTCGTATTATCGTCCGCTGCATAGTTTCGTGCTGTCGTCCGCACATCATCGTGTATTTTTGTGCGTAATGTCAAGAAAAGAAAAGAAAAGAAAATGCAAACCGCAAAACCGCAAAACCGCAAAACCATAAAAAGCCGTAGAACCATAAAAAAAAACCCAAAACCCTTGCCAAAATCGGCTCCTCCGTGAAAATAGGCCCTTAAAGCTCATCGGGGATAATGTCACCCACGAAATCTTCCTCGCCGCGAACACAGTTCGCCAGGATATAGTTAGGCAGCTGTGGCGTGGTCCGGCGATTGCTCTGCAAAGGTAAATGTTAGCTAATAGCTTACCAACAGGACATCAATCAGAATACTTACAACTTTGACCCATCCGTTCTTGCCGACCTTCACCTCGTCCTTCTCCTTCTTGCCGCGAGGACGAACGGTAACCATGCGAGGTCCCTTGGCCGTGCGGGTCACCGTCTTCCAGCCGCTCTCCTCAGTCGCGATGGTGGGCTCCTTGATCATGCGCTCGAAATTGCCCTCTGGGCTCCAGGCGTTGAACGAGACTGCACCGGTCTGGCCAGGAGTGGCTGAGGCATTTGTGTCGGCAGCCGTGGTGGTCGTCCGAGTGTGAGTCTGGGAGCCAGCAGTGATGGAAAGCTCGGAGATCGACTCATCGGGTGTGTCAAGACTGTCAAGAAGGTCAAGGGTATCGAGAGTGTCAAGAGTGGTAGGTGTGGTGGAGGAGGTGCTCGGAGAGTCGTTGTTCATAAATCCCAAAAACCAGTGGGGGGCGCGAGGAGCTGGTGCCATAGGCTCAGTCGAAGTAGCAGCAGCGCCAGGTGTCTCGACTGACACATCGGTATCCTCTGGACTGGCAATGGAGTCGGTCACGGTGGTAGCCTCATCCCCGGGAGGCAGAAGAGTGAACTCTTCCTCGTAGTCATCGTCGAAATCATTGATGCTGACCGTAGTAGCCGGGCCCGAGTCATTCCCCTTCGGAATGCCGTTCTCGTAATCCTCATTCAGCACGAAGTCGGCAACCCTCATCTTGAGAGTCTCAAACTCTTCCTCACAGATTCTCTCGCCGGGAGGGGGAAGCGCTTCGCCAACCTCGGTCTTCTCAGCCCAGTCAACGCAGTCCTTGCACCACTGCTGATGGTCAGTATTTGAACTCCCCTTCCCCCAAAAAAAAAAAAAACCATGGACGGTGAATACATACGTAGACTTTGTTGCGGCGGGTGGACTTGCTGAAAAGTCCAGCTCACGCCAGCGATCACAGGGTCCCTCACACTTCATCTCGGGCGCCTTGTTGCCAGAGCTATGCTCGAGACACGAGATAGTCGACTGGGCAGGGGTGGCAATGCCGTTGCCCAACTTCTTCTGGTACTTGCGAAGGGCACTGTGGGAAAACTTCTCTCTGGCCTTCCACTCGCCGCCGTTCTCGCAGCGAATCTTGTTGCCGACCATGTTGACTATTTACTATCGACTGTTGACTCTTTGATGGAATTAGATGATGCTTGATGGATAAAAGGTCGACGGGGGTGACTGGAATGCCGAAGAATTAAGTGTCGAAGGTGAACAAGGTGTAAGAGGAGGAGATGTGTGAGGAGATGGTGGAACGAGAAGTAAGCGATGAAAGCTGTTGACCGGGCTATCTGTCTCTCGAGAGCTGACTGCCTGTGAGAGGGATGCCCGAGGTAAGAAAGAAGGAGGAAGTTCTGGGAACAGAGGTGTAGAATATATACTCGAGTTGGGGAGCCGTCGGCTGGCTGCAGCGACTTGAGGTAATTGTGGGCCTGATCGCCTTATCTGATGAACTGCCTGTTCTTTGTCTCCTGAATATTAGGCAGGAACGAGTATGGGAAACTCCACCAGAGGCAGGTGGTCAGGAGCAGGAGAGGAAGGCACTAGTGATGAGGTGAAAGGTAAGAAAGGGGCACTTTTCTCCACCCGAGGAGCACTGCAACCTCAGATTACAAAGTAGAAGACCCACCTAGGAGCAACTCAATCTAGTATATAGTGCTCCATCATTGCAAAGACTTTTCTTGATGAGATTGTTGCTCCAGGGGAGGTTGGGAGGTTGAAAAGGGGGGCTGGGAGGAGAGGAATTCAAGGGGCTGCGATTCACTCGTGATATTCACTCCAGATGTTCACCCTGCGGGACCCAGATTTCAAGTACGTATCAATCTTCGTTCTTCACTTGCCCGAGAAATCTCTTCCAACTTTGGCGAAAAGCCAGCCTCTTGCCCTCGTCACGTGGTATCCAAGCAAACGCCCAACGCCTAGAGCCTGTCAAACAAGTCACATATCCAAGGCATCAAATCCAAACTGTTTCCTCACTTCACTTCTACCCAGATCCATAGCTGTTCACCGTATCATTCACTGATATCCTCACCCACTCCTTCAATTCCTCACTCCAGCGGTGTCTGCGTTGAATGTCAGCTTTGTCCTAGGGAATCCCTCAAGATCAAACTTACCCTTCCCACTCGGTCAACACTAAGCTCTTCTCCCCATACTCCGCCACCAAAATTCTCTCGTGATCAAGAGGCACCTTTGCCTTAACCCCCTCAAACCTTGTTTCCTTCAGCGGCCAGATATTATGCGTCCTATACTGATGGAAGTTCTTGCAGCTCCAGATCCCCGGTTCCAACACTGGATTTCTCTCGGCCAGCGCAGTGATATCCACAAACATGCCCGTGTCAACATCAACCCATCTGGCATCAATCACGTTCATTCCCTGTCTCCTCTTCATTTCCGAGTAGTTTGGGTTCACGTCCAACAGATACGTCTTCTTGATCTCATGCACACCCTCCCCTCCCTCATCGGTGGTGTACCTCCACTCATGCAGCGTCTGGTTGAACTGCTTGGCCATGTGCTCCATCGTGTGGAGGCTGACCTGGACGTCGAGGTCATAGTCCCAGGGCATGATCCGGCCATTCCACCACCACCCAAGCAATGTGCCATGTGCGATCCAGGTCTCCATCTTGAGGGAGGCCATGATGGAGAGGTATGATCGGATGAGGTGCTGGAGAACCTCACGATGTTGAGAATACGGAATCACGCCCTGGAAGAAGCGGATGTCGTAGTGGGACATTTCTAGGGTGTTGCCAGCTTCCTGGAAGTACTTTGGTTCGGGGGGTTCATTGCTGTAGGAGGCCCATACCATCGGCCATGCTCGCTCGGGGGGCGGCTCGACAGAGGGAACGGAGGAGAGGTAGGAAGACCGGTGAATGGTCGCCGAGAGGAGGACGAAGGACGTTACCACGAGCACAATGGCCAGCAATAGATTCGGTAAAGATACGGGAGGATAAAGAGAAGATTTCATGACGTGCTGGTCTGGTGTCTGTCACAGTACAAACTAATGAAACAAATAGCTATAGAGAAGAAAAACTCGGGATGGGAAAGTAGAGAGGAACAGCGAGTCAACATAAAGGATAATCGGCGCAGGACCATGCAGTCGGGGATATAGACTAAACCATCAGAGACACATCGCAGCGAAACCACACGCGTAAGAGCACACGAGTGATGAAACCTCTGGTTCCCCGCATGGTCGTCAAGATATCTCTCTAGGCCCCATAGTTCCCGTCTGCTCCGACATCTCCCAGCCAGGGACTTCCCGGATGCCCGGGTTTTGCAGCTCAGGGACCCAGTCTCGTACGGAGCTGCCCTGCGCGAGCATTGGGGGGGTCAACCTTGCGGTTGATCAGAGCTGCGGGAGTCAGTGCAGTTGCGAGGCGATGAGCCTCAGTAGGCTCTTCCAGAGCGCTTCTCTAGCAGAGCCTAACGTTGAGCTATAAGAGGAAGAACAGATCAAAACCCGAGGACGCAGCCCAGGAACCCACGCTCTAACGGCTAGCCTGTCCCAGAGAACAGGTCAAACCATCAAACTCAATCTCCAAGTCTCAGAAAATCGTCACTCTCTCTCTCCTCACCACCAGCCCATCCATCACCAACCACCCCACACCTATCCCGCCTCTTTTCCTCCTCCTCTAACCCAAACCGTCCCCTCCCCGGAGCAGTTTTTATCTCCTCACACGACACCCCCCTGTCTCTTCAAAAACCCTCAGATAAAACGACCCTGAACGCGAAGACGACAAATCAAGCTTTCCACTAGCAAAAGCAAGTCCCCACTCTGCTTCTCCGCCGCCGTTGAAGAAAGACGCAAGGCCACGCAAGCTTGTGGGGACAGACAGACGAACGGGGAGAGGCTCTCCGAAAAGGAAGAATGCTTCTTTTTTTTTCCCTTCGGAGCGGAGGGGAGGGGAGTCGTCATCGGACCGTGGTCCGGTTTTGTTCGGGATGTGGGCGGGCCCGGATCACATTAGCTCACCAAGGTACACGGGAGCACACCCCGGGGACGAAGGTGAAAGGAACAGCGAAAAATAATTGGAAGATGGGGGTGTGAAGAATGTCAAGAGTGAATTACCTGCTGCTTTGGGGGCCCAGGTAGGATGTTTTGGATAGAGGTGGTTCATTTATACATTACATGTGTGTGGCCCTTGGAAGACAGATACCAGCGATATTGTTTTTATTTTATTTTTTTTGGCAGCGATTCGTGAAGTCAATCATGGTCTCTCTGAACCAGAAACATCATCGTCAAAGAATCCTTGCCTCCACATCGTCACACAAAGGATAATTCAAAATGCCAAGGTCTGGGGACGGCAAGCTTCAGTGGTGGGTCCTCCACGCCAAGAGATCTCTCTGCAGATCATCGGTAGTTGGCCTGCCACAATCCAGGGGTTTTGTTTACTTTCCCTCCTCTTGACACTACTAACACTCCAGCTCACCATCTACAAGCCCATCCCCTCAAAATCACCCAATACTTTGAATAGTCTTCATAACAATTCGAGGAAAAGAAATTTAAAAAAATTATATAAATAAAAAATCGAAAGAAAAAAAAAAACCAACAACAATAGGAAACCCTGGGCACGCAAGATGAAATAGTCTTCATAATTCATGACACTATAAATTACTCGCTCGCTTAAATACCAAAAACCCCCTCACTTCTTCCCCGGAGCAGCCGTAGCAAAAGGACTAACAACCCCCCTTTCCCTCCTCAACCAGCTCTCCAACCTCTTCGGCGTCCCCTTCCCATCTTCTTCATCCACAGGACTACTCCCCCCACTACTCCCCCCATCACTCCTCGGGAACAAACTCAGCTTCCCCGGCGGCGGCTGACTCAGTTGAAACCCCTTCATCATCTGCCTCGTCTTGTTCCCCCCCGTCTTGACAATCGTCGTTGCCGTAGGCGTCATAACCTTCATCACAGAATTATTATCATTACCATTATGCTCCCCCGCCTTCTTGATCACCCCCGTCCCGACCGCCTTTGGAGGTGGTGGCATCGTCGTCGAGTCAGGGGAGTAATAACTCATCGCGAACCCAACCTTTGGACCCCCGACCGACTTTCTCGAGATGGTAGTCCCCGACCTTTCCAAAACCATCCTCCTCAGATCCGGCGCGTTTCTGGCCAGTGTAGCAGGTGACGGCTGCTGCTGCTGTTTAAGCAGCCCCTTTTCGTCGTCGTCCAAGTCAGAAGAGTAGACACTACTGACATCACTGACCCTCTTTCCCACATCCTTCTCCTTGTTCTCCCCCCAATCAGAACCCCCCGGCCCCAAACCCACACTAGCATACGCCTTATTCGACGTAGACTGCAGCACCGGCGCCCCAATATTCGGACTCCCCTTTGATCTTCCCCCCCCCCGGTGAGAAAAGCATCACTCCCAATCCCGGGCCCCAACCTCCCCTGCTTCTGCTGTCGCTGCCGTATCTTCAACCCAAAAACACCCCCCACCACACTCAACACCATTGACCCCAACACCCCCAACCACAGCCCCAATCACAACCTCCGTTCTCATCCCTTGCACCGGTTCCGGCACCGCTGTTGAGGTGGGAACCCCAAACCCAGTCTCCAAACCCCCATCCTCCCCCTCCTGCACAACCCGTCCCTGCGCCAAAGCAACCGCGCTCCTAGACGCTTGTGCCAGCCTCCGGGAGAAACTGCTCTCCATCTGAACCGACATGGCGCTCATATTCTCCACCATCGTCATGCTCGCCCTCTGCAGCCGCTCACTCATCTGGCGGTCTGCGCTTCGCGAAACCTCAGCTACCTGCTGTGATAACGAGCGGGAGGCTTGCTCGGCGTTGTTCACCGACTGCCGGAGCGCATTGACCGACTGTTCTGTTTGGGTGAGACGGGAGGAGAGCTGCTGGACTGAGTTTAGCAGCTGGGCTGACGTGATGGAGAGTTGTTGGGACGATTGGGAGATTTCACGGGAGGATTGGGATAGGGCGGAGAGTTGTTGGGAGAGGGATTGGATTTGGGGGTCGTTTTGGCGGGGGACAAGGAGGGTTGGTGGGGGGGTTATGGTCGGTATTGGCGGGAGGGCGGGAGGGGCGGCGAGGGTGGCTGTTGATAATACCCCAAGGGCGAGAAACAGATATTGGGAGAGTGACCCGGTTGTTGGTGGACGTGATTTAGCCATCTCCTTCTGCCTCTCTGTCTCTCCCGTTCCCGTCGAATGTTTTGTTTCGTGTCGTTTGCCGTTGTGTAAAGAATGAATGGCCAAAATCCAGTCTGGCTAAATGAAAGTAGCGGGACGGGTACCTATCTATATCAACAAGAAACAAAACCCCTGTAGAATAAAAAATTGTTGCAGTATAAAAGAACGTATAAAATCTACCGCGCCGGCGGGTATGAGAATAGAACAGAAACAACTTCAGCAAATCTCGTCGTCGACGATCATCATTCAGCCTAACTCCAAGATCACAACTCAGGCAAAATGGAAGAAAAGAGGGAGAAAATCTCCAAACCCGCGAGGAGGGGTGGGTGGGCAGTGATAAAACTTCATGCCTCACTCACCCCAAGCAAAGCAAATGTGACGTGATGAAGCTTCCCAGCTCGGTTGACCTACAACACACCAAAAGAGCTTGGCGGCAGCAGCCTCGAAGTCGCAGATCTCACCTCGGGGCGGGTGTGACCCGGAGCGAGCTCACGCACAGACCCTCAATGCAGGGGGAGGAAGAGCTTCAACGTCTCAGATATTGCCCCGTGCTTCAACAGCTACCAGAAAATTGTCTTCATGCCCTGGTTTTTTGTCAACAAGACGAGAGAAGGGTGAGTGTAATGACCCAAAGCTTGGCTGTTTTGGTCAAGGCTTGTCCTCCTCACTCTTCAGACTTGGGATGGCATGTTAGCCATGTCTAGACTTCCAACCATCATCACCCACCGAGCCAAGTTCATCAGGATTGTAACATTTGCAGTCTAGTCCGTGCTGCGTAGCCATGAAAGAGGTTTCTAATCCGCACCGAGATCCTTCATCTTCCAGAACCCAAGGACACTTCTACCAAGCCCTTCTTGTCTCAACCACACGGCACATCCATAAACCAACCTGGTAACAACCTCCTCACCCACCAACACCCCATTCTTGGCCCAGGGGTTCGGTTCCCCCACCACCACCACCACCAACTACCAACCGCCAACCACCATCATGCGAACCAAAGACCACCACCATCGGCACTTGCACTACCCGGTTTGTTCTCGAACACACTCATATATCACTCTCCTCTTCCAAAACCAGTCAGCTTTTCCATTTTAAGTCTCGGTCCCTTGACCACCTGCCTGCAATATACCCCTACTGTTATATACAATATGAAAAAGCAAAAAAGGATACTCATACTTGTCGACCACACAACACGCCGGCCACTTGTCAATCATTCCCGTTATCCTTAAAACCAACCAGCATTTGAATTACACCCCATACACGTAAAAAAAACAACCACACTTTCTCTTCCCCCCCCCCCAACGCCAGCCCGCCCACCCAAGTGTCCGTATCTCATAGGCCATTGCATTTTTCTTATCCTCCTCTCGTTAACTTTCCCTCTTGCCATCACCCCCAACCTGTCTCTTTCGCCCCCTCCTGCAATCCCCTCCATCATATCCTCGGTTATTGCTGGCCCTAAACAGGCAACTTAAACTTCTCCCCCCTCATAACCTTGGTATAATAAATCCAAAAGAAATCACTATACAAAATCGTCTGCAAAATCCCCGCCGTCACCGCAATCGTGTCCACCTTGTGCGTCGGCTCGCTAAAGTACCGATAGATCCAGTTCGGGATATACAGCGCCCTGTACATCCCCAGCGCCGCAATATAATGCGCCGTAATGGCCTCCGCCTCCCCAGTCCGCTGCAGCATGAACAGCTGCGGCAGGATCGCCACCGACTCGAGCCAGATGGAAAACGCCCAAAACACCTCGAGGATCGTGTACTTATACGGAAACAAGAGCGCGAGCAGGCCGGCGAAGCCGAGGAGGAACTCGACGTGGAACGTGTCGAGGTTGGGGTCGTTGGTGGGCTTGTAGGCCCGGGCCATGAGGTAGATTATGTAGAGCTCTGAGGAGATGAAGAGGACTTTGAAGATGAAGTTGTAGGGGGAGGAGGTCCAGGGGAGGTCTGCGCCATCTATCAGTCAACATTATCCCCCCAAGGTGGAAACGGGAAAAGGAGGGGAGACATACCGAGATATCGAGTAATGTAAACCAGCATGTAAAGAACCTGCGACTTGAAAGAAATACCCGAGCAGCTCTGTTTCCAATATCAGCCACACTACCTATCGTCACTGTCAATGACCCGGGGGGTGGGCAGCATACCTTCAACTGCTGGATCTTGTGCAGCAAGATGAAAATGGAGGCGAGATGGGAGAAATCCCCTTTGAAAGCACATCGCATTATTAGCCCGGGTGTTCCTTCTCCCTCTAGCCGACGACTACTTGGAAGGGTATGCATACCCAGCACGCGAAAGATGTTGAGCGACATCGCAAAGGGAGCTCAATCCTAGCTTCTCCGGGGGCGTGCCCGTCTCTCTTTTCAACAACAATCCCCGATCAATTTCCCAACTACCAACACTGTTGTTATCAGCCCTGCCGCTGTTTAGTCGTCTTCTCTCTTCTTCTCTCGTCTTCGTTTTGCGTTATCGTTGATCGATCTCCTGTTTCGTTCGTTCGTCGCCCCTTCTTCGTAGCAGGTTCGGTTCCCCAGCTCCCTAAAATCCAACCACCTGTTCTTCCGGAACTTCGGAAGTCTTCTCAAACCGACTGCGGCGCAAACCAACTCGCTCCGTCGTTATCGGATGTTCGCTGTGGGAGTGATGCCTTTTCGTGGCGTGTGTGCAAGTGGTTAGAGTCTTTGCCGTAATACACTTCCTCACCATCCAAAGAGGACACGAAACGCGTTTTCTGGCTGAATTGGGGGAACAACTGGAAATGCACACTTACCTACCCACCCTTGTTCGCTTTAGCACACGGCAATGATGCATGCCAAACCGATTCGACTCCACTCTTTGTCAGGATCTGGCCAATCAGACTTCACAAGCTAACGCAAGGGCCCGCCCGCCTGCTGCCCGGGGGCCGAGAACAATGTGGGTCTGGGCTTTGCAAGTTCAAGGTCAGGGTTGGGAGAGTTGGAGATGGATGATGATGATGACGCTGCTCTTGGAGGTACAAGAGAGGGTGATATTGGAATTGGATGCTCTATTTTATATCGGGGTTGTGAGATTATCTTGAAGAGCGAGAAAAAGCCCATCTTGGTCAACCTGAATCTCATCAACCCCATACCGTCGCCATAGCAATTCAATTGGCCGGCAAATGATGCCACGAAGACCACCGCCGCCTTGTTCTTAACCAATCCATTTGTCAATATTATGTTATCGAATGCCTCCTTGGATCTTAAAGCCTCACCTCCATCAGCTATCACAACACCACCAGCAACGTATCTCAAAGATGCTCCAAATGAGTATTAGCTTGCAAACTGACTGCCTGGCTGTCTCTGAGCTCAGGCATGCCCCAATTATACACTCCTAAGACGCCAAACTCCCTCTGCTCTTGTCCTCTTCCCTGCATCACCCCCTTACATATCCATACTCATCAAATACATTTCCAATATCCTCATAAACTTAGCCACAAACGCCTCCAAGTGAAAAATCACCTTTGTCCCCGTCTTTATCCTGTGCTCATAAAACGCACTCCACTTGATCACCTCCGGCTTCAAATCATCATCAATCAGCGGCATCAGCTTAAACGTCAACGTCTTCAAGATGGTCGTCGGCGGGATGCAGTGCGTCAGCAAGTCATAAAGCTTGCTCCTCACCTGCAGGATCCTCGCGGAGGTATGCTCAGCCATGATCTCCTGCGCAATCTGCTCAATCAGTCCCTCCCAATCCGGGGGCGGGATCGGTGTGTCGTCCGTCACTTTCTCACTGTTTTTCTCTTGTCAGCTCCCAATCCACCCCTTATATCTCGTCCCCCTCTCCCCCCAAAAAAAGAACTCACTTCTGCGCATAAACCCCCTCCAACATCAACAACGCCCTCCTCAAATTCCTCCCGCTCTCCCTCGCAACCCTCCCCACCAACCCCTCCCTCACCTCCCATCCCTCCCTCTCACAACTCCCCCTCAACACCCCCTCCACCTCCCCCACCGTCGGCCTCGCAACCCTAACAAGCAAACACCGACTCCTAATCGGAGCAATAATCCCCGCCGTGCTCTCCCCAACCAAGATCAGCCTCAAATTCGGACTATACTTCTCCATCGTCCTCCTCAGCGCAGCCTGCGCGTCCCTCGTCAAGTGATCCGCCTCATTAATCACCACAACCTTGAACCTTTGCCTCGCGCTCTGATCAACCTGCTGCGTCTGCGCCACCTCCTTCAGCAAGTCCTGAATCACCACCCTGTCATAATTCCCCACGTCCGACGGCGTGATCTCGAGGTGATACACGCTCGCGACGATGTTAAACTCGAGCTTCCTGTTCGAGCTCGTCTGGAAGACCCGCGCGTCAATCTTGATCTTTTCGACACCGGGGCCGTACAGCTCTTTGAGCGTCGCGACGATGCGAGTCTTTTTGCCTGCTCCGGAAGGGCCGTAGAAGAGGAGGTGGGGGAAGTCGCCTGATTGAGCCTGCAGATTCACACAAACAAAAACGAACAAAAGTTAGATGATATCGTCGCTGCAAAAGGGGGAGGGAAGAGGAAACAAACCAAAGAACGGAGTCGATCAGACAATTCATCATGATATGTCAAAGCATCTAGACTTCTGGGCCGGTGCTTGTCGACAATGAGTGCCATCTTGCTTGATCAAATCTCTGCTGCTGTCGATTTTTGTGCTTGATGGTAGTTGTTCGGAGAGAGTTGAGGTAGAATACTAGAAAGTGCAGGTGGAAGGAAGCCTTGAAAAGGTGGGCTCCGGAAAAGCACGCGTCTGGATGACGCGCCGCGCGACTCGGCCGCCAAAAATCAATTAAACCAAACCTATGCACAGACCACCTCACCTCAACATCCAGAGCTCTTAATCTTGTCAGCTACGAGTATTACGGCAACAACCACCAAGACACCAAGATCACAAGTCACAAGAGGCATCATCAAAAAAGTAAAGTACAAAAAACAATTCGCTATACGCTAGGTTATAGTGTCCACCCTTCCAGTTAATCAAAGACACCCAGATCAAGCCCAAGCCCCAATCCTAGCACCCCTAATCACCGCTAAAGTCATGTCCACCACCCAGCAATCTTTTCTTCCACCCAACATCCCCTCCCTCCTCAAACAGTGTGCCCCCAAATAGAGGAGACCAGAGCCTTGCGGAACGATCCGGAGTAATGTCGGCAGATCAGACCCTCTTGAGCGAATCAAAAGAGCCGAAGAAAGAAAAGAAAAGAAAAGAAAAGTAAAAAGTGTACACTACCAAAAATACAACAAACAAAAAAGCCCATTTCCCTTTCGCCTTTCTGAAGCAACATCAATCCCCCCCCCGTAAATCATAGCAAACAAAAGCTGTGGCCGCCGCCAGAACTCCCAAGGTCGAATATCCACAGAGATACCCAGATAACCCCAAGTGATATCCAGACTCCCTGCTTCTGGAGCCCCAGTATACGCAAGATGGTGCAAAGGGCTGAATCTTGAACGCGTATAGATGTTCGATGAGAGCTGTTTGTCGCGGAATCGACTTGGCTCGTGAGCGCCAACCACCCGAGAATAGGTGAAAGGTGACGGATCGAATAGCAACGGCTGGCTGGCGAGGCCAGAGAACCGAGAAAAGAAAGAAAAAAAGAGACCGATACCCCATAAGAAATGAAAAAGAGGCTGTAAACAAAGCCTTCTAAAACCACCGCACCTCCACTGATATCCTCCCTGTCGCGCAGATAGTGTACAACACAGCAGAGCTTCAAAGAGGGCCCGCTGAAGAGGGAGTGCCGTGTCAGTCGTTGTTACTGAAACAACAAGTGCAAAAGGGAAAGGAGTCGTGACGGTCATAGCACTCATCATGCTGTCGTGACTAGTGTAGCAGAGAAAAGTAAGAGACCAAACTCCATAAGAAACACCCATCACCCATCCATGATCCCAAACACACCCCAGTGCTGATGATTTAGAGCCAGTTGTTGTCCGCCTGTCCAGAAGGGAACTGGTGCGGGTGCTGCTGACCGCGGGGCGGCTGCGGCGGGGCCTGGCTCGGGCCCCCTGGGTACGTGATGGCAGCGGCGTGGTTAACGTTGCCGTTGGCGCCGTTGACACCATTCGGAGCATAGCCGTGGAATGTGCTCGTCGTGCTGTTGGTGCTATTGGACATGCCACGCTGGTGGGCAGGACGAATAGACACCTGGCCACCCGTGTGGTCAGCAGGGACAGGCGGCTGATTGGGGGTATTGGCATTGATCCCGCTGGCGTCAAAGGCCGAGATCTTGGCCGAGATGCGGCGACCATAGGGTGTGTTGCGAATCGAGGCAAGATGAGGGCGGATCAAGTCGACGAGGCGCTGCTTCATGTCGTTGGTGCCGTGGTCAAGGGCTGTCTGGTAGACATAGTTGGCATATGAGTCGCGGAGGCAGCGCTCAATCTCGCTTCCGGCATCCAGAAGCTCCGAGACGATCATGTTCTTGGACTGTTCCGAGGAGCAGCGAAGGCACTTCTCCACCACATTGGAGCTGAACTTGAGCTTGGAAAGCGTTAGAATGTGTGTGCGGAACTGGGCGACGAGGGGCTCGGTGAAGCTAGGCTCGTTCAGGTCGATGATGTATTGAATCACGTAGTTGCCAAAGGGGTCCTGGACCAGGCGGTACGCATTGTTGGTGATGCATTGGATGAGCCAGGCCTTCTGTTGGCCATTGGCATGATCAATGCACCGCTGGAGGACGCAGCAACCGTGACGGTGAGTGCCCACGTCGATGCAATTCTCCCCGACAGCGTTGAAGATGAAGTGAGACTGCTCGGGGCTGAGCTTGTTGAGGCACTTCTGAATCACGTGGTTGCCATTCAGATCTTGGATCAGCGTGACGACCTGCATCTTCAGGGCGTCGGTGATCATTTGAATCTGAACCTCGTTGGACACATGTTCGATCATCTTTTGAAGGGCGCGAGTACCGTGTTGGTTCAACGCGATCGGCACCATGTCTTTGGCTGAGTTCTTGATCAGCTCGGTGCGTTCGTCGTCTGTACAGTACTCGAGGAGCTTCTGGCAGAGGTAGTTGCCAAAGGGATCGATCATGAGTTCGTGAACGTGAGGCAAGACCTCCCGGTAGATGGCGTGGACCTCGTGAGGAATACGGTTCTCGAGCTGCTTCTGCAGGAACCTACAGCCGTGCTGATCTCTGGCCAGGTTGTTGATGTTGCCCTCAGCCTTCTCCAACGTCATGTTCTGGTAGCGTGACATCGCTTCGACATTGTTAGCTAACTCGGCAAGACGGCAAATCAAAACAGAAACAAAGTTACTTACCCTCACTGTCCTGCTGGCGACGATTCGCAATCACGCGGGCTTGGCTGTCGTGGAGAGGTTGCCGAGGGGCAGGAGGAGCAGGCTGACCGTACTGAGGACCGTAGCCAGTGAAACTCTGCGTCGGGATATGAGGCTGAGGCTGCGTGGCCTGAGAAGGCTGTGGCGCGGCACTGCCAATGCTGAGGTTGCTGAAGCTCGGCACGAGCATGCCATAGGGATTGAATGGCTGCCCCCCGTTGTACGGCACGCTACCAGGCACAGCAGCAGCATAGTAAGGACTATACTGGACTCCGCCCAGCGAAGGAGGGGCCGGCATGACCGCGGCCTGGGGCTGCTGGTTCGGAGCCTGGAAAGGGGTAGCTTGGGCATGCAGGGTCGACAGGGTCGACGAGATAGAGGGATAACCAGCAGCAATGTCATGACTGTTGGCCACGCGGACATCACCAGACATGTTCTGGCTGTGGCGATTCATGGCACCGGCGGGGAAGCGTCCCAAGCTGGCATTGTGGTTGTGGAAATGCTGCTGAGCATGGACATTGGTATTGGCACCCAGAGTCGAGCCATTGGTCTTGATGGTCGGGACGTCGTTGGCAGAGTACGACTGCTGAAGCTTGGGGGGCGAGGCCACGGCGTGGGCGGCAGGAGGGGAAACAACAGAGGCAGGAGTGTCCAAGGGCGTGGTGACGCTCTCGGACATAAACTTCATGCCATCCATTGAGTGACGGATGCTGGCCGGGCGGCTGCCAATGGTACCAGGCTCCGAAGGAGGGGAACCGACCAGGCCGGCACCGTTGAGACCGTTGGAACCGATGGTAGACATGCTTTGTCGCTGTTGATGCTTGGTAAGATTACTCCAAGTACTGGTTGAGGTGGGTTCAGAATCCAGAGCAGATGAGGTCTGTTGGGTGAAAAAATGTTAGCAACAGTTGATCCTTTCGGAGTCGCGAGGTGGCTAAGAAATCGCGATGAAGATGAGAGAGTGGGGAAAGAGAGCGGAAGTATTGTTCAATGGGAGTGAATAATTGAGAGTGAATTGGGGAAGAGGTGAGGGGCGAGAAGAACAAGAAGGTCGGCCTAATAACCTTAGGCGGGAAATGAGCGAGAAGAAAGAATTTTCATCTCACAAGCCCTGACAGTTCTTCACGGCAAGAGCGAGCTGGCTAACGTCATTCTCGCCCTGTGACCTTCCAATTCTCCGCAACAAAAGAGAGATGGTGGATGGGTGAAGAAGTCGAGGCGATTCAGATGAACGGAAGAAGGTCGGGGCAAGGTAACTCACCAGTTGAGAATAGGCTTGTGAGCGATAGATCGTGTTGAAAGCCTCCGCTGTAGGAGTGGTTCGGGTATCCTCGAGATGGGAGTCTTCGTCTCCAAAGAGGAAGCCCGTGGTGTTGTTGCTGTCCTCAAAATCACCCAGATAGGTTCGAGACTTGGTCACCGGCATAGAATACCGGTTGAGGCTGAGTTTGAGTCGAGTTAGCGACGGGACACGGCGAACAGCAAAAACAATGTTGCAAACGCAAAAACACGGAAACAACAAAAGGATTGTGGTGAAAGACAAGTAACAAGCGGTACTGATATGGATGATGTGAATATCAACCAGTCGGCGACGTGAGGTGTTGCGAAGAGGAAGAGAGAGTTGCGGGGGTGGGAAGAAGCGGAATTATTCCAGAAAACCACCAACGGCCCTGCTTGTTTGCAACCAGCTGCTGAGATCACTCAAGAGGGCGGTAATGGGCGGCGAGAAGGGGGGGGGCTCTGGTCCCTACACCAGTTTCACCACGGCAGGAGCAACGACAGTTGGCCCAAGCGCTTCTTCACCTCTGACAAGCTGGCAGTTCAAGCAGAGAACACCGAGCTTCAGTGTTGCTGCAGTACACATCTCCAACCTCCAAGCTGTGTCTCCCTCCTCTCACACTTCGAACAGCAATACACAGCCAAAGCCGACACCCAGGGATAATTCAGAAGCAGTGGCAGAAGAGCAGCCAGCAAGAAAAGCCAAGACAAGAACTTACTGATTGGTGGAGCGGTGACTGGTGGGATCCTGGCGAACTGCCTCCTCCTTCTCGTCGTCCTCGTCGCTGTTGCGACGGGATCCAGGCACCGAGTGGGACAAGGGGTCGTCAAAGGCGTACCGGGCCGGGATAGCACCACCACCGGATTGAGGTGATGTCAGCAGCGAACCAGATCTGTTGGGTCGGTTGTAGAGGCCCGGGGGTGATGTCAGGCTCGAGGTCGAGTACCGGTTTGGCCGTGATGTCGACCAGATGGTTGACAAGGATGTATTCACCTCGCGGTACTCGGGAGGCGTCGTCGGCTCTGACTGATGGCCGGCCCCCAGTCTCTTGGCGATATCCTCAGTCATCTGCTGAAGCTCCTGTGCCTCTAGCCTTGTCTGAGCGTCCAGCTTCTGCATTTCTGCCTCGAAGCGCCTACGCTGCTCTCGTAGGCGCTCGTAGTCCTGACGCTTTTTCTCTAGCTGTTGAAGAAGAAGATAAAAGTCAGCCATACTGTCTCGCCAGAACGGCACCACCCACGACGAAAGATAGGTGAGGTGAGGAAGTCGGAGCAATGAAGTTGCCACGGCTGACAGGTCCGCAGGTTGCCCTCTTATGTTTTTCCAAAGCAGGAAACTCTGTTGTTGTTTCAACATACCAGTTGAACTTTGTGCATAGCCTGTTTTTTAAACCGTCAGCCACGGCTCAAGGTCTACTCAATCAGATAACCCTCCAAATCCACTTAGGGGGCGCGTAATCAACCCAAACGCCACCCCTTTCTTCTCAAGCCACCAACCAAGAAATTTGAGGGGTACACGTACCGCAGTGGAAGCAAAGTCCTGCGGCTCAGGTACCCGCTGATGTTGCTGCTGCGTTTGCGGCGGTTGAATGGTATTGATAGTGGACAATGTTGGTACACGTCCGGAATCGGCAGTAAACCGGCGAGGAAGAAGAGGATTTCGAGAAGGCGATACAAGGCCCAGTGTCGCGTTCACTTGCGAATCACCCCGGGGACTCTGCTGGATCCGGAAATAGTCGTCCATCTCGTCCGCCCTATGGTACATACAACAACAACAACAACCACACCAATTTTCATACACGGCTAGGCGGGTTCGACGGTGGAATCTTGCTCTATAAGTCTATATGACGAGGAGGCATGGTCAGCGGCTTGTCATGATGCGGGGGGGCATGAGCACTTGGGGCTGTATGGGGCAAGTAGTAAGTGGATATGCGCGCGCATTCACAAGCAGCCTGGAAGAGCAGAGAGGCGGTGGCTGTTGGGACGAGGCTTCGGTTGAGGACGGCATCAAGGTTCACCGATTTGAAGGAAGCTTTCCAAGGGCTGAATTGTTGAGCGGCCAGATGTGAGATAGACGCAGAATACGTCGGCTTGCAGTTCTCGCGGTTGCCTCAAGCCCTCTTCACTCTCCCCGCTTGATGGTTGCTTCCCTCCCCTCCCCTCCCTCGGCGGCGCCCGGCCGGCTGTGGTGTTCCGCGATGGGCGGCAGACGGACGGCGGAGGGGACAATGCGCGCGCACGCACTCTGGGACACAGTCACTGACCTGGTTTTAGAGAATCTGTTGGCACACAATAGGAATAGCCAAGGAGCAGCAGCAAAAAAAAGACTGGTCTTGAAGCACAGTACAAAAGAGCGTGGGTATGTGTGTTCAGGGAAAGTGTGTGGAAACGGGCCGGCTTCGTCGTTGGGGGTGAGGTGGTGGAGGAGGTTGTGGTTTATGGGGATGGATGACCAGACAGTGGCAGACAGGCCAGTCACCCCTGGCAGGGCGGAAAGAGGCGTTGCTGTCCAGTAAAGGGTCTGGTTAGCCAAGCTCGTCCCCCTCGAACGCTAAGACATCCCCACCCTGACGATTGGGCTGCCGTGGGTCCCACCACCTGCACGTTTGCACTAACACTTTGGGGATCCCACACTAGAAAACAACCCGAGCCTGGAACCACACGCAAAGAGCGGCTCGTGTGCAAAAACAAAAAAAACAAAACAAAAAGAACCAGAAAAAAAAACGAAAAAAAAATACCAAAAAAAATACAAAAAAGAATTAAAAAAAAAATAATAAAAAAAAAAAGAAAAAATAAAAGGAAAGAGGCCGGGCGGGCAGAGATGGAGAGGAGCAACAAGTTGAAACGCTCGCAGCGGACCGTGGTGCCAGAGAGAAAGCTGGTGGCTCCCGAACGAAAGGCAACCTTCATGGCTCTGTGATAGTGTCCCGAGTAGCAGTTTGTATGTACTTTTGTACCTTACCCTTCCATCCTAGCTTTGGAGCAATCACTTTTTGCTGCCCGAAGCTCCCTTCCTAGTACTTTAGTACCTACTTACTTTTATTGGGGGTCAAACTGTCAAATTGTATGTACCATGTCTCGAGAGACAATGGTGGTTACGGTATGTTGAGAGGAGACAGTCACGCACGCTAGGCATGTACAGTACATGGAGCTCCCTTCCCTACATGCATGGTCCGGGGATGTTGGACTGGCGCTGCTCACGGGAGGCGAGGTGGGAGTGTGTCAATCCCCAAAAGCGATGGCACCTCATTGGGGCATTCCCCCCCCCTATTTCATGTGTCTTGTCCCGTTCTCAAAAGAGCATAGGATAGAAAGAGAAAAGGCCGTTCAGCTTTTTCTGTCGTGGTAAGTTTTTCGCCTCCTACCTACTACCTACACTACACCACGGCCGAGAACAGGCGATCAGGGAAACAAGCGGTGTACAACGTGAGCATTTTCTGGGGAGGGGGGAGGGGAAACGGGCGGCAGAAAGAGCAAGAAAGGTGTGATGGGAAAACGGGTTGCCGATATACGGGCCTGCTGTCACTTTCTCAGCCAACACTGCCTCAACGAGAAGGTATCAAAGTATTTTTGTTTCCCCAGCTTCGTGCCGACCACCCCCCTGTTTGTGTACTTCGCTGCTATTGTCGGTTGACAAGACTGGTTGGAACCCTTGGATCTGGGAGGTTTATATGGAGCTATGCTTGGCTTTTTGCGCTGGCTCAACCATATCTTGGACCAGTGGTGTGAGATGCAATATCGATAAGTGGCGTGTGGGGGATATGCCGGTGGCGATGAATCGAGTAGTAGACCATTCTAGGTGGTGATTATTGCAGCTCACATACATGAGCTGAGTGACAACTGACACAGGTGCCAAAGTCAATTGCCTTGCATCCGCTACTCAAAAGGCCGGCTTCCGTCTTTGGGCTGAGGTAGCCGTCTGGGGAAGAGGCCGGCATATTTCGAGCTTCAACCAAAATCCAGGTGGTGATCAACGGTGCAAGTATCCACAGTAGCTTGTGATAGTGTACTGTGTACGCTATCAACGAGCGGGCGCGGGGGGTAAGTTATTTAGCCGGGTGATGTCCCTCCCCCCGGTGAGCGAGACCACTGCCATGGGGTGGAATCCGATCATCATCAAACATCTACGGAGTATCGGATGTCTATCAGTCTTCGTCCCTTCTTTTTCTGATATCTGATTGTTTGCTCACAACAACCCAAGTCTCGGCTGCTTGTCATCATCCTCGCCCCGAGTCCTTCCTTCGTCCGCGGGGTTCGAGATGGTGACGGCTTGAGCTAGGACCGCCCCTCAAGGGATTGATTCCCCGCTCCTTCGACAGTTCAAAAAGGGGAAGGAGGGGGAGGCATTGATCACTTCTCGCTCACCCCCTCTTCGAAGTGTCCTCGCGCCGGCATCCCGTTGCAACAGCAGCAATGGAAGCAAGTAATCAAAGGTGGAGATGGGCTCTGTCCGATGTCGACATCTCGCAACAACACACAACACAGCCCAACCCCCTTTTTCTCGGCGATGCTGGCTGCCATGTTGTTGGGTGTGGGTAGTGTTCTCGTCGATTGTGTCTCAGCTTGGCCAATGAGAAATGACATTGACCGATGCCCCACACCTGCCCGACAGAGGAATCCTCGATGGAAAAGAAGAAAAGTTGGAGGGTATCACAGACACAGACCTCTTTGTGGCATCGGAAAGGTGCTGTTTGGGTGTCTCGGTATGCCCTCCCGGGGAGATTTGGACCTCGAAAATACCTTGTACTCCAACAAGTCCGACCAACTCCCCGCGCCGCAACGGGCACTTGGAAAGGGTCTTTCTAACCCTACACCTGGACTCTCACCTTCAGCTTACCTCACCCTACCTACCTACCCCCTTTACCTTGAAGAGGAGGATCGGATGACCTACGTCAGCCTCAAGGGCAACCCCCACCCTTGAAGGAACTCTATCCGATCTATAAAAATAAAAGGCGGTGAGTTTTCGACGAATGTGGAATTCGATCCAGACTGTTCTCGAACTTCTATAATCATCAGTGGAAGTTAAGACTGCCCATAACAAAAGCCTTTGCCAACTACAATTCTCGTGGTGACTTGTGACCCCCAATTGCCCCTGAATCCACCAGTGGAATCCAGATGCAGCTCTGTCGCCAGCACATCAACCTGCCTGCGCCGGGTATGCAATCCATCTTTGCGCGGACGAGCTGTGGAAAAGAGAAAACACGTCGGGGAACTCTAACCAGTTTCCACAGCCCCGTGTCGCCAACCATGGCGTTGATAGCAAAGAGCTTGTCATTCTTGGATGGTGGGATGAACCCTGAGCAACCTTAAACGTGCCAAGCCACACCCACCCCTGGCGGTTCCCTGTCGTCGCCAACCCTGCCTCTTCTTCAATTCCTTATCGCGATAAGAAAAAGGCCGACGCCTATCACCGCGGGGCAAAATTACCTAGAGTTTATTAGAGTCACGAACAGATCCCTTTTGACATTCACTACACCACTAACTACACACACACTGCTCAGCGTCTTGGTCACGGTTGAACAGCACGACACGACCAAGATGCCTTCGGCAGCCGTCGACGATGGCTTCGAGGCTCTGCTGGAGCCCTTCTACAACGGCAAACGGCTCACGGATCCCATCAACACCAAGCAGGACAAGTACCAGCTGCTGCCCGCCTTCCTCAAGGTCAAGGGGCTGGTAAAGCAGCACATCGACTCGTACAACTACTTTGTCGAGGAGGACATCAAGAAGATCGTCGAGGCCAACCGAGTGATCCGATGCGACCAGGAGCCCAGCTTCTGGCTCGAGTTCACCGACATCCGCGTCGGCAAGCCCACGAGAAATGAAAACTCGCAGCTCCAGTGGCAGAGCTCGACAACCGTGTCGCCCATGGAGTGCCGTCTTCGCGATGCTACCTATGCCGCCCCCGTCGTTGTCGATATCGCCTACCCCAAGAACGGCGTCAGAAATATCCGCAAAAATGTCCAGCTCTGCCGCATCCCCGTCATGCTCAAGAGCTCCAAGTGCTACCTCAACGGTGCCAATAATGCGAGGATGGAGGAGCTCAACGAGTGTCCTCTGGATCCGGGTGGCTACTTTATTGTTGGCGGCACAGAAAAGGTCATTTTGATTCAGGAACAGCTCAGCAAGAACCGTGTGATTGTGGAAAAGGACGACAAGGGTGGCGTGCAGGCCTCGGTCACCAGTTCTACCCACGAACGCAAGTCCAAGACCTACGTCGTTCTCAAGAAGGACCGCATCCTTCTCACCCACAACATTCTCGTCGAGGCGATTCCCATCGTGATCGTTCTCAAGGCCCTCGGGGGACTGTCTGACTACGACATCATGGAGCTGGTGGCGGGAGGAGACTCCAGATACCAAGATGACTTTCTCATCAACTTTGAGGACGCAGCAAAGGCTGGCGTCTACACGCAGCAACAGGCGCTGGAATATGTAGGTGCCAGAGTCAAGATGGGCGGCCCGAAAAAGCCAAGCCCCAAGTTCTCTGCTGGACCACGGCGCAACCCCATCGAGGAAGGCTTGGATGCCCTCTCCAACCTGATTGTGGCCCATGTCACCGTCAAGGACCTGGACTTTTATCCCAAGACCATTTACATCGCCATGATGGTGCGGCGCATCCTGATGGCCGTTCACAATCCCGAGCTGGTCGACGACCGTGATTTCGTCGGCAACAAGCGTTTGGAGTTGGCCGGCCAGCTGCTGTCTTTGCTATTCGAGGATCTGCTCAAAGGATTTATTGGGCAACTCAAGGCGAACATGGAGCACTTTTTCAAGAGACCCAACCGCACGTCAGCTTATGACCCCATCGGTCCCATCGGCTCTTATGGTACAATGATCACCCAAGGGCTGAACCGGGCCATTCAGAGCGGGAATTGGACAGTCAAGCGTTTCGGTATGAATCGGGCCGGCGTCACACACGTTCTCAGTCGTCTGAGCTATATTGCTGCCCTCGGCATGATGACTAGAATCAGCAGTCAGTTCGAAAAGACACGAAAGGTATCGGGTCCCAGAGCCCTCCAGCCCTCGCAGTGGGGTATGTTGTGCACATCCGACACACCTGAAGGCGAGGCCTGTGGTCTGGTCAAGAACTTGGCGCTCATGACACATATCACCACCGAGGCAGGAGAAGAAAAGGTCAAGAAGTGCGTCTCAACATTGATCGAGGGCATCCGGCTTATCGAGGAGTGCAGCGGCACAGAGATGCATGAAGAAAACGCCTTCATCATTCACGTAAACGGCACGCCGTATGCTCTGACCCTTGACGCGGCGGCCTTCACCAAGAGGTTCAAGCAGTTCCGTCGCCGCGGCGTGCTGTCGGCCTTTATTGGGATTCACACCAGTCATGCCACAGCCTCGATCCACATCGCCACCGATGAAGGGCGCATCTGTCGGCCATACATCATTGTCGAGAACGGAAAGTCCATGCTGGAGGCAGCACATCTGGATCTTCTCCGGCACAAGAAGGCCACATTTGAGGACTTTTTGAAGAAGGGTGTGCTGGAATATCTGGATGTGAATGAGGAAAATGACGCGCTGATTGCCGTCCACGAGTCGGACATCAACGACCAGACAACTCATCTGGAAATCGAGCCATTCACCATTCTGGGCGCAGTTGCGGGCCTCATTCCGTTCCCTCACCACAACCAGTCGCCCCGTAACACCTACCAATGCGCCATGGGCAAGCAAGCGATAGGCTTCATCGCATACAACCAGCAAAACCGCATCGATACTCTTCACTACACGCTCGTGTATCCTCAACGACCCATGGTCATCACCAAGACCATTCAACTCATCCATTACGACAAGCTCCCTGCTGGCCAAAACGCCACGGTTGTCGTCATGTCGTACTCGGGGTACGATATTGAAGACGCCCTTGTGCTCAACAAGGCATCCTGCGATCGAGGATTCGGTCGCTGCCAGGTGTTCAAGAAGTACACGACCGAGCTCCTACAGTACCCCAACCGAAACAAGGACCGACTTGGTGGCGTGCAACGCGATGAAGACGGCAAGGCCAAGGATCGACATGCGGTGCTTGACAATGATGGTCTCGCTACTCCTGGAATGAAAATGAAGGACGGCGATATCATGATCATGAAGGAGACCCCGGTCGACCAGACGTCAACAAACATTGGTGAGGATCGGAAAATCACCGAGTTCCGTCCCTGTCCCATCAGCTACAAGATCAAGGATCCAGCCATTGTCGACAAGGTGGTCATCACCACCAAGGAGAGCGGCACGCCGCTGCTGAAGGTCCGGACCAGACAAACACGCCGACCAGAGCTTGGTGACAAGTTTTCGTCTCGTCACGGCCAGAAGGGTGTTGTTGGTATCATCGTGGACCAAGAGGACCTGCCCTTCTCCGACAAGGGTCTGACGCCCGATATCATCATGAACCCCCACGGCTTCCCATCGCGTATGACTGTCGGCAAGTTGTTTGAGTGCTTGACCGGCAAGGCGTCCGTCGTGGCAGGAAGGCGGGAGTACGGCTTTGGTGATGCCTTCCGGTCTCATCCGGTGGAAGAGATGGGCAAGGTGTTGATCGAGCACGGCTTCTCGTGGGAGGGCAAGGATTACTTCACATCCGGCATCACGGGCGAGCCCCACGAGGCCTATCTTTTCAACGGGCCCATCTTTTACCAGCGCCTCAAGCACATGGTGGCAGACAAGATGCACTCTCGCTCTCGCGGCCCGCGCGCGGTCCTCACACGTCAGCCCACCGAGGGTCGTTCGCGTGACGGTGGTTTGCGTTTGGGAGAAATGGAGCGTGATTGCCTGATTGCCTACGGCGCCTCGCAGCTGTTGCTGGAACGGTTGATGTACAGCTCTGACGTTACCAAGGTGGACGTCTGCGAGCGGTGTGGTCTGATGGGCTACAAGGGGTACTGCCAGACTTGCAAGACGACGAGCAATGTCACCAAGATGAACATGCCGTACGCTGCCAAGCTGCTGCTGCAGGAGCTGATTTCTATGAATGTGGGGGTCAGGATGCAGCTGGAGGACCAGTTTCCCCATCCTCGGTGAGGCACACGGCGAGGTCACTGGTGGCCACAGTGGAGCTATCTCTCATGATTAGCAGATGGAGAAAAAGACTTGCATGTATATGTGGCGTTTAGGGCTTCTAATGGGTGGGTGGGGGCTATGGCGTTTTTGATGCTTGGGTCAGATATCGTATTGTGTATATCTAGTCTTGGGGAACGGTAGCTGGGCACTCGGGCAGAGGTAAAACGATATTGGTTTAGCATTGGTGTTGTGAATAGATTTGGGAATTGCGCCATTATGGGTTTTTTTGGTTCTGAGTTGATGTGGCTTTCTGATGTCCCACTTGCTTGCTCCGAGGGCGTGATCATTAGAGTTTGGGTGGTCGTGATAACGAGGTCGGCGTGATCTCGCGGTGGACTTTGCTGATATAGCTCTGTTTGGGCGGTTTTACTTAAACCCTTTGCACCCTCCCGCATTTCTCTCTCTCTTTTTCCTTTTCTTTTCCAGAGTTATAGGTGTCTCGGGATTCCTAGAAGGATCACTTTTCTTTCTGGGATATTGTCAAGGTCAATTGACTCACTTGTCGACAAGGTACGGCCATCAACGAAGGCTTGTTTTCATCAACACACCGCCTTCATCACCTGGCTTCCATCATCACACACATCATCTTCTTTCACCCATATCACAACTATCCCTTCAGCTCTACTACCTTCAACACAACCCCTCTTTCTTAACACCACGATAACTCAACATCCAAATATACCTGCTAACCTAACTCCCCATTCCGACTTGCAGATGTCTTCACCTTTTCAAGATAACAGCAACAGCAACAGCAACAACGACAACGACAACGACAACGACAACAACGACAGCATGTCCTCTTCCTTGTATCCCTCCTCAGGTCTCTACGCCTTCTCCCCCATCCACAGAACCCAAGCCGAACTCAACGATCGGGTCGCCAAGCTGGAGGAGATGGCGAGCAAGGCAAAGACTGAGGACGTCAAGTTCATGACTTTTCTCCGTCAACTTTTTGACAGTGTTAATCGCACCCGGCTGATGTGCAAGGGGTTGGGTGAGGAGGTGCGGATGCTGAAGAAGGCTGGGGAGGAGAAGGAGGAGGAGAATCGTAATGCTGGGGTGTATGTTATGGCGCTTCTGGAGAAGCAGGAGGAAAAGAACAAGAAGACGAAGGGACGGGTGAGGAAGTTGAAGGGGAGGGTGAGGGAGTTGGAGGAGAGGGAGAGGGTGATGAAGGAGAGGGTGGGGATGGTGGAGGGGGGGAAGAGTAGGGATTGTGTGTGTGAGAAGTTGAAGGGGGAGTTTGATGAGTTTAAGGCGGTTGTGGAGGAGAGGGTGGTGAAGGTGGAGGAGAGTGTGGTGAAGGTGGAGGAGAGTGTGGTGAAGGTGGAGGAGTGGGAGGAGGAGTGGGAGGAGGAGTGGGAGGAGGAAAGATACGAAGGGAGGGTTTGTGCGTTGGAGTGCCGGGCTGATTGGATGGGGAGGGAGTGGGAGAAGGACGCATCTGAACCGAGGGCCTGTGTGTTGGAGAGCCGGGTTGATTGGACGGAGAAGGAGGAGGTAGAGGGGGAAGAGAGTGAGAAGAATAGCGTGAAGGCCTTTCCGGATTCCCTCCGGGAGGAGACGGCTGCTCTCACGGCCAGCCCCAAGATTGACAAGGGACTGGGCAAGCTTGGGGCGGCTGGGAATTCGGGGGCGGATAGCCTGGGAGAGTACAACCCGCGACACCCTTACCTTCAGGCTTCTTCTCCGGCGTCGAGAGGACTACCGAGCAGTTCTGGATATGGCTATCCCTGTTATCCCTCACCACCCAACTTGCTCCCCTATCTCTCTTCGAGCCTGACCCGGCAGATATACAATGCCAGCGCCTATGACGCCCCGCGGCCAACCTACCGCACTTACGGTGTTCCTTCCGACTCTCAATAGGACACCTCGTCCAATGTGAAGGATTCGGCCCCGTTTTATTTCGGTAACTCATACAGCAGTGGCCATTCTACAACAGCTGCTGCGGGTAGCGTTCCTCCTGGTGGCCGCTCTTCCCCAATGGCAACTCATCCCCAATTTCATCACTATAGTGTGTATGGTCGACCCTTCAACAACAAGTGGAACAAGGAGGACTCCAACAAGAACAAGGACGTGACCTCTACCCTCAAGCACGAGTCATGAGAGGTCAAACCGCCGACCAAAGAGACAACAGCTCCCTCTGAAGCCAAGACAGAGGGAACGGGGGACAGCAAAAATATGGTGATTTCTACAACAACGAGAGAAAGAGGGAGGCGATGGCGTTTAATGATGCCCTGCGTGCGGTTGATGGGGGAGAGGGTCATGATGCTGTTGCGGAGAAGTATGCCGGGGAGATTCATGGGACGGCACAGACTGGGAAGGACAAGGGTGAGGATGTGGAGATTGTTGAGGGTGAGGGGGGATTGCGTATGAAGTTTGAGAAGATGAAGTTGACTCGGGATGGGGAGATCTGGCTAGAGGTGGAGGATGAGGGGAGCGGTGAGGAGAGTGACGATGGTGAGGAGAGTGACGATGGTGAGGAGAGTGACGATGGTGAGGAGAGTGACGATGGTGAGGGGGATGAGGATGAGGATGAGGATGAAGATGGTGATGAGGAGTGGCAAGAGGACGATGTGGAATACTATGAAGAGTCTGAGGAGTACTATGATGATGATTATGAGGATTACGGTGAGTTGGATTCGGTTGGATACAAAATGAAAATAAAACACCAAAACAACCCATGCAGCATCTTATCATCGAATATTAAGAATAAAAGAATATATAAAGAGGATTTATCTCTGATTACTCTTCTCAAAGTTTGGCCTGGCAGTGATGTCTTCTTTCCCAACCTTAGCCTGGCAATATGTATTCATCCACGTGGTGGGTAAAAAATAACTGATATTGCAAGTCGGTACAATGTGTAGTTATTCTTAACCTATGCTTTTTAAAAGAAGAATAGGCTTTTAAAAGATAGTCAAGAGGTCTAAAAGGATAATCAAGAGGCCTATTGATTACTTTTGAGGCCTGTTTCAGTGTTTTATAGTGCCAGTCTTTTTGTCCACAACGTGCCATCCAAATAAAAATTTATCCATACTCTTTCCCCAAGCCCTTTGGCAGTATTATGCAATATTCCCTTTGCTAATCCTCCCCCGCATCAACAACCCTCACACCCCCCTTCCAAACCTCAAACTCCACCGGCCCCCCTCCCTTCTTCTTGCCACCCCTCCCACTGACATCAGAAGCCGGCGCATTAACCCCCCAAACAACCTTCATCCACCTCTTCCACCCCTTCATCGCCCCCATCCCCTCCACAGCCCCAACATGATCCCCATACCCATAATTAACCGGCCTCCTGAACAGCGCTATCCTCCCGGATATCTGCGTCGACCAGACAAGCCCCAAACTCGGCGTCTTCAACGGGTAGTCCAGCGATGGGTTGTCACCCCAGCCGGTAAACCACTTTTGCTGGTGATCCAGCGATAACGCAGGATGAGCGTTAATCTCAACTTCTGGATCGGGAAACTCGGGGTTTAACTGCGGCTGTGGCGGTGGCGGTGGCGGTGGGATTGGTATTGCCCCCGCCGGTCGGGATCTTGATGCCAACGGTGACTCCTGTGATTGTTTCCCCAACACATGTGGGAAAGGTGCCTTGAGTGATGAAGCTGGTGTCTTGGGGGGGACAGGAGCAGGTGTTTTGAGCCCGCCGGTGCCTGAGAAACGATCGGCTACTTGGTTGGAGACCACCACCGCGAGGTTGTACTTTTCTGCTAAATCCTTGAGGTGCATTCCCAACTTGATGAGCTCGTTGGTCCTCGCGCCCATGTTCGAGGAGAGGTTGGAGTTGGCGGTGGGGCGCTCGAATTCGGCGCGGTAGTTGGCTGCTACTGAGTCGATGATCAAGAGGCCGACGTTGCGGCGGGCGATTTCCACCGGGGCTTGGTAGGTGAGGATGTGGTCTTGGGATTCGAGGTCGGGGGTGGTGGTGCTGATTATTTTGTCGAGGGTTGGGCGGGCAGACCGTGGGAGGGTGGAAAACAATGGGTTTTCGGTGATCATTTGGGAGAGGCGGCGGGTTGAGAGGGGGGCTTCGGTGCTGATGTAGAGAGCTGGCCGGGAGAGGCCGTGGGGAGGGGGGAGTTGCACGGCAAGGAGGAGGGTGAGGAGGAATTGGGTTTTGCCGGCGGCGGATTCACCCGTGATTTCGGTGATGTGGCCGGTGGGAATGCCGCCCCCGAGGGCGAGGTCCAGGTGGGGGTCGAGGGTGCTGATTGTGATCCATTGAGAGGAGAGGGTGTCAGCCGTGTGCTTTAGGTGACTGGTTTCATGGTGATGATGTGGTGGTGGTTCAATGTTGGACTGTACATCGTCGTGTTGTTGTTGTTGTTGTTGTTGTTGTTGTTGTAATGGTGGTGGTGGTGGATCTGCAACACCAAGATCGGTGTGTAGGGCGTTCAAGATGGCATCACATAATCGCTTCACATTTGGCAGCTTGGTTCTGGTTTCTATTTCAGCAGGATCTAGGATCAGGAGGTCGGCGGTGGTGTACCCGCGTGACTCGAGGGCTGAGATGAGGCCGCCAAACTGTTTGACTGGGAATTCTGGTAGGACTCGCAGCAGGTCTGTCATGGTTTGAAGATGTGGACCTTTTGATAAATTGATATCGATACTATCAATATCAGAGAATCAGGCAACGGAGGACGTTTGCTCGGCACCGATGGTGGGGCCGTTCGATCTGGCGTGCAGTGCGGAGCTTGGCAGGGCCCCCGCCGTTCCTCATTCCTCACTGGGCCTAGCGTCTTTCCAAGAGCCGGGAACCGCTGCAGGGATGTTTCTGGGGGCAGTGAAATTAAAGGAAGGGTCTCTGCATGTTTCTGTTTCTTGGATGCATGGCGCCAGGCACAGCTTTTCTTCACTTCATTCAACCCCTGAGATCGACATGGCCCGCATCTTCAGAGCTTCATAAAAACAACTTGTTTGCTCCAACGTTTCCCACACCGCATTACAATGGAATGGCCGGCCGTAGCACAAACACCCCGTAGGTACATGCAATAAACAAGTCCTCCCAGGTTGCTGGGAGCCATCTTTCGTCGATCCTGTGTCCCGTGTGCGCTGTCATCTGCTGGTGGTGGTTCCCCATCCTTGCCCGCCAATGTCTCACACCCCAGTCCCCCTCCCACTTCCCACACGGAGTCCTCTTTTTAAACATCTCTTACCCATGGCACATGTCTGCCGATCACCTTTGACCCGGAAAGGAGTGCGTCTTTTCTTGTGCCTGCTGGCCAGCACCGTAATGCCAAACCCGCTCTGACTTATGCTCTCTCTTCTTCCCAACCGTCACTGTCACCGTCGCTTGTGATTCAGGTGACGCAAGCCAGCAAGCGAAAGATGAAGATGAGGGTATCTACTTTTTGTCAGCTCGCCTTCTTTGGCATTTCGGTCGAGGGACTGGCCTTTCCAGGTCCCCAGCCAACCGGTGTCATTGCCGTGGAAGACGGTCTTGGGTGGACGCCGAAACCAACAGAAGCTCCGGCTGTGAACGTGCTGCTGCGACGTCAGAATGGCAGGCCTTCAAACTACATCGCCGCTCCCGATAACACTTGCGGCTATCTCGACGGCAACAAACGTGTGTATAGCTCTGGATCACCGTGTATGAAGATGGTGCTAACTATTTCTAGGTGACCCATTGACCTGCCCGGACGAACAGCAATGTATCTTCATCACGGCTTCAGGCAGATCTCCGGCTGGAGTAGGCTGCTGCGGCAATGGAGGCTGCAACTTCCACACAGCCTGTCTGGACAGGAAGGACCTCAAGGACTGTGATGAGGATTGCCAGGCGGATCCTCAAATCCTCAAGTGGCATGTAGCATTACGTGAGATGATGTGTTGGATCGGTTATACTGACTGTCTCGTAGTTCGGCGTTCGGAAAGCAACTGTGCAACACCATCAGCTATGAGCTTGGAGCAGTCGACTATTACTGCAGTATCTTCAGGCAGAGAAGCATCGAGGAAGCTGATACGACTCATGTGGGCCAGAAGACGAGAACCATGTCTACCATCACTCCAAGCCGCACTTCAACTCGGCGCACAACCACTGCTGTCAGGAGCAGCAGCAGTTCATCGCAGTCGTCAGGGTCGAGCTCGTCATCGGAGACGGAGACGGAAACGTCGGCTACGGATAGATCACTCGAGACAGCCTCATCCAGTGTCGATACCGCCCCCGCAGCCACTTCGTCCGATGCTGCCGCTGTGGTCCCGGCCGAGAGTTCTTCGTCCAACGCCGGTGCTATCGCGGGAGGTGTCATTGGTGCTATCGGAGCTATCGCGCTCATTGCGTTTGCATTCATTTTTTTCCGTCGCCGGAAGAAAGAGCAGGAAGGCCAGACGCAGATTCCGGACGGGCCTCCTCAACCCCCCATGTATCAGCAGCCATCTGCGCAACCGCCATCTCAACCACCATCTCAACCGCAAACTTACCAGCAATCGGCTCCACCGCCACAACAGTCCACATACGCATACTCCCAAGCTACTACATATCAGCAATCTTCTTACCAGCCATCGCAATATGAGCAGCAGCAACCATCCGCCTACCAACAGCAGCAACCATCAGCTTATCAGCAACAGCAACCATCGGATTACCAGCAACAACTGCCACCACAGCCTGTCCCGGTCGTGTCGCCCTTCTCAGACCCTCCGCGCCAACACCAAAGCCAGTCCGAAACACCTTCTTTTACCTCGATTTCTTCATCGTCTGCAGCATCCGCCATCCCGCCGCCACTCAAGCTTTCTTCTGCTACGACATCGCCCTATCTGCAACAAGCAACCCCGGCTCAATTTTCTCCTCTCTCTGGTACCACCATCGCCGCTCTAGCCACCATCCCCGATATGCAAAAGTCGGCTCATCATAACCACCCCCCGCCTGAGAAATCGCCAAACTACTACCCAGCTCCGAGCCCCATGTCGACACCAGCCGCTTCTCCACGGTTCTCTTTTGACGGTATCCCTCCAGCGCCCCAGCCTCTCCAGCCGTACCGACCGGAGTCTGCTGCCTATCCGAACCAGCCACAGTATCAGCCCAGGCAATACAAGCCCTTCGTTCCCCAAACCAGCGCAACTTACATGCCCAGCGCCAATGACACCATGGACTCGCCGGTGTCCGCTTATAACGCACTACCAGTGAGCCCCGTCTCAGCATTGGGATCCCACCCCATGGACGACATACCTGTGGTTTTGGCGACCGCAACGGCAGGGACAAGGAGGCAGCCGAGCGTGAGGAGAGTAAGCGGGGAGAAGAGTGGTGCCGTACCGCTTGTTTTGCAACCTGGTCTGGGAGCGCAAAGATTTGCCCCTGGCACTGTGAAGCAGGTTACAGTCCAGAGGGGTATGTCTAGACGTGGTCAGAATCCAAAGTCGCCTTCGCCAGTGCAGCAGCAAGAGGGACAGCAGCCAACCCAGAGCCCGGTCGTGTTGCCGGCTCAGCCAAATCAGCCCCAAGCACCAATAGGGGCGGAGGACAAGAATCAGCAGGAAAAGCAACCCCAGGTTAACGATCAAGAGGTCCAGAAACCAGATCAGGAGGTGACACAGGAGAAAGAGCCACAACAAACTAGGAACGTTGCGGCTGCTACGTCATAAGATTAGGGGATTTTCAGGTTGAAATGATTTGTATGAGGAAAGAAAAAGACGTCGAGGAGAAAGACGTCGCGGATACCCCCTTGTTTTGCGTATGATTTATTCCTTTGGAGAGACTATTTGTCTCCTCCCTGATTTTTGGGCCGTTTTGCTGCCCGGGACACATCTGATGAAGATTGGATTGATTTCATTTAACTTTCACCGTACATACTTACGAACTCTTTTTCAACATATGCATACACTTACATAGATTGTAGCTCAGAGACTGGAGTTGAGAGACTTGCCAGAGCTTACAATTCAGATTGAAGCATTGCTTCAATGTTACCTTTTACTATGACCGAAATCTATGTCCGGTCGTAGGCTCCAACTTCGATTGATGGCAGTGATGTACAAGCTTTCAATGCCCCTCTCCCCCCCCCCTCTGTGCTTCGTTGTGGAGAGCGAAAGGACTGTCACTACCGTATGGCATGGGACAAGTGTTTCCTTATCGTAACTAGTGACTGCAGATTGGTGACATCAACTCAGGCTCGATCACAGATGACAGACTCCGCGAGGCTTTCTGCTTGAAGGGGCCTCCTGGGAGCCATCATTTCCAACCCTAACCCTCCACATGGTTGTTTACCCAAATTTGACAGGCATCTTGGCGCAATTGGACTGCGAGGCTTGGCAGGGCCAGCGACAGAGCGGGCCTTCTTCCCCACCAATTCTTCGGTTGGCCCGTGCTTTCTCTCTTAGGGCTCCACAGCACTGACCCGGCCCTACAATGTCGCCGATTTTTTTCGCCCACAGTTTGCAAAAACATATCGCGCCTTGCCCCGACCTTTCCACAACCGTTCAGTAGTCAACGACCAACGACGTAAGTAACCACCACGATACCCATTGCCCTCGACCAGGCCGACGGAATTCGAAGCGAGAGCCGATATTTGCAGATTCGAAAAGATTCAATCTTCCGAGAATTTTGCAGCCCTGCTCAACCTTCGACTCCTGCCGCGAAACATCCACCATCGACCGGCATCACGAACAATTTTGCTAACCCGACCTCACAACAGAAACCGGCAAGATGGGTATCTCTCGTGACTCTCGGCATAAGCGCTCCCACACCGGTGCCAAGCGGGCGTATGTTCAATCCCCTTCCTTTTGTCCTCCTGGCTGGTGTCGATGGAATCCAAGATGGTGGTTGCTAACTTATCTCGTGCTGCAGTTTCTACCGTATGTCCTAACTTCCTCCTCCCGTTTCCTAATCATAATACATTTGCCCCTCGACATCTGGGGGCACTCGAAGGTCCGCATGGAGGTTCCTGTGGTGGTTCACACACTGGGTGCTTTTCTTGCTTCTCGAGAGGAGCGGAGAGGTGGCTGTGTCGTGGGCCGTCACAGGAACTAGCAACCCATCGCGTTCTGAGCCTGTCATCGCACACTAGGAATGAAAGCAATTTCTGACAGTAGCGAACAGGGAAGAAGAGAGCCTTCGAGCTTGGTCGCCAGCCCGCCAACACCCGTATCGGTGCCAAGCGCATCCACACCGTCCGCACCCGCGGTGGTAACCACAAGTACCGCGCTCTTCGTCTCGACTCTGGTAACTTTGCCTGGGCTTCCGAGGGTACCACCCGCAAGACCCGTGTCATCGTTGTCGCCTGTATGTTCTTCCCAAAATCTGAAGACCTTGAGTTTCAGACACTGACCTCTGCTAGACCACCCTTCCAACAACGAGCTTGTCCGCACCAACACCCTGACCAAGTCCGCCGTCGTCCAGATCGATGCCGCTCCTTTCCGTCAGTGGTACGAGGCCCACTATGGCCAGCCCCTCGGCCGTAGACGCCAGCAGAAGCAGGGTCAGACCGTTGAGGAGGTAAAGAAGTCCAAGTCTGTTGAGAAGAAGCAGGCTGCCCGCTTCGCCGCCGGTGGCAAGGTCGACCCCGCTCTCGAGAAGCAGTTCGAGGCCGGTCGTCTCTACGCCGTCATCGCCTCCCGCCCCGGCCAGTCCGGCCGTGCCGATGGCTACATCCTCGAGGGTGAGGAGCTCGCTTTCTACCAGCGCAAGATCCACCACAAGTAAGCGTCACGCTTGCGTGTGAGGACAAAAAAGGACAAATAGGGTCTGAGCTCGGGTTCGCGTCGGTTTTCCCGCATGGTGTTCTTGTCGTTTTAGGGCTGCCCATCTGCATTCGCCGGTAACAGGCACGGCGCGGGGATATCGGGGATATAGGGCAATGGAAAATGATATACCCACCAGTAGAGCGGTTCGCGCGATTAATCGAGCCAGGTCAAGCCATTTTTGTTTTGTGCCGTTGCTGTCTTCTATGATTTTCTCTTGGTGATTCTTCCTGTTGTGAAGTTGCCAGTGTCTACTTTGTTTTGAGGTGATAGATTTCAAGACAGGCTTGATTGGAAATCAACTGTCTATATAAATAAGTCGTCAAGAGCCAGGCTAGAACAACTCCTACGAACTATCACGGATCTCTGACTAGCCAAATACCGAGACAGGCCGTTGATGAACACAAACAGAATCTTTTATACCATGCTGCTCCTCGAACAACAGATAACTAGATACCCAATGCAATTCAATATCCATCATTACTCATGTTCCCATCCTTCTTCTCTTCTTTTTTCCGTCACTTTCAAAAGTCACTCTCATCCCCACTCCCAAACCCTCGGTGATTATGCGTCGACATCCGCCCATCACTCCTACTCCTGATTTGTTTCCCCACCCTCTCCTCGCCATACTCCCTGATCTTCTCCCCCAGGACGGTCCGTCCATACCTCTCGGCAATCTTGCCTGCCGCCTCAATCATCTTCCCAGACGTGTCCCTCATGAGCTTGACAACCTCCAGCGCGCGCATACCCCTCTCCTCACCTCCCTCCCTACACTCCACCGCCAGGAGCTGCAGTAACGTTTTATCAATCTCCAACGAAAGCCTAGACCGCAGCGCGCGTTGCGAGGCGGTTGATTGCGTGGCGTCTAGCAGGTCGTCGAGCTGGGAGGCTTGGATACTCTTCAGCATGAACCCTTGGATCAATTTATCACTCTCCCCGGCCGCGTCGTCCTCTCCATCCGAGTCTGAGGATTGATCGAGCATCATGTCATCGTCGTCGTTGGTTGGTTTTGACTTTTTAGGTTTGGGCGGTCCAGAAAGCGGGATGGAAAACTCGAATTCGGAGAGTAAAGGCCGGGGAAAGTAAGGGTACTGATCCCCTCCTTTTAGGATGATGCAATGGAATTTATTGTCCGCCACCGCGATGGGGAAGTAAGATTCCTTTTTTCGGCCCGAGGCGAGACGTGGGAGGAGGGAGGTTGACAAGAGGGGAACCCAGTAGGCGCGGGAGGGGAGGCGCCAGTGGAGGAGGGTTAGGAGGGTTCCTGTTGTGTCGTATATACATGGGTCCTATTACGCAAAGTTAGAAGGGCTGGGTGGTGGGGTGGGAAAAAAAAAAAGGGGGGGGGCTTTACGCCAACATCGGAAAAAAAGACTGATTTCAACGAGGCACCGTCCGGCAAGGCGACAATGTCTTCGTTTTGGCAGATTTCATCCCGCTTGATGTTGTAGATGGAGTACAAGAGCCTGGACATCCCGTCCGCGCCTACTGGGCCGTTGCCAATCGTCATGATGTAGTCGTTCCATCCCGCGCAGGTGACCACGGGGCTGGACTTGGGGCGGTAGACTCGGTAGGGAATACCAAAGAGGGTGTACACCCGAACGTAATTCGCCGTGGTGGTGACAGTAATAAAATTCTCGCCTAGGGCCATGGCCAACACGGCTTCACCCTTCGGCAGGGAAATCCGCCAGTCGTTTCTCTGCGTCCAGGTCTCGTGGGGACGGTAAAAGACCACAGCCGGGGCGTCGTCTTTTGGTGGGCAGGAGAACAAGGAGCCGGTGTTGGTGAGGCAGGCTTGGTCGTAGAGGAACGTGTCGGTGAAGTGGAAGTCGCGGTGGAATTCGTGGTCGTAGAATTCGACCGTGACGGTGTGGTGGCTGTCTTGGTCGACAGTCCAGATGAAGCCTATTAGGTTGAGGCAGAGGTACTTTCTGTTGCCGCGCCAGGGGGTGGAGCCGGGTTGGAAAGGGGGGTGGTGTTGGAGTTGGAGGGCATAGTTGGCTCGTTTGGAAGGGGGTTGGCCGTCGGTGGTGTCGTCTGCGGGACGCTTTCGGCCGGTGTTGAGCGCATAGCCCGCACCGTCGTCGTCCACAACAAAGTCATCCTCCTCTACTACGTCATCATCAAGGAGGTCGTCGAAGCTATCTGGCGTACCAGCTCGGGGACGGCTAGGAAGGGGTTGTCTGTCGAGGCCATTGGAGATTCCTTCAAGGGGGTCGTGAATAAAAGGGGCCGGTTGCCGGGGGAGCTTGAGCATGGAAGCAAACTGCTCCGAGACGAACTCTGGGCTGATGAACACTTCTCCATTAGAGGTAGTGAAGGAGGCCAGGTTTTTGGTTGGGTGCCAGGCGATGTCGACGACGTTGGGGTACTCATATCTGGCGACCACGCTCTGGTCCTTGGTGGACCAAATCAAGAGCTTCCTGTCCTTGCCGGCTGAGGCGAGCAACGCTCCGTTGGGAGACCAAGCAAGAGCCGTGACATCTCCCTCATGCCCGTTGGAAAACACCCTTTGCTTCTCCCAGTCATTCTTGGACACAACCTGAATATCCCTCGTAGGTGTGGGCACCGCAAAAGCACGGCCATCAGGGTGCCAGACCACCTTGGTCGAGGCCTCGGAGTCGGTCTGCACCCTGCCAATGACACCGTCCACCTTTCGAATAAGCTCGGGATGATCCGTCGTCAAAGAGTAAATGTAGATGATCCCATTGGTACATGAGACCGCAAGCATGGTGCCCTTGGGGTCGAACGAGATATGCTTCGTCTGCTCTCCATGCTCCTTCAGCGTAAGCAGGTTCGTGGTATCCTCCATGTTGACCAGCTTGACCGTAAGCTCGTCACTAGCAACAGCGCACCACTTGTCGTCTGGAGAGAGGGCAACATCGCGAACTGGGAGGCTTGTCCGCGTCAGGAGGCGGTCAAACATGTTGGTCTCGAGCGAGTAGTAAGCGAGAGTGCCATCTTCCGAGCCGGCAACGAAGAACTTGTTGCTTGTTGATACCGCAACATTTTGTTCCTGGCAGTCGTCCACATTGTCAGGCTCGCCGTCTGAGCCGGTCTTGTACACACGAATGGTATTGTTGGAGCCGACAGTGACCAGCTTTGTTCCGTCTGGAGTGTAGGCGCATTTCGTGGTGCCCGAGGTGTGGGCTGGGCGAGCCCTTGGTCGGGATGCGATGACCGACGACGCCATTGTGGTGTTTACTCTGAGTCGATCCGTTCTATTATCGCATAGATGAACCAGTAACTCAGCAGAGGTGTACTTGTCGTCGTCGTAGCAGTCCCCTGTGGATATCCAACCGACGGGGATGTTTGAGCAGCTGGGCGGTGAAAGTTGCGCCCCAGGAAACATCCGCTGAAAAGGAGACGCGTCTCACCGCGTTTCAATTTAGCGGTCGCGTTTCGCTGCTGTCGTGCCCCGCCTCAATTGGCCCGTGTCCCACTTACACTACACCACGCATCAAGAACTGTCAGCTGTCACCGCCTGGCATGTCCATCCCCTTCTGTCGGGCTTGCACTGATCCGCTGGTGACCACTGATTACACTATCATGAACTGAAGGCAGCAGAATATACATCTTCCGGGTGGCCAGGCAGCTGTATTTCCAGATCTATAAGTCAGGGGCTGTTTTTCTCTTCTTTTGTCTCCTTTTTCCCAGTTCAAAATCGATAACCCCGCAGTCAAGATGCAGTCCTCAGACCCAGGTCACTTTTTCGAGACAGAGTGAGTTATCCAAACTGACAGGGGCCCCTATTCGTGAGTGTTTGGATCACGAGCTAACCTATACACCAACAAAGTGCAGAGCAGGCCACAAGGCAAAGAAGGGCGGCCAAGTCTGGCAACAGATACGGCAACCCCATCGTCTTAAAGTCCAAGATCCTCGCAGCTGTGCTGGACCCCAGATCCCCGTCTTCTGCTATCTTGGTTGCCGAGTCTGCAGGAGCTGTGAGGAGGGTGGACTTTGAGGTAAATGATTGGATTCCTTAGCAACCCACAGCATATGCTGATAGTGAACAGGATCCTGAAAACACCAAAGCAGTCTATCGCGGCCCAACAACACCAGTCAGCTGTGTCACCGTCGGAGGCCCAAATAACGGGACACTCTTTGCTGGTGCCTGGGACAAGTCAGTCTGGTCTTGGGACTTGGACACCAAGACACCAGGGAAAAAGTACATCGGCCACGCAGACTTTGTCAAAGCAGTCGTCTGCGCCAGGCTCCGAGGCAAAGACATCCTCATCAGTGGCGGCGCCGACAAGAAGATCATCGTCTGGGACATCGCCTCCGGAGCCCGCATCCACACCCTCAAAGACGATGTTGTCAACATGCTCAGCATCCAAGATCTAGCCGTCGACCACGCAGCCTCAACCGAATCCGAGATCTCCCTCATCAGTGCGAGCAGTGACCCGCATATTCGACGGTGGAAGATTCGGACCGACGGCTGGGAGCAGGTGGTCGAGGAGCTGCCCAATGCGCCTGGCACGGAAAGGCGGACAATTTTGGAGCACGAGACAACCGTCTACAAACTCGTACTCGACCACGACGGGGACGAGGTCGACTTGTGGACGTCGAGCGGAGACGGGACGGCCAAGTGCCTGTCGAGGATAAAGAACTTCAGCTGCGAGGACAGTTTTCAGCATGGGGATCATGTTCGCGCTGTGGCTGTCACGGACCAATGGGTGATCACGGCTGGGAGGGACGAGGACATCAAGTTCTGGGATCGGGCTTCGGGGAAGCTGTACTGCTCTCTGCTGGGGCACTATGATGAGGTTACTGAGCTGGTGCTCTTGAAGAATGCCAAGGGGTCGGCTGAGAGACTTTGCAGTGTTGGTATCGACGGCACTGTTCGGGTGTGGCCCTTGGCAAAGGCAGGTCTGGACACTTTGGTTGAAGAACAGAAGAAGCCTGTCGCGGAGGAAAAAAGGGAGGAAACTAAACCCGAGGGCCTGCTGAGTGCCGAAGAGGAAGCAGAGCTCGCTGCCCTGATGGAGGACGACGATGAAGAATAGAAAGTACCTCAGGCTTAGGCTCGGGCACGCCACCCTGGCTTGCAGTTCGTATCTTTTGCCCTCAGACACTGTGTTCCTGCGTATTGCTGCGGGTTGCTCTTCCAGACCTGCTTGTTTCAGTGTTCCCGTCGTTCTACACGTGGTTCCTGGGACGCCACCGGGTTTGATTGCGCGTGATTGCAAGGACTGAGCGTGAGCTGCATGTTTCCGCTCAGCTTGACGGGAGGCTGCCTAGAGGCGTGCTATTCGAGTCGGACGGAAGCGCTCTGCGAGGTTGGTCGGTGATAATGAAGTTTCAAGGCAACACCATAACAACTTGGGAATATCTCGGGGCTTGCCAGCTATATTTCCCCGGAAATGGCCGAAAACCATGATTATTGACGCCACTTCAGGTGTATGAATGTATGTCTTGGAGCACTTGCATTCATCAGCAGGTTGTAGAGAATGGACATCGGCCGAGTCAAAGGAAGCTGGCTGGCTGAAGCAGATGAAGTTGCATTAGACGTAGCCCCCGAGCCTTGCCGGCAGTTGGTACGGCGTAGAGAGACTAGAGCCATCAACAGCACCTCCGGAAAAAAGCAAGGATAACAGGGTGTCAGAAAAATAAATTGCCGTTTGTCACCAGAAGAGTCATGTCTGGAGGAACATCTTGGGTACCGTGGGACGAGGACTGAGTGTTGTTGACAACCCAAATCTGTCGAACGATTGGCGAACCACTGGGAGATCAAAGCTGGGAGGAGAAGGGGTTGGACAGCGGTACGTCACTATTTTTACACGGGATGGAGGGCCCATCCCCGGATCGGGATTGCCCAGAAGCGCTATCTCACGGTGGGTCAGCCCTGCCTGACTGGACAAAATATTGGGCGGGGGAGAATGGCTGATGATCATGGCACCTTTGTCTACCCTGTACAAGGAACCAAGTAGGCCTCTCGGTCAATCAAGAGGTCTTCAAGTATCTTGAGGGGAGAGTGATGCCTGTATCTCAAAGTGTGCCAATTGTTCTTGGAGTGTAGCTATGAGGTGTTATGTATCTGGCTTACTTTGCTGTGCCATTGTTTTGTGGAAGAATATCCGTCACACACACTATGGAACCCTCCGCTTTTTTAGTCAAATCCCTGCATGGAACTAGCCTTGTTTCTTCTCATGTCAGACACTTCATCAACATCGGTTCACACATCGGTTCACCCAAGACACCCACCCATTCTCGCAGCATGTGGTGATTGCTTGCATATTGTGTAAACTGAGCTGATCTTGCCCCCTTTTTCTTTCTGTCTGACCAAGCTACCTACATGCAGCAGCCTCCGCAGCAGCAAGTATGATGGTGGCGTGGCATTGTCTCTCACTTCACTCACAACGACATATTCCTCCTCCCACAAACGCTGTTCCTGGTGATAAAAGTTGAGGGTTGGTGTGCGCACACTAGGCAGGTCTGCAAGAGGCGCTTACGGAGACCCCTCCTCCCAACAAGGTTTGAATCCCTCACACAACATTGCTAAAGGTGTTTCGAAGTCATGTTGGCACCCGGCTGAAGGTCCGAAGGCCGGAAGAGACGTTGTTCTTCGTTTATGCTCCTCGGCATGAGGGTCGAGGAGGGGAAAAAAAAAGGGTGGTACTTTGTCCGGACCACCGTATGTGGTGCAATGGAAGCGAAGCATCCAAGAGGGAGAGAAGGCCAGAAAGAAAAAAAAAATACCTCAGTAGTTACGGAGAACGGAGAGATGTGTCTGTCAGATTTGACTGATACCCAAAGTTGATCCTTCCCAGCTTCCATTGGTGTTGGTTTGTTGTTAACATCCTGCTATTATGGATATTAGCTTCACCGAACCCGGTCCATGACTGGTTGGACTGATGGGTAAATACTCAAGTTTATTTGTTCCCTTCCTCTGTTATTTTTTTCAAGCCCGTTTCCATCCCACACCACTTGGGAGCAAGCCCCTCCTCCTGATGCTTCTATTTTGGCCGCCGTTTGCAAGGCGCAACCAAGTGGCACTGGTGCTTCCAGGCTGGCAAACCCCCAAAAATTCTAGAAAAAAATAATAAGCCTCCGTTTCAATTCACTAGGAAGCTGGGGAAAAACCAGGACTAGGACGCTACGGTTAAACCGGTGGTGTTACCCACACGAGTGAGTGAGCGATTCTGGATACCCGCATCCACTTCATTCAGAGTCTGGCCCGCCCTTGTCTTCTGTCTGTCTGCTCTGCGACTTGGCCCATTTGCGACCCAATTCTTTTTTTTTTCTATCTCGAGGAAGCCACCCCCTCCTGTTCTCGTCCTCCTTTACTTTTTACATCGCTTTATTTCCTCAGGTGCATTTGCAATGCCCGAGCCTGGTCTCTCTTGATTTTCTTCTTCACAAGCCACCGGCTGTCTAAGCGACATCATTGTTGGTTGTTGCGCGCACAGCAGGTATAAACCAACCCTTACGACTTACGAGCATTTCTTTTCGCTTTCTCTTTCTTCTCTGATTGCCAGGCCAACGACGGGAGAACATACCTGGTACTTCCTTGGAGACGGGCCGAGCATGCTTTATGGCCGGGTCGTTGCTGCCATCACCCTTCAGACGACAAGATCCCACGGCGAATAATTCAGAGAAAATATTCTCGACGACGACAACAACATGGCAGAATCGACAGGCTCGCCAGAGCTAAACGGCTGTCTGGTGGCATTGGAAGGTCCAGCAAGACTGGTAGCGACCCAGCTGCGCCTCCTGCCCACCTCACCTCACATCCTCATCCTCCCCGCCCTCCAACACTACCTCGGCAACATCAACAAAGACGACTACCCTGACGCCACCCAGCTCATCCACAGGGTCCATGTCGCCGCCCAAAAACGACATGCCGAAGCCCAAGAGTTCCTGCAGCAATCCACACCCGAGGAAGGGCGCATCGTGTTCACACACGGGGGCACAGTCGGAGCTCACGCGCTATGTCTCTCGGCGATCAGCAAGCAACAAACCAGCGGCAACGTCGAGGAGGCAGATCTGGTGTTCTGCCAACTGGCTAGCAAAGGTGCTGCTCACCTTGCTAGGGAAGCCTCACGCCGTTGCGCCAAGAACCACGGTCCTTCGGTAGCGGCCTTGGAGAAAGTCAAGGTTGTTGCTGCTAGCCCGAGATCTGCCGGTCTAGTGCCGCGACCGTTGCGTCTCAGGAATGCCACGCCATCGTTGCCAAAGGAGACTGTGCTTGTCCAGCAGACAGAACGCCACAGCCCGTTTGAGGACCCTGTGATCAGGGCGATGAGGGCGGCGGATTTGCTGGATAGGGAAACGGCTTTTTTGCAGCCGGCGGGTGGTATCAATGAGGTTGATATGACGGTCAGGATTGTGGAGATCAGGAAGAGGAAGGTTGTGAGGAGGAGCATGAGCTTGTCGGTGGTGGACTCTGTCGCGGGGAGTGTAGTGCTGGGGGGATCTAAGGGGTCGTCGTCGTCAGCGGCTTCGAGTGAGGGGCGCGATAACAAGAACGGGCTTATTACGTTGCCTTGCTCATCTTCTTGCGGAAAGACATTGGCATCAGGCACCCGACGAACGCCTCTGAGGATTGAGATTCCGTCGCCTCTTATTAGGTGGACTGGAATCAGGGAGGAGCCGCCGCTCCCCCTTGCTGAGGGGGACCAATCCGACCCGTCGTTTTCTTCTCGAGGGTGTCGTGTTGAAAATGAGAGGCCACGGTCGGCAGATGACAAGCTGGCGTTTGAAAATAACTTGACGAGCCTTGGGAGGCATTTGGGGGTGGACCGCGATGATGACAACATGGGAGGTTACCACCGCTTGGGCTTGTTTGAGCAGTGGGGCCGAGGTCACAACGCCAATCTCACCACCGAGCCACCACCGTCCGATCACGAGAGCACCGCCGCCGCCGCCGCGACCGAGACCGACAAAACATTTGAACCGGTGCTGCCGCTGAGGGAGGATTTGGTAATCCATCTTTCTACACCCCAATCGGACGAATCGCTGGATTTGGTATTTCAGGGCTTTCAGAGAGGCGATTATACGGATAGGATGCCGGTTCGGACCACCGCCGCCTTTGACTCGGGGGTTTTGGAGAAGGGGTATGATAATACGAGGAGGATGCTGGAGAGTTTGAGCCCGGGGGCTTTTGCGGAGGCGGCGGGTGATGGGAGGAAGCAGAGTTGGGTTAATGGTGGGTTGGTTCATGGGTTGCCAACGCCGGGGCATTCGCCGACGCCTTCGGAGGCGAGGCCGGTGAGTGCGCTTGAGGGGGGTCAGCAGTTTTGGAGTTTGCCGGTTGGGGAGGAGACGTCGGTTGTGACGCAGAATTCGCTGAGGTCGATTCTTACTTCACAGTGCGCGCAGACGCGGACGGGGCGGCGGCAGCCGAGGTCGTTGGGGGATGGGTCGGTGACGGATAGCATTTGGGACGAGCTTTCTGTGGTGAGCCGGTATGTGAGGAAGGGCAAGGTTGACATGATGTTGGGAGTGGGTGGCGAGGTTGGGGTGAGCAAGGCTCGACTTGATGAGGTGGTTCAACTACTTGAGAAGCTCGGTTGCAAAGATGGTGTTTCTAGGACTGGGCGCGTGAGCCTGAGGTACGGCTCCCCCAACTTCTAACCCGTCATCTATCAGTTGCTAACCCTACATAGAGACCTCATCGGCGCCGCAATGCAAGCCTACACCGCCCAACCACTCTCCAAGCAAACCCAAGCAAACCCCTTTTCAGACCGAGCAGTCCTCGCGGCCTTGATAATCCCCTACATCGAACGCTACCTCTGCTCCCGCCCTCAAGTCCGGTTCCTCCTCATCGAATACCCCTCCGAACACCTCGAAACTATCCTCGCAGTCCAAAAACTCATGGGGAACGAAATCATGAGAATAGCCGGCGTCATCAACGGGGACGCCTCGGCGCTCAACCGACCCTTCTCCCCACCGCCCAGCATTGAAGTCTACAAATCCTCCACTGCGCCCATGTCACAAGAGGACTTTGGGAGCATACTCGAAGCACTGCTCGGCTCCCCATCATTCACCCAGGCGGATTACATCCTCCCTTCTGTAGCCAGCGAGGCGGACACGGCCACGTTTCTTGCGTCGGTGCAGAAGCAGCTGGTGTCGGTGTCGGATTTTTACACGCCACCCAAAACGCCGATCAGCGAGGTTGCGAGACCGAGGGAAGGGACGGGGACAAGGAAGCAGGTTTATCCGGCGTTGATCATCAAGGCGGCAAGGACGCAGACGACGGAGGAGTATCAGCAGCAGGGGGAAAAGGTGAGGCATCATTCTATTGCCAGCTCGGGGTTGGACACGCCGCCTGCGTCGCCGGCGGAATCGTTTTGTCCTAGTGGGTTGCGGCCGCCGGTTTTTAGGGATTCGGCGGCGCTGTCGCGGGGGGCGATGTCGCCGAGGGATATGACGCCCGGGTCGAGAATTGTGACTCCCACGCCGAGGAACATGACGCCGATCTCGAGAAATGTGACGCCTGTGACGATGCAGAGCCCGCATCCGTTGACGGCGCAGAAGCAGATGGAGCGGGGTGGTGGGTGGGGGAGGCCGAGGGGGCAGGCGGTTCATCTTGGGGGGCAAGGCTCAACAGGTAGGCCGTATGGGTTTTCTACGGGGACGGCGTCTTCCCAGAGTTTGAGCCATAATGGTGGGAATAACAACCGGTTGAGACAGGTGGCTACGCTGAGTCACCTGCCAGTTACGTCGTCGTATGATGAGGAGGATTACGGGGAGTTGGATGAGGAGGAGAGGAGGTTGATGCCTATGTATGGGAGGCGGAGGGGGAGTGGTGGTGGGGGGGATGGGAAGAAGGCGCTGAAGTGGTTGGGGTTGGCTTGATATTTTTATTTTTGTTTGTTTCTGGGTATGGGTAGGAAGGGGGGAATGCATAGCGACTGGGTTTCTTTTGTGATCTTTTTTTCCGGGCGTTATTTGGTTAAAGGTGATCGGATGGGTAGATGGTCGTTGGGCTTGAGAAGGGAAAGGGGTGATACCACGAGCTTTTTTCTTTTTGACTTTTTAGATTGTGAGGGTGTGAGGGTTCCAACAGGACTGGACTGGACACATCACAGAGGAGGTGATGAGATGCGAGTTGGACAGCTGGATCTGGGTGGCCTGTAGAGGGTACTACTGTATTGCATACTACTAATAGAGAAGGAGAAGGTGGTGAAGGGTGACTTTCATCCAGAATTACAATGTTTGTTTTGTCCCTTGTTTTTCATGTTCAACATGGTTTTCTGTTTCATAGGGTTGAACCCAGACATATCTGCGATTGATGAAGCTCTTGAGCTTTGAGACTCCAGAAATCAAAAATATATATATATTTAGAACATCGTGGGGATTCCCTGGTTTTATCTGTGCATTGCCCTGTCAATATCGCAAAGTTTTATTTCCTTTTTTTTTCCGTCCTAATTAACGCTGCGGAGACGATACATACATATATCCTCGCAAGGCAGATTTGTGTGAGATTTCAGTTAATGCGAACTGAATGTTTTACCAAATCTCGGGTCATCCGGGGGTGGAATTTGCTCTCGCTTCTTTTTCCTACATGACGTGAATGGAGTCATGTTGAATGAGGTAACGTTGGACTAGTTTCGCATTATGGTAGTTTGCAGCTGTCAAAACTGTTTGCTTTGCTGTTCTGTTGGTGGACGACGTCTGCAACAGAAGCCGGTTGGAACATTCTGATTCGAGGTAAGGAAGAAAAGATCGGACGATGCAGCTCCGCCTGTGAGGGTGATCTGCACCGGGAGAGGCGTTGGAACGGTTGGCGATCCTGTGGAAGGACAGAAGAACTGGAAACGAGCAGCCCCCAACCAAAAGAGGAAAGGGCTGAAACGATGAAACGAAACGTTCGGAAGGGGTGGAGGTGAGGTGGTGTGTGACTTCGGCGGTACCGTGGCCTATGAGGTGGTGAGGGGGATGGCGGAGGTATCGCCAAGGTAGCGCTTATCCCTAGCTGCGTTCTTTGGGGTGATACTTGTTCTTGAAGACATGGACAGATGTGAAGACGAGGGAGGGTACGGAGTATATACGGTTTGATAAGGAGGAGAATGAATAGACTGTGCAATAGGTTCTTTGTTGTTAGTTGCCTGTAGGTGTTGGATATGCAGCAGTGTGGTACGTACGGATGACGGATGACTGAGCCAAGAAGGAATTGGAACAGCTGTCACGTCGAGGTATGGGAACCGTGTTTAATGGCGTGGGTGTCGATTAAACGCGAGAAATGCCATTTATTAGACAATTACCACAAGATGACCAAGGTGTGGAGGTTGAAGTTCTGAAGCTGTGGTCAGCTCGTGAGCAGTGCCCCCCGTTGGTTAATGTCAAGGAGATCGCCTGTTGAGAGGGGCCCGGCAATCCTGTGCTGGTGCTGCTCGCCCCCCATGCCCCTCCACAGCTGGCAACCTAGGCCCCCGTTTTAGCGGAAACCTCGATTGGAAATAAGGGGCTCCGTCCGGGCAGGCGCAAACGAAGCGCTTCATTCCAAAAAAACCACCTGAACACTTTTCCTGATCTTACTCCAGCAGAGAGAGAGGGAGAGAGAATCCATACAGTTTTTTTTCTTTTTTCTTTTTTTGCTCTCCTGTTACGACGACGTCTTTTTCTCTTTTTGACGAAGGACACCTCAACCAACGGTTTTCCCTCTTGACACGAGACACTGCAACAACGATTACCCAAATCATCCACCCCGGCGCTCGCCATCTAGAAAGTCGATTCCATACGGATATCCACCCCCTTTTTTTGTTCATGGCCACAAAGCTGCGCGCGTGAGCAAACTACGACAGCATCATTCCGACCTCGTTTCGCCGCCTATTATAGAACGTGATACGACAACGCCGGTGAAGGGTGACGGGAACAAGGAGAGGGTTGCGCCGGCGGTAAAGGTCACCATGTCGACAGCCATCGAGGAGACGATCAAGTCTCCTGTCGTGGAGGAGAGGGAGGAGCTGCAACAAACGCCGCTTTCTCCCGTAGCGGATCAAGAAACGGTCCAAACCCCAAAAGCACCACCACAGCAGGAGCAGAGGCCGCCATCAAGGGACTCGGACAAGGACACGGTACGTCGACTTTTTCGCCTGCTGACGGGAGCTGGCTGGTCTTGCATGGACCACCCCAAATCTCCTCCTGCCATCTCCCGATGACACCGTCACACAACCTCAATGTCGTACTAATCATTTGTTTTTTTGCAACGAGCAGGACACCTTTGAAGATGCCGTCGAGTCGGGCGAGACAGGTTCGGTCCGGTCGTTGACCAAGCGACAACCGTCCGTGGTCACGCCCCTCGTCGTGGAGGAGGAAACTGAGTCCGACTACGAGGAGCCTCAGTCCCCAGTTGCTCCCGCTCGGCAATCTGTGCTCACTGTCGATGGGCCCGCCGATGTGGTCGAAAAGCCGGAATCCCCTACGCCGAGCGACCACAGAATATCGCGCCGTTTCTCCCGTGTCTCTGAAGCTTCTGCCGGCTCTCTCGACAACGTGAACCTAGACGACGATTCAACTCCAACGGCCGCCACCCAACTAGCCAAAATTGCCGCTTCCGTCCCCGCTGCTGCGGCACCAGCGGTAGCTCAGGAGGTTCCCGTCCCGACCAGCCCCGAACCTGCCATCGCAGAGAAGCCCGCCCCTGCCCCGGAAAAGGCTCACACTGCCAAAACTATGTCTTTTAGCAGCATCAGCATGCCCTGGGATACTCGGTCAAAGAGTCCCCCGGCTGCGCCGCCCTCGCCAAATCCTCCTTCGACTGCTGCTCCCGCGCCGACTGGTCGGAAGTTCAACAGCCCCTTTTCATGGCTTTCGAGAAGCTCGACCAAGGTTGAGGCACCTGTGCCACCAGCACCTTCCCCGAGGAGGAATACGGCTAGCTCGGTCGCCACCATGACGAGCAATCCGGAAATGATGCTGAGCAAGCTGGACGAGGATGACGAGACAAGGGCGATCGGGTCGAGGAACAGCTTGAAGGATCGGTTCAAGGCGCTGCGGATGAGGGAAGAGGCTGGGATTCCTGGTATGAATGGGGACGAGGAGAAGCAAGGTGATGAGGACGGCGATGCTGATACTATTTCGATCCCGAAACCACCGCCCTCGCCGCTGCCGCAAAGCCCGAACCGGAATCTGGCTCCGGGCACTGTCTCGGGTGTCAATGCCGGGCCTTCTGCCATGGCCGACACGCCGGTTGATTGGGATCTTTGGCAGGCCGTTGTCTATGAGGGTCCTGCGGCGGTGGCCCGGACGAGTGCCGAGGAGCTGAATAAGGCGATTGCTACCGGCATTCCGAGCGCCATCCGCGGTGTTATTTGGCAGGTGCTGGCTCAGAGCAAGAACGAAGAGCTCGAGATAGTATATCGGGAACTTGTTGCTAGGGGCACTGACAAGGAGATTAATGGCACCGCCAACGGGAGCACCAAGGACTCGGCCTCGTCTGCCTCGTCGGTCAACTCCGAGGCTGGCTCTACCGGTGGTTCTTCGCCTACCGATAAGGAGACTGACTCTATCAAATCCGCCGCCGCTGCTGCCGAGCGCAAGAAGAAGGATAAGGAAGATCTTGCTCAGCTTCAGAAGCTGGAAAAGGTCATCAGGAGGGATCTGGGTGCTCGAACAAGCTACTCCAAGTACGCTGCCGCCCAAGGGCTCCAGGAAGGCCTGTTTGGCGTGTGCAAGGCGTATGCGCTGTTTGACGAGCAGGTTGGGTACGCGCAGGGCATGAACTTTTTGATCATGCCGCTGCTCTTCAACATGGCCGAGGAGGAGGCCTTTTGCCTGTTGGTCAGGCTGATGAATCACTACCAGCTGCGGGATCTGTTTGTGGCGGACATGCCGGGGCTGCACCTGAGGCTGTTCCAGTTTGAGAGGCTGCTGGAGGATCTGGAGCCGGCGCTGTACTGCCACTTGCGGAGGAGGGGGATCACGCCGCACTTGTATGCCACGCAGTGGTTCTTGACGCTGTTTGCGTACCGCTTCCCGCTGCAGCTGGTGTTGAGGATTTATGACTTGATCCTCTCGGAGGGGCTGAGCGCGATCTTGAGGTTTGGCATTGTGCTCATGCAAAAGAACGCGGCGGCACTGCTGGGAATCACGGACATGAGCGCCCTGACGACGTTTTTGAAGGACAGGCTGTTTGATTTTTATATTGATGCCACCCCGTCGACGAATTCGATTTTGGAGAATGGGTTCTTTGGGAGCAGCAGCAGCAGTCTGGACAAGGAGGTTTACCGGGCGGATCAGCTGGTCAGGGATGCGTGCGAGGTGAAGATTACGCCCGAGGTGCTGCAGGCTTACAAGGTGGAGTGGGAGGAGAAGACGAGGGCGGAGAAGGAGAGGGAGCAGGAGCTGGAGGGGTTGAGGTCGGCGAATGCGAGTTATGCGAGCAGGGTGAGGCGGTTGGAGGAGAGGATCGAGGCTCATGATCGGGAGCAGGCGGAGCTGGCGACGGATTTGGTCAAGACCAAGGTGGAGAATGAGGAGTTGAAGGATGAGAATGAAAGCTTGAGGGGGCAGGTGAAGGAGTTGAGGATTGTGATTGAGAAGCAGCCCGAGGAGCTGGAGCAGGCGTGGGAGTTGGAACGGGGGGATTTGATGAAGAGGAATGAGAAGGTGCACGAGGAGAATGAGAGGTTGGAGAAGGAGTTGAAGGACTTGGAGGAGGAGCTGGTGGCTACCAAGGTGCAGTATGCTGAGGTGTGTTGTTGCCTTTTACTATCCACTATCGATGACTGATGATGCTAACGTCTTTGTGACTAGGTCAATTCTCAACATGAGACACTCAAGCAAAAGTGGAAGGAGTTGAAGAAGCAGTTTGATAACTAAGCATGGCATTTGGCTTCGAGGAGGGGGGGGGATATATGTATTAAGGGTGTAACTCAAAAACACGTTTACATTGTGTGAAGGGATCAAGGAAAGGGGGGCATATTCGAGGGGTTAGGGGGTCTGGTTACCAAAGAACTAAATAACATAGCAAAGGCGGGTTATTATGCATAGTAGTTGTCAAGTGGGTGGATGGAGTTTTTTCTTTTATCATCCAACGGCTTGCAGCAGAGCAGCATAGAACTGATGGCTGCGGCCTGAATGGGACAATATCAGCAATTGTAGCTTGGTTAATCTGGTGCTTTTGCAGCGGTCAAGTATGAACTACAACAACTGGTCAAGCTCCGTTCTCAAGGCAGCTTGGTACAACAGCACATTAGACATCGAGTAATAACTCAGTCCTCCTCCTCATCCCCCTCCACAGCAGCCCCATCTCCATCACCACCCCCCTCTGTCCTAGATGCCTTTCTCTTCTTTTTCTCATTCTTCTTTTTCCTCTTCCTTTTCTTCTCTCCGTCCTCCCCGTCCACCTTTTCTTTTCCATTTATCGTCGGTGGTGTTACCTCCTCCTCTTTTTCGTCATTCCCAAGCACATCCTCCGTCTGAACATCTCCTTCTACACTCTCCTCCTTCCCCTCCACAGCCGCAGCTGAAATACCCTTTTCTTCACCGGTACTGACAGGCTTAGGCTCCTCAACCCTGACCTTCTTCTTCCTCCTCCCTGCCGGTTCCGGCTCCGCTACCCTCCCCCTCTTTGTCTTGCGTCCCAGCCCCCCCCTCCCGACCTCATCCTCGGACTCGCTCTCTTCCTTCTTGCGCTTTGCTTCCTCTTTTTGTCGCAAGGCGTTTTTCCCCAGGAGTTTTTTCTTGAGGTCGTCGGTTGCGAGCTGTTGGGCTGTGGGGAGGGGTTTGGATGAGGAGAAGCCGATGCCTTGATTTGGTGGGGGGATGTAAGATAGGTCCGAATCGGTGTTGCTTTGGGGAGGGGGTTGGTGGCGGGAGGTGGAGGAGAGTGAGGACTTGGTTGTGGGAGCTTTGCGGTGGTGGGAGATGGAAGAGAGGATGGAGGAGTGAGATTTTGAGATGGAGAGGGAGAGGGTGTTGAGGAGGGAGGTATATTTGTCTTTGGGGAGTTTTGGGTCTTGAGGGGGGGGTTCTGCTTGGGACATGGTGATGAGTTTTGGGGGTGTTTGGGGGGAGAGAAGAAGGGGTGAATGTGGATTTGTCGATGAGGTTGGTGACAGTGAGGTTGGCGATGGTGAGATGGTGGATGTGAGATGGTGGATGTGAGATGGTGGATGTGAGATGATGGATGTGAATATGCGATTGACGAAAGCTCATCAAGGTGTTCAAGGTGAGCTGTTATCGGAAATTATTTTTGGCTTATCGCTGGGGAGGGTTTGATTGGTGGTGGGGTGGAAGGTGGGATTAAGGCGGGCTGCGGTAGGTGCATAGCCTTGCGAGGATTGCAGTGGTTGGAGCTATGGATATGCAGGTATTGAATTTATAGATGGTTTTCTCCAGGATACATTCTCAGTGGGAATAGACTGTTCTTTTCCAGGTATGTTGAGAAGCCTATTTCACATCACTGCTGACCCTGTAAATAGAGCACATCAAAACTAAATTGGAGCCTCATGATGACTTGCGGCTAAAGCCTCACCCTGCCTTCAATATCTGTTTTCACCCGGCTCTCATGTGACGTGAAAACCGAAATGGTTTGACAAGGGAAACTAGTATGATCCTTGGTGGCAGATCATGGGAATGAAACCGGGATTCTCAAATGCCATGATTCAGTACCGGCGTCCATCGCTCTCCACGGGGAAAGTGACAGGTGTGGGGAGCTTCCATCTGGTCCGGGGACCGTTCTTCAAGTTCAGGGCGCTGATGTCATTGGTTATGGTTCATCTCATAGCTTTCCGGTATGGGAAGGTCTCGTCTGTATACCGCACCGCGATGCTCGCGAGTGGTTTGGGATATCAACTGCAGGCAAATCAATGCCTTACGAGATAGCATACCTATTTATATATCGAAGCGGCGGAAGTCGACTCCCGCCTCGCGTCTCCGTACGCCGAAAATCTAGATCGGGCACGGGCCGGCCACAGCGGGTCTGGCAGGTGTCGGCTCAACCTCTCGGCAGCTCAGGCGGCGGTCAGCAGCCAGCCATTGGTTCGGTTATTCCCGGACCTATCGCAGACCAAGTGCAGCTCCCAGCAACCTGTTCTTGGCTGCCCAGCCCGCCGTCTGTTGGTTGGCTCTGCCCCCCTTGGAGCGTCATTTCGAAAAGTGAATACAGGGTCCCCAAATTGACCAACGTCGACTTTTATCATCGACATAAACCCATCACAACGCTTCGCTGCCTTTCCGACCGAAGCACATCTCCCCTCCTCCTCCTCCTCCACACACCCACAACCACACATCATGTTCAGACTCGGTCGCAACCGCGCATTGGCCTCGGCCTTTGCTGCCCCCAAGGTATGTCGTTGCGCCAAATAGATCCAGCAGCGCAAACGGTGAAGACGGTGAACCTGAAACTAATCTGTCTCTGCCCGCTTCTTCACAGACTTCCCCCGCCCCCAGACTTCCTAGCTTCGCTCAACAACAAAGGAGAGCGCTCAGCATCCACGAATACATCTCGGCCGACCTCCTCAAACAGGTGAGACATAGCAAAGAGTGGACCCCTCGAATTGGTCCCTCATCGCAGGAGAGAAGAATCATCCCGCTGATCTCGGTCGAATAGTATGGCATCGATGTCCCCAAGGGCGCCGTCGCCAAGTCTGCCGCCGAGGCTGAGGCTGTCGCGAAGTCGATCGGCAGCGACGACATGGTCATCAAGGCCCAGGTCCTCGCCGGTGGTCGTGGCAAGGGTACCTTTGATAACGGCCTGAAGGGCGGTGTTCGTGTCATCTACTCCCCCACCGAGGCCAAGATGTTCGCCGAGCAGATGATCGGTCACAAGCTCATCACCAAGCAGACCGGTGCTCAGGGCCGTCTCTGCAACTCCGTCTACATCTGCGAGCGCAAGTTCGCCCGCCGCGAGTTCTACCTCGCCGTCCTCATGGACCGTGGCTCCCAGGGCCCCGTCATCGTGTCCTCGTCGCAGGGCGGCATGGACATTGAGGGTGTCGCCAAGGAGAACCCCGATGCTATCAACACCACCTACATCGACATCAACGTCGGTGTAACGGACGAGATGGCCCGCGACATCGCCGTCAAGCTCGGCTTCAGCGAGCAGTGCGTTGATGATGCCGTCAAGACCATCCAGAACCTCTACAAGATCTTCCTCGAGAAGGACGCCACCCAGATCGAGATCAACCCCCTCTCCGAGACCTCGGACCACAAGGTCATGTGCATGGACGCCAAGTTCAACTTTGACGACAACGCCGAGTTCCGCCAGAAGGAGGCCTTCGAGTGGCGCGACACCACCCAGGAGGACGCCGATGAGGTGCGCGCCGCCGAGTCCGGCCTCAACTTCATCAAGCTCGACGGTGACATCGGCTGCCTTGTCAACGGCGCCGGCCTTGCCATGGCCACCATGGATATCATCAAGCTCAATGGCGGCCAGCCCGCCAACTTCCTCGACGTCGGTGGTGGTGCTACCCCCGCCGCCATCAAGGAGGCTTTCGAGCTCATCACCAGCGACCCCAAGGTCACTGCCATTTTCGTCAACATCTTTGGCGGTATCGTCCGCTGCGACGCCATTGCTCACGGTCTGATCAACACTGTCAAGTCGCTCGACCTCAAGATCCCCATCATTGCCCGTCTGCAGGGTACCAACATGGAGGAGGCCCACCGTCTGATCAACGACTCGGGCATGAAGATTTTCTCTATCGATGACTTGCAGAACGCTGCCGAGAAGGCGGTGCAGCTCAGCAAGGTTGTCAAGATGGGTATGTTTCTCTTGCTCTTTGAATTTGCCAAAACATCAGCTGACATGTTGGTTTTACAGCTCGTGACATCGATGTCGGCGTTGAGTTCACTCTTGGTATCTAAAGTATGTATATATCTTAAACACTAGGCGGTTCCTAGCTCGGTTCCTAAAGGGTTGATTCAAATAGACTGGATGGGAATGGAAAGGGGGGTCGACGGTTGGTTTTCAAGGGGGACCAGGCCACACTTGTATTTTGTTGTTCGTCTTTTTTTGCAAAGTATGTGTTAACCACACCATTTTGTGTTCAGAGCGTTCTCTTTTTTTTTTTTTGAGGGAGTGGGAGAAGAAGTGGTAATTTGCATGACCTGCTTTTGCACATTGGGTTGGGGAGGGGGCAAAGGGGGGTTTGGTGTGGAAGGGAATGGCATAGAGTTACCTACAAATGGTATTTTTCGTCGTCGTTCATTTTTGGTTGTGTACATATGCTGTTGAGTGATGCCTGTGTGACTGGGGTGGGAATGATTGGATGTAAGGCATGCCATGTCTTTGGAGGGGGGGCATAGCTGATGTTATATGATCTACAGATAACGACCAACAGACATGCCACATTTTCCCATCTGACACTGGGGGGGGGATCTTTTTTGCCATCTCAATTTGAGAGAATTCGGTCTAGATCTTTCTGCTGATTTGGATACTACCAACGAGACATCGATATTAACTGCGGCCGAGGCGCTTCACAGGACCCGGGGACGTGGGATGCCAATGGGTCGAGAGCGCTCTAGAATCCGGGGTAAATTGGTAAAAGGACTCCCCTCACTTGAGGAAAGACGGGGCGGTTTTGTCCATCTCGTTGGGATGAGGGGGCTGGTGGTTGAGGTGAAAATGCGGGGAAAATAAAAACTTGGGGTAACTTTCTTGTTCAAGGTAGGATGGTGAGATTTCTTGGGTTTGGGGGCTTTTCGTCAGGCCATTCACCGCTGGACCGGTCGGGCGGAATGGTGAGTTCCAAGCTTTTGAAGGGGGTTTTGGTGTTGTAAATTCACGCAAGAGGTTGAAGGGGGTTGATGTTCACGATGGCGGAGATGGTGAATTTGATGGTGTTGTAGATAGAAATGATGATATCGATAAGATAACTAGGACTTATGTAACAAATCTTACTGTGGATTTGATACCAGCTTCGATATATAACAAGACTTGTCATTGGGTACTGATGGGTGACTGATAGGTAACTGCTGTGGCTAGATGTGGATGGGGTGGGTGGTGGGTGTTAGTCGAATGACTTTGCCTTTCTTGGCGAGAAGTCCAAAGATGCGGGCGACACTCGGGATGTCGCCTGATGGAGGAAGGTTGGTTTGGAGTTGGGTTGGGCGGGATTTGATTTGGGGTGGGCTGCATGTGCTTGGACACACACACACACACATACACACACACGCACGGCTGGACCTGCATG